>NC_060144.1:299495698-300745698 GCF_021461385.2 Schistocerca piceifrons | reverse complement strand
CCATTTCATGCCTGGATGAATCTGTTAAGGGTCTAATTCAGTGATTCCCAACGTTTCTGAAACCGTTACACCCTGGGTACAATCAGGTGTTACCTAATATTCCCATCCCACTCCCTACATACTACCCCGAGCGTCACCATCATACTTCAGCAAGAAAACAATTTTTTTCAGCACATTAAGTATTTAAATGACGAAATATAAATGATATTTGTTTTTGCAGACTTTTAATAGACCAAGAATTAACGAGTTAATGAGACAATTGTTACTGTTTATTTCTAACAACCTTTTTCTACCTGCAACTCCTTCTCAAAAAAGAAAGCTATCCACATTGAGGGTAGACACTTGTAACAAAATACTTCTCGCTCTACCGACATTTGGGTCACCCGTGCACGACCCACGAATAGCCAGAGTGGTTAAGGCGACGCTCACGTAAAGCGGGAAAACCGGCTTCTAGCCCTGGTCCGACACAAATTTTCATTGTCATCATTCCCTTAAACAACTACGAACACATTTCATATATTTCATGACGGCTATAGTCGCCGCAGTGCTTTCTCCTCCTGACATGCATGCACTCTGAAAACCCCTCGTCATAGTGCCGTAATACGCCGGTACAGGTGCCGAAGCACTAAGGCGAAGCCCGTTGGTAGAGTAAAGTACATACAACAGGTTGTCATGAAGTTTTAATCAGCAGTTGGAATCACCAAGGTTACGTAATTCTTTCTTTGTTTGCAGGCTACAGTCTTAGGTATTTCAGTGTGTGCCAAGGCTGGAGACATTGCATGCAAAAAAAAAAAAAAAAAAAAAAAAAACAGAACTTTATGTTTTGAAGGTGGTAATTAAATGAATACAGCAAGCACTTAAGAGTGTCCCGAATATTCGTAATTTGCGCCAATATAGCGGGTTCCTGCAATTTTAGAGCTAATTTCAGCGAGGTAAACACAGTCTTTCTTTGGAGATTTGGCAGGGGCGCGGACGCATAACGTAGGTCTTCCTGTCGCCAAGACCACAATAAACCTTACAGTCAAGGCACTAGAAGCAGCAGCGGCGCCACTGCTGTCCAAAGGCCTTAATTTCGCACCGACTACGAGAACCGTTCCAAGAAAAGAGGTCGTTAGCGGTGAGGAACAGGCAATTCGTGATCTTCCCGCAGAGCCAGCGGAAGAGATAAGGCAAGAAACGCACGGGATTGTCAGCGTGTCAGAAACGCCGAAAATAAACATCACAGCAGAATAACCTCAGAACGCTTTGCACCACGTGTGCACTATCGTGCTGTCGGCTGACAAATGGAATTCGACGGTTTTATCGTGCGCCAGCGAATATCATCAGGAAATCTGCGGTGCTGCAGGATTCAGGGTACAAGAAACTCACAAAGGCCGTGACAATAGCCTCGACGAAGGAGACCGTTGCTCTTCTGAAGAACTCTGACGTCTCACCGGAACTGGTAAACAACTACAACGTTAGACTCTAACACCTCCTCTCCTGCAGGGGCTGTCGAAAGTTGAAAAGGAGGAATGTCACTACTTCCCATAGTAACACCACTAGATAGTAAGCACCATCAGCTCATCGCCGTATGGACTGGCCAAGTATCTAGCAGAAGTACTGAACTCTTTGCTAGGGTTCAAAAATGGTTCAAATGGCTCTGAGCACTATGGGACTCAACTGCTGAGGTCATTAGTCCCCTAGAACTTAGAACTAGTTAAACCTAACTAACCTAAGGACATCACACACATCCATGCCCGAGGCAGGATTCGAACCTGCGACCGTAGCGGTCTCGCGGTTCCAGACTGCAGCGCCAGAACCGCGCGGCCACTTCGGCCGGCCTTTGCTAGGGCACTACGTCCTCTACGTGAAGGACTCGTAAGAGTTTATGGGTTATCCTTCGTGGCGAGCCGCAACCGTGTCAAACATTTCTATTTCCGGCATTTCTGTTCATTTATTTCACACACTCATGATTTCGGCTTTATAGCCATTTTCTGTTACAATCTTAATTCTCAAAAACTGTCTGACATGTCTAAAGGACATGTCATCATCAAAACAACATTTATTTGGTATTATAAATCAGTCGTTATTTGAATATTGAAGTTAACGAAGGACATTCTAGTCGAATAAGATGACCTGCTGTTGAGCTTTGATGTTATTATTCATTCTAGTGCCGCTGAAAGATTCGTTGTCCTTCCTGGAGCAAATTTTCGAGCCACAAATAGCGAGACGTTGGCAGCATTCTCTCACTACCACTCACTTTCAGTGGGGCGGTCGTGTTTACGAGCAGGTAGACGGTGTGACCAGGGGTCTTCCCTAGCCAACGTTTCTTTTTCTTATGTTTAAGTCATGAGTCATGTGGATGGTTGATACGATACATCACATTCGAAATAGCCAGAACAAAATCACTAACTTCAGTTTTCTAAGATTTAAGTACAGTTACCCATCACATAAATCCCCAAAGCATTATCCTTAATGTACTTAGAATATAACACAATAGGACTGTAAACAGGAGTAACCAGCAACATCAACCGTATTTCACAATAAAGCCAAGAAAGAACAAGTAGTGAATATGTATTCAGGAAAAATAACAATATTATGAAAAGGATATTTTCTAAATGGTTCAAATGGTTCAGAGCACAATGAGACTTAATATCTGAGGTCATCAGTCCCCTAGAACTTAGAACTACTTAAACCTAACTAACCTAAGGACATCATGCACATCCACGCCGGAGGTAGGATTCAAACCTGCGACCGTAGCGGACGCGTGGTTCCACACTGAAGCGCCTAGAACCGCTCGGCCACATCGGCAGGCGATATTTGCTACTAATCATTTAGCGGAGATGCTGAGTCGCAGATGGGCATAACAGAACACTATCAGAAGGTGAGATTTCGGCCAACAAGGCCTTCGTAGACAATAGACAACGTACACACACACACACACACACACACACACACACACACACACACACACACACACACACGGGAAAGACGTGTTTCCCAGCAGCAAAGAAGAAGAAGAAGAAGTGCACATAGCTATTAAAGTATGCATTTTGGAGTCCATATCTACTAAACATTTTTCCTTGTTTTGGTCCCTACTACAATCTCTGAAAGTTTGTTGGCGGCGTTCTGGTTCACCTTACATAAGAGCGAGTGCAAAAAAAAAAAAAAAAAGCTCTGAGCACTATGGGACTTAACTTCTGAGGTCATCAGTCCCCTAGAACTTGGAACTACTTAAACCTAACTAACCTAAGGACATCACACACACATCCATGCCCGAGGCAGGATTCGAACCTGCGACCGTAGTGGTCGCGCGGTTCCAGACTGTAGCGCCTAGAACCGCTCGGCCACCCCGGCCGGCGCTACGGAACATTGAGCGGAAAATTGCAAGACTCATTTCTACGTCACTGCTCGATTCGACTGCAATTCAGTATTAATTTATTCATACTGTAATAGGCTAAGCCAAAGCCGTGCAAGTGCCATATCTGGAGCACCAGCTGCTGCGGCCAATGTCCTGGTGACAGAAGCATCTCTCGCTGTGTGCCAGTTTCCGTGCCGTCACACCTTCACGTGCCGATGACCTGGGATGTTGATCAGGCCCCAGGAACCTTCTGCAGTCGTGTTTGACAACAGATGGACGCCAGTCACCGACACTGTTCCAGATTTCTCCGCGGTGACACAAAAACTCCGCCTTTCAGTGAATTCAGCGCCAAACAAAAAAATTTAATTCCCGGTCCAGCCGAGTACGTCACGAATGGCACATCTGGGTCTTACTATGACATACAGCCCACGTACGTATTATGCAGCCGTGTTCACTGTCCCCAGGCAGTGAAACGGCGACCACTGTCTGAGTGCCTCAGTCCGGTCCACTAGCCATCTGCCACCTCCGCCACGGTAAGGGGCACACAGGGAGCGCCAGCTGCCCACCGCCACTCTCCAACCTACAGTTCTGAGTTCATCAGCCGGGTAGTCCCGCCGGGCCCGCCTTCCTAGTCCTTGCTACTGCTTGACTCATAGCTGCAGCCGCCTTCTGTCTGCCTGCTGCCGACACTCGTTTCTACGTTTATGATCAGACTGGCTGCCTACATCGTCTGCTCCTCCACCCACGTCCAGAAGAAAATCGATCTCCCACAACTTTCTGAAGCAGCATTGCAGCACCATACAAAGGTTGAGTCAGCATGAAAGGTACATGATTTGAGGGGGATTCTGAAAAAAAATCCAATGAAGGTATGCCCTTTTCTTAACCGTACCTGACGTACAGCTGTTTGAAAATCACTGGCGTCAGTCCCCCCCCAAGTCGTCCTCCAGCAGCACTCACATTCACATGCGAATACAACCAACGCGACACTAGGCTGCATAGTGTTGTCATTACTTTACAAGTGTTGTCATTACTTTACATTTGAATGCGCACTTCATTTGCGTATGGTGGGGCGACGACTGCTGCCAGTGTACGAGCTGTTTATCTCACCTCTCAGAAATACAGTACTTGCAGGTGTCTTATGTATAGTCAAAATAGTACGGGTCAGTGTAGTGCAAACGTCACAGGTATTCACAAATGCGGAGTGTGGTGACATGACCTTTGTCTACGAGTTTTGCAATGGTAATTTCAGAGACGCTATTCGCGAATACGAACGATGATTTCCTACTCGCACAGCTCGGGGTAGCAGAATATTTAGCAGGGTATTTGACAGATTTTGTCAGCGTGGAACGCTTCGCAGCTTACAAGTTGTATCTGATCGTCCCATCCAACAAGATCTTAGTGAAGATTTCATGGCATAATGCAGCCGAACTACCAGATCTAGAAGAATTGCTGAACAACTTGGTATTCCACAAACACGAATGTGGTGTGCACAGTTCATGAGCACGGTCTGCATCCACCTCATCGGCGCAGTGTGCAACATCTGCAAGTAAGAGATGATACCATACGAAAGGAATTCCGCCATTTGATCATTGCCAAGGTACGCTGTACTCCACGTACTCTGTTTCCTGTTCGGTCACCATTTACCCACAACGGCGCAACTCTCGTGTGGGCGGTTGAAAATCTGCACGTTGCTATGGAAACAAGTTTTCAATGACGTTTCTCAGTGAACGTATGGTGTGCTATTACTGAATACCAACTCATTAGTCTAGTTGTTTTAGATAACCATCTTACTGTAGTAATGCATCCTAATTTCCTTCAAAATGTGTTACCAGTATACTTAGATTATATTCCTCTGGCAACACGATGTTGTTTGTACTTCCAGCACGACAGAGCTTCTGCACATTCCGTACGGTCAGTGGGACAGTATGCCTTGTAACGTATCCTGGACCTTGGATCGGTCGCCGTGGAGTCATTTCTTGGCTATCGAGGTCACCCGATCTTTCTTTATTAGATTCCTGTTAGTGGAGTAAGATTAAGAGCGAAAGCCACACGCACAGAGTGATCCAAAGGAGGAACTTCGCACTCTTATTTCACATGCGTGTGCTGAAGTAAAAGAATGTACGAATGAGCTCAGGTCAGCAACACGGCAGCTGTCTAGAAGAGCTGCAAAATATACTGCAGTTGACGCTTCACTTTTAGAACATCTATTGTGAGGAAATGTACACAATTAGACAAAACAGTAGACCATGATGTTGTATTTGCTATCATCTACACTTTTCCTGTTCCCCATTGCTTTCATCAGTTTGCTTGAAAGATCTGAGAGCAGGATAACAGGAGTTATGTTCACGAGACGTTTTTTATTCAAAATTACTAATACTATCGCCCCTCAAAGTATGTAACTTTCCTCCTGACTCACCCTGTACAACAATTCTACATTTTGGGTTACAGAGTTCCATTGTCATTGTGTGATATATATATATATATATATATATATATATATATGTGTGTGTGTGTGTGTGTGTGTGTGTGTGTGTGTGTTGGGGGGGGGGGGGGGGGGCGGAGAGGGAGTGAAATGTAGACGTGGAATTCTACATAACTCCTAATAATAAGAAAATCATCGACTACCCTGACACCAACAGCTATAAAAGCGATTACACTGAGGTGACAAAAGTCGTGGGACACCTCCTAATATCGTGTTGGACCACCTCCTGCACGGCACAGTACAGCAACTCGACGTGGCATGGACTCAACAAGTTGTTGGAAATCCCCTGCAGAAATAATGAGGCGTACTGTCTCTGTAGCAAGGATCCAGCAAAGAAACACCAACGCAGATGACGTGTGAAAAGGCTGAGGTGATGATAATGATGATGATGACTGTCTCTGTAGCCGTCCATAATAGGGTATATCATTCTTTCTGGAAATCGTCTTAATTGGTTAATTACATCATTTTATACTCATAACACGCATTTTCCTCCTAGAATTACAATATTCATTTATAAAAACGGAAATGAAATTCAAATAATTTGAAAGCCCCCTAAAAAGCTCCATTCGAATCATGTGATGCCAGTGACGTCAGTGTCTAGTACGTTGCTCCCAGTGTCATAAAGCTTATTCACAGTGATGTCTTGTTTCGGAATTCATGCCTCGGAAAGTGGATTAAAAATAATGTGTAATATCACACTGTGCAAATTCATCTATAAAAACTTTTGAAAATTGTTTTTGGGTGTTTCACAGAATGAAAAGGTGCGTAAAAACTGGTTGCAGTGTACCAGCAAAATTACTCCTCGTTGATGCCCAAATTCCTTTACTTAATTAAAAATACCTTGCACTCTGAAGTTAACATAATTAACCTCCGAAATAAGCTTTTCCATTGTTACAAAGAAGTACAGTGCCAGTCGAGGAAATTGAATTCTTCGTAAAAATTATTTTTATACCCTCTTTCTTGGACACCACCGGTAGCTCGATTAGTAGAGCAGTGGGCTGTCGAATATTGAAAAATAGTTTCCATAGGTCGTTGGTTAAAATTTAGCCTGTAATAATATTTCCACTTATTTATGAAACCAATCGACAGTCTTTCGTATTAAAATCAGATCACAATTACAAAACTCGACCACACCGATTAAAAACTGACTGTTATTGTGTTTTCCTTGCCGTTTACATGCGCTTGCATTTGCAATAACTGTTCACATACGTCACGTTCAAAAAAATATTTTCTATTTAATGTGACCACATACTTTTTACTTTAATAGAAACAATTCTTTTTTTTACCTTCGCACTGTCCAGGAGGATCCTTATTGTTTAGGCTTTTGCAGTTTCATCATCAGCCGGTCTCTGTGGCCGAATGGTTCTAGGCGCCTCAGTCCAGAACAGTACTGCTGCTACGGTCGAGGGTTCGAATCCTACCTCGGGAATGGATGTGTATGATGTCCTTAAGTTAGTTAGGTTTAAGTAGTTCTAAGTATAGGGGACTGATGACGTCTGATTTTAAGGTCCATAGTGCTTAGAGCCGTTTTGTTTCATCATCTTTCATAAGATGAAGTTAAGTCTGCTTCAGATACTGATGTTAGTTTCCACTCACGAAGAGCACAGCCCTTTTCTGTTACCTGCAGGCAGTACATACTTTACAAAATGTCATCGTCCTACATCTCTTTGTACTGTGGGAGTGTAGTGATTATCTTCACTACTAGCAATGCTATCGAATAAAGGTAAATATTTGTTGGCAAAGTAGATGCATATATCCTCAGTTGCCCATTGATATCAAGCTGTATACAATACTTCCCATCATCGAAACAACTGCTACAATGAGTTCTGGTTCAAATGGCTCTGAGGAATATGCGACTTAACTTCTGAGGCCATCAGTCGCCTAGAACTTAGAACTACTTAAACCTAACTAACCTAAGGACATCACACATATCCATGCCGAGGCAGGATTCGAACCTGCGATCGTAGCGGTCGCTCCGTTCCAGACTGTAGCGCCTAGAACCGCATGGCCACTCCCGCCGGCTACAATGAGTTCTATCTGACGCTATTTTCATATTTAGCGTAAAACTTTTAAAAATTATGACCCTTTCATGGCTTCACCTGTGTTCTTCTTATCCGTATTCCCTAACGCTATCCGTTGCCACGCATCTTACAACGCTTCTGCTGAGCATCTTGTACAGCGGAAATCACCACTAAGATTTGCCATGAATAATTTTATTATGGTTTGGGTTGTATTCATGACTGGTAGTAGACAATCAAGATATAAGATACGGAGCCATTAGCAAGAGTTCCACAATCCTTAGTTTTGAGCGGGTTTAATGACGTTGCAGCGAGCTAGGAAAACGATGTCCGCCCTTGCAGAAATCTCTGCTCTAAATGAGTGCAGCATAAAAGCATCAATTTTCTTAAGGTTTCCACTATCAGCGTTCACAAAATTCCTGTCTATTATTACTTCAAAGTTGCAAAGCGTTTTCCATCACTGAGGGGGCAAACTATTTGAAGAAAAAGTACGTAAAAACCTAGTGACTTCGGTTACGACTCCTGCAACACACCTATAGCTTCGTCTTATTTATAGTCAGTGATGTCACAAGAACTCCAGCCAATAACAGAGCGTTTTCGATCACATGATCAAATCTCGATCTTTAATGATTTTTAAGCTTTAATTACATATAAATCAGATATCTTTTGTGAGAATATTGACCGTAACTGCGATTTGACTGTTATGATCACTCGGAATAACAACAATCCGAACCATATTTTTAACATAGTAATATGGCCTATTGCGAAAGTGCTGTCGGTGGAGGATTCTGTGCACGAACTGACCTCTCGACTCTGTCCCATAAATGTTCTATGGGATTCATGACGGGCAATGTGGATGGTCAAATCAATCACTCGAGCTGTCCAGAATATTCTTCAAACCAATGGCGAACAGTTGTGATCCGGTGACATGTTTGGTACCAAGAATTCCGCGAAATTAGCGCAAACGGTCTCCAAGTAGTCGAATAGAACCATATCCAATCAATGATTGGTTCAGTTGGACCAGAGGACACAGTCCATTCCATACAAACACAAACCACTCTGTTATGGAGCCAAAACTTGGGTCGGTAATCTGTTGCCATAGCTCATTAACGCCAGATTTAGCCACATAGTCCTGACAGATATGTTCGTTGTACATCCCACATTGTTTTCTGCGGTTATTTCACGCAGTCTAACCCATTGAATTACAGACCCATATCACTGACCTCAATTTGCAGTAGGAGTTTGGAGCATATACTGCACTCGAATATTATGAATCACTTTCAAGAAAATGACTTATTGATACATAACCAACACGGATTCAGAAAAATGTCTTTCTTGTGCAACACAGGTAGCTCATTATTCCCATGAAGTAATGAGTGCTGTCGACAAGGGATCTCAGATCGATTCCATATTCCTAGATCTCCAGAAGACTTTTGATACCGTTCCTCACAAGCGACTGTTAATCAAATTGCCTGTATATGGAGTATCGTCTCAGTTGTGTGACTGGATTCGAGGTTTCCTTTCAGAGAGGTCACAGTTCGTAGTGATAGACGGTAAATCATCGAGTAGAACAGAAGTGATACCTGGCGTTCCGCAAGGTAGTGTCATAGGCTCTCTGCTGTTCCGGATTTACATAAATGATCGAGGTGATAATCTGAGCAGTCCCTTTATATTGTTTGCAGATGACACTGTAATTTATCGTCTAGTAAAATCGTCAGACGGTTGTCCGCCCCCGGTAGCTGAGTGGTCAGCGCGACAGAATGTCAATCCTTAAGCCCGGGTCGAAGATTTTCTCCGCTCAGGGACTGGGTGTTGTGTTGTCCTGATCATCATCATTTCATCCTCATCGACGTGCAAATCGCCGAAGTGGCGTCAAATCGAAAGATTTGCACCCGGCGAACGGTTTACCCGACGGGAGGCCTTAGTCACACGACATTTCAATTATGAGACGATCATTTACAATTACAAAATGATCTAGAGGGAATTTCTGTATGGTGCGAAAAGTGGCAATTAGCACTAAACAAAGAAAAGAGCGAGGTCATCCACATGGATACTAAAAGAAATCCGATAAATTTTGGGTATACGATAAATCTCACAAATCTAAGGGATGTCAATTCGACTAAATACCTAGGAATTACAATTACGAGCAACTTAAATTGGAAAGACCACATAGATAGTATTATGGGGAAGGCGAAACAAAGACTGCGCTTTGTTGGCAGAACTCTTAGAAGATGCGACAAACCCACTAAAGAGACAGCCTACATTACACTTGTCCGTCCTCTGGGGAATATTGCTGCGCGGTGTGGGATCCTTACCAGGTAGGATTGACGGAGGACGTCGAAAAAGTGCAAAGAAGGGGTACTCGTTTCGTGTTATCGCGCAATAAGGGTGAGAGTGTCACTGATATGATACGTGAGTTGGGATGGCAGTCAGTGAAACAAAGGCCCTTTTCTTTGCGGCGAGATCTATTTACGAAATTTCAGTCGCCAACTTTCTCTACCGAATGCGAAAATATTTTGTTGACACCCACCTACGTAGAGAGAAATGATCATCATAATAAAATAAGAGAAATCAGAGCTCCAACGGAAACATTTAGGTATTCCTTTGTCCCACGCGCCATTCGAGAGTGGAATGATAGAGAAGTAGTATGAAAATGTTTCGATGAACCCTCTGCCAGGCACCTAAGTGTGAATTGCAAAGTAACCATGTAGATGTAGATTAGCTGTAGATGAATGTTGCTTGTCTGTTAGCACTGACAACTCTAAAGCCGTCGGCACACGGACCGTGCATCCGAACGTTGAGCGTTGAGCGTGCCGAGTTTCTGATGTCATAGCGTGGAATAGCACGTTCGGGAATCTTCCCGAACGTGCAGAGCAATATCTGGCATGTCAGATATTCTGAGTGTGCGTCTGAGCGTTGACCAATGAGATGGCACAACGCCACCTACGTCACACGCACGCCGTCTCCCTTCAGTACAGAGTTGTGAGGCGCAATATTGGCATTCATTTCAAGCCTATATGTATGTATGCCGTTTCTGAGCACCAACAAACTGAGAATCACTGGAAAACCCGTTGCTAACTGTGTGATTCGTTCTAATAAAATATTGAGAAACATCATATTCGTGGCAAAAGAATTACTGTAAATTGCGTTTTATGAGAGTAGACTATTTGAAGGCAGCGACACCTTGAAGATCCACCCAAAACGCATTGTTCTTGGTACAACTCGTTATAATTAAATTTTAATTAGCAACAAATCTACGATTAAGGTTTTCAGGAAGGGTAAGATAATATGATTAGATACTATGAGAGTGCTTTTCGTGTTTAGCGTACTGAATAGCGTCACTCTTTTGTACCGAGTTGTTTGTTGGGGCGGTGGTTCGCGTCCTGGCCCATCCAAATTTTTTTCCTAACATTCGCGTTTTTATTAGGTTCTGATACTTTATTATTAGTTTAATGTATGGATATACTATGATATTTGATGTTATGTAAATATAAGTTCACCTTTTTTGAGGGGTGACTTTGTTCGATTGGCTTAATCTACAGGACAGCTTGCGCTACTTGCATAAGATATTTTCTCCTTTTCCTATTACGCTTCGTAATTCACATGTTGCAAAGATTCTGCTACCGGGTAGGAACAGTGATCGAGTAAGACTGACCTTGGGGTTTTACTAAAATGTGGGAATGATGAAGTAATGTTTATTTTATGCGGAGAAGTATTCCAAATTTGTACCGCACTGTTTGTAATGGAACTTTTATAAGCCTGTGTCCTTACTGATTGGACATGGTGCTTTCCTTTTCTTGGAAAATGGAGGAAAGGTACGTTTTAATATAGCTACCGTGGGAATTTTACGCACGCCAGTTGAGTAAACAGTGTGATTTACAAACTAGAAACATCCGTAACTGCCGCTGGAGTGTGTTGCGATCGCGTATACCACGTTGGGGCCCACGTACCGTATGCACAAGTCGCATCGTTCCTGAGCGTTCAGCAGCACGTTGAACTTGGCACGCTCGACGTTAACGCGCGACAGCATGGTCCGTGTGCCGACAGCTTAAGCGAACGCCCTGCTCTCGGTCGCTAAGTGAAGGCCGTCGGCCACTCCATTGTCCATGGTGTGATGTAATGCCCGAAATTTTGTATTCTCGGCACACTATTGAGACTGTGGATCTCGGAATATTGACTGCGCTAACGATTTCCGAAATAGAATGTTCCATGCGTCTAGTTCCAACTAACATTGCACATTCAAAGTTAATTACCGTCGTGCGACCTTAGTCACGTCGGAAATCTTTTCACATCAACCATCTAGTACAAACAGAAACTCCACCAATGCATTGCCCTTGTACACCTTGTGTACGTGATACTACCACCATCTTAAATCACTTAATAAAAGCAAATCTTCTGGGCCGGACTGTATACAATTACGTTCCTTTCGGAGTATGCTGATGCATTAGTTCCATACTTAACAATCATATACAACCGTTCGATCGACGAAAGATCCGTACCCAAAGACTGGATGGTTGCACAGGTCACACCAATATTCAAGAAAGGTAGTAGTAGTAATCCACTAAATTACAGGACCATATCGTTAACGTCGATATGCAGCAGGATTTTGTAACATATATTATGTTCGAACATTATGAATTACCTCGAAGAAAACCATCTATTGACACGCAGTCAACATGGGTTTAAAAAACATCGTTCCTGTGAAACACAACTAGCTCTTCACTCACATGAAGCGTTGAGTGCAATTGACAAGGGATTTCAGATCGATTCCGTATTTCTAGATTTCCGAAAGGCTTTTGACACTGTACCACACAAACAGCTCGTAGTGAAATTGCGTGCTTATGGAATATCGTCTCAGTTAAGTCACCGGATTTGTGATTTCCTGTCAGAGATGTCACAGTTCGTAGTAGTTGACGGAAAGTCATCGTGTAAAACAGAAGTGATCTCTGGTGTTCCCCAAGGTAGTGTTATAGGCCCTTTGCTGTTCCTTATCTATATAAATGTCTGCAGCTCGTGGTCTCGCGGTAGCGTTCTCCCTTCCCGAGCACGGGATCGATTCCCGGCGGGGTCAAATGACTGGGTGTTGTGTCGTCACCATCATTGATCCCCATCACGGTCGGAGGAAGGCAGTGGCAAACCACCTCCACTAGGACTTTGCCTAGTAAAGCGGTGCGGGTGTCCTGCATTGTCCCCTACGCTCTGTCAATGAGTATGGGACCTCATCATCATTATCATCATCATCATCATCATCTGAATGGTGCGAAAAGTGGCAGTTGACCCTAAATAACGAAAGGTGTGTGCTCATCCACATGAGTGCAAAAAGGAACTCGTTAAACTTCGGTTACACGGTAAATCAGTCTAATCAAAAAGCCGTAAATTCAACTAAATACCTAGGTATTACAATTGCGAACAACTGAATTTGGAAGGAACACATAGAAGATGTTGTGGGGAAGGCTAACCAAAGACTACGTATTATTGGCAGGACACTTAGAAAATGTAACAAACCCACTAAGGAGACTGCCCACACTACACTTGTCCGTACTCTTTTAAAATACTGCTGCGCAGTGTGGGATTCTTACCAGATAGGACTGACGGAGTACATCGAAAAAGTTCAAAGAAAGGCAGCACGTTTTGTATTATCGCGAAATATGAGAGAGAGTGTCACAGAAATGATACAGGATTTGGGCTGGAAATCATTAAAAGAAAAGCATTTTTCGTTGCGACGGAATCTTCTCACGAAATTCCAATCACCAACTTTCTCTTCCGAATGGCAAAATATTTTGTTGACACCGACCTACATAGGGCGGAACCATCACCACGATAAAATAAGGGAAATCAGAGCTCGTACGGAAAGATATAGGTGTTCATCCTTTCCGCGCGCTATACGACATTGGAATAATAGAGAATTGTGAAGGTCGTTCGACGAACCCTCTACCAGGCACTTAAATGTGATTTGCAGAGTGTCCATGTAGACGCAGATGTAGATCTATATATGTGCATATCGCTATCCCATGATTTTAGTCACCTCGGTATACAGGGTGAAAAATATTTAAACCGACAAACTCTGGAAGGTTGTAGGGAACATCAAAACAAATATTTTTCCCTAATGTCATTCTTTCCTATGAGGAGTATTTAAACCGGTAGAGGAAGATTTCTCTGGCTGAAAATTAATTAAACCAACAAACACTTCTCCATTTTTTTATGACCAAGAGACATCATATTAACGCAACCCAATTTCAATTACAGTAGATTTTCAAAAATGCCTCCATTGACACGTAAACAAAGGTTACACCGTCGGATCATATTCTGTCTGACACTGGCAGAAACCCCAGGAGTATCCTGAATTGTTCCTGCTGCTGCTACTATCCGGGCAACCAGATCCTCTTCTGATGCAACAGGAGTTGCGCAAACAAGGTCGCGCATCTCTCCTCACACAAAAAAGTCCAGAGGGGACATATCTGGGGATCGAGCAGACCGTGGTACAGAACCACCTCTGCCAGTCCACTATTCTGGGAACCGTCGGTCGGGGAATCGACGCACACGACGACTGAAATGTGCATGTTGGATCCACATGCGATGTCTTGTAGGGAGCGGGACGTCTTCCAGCAATTCTGGCAATGCTCTGGTGAGAAAATCGCAATAGTGTCTGCCATTTAATGGCCTAGGTAGCAGATACGGCCCAATTAAACAGTCCACAACAACATCGACCCACACATTAACGAAGAATCGCATTTGATGAGCGCTAGTAACTGTGTCATGTGGGTTATCCTCACTCCGAACATGCGAATTGTGCATGTTGATGACTCCATCATGCCTGAACGTTGCTTCAGCGATAAACAACACAGAGGAGGGAAATGTAGGATACATTTCACATTGTTCCAGGAACCACTGCGAAAGCGGTGCTCTGGGTGGATAATCAACTGGTTCCAGGTTGTGGACACGCTTTAAGTGAAATGGAAGTAACAACTGATCTCGAAGGACTGTTCTTACATTCGTCTGATTCGTTCCCATGTTATGCCCGTCTCACACGGAGCAAGGTTCGCCGCAAGTTTGCGAGATGGCGTGCATGCCTGCCGGCTTGCAGGGAAAGGAGCCGGCTATCTTCTATGCCGAAGCTCTCCCACGGTGCAAGATCGGCAGCTAGTTGTGTTGTAATCGGCTGCATGTTATATCGAACGAAGATGGCTGCTTCAGATACAGATGTTCAGAGCAAACTGGCGTTATTAGCTGTTTTGGTGCTAAACGATGCAGAAATGCATGCTAATGAGAGAAGAAGAAAGAAAGCATGGAGGAAAAACTGGATTAAGAGGAGAAACGCTGGAAAACGTGTGCTCTCCATGCTTCATAAAGAGTTGAAGTTAATTCGCGTAACACTTATATTTGTTTGAAAAGTATCACCATCTCATTACTGTTTGATTTTATAAATATACCAATAATGACTGTTATATACGACTTTAATTTATAGAATAGAAGACCGTACATCCTTTGCAAATTTTATACGAATCTTGCTCCGCGTGAGACGGGCTTTACGTACAATTGCACGAGTGCTGATTGAAGGATCACGCTCCACATGCTGCAAGACAGCTTCCTCAAATTGCAGCGTTCTTACCGTGTGACGGCGTCGCTGTCCAGGTAATCTGTTAAATGACCCGGTCTCACGCAGACGTTGATAAACAGCAGCAAAGGTCGTATGATGCGGGATATGGAGATTAGGATATTGTTGCTGAAAAACCCGCTGTGCAGCTCGTCCGTTGTGGTGCGCTACGCAGTACGCACCAACCATATCAGTGTACTCACTCCAGGTGTATCGTTCCATTGGTAAACAGAGACAGTGCACTAGTACACTGGTGGACAGCAGTTGCCTACAACTGAAGATCGTAATATGGCCTCCACCAGTATAAGTAATAATTATAGGAAAAAAAGACATTAGGGAAATTTGTTTTGATGTCGGTTTAAATACTTTTCACCCTGTATAACACCGTCACGTCAGGCTGATGTGTGAATCGACAGCGGCTGTTAGCAGGTAGCGGCCTACCTTCGTCGTCGACGGTGAAGAGCCCGACGCCGTCTCCGCCGCGGATGGAGTAGGAGACCCTGGAGTCGTCGCCGCGCGGGTCCGCGTCCGTCGCTCGCACCGTGGTCACCAGCGTGCCGGCCGGCTGGTTCTCCAGCACGGCTGCGGCCCACACGAACTCGCCGAACTGCGGCGCGTGCACGTTCTCGTTGACGTCGACCACCTCGACGACGACCGTGGTGGAGGAGGAGAGCGGCGGCGCGCCGCGGTCGCGCGCGCGCACCACCAGCGTGTGCACCTGCCGCTCCTCGAAGTCGAGCGGCGCCGCCGTGCGCACCGCGCCGGACAGCCGGTCCACGCTGAACGCCTCGTCGCCGTCGCCCGCGCCGCCCACCAGCGAGTACTGCACCTGCGCAGCCGCCGCCGCACGTCATCCGTTAGCTCCCGCACGGGCGCGAGGACAGTGTCAGATGTGGCAAGATAGCGTAGCACCACTTGCAATGCAGGGTGTTTCCATAAGACCGTGCAAAAATTTAACAGGACTTACAGATACTCCACACAACAATTTGAGACGGCGAACCTGGGTAGAAATGGTTTAAATGGCTCTGAGCACTATGGGACTTAACAGCTATGGTCATCAGTCCCCTAGAACTTAGAACTACTTAAACCTAACTAACCTAAGGACATCACACAACACCCAGTCATCACGAGGCAGAGACAATCCCTAACCCCGCCGGGAATCGAACCCGGGAACCCGGGCGCGGGAAGCGAGAACGCTACCGCACGACCACGAGTCGCGGACGAACCTGGGTAGAGGAAAGGAAAAAAGGAAAGGAGGAAAGTGCGATTAGATTGGGATAGAATGGGAGACAGAAAACGAGAGGAGTTCTTGAACATGAGAAAAGAAACTTCCTGGCAGATTAAAACTGTGTGCCGGATCGAGACTCGAACTAGGGACCTTTGCCTTTCGCGGGCAAGTGCTCTACCACTCTAGGAAGGTAGGAGACGAGGTAATGGCAGAAGAAAAGCTGTGAGGACGGGGCGTGAGTCGTGCTTGGGTAGCTCAGTTGGTAGAGCACTTACCCGCGAAAGGCAAAGTTCCCGATTTCGAGTCCCGATCCGGCACACAGTTTTAATCTGCCAGGAAGTTTGATGGGAAACATCCCCTAGGATGTGGCTAAGCCATGTCTCCGCAATATCCTTTCTTTCAGGAGTGCTAGTTCTGCAAGGTTCGCAGGAGAGCTTCTGTAAAGTTTGGAAGATATGAGACGAGGTACTGGCAGAAGTAAAGCTGTGAGGACGGGGCGTGAAGCGTGCTTGGGTAGCTCAGTTGGTAGAGCACTTGCCCGCGAAAGGCAAAGTTCCCGATTTAGAGTCCCGATCCGGCACACAGTTTTAATCTGCCAGGAAGTTTGAAACATCCCCTAGGATGTGGCTAAGCCATGTCTCCGCAATATCCTTTCTTTCAGGAGTGATAGTTCTGCAAGGTTCGCAGGAGAGCTTCTGTAAAGTTTGGAAGATAGGAGACGAGGTACTGGCAGAAGTAAAGCTTTGAGGACGGGGCGTGAAGCGTGCTTGGGTAGCTCAGTTGGTAGAGCACTTGCCCGCGAAAGGCAAAGCTCCCGAGTTCGAGTCTCGGTCCGGCACACAGTTTTAATCTGCCAGGAAGTTTCATATCAGCGCACACTCCGCTGCAGAGTGAAAATCTCATTCTGGAAGCCGGCCGAAGTGGCCGTGCGGTTAAAGGCGCTGCAGTCTGGAACCGCAAGACCGCTACGGTCGCAGGTTCGAATCCTGCCTCGGGCATGGATGTTTGTGATGTCCTTAGGTTAGTTAGGTTTAACTAGTTCTAAGTTCTAGGGGACTAATGACCTCAGCAGTTGAGTCCCATAGTGCTCAGAGCCATTTGAACCATCATTCTGGAATGAGAAAAGAAGTTGGTCGCAGGCTACGGGCAAAGAAGAGGGATTATTTGAACAATCAAATTAAGAAAATGGAAACAAACAGTAAAACAAAAAAACATTAGGGAACTTTACCTAGACATAAATGGGTATAGGAAGGGGTTCAAGGCTAGAACAAATGCAGTTCGAGGGGATGCCGGGGGAATACTGACAGACCCCAGTGCTATATTACGTAAGTGGAGGGCGTATTTTGAGCATCTATTAAATGTGCACCAGGAAGCAGGAAATGAGCAGGCGTATGAAATACATACAGCAGAACCCCAGATACCTGAGCCAACGTTAAAGGAAGTAAGAGATGCAATCAGAATGGTTCAAATGGCTCTGAGCACTATGGGACTTAACTTCTGAGGTCATCAGTCCCCTAGAACTTAGAACTACTTAAACCTAACTAACCTAAGGACATCACACACATCCATGCCCTTGGCAGGATTCGAACTTGCGACTGTAGCGGTCGCGCGGTTCCAGACTGTAGCGCCTAGACCCGCTCGGCCACCCCGGCCGGCTAAGAGATGCAATCAACAAATGGAAAAACCATAAAGCACCAGGATCAGATTGCATAACTGCAGAATGAGTTAAAAATGGGGGACAGAAAATGGTGGAAGTAGTTCACAAAGTGATAACTAAAGTATGTAACTCAGAGATAATACCTGAAGAGTGGCAAGAGTCGATTCTGATCGCAATTTTTAAGAAGGACGGCAAAATGGATTGTAGTAATTATAAAGGGATATCGCTATTACCAGTATGTTCCAAAATTTTCTCTAATATTCTGCTAAGCAGGCTTACACCAAATGCAGATGAAATTGTGGGGGATTACCTAGATGGCTTTCGGAGGAACAGATTAAACTGCGTTAAATTTTGGAAAAGAAATGGGAATATAATAAACCAGCTCATAATATCTTCATAGATTTTACAAAAGAATATGATTCAGTATTGCAATCAAAACTCTATAGAATTCTGTTGGAACTTGGAATACCGAAGAAGTATGTTAGACTTATAGAAGCGAGTTTGAAAAACACGAAAGGTAGAGTACGCGTGGGGAAATTGGAATCAGAAGAATTTGTAATAAAGAACGGACTTAAGCAGGAGATGCCCTATATCCGCTACTTTTTAATTTAGTCCTAGAATATATTGTACGAATGGCAGCAGATCGTTCAGAAGGTGTGGAGTTAAATGGAAATATTAAGATATTAGGGTATGCAGATGATCTAACCATCATTAGCGATAGGAAAGAATCTGTAACAGCAAATGCGAATGCGTTAATCAAGGCTAGTGAAGATGTAGGTCTAAGGATAAGTGAAGACAAAACTAAATACCTGGTTACTACTAGAATGCAACAGCAGTAGATCAGGAAATGTTAAGAGTTGGACACATGCAGATTGAAAAAGTGAACACATTTAAGTATCTAGGCGTGGAGATCACTTCGAGAAATGAGATTGAATCCGAACTGAAGAAGAGATTACGGGCGGAAAATGCGTGCTACTTCTCACTGAATAGATTACTTTCATCACGGATATTGTCTAGGAATTTAAACATTAGAAAACTATTATTCTACCAGTTATGCTGTATGGGTATGAGACTTGGTCTCTCACTGTGCAAAATGAGAAGCCGTTTCGAATATTTCAAAACAAAATTTTGAGGAAAATTTTCGGGGCAAAAAGGGATGACATTAGCGGAGAGTGGCGAAAACCGCGTAACGAAGAGGTTCACGAACTCTATTCAAGCCCTGACATAATCAGTATTATTAAATCACGTAGGCTGCAATGGGCGGGTCACGTAGCTCGAAAGGATGAGGGCAGGGCAGCGCGCAGAGTACTGGTAGGGCACTTAGATGGAAAACGTTCTGTGAAGAGACCGAGGCGTAGATGGGAGGACAATGTGAAGGCTGATTTGAGGAGCTTAGGTATTGAAGGTGAATGGAAGGAAACAGCCCAAGACAGGGAGAGATGGCGAAAATACGTTGACGCGGTAATGTACTCTCGAGTCCGGTATGACCAGTGAGTGAGTGAGTGAGTGAGTGAACATGGGGTCGGAGAAGCCAGCTTAAGGAGGTAATGAGAATAAAATCAAAATCTTAAACATGGCTGCGAAACAGCAAGTGTGTAAATCTGAAGAGGTTGAAAAAATCAGCCAACCAGTTGCAAAACAAAGGTTTATTAGCCCTTGTCCTAGATTTCCATATTTCTAAAAATATCTTCTTCGGAAGGAGTGGGCCTTGTTACATCACATGATGGCACATTAGCTTAGCTGGAGCCTAGAGGCGCTCGTCACATATAAAACTGGCAAAACAAGAATTATCCCAAGCCATGGCTTCAGATAACAGCCAGATTACATTTATCGTACTTCAGAATGAATTCTCGTTAGGAAATGCTCACAGGTAGAAGCTATTGTCAATATAAAATTGTAACAGGAGTCACAAGATAAAATATTTGACCACGTTATGTGTACAACATGCCAGAGACTGTGGTCTCCGTATCCTCTGAGGTCTTATACACAAGTGACTTTACACCTCCCCAGGTTCAGGTGACATCGCAGGCCATGGAATACGACCTCCCTTTATGGACAAGTAAACAAAACCTGCATCGTGATTTCCTAGTGATCAGGCTCGTCCTCCTTGTTTCCTTGCAGGAAATAAAGAATGTACATGTAAATCAACAGCACAGTACATGTAAACTTGTATGCATGTTAGTTTTGAATAAGATCGAAAACAGTAATGCTAAACAAAGCGGTAGACAAGTTTACTTCCATAAGTCCTTAAGCTGGCTTCTCCGGTTCCAGGTTCCTTACCTCAAATTGTTCAGTGGAGCATTCTCTACATCCTGTAATATCTTGACATGCTCTCACGGAAACATCCTGTATAATCACTCCTAACGTAATCTATTTTTTCTTACATGCCCTATTTTCCAAGCGTAACACACCAACTATGCCTGTAAGAAATTTATAAATTCCTATTCGTAACTTAATAAATCAGTCTATATTACTGGATATCAGATACGCCGGTTATGCAAAGCTGTTCTTAGGATTCCGTACCGGTACTTCAGTCGGAACAAGCGCAACATCTTTTAGAGTATGGCTTTGTTGTCCGTCTGTCTGACTCTGTCTGTCCACCTGCTAAGACCACTTTTTCTCAGGAACGGGTATGGATGGTGGTTATCGCTGAAACAACCGGTTTTCCAACGCCAGTTTAACCCGACTATCAATACCGCTCGAAGTAACCAGTTTCTGAAATTACCGTTTCGGTTTTTTATTCCTATTGTTTCCTGTAACAAAGGTAGAAATTTAACAATGACGGAACAATTTTGACCCCTTCAGTTTCAAAATAAATACAATTAAAATATTAAATTATATAGGCAAAGAAAAGGAAACTTATCCAAGTCATCGGTCGCTGCTTTTATTGACGAATGATAAGTAGCTCACTATTATAAAATCTCCACCATTACTATTTCTATAACTCTGAAGGTGGCAGGGGTAAAATACAGGGAGCGAAAGGCTATTTACAATTTGTACAGAAACGAGATGGCAGTTATAAGAGTCGAGGGACATGAAAGGGATGCAATGGTTGGGAAGGGACTGAGACAGGGTTGTAGCATCTCCCCGATGTTATTCAATCTGTATATTGAGCAAGCAGTAAAGGAAACAAAAGAAAAGTTCGGAGTAGGTATTAAAATCCATGGAGAAGAAATAAAAACTTTAAGGTTCGCCGATGACATTGTAATTCTGTCAGAGACAGCAAAGGACTTGGAAGAGCAGTTGAACGGAATGGACAGTGTCTTGAAGGGAAGATATAAGATGAACATCAACAAAATCAAAACGAGGATAATGGAATGTAGTCAAATTAAGTCGGGTGATGCTGAGGGAATTAGATTAGGAAATGAGACACTTAAAGTAGTAAAGGAGTTTTACTATTTGGGGAGCCAAATAACTGATGATGGTCGAAGTAGAGAGGATATAAAATGTAGACTGGCAATGGCAAGGAAAGCGTTTCTGAAGAAGATAAATTTGTTAACATCCAGTATAGATTTAGGTGTCAGGAAGTCGTTTCTGAAAGTATTTGTATGGAGTGTAGCCATGTACGGAAGTGAAACATGGACGATAATAGTTTGGACAAGAAGAGAATAGAAGCGATCGAAATGTGGTGCTATAGAAGAATGCTGAAGATTAGATGGGTAAATCATACAACTAATGAGGAGGTATTGAATAGGATTGGGGAGAAGAGGAGTTTGTACACAACTTGACTAGAAGAAGGGATCGGTTGGTAGCACATGTTCTGAGGCATCAGGGGATCACCAATTTATTATTGGAGGGTAGCGTGGAGGGTAAAAATCGTAGAGGGAGACCAAGAGATGAATACACTAAGCAGATTCAGAAGGTTGTAGGTTGCAGTACGTACTGGGAGATGAAGAAGCTTGCACAGGATAGAGTAGCATGGAGAGCTGCATCAAACCAGTCTCAGTACTGAAGACCACAACAACAACAACTACAACTACTACTACTATTTCAACATTGCGAATGTTCAGTGCTACAAGGTAGGAATCTAAGCTGAATAACTCTATTTTTCGTGTTAATTGGTTCTTTTTCAAGGGTTACAAGCAGATAATGGCATAGTTAACAAAATGTTACGGCCGATTATGGCGTGGTCGAATGGATTCCACCTTAAAACCCATTGTTTCGTCCCCATCTGCGGAGGACATTTTCAAGGGAGATCGTAGCTTCTTTGAATGTCTAATTCGCATCCTGGCTCAGGAATCCACATGTCACTCAGTTTCACGCCCTCGTCCTTCCTATTGAAATTCCGTGGGTGTTTTACAATCTCTATGGTTTCTCTGTATAACATTTGGTGATATCCGTTTGTGGCTGCCAGTACTTGAATCCTATCGAAATGAATGTGGTGGCCTCCTGACTGCAAAGCATAATCTGCAACAGCTGATATCTCAGTACCCCCTCTTCTGGAATTGCCCTTGTGCTTATCTAGTCGTCTTTTTTGATCGTTCTTTTTGTAGCACCTCCCCACAACTACACAGAAGCCTGTAAGTTCCTGCTTTTTCGAGTGGTTGGCGAGCATCCTTGGCCGATTTTAGGTGAACTTGTATCTTTCGGGTGAGTTTGCAAACTACCGCAGTGTTCCGCTTTTTCAAGATTTTTCCTATGCGGTCAGTAACGTAATTAATGAAAGGATGGAAAACTTAATATTTCACCGGCGATTGAGCATCGCTATGATTTCTACGTGGTGGTCTTTCACTCAGCAAACGAATATCAATTCTTGAACATTGCATTGCTGAGATGTTTAATTCTGTGTCAAAAGACTCTGGTTCGCAGATTTTCCTTGCTGTATCCGCCAGTCGTTTCACTATGCGTCGCTTTTGTTGTGGGTCGTGATTCGAATCCCGGCGTAGGTAATGGTCTGTGCGTGGGTTTTCGGTGAACCGTGTGGCCAATGCTATCACCTTCTTCCTTTAAAACTAGCATATCAAGAAAATGAAATCTTTTGCCTGCCTCCACCTCCATGGTAAACTGAATCTTCGGACTGATCCCCTTGAGATGTTTGTGACAACGACCCAGTTCCTGCCTGCCCGCCGCCACAAAACAAACGTATCATCCACGTACCGGAAACAATATTTAGAGTCTTGTTCGAAGTTTTCAACACCTGCTCCTCGAATTTTTCCATAAAAAGTTCGCTATAACTGGACTTAATGGGCTCCACACAGTGACATCATTCGTCTGTAGATAGAACCCGTCGCTCTGTTTGAAATATGTGGCTGAGAGGCAATATTTAAACAGTTCTCTAACATCGGGATGAAAAATCCGATTCAACTGTTGCAACACTTCACTGAACGGAAACATAGTGAATAGCGATACCACATCAAAGCTAATTTAACACTTGCATGTCCTCCAGCTGTATCACTATGCCGTTTGATTTACTTGATGCACGAATCCAGTCGGCCCACATTTGGTCATTTGCAGCCAGGAGACCACCACATTCAATTGGATAGGAATCAAATACTAGCAGCCACAAGCAGTTACCATGAAAGGTTATACAGAGAGGCGATAGAGATTGTAAAACAAACCCGGAATTTCAATACGAAGGAGGATGGCGTGAAATTGAATGATATGTGGATTCCGGTGCTGAAGTAGATGTGTACCAGTCTTTCACAGTGGGGTCACAGCAACAGCGGACGACGGAGTCGACAACGGCCAGTTGCGGTCGCGCATTCAAAACCTGTGACGTCACGCCATGAACGGAAGAACGCGGAAGTGGAATTTTGCTGTAGTGAGTAGCGAGCCAGGGTGTGAATCGGACATTCAAAGAAGCTACGATCCCCCCTGAAAATGTCCTCTGCAGACGGGGACGAAACTCTGGATTTCAAGGTCAAATCTATTAGACCACGGCATAATAGCCCGGAGCATTTTGTTAATTGTGTCATTCCCGGCCGTGGAAGTTTACATTTTACAGATGAAGGCATTTTATGTAGCTACAAGCAACAGATTAGCTGCTGTTTATTTTTATTGTAATTATGAATGAACTGTTTAAGTTTTAAGTTTTCTCCTTATATTGTGTCACAAGTTTGTTGAAGCTTCTCCCGTTTTTAATCTTTTAAATTATAAGAATGAGTGGCGTCTGTTGTTTCGGACATGTCATAAAAACAAATAACTAACAACAGGATGTCGATTAAAATCAAATGCGGATTAGAGTCAAACTATCTCGAAATAAAATCCATGGTATGACGTCCGGCATGTGAAGACTTCTTACACCACCAGATGGTGTAAGAATTCCAGCATCGATCCATAACCTGCTACCACACGTCGAGAAGCTACCGAAAAAAGGTCAGGTAACACGCTATCATCATGTTCCATTGGCTCCTCCCGTTGCTCGCACATACAGGGTGTTTCAATAAATGTGTTTCCGTTCGTAAGTTACGAAGTAATTGGCGACGGAAATATTTATTGCGGTAGGTCACCATAACAAACGTTACACTGTCTGCTGACCTATGAACATAGTTTATTGTGTTATTATCCAAAGAGTTACAGCAAAAATATACAATTTTTTAAATGGAACAATAGTTGTTTGTATCGTGCTGGTCGATCTGGGATGCCAGCCCCATCCATTACGGAAAAGTGGGAGACACCCGGACACCCGCTCTGTAGTCGTGATCTCTTCCCATGTGATTATCATGCCTCCGGTCCCCTAAAAAAGGCCTTGAAGGTCGACGATTCCTGTCGGACGAGGATGTGCAGCATGCAGTTACGGACTTCTGTATGTAGTAGGACACGGTGTTTTACCAAACAGGTATCTTCAATCTGGTGCGTCGGGGACGATTGACTGATTGGCGGATTTTACCAGATCAGCATGTCGATTCCGGACTGTAAGGGCCTTCTAACGGAAACTTCTTGATCGCCTCTTATATCTGTCCAGCTCGTCCAGCACTACGGTACCTTTCCGAATACCATTCGGAACCTTAACTAGATTGATGTGTTCATTCGCCTGCGTATTTATTCATCGTTACTGGTGCACTTTTCCTCTGGTTCGAGTGCAAAGTTTTTGTCTAACTGATGAGTTAAGGAAAGATCGAGTGACCGTCTGATGGAAGTGGGTTGATTGCATTAGGAAACAATGTAGGACCACTGTGGATACAGTTCTGCACTTCCACCTAATGAACAAATTGCGAGCATACGGAATATCAGAGACTGGTTTGAAGATTTTCCAGAAAACAGAACAAAGCATGGAATTATAAAAAAATGTTCAAATGTGTGTGAAATCATATGGGACTTAACTGCTAAGGTCATCAGTGCCTAAGCTTACACACTACTTAACCTAAATTATCTTAAGGACAAACATACACACCCATGCCCAAGGGAGGACTCGAACCAGCCGCACAGTCCATGACTGCAGCGCCTGAGACCGCTCGGCTAATCCCGAGCAGCATGGCATTATCAACGGGCTCTACCTCGAGACGTAAAAATAACATCGGGCGTCCTCCAATGGAGCGTTATTGGACCATTACGTCTCACAACAAACGGTTTGTAATGGTCAATATTGAGCGATATGGCAGGAACATCCATTCGAAGGAAAAATTCTAGCAAACACGGGCTCTTCGCTACTGAACAAGTGCTCACAACCCTTAAGGTACACAAGTCAGTGTTCATGTTTAATTAACTTTTTTTTGTTTTTCCATAATAGCATCTTCCCAAAAATGGAAAGCAGAGAGCTTGCAGTAGAAGAGGCTTGTTCCACAGTATCGAAGATAAGGAAGTGATACGAGCTCTTAACGTATACATTTTAGAGCCTATGTTTACTAGACTTTACTGCTTCGAATGATACCTCCTGTTATATCCTGAATAGTGACCATTCCTCCCGTGACAACCTGTATATAAATGAGCTAGTAAATATCATCGGAAGTTACATAAGGCTTTTCACGGATGTTGCTATTGTAGAAGAGGAGAAGCCAGAAAACTGTAGCGAAATGCCAGAGGAGCTGCAGAGGGCCGACGCTTAGTGGAGGGATAAACAGAAACAAATAGAAACAAATGTAACGGCATAAAGACCCATTATTGTATCAATAAACGATTGCAGAACAATCACTGGTGGCCGAGCGGTTCTAGGCGGTTCCGTCCGGAACTGCGCTGCTGCTACGTTCGTAGGTTCGAATCCTGCCTCGGGCATGGATGTGTGTGATGTCCTTAGGTTGAAGTAGTTCTCAGTCTAGGAGACTGATGACCTCAGATGTTAGGTCCCATAGTGCTCAGAGCCATCTGAACTATTTCAACAATCACTGGAAGAAGTTATTTCCATAAAACAACTAGGACTATGCGTACGGCGCGATTTGAAGTGGAACGGGCACAAAAACTAATTGCAGTTAAGGCAAATGCCAGACAGATTCAATGGAAGAATCCTCAGGGAAAGTGTTAGACCCACAAAACAGGTAGCCTTCAGAATCCTCTTTGGACTAACACTTGAAAATTGCTCTTCAGTCTGGGATCCGTTCAGGCACGACTGATAAAAAAAAGTGAAGATCCAAAGAAGTGCAGCATTTTTCGTTACAGATTCATTTAGTATGAGCGAAAGCGTCACGGAGATGCTAAGCAGACACCAGTGACAGATGATGGAAGGACGGCGCTCTCCATGAGTGTGTGTTTTACTGTCAAAAGTTCCGCGAATATACCATCCTAGAAGAGTCATCCAATATATTACATCATCCTAGGTGTTTCTCGCGAAAAGACCATAAGCGCAAAATTGAAGAGATCAAAGAGTTCACACAGAGGCTTACCAGCAGTCGCCCTTCCCACGAACCATTCGCGACTGGAAGAAGAAAACAGGGAAGCGACAGCACACAAAGTACCCTCCACCATACACTGTAACTGCCTTGTGGAGTGTAGATGTAGATGTGTATAGCTGAAGACTATACTGAATGGAGAAGTCTAGAGGAGGCCTTTATTGCATGCTATCAAATATACAACATTATGATCACTTGTCCAAATGAGCTATCAACATCCGTATCCGTGGGGCCCTCGCAGGGAGGCGAGATTACTTGTTTCGATCGATTCTCGTGTTTTCTCTAATAATTTCGTAACTGATGACTCCAGGTCGTCATTTCGACTTGGTTCTATCAAACACTCTAATTCACATTTCATTGACAAGAAACTTACAAGCAGCCCGTACAGCTGGCAGTAACAGTAAATATGGCTTTGACAAAGGCTAACAGGATAGCAGGAAAGTCCAAATTTCAGAGACGAGCGCGCTGTTACCTTATTCCATTTCACATACGTTTCTCCTTTATCACGACTTTCCCACACGTTGGAAACTTCTTACTCAAAAGTTACATAAGGCATACGACCGTGATTTGTAATTTGAACCTCACATCAACTTCACTCTTGCAGTTGGTTCAGAATCCCACAACCCAGATACCAGCGCACTGTATTTTTTAGTTAGAAATAAATAAAGTGATGCCTTCTACATCTTGTTTCCATTCGTTTTCGCAGTATCCAGCAAGACGTCAGGAAGGGACAATCAGAATAGCAGAAACAATTCAGCTGCTGTTGAATGACAGGTGGTATCGACCTCTTTGGTGTAAGCAGTCCTCCCCTCCCCCACCCCTGCGAATGCTATTCACAGTCCCCTTTCTCGTTATCTCTGCAATTCCTTATTGTTTGAGGTCTCTTTCTTGTTTCTGACACGAGTTTATTTTTTGCTTTTTCAGTCTTCCAGTGTTTCCAGCTGTCTCTTTCATGCTTCCCTTATTAGAACAGTAATTTGTGCTTCAGTTATTTTAGGGGACCTCCTTTAATTTTTGGGTGTATCGCCAAGTTTCGTTGCCAGCCTTATCTGTATTACGTTGCATCGCCAGCAGGCTCATATACGCACGTTCTTTTTGTACTCGACGAAAAGACTTGTGCTTAATTTCCCTCTAGCGTTCAGAGGGGAAAAAGGCATTACAGATCCTCAAACGATAATTCCCAAGCGATACATTTGTATCCCGTTAAATTACCTTTTAGTTGTTAAATTATGTTTTATCATATAGATGATAAAAATAATGTATCGCGGTTCTGACAATGTTTTTGATTGATGGAAGTCTAACACGTAGATAACGGACTTGATCCAAATAAGACACAAAAAAATTTGTGAAACAACCGCAGTATGTGCAGATAGTCTTCTGTAAGTATATATAGAAAGAAAAATGCGTTAACGTTAGCAACCTGGTTCGTCCACAACACACATTAATCGAAATAAACCCTAGGATAATGCTATTCGTAAAACAACAAAGTTTAGCATTGCAAGTATTGTTAATATTTGCAGCTATTTTCCTCAGTTGCTAACTTCAATTGTGTTTTACAGTAGAGACAAGAAAAATGCCTTGTTTTGCAACGGCATTTATGTGTGTGTCCTATACGTGTTTCCCCTATTCATGCTAGACCTCTTCGGTTCTCCCAGGCTGTGCCTAAGTCATGTTTTACGAAATCCTTTCTTCAAGAAGGGTTTATCCTGCAAGTTTCACATGTAAGTTTTTGTAAAGTTTGGAGGGTAGGAGATGAGGTATTGGTGGAAGTACAGCTGTGATAACACCCTGTCGCTTGTGCCCCACTCACCTTGCCAGGTATGCATCCTGCAAATTTTTTAGTTGGCGTTCAATTGGTACTCCAGTGATCTTTCGAACCTGGTCGTGCCTTTGCACCTTAAGCCAGTACACAGCAGCTCTATATCTCATCGTGAAGTCTATTGGGTAGATTCCGAGCACCACACAGAGTGATTCCACTGAAGCTCGCGATAGTCTAGCCGCTCCTTTGTCCTCGTCTGACGAGGCTTCGGTTTGTATATAGGCTCAACCTTTGAGACCATGTGCTGGCGGCGAAGCTAAGTACCGACAACAACAAAGAAAAGAGATGAAAAGAAGCATTCCTGTGGCTTCTGAGAGCACAGACATACCTGCCCTCCGGCGCCGACGTCCGGATCGCTGGCGCCGACGACGGCGACGACACTTCCGACGGGCAGGTCCTCGCGCGCCTTCACCGTGTACGAGGGCAGCGCGAAGGCGGGCGCGTTGTCGTTGACATCGTCGATGAGGATGCGCACGATGGCGTCCGAGGACAGGGGCGGCACGTCGCCGCTGCCGCCCCCGCCTCCGCCGTCCGTGGCGCGCACCTTCAGCTCGTACACGTCCTGCCGCTCGCGGTCGAGCGCTGCCGCCACCGTCAGCACGCCGGTGCGCGCGTCCACCGCGAAGTCGTCCGTGTCGGTGACGAGCGAGTACGAGACGCGCGCGTTCTCCCCCTGGTCCGCGTCGGTTGCGTTCACGCGGAAGATGGCCGTGCCGTTGAGCGCGTTCTCCGTCACTCGGAAGCTGGCCACCGCCTTCTCGAACCTGGGCGCGTTGTCGTTGACGTCGAGCACGGTGACGGGCAGGAAGCGCGACGCCGCCTTCTGCGGCCGGCCCAGGTCGTACACGCTGATGTTCAGCAGGTACTCGGCCTCGCGCTCGCGGTCCAGGTGGCCCACCACCTTCAGCTCGCCCGTCTCGGGGTCGATGAGGAACACGGAGTCGTAGTCGCCGTCCGAGATGCCGTACACCAGCTTGCCGTTGTAGCCGAGGTCGCGGTCCCTGGCGCGGAGCTTCACCAGCGTCGTGCCTAGCGCCACCGACTCGTTCACCTTGATCCCCGTCGGAAAGTCCAAGAACTCGGGCGCGTGCACGTTCTCGCCGTAGCGGCTGGGCATCATGGCGAAGTCCTCCCGGTGCAGGTCGTAGGGCGCGTTGTTGCGCTCGCCCGCGGCCAGGATCTCCGTCAGGCGGTGAGTCACACCAGTGTCGCGGCACTCGAACGCTCCGGTCTCGTCGGTGAGGATCCTGCCCGGCGAACCCAGACTCCTCTTGGCGTTGACCAGGTTGATCAGCACGTGGACGATATCCGAGAAGTGAGTGCCGTCCGTAGCGGTGATGTTCACCTCCCGCTCGGACACTTTGACATCTGTCAGGTCGCAGGTGACGCTCAGCACTCCCGAGGTCGCGTCCAAACCGAAGCAGCTGTCCGCATTGCCGCCGACCAGACGGTAGCTGATTATACTTCCGGCGTCAAAATCTATAGCCGAGAGCGTGATGATCTCCGTGCCGATCGGAACGTAGCGCGGCACGTGGCCCGAGCAGTCAACCTTCTCGAACTGCGGTCTGTTGTCATTGATATCCCTCACGTTAATCTTCAACTGCATTTCTGTCTGTCGGCGGTACGGAAGACCCCAGTCGGAAGCACGTATCCTGAGAATGTACTCCCTCCTCATAGACTCGTAATCCAGCACCATAGTCGTCTTCACGACTCCCGAGAAGTGGTCTATCTCGAAAGGCACTGGTTTCAGGTTGGCGATGCTGTAGGAAATGTAGGCGTTTTCGCCGGAGTCGCGGTCCTTGGCAGACACTTTGGTGACGGTAGTTCCCGCCGGCTCGTTCTCGTCCACCCACACTGTCGCTTCCGGCGTTTCGAACAGTGGATCGTTGTCGTTGGTGTCCGCCACCGTCACTTTCACTTTGGCGGAAGACTGTTTTCTAGTGCCCGCGTTCCCTTGGTCTATCGCCGACACCGTCAGCGTGTACATGGCCTTTTCCTCCGCATCCAGTTGCACAGCCGTGTAGAGCATGCCAGTGTCGGGGTTGATGCGAAACTCTCCGCCTTCATTCCCTCCTACTATCTCTAAGAAAACTTGTGCGTTTTTGCCTTCGTCGGCGTCGGTGACCTTCAGGCGGATGACTGGCGTGTTGACCGGCGCCGTTTCCGGCACTTCGACTTCGTAGATCTCGCGATCGAACACTGGAGCATTGTCGTTGAGGTCGGTCAGGTGGACAGGCACGGATTTGTACGTCTCCTTCGGCGGAATGCCCATATCCGTCGCCTTCAGTGTGAGGTTGTAGCCCTGAGGCGCCGTCTCGCGGTCGAGGAGGTGAACTACGACGATATTGTACTCTCCAGGCTTCCCAGCAGGTTTTATGCGAAAGTGGCCGTCCGGATCGCCGTCGACGATATCGAGGCTCTTGATCTCGCCGTGCATCCCCTTGTCACGGTCTGTGACGCGCACTATGGCGTATATGTCGGCGTTGGAATGTTCCGCGATGTCGGGCAGGTGCCGCACGTAGATTTCGGGAGCGAACAGGTTCACCTGCTGGACTCTGACCTTGAGGGTAGCCGTGCTGGCCTTCGCCTGGGGACCTTGCTTGAGGATTGAACTGCGATCCTGCGCTTTCACCGTAAGCTCGTGCACGGATTTGGCCGTGTACCTCAGTGGCCGCGTCAGCGACACCACGCCTGTCATCGGGTGCACCGAGAACTGGTCCGTGGCGTCCAGGAAGCTGTAGTAGATTTCGCCGTTCCTGCCCAGATCTGCGTCCTCGGCGGAGACTTGGGCGATGCTGCGGTGCAAGGGCGTGTCTTCCGGGACGGTCACCTCGTACTCGGTGGGGTAGAAGAGCGGGTTGAGGTCGTTGGTGTCGAGTACGGTGACGGCGACGCGCGTGTCGGCGATGAGGGGCGTGGCGCTCGAGTTGCCCCGCCAGGACTTGGTGGCGCGCACGTCCAGCACGTAGCGGTCCTTGCGCTCGCGGTTGAGCACGTCCAGTTTGTCGGTGCGCGTGCGCAGCAGCAGGAAGCAGAAGTCGCCGACCAGCTTCTCCTCCGCTTTGAAGAACTTGTCGCGGTCGCCGGCGACGATCTTGAACCGGATGACGGCGTCCGCCTCGCGAGGGTCGTCGGGCGCCGTGACGACGCCCATGCGCTCCTCGGGCGTGGCGTACGTCTTGGGCGGCGAGTTCTCGGGGATGCTGGCATTGTAGGCGGGCCTGGTGAAGCGGAAGGCGCCGGGCGGAGGCGGCGGGGGCGGCGAGGGGCGCGGCGCGTCGGGGCCGGCAGAGGGGCTGGAGGCGGGGGCGGGCGACGGGCCGCCCGCGGGGGCGGCGGACACCAGCAGCAGCAGCAGTAGCTGCAGGCGGCGGGCGCGCGGGCTCGCTGCCGCGTCCATCGCGGGGCTCGCCGCTTCAGCTCATCGCGACCTGCCGACACAAAGAAATAAACACCGTCAGCGTTTCATTACGGTAGCAATACTGTTTCACCCTGCAGCAGGGGGTAAATTGCAGTACAAGTCTTCTCACCCAGTGATGTCAAATATAAACAGCATACACAACCATAGTGCTTTGGATGTGTGAAAATCGTGACGGTCAGTTATTGTCATGTTGGCAGCTTCGTCCGCCTCGCGAGGGCCGTGTTCTTACACTGTGCTTTGCGTGGTTTGAAAATAAATTGTGACCGACTGATTACTTTTATACATATATACCGGTGAAATATTGTGTAGTTTATAGTTGTAGAGAACTCAGAGCAAAGTGTGGTGTCGCCGCCAAACACCACACTTGCTAGGTGGTAGCCTTTAAATCGGCCGCGGTCCGTTAGTATACGGCGGACCCGCGTGTCGCCACTATCAGTGATTGCAGACCGAGCGCCGCCACACGGCAGGTCTAGAGAGACTCCCTAGCACTCGCCCCAGTTGCACAGCCGGCTTTGCTAGCGATGGTTCACTGTCTACCTACGCTCTCATTTGCCGAGACGATGGTTTAGCATAGCCTTCAGCTACGTCATTTGCTACGACCTAGCAAGGCGCCATATTCAGTTACTATAAGTACTATCTTCAAGAATGTATTCTGAACAGATAATATTGTGACTCATGTACCGTCAAGAGCGACGTTCATCATTAATGGATTAAAGTTATCAAACTAATTACGTCCGCTTTCTGAATTCTCATTCCTTGTCATGTTCCAGACCTCACGTCAGTATAGTTCTTCCCTCCTCACGCCAGCCTGCGTGAGCTAAGACGCGTGCATTTCGGCCTCCACTAGTAACACGGTGTTGGCTCTTCTGCTAACACAAAACAAAGGAAGTGGAGTTCAGTTTCATAGAGCTACCACATGGCATTTAATGTATAAATTGCACTACTGCCGACAATACTTTTCGTGTTCGATTTTGTATCTGTTTTTTCTTTATGAAGATTTCCATTTTCTCGGCAGGGAATTCTAAAATTAGGGGTACAAGCAATTCGCAGAGATAATTGGGCCCTACCTCGTACAGTACTGTGAGCAACCGGCACTTCACAGATAATTGCTACCAAGTGAGACCAGTAGCATTAATGAAAGTCTTAAAAGATGATGGCGCCCCGTCTGTCTTTAACTTTCCTCAATATTTGCAGAAGAAATGGTTGGAAGCAGGCAACTGGTTCGGAAAGAATCTGTTAGTACTCGATTCAGTCAAACACATTGCAAGCATTTAAATTATAATTGTATCAACAAAATAATAGTTAACATTCGCCATAAACGTATTCTTTATTAACACGCTTAGGAAGCTATTATAATTGCGAACTACTGTGTATGCAAAATTACAGTGTTCTTCTTCCTTGTAGAATGTAAATCAGGCAGATACACACTTCGTAACCTCTCCTGAAGCGTTGAGAGGAAACAAAAGGAACTTGTTTTTTTTTCACTTGCCGCCCTGTTTTAACGACCCACCATCTAATTACTTAAGGTGGGTATTATCTGACCTCTTAGCCGCTGCGATCGGTGTACGGGCGCTGATGTGGCTTTAACCCCCACACCAGTTCCCACATACGGTCGCAGCGTTGGGCGTTTCCCGCCTCGTGGAGGCGAGTCGTTGTACAAGAAATTTGAATTTTTGAAAAGGAAATACGAATAAATAGTTATAAATGAAGAAGAGGAAAGAAGATAGGAAAGGAACAAGTTTGTAGTCCCGCCACCCTGGGGTACTGAGGATGAACGCCTTGGAATTGGTTCAAAAATGGTTCAAATGGCTCTGAGCACTATGGGACTTAACTTCTGAGGTCATCAGTCCCCTAGAACTTAGAACTACTTAAACCTAACTAACCTAAGGACACCACACACATCCCTGCCCAAGGTAGGATTCGAACCTGCGACCGTAGCGGTCGCGCGGTTCCAGACTTTAGCGCGTAGAACCGCTCGGCCACTCCGGCCGGCTTGGAATTGGTCCTCAAGCCATTGATCCTCAGGCTTTAATACCTTTTGATTTATCTCTTAGCCTAAGAAGATCTATGCTATACTATAGCTACTACTAAGTTAATTACAAGAGCTACTACTAACATAATTATACTATTGACAGGTTTCAACTGCCGTGTTTGCCTGTGGCAACTGCGACGGTGCGCCGACACTGTTTACATCTAGGTTTTGGTCTAATTTAGTTTTATCCATTGTAATAGCTGTACTTATGTTAAGTCTAGTGTATTTCTGTCAGGTCTTTTATTCTGGCTATGCTTTTCGCCCTCCACACTATGGAGGACCCTCGGTAAGCAGCCGGCCGGAGTGGCCGATCGGTTCTAGGCGCTACAGTCTGGAACCGCGCGACCGCTACGGTCACAGGTTCGAAGCCTGCCTCGGGTATGGTTCAAATGGCTCTGAGCACTGTGGGACTTAACATGTGACGTCATCAGTCCCCTAGAACTTGGAACTACTTCAACCTAACTAACCTAAGGACATCACACAAATCCATGCCCGAGGCAGGATTCGAACCTCCGACCGTAGCGGTGCCTCGGGCATGGATGTGTATGATGTCCTTAGGTTAGATTTAAGTAGTTCTAAGTTGTAGGGGGCTGATTAGGTTTAAGTAGTTCTAAGTTCTAGGAGGCTGATGACCTCAGAAGTTAAGTCCCATAGTGCTCAGAGCCATTTGAACCATTTCAACCTCGTTAAGTTTTCGTCACCACGCTTCCATTCAAATTAATGAATGTGAAACGTAGGAAACATGTACGGGATGCGATACCCACATTATTCAACGTACCAAATAAGCCACCACAATTGCAGCTGAACATAAAACCACGAAGACTTGATAATAAAATGTCAAAAGTAAAAAAGATGTTTCCCAAGCACAGAAGAAGCCAATTCTGATATTGCTACGGCTGAATCACAAATGGCAAGAGTCGTAAACACATTCGCTTTTGAAGCAAAAGTACTTTCGTGTACAAAAATGTATAAAAATAATGACTAGAGCTTGTCTCGTTGAAAATTCACATTCACCTCACATTTTAAGCACACAACCACTGCATGAAAATTAATGTGTAGAATTTTAAATGGCCAACAGTGTTGATAAAGCATTTTTACGTACTGCTACAACTCTTTACAAGGCAAAACTTAACGTACTTCACCCGAACAGTAACGTACATACAGCTATACTGCAATCTCTTATTATTTTCGTAAGTCGAGCATATACGATGTGTTGAGTTCATATTAAATTACACAGGAAGGCTTTACAATGTTAACGTAGAAAGAACTGTAGGGTTTGGTACTGTCGCCAGCTCGTGGCTATTGTGTTTGGTTCTGGTGTTGACGCTGCAGACGAGGCCATACCTGCCGCAGCCCGCGCCGATACACTCGCGATAGACGCAAGGCAAGCTGTTTCCTCGTCCCAGTCCACCCTGGTGTACACCGTTTGAGCATCGGCCGTTTGCAACGCCAACAGTAGATTCTGCTGTGGCCGAAAAGCGTTAAGGTGTGTATACAGATATAACAGCGGTCAAGATGCACGGTTGCATTGACTAATAAGAACGGTCGCGGACTCGTGCAGTGATTTTATTTTTATAGACAAAAGTTACATTAAATTCTGCAACGCCTTCATCTGCGGTAGTGATAATTTAACATTTGATGTCAACGAAACAACGCGATAATTAAAACTGCGAAGGGGATAAAAGAAAGCTGTAAGATCATTTGTTCGATGGTGAAAAAATGGGCGTAAAAAAGGATATAGCACGGGACATCAAAACACAAACGTAATGCAATCTGACAGGAACAGTTTGGAAAAAAAGGAAGAGTAACGGGATCGACACATAGGCTTGTGTTACTTTTTATTATTTTCCATCAAAAAACTACAGAATACTTAGGTCTTCCATGGGGGAATCCAGTGCACCAACGTTTATTAAAGAAAGTACCGTGATATGACGTATCAAACGAAAGCGTGTCACTGGATACGGATTTCTTGGTCGCGATGACGCTGCAAGTTATATTGGTTGGAAAGTTATAAACAGATGCTGAAATAACATTAGGTGTGCTCCAGACAAAACGTTGGTACGTCAGCTATTCATATTGTACATTAACGACATGGAAGACAATATTAATAATAACAGACTATTTTGCATATGTTTCTGTTACAGCTAGGGCTTCCGTTTTATGATAGTAAAATAAACAGTGACGGCTTAAATCGTGATTTCGTATTGAGAATGTTGTCAGTATGCCAGAGAACAAACTAAAACAATCACATCTGAAGTGGCAGATACTTGAAATAAAACGCCATCTGTTCGGCGAAAGCCTACTCTCAGAGTTTCAGGAGACTACAAGCGTAGACCCCGAGAAACAAGACTGCATAATTATGTAGCATGCATAGAATCATTTAAATAGTCACCAGTAAAACCAGTCACCTCCGATTCCTTAGAGAATAGAGCTCCCAGGTATAAAATAGCTTCAGTCGTCTGACTACTATAGAAATGACTTAATGTGCTAAATGTCTGCCGTGCAATGATATAATTACGTAGGTATGTTTGTAGATATGTTCAATGGTATATGCGGGTACTGTTTCCCCTTTCGCCAATAGAGTTAATAGTACAGATATAATACACTGAATGGTACAGATATAATACACTGAAAAGTCATTCTTGACGCTAAAGCTTTACTGCATGAACAACGAATATTTAGAAAGCGAAAAACTGTTTTCTTTTCGTTATTTTGTGGCGTTATAAGCAAGGAAAATTTACAAAGGGTTTGAAATTCTGTTTAAAATTAGTTAATAGTCACTAAGTGCTCTATTTATGAAATGCTGGATGAGTATATTCCGGGTCATTTGCACTCCATTTTAAGAAAAGGTTCATGACGTCATTCTCCTGAACTGTAATCGTTTTATGATATAATTTTGCAAGAACATTCAGTGATATATGTTGATACCGTCTACATTATGTGTTGCGAATAGAGTTAATAGTATAGAAGAAAATTCTTAAAAAGACATGCTTGATGCCAAAGTTTTATTCTATGAATAGATATGTAGTAAACGCTATACTTTTTCCCCCTCATTACTTTTTGGCACGTGCCAGCGAGATAGGTTCCAAATTATGAATTTTATAACACTGCTGCACTACAGCAATCATTAGAGCAGCAGGTGTAATAGACAGTCAACAAGTTGCAATAAATGGTTGTTTTAAAAAATAATTTTTTACAGCTGTCGACCTCAGAAGGACTAACAGAATTCACATTAGCAATCATTAAAGCTATCTCCAAGTCACGTGTCGACAATGGTTTACATGTGTATATGTAAAATTTAAGGACCCTAGAAACAAGGGCTTGTCACAACATCACTTAAAATAACAGACCATGTTAGTGGCTACATGCGTGTAGCTGTCAACGAGGTCTGTTATTTTAAGAGGTTGGTTTTACTGATATGACAAGCCCTTGTTTCTAGGGTCCTTAAATTTTACGTATGGACATGCAGACCATTGTCGACACGTGACTTGGAGATAGCTTTACTGACTGATTGATAAAGTGAATTCTGTTAGTCGTTCTGAGGTAGACGGGTTTAAATCCGTCGAAACCATGGTAAAGGTTTTGAAAACCACCATTTACTGCAACTGGTTGACTGTCTATTACACCTGCTGTCCAAATTACGTGTAATTTTTACTGAAAGACGCTCTAATTCACAAATAATGGATGAATAGTCTGGATAATTTGTGCGCCGTGAGTTACGTGCCTGAAGACCTAGAGAATAATTTCTGACTTTAATACTTGACTTGTTGTATTACACCATTAACGTAAGATAATAGCTCTTAACGAGTAGATTATGACAGCATTTGAAATTTCTAAATCGGACAACAATTTATGAAATATTGAAATTAAAATTTTTGTTGCCCTGAAAGGCGTGACATAGATAACCTGCAACTGAAACTGGGCGATATTTTTCCCCGTTCAGTGAAGTAGGAGGGCGTGCTGGCAAGTAATAACTCCGAGTTTTTAATGTGAAAACTCTTAAAGCTTTTTAAATAAAATAATCATTATTAAGATTCTACATCGTTATTCTTCGTGTATACATATTTATTTCGGAACAAAGTCACCTTGGCGATGAACACGTTTTACCCATCGAGAAACCAGTTTGTTGATACCTTCATACCTTCACTGTAGAATTTTTGGCTTTATTCAGTTCAAATGTGTGTGAAATCTTAAGGGACTTAACTGCTAAGGTCATCAGTCCCTAAGCTTACACACTGCTTAACCTAAATTATCCTAAGGACAAACACACACACACCCATGCCCGAGGGAGAACTCCGCCGGGACCAGCCGCACAGTCCATGACTGCAGCGCCCTAGACCGCTCGGCTAATCCCGCGCGGCTGACTTTATTGACGGAGACACAACCTCACCTCCGCTTGCACCACCTCATCGCTATCAAATTGAAGTCCTCGAAGGTGTTCTTTAAGTTTTGCAAACAGATGAAACTCGGATAGGGCGAAGTCGGGACAGTACGGAGGATGATCGATGACAATGAACGCAATGCGTGGCATTGCTACAGACGTCACAGAGCTCTTGTGCGGTCTGGCAATCACATGTTGAAGGAGAGGGTGCTCCATGTGTGGAAGAACACTTCGAATTCCAAACTCAATTACATCCTGCTGTTTTCTTCACGCTACAATTCGGAGCCTTCTAGCGGCAGAGTGTTTCAACTTGCGTCAGCGAAGCAGGGAAGTCGACCAAGTAAAAAAAAAAAAATGGTTCAAATGGCTCTGGGCACTATGGGACTTAACATCTATGGTCATCAGTCCCCTAGAACTTAGAACTACTTAAACCTAACTAACCTGAGGACAGCACACAACACCCAGTCATCACGAGGCAGAGAAAATTCCTGACCCCGCCGGGAATCGAACCCGGGAACCCGGGCGTGGGAAGCGAGAACGCTACCGCACGACCACGAGCTGCGGACTCGACCAAGTAATACGCATGACACGTCATACCACAGCCGGTATTGAGAAGAGAATAAAAAGTATGAAACTTCCTGGCAGATTAAAACTGTGTGCCCGACCGAGACTCGAACTCGGGACCTTTGCCTTTCGCGGGCAAGTGCTCTACCATCTGAGCTACCGAAGCACGACTCACGCCGGGTACTCACAGCTTTACTTCTGCCAGTATCACGTCTCCTACCTTCCAAACTTTACAGAAGCTCTCCTGCGAACCTTGCAGAACTAGCACTCCTGAAAGAAAGGATACTGCGGAGACATGGCTTAGCCACAGCCTGGGGGATGTTTCCAGAATGATATTTTCACTCTGCAGCTGCAGACTCGCCGGGATTAGAATCAGTGACCACCGTCAGAACGCGGCTTTGACCCGAGGAGACGGGAGGCAGAGTGAGCCTTGGGCTGGGGTTGGGGGTTGCTCCGGGATGGCGCTGATTAAGGCCCCTTTGAGAGCACAAGTTGCGCAGCGCAGCGCAGAAGGCGGGTAGTTAGCGGAGAATCCAGCGAGCAATTAAGGCGGCCTATCACCAGCTGTATCTGAGCCGTCACGGTCGTAATACCTCTCCAGAGATTAAGCCGGCGCGCCGCTCCGGTACACCCGCGAACAACACCTGCCCTGTTTACCTCCCGCAAGAAGTGGAGTGTAGCGAAACGACGAAAGCCTAATTTCGAAGGGATCAAACTTCTTCGCGATTACTCGCTGTCAGTTAAACTGTCTGCCTTACTGAGACTGCGGCGAGGGTGGAGCTACTTTCAGTCTTTACGACATGATTCAGAAGGAAACATCACCAACATGACCTCATACCTTTTAAGGGGAAAAAGTACACTTATAAGATATCAGCCCCCAGCAATCGATCCCGAGAAATTACTGGAGGCATAATTCTGAAAGTATGCAGTTATCTTCTGAAAATACGGCGCTTCAACTTTCGCGCGAACCGTTAGCCTGTCACTCGATCCGCCCTACTACAGCAGCTTAATGCCCGAACATGAAGTACTGAACTGTGGAGTGACCAAGAGGTCGTAAATTATTGTTCTGAGACTGGCAACCTGCTTTTTTCATTGTATCAAAGTGCGCGATTTCTAACCTGTAGCTAGTGCCAGAAATCCTTTTGTTTTGAACCTTATTATGAATTAAACCTTAAAATCACAGCAAAGGGTGATACCAGAAGACATATGCCTAGGACTAGAGGCATATATGCATGCACATGAGCTATGAGTTACACAGACTGACCCTATAGAACATATGTAGACAACACTGAGAACGATGTGTAACAACACAAAATATATGGGAGGAACATACAAACTACTGACAGAGAAGGTAAAAACCCCACTAGTTCTCGGAACGCTAAGGCAGGATGACAGCACGATGACGACGGGACAGCCGGCCAGTGTGGCCGAGCGGTTCTAGGAGCTACAGTCTGGAACCGCGCGACCGCTACGGTCGCACGTTCGAATCCTGCCTCTGGCATGGATGTGTGTGATGTCCTTAGGTTAGTTAGGTTTAAGTAGTTCTAAGTTCTAGGGGACTGCTGACCTCAAATGTTAAGTAAGTCCCATAGTGCTCACAGCCATTTGAACCATTTTGACTACGGGACAGAGGAATACGGCAGAGTTTCTGCTGTACAAACTGCGCGCCGCGTGGGATTAGCCGAACGGTTTCAGGCGCTGCAGTCATGGACTGTGCGTCTGGTCCCGGCGGAGGTTCGAGTCCTCCCTCGGGCATGGGTGTGTGTGTTTGTCCTTAGGATAATTTAGGTTAAGTAGTGTGTAAGCTCAGGGACTGATGACCTTATCAGATAAGTCCCATAAGATTTCACACACATCTGAACATTTTGTACAAACTGCTTCCTGACGGCGTCATCAATACAGACATACAATATCACACAACTCTAGGAGAAGACCTACACGCCATAGAACACTGTCACGGTTACCTGTCGTTTAGCGCAAGAAGGGGTTGCGCTAGCATCTCAGACTCGAAAACAAAAAAAGCATCTCGACCAGCCGGCATCTATTTGGGAACACGGAAAACAGTACCACCGCAGATCACCCCGTTCCTAATAATGTTACTGAACTATGCCTTACGGCTGGGCAGGGCGTCTACATAGCGGAAAACCGCCAAACCAGCCATTATTAAGAGTTACGGGCCAAGATACCTCAAACATCCTAGCAAAGATTCAGGAGGGACTGCTGTGTAAATATTAGCATATTGACAGAGCTCTCAGGGGCATGAGCCAGCACCAATTCGGCTTCAGAACCAGTCTATCCATAGATGTCATCACCCACGCATTACACATCTTTAAGAATACAGGAAAGAAGAATGCCATGGCAATAACGACTGATATTACCGGGGCATTCGATTACCTCTGGAGGCCCGTAGTCACCGTACAACAGGTTCCTACACTACGGAAATGGTCGAGTAGTCGAATGACAGATGGACAGCCGGAAATTAATTAAAAGAATGACCAAAGGCTGTCTTCAAGGGTCGATCTGTGGTCCCATCTTCTGAAACATAACAAGTGATCCCCTCCTACAACTTCTAGATGGGGATGACAAGTCAGACGGAATTTTCACCTACGCATTAGTCACTGCTAACAGACAGAGTCCAACTAGAAAACAAAACCACTGGAACAACACAAACAATTACACAATGGTGTCACAACAACAAACTTAGGATAGCCGAAAACAAAACAACATACGGATTACTGAAAGGATCACTCGAAAGAAAGCCTTCAGTTAAAATAGGGCACACAACCATAAAACAAGCATATGTTACACACTAGCTAGAGTACACATAGATGAGAAATTGTATTACCACAAACACACAGAGCTAAGAACAGGCGAAGCAGAAAAAATACTCCAAAACTGAGGAGGCTAAATTTAAAACAGAACAAGCTACCTCTCCCAGTCATATGGACATACTACTGTGCGGCCTTCGAATCAGTACTGAAGCTTCGCAGCTAGCGCGTAGGCACACCGACTCATCCTGGTCACCAACAATGCATCTGTCAGACGAGGGCAGAGAAGTGTCCTACTTAGGCTATCACGAGCCTTCGTCACCTCCACAGTGGATGCACTGTGTGTAGTGCTCGAAGTATGCCTCGTAGATATCACGATCAAATACAGAGCTGCAGGTACTGGTTACAGATGGGGAGACTAGATAAGGTACACACAAAAACTGGTGTACCGATAGAGACGACACGTCACCTTAAAAGCTGACGTCTGGGCACATGGCAAGGTGAGTGGGATGTAAATGATAAGGGACGTAGATTGCACGTCTTCTTCCCCGTCATAAGGGAGCGGTTGAGAATGAAGCAAATCGATCTCAGCCACGATGGTGTACATTTCTTAAACTGACTCGGGCCTCATCCCAAGCACTTAAACCACTTGAGTGAGGACAGATACCCTCATGAACATGCGGGAAAGGTGGTTCTCCTGAACACACTGTCTCTTTCTGCGGGAAATACGTGAACAACAGACATACACGGGACTTAGTCTACACAGAAACAGAAATACACAGCAATAAGAGACTGAGAGCACTGGCACGATTAAATGCATTAACAGACAGTATTTCAAAAATAAAACATGAAGAATACCTGCTGATACGACTAAACAGACATACATGTATGCAACTTAACAACAATCTCTAGCGGGTGAACAGCGACACCCACAGCGACAGTTCAAAAAAATGTGTGTGAAATCTTATGGGACTTAACTCCTAAGGTCATCAGTCCCTAAGCTTACACACTACTTAACCTAAATTATCCTAAGGACAAACACACACACCCATGCCCGAGGGAGGATTCGAACCTCCGCCGGAACCAGCCGCACAGTCCAGGTCTGCAGCGCCTCAGACCGTTCGGCTAATCCCGTGCGGCCACAGTGACAGTGATAACAGTGACAGGGAAGGGAATGAAAAGGAAGATGAGTTGTAGCAGTAAGTAAGACACCTATAATTATGAATTAGACGTAATATGCCAAAATGCAGTGACAAATTGCAGATATAAGTCAAACGATATTTAAAGATAGATGAAATGTCGTGTGGCTAGGGCCTCCAGTCGGATAGACCGTTCGCCTGGTGCAGATCTTTCAAGTTGACGCCCCTTCGGCGACCTGCACGTCGATGGTGATGAAATGATGATGATTAGGACAACACAACACCCAGTCCCTAAGCGGAGAAAATCTCCGACCCAGCCGGGAATCGAACCCGGGACCTTAGGACTGACATTCCGTCACGCTGACCACTCAGCTACCGGGGCCGGACTAAAGATAGATAATACTAGAGTAAATGTAGTGTAAGGTGCTCGCAATCTAGCCAAGAAAGCACCAAATTTAGCAATACCATTTCTCTACTGACTATGAACTATTTTGTTGTGACTGGCGGTCAACAGCTCGAAGAAACCATTCTGAGGTATTCACCGCCACTCACAATCGGTGATGGCACTAACAAATCTCTCTTCTATCCTGTCATATTTTTACATTTTTCTTAAAAAATAGTTTATTTCAACCTCGAATTATTTCTTGTTTTTAAATTTATATATTCTGTGTCAGATGGTGCAAATGAAAACGAAACAAAAAACTACAAAAAAGATTATCTATGAAAACTGTGATACGTACGACCTGTTTTAAAACATCAGGTAAGAAGGCCTCAAATTTGCAACAAATAAACGAAGTAGTGTGTCACTGAAGAGGTAGCATAGCGCTGTTTCATTGTCAATGTGTCTGTTGTACATTATTTTCTTTGGATTTTAAAGCTGGTACTGTTGAAGTGAAATATAATTGCAAGATATGCTCTATTCTTCAATGTGATTAGCATAATTAAATAGTAAATCGAAAATCGTTAACCTCATTTAATAATAATTCTTCAGTTTTGTAGGCTTATTCGTTTTGATTTTGGGGTGTATATATACCTGAAAAATAAAATACGGAAATACTGTCAGAATAATACTGAACGTACATGTGCTAGTGGTTGGCGTATTACGTATTCATATTCATGTGCAGCTGAACAGACAAGAGGTTCTGAACAGACAAAACGGGCTGCTTCCGGAACTATTTACACACAAAATCCTGAGTGATCGATACATGTTCGGCAGTTAAAAATGTGCAAATTAGACGGAACAATAAATGAGGATTATTTTAAACTTATTATTCTTGAGACAAGTAAACAGTCCTTAGTCCGTCTCACACAGGCTCAAGCACTCATTCAGTCTAACAAAAATGAAAATTTTCAACTAGAATTTTATGTTCGAAAAGATTAACCAACTCACTGGCTCACAGTATAGCTTTTCCTAGTGCACGATAATGGTCGACGGCCACGTTAATGATATTCAGACTCCCACGTGGCATTAATGGCGGCCACTCACATAACATCCCTTCCACTTATAACTTTGATGCTTTAAAAATATACTGACCAGACTTCTTCCATATTCACAGAAACACCTCCTCCATTCGCTGCATTCCTCAAAATCTTAATAACGTAAATATTTTGTCAACGAGTAAGCTTTCTCCGACACAAGGGCCACATTCCGACCGCCATCATCGGCCTTACGTTGAATTCTGTCCTGCCTCTGCTTCATCTGCCCAATCACGCAAGGTGTAATAGTGGATTCCGCTCATGCTGCCGCGAAACTGTTCCTTTTGGAACATTCCAGAAGGCCAACGATATTCGCCGCAAGTAAGTGGTTATCCTCTTCGTCGTACCGTAGTTACATGTGCTCCTGCTATATATGCCTTTTCTCATGCCTATAACAAAAGTCTAACATTCGCATTTTGTACGGTAATAATATATGTAGACTCAAGCAACCAATGAAAATTTGTACGAAGGCTGGGATTCGAATCTGGCTCTCGTGCTCACTAGGCAGATGCGTTAACGACTAGGCCACACTTACACAGAGACTGTGCATAACCACACGTACTACCCTAGCACGTCTCCCTCCTCAGTCCAGATTCCCATTCATGCTTCAGCCCGCTTGGTGTTCCTCCAAAACTCAAACAGCAATGCAAAGGCTCTCCATGTAAACTGAAACACCACCTCAACATCGAAAGGAATGGGGGATCCCGCCTGAAACTCAGGCACACGTGCTTGACTCCAATGCCTGTGTTTCAGGTAGGATCCTTCGTTTCTTTCGATGCTGAGATGCTATTCCAATACAGTCGGAGAGCCTCTGCAATGCTGTTCGAATTTAGGGGGAATACCAAATGGGCTGAGTCGCATAAGGGTACTTGGACTGAGATGGGAGACGTGGTAGCGTAATCCGTCAGGCTATGCACAGTCTCCGTGTCCAGGTGGCCTAGTCGTTAACGCATCTGCCTAGTGAGCAGGAGAGCCGGATTCGAATCCCGGCCTTCGTACAAATTTTCATTCGAAGCTTCAGTCTGAACGTAAACTTCACAGATATCTGAGACTCGAAAAGGTCTCTGGAACTAAAAATTTTCAGTCGTACTGTGGAGTTAATTTTCTTTCTCCAGTACCAATTTTTTCTACGGATATACATTTTTTCGGTATGTTTACTCCTTCTGTCATGTACTTGTTTGCACTTCCTGTTTTTTTTTTTACTTCCTAACCAATATATACAGCCGACCTCCTATTTCGTACTTGAGATTGTTATACGTAACTTCTTAAAGTTTGGGTACCTCGTATTAATGCAAGGCGACTTCGCTCCTGCTTTTGCTATACCTCTGATGTCCTGTTCCGTCGTAATTACTTCCTTCTTTTTTGTATTCCACTCTTCTTCTACCCACTCCCGTCACATTAGCGAGACTACTTGTCTAATGGCTCAATAATGACCTTCTGCAGCGCGGACTGCCGCGGCACGTGCAGGAAGAGTGTCACATCCTGCAAGTTACCGACAGGTGTGTGGAGCCTTGCCGACTTCGCGAAGTTTCTCGGATGAGCACCCATCGCGCTTACAGGCCGATCGTAGTGGTTCCACAGATCCCATGGTGCTTACAGCCCAATCGTAGTTGTTCAACAGATTCTCGACTTGGCTTAAACCAGAGCGGGGGGGGGGGGGGGGGGAATTGGCTAGTGGCCAGGGGAGTAAAGTAAACTCAACCCGGTGCTCTACGAAACACGCACGTACAGTGCGACCACTAAGAAACGTTGTATTGTCCTGCTGGTAGATGCCATCGTGCTGAGAAGAAAACAAGCTGCATATAAGGTGCATATGGTACCCAAGGATTGATGCGTATTATTATTGATCCACTCTACCTTCCAGAATGACGGTATTACCCAGGGGATGCCATGAAACCATTCCCCAGATCATAACGCTCCCTCCTCCGGCCTGGAACCTTCTGAGTATTATTACACGGCCGTACACGGTCATCTGTCCGATGGAGCATAAAATCATCTGTAAAGGTCATTTGTCGCCATTCAGTGGACGTTCATTTTTGCTACTAAAGAACAAATTCTAACCATCGTCGCCAATGGACAGCAGTCGGCATGGAAGCATGAACCAGGCGCTTGTTGCAGAGACCCATACACAGCAACGTCCGCTGAATGTTCTTTGAGGAGGCACTGTTGGCCGCCCCTTCTTTTACCTGGGCTGTCGGTTGCTCAACAGTTGCACGTGCATTCGCTCGCATACAATTCTGTAGCTGTCGTTCACCACTGTCATCTATGGCCCATGGTGCACCACAGTTGCCTGAGCGCCGGTTTTGGATAGCGCCATTTTTCCATGCACTGTATACTTTAACTACGGAGGCACACGAATATTTTACGAAGTTAGCCGTATCGGAAATGCTTCTATCCTTGTCCCGAGAGCCAATGATCAAGTCCATTTGCACCTCAAATAAATTGCTCAGTTTCCGCATTACAACAACGACTGCATGTTTTGTGCGTCCCCTTGACACGCTTTATGTACCCTCCATGCTAGTGCTGCCATCTACTGCCTGTCAGTGATTATTGCACGCCGACGTTGAACATAGGCGGTGATTACATTAATGTGAATAGACCGTGTATTATTGATGCTTTTACTTAGACTAGGTGCATCCAACCTTGTAGCTTACCTGGGCTACATTGGAAGACGACGAGTATTTTTGGACCATGAGAAATAGCATCATGCTTTACACAAACGTTTTTTTTTTTGTTTGTTACCGGTCGTATTATAGACGTTCGTTATGGGGCCGCGGGTTGGACGCCCCTGCCTTAGCTTATTAGGACAGTGACTTGGCTCATAAGCACTGTTTCAGAGAATTTCCATTTCCTCTCATTCTGTGCTAAATTTTCTGAGTTATATTTTTTTATGTACTAATAAAATATAAGAAACTGGCGGCATATCCTCTAAGGTATTAATAAAGCAAGTAAGTCTATGACCCGGGTACCAAGACGACAAAGCCAGAGCCAGCATTCTCTGCTCACTAGGATTTTTGAGACAGCAACTTCAGCCTGCTGAGTGAGCCCACCAGGGATACAAAAAGTTCACATAGGTGTCCGTCCCATCTCGTTTCGTCTTTCTCCTCGGTCGGAAAGGGGAAAGATGGAGTCGAGTTGAGGGAGAATGGGTGAGGGGCGACGAGTAAGAATTGTCCAGTGAACTGCCAACGATTCCTAGAATAGTCCCAATCTGCAGCAGCACGCACTGAAACTGGAAACGAGACCACGCACTGAAACTAGAATCGAGATGTCTCAGGCTCTGCGGCAGGAGATCTGAATTGCATGGGCAGTTTCAGGAAACACGTGTAACTTATTGGTTGCCGCCGGACCTATCCTCTTAAATCCTGTATATCGCTGCAGAACATCAAAACTTGCCACTGACAGATCGTTTGCAGTTATTTGAGCAGTAATCAGCAGGCGTGTTAAGGGGTAGTACTTGAAGTACTATGCAAATTCTAGGCACGTTGTTAGACCAGAGAACTTCGCGGAATTCAACCGAGACAGCCTCGTTATTCGGCGGTCAGCAAACAGAACACGTAATGAGAATGCGTTCCAATCAGTCGTGCTCTGCGTAGAAGGCTAATTTTGTTTCTTAACATACAAAATAAAGCAGAATTTGTTCGAATAGAAAAAATACATTCGAGTAACAGAGATAAATGGTTCAAATGGCTCTGAGCACTATGGGACTGAACATCTACGGTCATCAGTCCCCTAGAACTTAGAACTACTTAAACCTAACTAAGCTAAGGACAGCACACAACACCCAGCCATCACGAGGCAGAGAAAATCCCTGACCCCGCCGGGAATCGAACCCGGGAACCCGGGCGTGGGAAGCGAGAACGCTACCGCACGACCACGAGATGCGGGCCAAGGCTGAACAGGGCAACTTTAATATCTATGCGTAATTTTGTTAAATGTTTTGCATTGCCATTGCAACTTGAAGACTTTTGCACCTAGAAACATTTTACGTCGTTAAATAATTTATGTTGTCCACTAACTTTGTGACTGGTAGCGGAATCTGAAAGCAACATTTTGATAAAAAAGATTCATGTATATAAAAGAATAAATGAACATACAGAAGTAATTATTTTAAAGAGAGGGTGGCGAAAAGCAGAAAAACTTTAATTGTTGCTGTATAGTTCCGCCTCATCTGGTAGTTCTGTATGAATATATTTACACGCCAAGAGGTTTATACGATAAAAATGCGGGAAGAAAGTGTTGTTACGTATGTGCAGCTCGAGATCCTACCAACTAATGCAGATGTTGTAGCAGTACGACGAAAAGAAGAAGAGAAACACTCTCATGTCCGTGGATTCTTACACAGAAATATGACCTGGGACTTAACAAAATTTATGTACGAGACATCTTACGCAGAAATAAGAACTGGGTAAGTACAAAGAACCCAATGTCACCAGTTACTGCAAAATTTTAAAACTGTTTCATATCTACAAGTGCTGCTTCCACAGTTACTCGATAGGAATGGTCCACTGTAGACCCACTCATTCATGATTCAGCCGTGATGATAGCTACGTTATACATATCCAGTTTCCACTGTTGCTCCTTCCGTATCACCTCTTCCTTTTCTGTGCCCAGTAACGCGACTTGGTTCTCCCTGTGAATCACGAGTCACGGTTCAGTTCACTGCTAGTAGGTCAATCACAAAACAATTCATTCTATCACTGTAGGTTGTTGGGATATTAATAATCTGCCACTTATTCAACTACCCTTCGTAAAATCCAAAGTAGAAGTACATAGTATGCAAAACCGTACTACACATTCAGACACAGCACACGTCATATGCTGTTTTAAAATTTAATGCCGTCGTTGCTTTGTGCAATGAGCTTGTCTTATATACATAGTAAAAAAGCAATTTTTAAATTGTTTTCTGTGGCAGCGTGATGAAGATAATTTTATTTTTCGGCCTCCAATAAATGCGGCTGCAATAAGAAGCAGCACATCTAATTCCACCTAAGTGCGAAATCAGCAGCATATTTTATTTTGCACCGAACTGTTTTCGTCGCAGTTGGCGGCGTGGAAAACCTCGTCGTGCACACCAGTAATTTTAAACTAACACGCTGGAAACTTCAATTTTTTCTCCATATGCTGTGCGCTTCTGCCCGTTGTTGAACGAATTGCAGTTGGTGCGCTTAGAAACTAGTTAGCCAAAATTTCCAGAGGCTATGCGAAAGTCCTCGTACTACTAAAATTCTTCTTTTCACAGAAGGGATTATATCCTGTAATATAATCGGATAAACAACTACCATTTCTACCTTAAAATGTGAACTACGCGGGATGTGGCTACGTTTTACTCTATGTGTTCGCCAGGCCTGGAAGAATATTCTCTCTCTCTCTGTCTGTCTGTCTGTCTGTCTCTCTCTCTCTCTCTCCTCTCTCTCTCTCTCTCTCTCTCTCTCTCACACACACACACACACACACACACATACACACACACACACACACACACACACACACACACAAATTCATTTCACTCGATTATGAAAGCGAACAGCTTATCCCTGCCACGAATCCAAAATATTCTTGTTTTTCGTAATGGTATAATTTATTTTTGTGGAATGGATGCAGCTCAGTTTACGCCTGCCATATGTTGCAAGAAGGAAGAAAGATTAGCATTTAACTTCCCGTCGACATCGAGATCAGTAGAGATGGAGCCCAAGACCGGAATGTTTCAAGGATGATTAGCAGTGCCATCCCAAAGGAACTACCCCGACATTTGGCTAGGCGCGATTTAGGGATATGACGGAAAACATGAATTAGGATGGTCGGACGTGGATATGTACCGTTGTCCTCCTGAATGAGAGTCCAGTGTGATAACCACAGCACCACCTTGCTCGGTCAAATGTCCGGCGTACTCAAGTACAAATACAGTGTAAATAGTAGTGACCCCAATTTTGCTCCGAAAACTGTTCGCGTTCGGGTAATGGCACAACAAGTAGACTAATTAAGATCCATTTTGCATTTTACGAGAAAAACGATCGATAAGCTCTGGCAAAGGAAAATACCACATATACAGGCGACCATGATCATTACCTTTCTTGTCATTACATTGCATGTGTTCTGTTTCACAGATATTCTGATGTAATAAAAACCCATAGTAACACCGAGTAAACATTTATCTTTCCATTGGTATCTCACTAATATCTTCGCAGTATCAATGTTTCCTATAGCTGTTGGTTAGATCCTATCCGTCTTTCAGGCTTCTTCCTCCCCTCCAAACTGACACACACACACACACACACACACACACACACACACACATTCACTCACTCGTAGAGAGAGAGAGAAATGAACTGCGGAAGGAAGCTAAATACTCTAAGATATTCGTGGTAATTCGATGTTTTTAAATTGGTTAAATCTTCAAAATCATTTACACATAATTCAAGTGTCAGTATCTGCACTGAAAATACAGTTATTTAAAAAAAATGGAAAAACAAATGATAAAAAGGCGCCAACACAGTCGGAAGTATTTCTGGACAGTGAACAGATGTTTTGGTCGTAGTATTTCACGTATAATAAAAAAAGTAAGATTTTATCTACCGGTGTAGGAATAGTGAAGGCCTTATAGAAACACATTTGCTGTTTGGAGAATACAATGTAGGAAATTAGTACGAATTTCTTACGATATTCAGCATATAACTGCATTAGGTGACGGAGAAATTATACAAAACTTAAAATATCAATTACTTCTTCGTGCTTCTTTTGCAAGAAAGGAAATATAATCATTTACTATCCTCTCAACGCGAAGTGTCGGTTGAGGAAGACTGTTTTTAGAGCTCCGAGTAGCACTTCCTTTATTGTCGAGCAACAGAAACTCTCTTCAAACATTACCACCATTTTGGGAAAGTTATATCTGTACAGAACGCATACTGCATCAAAAGACTAATCTAAAGGTGAAAAATTCAGCTTAACAGTGATTCAGCCTGAGGGGGGATGTTATCGGAGAACACACCGCGCGATAGTGCAGAGATGACGTAATGCCAGCGCGCTACGAGTTTTCAAAGTTTCTCGGAAAGTCGTTTACTGCGAAAGAAGCCAAAGAAGCGGCACAGTGAGAACTTCTGAAAGCACATTAAAAACGTCCCGCCAAAGAAGGGAGAAAAAGAGGAAGAAAAGATTCACTATTTTTCATCAGGCTTTGACGGTGCGTCGACAACACAGTTATTAGAACAGGGGCATAAACACAGACATGTCTTGTACGAACCGGTGGTGAAAATTTTTTAGCGAAGCATTGCGGTATTCTCTTGAAGTCACTCTAGAGTAGGCTTTCCTTAACTTTTCCTCTGCCAGAACACTTCGAGAAACTTGATACTTTGATAGAACAGCTTGTTTATTTTGAAGGTTAATGAAGACTTCTTTTATTCAGTGTTTACTTGTGTTTTAAATTGTAACTAGTAACAGAAAAATCGTAATAAACTTTTAAAAAATAATAGGTATCGTCAAAATGCCGAAAAAATCTAGCCATGTTATTAATACGCAGTTTTTCGTGGGCGCTTACTAACTTCCTGCAGAACACTAGTGTTCCGCGGAAACCATGCTATAGACTTCTAGGTGGCGGAATACCTAAACAGAGATGGTTGTGTCTGCTGAGATTGTGAATTAACCCGGCAGCACGAAAATCGAATTAATTACGTTTGTGTACTTCAGAGATACACGTTCGTTAGAGATGAGTTGCATGTAATTTAAAACAAGGAAAAGATGTATTTCATATTTCACGTCTTTTGATAGCAATATCCCTGACATTTCGTGGTCTTGCTACGAATTTTCTAGGAGCGCCTCTGCTGTATCGTTACTGGCAGGAATCCACCAAAATACCCCAGTAATAACAATAATCCTTAGCTGCTGACTGGAAAATATGATACGGTAATTCCAGCTCAAATCACATTTACGAATATTATAAAGCTGTAGCCAGGGGTACGGGATCTTACCGAGTCTCCCAACAAACGAAAAAGCACGATTTGTTTGGTCAGACAGAACGAGTGTGATTACCGTTTCTTGTGATGCTAAATATTTATCGGTTTTGGATTTTATGGAACATGGGAGTATAAAAATTTAATTAATTCGATCTCCCTGTTGTAACCATTTGAATCGTTAGCGAACTTTATACTTCTAAGTGTGAAGAATTGGCTTAACGACGACATGCCTAACACAGCCGCGATAAACATAGACCTCTGCGTTTATTCAAAGTCTGGGCAGAGACAGATATCTTGGTTTACGTATTCAGTCACAATCTCTAGCAAAACATGACTCCGGTGGTCAAAAGATGCGTTGTTTATTTTGAATGGATCTTTTGCTTTCTTAATGCCTCACAGTAAGCTTCAGGATTGATTATCCCTGTCCTCGACAATAGATTGCCACACTCAGTCCGGCGACCAAAATAAATGTAGCTTCAGTTCAAATGGTGCATTTCTGAATATCCACACTAAAGCATAGACTTTGGTTCAAGCGATTTTCACCTCTTTACGCATATGAAAAAGTGGCTTGGATCGGCCCGCCTTGAGTCCGACACTTTCAGGAGATGGCTGCAATCTCAAGATAGCAGAATAACATAGAGAGAGAATTTATCAGCTCCTTGATGGATATTACAATGCTTACATCTGGATGGTGATTATGTAGCTAAGTAATATAATGCTGTAGTTTTAAGGTTTCCAGACAAGTTCGATTTAATCATTCCAGCATTTTATTTGTAGCCTAGCGGAGTCTATTTACTGGCTGGTATTGAGTGTTCCTCTTCAGCGTGGTACACGTCTACAAGTTTTTAAGAAAATGTGTTGATGTTTCTATTCTACTTAAATTACCAGACATGCTACCACGGCGTACAAACAAAATGATGGTGGGTACAACGAAATCTGCACTGGTCTTGCTAAGATCGAAACGTGACAGTTAAATTTACATTCTGTCGCTGGATCTCAGACCAGGGAACATGCGGTACATTATATGAAATACACTGAGGTGACAGTAGTCGTAGGATACCTCCTGACATCGTGTCACATCTGCTTTTGCGTGTAGTAGTGCAGCAACTCGACGTGGCGTGGACTCGACAACACGCTGGAAGTCCCCTGCAGAAATACCGAGCCGTGCTGCCTCTGTAGCCGTCAATAATTGCGTAAGTGTTGCTGGCATAGGAATTTGTGCACCATCGAACCTTTCGATTATGTTCCATGAATATTCAATGGAATTCACATCGGGCCCTTTGGACGGCCAAATCACTCGCTCAAATTGTCGATAATATCCTTCAAACCAATCGCGAACAATTGTGACCCTGTGACATGGCGCATTGTCATCCATAGAAATTCCATTGTTTTGTGGGAACATGAAGTCCATGAACTCCATGGACTCCAAGGAGCCGAACAGACTCATATTCAGTCAATGATCGGTTCAGTTGGACGACAGGACTCAGTCCATTCCATCCTGGATGCATAGTGTCGTGGGGTCTGCGCCACTCTCGAAGCCTACCATCAACTTTACCAACTGAAATCAGGGCTCATCTGACCACGCATCGCTCTTCCAGTCCTCTGGGGTCCAACCGATATGATCACGAGCACAGGAGAGGCGCTAAGATAGATCCAAGTGAACTCAGACAGCTGACTCTGTAGGTGAAGAAGTGATCTCCCTCTCTCAGCCTGCTCCAAGAGAGCTTGTGAGCCGTGCGTAGCGATCTGGAAGTCGACGAGATATCGGAGCTCAGCCAGCCCCACCTCCCCCCATTTCGCCATCAGAGGTAACTGTTCAGGGCAATATTTGATCATCAGTGAACTCAAAACTGCCTTCCAATCAGTCTTCAGTGTGAACTAGAGTTGTCCACTCTCCGTGCTAAGAGCATACTAAGAGATATCGTTTTGAAGGTGCGTGTCTAAATAGAATTATCTCGAGAGACAAGTGACCGAAAGGCCTTGCGTGACCGGACGAATGCCTCTGGCGAGCTGACACTCCAAAACGCGGTTGCGTGCTGAAGGTTTCCCCAGCAACATCGCTGGATGGGCACGTTCTCGTCGTTGGCGCTAACATGGCCACCGTTACTGATTCAAAACCAATACTACTACCCAGTGTTTTTGTCGATTATGAAAGTTCCACATCCGTATTACGCAAGCCAGGATAGCGGATTTGTGGGGCAGAGTTCATAGTGCGCCAGTTGCCATTGCATTATGGCACGCATTGCAGGAAGAACAAGTGATTATCTGGTTACCTGACATTACGAGCAGGGTAGCGATCTCTCAATCTGAATAATATAACCTCCTTAGTACAGAAACTTTATTGGTCCAGATGGCAATAGATATACAAATAGTAACTAGTTCAATGGTCTGTATATGTACATGTACAGAGAAACAAATGATTAAAATTTGGAAAAACTGAATGGTTGTTAAAGAGAAAGAGCTTCAGAACTTAGGCAAGTCAATAACGCGTTGGTCCACCTTTGGCCCTTATGCGTGTAATTATTCGGATTCACATTGTCTGATCGAGATATTGGATGTTCTCCTGAGAGATATCGTACCAAATTTTGTCCCGTTGGCGCTTTAGATCGTCTATATCCCGAGCTGGTTCGAAGACCCTGCCTATAATGCTCCAAACATTCTAAATTGGGGAGAGATCGGAGGACCTTGCTTGGCAAGGTAGGCTTTGGCAAGCAGGAAGACCAGCAATAGAAACTCTGACCCTGTTCGGGTGGGCGTTATCTTTCTAAAATTTAAGCACAGGATGGCTTGCCTCGAAGGACAACAAAACGAGGCGTAGAACGTCGTCGACGTATAACTGTGCTATAAGGGCGCTGCGATTGACAGTTAAGGGGTCCTGCGATGAAATGAGAGGCCACACCAGACCATAACTCCTGGTTCTCCGGTGCTATAGCTGGCTACAGTCAAGTTTGTATTCCACCGAAGTCCGTGGCGTCTTCAGACACGTCTTCGACCTGCAGTCTCAGTGACTGGAGTAGAATTGCATATTGCGAACAATATATCTCGGCGATACCGTCCCGCAACACTGCCCCATGTACTGGCGACATTGGCCCGGCGGTGTTTGTTGCAAATCCGGGTCAGAATTGTTTAGACGTATTACAAATGGTACGAAAAGGACGAACACGAGCTAGTGGAAGTGAATGCGGCCTTCTTGCCTTTACATCAACAGCTAATAAAGTTAAAGAAAACAGGAGGAATCGAGCTTTGTGGGTGTGTTCATTCTGAAGTAAGCGGAATGCTTCAGAAAATTTAGCTCGTAAACTGATGATGGACACATACCTTTTAGAGCAATTTACCGGAATGTCGATTGCGAATATCGAATATCTCGTACAAACAATTGGTCAGAGAATTGCTGAAACCGAATGTTCACAAGTCTGCTGAGCATAAATTTTCAATAAAACAATTTCAGACAAAGAAATATGTACACACAGGTGTCCTCAGGGTTGTTCTTTATGTACCGCGTGTTTTAAAATTACACCTACAAACTGTGAGGGGAGCAGAAGTGTCTTGAGGAACAAAATAAGGACGGGAACCCGTGGCCGGAAACATCATCCAACTACGCTACACAGCGTCGAAGCTACAGACGCCGACACCCGTACATGTATGTAGATACAGGGTAATTCCGTGACGATGTTGCAGACATTCAGGGGTGATGGACAAGGTCAAATACGTCAATTTGAGGTAAGGGACTCAGGTCACGAAACGAACAAGTCGAAATTTATAAGCGAAAATCGTTCTGATACTTCTGACAGTGAAACACATGTACCAGTAATGTTCTTGCTAAGATTGTGGGGTAGGGAACTTCTGAGTGGTAGTACCTACCAAAAAAAGGAAAAAATGTCCAACAAATATTGGCGCTAAAAAGCGTACCTGAGCAGCTATGTGCACTTGGTCATCTTCTCCTTTATTGAACAAGTGTTACTTATTTTAGAGCCCATGTTTGCTCGACATTTATTCTTGTTTTGTTCATACTACCAACACTAAAAGATTCCTACCCCACAATCTTAGTAGTACCAGTATATGTAAAAAATGGTTCAAATGGCTCTGAGCACTATGGGACTTAACTGCTGAGGTCATCAGTCCCCTAGAACTTCGAAGTACTTAAACCTAACTAACCTAAGGACATCACACACATCCATGCCCGAGGCAGGATTCGAACCTGCGACCGTAGCGGTCGCAAAGTTCCAGACTCTAGCGCCTAGAACCGCTCGGCCACACCGGCCGGGCCCCAGTATATGTATTCAACTGTCAGATGTAGCAGAACTATTTTCGCTTATAACTTTCGACTCGTTCGTTTCTGGACCAGAATCCTTTACCTCAAATTGATACATCCTTTTCCATCATCCCTGAAAGTTTATAGCATCATCACGGAATCTACACACGTACACAGTTGCTGGCACCCATAACTTGGACGCTCTATATCGTAGTTGGATGAGTTTTCCGGACACAGGATCCTATCCTCATTTTGTTACTCAAGACACCTTGTACATCCCCTCGAAGTTCGTCGGTATAGTTTTGAAGCATTCTGTTTATCAATCACTTTCCAGACAGTATAAGACATGAAGATAAATTTCTCTTTGCCGGTGACAATAAAACATCAGAATTTGTATTAGAGAAAGCAAATGGAACCCTCAGTGACGTTCACAGTTGGACACTATGTAATAAATTAACATCGAACATAAAAAGAACGAACAGTATGTAGTTCAGCATAAAGAGAGGAAGCAATTCTGTCACTTTAAGCATAGGTGATAAATCTATAAATTATATAGCACACACAAAGTGTCTGGAGATGAACACTGACTGTCAGATAACATGGAGTGGATGTACAAAGATAACGGCGAAACGGATGTCATCAGCATCTTATGCATCAGGCTATAACAGCCAATGCCTTGTGATTGACGCATTATGCCCACATACAATCATTTCTTAACTATGGGATTCTTTTCTGGGGATCGAAGGCATAAAACATGGACGCTATTTTTAAACTGCAGTAAAGAACCATAAGAATAATAAATGGAAGTAGTAGTCGAGCGCACTGTAAAGAGATATTTAAAATATTGGGCATCCTTCCTGCACCATTTACGAATCTGTAGTGCCTATCATGGAAAATATTACTAAATATTGCACTACAGCATCAAGGCACAAGGGCCAGTTTCGAGCTACATTTACCCAGGTAAAACAGACAAAAAACTCAAAACAGCATTTAATATCGGGCGATAAAACTATATAACAAATTGACAAAGGAGGTGAAAAAGATTATTAAAACATTTGTTTATAAATGCAGCTAAAACGTTATTCATGAGCAATGTGTATCGCGTAATTAAGGATTACTTAAGAGTACTGGATAGTATTGAAAAGGGATAAACTACAGCACCTTGTCATACTTCAGTTCATGATTATGGTTTACTAATTTCACAAGGATCAAGACGTACAATACATGATAATAATGTCCGTTGGCTTAGTTTTCAGGTGGACAGAAGAAAATAATTGAACATAGAGTCCGAAATTGAAGCAATGGGCATAGCAACATCATCTCAATCCAGGAGCCATCGGCGGGTGACTTAGTGTGAGCGTCAGCGAAGAGTGGAACTACGTTTTACATTGTAAGTGACCGGAAACATTCCAGGAGTCATCCTAGCGTGGTGTGTGAGCGGTGAAGAAGGAAACTATAATTTACATTGCAAGTTACCTGGAACAATTTTCGTGTAAATGAATGAACATTATACAACAGAGAATTCCCGAATGAGGCAGTGGAGCTTTTAGACACTGACCTTATATTAGGGAGGATAGGTTTTCTGTGGTTTTCCTATATCACTAAGGCAGATGCCGGGATGGTTCCTTAGTGAAAGCCATGGCTGACCGCGTGTCCTATCCCCTATCCTCTTAATGCCAGTCATTTTTGCTGTGTGTTATATTTTGGCCTATTAATTAACACTGTTTAATATTCACAAATCCTATTTCATGTGGGATGATACTTGGAGGAACAAAGATAAATCCACATTTGAATAAAAATAAATCCATAAATATTATAAAAATGTATCTCTCGGGGGAAAACCTCCTAATTATCATTGCCCAGGAAGTATGACATCCTGAACAATGAGATGCGTGAAAAATTGCCGCATCTTGCACGACGTTTAAATGTATTACTTCCGTGCTACTAAATCTATTAGCAATAAATTTCGCAAACGGTATCCATATATGCAGCTAAATGCATCTACAAAATTATACCATGATACCGCACGTACTTCAGGAGATATGACGTCGTAAGTACTGAGACGCGTGAAAAACTGCCACATCAGGTATGACATTTAAAATTACTAGTTCTTTGCTGCCACTCTATTCGCAACAAATTTCGAAGACATTATCCACATTTGTCGCTGAATGTACCTACACAAATGTGTCATTGTACGATACATAATTCAAGAGATATGACGTCACAGACACTGAGATGCGTAAAATATGCCGCATCATGCGTGAAGCTTAAACATTTATTCTTTCCTATTAAGACACTCCTACAGTCCAGACAGCTGCAGAAAATCCCTGACACCTGGCAGCGCCTTTGACAGCGTTCATCTGCGAAGCCAACAGCCGTTTTCAGAGCTATGAAGAGCCGTTGCTATAAAGACGTTTACAGCTACACGTTGTAGAAAGTGCGAAGCTGCTGCGTCCAGCGCACAGGAACTGTACGTTTCTAACAGAAAATTGGCAAAATAAATACCCTGACAGGCTGTCGCCCTTCAGTTTTTAACTACTGGCGATTAGTACGTAAGTTAAACGTTCCTCTTTCAAGTGCATTCACTGTTCATAAATAAGCCTCTTCAACATCTACACGGATACTCTGCAAATCACATTTAAGTGCCTAGCATAGGGTTCTTCGAACCACCTTCACAATCCTCTATTATGCCAATCTAGTACTGCGCGTGGAAAAAACGAACACCTCTATCTTTCCGTACGAGCTCTGATTTCCCTTATTTTTTCTTGGTGATCGTTTCTCCCTACGCAGGTCAGCGCCAACAAAATATTTTCGCATATGGAGGAGAAAGCTGGTGACTGGAATTTCGTGAGAAGATTCCGTCGCAACGAAAAATGCCTTTGTTTTAATTATGTCTACCCCAAATCCAGTATAATTTCAGTGACACTCTCTCCTCTATTTCGCTACAATACAAAACGTGCTGCCCTTCTTTGAACTTTTTCGATGTACTCCGTCAATCCTATCTAGTAACTAACCCAACCCGCGCTGTAGTATTCTAAAAGAGGACGGACAAGCGTAGTGTATGCAGTCTCATTAGTCGATCTGTTACATTTTCTAAGTGTCCTGCCAATGAAACCCAGTCTTTGGTTAGCCTTCACCACAACATTTTCTGTGTGTTCCTTCAAATTTTGCCGGCCTTTGTGACCGAGCGGTTCTAGGCGCTTCAGTCGGGAACCACGCGGCTGCTACGGTCGCAGGTTCGAATTGTGCCTCGGGCATGGGTGTGTGTGATGTCCTTAGGTTAGTTAGGTTTAAGTAGTTCTAAGTCTAGGGGACTGATGACCTCAGAAGTTAAGTCCCATAGTGCTCAGAGCCATTTGAACCATTTGAACCAATTACTACGAACTGTGACCTCCCTGACAGAAAATCACGAATCAACTCACGTAACTGAGACGATATTCCATAAGCACGTAATTTCACTACAAGCCGCTTGTATGGTACAGTGTCAAAAGCCTTCCGTAAATCCAGAAATACGGAATCACTCTGAAATCCGTTAGCAATGGCATTCAACACTCCATGCGAGTAAAGAGCCTAGCGGCGTTTCACAAGAACGATGTTTTCTAAATCCACGGTGACTGTGTGAATAGACCGTTTTATTCGAGGTAGGCGAAAAATACTATGCTATCGCAGGAGGACTAAAGGATTTCATTATGATAAGTTTCAAAAAAGAATATAATTTTTTTTTTATTCACCACTGTTTACGGCATCAGTTCCCGCTTCAGAGACGTCTCGGAGGTAATATGAAACTCACGGCATCAACTACAAACCATGTTGATTACGAGCCACCAGCGCTTTCGCTCTTCCTATGCGACCTTTATGTCTCACATGTGCTACAGGTTTGAAAGCTTCGGAATTCTTCGTATGCTTCATCAAGCGTAATTGCGAGCTCATCGGCAACAGTCTGCTGTATTTCCTTTTTCGGATAACGATATTTGCATAATTTACTTTTGACGTCTCGTAGCTTTGGATTTAGACGAATCACATTTATCAAATCCGTAGTTCTCTCGTTTGTCCACTTTCCCATTGTCGTACACAATAAACTCACAAGGATGAAGCAGTCACGAAACAGTAATATGTGCGCGCATACACTTTCGAACAAAATCGAAACGATGTTGTGTTCTCTCAGACACATGACTAGAACACAGTGGATGAGAAAAATAGTGAACAAAGGCGAGAGTGAGAGGAAGCATTTACGGACAAAGACAAAGATAGATATTGGCCTGAAATACGAAATTACCTCCACCGTTGGTGGACCAAAATGGCAACCTCTCCGCAATACGACACCAACTACCTGAAACATTAGCAACATTGCCCAACCGTACAGCAATATTGCCCTGTATTTTAGCCACATTGCAGCAAAGTAGACTGCTATTTTATTGCGACCAAATATTGCCGAGAAATATGTACCGATTAAACGCATATACAGAAGAACCGTCAAATATTTTTTAAAATCGTGTGAAATTCATGTTTAGAACGATCTCATCTTTCGGATTTGCAATACACTGAGGGAATGTGCGTGTCACGGAATACCACCGCAGGCTCGGGAAATCAAATGAGTATCAAAGAAGATAGCGGGCGCAAGGAGTCACATGATCCCTCTGCAATTCAAATTGTTCAAATGTGTGTGAAATCTTATGGGACTTAACTGCTGAGGTCACCAGACCCTAAGCTTACACACTACTTAATCTATATTATCCTAAGGAGAAACACACACACCCATGCCCCAGGGAGGACTCGAACCTCCGCCGGTATCAGCTGCACAGTCCATGACTGCAACGCCTTAGACCGCTCAATTAATCACGCGCGGCCCTCTGCAATTCAAAATTAATTGCCTGGCAGTGGGTTCATCGAACGATCTTTATTTGATTTCTCCACCGTTCCACTCTTCAACAAAGTGCTGGAAAGATGAACACTTAAATCTTTCCATGCAAGCCCTGATTTCACTTATTTTACTATGATTATAATTTCTCCCCATATTGTTGGGTGACACTCTGAGGAGGAAGTTGGTGATTGAAATTTCATAAGACAATGCCGCAACGAAAAAACGCCTTTGTTTTAATGGCTCTACCCCAATTCGTGTATAATATCCGTGGTACTCTCCCCCGTATTTCGCGATTATACATAACGACCTGTCTTTCTTTGAACTTTTTCAGCGTCCTCCGTCAATCCTTTCTGATGCGAATCGTACAGCGATCAGCAATACTCCAGAAGAGGACGATTAAGCGTAGTGTATGCAGTCTGTTGCATTTTCTATGTGTTCCGTCAATAAATCGCTGTCATTAGTTTGCTTTCCACACAACATTATCTATGTAATTGTTCCAATTTAAGGGGGGTATGAAAGCCATACCCCGCTAATGTTAAATTTGCTAATTTCATAACCCATTTTCTCAAGACCTCCTTCATGCAACTTAATGAAACTTTTGCGGGTTACTTACGCATGCTTCGTAGTACTTAATCTTCTAGTTTGATTTAAGTATATATAACAGGTCATTTGCCTAAGAAAATTTTGCTTTTCAGAAATGGGTGTTACAAATTAATTTAAATTAAAGCACACATTTTAATAGAAACAACGTACTGCAGCCTTCGTCATCTTGTACATTGTCTGAAGGCATTCTCTTCCTCCTCTTTGAGAATGTTGCCTCCTTGGACACTTTTTGGGTTTGTAGCTCAGTATCGTTGATTCGCTCTTCGTACAGTTCCTCCAGTATGGCTCGCTAATTCCAACCGCTCTTCAGACCCAGACACTCCAAGATTTTCAGTCTATCAGTATTACCATTACTGAATACACACCTGAATGTACTGAACCGCACAAGTACGTTATTAGGTACTTTTGTCCAAACTGCTTTGTTGAATAACTCATTTACATTTTGTGTTTTTCCTGTCAGACATTTCTTGGATAGCTCTGAACCTGCCAAATCTCTGTAAACTCTAGTAGCCTCAAGTAAAGAGCCCTTGTAGGTAAACGTATCATAAGTTACAACTGATTCAGATTTTTTGTATTTACGTCACTCGCCCGAACAAAGGCTGTGGATGCCTTGTCATCTGTTGATATTTTGTAGAAAACGGTATTCTACACAACCTTTTTCATACCATCTAGTTTATCTTGGTTGCTTCTATGGCTTTACCACAATATGCTGATAGTTGAGTGCAATATTAACATGTGCGTGATGAAACGGCATAGGCTCCATCTAAGGTCTCCCAGTTCGGCAACGCCCTTCGAGCCCACTTTATTGAGCTCTTTACAAATCTGTCAGAAATATCGAAACCAATTCAGTGTGGCGGTTACTCTAACGCATGATGTTGGGCAAACTGCAACATAGTTGTGTAGAAGGGGTTGCCAAACCCTCAGCTGCCCAATGTGGCGTCAGATGAAAAGACATGCAATTCGGCTGCCGAACTTAGGAGGGCACTCGCGGGCATCAGTGTCATACGATCATTTCATTTTCACATTTGATTCGATCTGTTACGCAAATTATCTTTGTTTGTGTAAAAACTGCTTCACGAAACTTAAAAGTCTGTAATACGCTATCACCAAAAAGTACAACACGAAAGACAGAGACGTTAACACGTGCACAGTAATCGCTGCGGGAAAAGTCCAGCTTAGCGTCATTGTGTCGCTCTTTCATTGAAGCCACACACAAAGTACCTATCGGCCAACTGTTCATCAGTAAACATATCTACAGCACTGCTGTGTAGCGCAACGTGCAACTAACAATGCCGGCAAAACAAACCCGACACAGCAATACGGAACTGAGCAATATTGAACCAGCGGAAAAATGCTCTATCAGAGCAAAAAAGAAAAAAGAGCTTCCGTTTATTAAAAGGCTCTGACCGAAAAGTGGGGTACCAGCTGCCTCATCTTTCCTCCCTCAGCACCTTCAAAAATGTTTCCAAAATTTTTTGCATGCGAACATGTTCACGCTCTATATACTGAGAGAGGAGACAATGGCAATGACAAAAAGACGGAAAAGTAATAAATACTGACAGTGATCGTAGCATAGGAAGAGCGAAGGAAACAATGAGAAGTAGAGAGGAACACAGTCACAGCGGAACATAGTTGACAGTGGTAGAACAGTGCTTCGAAAAGAGTTAAGGATGCTGTGTGAGTTGGGCGGGAAAAAAGATAAGTGGAAAGTGGAAGTGGTTGAGAGCGAGTGATGACGACACACACACACACACACACACAGAGAGAGAGAGAGAGAGAGAGAGAGAGAGAGAGAGAGAGTATGTGACAACGACAACTAAGAAGAGAGAAATAATATACAGATACAAAGATACGATGAGGATCGGAAATCAAATGAACTACAATTATTCTGTAACGAGTCAAGGAAGACCACGTGTCTCTTGTAACAAAATACTATGAAAATATCTCGGATCAGCCTCGAAAATTCTGTCGTTGGGGTTCAGATTCACGCCGTATATTTCACGGGCTGGAAGTTTCAGAAGAAGTGCACTTAGAAAAAAGAAAGCATCCACTAATAGGATATCAAGGGAAGTAACCTGACACTGGGTGTGCTAAGATCGTTCTCTCTTCCAAATATCTTCTTCATATCCTGCTTCTACTAAGCGCGATTTCGTAGTTTTGGTCTACGTTTTCTCATCGCGGAATGCAAATGCATGCGAACAGCACTCACTTTCACTAGCTCACTTTCAGCCATTTCAGGGCAATACTGTGGCTGGCTCGTATACACACTTCTGCCTCGAAAAAGTAGTGCTGCAAACATTGCCAGACAACAGTCGCCGGTAACGTAGCCGAAAATTTGGCTGTAAATCGTGTGGCCGGCAGTATAGATGGGCGACACTGACTGCAAACTTTGCAACCAGCCTAATCGCAGCTTTATAACTGCGAAAAATCCGGGACAGACACTACAACGTAATGGAATAATTGTTTTAGTGTTGCTCTTCAGTACTCACCAAGACGTCAACCATTTCTCCCTTGCCTCAAAAGTGGTATATAGGTAACCTGACCACGCCCTTGTTATCCCCGCAAATTTTCTAATACGCGGCACCACACAATAAACTGTCAGGAGAAGAAACAAGGTTGTCCACACTCGTACGCGACCGGTGCCGACAACAATCAGCACTTCAGAATCACAGACTTGGCGTTTCACTCCGAAACTGAGGTTCGGTCTGCACAAATGGATTATTATCCTGACAAACAGATCACTTCACTATCACACAAGAGGCGTACAGCAAGACGTCGGAAGATGGGATCGTAGCTGCTGGATGCGGTCAGAGCAGCCAGGACCGTGAACACGGCTTGCTGAGTGTGGTATTCACCGCAACTGGGCAGCAAACGACAAGCGGAACACTGGGCTAGGCGGAGGCGTTGCCGTGAAGTGCACCTGGTGAGTCGGTGGCCGAGATAAGTGCGAGAGGCGGGGAAGGGAATGGGGGTGGGGGGGGGGGAGGAGGGGAGCGACCAGACGGTCTTCCGAGAGGCGTCGCCGGCGCCAGCTAGAGCCTTATCTGGCCGGCAAGGTACGGCGCGGCGTCTTTGATAGCGGCTAGCCGGAGGCCAGGCCACGGCCGGATCTCACCACGCCGCCACCGCCACCGTTACTGCGCTCATAAGTAGAGGTTGTAAGCCCGAGATTTCTCTGCCATGTTGTACACAAACACGAGGAGATGTCTGAACGACTGTTTCGTCCAGCCCTTGCAAAGGAAGATTACGTAATTATTAGATTAATAACGCCGGCCGCTGTGAACGAGCGGTTCTGGAACCGCGAAACAGCTACGGTCGCTGGTTCGAATCCTGCCTCGGGCATGGATGTGTGTGATGTCCTTAGGTTAGTTAGGTTTAAGTAGTTCTAAGTTCTAGGGGACTGATGAACTCAGATGTTAAGTCCCATAGTGCTCAGAGCCATTTGAACCAATAACACATTGTACAGTCACATTAATGTGACCACCCGTCAAAAGCATGAACTTTGCAGGGCAGACGTGTAGGAAGAGGGTCAAATGAGGTCCTGGAAGGCACTACCAGGGACTTGGAACCATGCCGACTGCAACGCCGTGACAAGCACCTCTAGGTTTCACGGCTCATGATCGAAGACGCAAGCAGGCCGATCGAGGTGGTCTTCCATATTCTCGATTGCGTTTAAAGTCAGGGAATTTTTTGGCCAAGGGAGTACGGTAAACGCATCCTGGTGCTCTTTGAACAATGCATGCACTCTACGAGTCGTGTGACCTGTTCCATTCTCCTCCTGGCAGATGCCCCCGTGCTGAGGAAAAAAACAAACTGTACGCAGGGGTAGACATGGTCACCAAGGATCGATGCATACTTCTGTCGATCCGTTGTGCCTTCCAACACGACGAAATTACTCAGAGTACGCCACGAAAACATTCTCCCGACCACAACGCTGCCTGGACCCTTCAGAAGACCGTTGCAGACCCGTACACGCCAACGACCATCTTTCCGGTAGTGGATAAAACGCTATTCATCTGAAAAGATCACCTGTATGAACCAGGCACCTGTTGCGGAGGCGCGTATGTAGCAGCGGTGGCTAAGGAGACATTGTTGATTGTCCCTTGGTCAGTTGCTCAACAGTTGCACGTTTGTTCGCCCGTACACATCTCCGCAGCTGCCATTCACTTCTGTTATCTATGCATGGAATGTATTCGCAGTAGCGAATACGGACAACCATCAGCCGTATAACGGAATAAGGACAATGAAACGCCATGGCGGACCGGGACTAGAACGTGGATTTCCCGCTTATCTTTTGAACATGCTTGTGTGTCCAAAGGAACATTGCATTTTATTTTTGAACTACATAGACACTGCAATAATGTATCTGTCATCCATGGCCCGTGGTAAAACACACTTGCCTCGGCGCCCGTTTTGGATAGCGCCATTTTGCCACGCACGATATGATTTATTCATGGCGGAATGCGAACAGTTTATGAACTTAGCCGTTTCGGGTATGCTTCCACCCTTGGCCCGAAAGCCAATGATCATGCCCTTTTGGACGTCAGATAAAGCTCTCCGTTTCCACGTCACCCTGACTAGCCTTATATGCCATCCAGTGCTAGTACTGCCACCTGCCATCTGTGACTGGTTACTGCGCGTTGACGTTGAACATACATGATGGTCACATTAATGTGAGTGTATCGCGTAATTCCAGTAACGCAGTCATACGGGAGGCAAAATTAGAAACCCAGTGACCACGATCAAGGGGTGACTGTATGAATATTTAACAAGTCTGAAAAAGTAATATTCACATTTCTTTAGGCATGTGTGGTATTTGTTCTTTCATGTATGTCTGAAATTACAGTCACCATATTTGATACCGCATATACATGATGAAATTAAACACAGGCGGCAATACTGGAGTAGGGTTAGACAATTTGAGTGCACGGATAGCCGAAGCGATTAAGGCGACACTCGCGTAAAGCGAGTCCCGTTCCAGCACAAATTTTCACTTGTCGGCGTTGAATTCATTCCAATGCCGGATTGCCGCTGATGTCAGAATTTCTGTTTCATTTCATCAAGCACATTTCTATTAAAATATCAATTTTCCTGAGGATTCTAGACCCGTTAAGGTGCTGCTTAGGTACAGGACCGTCATACATTGATGTCAAAATAATTGTCATATTCGCCGAAGATATCAATTAAGAAAGGAAACCGTTGGGTTCAAATTGGAGAAGCCGTTACACTGCTTTCGCAGGAATGCCGGCCTGGCGCCACAGCAGAATGGCCAACCTCAGCGCTAGGAAGTCTTCCCCAAACATAGCTAAAAAGCTGGATGAGTGGTCAGCGCTACTTCCCCCGTGAGGCTGGTGAAATAACTCCTTTTTACAGAGTATGCACTTTAGTGTGTCTTGCCCAAGACAATAGAATCATGGATACATACTCTCATAGCCTCTGATGTGAATTCTGGGCGGTGCCCATTCTGATGAAAGTTCCCGATGATGCCATTTGGTTGTTGGAAAGAAGTGCTAGGGAAGTTGCTGCCATCGTTCCTTAGCCAGTACTGACCTCCTTTACTTTGGAGGGAGTCATGTGTAGGAACGTATCAGTGCGAATCCGACCGTGCTGCTGGAGTCTGCAAGCGTCTACCGCTATCACTGTAATTATGTGCAATGCAGCTTGGTTTACGAGCTGACTGCACACCGCTCTCGGATGGTATCTAGGTAGGAATTGCCGAGGTATCCGGGCTTTGTATTCCAGTCTCATATCTTTCACAGTCAACAATTACTTCCATCTCTCTCTTCTCGCGTTTTACTAGTTAGGACTGTCTAGTGGCTAGACAAACTTTTACTTCTTGCTTGATTTCTTTTCTCTTGTAGCTTCTAATTCCCGTAGAGGACTGGCTGTAGGTCGAGCAATCCGAGATAGTGGATTGATTTCGTCCTGTACTGGAAAAGGCTACCGTGCATTCTGATGTGTTTTAATGGTCAATACATAATTACTGAATTTATTTATTGCTTTTCTGTAAGGTGTTAGTGGCCATCCCTTTGCCTCTTTTCATGTAACATTATATGGCTGAAACACCTGCAATAGGTTAAACTTCCGATGCCGCCACGGTCAGGAGACAGATGATCCTTAAGCAAGCTAGGTTTGTTATGGAGATAGCCAAGAGGTACCAGACAGAAAAGCAATTTCAATTAATTCTTCATTCAGTTTGGGTGATACTAATGACGCTTCGTTCAACATTTCACACACTACAAGGAATACATGAATGTGTATATAGCCACAGAATCTGATAAAACATCGTAGCATCTACAACACAGGCATAAACTGGCATTCCCCTCCAGCCGCGCCCCCCTCCCCCCCACCTATATATACGAAGGGCTAGAGTTGAGTGCGGATCCGGCTATATCCGCAAGAACAACTTTGTAGCTAAAAGTTAATGGATAGTGTCATATTTCGTTTTTCGTCTATTCAGATAACATACGATCCATAGAAATACTTACAGTTGTATTAAAACACTGTTATTAGCCACTAGGGACGGACTGAAACGACGCATGTTGTTTTAGATGATTTGTTGATATCTCAAATGGCTAAAGAAGGCGACATGCCATTCTACTTTCTCTTCTGCACGTAATAATAATAATAATAATAATAATAATAATAATAATTCTGTGTGGCCAAACTGCCTGGTGGAATCTCCGAGTTCAATACAGTTAAGAAATCCTCAGAGCATTTCTTTGAAAAAACTATCTCAATTAAAGTAGGTTTCTTTGCAAGACATCAACGGTAATTTCGCTGACACAGTATTCGGGAGCAAGGATTTTTCATTGCATCTCTTATATCAAGCCGTTTCGGTGCATGTAACTTAATGTTGAAAGACATAAGTTGCCTTTTCGTTCGTACGGCACTCATTTTAGAAGGTGTACGGACAAAAACATTCAACAAAGAAAACGGAACACGAGAGTGTACTTTACTGACAATGACAGACCTAAAACACCGCTATCAACAAAACATTTGCTTGTGTAAACAAGTGAAAAACGGAGGAAGCGTATGCGTGGGGTACTTGACATAGCCACAATGAAGCGGAGTGAGTGGTTCGACAGATGTGCTACGAACGGGTGGGGGAAACATATCTAGGTTCAATACGCTGTATAGTAGCTTTATTTTTCTTCTTCTTTTTTTTTTACGAGGATCGGATTTTAGAGAAACTCTTAATTCCGAGACTCGAAATACCAAGACACTACTGCAATATGTCTAAATACTACGTTACATGAGAGTATTACAAAAAATATGTCTACTTAGGTTTTTTTATCATAGTCAGCTCACCGAAAGTAAATCACGAATTGACTTGTTTTGCGTCATGTCTTTTGACTTCATCGTTTCTGGGCTGGAATTTCTTATCTCGAACTGATAAACTTGGCACTCTTCACCATACTTGCAAATTTGTGTAATCGATACGGAAACATCCTGTTCATGCGGACGCATATACGAATTTTTTTGTAAATTATAATAAAGTAATATACAGTTACTACAGTTATATTATTCAGTCTCTTTATCTCCTACGGTCTCACGACTTGTTTACAGTATATAGTGATACACACCATCCTGTAAGATGTGCGTGACACTCTCTCCCCTATTTCGCGATAGTACAAAACGTGCTGCCCTTCTTTGAATTTTCTCGATGTACTCCGTTAATCCTAACTGGTAAGAATCCCACACCGCACAGGAGTACTCCAAATGAAGACGACAAGCATAGTGTAGGTAGTCACTTTGGTTGATCTGTTGCATTTTCTGAGTGTTCTGTCAATAAATAGCTGTCTTTCGTTCGCCTTCCCCACAACATTTTCTGTGTGTTCTTAACAATTTAAGTTGCTCGTAATTGTAATTTCTAGGTGTTTGGTTAAATTTATGGTCTTTAGATTTAGTTGATTTATCGTGTAATCGCAGTTTAATGGATTCCTTTCAGTACTAATGTGGATGACCTCACACTTTTAATTATTTAGGGTCAATTTCAAATTTTCAAACCATACAGATATCTTTTCTGTAGCGTTTTGCAATTTGTTTTGATCTTCTTATGACAGCACCATCTCCAAAATACATACGACAGCTGCTCAGATTGTCTCCTAAATCGTTTTCCTGTTTCGTCAGAACAAAACACAGCCAGGGAAAAAGCACCACAGGTGCAAAGATGGGAGCTGGTCCAGTGATAGAGTCTCTCCACTCGCGCGAGTTCTACCAGCGCAAAGGGTTGCGCTGAGGACGAAGATATCGACTTCGCCTCGGCCATTTTCCGACCGAGTGCAGTTCGACAACGACCGGACGACAAAGGGCAGAAGCCTACTCGGAAGATAGAAGAGCGGTCTCTCCCAGTTGGTTACAGATCATCATCGAGGACTTAGACAGGGAACATTGTTTTGTGAACTCTTACAAATGAATAGACAGTTGTAAATTGCATTCCTGGGGCACAGATGCGTAATACTGGCAGGGAGAAATTGTCTTAGCGGTGTCCTGCACCAAAAGCCGTTTCACGAACTCATAAACTCGCCCTACCGTAACAACAGGCAATTCGGACTCGAAAGCAGTAGCAACGAGGCCTTTACAAAACTGGTGACGATGGTTTACAAAAATTTATATGGATAATAAACAGCAAAGGGCCTTCTACATCTACATCTACATACATACTCCGCAATTCACCATACGGTGCGTGGCGGAGGGTACCTCGTACCACAACTAGCATCCTCTCTCCCTGTTCCACTCCCAAACAGAACGAGGGAAAAATGACTGCCTATATGCCTCTGTACGAGCCCTTATCTCTCTTATCTTATCTTTGTGGTCTTTCCACGAAATGTAAGTTGGCGGCAGTAAAATTGTACTGAACTCACCCTCAAATGCTGGTTCTCTAAATTTCCTCAGTAGCGATTCACGAAAAGAACGCCTCCTTTCCTCTAGAGACTCCCACCCGAGTTCCTGAAGCATTTCCGTAACACTCGCGTGATGATCAAACCTACCAGTAACAAATCTAGCAGCCCGCCTCTGAATTGCTTCTATATCCTCTCTCAATCCGACCTGATAGGGATCCCAAACGCTCGAGCAGTGCTCAAGAATAGGTAGTATTAGTGTTTTATTAGCGGTCTCCTTTACAGATGAACCACATCTTCCCAAAATTCTACCAATGAACCGAAGACGACTATCCGCCTTCCCCACAACTGCCATTACATGCTTGTCCCACTTCATATCGCTCTGCAATGTTACGGCGAAATATTTAATCGACGTGACTGTGTCAAGCGCTACACTACTAATGGAGTATTCAGACATTACAGGATTCTTTTTCCTATTCATTTGCATTAATTTACATTTATCTGTATTTAGACTTAGCTGCCATTCTTTACACCAGTCACAAATCCGGTCCAAGTCATCTTGTATCATCCTACAGTCACTCAACGATGACACCTTCCCGTACACCACAGCATCATCAGCAAACAGCCGCACATTCCTATCCACCGTATCCAAAAGATCATTTCTGTAGATAGAAAACAACAGCAGACCTACAACACTTCTATGATACCCTCACCTCCGATGACCACTCACCATCGAGGATAACGTACTGGGTTCTATTACTTAAGAAGTCAAACACTACTTTGAAAGATATGCATCATAATGTTAAGAGAATGTAAGAAGAGAATCGAGGTGAGCTAAGGAGTTGCCTGGAGGCTGAAGACGCTTGTGCTACAGATCTGGGAATCTTGGCGTTGAGGGAGAGATGACGGAAGCTCACAGGTGAGTGATCTCATTTTCCGCACCGTTAATCGCGGTGTTGATTGCCCTCGGCAGTTCAGCCTCCTGCTGCCGCTTCGCCCACGCTGCCGGCCGCGGCTGCTTTCGCGTTGTCCCGCGTGGCTCGCTCGTAGCCGCTCGCCTGCTCTCGACCGGCCTTCGTTACGCGCGTTCGTCATGCCGTGCATTGCGTACTGCCGCCGCCGTCTTACATTACCTTTGCCGGTTACAAGGCTATTGTCGCCGTCGCCTGCGATGGCTTCTGTTCCATAACGAGGAGCAGACGTGCTCAGACAAGCTCCGCACGCATGTAGCAGCTGTTCGAGTCGTCAGCACCGCTGTTGCGGAGTAACATGTCTTCCTGTGACACACCATTACATACCGACAAAGCAACTTCTTTTGAAAAAAGTATTCCTATTTAGCCGTCTAATAGAAAGAGAGATTTTCCGGGACGTTATTCTATCACAGACAACGAAGAATCTGGACATCGACTGATTGGAACAGATAGTCTCTTGATAACAGGGTATAAAAATATTTTAAAAACGTAGGTCAAGTTTTTATGAAAGGATTTGTCTGAAAATAAGAAATAAAGCAGATTGGAGAAACATCTGATGCACCAGATTTGAAGCATTATTCGGAACGTGCATCAAATGTTCCTCTTATTTCCTTTATTTCTTTCTTTTAAATCATCGACAAATATTCGACCGCTGTTCTTTTTCAGTTTTTTTCTAATTTTCATCTTTTGTTACGAAAGCACAATCTAATTATACGGGCAACGTATAGTATCATTGCCACAGATACTACTTCAACGCCGCGTCAACACAAGGTTGGCAGCCCGTCGTCTGCCGAGCACAGCGCACTCTAGCGGGCTGTGCAGCTCGCCGGAACTGGAGTGTGCCTCGTTCACTCCTTAGCTAGATTTCAACCTAGGCATGCGCACTTTCATAATCGGCCCTCAGCCAGTTCTGTAATGTTTGCATTGATTCTCTGAGGAGGGCCCATCAGGCTTAGTCCCTGAGAATATGTTGTATTAGTTCATGGTATTCCATGTTACGAGATTGTCAGTTCATATCCGTAGCTGCAGTCCTACAAACTACTGAAGATAAGTAATTTCATTGTACTATGTGTTTCTTGAATAATCCTTCTCTCTAACAGTGTGTCGTCCCACATATTATTTGCAACCTGGACTCCTTCAGCTCCTATCAACTCGGCCTCCCACTTATTTGCATTTAGTAACGAGCTGAAAACACCCACGCGTTTTGTGCCTCTAAGCAGTGTGAGACAATACAACGTATTCGCTGTTGCGGCACCGTCGGCTGTTTACTGGAATGACGTCACTGAAAATTTGTGCTGAGCCGGGACTCTAACCCCGATTTTCCGCTTTACGCGAGCGGTCGCCCTAATCGCTTCGCCCATCCGAGCACAAATCACTGCCAGCCCCAAACTTATGTACAGTGTCGTCGTTCATTCGTGCGTTACGTATGTTCCAGTCCAGGCAGAATATATTTCTTGAGCGTCGAGAAGACATATGAAATAGTCGTACCTGTACTGTTAAGAAGTACGATGCAATATTCCTTCTGACATGCATGTCCGAAAGAACATTGCATCGTATTTCTTAAAATTCAAGTACTGCTATTTAACATGATCTTTGTGACACCACATTTACTTTCGTAGCATCTTCTCTTCTCAAAATGTCCTAAATTTAGTACTTTATTCCAAGGATGCTAGGCCACGAAGGCATGAACCACTTTATGTCCATAGGTAACAACATCCGTTCGTGAAAAATTTGAATTTTCCTTGAAATCACCTATTAAGTTTTTCTTAATTACCGTGATTATCTACAAGCAAACAAACCTTTTCTTGCAAACTAGACCTTACGCTTGCTTGATATCTCTTTTGTTCACTTCCCACTTTTAGTTTCGCTATGAAAAAGCGGACAAAAAGCCACCGTGTAATTTATGTGGAGCGTTGTATTCGCTCCACTCGAACTTTTACCAAAAAATAAATCAGTAAAAGTAAAATAAGGGTAATTAATGCAGCCGAATTAAATCAGCCGATGCTGATTACGTCAAGAAATGGGTGCTACAAATAGTAAGAAAGACAGGAAAATAACACGCTGACCGAAGTAGACACTACCGAAAATGAAGGCTGGCAGTAACAATAAAAATTTTCCTAAAAATGAGAAACTAGTTAAATGTTAAGAAGTCTTTTCTTAAGTTATTTGTTCGGAGCATAGCCTTAACGGAAGTGAACTGTACACGACAAGTAGTTCAGACAAGGAACTTTTGAAGTGTGATGCTACAGAAGAATGGCGTTCATTGTTTGGGTAGATGGAGCATCAAATCAGGAGAGACTGAATCGAAATGGAGAGAAAACAAATTTATGGTGGTGCAACGTGACCAAAACAAGAGATCGGTTTATAGGAAATATCCTGATGTCCATGCAATAGTTAATATGGCGATGCAGGAAAATGTGGGAGGAAGGGGAAGGGGTAAAAATTGTAGAGAATACTCAGCTTTCAGTACCGTTAGCAGGTTCAGTTGGATGTAGGTTGCAGTAGCTATGAAGACATGAAGAAGCCTGCTCAGGGTAGATTAGCATGTAGCACTGTATAAAAGCAAGCTTACAACTGAGCACATAGAAAAGTAATGGTTATCCTCTGTGCGTCTTCAAGAAATGTCGAGGTAATGCTAAGTTAACATTGTTATGAATTTAAGGTAACAGTTAACATAGCCTACTGCCGTAAATATTAAAAAGCCACACATCTTACAAAAACGGATGAACATTTATACAGGGTGGTCCCGAATTCATGGTACAAACTTTAATGGTAGGTACAGGACATTGTAACAAGGATTTATTGTATAGGAATGTATAGTCGCAGGTGACGCGGTGAGGCGTAAACAGGGGAAAGAGAAATGGAGTGATCGGTTGGTGTCACTGCCGGTAGAGGGCAGTAGATGAACATGATGTATCGCAGTAGGGACAAGCGCCATTCACAATTGTGCTGCCGTAGACGATGGGTGACTTTACGTATGCAGAAAAAGCAGACATGCATTACATGTACGGCCGTGCAAATGGTAACGCCAGAGCTGCGTTACGAATGTATCGCGCGGAGTATCCTAATCGACGAATGCCGGATCATAGAATTTTTCAACGGTTACATCGTCAACTTTGTGAAACAGGTACGTTCGACGTCAACAGACATGACGCTGGTCGATTAAGAGCTGTACGCACTCCAAGACTGGAAGAACGCATCTTGAACATAGTGGCTGATAGACCCGAGTCAAGCACAAGAACTGTTGCGCGTGACGTACATGTGAGTCATCAGACTGTATGCAGAGTGTTAAATGAAAATCGCTTACACCCCTTCCATTTTCAAAAAGTACAAGCATTGAATCCGGCAGATTATCCTCTTCGCGTGAACTTCTGCCAGTGGTTGTTGCAGCAATGTGCGTTGCAGCCGGATTTCGTAGGTCATGTGCTATTTACAGATGAAGCGACATTTTCACGCGAGGGTGTCTTTAATGCGCACAATTCCCATGTGTGGGCAACAGATAATCCACATGCAACGCGTCCACATGCGTATCAACAACGTTTCGGTATTAATGTGTGGGCTGGTATTGTGAACGACTTTTTGATTGGGCCATACTTACTACCCACGCGACTCTGTGGCGAAAGCTATCTTATTTTTCTGCAAGAAGTGTTACCAGAACTGCTGCAAGATGTTCCGCTCGCCATTCGTAACCGCATGTGGTTTCAGCACGATGGAGCGCCAGCACACTTCAGCACTGCTGTACGGAATTACCTGAATGCCACGTTTGGTGCTAGATGGATTGGGCGTGGTGGACCAGTCCCTTGGCCACCCCGATCTCCTGATTTCTCTTGCCTCGATTACTTTTTATGGGGACATCTTAAGAGTCTTGTTTATGAGACTCCAGTTGACTCAGATGAGGATCTCGTTGCTCGCATATCTGTAGCTGCTGCAGGTGTGCGTGAAATACCAGGCATCTTTGAACGTGTACGCCAATCGCTGCACCGACGCTGTCAAGCATGTATCGCTCATGGTGGACGCAATTTTGAACACTTACTGTAAACATGACACTTGTCAACAACGATTTCAATAAAATCTTTCGTTTTCCTTTCGGCCGTTATTTTCCCTGTTTACGCCTCACCGCGTCACCTGGGACTATACATTCCTATACAATATATCCTTGTTACAATGTCCTGCACCTACCATTAAAGTTTGTACCATGAATTCGGGACCACCCTGTATGTACATTTGTAGGTATGTATGTATAACATTTTCTCCTAAACCACTCGATCGATTTCAATCAAACGTGGTACACATATCACTTACCGTCTGCAAATCATCGCTATGGAGGTAAGAACCACCTACCTATAAAAAGCTGCGGGTGTGGGTGAAAAAGCAGGGTTCCCTACGACGCACGATACCCATTCTTTAGTCATCCATTATTTGGAACAAGGGCACTCACAGACTTGCAACAAACTTTCTACGTAATTTCAGACCTTTATGAAAATTTTTCTCGCTGACGACCCCCACAAAATGGTGAATGGGAAAAAGTTAATCGCCTACTACATTTTCGCTATTCATGCAGTAAAACCGCCACATGAAGCATGACGTTTTAATTTATAACTTCTACTATTAACTGTGGCTCTGAGCACTACGCGACTCAACTTCTGAGGTCATCAGTCGCCTAGAACTTAGAACTAATTAAACGTAACTAACCTAAGGACAGCACACACATCCATGCCCGAGGCAGGATTCGAACCTGCGACCGTAGCCGGCTAGCTATTAACTGTATTCCCGAAACAGTATTCACATATACAACTGAATTTATCAGCAAAATTTTATCACTGTACGACTCACACATCAGCAGACATGACTTCTTGAACATAAGCTGCTTGAAAATGAAACTGCAGGGTGAAATTCGTCTGAGATACAGGGGAAATGTGTGTACAAATACGAGATGTGTTAAATTTATGTAAAATATGTTTCACATGTGCATACACGGGTAAAGCCAATGGTGAGAAGCTCACCCTAAGCCTTCTTTAAAAGAAATTTGGTATACGAATTAGTTACAATCTGGGAAGAAATACTGTATGAGTAAGAACCACCAGTCTGCTACAGGGATGACAGTGATAACGTGGAAACAGGAGGAGAAAGGTGGAGATAGAAAGTCACCGAGGGGTGAGGAGGAGATGGAAACAGATAGTGGGAGGAGAAAGAGGGAAATGGGCAGAGAGAGGAGAGATCAAGAGACGGACGGAGAAGGGAAGAGTAGGAGATGGATATAGGCAAGGAATGAAGAAATAGGCAGAGGCAGGGTAGAGGAGGAGAGGAACGGAGGGGAAGGAGGACATGGTCAGAAAAAGGAAGAGGAGGAGATGGACACCGAAAGAAGGGAGGAGGAGATAGACAGAGACAGGTGTTCGAGGAGATAGAGAGACCGGGGGGAGGAGGAGGAGGAGGAGGAGGAGAAGTGGATCAATAGAAGATTGGAGCTCAGTCACAGCACGGATGAGACATTCAGGATTTTCTCGTCGCGTCAAATCTCGATACAACTTCGAGTCTTCGACGAAATCCTGCAACGTTTTTGTCAGAAATAACTGATAGTCGTGCCTGCTGTTGTGGTAATCATTTATAGTTCATTGACGGTTTGTGATTGATCGACGGACGTCATCATTACGTCATGCTGCAGAGATAGTGTCCATGCTCTGGCGGTGACAGCATTTTTCTCTGTCTTCTCAGTGTCGAGAGCTCGTTTCCACGCACCATCAAGATCATAGCCACTGTCCCAGTCGAAGTTGTTCTTGCGCATTCTAACTTCTACTGTTTCTTTAACAACATAGTTCTAGTATGAAGATTTTAGTTCCATCAGACATTATTTAGGCTCTGAGTTATCGTGTTCAGTATGGTTATGGCACTTGAAAATAATGTTATCGCTCTCCAAGAAACGAAACGGGAAAATGTTGAATAATCATGTGACTACATACCTATTGTAGTATTTCTTTCATGTGGCGCTACATTTAGCATAATAGGGAGGGACCTGGGAAGAAGAGGCGTAAAATCAATTTTTCGGCCACCCGAGAGCGTAAAGGAGATATTACGTCACGACAAGGACAGTCTCAGTCACAGCGTCACTGGAATTTATAGGATTCTATACGAATGCAGAAGCAACTACACAATTGCAGACATGGACACAATTTCTGGCGGCTGACGAATCACAAGCCATCTACGAGCTATAAATGGTTACACGACGACAGCCACAACAGTCAGCCATTCGTGACAATGACATTGCAGGATTTCTTCAAAAGGTCTAAACAGTACCCAGACATGACGTGACAAGTAAACTGAAAATACACTCCTGGAAATTGAAATAAGAACACCGTGAATTCATTGTCCCAGGAAGGGGAAACTTTATAGACACATTCCTGGGGTCAGATACATCACATGATCACACTGACAGAACCACAGGCACATAGACACAGGCAACAGAGCATGCACAATGTCGGCACTAGTACAGTGTATATCCACCTTTCGCAGCAATGCAGGCTGCTATTCTCCCATGGAGACGATCGTAGAGATGCTGGATGTAGTCCTGTGGAACGGCTTGCCATGCCATTTCCACCTGGCGCCTCAGTTGGACCAGCTTTCGTGCTGGACGTGCAGACCGCGTGAGACGACGCTTCATCCAGTCCCAAACATGCTCAATGGGGGACAGATCCGGAGACCTTGCTGGCCAGGGTAGTTGACTTACACCTTCTAGAGCACGTTGGGTGGCATGGGATACATGCGGACGTGCATTGTCCTGTTGGAACAGCAAGTTACCTTGCCGGTCTAGGAATGGTAGAACGATGGGTTCGATGACGGTTTGGATGTACCGTGCACTATTCAGTGTCCCCTCGACGATCACCAGTGGTGTACGGCCAGTGTAGGAGATCGCTCCGCACACCATGATGCCGGGTGTTGGCCCTGTGTGCCTCGGTCGTATGCAGTCCTGATTGTGGCGCTCACCTGCACGGCGCCAAACACGCATACGACCATCATTGGCACCAAGGCAGAAGCGACTCTCATCGCTGAAGACGACACGTCTCCATTCGTCCCTCCATTCACGCCTGTCGCGACACCACTGGAGGCGGGCTGCACGATGTTGGGGCGTGAGCGGAAGACGGCCTAACGGTGTGCGGGACCGTAGCCCACCTTCATGGAGACGGTTGCGAATGGTCCTCGCCGATACTCCAGGAGCAACAGTGTCCCTAATTTGCTGGGAAGTGGCGGTGCGGTCCCCTACGGCACTGCGTAGGATCCTACGGTCTTGGCGTGCATCCGTGCGTCGCTGCGGTCCGGTCCCAGGTCGACGGGCACGTGCACCTTCCGCCGACCACTGGCGACAACATCGATGTACTGTGGAGACCTCACGCCCCACGTGTTGAGCAATTCGGTGGTACGTCCACCCGGCCTCCCGCATGCCCACTATACGCCCTCGCTCAAAGTCCGTCAACTGCACATACGGTTCACGTCCACGCTGTCGCGGCATGCTACCAGTGTTAAAGACTGCGATGGAGCTCCGTATGCCACGGCAAACTGGCTGACACTGATGGCGGCGGTGCACAAATGCTGCGCAGCTAGCGCCATTCGACGGCCAACACCGCGGTTCCTGGTGTGTCCGCTGTGCCGTGCGTGTGATCATTGCTTGTACAGCCCTCTCGCAGTGTCCGGAGCAAGTATGGTGGGTGTGACACACCGGTGTCAATGTGTTCTTTTTTCCATTTCCAGGAGTGTATTTTATACCGCGATGCTGGCAGTAGAAATTTCGATCTCAAAAGTAAAATGCAGTGAACTGTATTAATGCAGTTCACGGCAGTTTCAGCGACGAATGATGGCTGTATTCATTTTGTTTTTGACACCACGGTAATACGTTGATCGAAACTGACCGTTAATAAGGGTTCATCTCGTCTGCAGGTCTTGGCGATTCGGATATATGACTTTTTTTCAAACAAGGTTCTGTATTCGGTACCATATCCGTCACATAGTTTCAATCCGCCAGTCACTTTCACCCCCACCCTCCCCTCCCTCCGACCACGAAGTGTCTCCGCACTCTGTAGCATCTGATTTAAAATGCGCTCTGCGAAAGGAGTCGGTATACACTTCCTGACAAAATAAAAGGGGGAGGTGAAGCACTCAGAAGACATGGTCGCTCTGCGGCATGTCGAACGGCCGACAGAGTGCATTACCGCTCTTTGTGTTCAGTATTGTTTCTAGACTTCGGAGGGTATTTATGAGTACGTGAAGAGCCTCAGACGTTAAATCATCGCTGTGGACGACATGGAAACACGAAAATACTCCGTTCTGGTAGTCAACTTTATCAGTACCTGTTCTTTCCTAAATAAAGTCTGCAAACAGAGGAAAAAAAGAGACAAAAGAAAAGAAACACAAAATTAGAACAGCTTTTGCTTGGTCACAGCAAGGACAATAATTTTGTAACTTCTACGTTTGCAACAGCCCACATTTACAAAAGATGTTCGAAAACAGAGCAGCTTATCGTAGCGATGTTTAGCACTGCTCCGTACCGGCGAGTAGATTTGACAAGCCCAATCGCTGCAAATGCGGCGAGGTAGTCAGCTGGTGACGTTACATATTCAACCCTTGTCATCCACTTCTGGGTATATTTGTGGCCGCAATTACTTATCACAGCGACATCAACGTCGCGTCAGGGTTTTTTAAACGTTAATAAGAATCTCCTTGCATACAAGGTGACAGCGAGCAACGATCATTTCTTTCAGTGCGGATGAACAGCTTCCCCGATCTCTTACGTGAATCAGGGACTGTGAGTAAGGGGTTCATGTGTAGATGTCACTACGTCAGGGGGCGAGTAAGAGGCTGGGAATTAGGCTCGGGTTCGAAGCGTGTTTGGTTGGCTGAGGCGGTGACCGCTCGTGTATCACGGGAAGTCCGGATTCGAGCCCCGGTCAGGCACAGTTTTCACCTGTTACCATACACTCCAATGCCTAAATGTGGCTAACGTCATTAATACCTTAGAAAAAATAGTCACTCTTGTAAGAGGCGATCTGTAATGTTGAAGTCTTCTCAAAAAAAAAAAAAAAATGGTTCTGAGCACTATGGGACTCAACTGCTGAGGTCATTAGACCCCGAGAACTTAGAACTAGTTAAACCTAACTAACCTAAGGACATCACAAACATCCATGCCCGAGGCAGGATTCGAACCTGCGACCGTAGCGGTCTTGCGGTTCCAGACTGCAGCGCCTTTAACCGCACGGCCACTTCGGCCGGCGAAGTCTTCTCATATGAACACTTTACTTGCCAAGATCGCAATTATGACGACTAGTTTCTGCAAGCCTGAATTGTCATTTTCGAATCACATTAGTAGGGGAGAGCAGTGCAGAGTGGCCAGGCTAAGGTATTCCTATTTTTTAAGCTGATTAGAGAAGAACGGAAGTGCACAGAAATGAGTGATTATAATCTGTAACTCGTAAAGTAAAATATCGAATAGTTTAATTACTTTAGAATCAAATTAAGTACTTTAAACACTTCAATTTTCATAAAGCCACTTTGACCGAAATGAGAGGAAAAAGTACCCACTCAGGTTTAAACTAAAAAACAAGAGATAAAAACCTGTTTTAACAAAGAAACTAAACGTATTTGACAATAAAACATTATTCGAATTAAATGACTACACTTTTCACAAATAAAAGTTAGGCTGTGTTCCTCAACTTCTGTACAGGGATCGGCGGCCCAGACAGAGCTCATTCGGCACTTAATCCACTGCTCTTATTGCCCTCAATCTGAAAGTATTTCTTTGCAGTAACGTTTTCATCGTTTTCGTCAAAAAGAACTCTTCTAGGATTGGGTTCCCTGCACTTTGCAGTCTTCTTTTTACTGCCTTTGTTCTGTTTCGCTATCTTCCATTTTTTCTTCTTATTTTCTTTTTATTCTCTATTTGCCGCTTCTGTGTCGTTCGTATAAGGACTACCTGTAAGTAACGATCTCTTCCTACACAATCGAGGCCTGGCGGGCAAAGTGGCCAGGAGCCACCGCCGAGATGGCCACTGAACCCACACTGACGCCCTCACACAAAATTTGTATACCCTCTGATAGCACGACCGAAATTTCAACAAGCAGAGTAGGATTGAAGTCAATATATGACACTTTTTACAGAATATCATTACAAAGACGTGAATTGAATTCAGTCTCCACAATACATAAAGAAACAGACCACTTACTTTACATTAAAACAACTAAAATCAACAAAAATAATTATAATTATGAGGAGCGGCAGAGCAAACAGCTTAGACTTCGAGGGGTGACTGGGCCCTCCAAGGAGAATGAGATACATTTCCCGCGCGATGTTAACTCAACGTACAGCCCTAAGGAACCCAATGGCCACTTTGTCCGTCATGGCCACTTCGCTTGTCTCTTCGCTGCAGTAGCGTTTACGACGACCATTACAGGTAGCCACTGTGCCATAATCGATAATAATGTTACACACTATATAGTAACATAATTATCGATTATGACAAAGTGTCTCTCCACAATGGACGTTGTAGAAGCTACCGCTTGTGCTAAAGTGATGTGAAAATGGAATTCAAATTTGCCGAAGACTTCAACATTTAAGATCCGGAGCACCTCACTGTTCAGCGCCGCTCCTCTCCAGCACTGGGTCCCCCGGTGTGTCTAATGGTTACTAGTCGGTCCTTGTGTGCGACCACGCCGGAGTGTCGGATGTCTCGCGAGATGAGCTGGCATTCCGGTCTCGGCTCGGGCGCGTGACCGGCTTCCACTTCCACAGAGGCGGCAGCCGCGGCGCAACTAGACCGAGGCTGGCGCCAGCCGCAAATATGGCGAACTCGCTCGCTAGCCCGAGGCGCCGCCTCCCATTTAGGCGTCGCGGGCTGCAAATGGAGGAAGCCGCGTCGGTAATTGGCGGCGGCGGCGGCGGCACGGGAGGCCACAGACGCCAGCAACGGCTCCAGTCGGATTCTTCTTCACGGCCACTGGGGCCAGCTGTGCCACTCCGTCAGCAGTTCAGGCGCACGGATGACATCACGTGCGTTCGTACAGCTGTGCGAGGTGGCACAGAGGTTAAAGAAGTCCTCTCGCGGGACGTGGAAACGCACGTGGACGAGGAGCCGGTGACGTCACTGCATGGAATTCGGGGCCAGTGAGATGCACGAGGTCCTGAACCGTGCGTCACAGAACGTGACACTTCAGGTCTTCCGAGTGCAAAGTACTCAAAATCATAAGCAATGCTCCACGATACACACACATCGCGGACCATCACCGGGAATAGCGACTTGAGACTCTCACGGAGGTAATCCACAAACTCACCACAAGACTAAACAGAAACTCCAGACATTCGCAGAACCCGTTTATTCTGAATCTGGGGAACTACGACCACAACCATAGATGGAAACATAAAAGACCACAAGACATACTTGTAAGGACCTAACATCTATGGCCAAGCAAACGCAAAGACAAAGGTACAGGTGATCCCCTGTTAATCAGACGCCATTACTGGATAACCAGCTGGAATACACTGCCGAATAACTGGCACCACCGCAGGGAAGCCGTACCGTACACTGCATGCAGACAAGCTCCACACATCCCCCACACAGTGAGATGATCTATGGCCGATCTCCCACTACTGTATAACGATCTTGATTGTTCCAGGAATGTAGCGTCTGCAGTAACTGGGATACATCGCCATCGCTTGCTACGGTAATGATGCATGATACCCATACTAACAAATCCGACCTTGCATGAACTATCGCAGCTAGTGAGCCACTACTGCTCTTACTACCAATCCCACTGTCGCAGAGGTTTTTTTCCCCACGGCACGAGCCTTGGCACTTTTTTCCCTCTGCTCTTCAAATCGCTACCCTCACTCGCGTTTCGTCCACTATCTACCACCTGATGGACCGTGTTAATGCGTAGTCTTACCCAGACGCACGGATAACATCACAGCCCAGCATCCTGTGATCCACTTACTACATAACTAACTGTCGACGGAGGTGACAGTAGAACTTTTGGTTTGGTCACCACGTTGGTGCGGGCGTGGAAGGGCCCCATCTCTATTTTAAAAAATTTAAGTGGCCGCCTCCGCCGGGGAGCGAGTTACTATTCCAGACGAGTTTAATAATTCTGAACCGCGCGTCTAAATACATGCAGGTTGTCGATGAAACACGACAAAGTTAAGATCTTTAGGGCGCACCTTTTCATTAACTTGCTGATTTCTCGTGGGCCCTTCACGGAGCCGAGAGTTCACGATGTGCACTGGAGTGACAAAAGTCATGGGGTAACGATTTGCACTAATACAGATGGCGGTAGCTTCGTGTACAAAGGGTATAAAAGGGTAGCGCTCTGGCGGAGCTATCATTTGTACTCAGGTGATTCATGCGAAAAGGTTTACAACGTGATTATCGCCCTCACTGACTTTCAACACGGTACGGTAGTGGGAGCTAGACGCATGGGGCATTCAATTTTGGAAATCATTACGGAATACAATATTTCGATACGAGTGTGCCGAGAATACGAAATCTCGGGCATTATCTCTCACCACGAACAATGCAGTAACCGACGGCCTTAACGAACGAGAGCAGCGGCATTTATGTAGAGTTGTCAATGGCAAAAGACAAGCAACACGCCCTGAAAGAACCACAGAAATCTATGTGGGACGTAAGACGAAGGTATCTGTAAGGGCAGTGCGGAGAAATTTGGCGTTAATGGGCTATACAGCAAACGATCAAACCGAGTGCCTTAACTAACAGCACATCACCCTCAGCGCCTCTCCTGAGCTCATGGCCATGTCAGTTGTTGGACTCTGGACGACTGGAAAATAGTGGCCTGGTCAGGTGAGTTCCGATTTCAGTTAGTAAGAACTGATGGTAGGGTCCGAGTGTGGTGGATACCCCATTCAAAAACAATCACCACATGTGTTAACACGTTTATCCGACTGGGAGGGGAGACGATCAATTTCTGTTTCATAGTACACGTCGGTCACTGACGGTTCCACAACCGCAACGACTCTTGTACTTACTCGTCCAAATGAAACCGACATCCAGGTATGTCTTTCTTCAGGTCGCCAAAGATGTGAAAGTCAAATGGTGAATGATCCGAACTGTATGGAGTACGTTGCAGTGTTTCCCAGCCATAAACTGAAGCGCAGCCACCAACTGATTGGCAGCGTGGGGGTGGGTGTTATCGTGCAACAGGATAATTCCATACCACAGCATTTATAGGCGTTTTCACTTTATGGCACGTCGAAGGTCCCTTCAAAGTGTCTTCATAGTGCTGCACACTGACTCTCATTCTGTGCTCCAGTACGCGAAGAGCAGAAGGCCCCTGGAGTCGAAGGGGTCATCTTGACATTACCGAAAGTTGTTTTTTATTATTTTATTTTTTGTGTGAAATCTTATGGGACTTAACTGCTAAGGTCATCAGTCCCTAAGCTTACACACTACTTAACCTAAATTATCCTAAGGACAAACACACACGCCCATGCCCGAGGGAGGACTCGAACCTCCGCCGGGACCAGCCGCACAGTCCATGACTACAGCGCCTTATGCCGCTCGGCTAATCCCGCGCAGCACCGAAAAGTTGTGAACAGCTTTAGATTTCTTTGGCTGGGAGATGAGGGATGTTTCCGGTGTTGGCTCTGTCATTTGCTCTAGGGCTCGAAATGGTGGTGACGGAAAGAAAACCATGTGCGGACGTTGATTTCAGTCGGACGAGGAAGTGCAAGAGTGGGTGTGGTTTGGATCCATCAGCCGCTGACCACGATCTACGAAGAAACAGGAATTTGATCGTCTCGTCTTCCAGTGGGATAAATATCTTGCCGTGTGTGATGATTACTTTTGAATGGAACGACTCCATGGTCATATTGTGGCGGGTGTTCGGTCTTCATTTGACTGCCCTTCACAGAATACCACTTAATCTTAGAAATCCTGTAGGTTACGGTTGGCAATACACTTTCAGGTGTGTCAGTGTTCCCTACTATTTGTGCCTGCGTCTGTGTACAAATTTGCAGCTGGGCGCCCCTGGCGGCCCTCTTACCTTGGCGACCTAGGCACCAACTACTTATTATGGTACGGCCGTTCATACGAACGTAAGTGTGCTCTCTAGAGCAGGGAAACTGGAAGTGTGTGTGATGTTCACAACAAATGCGCTTTGGTGGAGTTACTTTGCGGTCGGGCAGAATATGTAGCATTTACGAAAAGGAAATACGTCTTACAAAATTCATTTGTCGTCTTTCTTTGCCGCTACATTAAACTCTCGACTGTAAATCCATTCGAAAGTCATTTACCATCAGGTATTCGTCTTTATCCAAGGATAAAATTCAAAATTGAGAAATTGGAAAAACTGTTATCAGAGTAAACTCATGTTACATTTGTGTGGTCTTCAAATCTCCAGCTACTCTCACTAATATCTGCTTTCTTATATTTCCTCCACTCCAGTGACTAATTTAAAATAAGAAAAACATCAGGCCCTGGGGAGAAAGAACTTACCTTCATTCTACAACCTGTAAATATCACTAACGAATAACTTCTAGTAAAACAGCCTCAAGAAGAGTTATCTAACGTACCTTAGTACAGGGAAAGATATTCTCGAGCAGAAAATCGTGAAGACCAGTAATATCGTCAGCAAACAACCAAGCTTAATACTTGAAAACGACGAGTGTAAGAAATAAGGAGAAAAATCGGCATATTTGTCGTAATTTCTACGCCAGTTCTTTTCCTTCCAAGTAAATGATTAAAAAGTGAAAATGAGAGGCAGCGGCTACATAATAACGCAAAGTCGTCGATGTTAAAACCAGAACAGAAATAAAACATAGATTCAATGCCAGGAACACTTAATTAGGCTGAACGTTGTTTAATTAGCTTTTGATGATAAACATCATACTAGTCAATTCGTTAAACAACGTACGCAAACTGCAGGCGGCACTTCAAAAGAAGGTAATCGCGTGCAAACTCCAACACCTGATAAGCCGGATTTTAGCGACTGCAGATAAGAATTAAGAACTGGTGCAACCTCAGCGTTTATGTGGTAGCCCATTGTCTGCATGCAGGCGGGAAGCCTCAGGAATACAGCATTCGTTACCAAGAAATATTATTTGTGACAGGCTTTTAGACAGCAAACAAGGTTCATAGAGTCATAAGTATTTAACATGTGATACGAAGTAACGCCCTATTCGCTTTGGACTGGAAAACATTGGCAATTTGTCAAACAGAATCCATGTGATAACAACCAGAGCTGTTCCTTAAGGAAACATTGTGGTTTGCATGACGAAATAAATGAATGTGGACTCAGATGCAGAACTATTACATACTGATGCCGTGTTCCTTAACTTCCGGGAGGCATTCAATAGATTAATGAACAAATTACAAGTGATGGATACCAGCCTAGCTGTATGATTGGGTGACTGGACTGCGGTGTTCCTAGCAATTAGAATACAGCATGTCGTTATCGACAGACATAAGACATCAGATGTAAAAGTAACTTCGAGCTCTTCGCAAGGGATTGTTATGGGGCCATTACCTCTCTCTCTGACACACACACAGACACACAACACACACACACACACACACACACACACACACACACACACACACACACACACACACACACACATTGACTTGGTTACGACTCCAACAGCAGCTTTCACTATGAGCTTGAGCTTGTCTGGTACGCCCGTGCTGGATACAGCACGTGCGTAACAGGCTGACACGTAAATGGAATAATGCATCCTATCCGAAATTAATAACAGCTCGCACAGACGTATACAGGCAGTCATCGCAGGCTCTGCCTCGAAAGGATTGGCAAGAAAGTTTCATATAGAGCTAAAAATAAAGTTGAAAGCTTTACGCACAGCTGGTTGAATCATACTGAAGAAACAGAATGCAAAATGTGGAAAATTTTAATGACGGGGAAAAAAAAATTATCACGAAGGAAGTCCCACAGGGCTCAATTTTGGATCCACTCCTATTCCTTATATATGTTAATGACCTTTCACTTAACTTTCAACAAGCAGAACTGGTACTTTTCGCAGGCGATACTAGTGTTACAATAAATCCCATTAGAGAGAAACTAACAGAAGAGTTGATAAATGACTTTTCCAAAAATTACTAAGTGATTCGCTGAAGACTGACTCTCCTTAAATTTTGAAAAAAGAAAACAACCACACACACTACATTCAATATGTACAACATATGAGTCATACCAGCGATTGATGTAGCACATGAGCAGAAGTCAGTAAATAAGATAGAATTCTCCAGATATTTACGTGTACACATTGATGGAAAAGTGAACCAGAAGAAGCGTATTATTGAGCTTCTCAAATACTTAAGTTCAGCTACTTGTGCTCTTCATATAATTGTCAATCTCAGAAGCCAACTTATCAACCTCTTGACATATTCTGCATATTTCCACTCAATAATGCCTTACAGAATAATTTTTTGCGGCAATTCATCACTTAAAACGAAAACATTCATTGCTCAGAATCGAGCAGTAAGAATAATATATGGCTGTTCACCCATGGTAGTTATGTAGGTATCTCTTCAAGAGCTAGGCATTTTATCTGCGACATCACGATACGCATGGTCGCTAACGAAATACGTCATAAACAATCCATCACAACTTAAGAAGAACAGTATTGGACATATCTGCAACACTAGAGGAAAAATGACCTTTTGTCAGTGAATCGATATGCAGCAACAAAAATTTTTGATAACTTGCCCAATAACATAAAATATACGACAGGTATCGAAGCAAGTTTTAAATCTAATTTAGAATCATTTCTTCCAAAAAATAAAAAAAATTAAGTGTAGTTATATGAGACGAACCAAAAATAATAATGTTCGGGTTGATATTAACACTGATCATATATACATATCGTGTAAACTCATTCGTCCCACATTATTTCGATAAAGAGTAGTTCAAATGATCTATGGCACATGTAACTAACTAATCAATCTCTGTTATAGGCGTCACACGGTTTTTAGAAGCTTACACGTGAATTAAGACGCTTGTAACACCATCTACAGACTTCGTCAATTGTAGTAATACAGTAACAGATAGCTGATTCACGCGAATGGATTTCCAAAGGGTGCGCGCCTCACATTTTGCCCTAGAGTAGTTCGGAGGGATGTGGTGTAGAGAAGGTGGCGGGAGGGACCGGAGGGGGGGGGGGGGGGTTATAGGAACAGTTGTGTTAGCCACAGTCAAAAACGTGTGTAATATGTAGTTTTGCTATAGAAAGTTATTGGAGAGTTTTATGCGGTTTAGGAAATCCGCGTACTAGAGGATTAAATTAGTGAAAATACCTCGTTTTTACATCTCCTTAGTCAAACGAACGGTCTGATTTACGGATCGCTGGGCATTCATCCTCTAAACGACATGAACGCAAGTAAATGCAAAAGAAATATCTTTTTTCGTAAATAATATCTCTGAGTAAGCGTCCGCATCCAGAGTGGTACGTCCCGCAGCGGCTATTTGGGTCGCAGTTGCGGCGGGTCGGAATGCCCGACCAGCATTAAACGTGACCAATGGGAGCGCGTTATGCCCATTCCCGCAACTGCAGAGCCCGTGGTGGCGTCCATTAAAACGTACCAACTAACGTGAACCAACCGCCGCGAGCTATATTTTTCGGATAATTTGCGGAATTTATGGTTACTTTCCTGCAGCCTGTTTTGTTATACCGTCGATTGCTTTTGTCGAACGGAATTCTATAGCAGCGCCGGTTCGGTTGTCGTTCAGGGTGAAACATTCTGTGTCTGCTGAATGGGGCGGCGTGTGTGTGATGAGTAGCTTACTGCGGAGAGTGCAGCAGCGCTCGCCAACGAATTTCGCATTTCCGTAGCTGCGGCTTTGGTGAGGAACATACCAGAAGGAAAGAGGGACAACAACGGAAAAAAAGACTGTTGACTGCCTAATACAATGTTTAGTCACACCACATAGAAATTACTGTGAAGTTATTGGGCAGTTCCTGCGATGCAAGGGTAAAAGAATCTAGTTACGCTTTTGTGCGGACTATACCGACATGTTATCAAACACACACAATCATGACAATCCCAGTCAGTGTTGTTATGTACTGTGACAGTAGCGCTCCAAGAGGACAGGAAGTTAGATATCGGATGAGTGTCGCATACATTGATTTGTAACACAGTTTTTACAGTTGGGAGCGTATGTAGAGGCATTAATATAGACGCTAACTAGAAAACGACACCTTATTTGCCTCTCTTTAGTTTCGTAGGGACCCTGGGAGGTATGAAACGGTACATTACAGGACAACTTATCGACGATTCTCTTCTAACGCACAGATATTTACTGAAATGAAATGATCGTATGGCATTGATGGCCGGGAGTCCCGACTTGGGGAGATTCGGCCACCGAGTCACAAGTCTTTTCTGGTCACGCCACACTGGCCGACTTGCGTGCCGAGGACGAAAGATGAGGACAACACAACACCCAGTCCCCGAGCAGAGAAAATCTCCGACTTGGCCGGGAGTCGAAACCGGACCCGCTGCATGCAGTCAGACGCACTGACCACTCAGCTGAGGAGGTGGGCGATTTACTTGAGAATGTCGTTTTTCATTTAAGAACAAGAAAAAAAGCTACTAAGCACCAGGAGGTCTGACCCTTTGCAGAAAGACGTCGTATATCTACTCAATAAAGTGCAGTTTCCGTCACTACACTTCCAATCAAGTCTGTGAATATAGAAAAGTTTGGTTGTGTGCAATATCTACCTGATTTAACGTACCAAATAAGGCACCACAACTGTAACCGAAAGGACAACCATACTGATGTGGTGACAAAACGTCAAAAGCAATAAAACCTTTTCCCAACACACAAGAAATTAATTCTGCAATTGTTACTATATATTGGGAACAAACAGCAAGAATCTTAAACACATTCGGTTTTGAAGCAATAGCAATTACATTTACAAAAATTTCTGTGTATTAGAAAGTCGAGTAAAGTTTAATAATATGCGAATCATCAGACTCCATACAAAACTGTCGCGTGTCAGTGTTAAGTGCCTGTCATAACAAGAATATACAGCAGCAGAAATATGTAAGTTTCATGGATGAAGCATGAATTTAGATTTATATTCTCTTGCTTTCGGCGATTTGAGGTGCAGCTACACATACATTCGAAAGTATTTCTTCATTAATAAAGTTGCTTATGTAAGTGAATCAGTGAGTTTCAGCTGTTTTTTCATTTATTTCATGATCATTCATGCCTCGATAATTTACTAATGCTTGGAACCAAAAATATGGTAGCTGTTTCGATAATTAACTATAAAATAATTAAAAACAAGAATTAACCTTACGGCTGGCTTTCATGCTGCCAGAGGCGCTTGTGCCATTAGAGCTGTCAGACGAAAACAATTTTCACAGCCGTGTGCATCGCAACTGTGTATGTCAGACCGTGCTGCTTTGTTCCTAGAATTGCGTGTTTGAACTTTTACAGCTTTTTTTGTATGGTCTACTGGTCAAGGACTCCAAACCTTGGAGGAATACTTTCAGAACTGATCTTAGTACCGCGTTGGATGCTGCTTCCTTAACAGATGCACCACATTTTCCCAGAATACTCTCAACAAGTCCAGGTTTCCGTTTGCCTCCCCTACGACTGATTTCGTAGGCTCTTCCCGAACCATATATATATCCCAAGACACATTACGAGTGTGAAGTATCTTCTTTGGACAGTGGCTTATGGGCACAGATACTTTAAAGACAACGATTGTATACCAATACACTAATATACATATTACAGACAACGATTGTAAATAAATATACTAACACACATACTAAAAATCATGAGAGAGACGGCATGGGTACATGCATTTTAACGGCCTTTTCTCTAGTTTTATTAAAATCTTAGTCAAAGGTAATGTACGACGTTTGATCATATCTTGGTTATCATTCCACAGTGTACGATGCCTTTCGGAAACCGGGGAAGACGGAATCTGCCTCTTCTCTTGCATCTTCTGTTTGGAAGAAACTGTGGCAAAAGAAAGAAGCATGAATGCGTTATGCCTCAGTTACATGATGTTGAGGATCTACCGCGCATATTATTCATGGTGCATGATGGTGGTTGCATATATCGAAAGAAGATGGGCTTTCAAGCACGTTGATAAAATGAGTGTCGTTTTTTGCTCTTGCGGGCTGCGTACGTCCATCACGTTGAATTTTTCTCCAACAATGGTGTCGTCTGTCAGAAATACAATCTACTCATCCGTCAGGGATACCTGGTGCAGAAATGGTTCTAAGAATCCTACTAGAGTTTCATGGACAGCACATATTGTGGTTTGGTGCCTTGTCCAACTACATTCCGACACTGATGGCCGCATTGCAAGTAACAGGGCTAGCATCAGGAGAAAGACACCATACGTGTATTACTATAACCCAGGTATCTTGAAATAAAATGAGAATGTAAGCCCAGTCGAGGCCAGGAGCGGATCATAAGATTTCAACAACAGTAGAGTTAGAAATTGTTCGCCACCTTGTTGGAGGAACTACCCCGCCAATCGAATCAGGTGACTTAGGAGAACTTAAATCTTGATAACTGAGTAGGGATTTGAACACCGGTTTTCCTGAATGCGCCACCTAACTCGGCAAGGTAGAAGGACCTACACTGTTTTAGATGAGTCCAAATGTGTGGGTTTCGATCTCTCAGTCGCAGGGTTATTGTCACTCAATATGATGCAAACGCTGAAGAACGGCGACTCCAGACCAGGAGGAAGTACGGAAGATATTCGATCAGTTCTCCCATAGAGTTTGATACGGTGTCCCGTAGCAGACTATCGACAAAGGTCAGAGCATCCGGTTTAGGTTCCCGGATATGAGTAGCACGAAGACTTCCTAAGTAATAAAACACAGTACGTTGTCCTCGGCGGTGAGTGTTCATCAGAGCGAAACATATCGTTAAGAGTAGACCAGGAGAATGCAATAGGACCACTCTTGTTCTCTACATGCATAAAGGATGTGAAGGACACTGTGAGTAGCAATTTATAGCTGTTTGCTGATGACGCTGTAGCGTAAGGGAAGGTATCGTTGTTGAGTGACTGTAGGAGTATAGAAGATAACTTGGACAGAAATTCTAGGTGGCTTGTTCTAAATGTGGAAGAGTGTTGGTTAATGCGAGTAAATAGGAGAAACAAAACAGTAACGTTCGAGTACAGCATTAGTAGAGTGCTGCATGATATAGTCACATTGAAGAAATATCTAGGCGTAAAAGTAGCAAAGTGATATGAAATGGGATTAACATGTTAGGTTGTTATCAGGGAAGGCTGGACTTCGTTTTTTGGTACAATTTTGGGAAAGTGTAGCTCACTCATAAAGGAGACGGCATATAGAACGCTAGTGCATGCGACCCATTCTTGAGTACTGTTCGAGTGTTTGTGATACCCCGGGTCAGATTAAAGGAAGACTTCGAAGCAATTCATATGCGTGCTGCTATATTCGTTGTGCCGGCTGGAGTGGCCGAGCGGTTCTAGGCGCTACAGTCTGGAACCGCGTGACTGCTACGGTCGCAGGTTCGAATCCTGCCTCGGGGATGGCTGTATGTGATGTCCTTAGGTTAGTTAGGTTTAAGTAGTTCTAAGTTCTAGGGGACTGATGACCTCAGAAGTTAAGTCCCATAGTGCTCAGAGCCATTTGAACCATTTTTGAATATATGTGAGGAACCATCCAAAGGGACCTGAAATAAATGCCAGATTTAGATACAATGGGAGTACCCTATGATTATGTAATTTATCCACAAAAGAAGTAACTTGTAAAACACTTGTTTGACCGAGTTTTGAGAACTGACCAATAGATTAGTCTAGTAGGTTCCATTAACGAGAGAGAGAGAGAGAGAGAGAGAGAGAGAGAGAGAGAGAGAGAGATGATCCAACGAGGAGCGATGCATTTCGCCTTGCATGGGATCCTTTGTCTGGCACGGGAGCATTAGGGAAAAGGTTAACAAACTCCAGCGGCAGACGTACAAGAAAAAAAAAAAAATGGTTCAAATGGCTCTCAGCACTATGGGACTCAACTGCTGTGGTCATCAGTCCCCTAGAACTTAGAACTACTTAAACCTAACTAACCTAAGGACATCACACACATCCATGCCCGAGGCAGGATTCGAACCTGCGATCGTAGCAGTCGCACGGTTCCGGACTGCGCGCCTAGAACTGCGAGACCACCGAGGCCGGCAGACGTACAAGAAATGGGTTGTTCATCTGGGAGAGGTTTACAATTGAAATTCCGTTCGAAGAAGAGTCAACATAATACTTCCCCCACAATGAGAAAGTAAGAGAAATTAGACGTCATACGAAGCTTTATCGTTAATCATTCTTCCCTCTTGCCTTTTGTGAATGGGTAAGAAAGAGTGAAAAGACAATTGTATCAAAAGTACACTGTGTCATACACCGTAAGGTGGTATGCAGAGTGTTAGTTGTAGATGGCTGGGAATAGAGAAATGGCCTTAGAAACGCTGCTGGATTTGCCCGTAATCAGGGATCTGTCGGTCTCACGCTAGGATTTAAACGGTAGTTGGATATTTGCGGTTGTCAGCTGGCGTAGGCGGTGACACTTTTCTGCTTATAAGAAAGCGCTCGAGGATTTTAACTCCAGAGAGTTTTAACGTCGTCTCTCCCCCCCCCCCCCCCCCCAACCCTGTCCCCCTGCCCGCTCACGGTCGAGAAGACTACCGTCCCTCACGGCCGAGACTGCCGCACGCCGCACCAAATTTGGCGGCTGTTCGTCTGAGGAAAATGAACTTTCAACCTCTTTTCCTTAAATGATTTTCAATCAGAACCATAATCCAAACTTTTATGCTGCAGATAATCCAACTTCAAAGCTGCCGTAAAAGAATTAATGGCGAAAGCCATTACGAATATTTGAAAACTCTCTTTTAAAACTCCTTTTTTTCTGTTTCCTGCGGAAACTTTTCTCCGGCGCGATAAATTCAATTACTCTGAATTAAAAGTGAGGCTGGTGCGGAGCGGACCGAAGGATGATGACTCTGGATTCAATTACGACAGGTTTGGCAGTCGAGGAAAAGAAAGCCGGGCGCTGGGGCGCTGAGCGAAGACTTGGCTAATACCGCGAAAAACGAGGGGGAAATACATAAAAATTACCTCGCTAGAGATGGAGAGAGGGAATTACGTACTGAATTTGAAATGAATGAACTTTTTCAAGCGCAAATATTCAATAAACAAGCAATATAATTAATAGTAAGAATATTAGAAACTCTGTTGTCTGCAATGTGGACTGTACCTACAGAGTAAATCAACGTACGTGGCTTATTCGTTTCATCAACACACATACTGAAAGAAAGAAAAAAGTTCTGGAAAGACGTTTTTTTGTTCTGCGTATATTAAGGATCGCCCCCGTTTCATTTGCAGTTATACCATGTGGACCTGTGCGACCTGTAATTAATCTTTCTCGAAGGTTCTTAGCGAACAGGACCTTTGTGTACCGGGTTGCAGACTATTTCAGAAGTTCCTGTTTTCCATCGTTTCTGTGCCTTTCTTCCGAAAATGGAAATGCCGTGTGGCTAGGGCCTCCCGTCAGGTACACCGCTCGCCTGGTGCAAGTCTTTCGAGTTGACGCCACTTCGGCGACTTGCATGTCGATGGGGATGAAATGATGATGATAAGGACAACACAACACCCAGTCCGTGAGCGGAGAAAATCTCCGACCCAGCCGGGAATCGAAACCGGGCCGGGAGACATGACATTCCGTCGCTCTGACCACTCAGCTACCAGGAGCGGACATTCTTCCGAAGATTACTTACTATTAATATTAATAGTAAGTAATCTTCTTCTTGTTCTTATTCTCCATGACCGGTCATAACAGTAACAGAATCGTATATCCTCAAGTAGATTTCGGAACTTCTTTTCTCACTGGACATACATTTTTAACAGTCTTCATTAGGAAGATTTCTTATGTGTTTGTTCGCTACAAATTTTGCAGCTGGCATTAAAGTAACTTCCCTATGACCTGGAGACTTGAAAATTTCAGCATCGCTCAGAACTGGATGCCTCTTGTCTGCCAATATGACGGCAGCCGTGTCCACAGGATTGGGTACATAAGTTCATCGTGTGACGAACGCTCAGGCAGTCTAACGCACCTTGACTGTGCCCCAAAATTACAGACCAAACAGAAGTTGAGCACACCAGGTTTTTGCCTGACCACAGAGAAGGTGGCCGGTTTTCAAAAGTAAAAATAAACAGCGGTAGGTTTCACAGACCTAACAGCTGCCCTTGACACTTCGTGGAAAGAAGGGATTCTACACGAACTGATAAAAGTAATTCATACCGAACCGCACTGAGACTAGACAACAACATGTTTTCAGGTAGATACTTCCAGGTGATACGGGGTAACAAAATGATCAAACAGAGGAAACTGAATAACGGCCTGCCTCAGTGTTCAGTGTTAGCGCCGATGTTCTTTAATCTCTATATCTCTGACTTGCCTCAAACCGTGACAGGAAGTTCAGCTATCCTGAACAAGCAGTTCGAAGATACTGAAAACATTCACACAGCTGACCGAAATAATATGCCTGGGTATTTCTTTAAATGGAGGTTAATACCAAATCCCACCAAGACTGAGATCAGCTGTTTCCATTTGAACAACAAAATGAGATATGAGCTGAAGTTTCATATGAGTGACATTGACATCCACTGTCAGCAACATCCAAAACATGTGGGAATTGCTCTAGAAATGACCCTTCCCTTCAACAGACATATTGAAAACGTACCTCATAAAATAAGTTCACGCAATAATCTCATTCATTGGCTCTGCAGCATTAACAGGGAATCATAAGCGGATACACTACGAACCTCTCTAATCGCCTTAGTGTACTTAGCAGCAAAGTACTGCGTGTGTGGTTAACCAGCAAGCATGTAAAGAAGGTGGACATCCAGCTCAACGCTGCGATGAGGATTATAACTGCACGTATAAAGACTACCACATGATATTGGCTCCCAACACTTGGCGTGTAGTTGCACCTTCCTTGCAGAGAAAGGACTCTTTGGTAAATCCATCCATGAAGATGCCTCAATTTTGGGAACAAGTCGACTTCGCTCTAGAAACCCCCCCCGTCTGAGAATGGCCCAACGACTGATTGCTACTAACTTCAGCAGGGATACTAAATAGCAAGAGAGGCGAGTGATTGTGGACCCCCCCGAGAACCGTGACCTCATCAGTCCAATAGACAAAACCTAAAAGCTTTGAACGTCCACGACAGATACGGAAAACCCTAAACAGGCTCCGAACAGGACATGGAATATGTGCACACAATCTCCACGATCGCGGAAAGCTATCCAGCCCTAGCAGTTGGGCTCCAAATCAAAGTGTTCAACACATCATCCAGGGCTGTGAAGTTAGAGCCTATTAGAGTAGCCTCGGCGACTTCACCACCACACTGTCCTGCCTCGAATAAGTCGCCAATCTGGACGTCAGAATATGAAGATACAAGTTCCGCATTTCATCTGTTGCGATTTTTCGTTCATTATCCGATTTTACTCGCTATTTCATCTTACTTTATGATATTCTGTATCCTTCACTGACGTACACTGACGGAAAAAATTTTAACATTAAAAAATAATTAACGTAAAGAAATTTTGGGAATACATCTGTCTAGGTAACATATTTCAGTGATTAACATTGCAAGATCACAGTTCAATATAAGCGTGAGATAAGCCATTGCAAATGAGAAACGCTGGTACATTAATAACCGGTGTAACCGCCAGAATGTTCAATGGAAGCAAGCAAAAGTACATGCATTGTTTCCAGAAGGAAGGTGGGAAACGAGATACTGGCAGAAGTAAAGCTGTGAGGTCGGGGCGTGAGTCGTGCTTGGGTAGCTCAAATGGTAGAGCACTTGCCCGCGAAAGGCAAAGATCCCGAGTTCGAGTCTCGGCCCGGCACACAGTTTCAATCTGCCAGGAAGTTTCAAGTTACAAGCATTGTGCTGTGCAGGTGCCCGATGTCAGTTTGTGGGACTGAGTTCCGTACCTGATGCATTTGGTTGGTCAATAAAGGGACGGTTAATCGTGTTTGTGGATGACGCTGAAGTTATCGTCCAATGATGTCCAAATGTGCTCGATTAGACACAGATATGGTGGCCGACTAGGCCAAGGCACAATGTCGATACTTGTAGAGCATTTTGGTTACAACAACGGCATGTGGGAGAGCGTTATTATGTCGAAAAGTACTCCCCGGAATGCTGTCCATGGATGGGACATTGCAGTCAAGGTGTGTGAGATAACCAAGAGAGTGCTCCTGCTGTCATACGAAGTTGCACGGCACAACTTCAGGTTTAGGTCCAGTGTGTCCAGCACGCAGATAGGTTGGTTGCAGGCCCGCAACTGGCCTACTTCTAACCAACACACGGCCATCAAAGGCACCGAGAAGAACCAGCTTTCATCAGGAAACACAACTGCCCTCCACGCTGCCGTCCAGTGAGCTGTAGCTTGACATCACTCGAAGTCCCGAACGACGGTGGTATGGAGCCAATGGAATGTACACTACGGGGCGTCTGGCACAGAGCTGTTCTTCAGGTAACCGACTTATAAAGATTCATTGCGTCACTGTGGTGACAACTACAGCTCAGATTGCTGCAGCAGATGTAGTACGATGCGCCAGAATCATTTGCCGAACACAATGGTCTTCCCTCTCGGTAATGCCACGCAGTCGTCCGGTGCCCGGTCATCTTGCGACCGTACATTCTCGTGCCTACCGCTACCGGCAGTCGTGTACAGTAGCTACACTCCTGCCAAGGTTTCCTGCAACTCCGCAGAAGGAACATATGGCTTCTTGTAGCCCTTTTACACCACCTCGTTCAAAAGCAGAAAATAGTTGATAATGGCGCCTTTGTAGCCCTAAAGGCATTCTTGACTCATCAAATCACCACGTACGGCATCAAAGGTAGCTAACGCTTACGAACATTAGAGCGTGTATGAGCTGTGGCCGGCTCGCATTGATGTCGTTGGTTCTGTGGCATTTTGTAACAATCGAGTGGCGTCTATTTCTCCCTGAGTTACTACCATAACGAGTTGCTGACTTGCCTCCGTCAGTGGCAGCAGTAGCGCTTCTCGATACTAGTACTGCCGTACCATCTTTGGCGTGACCGCTATATTTCCGTGTGGTGGTGTGTGTGGCATTCGGTCGGTTGGGACAGAGCAGCGAGGAAGTCTCCGCGGCGCCAGGTCAGGCAGGGACCGTTGGGCGGCGCACACGCGCGGTCGGATTGTGAGGCGCTAGCTGCGAGAGCTACAAAGTTCGTTGCCCATCGAACCAGGACACTGAAGTTGAGTGATCAGTTAGCCTGTTATGAAACCTCAACTGCTGTGACATCTCTTCGTTCATTGTCGGCTGTTGATTCCTGGGCCGTTCCGGCTAGCAGCAACGTATGGTGTGTTGGTTCAAATGGCTCTGAGCATTATGGGACTTAACATCTGAAGTCATCAGTCCCCTAGAACTTAGAACTACTTAAATCTAACTAACCTCAGGACATCACACACATCCACGCCCGAGGCAGGATTCGAACCTGAGACCGTAGCGGTCGCGCGATTACAGACTGAAGCGCCTAGAACCGCTCGGCCACAATGACCGGCTGGTGTGTTGGAGTCGGCGAAATTTTGCAGCCGTCTTCCTGTGTGGTCTAACTATTAAACTGGTTGTTACTTATCAGTGAAGTGCACCAGCGGTATTTTCTGCCTTGTGGCCATTAACGTCCCAGTTAACTGCCCTGGTCGTTAGCGTAGTTTTCCGGCAGTGTGCTTTTTTTTCGCTGTGTTGATGCTGACTAGCACGACGTGTAGTTCGACAGCCTTTTAGGTTTTTGTTCATATTTTTTTCTTAAGAGTGGTTATTGTGGCTTGGCTGTTTTAGACGCCAATTTTGAAGACCTAGTGCGGCTGGTATCTTCGTACTCGGTTGATATTTTCCGTTGTCGTACCGTTGGTCGAGCGGAAGGAAACTGATAAGGTTGTTGGTCGGTCGTTCAGCCATCCCTGGGTCGGGTGGCCATCCCATTATTTAACCTTACTCTTGGCTGCCTGTCTCACCTCACCTTACGTTAGAGCTACCTCCTCAGACCAACCCTTGGAACGCTTCTAAGCACCACTGTTCTGTTACTTTTAGATTGTGATTTTCATTTTAGTCTGAAGTACTGTGCGAGGCCTTCCGCCGTCTATTAATTTAGTTTGTTTTGATTTAAAATAAGGCCTTCAGCCAACTTAAATTAAAATTTGAAGATTGATTTGTTTAAAAACTAAATTTTGAAAGTTTGTTCTTTCTGAAATGCTTGTTATCCAGGCCTTAAGCCCCGAGTTGTTCAATAGCCAGTGTGTGGCCTTCAGCCGAATATTTACGTGAAATATTTTTTAAGTAAGGTCTTCAGCCACGTGTATTCTTTAAACCAATTATTTATAATTGTGTTCGGGCCTTAAGCCCATGAGGTATCTCAAGTTTTCTTTACTAGGCCTTCAGCCATCTTGTTTTATTTTTATCCTTTTAAGGCAATGTGTAATTAAGTGGTTCTTAGGAAAATAAAAGTTTGTGTGTTTTGTGCAACTGACAGTAACTGATTACTGCCCCCTCCACAACCATAACCTGATCCGCTTTGTCCTGCGAAACCAGATCTCGGTGTATTTAAAGCAAACCTGATTTATATCCTCTATTAGCGCCACTCTTATGCGACTGGGCAAAAATTTAAACAGACTTTATCTTTCAGAACTTTAATTTATGGTGCGCAACTCCTTCCCGGTGTTGCGTTTTCTTTTTTTCGCCAGTGTAACTTTATAGCATATTATATCACTCGTCATATAACCACTATAAAACACGTGTGTAGTGCAATAAGCTAATAACTAATGTCACCCTAAATAATCCTGTAGAGAATGCCTTGGACTGTCTGAAACTACGGAAGAAACGCAGAAAACGCATCACCGCACTTTGGTAGTCCTACAGGATCTTATCCCCAATGAATTGTCTTCATCTGGATGTGGCTGACCTGAAGAAACTTTTAGACTTCCTTCTTCATCGAAATGAGCAGTAGTTGCGTGATGTCTCCTGATGGTGATTAATTTCTTATCCAATGTACTTGATTGGGATTTGTAGCAGAGATCGCCGGGGTCAATAAGTGTTGCAGGTATCAGAGGTGAAGTACTGGCACAGGGTTGATAATGGCATAGACCTAACCGAAAGTAAAACAATACAAAAACCATTATTATGCAGATCGGAACGGGCGTCCTCAGTGTTGAGGACATTGACTGGAGCAGAGCCTGCAGCAGTCATAAGTGTTACTCAGGGACACAACCCCAGCAAGGATCAACACCAGGAGCTGGGCAGACATATTAAGTCAGGTTAGGGCAGTCCTTGAGTCGTCGGGGCCCAGGCAAATTAATGTACTGCAGATTGTTGAAACCATTAAACTTACAGCTGCCAGCAAATTTAGTTACCTGGCGTAGATCGATCCCGCGCCTCCCCTTGTAGTAGCCAGCGTTGAGAGGGCGTTCTGTTGGTTTGTCATGAGGAGTAACATCTTCGAAGTCTGAAATCTTGGTCTTACAATATACGAAGGGAGGTCTAAATTTACTCAGTGCATCGATGCAAAATGCGATAGTCTTAATAAACCGCTTATAGAAGGCTCTTCAGACCTCTAAGCACAGCATAGCCAGGATCTTAATTAGAGAGATGGTGTCCATGTCGGCTTGAACCTCCCACTGATGTCTCAACGATTCCTCAAATGTTTACATACGTAAGAGAGTATTGTTTGAAATTCAGTTACATCTATAAAAACCGTCCTTCTCAACCAAGTTCCGCCAGTCTGACGAATAACGTAGTTTATCACTCCCTGACAAAAACTACAAGAAGAAACCTAGTGGAACAAAATTGGCCGTATTACAAATGAAAGATTATTTGCTGTAACATCTTCACTGAAATCTTGCCTATGCTGTCAAATCAGTCTGGTACATGGCGGCCAGTGACAAGATACCTACCAACGAGAAGCTGCAGAAAATTCATCTGGTGGCTTCTCCTACCTGCGCTACCTGTGGATTTGTGGACTAATTCATCGACTTATCTGTGGTCTTGCTAAACAAATTACTGATCTTTACTGCAGAAGATTGGCAATCATCGAGCGCTCCACTGACAGACTCATTGACAAGACAGAATTTCTGTGGCCACAGAATTTACTTTAACCCCCGAACGAAAAACAACGCTGTGATCTGGATGCAAGGCCACACCATTGCTTACATCATTTAAAATCGAACAGTGACTTTTACCAACTACTGCTCTTGTATTGGTAATGAACATTTTAAAATCAAATCTGACCTGTACTCTCTCCGAAGTATGGTCAGACATTATGATAGCAAAATCTTGAACTGTGTACTGAGTGATAAAGAAATTTCAAGTATGCTCCGAACGAAGGGACAAAGAGAAGAAACTCCTTCATTTCGTGGCGTAGTAAGAGGTCTCTGGTTTTAGCTGTCTCTTACATTCAGAGAATTATACAAGTATATTTATCTACGTTTTCAAGAAAATTTTTTGGTTTCAAGAAGAAGACCCACTTTTATACTGAAGCGCCAAATAATCTGGAATAGGCATGCGTATTCAAATACAGAGATATGTAAACAGGCAGAACACGGAGCTGCAGTCGGCAACACCCATATAAGACGAAAAGTGTCTGGCGCAGTTGTTAGGCCGGTTAATGCTGCTACAATTGCAGGTTATCAAGCTTTAAGTGAGTTGTGGTGCTATAGCCGGTGTACGAGCGATGGGACACAGCATCTCCGAGGCAGCGATGAAGTGGGGATTTTACCGTACGATCACTGCAAGAGTGTATCGTAAATATCAAGAATCCAGTAAAACATCAAATCTCCGACATTGCTGCGACCGGAAAAATATCATGCAAAAACGTGACCAACGACGACTGAAGAGAATCGTTCAACGTGACAGAACTGCCGCCTTTCCGCAGACTGCTACAGATTTCAATGCTGGGCCATCAAAAAGTGTCAGCGTGCGAACCGTTCAGCGCCGAAGGCCCACTCGTGCACCCATGACGACTACACGACACAAAGCTTTACGCCTCGCCTGCACCCGTCAGCACCGACATTGGACTGTTGGTGAGTGGAAAAATTGCCTGGTTGGACGAGTCTCGTTTCAAATGGTATCGAGCGGATGGATGTGTGCGAGTATGGAGACAACCTCATAAATCCATGGACCTTGCATGGCAGCGGGGGACTGTTTAAGTTGGTGGATGCACTGTAATGGTGTAGAGCGTGTGCAGTTGGACCTCTGATATGTCTAGATACGAATCTGATGGGTGGCACATACGTAAGCATCCTGTCCGATCTTTGCGCGGGTCACCCCGTCGGAGGTTCGAGTCTGCCCTAGGGCATGGGTGTGTGTGTGTGTGTGTGTGTGTGTGTGTGTGTGTGTGTGTGTGTTTTCCTTTGCATCAGTTGGTGTAAGGTAGGCTAAGTAGTGTGTAAGCCTAGGTACTGATGACCTCAGCGGTTTGGTTCCATAGGAATTTACCACAAACTTCCAGAGCCTGCATCCATTCATGTCCACTGTGCATTCCGACGGACTTGGGCAGTTCCATCAAGACAATGCGACATCCCATCTATCCAGAATTGCTACAGAGTTTGAACACATCCGCTGGCGACTAAACACCAAGACATGAATTTTATTGAGCATATTTTAAATGTGTTGCAACGTGCTGTTCAGAACAGATCTCCACCCTCTCGTTCTCTTACCGATTTATGGACATCCTTGCAGGATTGATGGTGACAGTTCCCTCCAGCATTAATTCAGAAATTAGTCGAGTTCATGCCACGTCGAGTTGCGGCACTTCTGCGTGCTCACGGGAGCCTTACACGATGTTAGGCAGGTGTATCAGTTTCTTTGGCTCCTCGGTGTACGTTTTCAAGAAATATTTTTTGTTTCAGGAAGAACATCCTCTTATTTTCACAAAATACAGAATTTTATTTGCTTTACTCAAGGAGGAAGCGTTTATCCTTAACATTGCAAGGAAGACATTACTGCATTGTTTGTTACAAGAAGAGATCAAAATGACTCTGAGCACTATGGGACTTAACTTCTGAGGTCATCAGTCCCCTAGAACTTAGAACTACTTAAACCTAACTAACCTAAGGACATCACATACATCCATGCCCGAGGCAGGATTCGAACCTGCGACCGTAGCGGTCACGCGGTTAAGACGAGATCATTTAATACTTATTTCACAGCACTTCTGTTACAGAAAAAGTAATAATAATGGCGAAGAAGCCAAGCCGATGTGGGGTGGAGAGAGGAGGTGGCGCGATAAGGGGGATGCGTATTAGCTCAATTTGTACTTGAAAAATGTCCACCACGATCACACAGAGACGACACAGTTCACTTTTGACGGATAACTAAGCCGGTGCTGCCCTAGATCCCCGGAAGCGCTCGGGCTCTGGAACACAGCAGTTTTGTTTTCCGCCGGTGCGGGACATTCGGTAATTGTGTAGCAGCGTCGGGTGGCCGGCGAAGCAGATAGCGGGGCAATGTGGCTGTCCCTCGCCGAGCGCTGATACCGTATGGCCGCGTGAAATATTAGAGGGAGCGCCGGCCTGCGAGAGGGAATAGGAACCGGCTGCGGCGGTGGCGGTGGGGGTGTGTACGGCCAGAATGAGCCGGCAGGCGGCGCACAAAGGGCGTGCCGTATTGTGCCCACCGGCAGCAGGCGGTGCGCTGTCGGAACGGGACGTACGGACGTGTCTACGGGCCCGTCTGTCCCCCTATCGGGGCGTTTAGACTGCGCACTGGGTGCCTGTGGGACGAGAACAATGTGCCGGGAAAAATCCACTGATCTCTCTCCTATCCCATCCGCTCCGTCCTATCCCGCTACCCTCTATCTCAGATACATTTAATTAAGCAAGATAAAAAAATTTGTACTTCCGGATAATACCCCTGCTTGAAAATGAAAACAGGAGTAGGATGCGGAAGATTTTAGTCTCGTTTCTTCTCTCTCTCTCATTCTTTTATCAGTCTTCTGTCTGCGGCTTGTGGTCTTGCGGTAGCGTTCTCGCTTCCCCACGCACGGGGTCCCGGGTTAGATTCCTGGCGGGGTCAGGGATTTTCTCTGCCTCGAGATGACTGGGTGTTGTGTGTCTTTCATCATCATTTCATCCTCATTCACTCGCAAGTCGCCGTAGTGGCGTTAAAGAACTTGTGGAGCGGCGGCCGAACCGCCCCGCGAGGGGTCTCCCGGCTACCAATGCCATACGCTCGTTATTATTATCAGTCTTCTGAAGGTTCTGAGCCGGCCGAAGTGGCCGTGCGGTTAAAGGCGCTGCAGTCTGAACCGCAAGACCGCTACGATCGCAGGTTCGAATCCTGCCTCAGGCATGGATGTTTGTGATGTCCTTAGGTTAGTTAGGTTTAACTAGTTCTAAGTTCTAGGGGACTAATGACCTCAGCAGTTGAGTCCCATAGTGCGCAGAGCCATTTAAACCATTTTTTTGACGGTTCTGATGCGGGCCGACACAAATTTTCCTCCACTGCCAAACTTTCCATCTCGCATTATCATTTGAACTCTACGTCCTGAATTATTACACGCATCAAATGGTTCAAACGGCTCTGAGCACTATGGGACTTAACTTCTAAGGTCATCAGTCCCCTAGAACTTAGAACTACTTAAACCTTACGAACCTAAGGACATCACACAAATCCATGCCCGAGGCAGGATTCGAACCTGCGGTCGCGCGGTTCCAGACTGTGGCGCCTAGAAGCGCCCGGCCACCCCGACCGGAATTCCACGCATCAAAAAAATTTTTGCATCACCTCGGTTCCGAGAGTTCCGGAACGTGTACAGAAAATTGGAACAGAGATCAACATAAACATCATTTACGCTATTTTATTGCTCATGAAAACCATACATTGTATGCTGTACCACCATAGAGCGAGAACTTCAGAGGTGGTAGTCCAGTTTGCTGCACACACCGGTACCTGTAATAGCCAGTAGCACGTCCTCTTGCATTGATGCATGCCTGTACTCGTCTTGGCATACTATCCACAAGTTCATCGAGGCACTGTTGGTCCAGATTGTTCCACTCCTAAACGGCGATTCGGCGTAGATTCCTCAAAGTGGTTGGTGGGTAATGTCGTCCATAAACAGCCCTTTTCAATCTATCCCAGGTATGTTCCATAGAGTTCATGTCTGGAAAACACGAGCGATGTCGTTATCCTGAAGGAAGTCATTCACAAGATCGGCACGATGGGAGCGCGAATTGTCCATGAAGACGAATGCCTCGCCAATATGCTGCCGATATGGTTGCACTGTCGGTCAGAGTATGGCATTCCCGTATCGTACAGCCGTTACGGCGCCTACAATGATCACCAGTGGTGAAAAAAAAAAAAAAATAATAATGGTTAAAATGCCTCTGAGCACTATGGGACTTAACTTCTGAGGTCATCAGTCCCCTAGAACTTAGAACTACTTAAACCTAACTAACCTGAGGACATCACACACATCTATGCCCGAGGCAGGATTCGAAGCTGCAACCGTAGCGGTCGCGCGGTTCCAGACTGTAGCGCCTAGAACCGCTCGTCCACTCCGGCCGGCCCACCTTGCTGCACTCGCAGGCGTTCAGCCTGAGGGTTTGCCTCCAAACACATCTCCGAAGACTGTCTGGTTGAAGGTATATGCGACACTCATCGGTGAAGAGAACGTGATGCCAATCCTGAGCGGTCCATTCGGCATGTTGTTGGGCCCATCTGTACCGCGCTGCACGGTGTCGTGGTTGCAAAGATGGACCTCGCCATGGACGTCGGGAGTGAAGTTGCGCATCAAGCAGCCTATTGCGCACAGTTTGAGTCGTAACACGACGTCTTATGGCTGCACGAAAAGCTTTATTCAACATGGTGGCGTTCCTGCCAGGGTTCCTCCGAGCCATAATCCGTAGGTAGCGATCATCCATTGCAGTAGTGGCCCTTGGGTGACCTGAGCGAGGCATGTCACTGACAGTTCCTGTCTCTCTGTATCTCCTCCATGTCCGAACAACATCGCTTTGGTTCACTCCGAGACGCTTGGACACTTCCCTATTTGAGAGCCCTTCCTGGCACAAAGTAACAATGCGCACGCGATCGAACCGCGGTATTGACCGTCTAGGCATGGTTGAACTACGGACAACAAGCCGTATACTTCCTTCCTGGTGGGATGACTGGAACTGATCGGCCGTCGGACTCCCTCCGTCTAATAGGCGCTGCTCAAGCATGGTTGTTTACCTCCTTGGCCGGGTTTAGTGACATCTCTGAACAATCAAAGGGACTGTGTGATGCAATATCCACAGTCAACGTCTATCCTTAGGAGTTCTGGGAAGCGGGGCGATACAATTTTTTTTTTTTTTTTTTTGTTATTTCTATATCCCAATCTCTGTCTTCTCTTACAGTTTTCCCCCCTCTAGAGTTCCCTCAATTACCATGGGAACTGCCTTGATATCTTGGTACATGTCCTATCACCTTGCTCCATCTTCTTGGCAGTATTTTCCACAAGTTTCCATCATCGACAACTGTGCGAGAACCTCCTCAGGACATCTAATTTTCAACGTCTTTCTGTAGCATATTATCTCAAACCACAGGATTTTCTTCTATTCCGTTTTTCCAACAACCTATGGTTCACGCCCATGCATGTTATCCTGAGAACGTACATTCTATAAAACTATTTCCTCGCACTAAGGTCGATATTGGCTCTGAGCACTATGGTTAAAATGCCTCTGAGCACTATGGGACTTAACTTCTGAGGTCATCAGTCCCCTAGAAATTAGAACTACTTAAACGTAACTAGCCTAAGGATATCACACACATCCATGCCCGAGGCAGGATTCGAAGCTGCAACCGTAGCGGTCGCGCGGTTCCAGACTGAAGCGCCTAGAACCGCTCGGCCACGCCGGCCGGCAAGGTCGATGTTCTTTGGATCAGAAATACCCTCTTAGTCTGTGCTCTTCTACTTCTTGCGCCCTCCATGCTTCATTCGTCATGTGTCGCTATACTTCGAAGACAGCAGAACCTTTCAAGTTGGCTACTTCGTGGCCATCATTTTTTACATCGAGTTCACGGCTAAGTTTCATTTCTGCTACTCCTTGCTACCTTTGGCTTTCTTCGGTTTACTGTCGATCCGTTGTATGTATTGTATTGTATGTTAACCGGGGGCCTAGAAACGACGGAGAGGCTCCGTCCCCGCCGCGGCCGCAGTGGTCCACAACCCCACGACGACTACCGCAGTCCACTTCGCCCCCCCCCCCCCCCCCACACAGAACCCAGGGTTATTATGCGATTCGGCCCCGGTTGACCCCCCCCCCAGGGAACGTCTCACACCACACCCCTATGTTTGCGTGGTTGAGTAATGTTGGTGTATGCGTACGTGGAGAACTTGATTGCGCAGCAGTCACCGACATAGTGTAGCTGAGGCGGAATTAGGGGAACCAGCCCGCATTCGCCGAGGCAGATGGAAAACCGCCTAAAAACCATCCACAGACTGGCCGGCTCACCGGACCTGACCAGACGCCCCTTCCCGCCCAGAAAGCCTTGCTTTAGACTGCACTGCCAACCGGGCGGGCCCTCTCAGTCCATAGTGTGACCTCATTAGACTGTTCATTCCACTCAATAGGCCCTGCAACTCTTCGTGACGATAGCGAAGTAACTGGCGAATATTATGATCGATATTCTTTCACCTTGAATTTTAATCCCGCTCCTGAACCTTGATTCTATTTCCGTCATTCCTTCTTCGATGGACAGACTGAATAGTAGGAATGACAGACTACATCCCTCTCTTGTACACTTTCTAATCGGACACCTGTGTTCTTGGTCTTTCGATCTTGTGATTTCCTGTTAGTTCTTGTACAATTTTGTGTATTACCCGTCTTTTCCTATACCTTACACCTATTTTCCTGTGAATATCAACAATTTACACCATGTTTTTTCTCGCTCAACGAATCCTATGAATGTGTCTTCATTTTTCTTAAGTCGTGATTCCATTAACAAGCGCAGCGTTAGAATTGCTTCTCTGCTGTCTCTTTCCTTCGGAAACTTAAAATAATCGACTTTTAACAGATCCTCTGTTGTCCTTTCCTTTCTTCTATACGTCACTCATGTCAGGAATTTCATTGTGTGATGGTTCGCAACCTGTCGTATCAGTCTTTCCTATTTTTCGTAAATCTGATAACACATATAGTATATCAAACGTAAAGAGTGATTATAGCTGAATTCGAGTTTCACAACGCTTTGTTATCGAAGAAGGGGGAAACGTTATGGAAGCAAAAAAGATTAAACGAAAATTTTCCCACAAGGTGGCGCTGTAGGCGTGTTAACGTAAATGGTTTCGGTTACAAAGACAGTTGAATCGGAATACGACTTCTATGGCGTGAGTTGCGTACTGTGCGACGTGCATGATCGACCAAGTTCGGCAGTCAACAGCAGTGGCACTGTTAGGTAACTCCACCTACCACGGCAAGGGTTTTAATTGTCATGATGCCAAAAACCGCATCGAAAGAAAGAATGAAATAGGTTTATAACTGTCGCGGGACTGGCACAATAAATGTTTAACGTTTTGTCGACAGTTTTATGCTAGAAGTTTAAATCGAGAAACAACATGTACACAACAGATTGGAGTGTCTCAGGGGTCACGTTCAGAATGTGCTGCGTAATGCACGCATTCAGTTGATCTACCTTTGTAATCGGAGCGCTGAACACAGCATCTCTCAGGGAACCCCACAGCGAGAAATCACACAGATTAAGATCAGGTCACCTGGACGGTCAAGCTGTAGGAAAATGACGGGTGATAATTCTAGAATTTTGAAGATGTCTCTGCAGCAACTGCTTCACTGGCTGTGCAGTGGGTGAAGGAGTGCCATCTTGCATAAAATAATCCTGCCCCGCAAGGGTTGGAACGACATTGGTACGCTAAAGATTCTCATAGTGTTTGCCACTGACGGTACGTGGTACGCTACAGACTCTCATAGTGTTTACCATTGACGGAACAGGTAAAAGAACCCGCAGGGCCCATCTCCCGGAAAAAAATATCACCCTCCGGCAACAGACGCCGTCAATACGCGGAAGACCACTTCATTCTTTGCAGAATGACGTGGTCCCTGTTGATGTGCGAGAGGATTTTTCGTTGCCCACATTCTGCAAATCTGCGTACTGACGTGGCCCTGGAGATGAAATGGCCTTTGTCTGCCCACAAAATGTTCCCTCGCCGTTCATTATATATTTCCAAGCGAGCAATAAATTATAGAGCAATCGTCTGTCTTACTAGAAGGTCAGCGTGAAGTAACTACTAAAGATGAGTAATTTTGTATTGATATCAATGCAGAATCTTTCGTACAACTTTATGCACCGTGTTCATAGACGTGTCCAATGTTCACGCAATTACCCGTGCACTGCATGTTTGCACACCACCGCTCGACACCTCCTGCAATGCAGTGGCCACATCTTCAACAGACGTCGGATGAACAGTTTTCCTCCCTCTGGCACATTGTACTACAAAAGAATCTGTCTTTTCCAATTTCGTAATAATTTTCTCCAGGCGCTTGGCAAACATCACACCAACTTCTGCAGAGATACTGACGCGCTGTCACCGTCCTCCCAAAAGAGCTTTACGAGGATCACGCGATTCTACATTGAGTCAGTCACGCCGAGTGTCTCAGACGCAAATTGAGGAACATTCGTGTACCCCGTGACTCATTTTGCATATTCTGCCGCTTACAATGCCATCTAGTGGTATAATTGTCATTACTTTTCTTTTAGTTTACGTAACATTCCACTTTTTCGATAATTTTCAGTTCAAATTTGAGTTATTCATTCCGAGCAGTTTCTTTATTTTTATTTACTTTTTTAACAGCGTTTTGAAACAGGAACATTAATTACGATCACCTCATATATGACTAATACGCTGATTTCCTTTGAAATTTTAATACCATGAAAGCGGCAGGCAACAAACTTCAAATTGAATCTAGGTGTTCTACATGTTTGCTCAGGAAACTTACAAGCATGTCAGAGAAACCGCACAAAGTAACGCCATCTACATTCTGTGTACCTTCGTTGAAGAAACATCCTGTGGCGCCTTTTTTTCAACAGGACAATGCTCCTTCACACACGGAACGTGTCTCAACGAACTGTCTGCACGATGTTGGGAAACTCCCGTGCTCAGCAAGATCCGCAGATCTGTTTTCGATAGAATGTGTGTGGGACTTTTCGGATGTCAACTCCTTCCCAGTGTCAGTATCCAAGCCGGCCGCTGTGACCGAGCGGTTCAAGGCGCTTCAGTCCGGAACCGTTCTGCTGCTACGGTCGCAGGTTCGAATCCTGCCTCAGGCATGGATGTGTGTGATGTCTTTAGGTTAGTTAGGTTTAAGTAGTTCTAAGTCTAGGGGACTGATGACCTCAGACGTTAAGTCCCATAGTGCTTAGAGCCATTTGAACCAATTTTTTGTCAGTATCCATGATATCGAGGACCAGTTACAGGAGTTGTGAGACAGCTTGCCTGAGCAGACGATACAACGGCTTTACGACACCGTTCCCAAACATGTCGGTGCATCCTTGCAGGCAAGAGGGGAGGGGTGGGGGGGGGGGGGGAGCGGCTGATGCGCAACATCATATTGACAAGTGGGTTTGTACTGCGAAGTTGTTTGCAAATTTGACTCGATTTTGTAATGACTGAACCAATATCACACATCATCTCGATTCGTGAAGTTTCCATTTAATTTCCTTCTCCTTTTCTGTCAGTGAGTGCATAGGTACGTAAAAAGCGCAACCGAGTACATCTCAGATGCTGGTCTAGCTGCACCTGTTCTCCGCCCCTAGAAACTACACTGTCGACGGCGCTTTGAACTCTGACTTACCAGCTCTAGACGACACAGAAGTTTATTGCCACTGGACAGTTTGAAAATTTCATAAAACGGAAAGTAAAACAGTTAGACCAAATATCCCAGAGAGCCGTTAATGCGCGTGGTCGAGTGTTCTGCAATCTCAGCGAGTCCGCCTCTCTTTGAACAGCATTGTAACATGCGCCGTCCTACAAACTGCACCGCGGCTCATTCCCCTAGAGCAAACTGTTTGCTTGGCCGACCTGCTCCAGTGTTGACACAATGAAACTGTGTCTACTGCCAGAACCTCTCCCTTCCGCTTCCTGCGGTTAGCCTCTCCCTAAACCGCCCCATGCTCTCTCTCTCTCTCTCTCTCTCTCTCTCTCTTTGTCTTTGTTAGGAATTACGCGTGTGTTGAAGTGTGACAGTGAGATAGACAAGAGAGAAAGGTGGAGAGACGACCACGAAGATGCAATAGATGTTGGTGAGCTGGTAATTGATTACGTTACGTCATGCAGCTGCATATGCATTCACTGTGAAAACACTGGCCAGGGATAACTTCTCAAGCAAACACTCGGCCAGGGAGATTACGTACCACAATGCGTATTGCATACTATCTCTGTGAGAACACGTATCTGCTACGAAACAGAGGATCAGCACGACGGAGGTTCCATTTCCTTATGCTCGGATCTAAACTCACCACGAATCAGTTAAAAACCATCATAGTTCTGTTGAGGTGTCTGTTATTTACATAAAATGTATTATTCGTCGCTACTGGGCAATTTCGACCTCATGGTCGTTATTAAATATCATGCGCGTGTAATCGTACGACCAGTGGAAATGAAAAACATTCTAAGTGCCAGATGTAATATTTTTCGGCAGGATAGAAATATAGCTCTATACACAACTGAATTGTATCCAGAAAAATTGAGAAGGTATTTTGGTCCAACTACATCATTTTGTTTACCACATCAACTCAAAAAATAAGGTGACAAATTAGAAAGTAAATTCTTTATTAACGACGTTGTAAGTGCTACACCAGGAAATTGACTGGGTCTAAGTGTCTGTAAGAAAGATTCACCAGATTAGTCTTGCACAGAAGGAAACAGCAACCGTCCCTTGTAAATAATACTAATTATTTACGCAAACAGCACCGTTACCAGAATGAGATTTTCACTCTGCAGTGGAATGTGCGCTGATATGAAACTTCCTGGCAGATTAAAACTGTGTGTCGGACCGAGACTCGAACTCGGGACCTTTGCCTTTCGCGGGCATGTGCTCTACCACTCTAGGAAGGTAGGAGACGAGGTAATGGCAGAAGTAAAGCTGTGAGGACGGGGCGTGAGTCGTGATTGGGTGGCTCAGTTGGTAGAGCACTTGCCCGCGAACGGCCACTCAAACCATAGGCGCCGCGTTTGTAACCCACCCCATTTACGTTAAGACGTTTGCTGCGCCATCTATTGGTAAAATTTTCTTTTTTTTCATAATGTTCATCACTGTGTCAATGATATGCGGCCGGTCGGAGTGGCCAAGCGGTTCTAGGCGCTATAGTCTGGAACCGCGCGACCGCTACGGTCGCAGGTTCGAATCCTGCCTCGGGCATGGATGTGTGAGATGTCCTTAGGTTAGTTAGGTTTAAGTAGTTTAAGTTCTAGGGGACTGATGACCACAGCAGTTAAGTCCCATAGTGCTCAGAGCCATTTGAGCCAATAATATGCTATTCAGAGTTAATGTTATCCAGTGTTTCTTTTTCTACAGCGTCTCGGAACTGGAACTTTAATTACGCATTCCCTGCACATCAGCTACATGATAAAAAATGATATTCCAATTAAAAAATGGAATTAGTTGCTGTAACTATCTGGAGAATAATTACATAATCTACGCTCGTAGCTCTACAAAAAGGCTCGAGGGTCTACAAACAAATTGACATTTCATACGTTTATCTACTTAAATAAATTTTACTTTCATTTATTATTTTGTAAGTTATGGAGAAAACGCCTTAGCTGTAACACCTTGTGTAACAACTACGACGTTCGTACAGTGGTGAGAAAATTAAAAAAGAAATTAAAAAATGTTCAAATGTGTGTGAAATCTTACGGGATTTAACCGCTAAGGTCATCAGTCCCTAAGCTTACACACTACTTAACCTAAATTATCCTAAGGACAAACACTCACACCCATGCCCGAGGGAGGACTCGAACCTCCGCCGGGACCAGCCGCACAGTCCATGACTCCAGCGCCTCAGACCGCTCGGCTAATCCTACGCGGCTGTGAAAAAATACACTGATGTCCAGAATTAAAGCAACAACCGCAAAATTTGCAATGTTACGTTTATTTTGCCAAACAACAGTATGAACAGGAGACGGTTAAGTAGAAAGAGCGCAAAGAATATAGAAAGAAAACATTTGCAATATGCATAACGATAGACAAAAACGTTCTTCGGTTTTTTCCAACTTAACGGATTTGCACTCACATTCCGACAACTTGTTAATGTGCTCAGGAAGGGGTGTGACCACCCTGGCAGCAATACAGGTATGGCAACTACAGGGCAGGCTGTGAATGATTTCATAAATCTCATGTTGAGGCAATAAAGCCCATTCCTCCTGCAGAGCTGCACGCAAGTGTTGGGGACTGGCTGGTGGATGCTGCCGTAACGCAACCCGTCTCCCTAGAGCATTCCAGACATGCTCTATGGGATTCAAATCGAGAGAGCGAACAGGCCACGTCTTGCGTCCAAAATCTTCCGTTTCCAAAGAAACATCAACCTCCTGTGCTCTATGAGGTCGAGCATAATCGTCCATCAATACGAAGTCTGGGCCTACAGCACCTCGCAACAACCGCACCTAAGGTCCCAGGATCTCTTCACGATACCTGACAGCAGTTATACCTTGTCTGTTCACCCGTACAATTTCACCAGTTTTCAACATAATGCCTGTCCAAACCATTAGTGATCCTCTCGACATCGGTCCCTTTCCCAAATTTTTGGGTCCAGGAATCGTGTTCCAAGTTCCCTCCAGATGCAAATCAATCGAGAATCACTCCCCAGACCAAATCGGGTCTCGTCTGTGAAAAGAACATTGGCCCATTGTTCGACCGTTCAGGTGGCATGTTGAAAACTTCTTTCTAGACGTTCCCTTCTATGAAGGCATGTCAGAGGTACACATACAGCAGGTTTCTGACAATAAAGGCCACTCTGCTGAAGGCTTCTCTATGCCGTTTGCCTCACTGCAACACGTCCCGTGAAGGCTGCTGGGTCAGATGCCAGTTGCCGTGCAGTACTAAGGCGGTACCGTCGTGCCCTTACAGCCAAATAAAGGTCCTTTCTTTCTGATGCCATACGTGGTCGACCCTGCGCTAGTCTTCGGAATTCAGTTACGGACTCTATAAACCATCGCCACATCCGATAAATAACAAAAGGATTCCCATTAAGCCATCGGGCCTCATCAATTTGGGACTGTCCAGTTTCCATTCTTTCTATGGCCCTCTACAACAGACAGTCTGGTAGGCGTCTTCTGTGTACCATACTGCACAGTCTGTGACTGTGTATACAGCGAATGGGGATGCGGGACTACACGGAAAACAATAGCCTGTTTGATAAGTGCCATGGTTGTCCGTTGACCGGAATTCCATCTTCCGTGCACAATGCGATCTTAAAGACATCTATTGATAGATTGAATGATTATATCGTGAATTAGACACAGGACGGAGAAAATCGGTTTGTTACTTTAATTTTGTTCACCAATGTACTAAGCACAGTGGAGGTGGCGGACACTACGTTTTCCGTGCCAGTTACGTTTGTTCTATATCGTCATAACTCCCATCAACAAGGTAACTGTGAACAGCGCATATTCTAGTGCATCGTGTTGTAAGTGATCATTGTAAGAGGAAAATTACGATTGTAGTTCATAACATGGATTACACTATTGGAATGTGTTTTGTGGGCCACCAACGTGGAATTACGACACGCCGTTTGTGAAGTCTTCGTATTCGCCACTAACATTATGTTTGCTAGGAAGCTCTCCTTTCGCCTGTCTATGTTTAAAAAAGCTCTGAATAATATATGTATAATTCTTTCCTATGAATAGACATATAAGACTCTTCACTGTTATTACCTGTCTCATACAACTTGTTTTCATATCTTTTCAATTTCTCTTAGACATTTCAGAAGATTAAACTAGAACTCGGCCGCCTCCAAAGCGAAGGTCTCTAAAGCAAGCCCGCGCAGTAAGAGCGTCAATGTTGGGAATGATTGGTTCGGCGAAACTCGGTGTCAAAACACATTTCAGATGATCATCTGATGTGAAGCATCTCGATCGTGGTTTACACACTGTTTCATTAGGGAAAATAGCAACTCACAATTGTACGTTGAGCCAGACAGACTGCTCGCATCTCGTGGTCGTGCGGTAGCGTTCTCGCTTCCCACGCCCGGGTTCCCGGGTTCGATTCCCGGCGGGGTCAGGGGTTTCTCTGCCTTGTGATGGCTGGGTGTTGTGTGATGTCCTTAGGTTAGTTAGGTTTAAGTAGTTCTAAGTTCTAGGGGACTGATGACCATAGATGTTAAGTCCCATAGTGCTCAGAGCCATTTGAACCATTTGATCCGGACAGACTAAGCATCCATGCTCCATGTCTATGACGTTTCGGATAGCGTTTTTGTGACGAATGTTTACTTTGTAAAAGTCTGCTCTGATGTCTATCTTTCAGTTCGGAGTCCATTGAAGGCTATGATTTCCGTTTGGAGAGGGTAGCTTACAGATCTATGTCCACAGACTACGGAGTAGTAAAAATTTCTAAATTTGTTCCCAAGCGCGAAATATCAGTGAGTCTTGTTGCAAATGCAGTACGCAATTTTATTTAAAGATATGTAAACTCTCCAAAATCTGCAGCAATGGCAACGTTTGTTAATGGTAACAGTTTCAGAAAGTAAGAGACGTTTCTAGTCTCCAGATGCGCCTTTCACAGAGCGATCAATTCATCTTGAACGGCGTTATTTGTCACATAAATAGATGATGAGTTTATCCTTCCCTTGAAGTGACACACGTGGCGAAGATGCCCTGCCACATCAGTTAAAAAGGCTAAATGACAAATCCATTTACCACCAGACAATTCAGGAATACTTTCTCCCTTTATTTCCACGAATAACGATATCGCTTTGCGCAGTTCCATGAAGCACTCCAGAACCTTAACACGACTGAGCTGCCGGCCTATGTGGCCGTGCGATTCTAGGCGCTACAGTCTGGAGCCGAGCGACCGCTACGGTCGCAGGTTCGAATCCTTAGGTTAATTAGGTTTAATTAGTTCTAAGTTCTAGGCGACTGATGACCTCAGAAGTTAAGTAGCATAGTGCTCAGAGCCATTTGAACCAACGACTGAGCTAGTGAACCTCTTAGCACACTGGACTCGCATTCGGGAGGACGACGGTTCAATCCCGTCTCCGGCCATCCTGATTTAGGTTTTCCGTGATTTCCCTAAATCGCTTCAGGCAAATGCCGGGATGGTTCCTTTGAAAGGGCACGGCCGATTTCCTTCCCCATCCTTCACTCACCCGAGCTTGCGCTCCGTCTCTAATGACCTCGTTGTCGACGGGACGTTAAACACTAATATCCTCCTCCTACTGAACCTCATAGTGATCTGGTAAATATCCAGATTCACAACCGATATCGTCCAGAAAGGCTCTGAACTAACCTAAATAAATCACACACATCCATGCCCGAGGCAGGATTCGAACCTGCGACCGTAGCAGTCGCGCGTTCCAGACTGAAGCGCCTAGAACCGCTCGGCCACAGAGGCCGGCATCCAAAGACAAAGAAAATGCAAAATTCTCGTTAACAGATCTTATACAATCAAATTTTCGTTGAGACATGAGTCTGAAGTTTATCTGTGATCATGATAGAAGCTCAAGAAATTAATTACAATTTGTGCCACAGCCGGAACTAGAACCCAAGTTTCCAGCTTACTAAGCAGATGTGTTAGCCATTACACCACTGTAGCAGTGTTTGTAACACCGCTGCACGGATTACCGTAGTCCAATGCCCTCCCTAACACCGTCTTCAATTCTCACCTGCAGCTTATTTTCCCCTTCTTAAATCGTCAGTATTGCCGAAGCTCTCCGGTATTGTAATAGCACTCCGGAACGTTAGGGAGGGCACTGCAATGGGCTAGTCCGAGCAGCTCTATTACAAATACTGCGACAATGGTGTAACGGTTAACACATCTGCCAAGGACTGCCAGCACGGTAGCTCAGCGTGTCGGTCAGAGGGTTAACTGTCCTCTGTAATAAAAAAAAACTGAGTTAATCGATCAACAACGAACTTAAACGGATGTCTTACAAAAAAGGGAGCAGGAGACCAGGGTTCAAGTACCGGCTATGGCACAAATTTTAATTCATTTCATCAGCTTCTGTCGTAACTGTGTTGGAGATTCATTTTCAACTGAGCCTCTGTCAGTTCGGTGCGTTACAGTAGTCCGAGACAGTGACATGGGGTGTAGCTGCAGAACCATTTGTGGGCAGTGCTCTTCCACCACTATCGCAATTCGTTCTTCAATAAATTCACCTTCAGCAAGTGGCTTCAGGTGCACAGGTATCGGATGAGAAATTCTGTAGATAATTCTCAAAGAAAAGTGTCTTCGGGGATGATCAACGTCCTGCAAATAATATGAAATATTTTTACCAAATAATATCAGCACGACGAGCTCTCCAAAACTGATACGATAATTGTTGAAACGGAACAATTTCGTCTTATTCCTTCCACTGCCACCATATTACAAACAAAAGTTATTCTTATTAAGTGGTAACTTACTTCGTTTGAAAAGCTGGCTTTCAATTAAAGGATTATTGCCTTTCTTTCGACGTCGACATACCGGGTGATAAAAAAGTCAGTATAAATTTGAAAACAGAATAAATCACGGAATAATGTAGATAGAGAGGTACAAATTGACACACAATGCTTGAAATGACATGGGGTTTTATTAGAACCAAAAAAATTCAGAAGTTAAAAAATGTCCGACAGATGGCGCTTCATCTGATCAGAATAGCAATAATTAGCATAACAAAGTAAGACAAAGCAAAGATGATGTTCTTGACAGGAAATGCTCAGTGTGTCGACCATCATTCCTCACCAATAGCTGTAGTCGAGGAATAATGTTGTGAACAGCACTGTAACGCATGCCCGAAGTTATGGTGAGGCATTGACGTCGGATGTTGTCTTTCAGCATCCATAGAGATTTCGGTCGATCACGATACACTTGCGACTTCAGGTAACCCCAAAGCCAATAATCGCACGGACTGAGGTCTGGGGACCTGGGAGGACAAGCATGACGAAAGTGGCGGCTGAGCACACGCTCATCACCAAATGACACGCGCAAGAGATCTTTCACGCGTCTAACAATATGGGGTGTAGCGCCATCCTGCATAAACATCGTACGTTCCAGCAGGTGTTTATCAGCCAGGCTGGGGATGAGGCGATTCTGTAACATATCGGCATACCTCTCACCCGTCACGGTAGCAGTTACTGACGTTTTGCTTTCCAGCGCCATCTGTCGGACATTTTGTGAACTTTTTTTTGTTCTAATAAAACCCCATGTCATTCCAAGCATGCGTGTCAATTTTTACCCCTCTATCTACACTATTCCGGGGTTTATTAAGTTTCCAGATTTATACTGACTTTTCGATCACCCGGTATTTGTCGTACTCTGCAGCGTGATTTACTGCATTATGATATCTTCTTTTTATGGTTTAGTACTCTGTGATACATTAAAGATTTTACACGACCGCAGTGTTCAGTAAAAAGACATAGATCCTCCCACGCAGCGTTACAACAAGGTGGTGCTGAGGGCCTGCTGTTGGAACCGCTTGCTGCTTCTGCCACGTCTCTAAACACGGTGACGGCTGGGACTGGCGGCAGACACGGCCCGCGCTCTTCCCGTTGCTCCCACCTGTCGCTGTGTTTACTTCTCGCGGCTCCGCGCTCCATGTCGGCTTTGCTGAACGGCCCTTCCCTACACAGTGTCTCATGAAGTGAGAGCTGTTACACTGTTGATGGTGAACTGTCCGTCGGATGGCGCCATTACGCTAGGCGGCCGCTTTGCGCTATTCGGAAAGACTAGGTTATGTGCCGGCACATCTTCATTCCCTTCATCCTAACAATGCAAGTCCAACACTCCGCTGTGCAAGTACTCATCACAGTATCCCACGTGACACCGATACGCACTTGTCACTTCATGACAAGTCGGAGGAATGTAACTGCAGACCACCTTCCCTGGGAATTCGCCTAGACCAGCGATGATGGATTCCCGCATCTGCTCCTCTACGCTCAGTTCCTGAGAGGTTGGTTGGTCGGTTTGTGGGGGGAGGGGGGTGGTCACGGAGGGTAGGGGGGGAGGGACCAAACTGCTTGGTCATCGGTCCTTAGTTCCTGAGAGCAGCGGCGTTTGCGTAGTGTTGTCAGAGTCAACAGACAAGCAACACTTGGTGAAGTAACCGCAGGAATCATTGCGGGATGTACGACGAACGTCTCCGTTAGGACAGGGGGCGAAATTTGGCGTTAACGGGCTATGGCAGCAGACGGCCGACGCGAGTGCCTTTACTAACAACACCTCCCCTGCAGCGCTTCGTCTCGGCTCGCGACCACGGCCGGCCGCGGTGGTCTAGCGGTTCTAGGCGCGCAGTCCGGAACCGCGCGACTGCTACGGTCGCAGGTTCGGATCCTGCCTCGGGCATGGATGTGTGTGATGTCCTTAGGTTAGTTAGGTTTAAGTAGTTCTAAGTTCTAGGGGACTGATGACCACAGTAATTAAGTCCCATAGTGCTCAGAGCCATTTGAACAATTTTTTTCGTGACCACGTCGGTTGGACCGTAGACGACTGGAAAATCATGCCCTGGTCAGATGAGTCCCAATTTCAATTGGTAAGAATTCTACGGATCGGAGCGTGGAGTGTCAGATCCCTTAATCGGGAAAGCAGAAAATTCAAAAATAGAAATGGATAGGTTAAAGTTAGATATAGCGGCAATTAGTGAAGTTCGGTGACAGGAGGAATAGGACCTCTGATCAGGTGAATACAGGGTTATAAATACAAATCAAATAGGGATAATGCATGAGTAGGTTTAATAATGAGTAAAAAAAATAGGAACGCAGGTAGCCTACTATGAATCGCATAGTGAGCGCATTATTGTAGCCAAGACACGAAGCTCACACCCGCCATAGTATACAAGATTACATGCCAACTAGCTTCGCACATGAGGAAGAGGTCTAGGAAATGTATGCTGAGATAAAAAAAAATTATTCAGATAGTTTTAATAGTCATGGGGGACTGGAAAGGAAGAGAAGGAAATGTGGTAGCCGGCCGCTGTGGACGAGCGGTTCTAGGCGCTTCAGTCTGGAACCGCGCGCCTGCTACGGTCGCAGGTTTGAATCCTGCCTCGGGCATGGATGTGTGTGATGTCCTTAGGCTAGTTAGGTTTTAGTAGTTCTAAGTCTAGGGGACTGATGACCTCAGATGTCAAGTTCCACAGTGCTTGGAGCCATTTTTGAACAAATAACCATATGACATATATCTATGTTAACATATCTTATGAACATTACAAAAGGGAAACCTCTAAAGTGCCTTTACATCAAATCTGTTTACGTACATTGTGGGATTACTTAACAGTTACAACTTATCAGACAACTTATTTACACTAACGCGCTGACCCATTGTGCTTAGAGCCATTTGAACCATTTTTTGTAATATGGTAGATGAATAACGATTCGGGTGAATGGAATAAATGAGAAAGTCACCTAGTACAATTTTGCACAGAGCATAATTTAATTACAGGGTACACTTGGTTTAGGAATAATGAAGGAAGGTTGTGTACACGGAAGAGACATCGGAAGCTGATTACATCATTTTAAGACAGAGGCATCGGAACCAGATTTTAAATGTAGGACATTTCCAGGGACAGATGTGAACTCTAACCACAGTTTATTGGTTACGATTGCAGATTAAAACTGAAGAAACTGCAAAAAGGCAAGAAATTAAAGAGATGAAAGATGGATAAACTGAAAGAACCAGAGATTGTAGAGCGTATCAGGGGGAGCATTAGGGAACGACTGAGAAGAGCAGGGGAAAGGAATACAGTAGAAGACAAATGGGTAGCTTTGAGAGATGAAATAGTGAATGCAGTATAAATGCTTGCGAAACAGAAGAGATATTGAATTTGATCGATGAAAGAAGAAAACATAAAAATGTAATAAATGAAATAGGTGAAAGGGAATACAAACGTCTCAAAAATGAAATCGACAGGAAGTGCGAAATGGCTAAGCCGGAATGGGTACAGTACATTGTAAGGATGCAGAAGTATATATCACTAGGGTAAGATACTCACTGGCAACACGAAAATTAAAAAGATCTTAGGAGAAAAGAAAATCACTTGCATGAATATCAAGAGATCAGATGGAAAACCAGTCCTAAACAAAGAGAGGAAAGCAGAAAGGTGGAAGGAGTATATAGAGAGTCGGTACAAGGGAGATGTACTTGAGGGCACCATTACGGAAATGGAAGAGGAGATGGAGGAAGATGAGAAGGAAGTACGAAACTGCATGAAGAATCTGAAAAATCACTGAAAGATTTAAGTCGAAACAAGGCTACGGGGGTAAACAACATTCAGTTAGAGCTACTGATAGCTTTGAGAGAACCAACCATGAAAAACCATTCTATCTGGTGAGCAGGCGAAATACCCTCAGACTTCAAGACGAATCCCAATTCCAAAGAAAGAAGTTGATGAAGGTGTGAAAATACCGAGCTATCAATTTAATAAGTCACGGCTGCAAAATACTAACACAAATCCTTTACAGAAGAATGGAAAAATTGGTAGAAGCCGATCTCGGGGAAGGTCAGTTACGATTCCGAAGAAAGGTACGAACACGGGAGGGAATAATGACCCTGCGACATCTCATACAAGATAGGTTAAGGAAAGAAAACCTACATTTATAGTATTTGTAGACTTATAGAGACAGCTTTTGACAATCTTGACTGGAATACTCTCTTTCAAATTCTAAAGGTGGCAGGGGTAAAATACAGGGAGCGAAAAGCTATTTACATTTTTTACAGAAACCAGAAGGCAGTTATACAAGTCGAGGGGCACGGAAGGAAAATAATGGCTGAGAAGTGAGTGAGACAGGGTTGTAACCTGTCCCCGATGTTATTCAATCTGTACATGGAACAAGCAGTAAAGAAAACAAAAGAAACATTTGGAGTAGGAATTACAGTCCCAGGAGAAGAAATAAAAACTCTGAGGTTTGCTGATGACATTGTAATTCTGTCAGAGACAGCAAATGACTTGGAAGAACAGTTGAACGAAATGGATATTATCTTGAAAGGAGGCTATAAGATGAACATCAACAAAAGCAAAACGAGGAAAATGGAATATAGCCAAATTAAATCACGTGATGCTGAGGGAAATACATTAGGAAATGAGACGCTTATGGTATTAGGTGATTTTTGATATTTGGTAAGCAAAATAACTGATGATGGCCGAAGTAGGGAGGATATAAAATGTAGACTGGCAATGCAAGGAAAGGGTTTCTGAAGAAGAGAAATTTGTTAACATCAAGTATAGATTGAAGTGTCAGGAAGTCCTTTCGGAAATTATTTTAAATTTTTGAATTAAACTTATTTAAATTTTAGTAGTAGATGTCACTGTCCGCAGCGAATGTAGTATGCAGTTTTTTCATGTTCAGGATCTTACTTGCGTATCGTATTGCTTCAGAAATTATGTTGTTAACATAAGTCAACAACAATTAAGAATTTCGCTTTTTTAAATTTTTTGGGTGGATATTAAGTACCCCTCCCCCGTCTCCTTGGTACCGTGCGTTATGGAGAATACTTTGGTATCGCTGGGGTTAATAACGGGTAATAAAGGCAATTTTTTCCACTAGTATCGTAATTATAGATATCACTAATTTTCTCAAATTTTGACGTATTATTTACGATAATTTTCGTTAGAGAATGTATGTCCTTGTGATGGTACAGTTGTCGAGTCCAACTCCTTTAAGAAGTATGGTTCAAATGGCTCTGAGCACTATGGGACTTAACTGCTGTGGTCATCAGTCCCCTAGTACTAAGAACTACTTAAACCTATAACTAACCTAAGGACATCACACACATCCATGCGACCGTAGCGGTCGCGCGGTTCCAAACTGTAGCGCCAAGAACCGCTCGGCCACTTTGGCCGGCTAAGAAGTATAAAGATGGTATCTTTTGATTGTTTGTTTGTTGTTACCGGCCAATGATCTTCAGTGCGGAGGCACTCACATTGCTCACAATCTTACTGGAATCGGTAGATTGACTGCACCGAGTACTGAGTACAGTGGGCAGGGGCAATACAAATGTAGTGGTTAACAGTAAGTTGAAATGTGGGTCTCACGGGAAGCGTGCCAGTGATAGGTCCCTGCAGTCGCACTATCCTCTGTGTCGTCGGTGGCTCCGCCGGACAGAGCGTCTGCCATGCAAGCAGGAGATCTCAGGTTCGAGTCCCCGTCGGGGCACACATTTTCAACTATCACAGTTAATATATATCAACACCTGTAAGCAAGCTAATGGTCTGGATCTCATTGTAATTTCATCCTTCAAGATGTAGCTACATGAAGACAAATATTGACTAATAATTGTTTACGTTTCAGAATTAATCCTACTGCAGATTTCCCAAGCCAATATGGGATTTTGCACACTTTTATCGTGAATTCGATTAACGTTCTTAGTCCAAGTGGATTTTGCACGTAACTTTTTTGTCAGTAAATTCTGGAAGCAGTCATAATTTTATTTATTCCAATAATACATACAAGAGATCTTACGCTCATTTCAGTGAAACGCATCAAATTTTCTCTCCCTTTTAACATTCTTTGTCACATTGTTTTTAGTTTCAAATATAATTTGTTTATTACGAAAATTTTTTACGGACACGGTAGTTCCTGGCAGAAGTAATGTTAGGGAGGATTATGTTTCGTTATACGTCCAACCAGTTTCAGTCTCAGACTGAGCTCGTTATTCCAGCAGAAAGCAGTGTGACTTGGCGGTTGCGTGTTGGAACGACTCGATAATTTAAATAAGCCGTTGCTGAACTACTTGAATAGCCAACAATCAAACAAAAGGTCCAAGAGCAGGGTAATCACTCTATAACTCAATCCTGTGATTACATAGCACGGAGAAAGCAGTGGTATGCATGACGTTGACAATCGCTTTCACAGCCGTGGTAAAAGCGCCTACGATACTGCGTTAGAAAAAAAAAAGAGCCTTTGTTCGGTAGTGCGTAAATCGCTGCGACCCCTGGGGACACACACGTACTAGTCGCTGTTCGCGTGTGGTTTGGCCAGGCTTTCGCCCCAAGCCATCGGCAAACACCAAGACCAACGACGATACGTCATTACGCTCAACTGGCTATTTGCGCAGCACTCACCCTTCGTTATCAGCGGACTCGCCGGCCACTCAGCTGGCCCTTGTCCGCTGCCGCCTGTCCACTTTTAACAGCCGTCTCCTGACGATGGTGACCAGCTTTTACGCCGAAACAACGGCACAGTGAGCAATATCACCGTGTCGAGCTCTGCCGAATGGCTCGTACATGGCCGTCTCTCTCTCTCTTTTTGTGCGCATTGTACGTGTAGTAGTGTGTGTGTGTGTGTGTGTGTGTGTGTGTGTGTGTGTGTTAGAGGGGGGTATTGGGAAGGGGAGGGGAGGGAGGGAGGGAGGGAGGGAGGGAGAGAGGGAGAGAGAGAAAGAGAGAGAGAGAGAGAAGAGAGTTGCCGCGCACGTTCAAGCGCCACCTACACAAACACATACATACATTCGGGGAGAGTGAGAGAGATGAAAAAATCAGAAGTGTATGAAATGAAACATTTTAAAAAATTGAGTTTCGATGCAAAATCCATTCTTCATTTTCCCTTCATGCTTCCCTATCCCCAGAAACATACTCTGTAATATATTAATTATTAAACTATATTGACTCTTTCCGTTGTTAGTACTGTACCACTTCCAAATTATGAAAGAATAGCAAGTAAGACAGTATGTTTCAAACAAGGCGTATTTCTCTTTCGTACACGAAATAATAAGTGAAAGAAATATTTATTTAGACAGATAAACGTAAGGAAGTTACTCTTCTAGAATATTATTCTTTTCTTCTATCCTGTAACTTGAAAGTAGGAAAGACAACGAAAATGCGGTAAATCAGAAGAAGAAAAAAATTGGAGTAGGAATTAAAGTTCACGTGGAAGCAATAAAAACTTTGAGGTTTGCAGATGACATTGTAATTGTCTCAAGAGACAGCAAAGGACTTGGAAGAGTAGCTGCGCGGAATGGACAGTGTCTAGAAAGGAGGATGTAAGATGGACATCAACAGAAGCAAAACAAGGATAATGGAATGTAGTGAAATTAAATCAGATGATGCTGAGGGAATTCGATCAGGAAACGAGGCAAAGTAGTCGATGAGTTTTGCTGTTTGGGCGGCAAATAACTGACGATGACCAATCTGTGGACGATATAAAATGGGAATGGCAAGAATAGCTTTTCTGCAGAAGAGAAATTTGTTAACAACGATTACAGATTTAAATATATGGAGTGTAGCCATGTATGAAAATGATACGTGGACGATAAACAGAAGAGAATAGAAGTCTTGAAATGTGATGCTACAGAAAAATGGCGAAGATCCGATGGGTAGATCACGTAAATAATGAACAGGTATTGAATAGAACTGGAGAGAAAAGAAATTTGTGGCACAACCTGACTAGAAGAAAGGCTAGCTCACATACTAAGATATCAACGTATGACTAGTTTAGTGTGTGTGGAGGGGGGGGGGGGGGGGCGGAGGGGAGGATTAAAATCGTAGAGGTATAGAATGAGATGAATACAATAGGCAGATTCACAAGAATGTAGGTTGCAGTACTTATTCGGAGATGAAGAGGCTTGCCCAGGATAGAATAGCATGGAGAGCTGCGTCAAACCACTCTTTGGACGAAAGACCAACACAACAACAACAAAAACTTGAAAGGTATCTGTTCTGTATGTCAGCTTCCAGTTTCTCACATTTTAGATGTCTGCTAACTCGCTAGCGATCTTGGCATGATAATCTGTGCCTACTATCCGATGTGAGATAGCACTGTTTTCAACAGACTGGCCTTGTATTTGGAAGGGTGAAGGCTTCTTCATTCGACCATCCTTCTTTAGATTTTCTGTGGTTTCCTTAAATTACGTCAGGTAAACCGTGGGATAGTTAACTTACGTAGCAAATGTGAATACCATGAGCTTCAATTGACGATCGACACTTGTATTACGTAAAAAGGGGATGTAACAGATGAGACTTCTGCAGCTCTCAGTGAAGCCTTATACGCTCAAAAATGCGGCATCGCGTTCGTTTATTACCTTGTCAGTGTTCGTCAGGATGCGGCGGGCAGCACAGCTCCGCTCACCTCGCCATCTTGGAAGCAACTCTGTCCTAACGTCTCGTTACTACAATTTACCGAAGTTGGTTTAAAAAAACTATCTGGCTGTGTTTTCATCTGACCAATCAGGCTCTCAATGTTAACCTTAAGCTCCGCCTACAAAAATTCTGTCTATCCAATGAGAAACGTTATACTTTTCGTGGTGGGGCAATGTTTTTAAAGTTTGCAACGTAACAGAGACGCGAAAAAGTCTCACGCTAAAACTTGCAGCTGGTGTGGCCCTTTTAGTGTTATTGTAAGATCTGTACTGTTCTTCTGGAGGGCTCTATCTTTTAACATGGGCTGGGGGGTGGTCCTGTCGGTTAGATGGCTGGTTGGTTGGTTGTTTGAGGTTTAAGGGACCAAACAGCAAGGTCATCAGTCCCTTGTTTCAAATAGGCTCCATTCCGCTAATGGGACATCTCAGTAAAGTCAGAAAAATAAAACGGAAAAAGGTAAAAACGTAAAAGGGCAGTCATGTTGTCATTGGTAAGAAACAAAATGAGGGAAGTCGTCAAGAGAACGAACACTATGCTGAAGCAGGATAGGCAAGACCACCTGTGACGGAAAAGGCACAACTGCTAGAGTGTAGAAAGTACGTATGGGAATAAAAAGACTAACCAAGCCGTAAAAAAGGGGTAAAAACAGAGTGAAAGGGGAAGAAAAGAGGATGTCGGTCAGGGAGGGGAATCGGGAATCTCCGAACACTGCTTACAGTGGGAGACACCCAAACACTCACCGCCCTGCCCCAACACCAGAGAGAGATTAAAAACCTTAAAACTGAGAATAAAAACCACTCTCCCGGAGGAAACCGAGAACCAGAGAGACCATCCGGGAATCGTCAGCCAACATCAAAGGTAAAGTGCGGGGGAGTCTGTACTTAGCACGCAGAGCCAAAAGAAGGGGGCATTCAACCAAAATGTGGGCTACTGACTGGAAGGCTCCACAACACATAGTGGGAGTGGCTCATCACGCAAAAGAAAACTATGGGTCAGCCTGGTATGGCCAATGCGGAGACGACACAGTGTGGTCGAGTCCTTTCGGGAGAGGCGAAAGGAAGAACGCCACGGGCCTGGTGTCACCTTAATTGCACGAAGTTTATTAGACAGGGGAGCAGCCTCCCAAGAATTGGCCCACGACTGTGCGAAGCGGGATTTGATGTGAAGCCGTAAATCCGCTGCAGGAGGGGTTACAGAAAACGAGGGGTAAGTAACTGCTCCCCCAGCCAAACGATCAGCGAGCTCATTACCCGGGATACCCACATGGCCAGGGACCCAAAGGAAGTCAATGGAACAAGCAGCACGGTGAATATCAGCGAGATGGTCATGGATGGCAGAGACCAAGGGATGGCGCGAAAAACACCGGTCAATAGCAAGAAGGCCACTCATCGAGTCCGTACATAACAAAACGCGGTTGTGTTGGGACTGTTTAATAAAGGTAAGGGCCTGGGAAATTGCCATCAATTCCGCAGTAAACACCCCACATGTAGGTGGCAGCAGATGACTTTCCATTCTAACAGAGGCCGTGAAGGCATACCCAACACGATCAGCAGATTTAGAGCCATCAGTGTAAAAAACAACAGCATCCCGAAACTCCCATAAAATTTGGCGGAAAAAGGAACGGAACACCACCGGGGGGATGGAATCTTTCGGACCTCGGCGGAGATCCATCCGAATTCGAGGCCGAGGAACTAACCAAGGAGGGGTAGAGGGGAGGGAGCGAGGAAGACAGGATAAAGAAGGAAGCTGAAAATCACGGCAAAGAGACGCAAGGCGCAACCCAACTGGTAAACCCGCCCGAGGGCGGGAGTCGGGTGGGCGACGTCCATGCTCTGGGAGCAGGATAGAATAGCAAGGATGAGTGGGAGAGGAACGGATAGTGAGTGCATAAGACACCAGAAGCTGGGACCGCCGAACAGAAAGGGGGTAGATCCTAGCTTCAACCAGGAGACTATCAACAGGGCTAGTAGGGAAGGCACCGGTGGCCAAACGGATACCACGATGGTGGACTGGATCCAGCGCGTGCAGTGTGGAAGGAGCAGCTGAACCATAAACTTGACAACCATAGTCCAAGCGAGACAGAACTAGAGCACGAAAAAGACGGAGGAGGAGGGAACGGTCCGCACCCCAAGACGAGTGGGCAAGGAAGCGTAGGACATTGAGTTTACGGAAACATCCTACCTTCAGGAGTCTGATATGGGGCAGCTAAGTGAGCTCGTTGTCGAAAAGAAGACCCAGGAAACGAAACTGTGGGACCACAGGCAATCGTTGTGCAGCGAGATAGAGCTCTGGATCAGGGTGGATCGTAGTATGGCGACAGAAGTGGACCACTCGCGATTTTAAAGGAGAGAATTGAAACCCGCGTAAGAGGGTCCATGCAGAGGCACGCCGTATAGCCACCTGGAGCTGCCACTCTGCAGATGCCATCGAGGAGAAACTAACCCAAATGCAGAAATCATCCACATACAGGGCAGGGGCGACCAAGGGACCTACAGAGGCCACAAGTCCATCGATAGCAATGAGGAAAAGAAGGACACTCAAGACAGAACCCTGTGGGATGTCCGTCTCCTGGGTCCGTGGAGAACTAAAAGCAGTACCAACTCGAACTCTGAATGACCGATGGATCAGGAACTGGCGGATAAAAATCGGAGTGGGCCCCAAAGACCCCACTGATGAAGGGTAAGTAAGATGCGATGGCGCCAGACCGTGTCATAGGCCTTGCGAAGGTAAAAAAACATTGCAACCAAATGGCGGCGATGGGAAAAAGCCTGCCGAACTGCGGATTCCAAGTGAAGTAAATGATCGATTGAAGACCGTCCCTCCCGAAAGCCACACTGGTAAGGCGACAATAGATCCCGAGATTCGAGGACCTAATTGAGCTGACGGGCTACCATCCGTTCAAGTAACTTACAAACAACATTGGTCAAACTAATTGGCCGATAGCTGTCAACAGATAGGGGGTTCTTACCAGGCTTAAGGACAGGAACCACAATGCTATCCCTCCACTGAGAAGGGAAGTCACCCTGGAGCCAGATACGGTTAAACACCCGAAGAACATGTTGCCATTGTGGAGCACTGAGATGTTGAAGCAGTTGGTTATGAATGGAATCTGGGCCAGGGGCCGTATCATGAGAAGAAGATAGAGCAGAAAGAAATTCCCATTCAGTAAAAGGTTCGTTGTAAGATTCTGACTCACAAGGGGTGAAACATAAGGTGGAAGCTTCAGCCAGCTGTTTTTGATGAAGGAAAGCAGATGGATAGGAGGCTGACGCTGACGCCACTGCAAAATGGGTCGCAAGATGTTCTGCAAGAACTAATGGGTCCGTACAAACGCCATCTGGGAGATGAAGGCCTGGGAGGGAGGACTGCCGATGGCAACCTTAGAGAGAACGAAGTGTAGCCCATACCCGTGACAGAGGGACAGTAGAACCAAGGGAAGAAACGAATCGTTCCCAACATATCCGCTTACCCTGTTTGATTAAATAACAAGCTTTAGCACGGAGGCGTTTAAAGGTAGTAAGGCTGGCTACAGATGGGTGCCTCTTAAAGTGTTGCAAAGCTCGACGGCGATCACGGATGGCAATGGCAATGGCCGTACTCCACCACGGGACTTGAGGGCGACGAAATGGTCCAGATGAGCGCGGGACAGCAAGGTTAGCAGCGCGAACAATCGCGTCAGACACGTCAAGTAGGACGTCATCAATATAACCCGACAAAGAGGGAGAAAACTCGACCTGTGCAGTGTATAGAGGCCAATCGGCGCGGTGGAAAGACCAACGAGGTAACCTGTCCATCGGGGAGCGGGAAGGGAGCGTGATAATCAACGGGAAATGGCCACTATCACAAAGGTCGTCGTGTGGCGACCAGTGTAATGAAGGGAGGAGAGAGGGAGAAGAAAGAGAAAGACGAATGGCAGAAAAGGTACCATGACTGGCACTGAAATGAGTTGGGGAGCCATCATTAAGAAGGCACAGGTCGTGGTCTGCAATAAATTGGTCTATAAGAAGACCTCGTCTAGAGGGAAAGGCACTGCCCCACAAAGGATGATGAGCATTAAAATCCCCAAGGAGGAGGAAGGCAGCAGACCTTTGACCTGGAAGGTGCTGGGAAGGGGCATCCTGGGAGAGGCGCCCTTGACCGGCAGACGCCGAAGGAGTGGGACACTTCTCCGGCTGGGGAGGGGAGCAGCGCCCATAGGAGATGGTGTGGGAGCCGCAGGGGAGGGGGGGGGGGAGAGGGGTCCGGGATGGGGGTAAGGAAGGGGGAGGAAGGGGTGAAGATGTAACCAAGGCGTAACTAGATGTCATGGACACAGGGTGCAGTCGTGCATATTTCTTACGGGCCTCTGTGTAGGTTAAACGATCGAGGGACTTATACTCCTGTATATTTTTTTCTTTCTTATATACTGGGCAATCTGGTGAACGTGGAGAATGACTACCATGACAATTTACACATACAGGAGGGGGAACACAGGGACTCCCCTCATGGAGTGGACGTCCACAGTCACCACAGAGAGGGTCCTGGGAACAGCGAGAAGACATGTGGCCAAAACGCAAGCACTTAAAACACCTCATAGGAGGTGGGATGTACGGCTTCACATCACAGCGATAGACCATAATCTTAACTTTCTCAGGAAGGGTATCCCCTTCAAAGGCCAGGATAAAGGCACCAGTATCAATACTATTATCTTGAACACGCCGAACAAAGTGAACACCCCGCCGTCCGAGATTGTCCCAAAGTTCCTCATCAGATTGAAGGATGAGGTCCCTGTGAAAAATCACACCTTGTACCATATTTAGAGACTGGTGAGGGGTAATGGACACAGGAATTGTGCCAAGATGGGTACAGGCACGAAGGGCCGCAGATTGGGCAGCTGAAGCAGTTTTTATCAGCAACGAACCCGACCGGATCTTGCTGAGGGAGTCCACTTCGCCAAACTTGTCTTCAATGTGTTCCACAAAGAATAAAGGTTTGACACTGGTGAAAGTATCTCCATCAGTCCTGGTGCAAACTAGATAACGGGGGAAAGGTTTTGCCCCTAGACGACGGGCCTGACCCTCTTCCCAGGGGGTAGCCATGGAAGGGAAGGCCGAAGGGGCAAGAGAAGCAGCACTTGAGGAATCAGTTCCACGCAGAGAGACGGCCGCAGAAGAACGGCCAGAGTTTTGGACCCGTATGCGTTTCATCTGCATAGCGTCCGCCCTGATACCACCCACTCCGATCAGGGGCTCTCCTCACGGGCGCCACCCAGCCACAGCAAGGGCCGTCTGGCACGGCGGCCATTGCCGGGAGTTCCGATGCTCCAGGATGACGAGCAACCACTCCAAGGCATGCATGAGGAGGTCACAGCTCAGGTATCAGAAGTGTGATCCCTGTGTGTTCAGGGGGCTCAACCAAAAGGGTACATAGCGACCCCACCACACGGGCTGGCTACCGTGCTGGCTATGCACCCTAGCATCAGACAACGACGTGAAAGAAAAGGTGGAATGTGTAACCTCCCCTCACTTATCGACCTTAATGACAGTGAGAAATTAAACCGCGTGTACCTAATGGAAATTTGGGAAAAGCAATCGTCACCGAAGTTAATCTATCGGTAAAGAGGGAGGAAAGGGTTACATCTAAATGAAAGGAAAAATGCAAATGAAACTCGTGGAAATCAATTTTGAAAAGGGGTAAAGTTAATAAAGAAAGTAAATGTGCGGCCGTTACGTTAACAATTAACTAGCGGTAATTAGATATTTGAGATTTGGGGGAAATCACGGTCGCCAGTCCTAAGGACAATTACTATAGTAACTGAAAAAGAAAGGTTATTACACATATAATTAGCACTAGAAGCGTGGCAACTGAAGGTTGACACGTGTAGTGTGAAAACTGAAAGTTTGTCAGAAGTAATAAATTTCGCTACACTCTGACTTAATTTAGCAAAAGAATTAATAAAACCGGAAAATCGAAAGTTAATTTAGTGACTGAAGTTAATAGTGAGCTTTCTTTCTGAAGCACATCGAAATCCAGTAAAATACGGTTAGTCTTGGACTACCTCAACAATCATTTCAAAAGCAACTTGACTCTACGCAATTTAGAAACAAGAGATTTAACTTTGAACTTGAATTAAATGATTCTGAACTATTAACAATAGTAAAATTTAGTACGTACCAAGCTGAGCTGCAGTCACAGGTAAGCTAAAATATGCTAACAAAACTCGCACTCTAAATTTGTACTCGTGTAACCTAAATATTGTAGCCAGCAACTGAACTTTGAAATTAAAGCAGTGGAATCTAATTATATTATTTTAATGCTGGCGTTTGAATTTCAACGACACTCGGGTTCATTTCGGAAAAGGAAGGGACCCTGCTTGGCAATGCAATTGGGACAATGAGCAACAAAGGTTCATGCTAAGTTGCTGTAATTTTGCGAGGCAAATGGAACAATTTGAAAAGCTGAGGTCTGCCATACAGTTCTGAAACTTTACGTGCTTTTAGTCTTCCTTGTTGGTTGATTGAAGGTTTGAAGCCGTCGATCGAGGAGGTGGCGACAGTCACTCATTGTCGGCCGTCGCTGTTGCAGAAGCTGGATGTTGGCGCGCCTTCTTCTCGACACGGTCACCAGGCGAAACGGGCTCTCGATGTGCGCCAGCTAATGCTTCCCGTCCGCGACACCATGTCAGAAACTATCATCGCGAGTCGAGCGCAATTACTTGCTGCCAAACCCCGAAAGCGCGGCAACTCGCGGGAGCGTCACACGACACCTGCTCCACTCGCTACTCCCCGCCAGACTCTCACTGTTCTGCCCGCGCTCCACGCGGCAGAGTTAACACTACCAAAGATCCTACACACTTTGATTCGTCACACGACCTATCGACGTAATCGTTCGATAGCAGTTTTCCCTAGGCAAGACCCAGCGTAAAAATACAAATAATATTTACGAAACAAACCAATTATACATCGACATGAGTGCATAAATATATATATACAAACAGTAAAACAATTACAATATATAAAGAGACAGAAATGTCATATCTTGAGGTAACAAAACAAGGGAAAAAAATAATAGTACAATAGATGGAAATAGGAGTATATGCATTTCCGGCGTTACAAATGTACTAGGAGGGCGCACGTTGGAGACACTAGGTAAGGTGCTCTTCCCCAAATGGCTCACACTACGGAGGAGAAATTTTGTAATGGAGGTCAAACCCCAGAGGGGGACCAAGGAATGCCAAAAGGAGGAGATGATTACGCAACAAAGCCGGAGTGTAAAACCAACAGAACCAGGAGGATAGCGGGGGCCAACATAAGCAAGGACACCAATAGAGGGAGAGGGGAGGGCGAGGGGAAAGGAGCATGGAGGGAAAAGGAAGGGAAGGGAAAGGTAATGCAGCCCGGGAGGGAAAGAAGGCTGCAATGGCTCGGGGCCCTGTGCTCGCCACGCACGTATCCACAAAAGAGTTGTGGACCCCCTGGGGGGCGGTTAGCTGGCAACGTGGGTGTCCGTACCTTATCGTAGGGCCTTCTAGCTTAACACGGTTCTGCTCTCGGCTTCTGTTCTCGTTTCTCCCCTCGGAACTGCGTCTGTCTCACGGTGGGAAAGGTACTCCATATCAGCGACCTCAGTAGTCATCAGACATCGTGAGGGACTAGAATGGGGAGCTCCGCGGAAATCACGAACATGGTCAGGTGATTGGGTGTCCTTGGGTCATACGTCTGTATCCGAGATTTCCACGCTCCTAAACATCCCTAGCTCCACTGTTTCCGATATGATAGCGAAGTGTAAGAGTGAAGGGATACTTAACAGCACAAAAGCGTACAGGTCGACCTCGTCTGTTGACTGACAGAGACCGCCGACAGTTGAAGAGGGTCGTAATGTGTAATAGGTAGTCATTTATCCAGACCATATCACAGGAATATCAAACTGCATCAGGATTCAATGCAAGTACTATGACTGTTAGGCGGGAGGTGAGAAAACACGTATTTCACGGTCGATAGGCTGCTCATAAGCCAACTATCACGCCGGTAAATGCTAAACGACGCCTCGCTTGGTGTAAGGAGCGTAAACATAGGACGATTTAACAGCGGAAAAACATTGTGTGGAGTGACGAATCACGGTACACAGTGTGGCGATCAGATGGCAGGGTGTGAGTATGGCGAATGCCCGGTGAACTTCATCTGCCAGCGTGTGTAGTGCCAACAGTAAAAGTCGGAGTTGGTAGTGTTATGGTGTGATCGTGTTTTTCATGGAGGAGGCTTGCACGCCTTGTTGTTTTGCGTGGCACTATCACAGCACAGGCCTACATAGATGTTTTAAGCACCTTCTTGCTTCCCACTGTTGAAGAGGAATTCGGGGATGGCGATTACATCTTTCAACACGATCGAGCACCTGTTCATAATGCACGGCCTGTGGCGGAGTGGTTACACGACAACAACATCCGTGTAATGGACTAGTCTGACCTGAATCCTTTAGAACACTTTTGGGATGTTTTGGAATGCCGACTTCGTGCCAGGCCTCACCGACCGACATCGATACCTCTCCTCAGTGCAGCACTCTGTGAAGAATGGGCTTCCATTCCCCAAGACGCCTTCCAGCACCTAAATGAACGTACGCCTGCGAGAGTAGAAGCTGTCATCAAGGCTAAGGGTGGGCCAACACCAAACTGAATTCCAGTATTACCGATGGAGGGCGCCATGAACTTGTAAGTAATTTTCAGCCAGGCGTCCGGATACTTTTGATCATATAATGTGTATGGAGAGACTCTGTGGACACCCGCGCGACGACGAGCCGTAGACCGGCCGCGCATCAATGTATTTTGTCACTCCGTGACACAAGGAGCCTTACATCACATCCGCAGGTCGTTTGAAGGGAGTTTTGAGTTGTGCATTCTAGAAAACGGGCACTCATTTGAACTGTTCACTTAAACAAACGAACATTCTGCCACCAGAACATCCATCCAAATACAGTCAGTTATATACAGCATGTTGCATACACCCCTAAAACTTCAAAACGTTTCTGACTCCTTGTAGAATGACTACAGAAAATTTCCCTAACTAACTTTTTGAATACTGACCCATGTAAATACTGGATGGCTACAATTAAAGTGAAGCTGCTCACAAGGGTCGAGTGTGGGCTGTAATTATCGTATGGCAGCGATCCTTGATAGGTATTCTAATGCGTTAATGCAGAACCGATTTACGCTGAATAAATTAGTTCTAATTTTGGCCACCAAGTGCAAATTTGGCGCGGTAATGCAAAAAAGGCGTATATAAATGTTTTCACACGTAACTGGTTAGGAACGGGTCATGTGCAGAAAAGGTCAAACAAGTGATAAAAGCATAATGTTGATTTTATTATTAACCGCTGCTTACACGATTTGTTCAATATGAGCAACGGAGGCGTCGACGAGATGCTGTATAGCGCCAGATTTGCACCTGGTGGCTAAAACTGAAACATTTTTTTTTTCAGTGTACAACGGTTTCGCAACTGTGGGTAACTGCACTTTAATTATAGCCACCCAGTAGTAGTGTAACGCGATCTGGCTTCATTTCAAAAATAAGTCAATACAGATACCAGTTATTTCGCGCAACGGTTAATCGGAGCTTAAACAATGCTTCAGACGGCTTTAAAGATCGACAAGTAGTAGAACTATTATTTGACTTATGAAATGCTCCACCTTATAACGCGCCTGGTTAGCCGCACGTGTTAAGCCGGCCGCTTCCAAGACGGGGAGACGCTCCGGCCCTGGATCGAATCCGCCCAGCGGAGGAGTCTGTGAGCCGGCCCACCTGGTTGTGGTTTTCAGGCGGTTTCCCACATCCAACTAGGTACTCTATACGCAGACAGACTGGGTACACTGCTCCAGTCCAAGGGGTGAGTAGAAGTCCAGTGATCATAGCTGTTGGGTCTCGTTAAACAGTCAGAGTTACCTTGTAGACGAAAGATCTGCAGTACGCATGCTAGCCTCGTACTAGTAATTTAATCACTTTTCTACAAAGGAATTCAAAACATTACTTCTCCAAAGACATCGACGAAAACTCACCTTCTGGAACCTGGAAGAATGTTACGACAAAAAACTGCTATCAGTCTTAACCTGACTAAATTTGTGCAGCACACAGAAAACAATTCACACTGAACAAATTCTTTTGCTGAAGGCAAATGATCCCAATAGGACCCCAATTACTGAATATTTTATAAGTCCAGGACCACATAGCTTCTTGGAAAAAAAAACTTTATGTAAATGCTTTCAGTTTAATTATGTGCCACAATAAATACAGAAAGGTTTTGTGTCAACTTTTGATTATAGCAGCCCATAGAGACAGTAATTTTACATGAAGAAATAAGCTAATGTTGCATATACAACGTGGCATTTATACCACCGCAAGATAAAAACTTCGTGCAGAAAGTAAACAATAAACAGACGAAAATATAAAGAATCATTAGATAAATGAACAATGTTCGCCTAAGAATAAAATTTATAGCTTAAAGAAAATGAATTCTGGCCCACAGTAATCGAAGGTGGAGGTCCCATCGTACAACTCATAGCTGCTCAGAATGGACGCGAATACAATGCATCAACACAGCACGCCAAGCAGCACACTGCAGCATGTATTACCTTATTACTCTTCGCTCGTGAGCAGAGAATGCAAATCGCAATTCTTATTATTTGTTGTAACCAGAAACCAGTTACCTTCCATTTCGCTATACCTCAGAATAGCCAGAGTAGAACAGTCTTTTGTTTCCCATTCAAACACAGAACATGCTGTAACTGTTTTGGCCACGTTAATGTCCTACTGGCCGAGCCTAACGGCTCACCAAAGAGCATTATTAAGACAAACCATCACAGATGAGCAAGATCTGGCTACACCACAGGAATGTAGTGGTGGTGGTGGTGGTGGTGGTGATGGTGGTGTTGGTGGTGGTGGTGGTAGTAGTAGTAGTGGTAGTAGTAGTAGTAGTAGTTGTTGTTGTTGTTGTTGCTGCTGCTGTTGCTGTTCTATTCCTCCAGAGATCACTTAACAAAGATGTTGGACTTGTCTTGGTACTACAATAAGAAGAATAACAAAAATAACATAATTAATATACAGGGAGATATTCTCCCGCTCGTTAAGTGCAAACCAATAATCCTACAGAAAAAATGAACAGGTCCCTCTTGTAAGAAATACAATTAAGTTAAATTTTGTTCTGGGTTACCTTTGTGCTGAAGGCCATGGTTTTCGAGTTATTAAAGAAAATCGGATTGAGGATCACTTTTGTAGATTATTCTTGAATAACTCGGGGATTCCGGCCTCTAGCAAAAAGATATTCCAGTACAAAGTTTAACTACATTAAATTTCCTACAAATAGGTCTTGTTTATTTTTTCATGGGACTAATAATTTGTGACAATGAGGGAGAAAATTTGGAAACTGTGTAAATGGTATTTGAAGGCACTGAGGGTTGCATAAAATCTAAGGCAGGGGCAACTCAGTCACTCTGTCTACAGGCATTTACATGCTTATACGTCTGATTTGACAAAGAGCTAACTGGTCCTGTTGTTTTTCCTACAAAACGTATTGGACCCAGTCTTGGAAGCTGTACCAGTGAACATCCGTCGTGATATGTAGTTTCAGCATGACGGTGCACCACCTCACCTCTCGGTTTCTGAGACATCTCAACATATGATATTGTGAAAGAAGGATACGCCGAGGTGGTCAAACTTCGTGGCAGCCGCGATCGCCAGATTTAACTCCAATGGACTACTACTTGTGGGGTCGTAATCAAAGTTTAATTTACGAGATTCCTGTAGAGACACAGGAAGATGTGCTGGCACAATTCCTGGCCGCTTCACTAGAAGTTAAAGTGACACTGTAAGGTGTCAGGCAAATCCAACACCTTCCATGAAAACCCTGACATGATAAGCAAATCCAGTAATATGTCACATAGCTCCGAATAAATCGTGACATTAAATTAACCAAAGTAATACGAGTAACGAGTGAGCAAATGGAATACCACAGACTAACACAAGAATGCCTAAATGCATGTCATACCTTCCCACCGTGAGACAGACGCAGTTCCGAGGGGAGAAACGAGAACAGAAGCCGAGAGGAGAACCGTGTTAAGCTAGAAGGCCCTACGATAAGGGACGGACACCCACGTTTCCAGCTAACCGACAGGACAACCCCCCAGCCCATGTTAAAAGTTAGAGCCCTCCAGAAGAACAGTACAGATCTTACAATAACACTAAAAGGGCCACACCAGCCGCAAGTTTTAGCGTGAGACTTTTTCGAGTCTCTGTTACGTTGCAAACGTTAAAAACTATGCCTCAACACGAAAAGTAACCGACAGGACCACCCCCCAGCCCATGTTAAAGGATAGAGCCCTCCAGAAGAACAGTATAGATCTTACAATAACACTAATAGGGCCACACCAGCCGCAAGTTTTAGCGTGAGACTTTTTCGCGTCTCTGTTACGTTGCAAACTTTAAAAACATTGCCCCACCACGAAAAGTATAACGTTTCTCATTGGATAGGCAGAATTTTTGTAGGCGGAGCTTAAGGTTAACATTGAGACCCTGATTGGTCAGATGAAAACACAGCCAGATAGTTTTTTTTAAACCAACTTCGGTAAATTGTAGTAACGAGAAGTTAGGACAGAGTTGCTTCCGAGATGGCGAGGTGAGCGGAGCTGTGCTGCCCGCCGCCCCCTGACGAACACCGACAAGGTAATGAACGCACGCGATGCCGCATTTTTGAGCGTATAAGGCTTCACTGAGAACTGCAGAAGTCTCATCTGTTACATCCAATTTTTACGTAATACTAGTGTCGATCGTCAATTGAAGCTCATGGTATTCACATTTGCTATGTAAGTTAAAATCTGAAACAAAATGATTTTTCTGTTATATAATTATTGAAAAGCCACATCAGCCACTGTAATTTACGACAAGTTAGATAAGTAATTAAAGATAATTGAGGGTCACTGTAGACCATTTTGAGAGTTTTCTCTATTGTGAAACTTAATTTAAACCTAGATTATATATGTGATATGGCATAGGTCATCTTTCGATCCATTGTAGAACTTGGAAACCCATTCAGGGAATATTCGTTCACATTTTTGTTGAACGCAGTTGGTTTATAGCATCCTGTATTAAAACATTTCCTTATATCAATAGTGCAATTTATAAACAATTTTTTGTGAGTAGAATAAAATTTCCAATGGTAAACTTAACTGCTTTTTCGACGTTATTTTACCAGCTAACTAAAAATAGGAAAGCCTTGAACCCCTTCCACTAAATTTAGTTAGTATTAAGATTCTTTTACAGGGAGTGCAGTGGAGCTGACGCTGAAATCAATAAGTTCAAAATGGTTCAAATGGCTCTGAGCACTATGGGACTCAACTGTTGAGGTCATTAGTCCCCTAGAACTTAGAACTAGATAAACCTAACTAACCTAAGGACATCACAAACATCCATGCCCGAGGCAGGATTCGAACCTGCGACCGTAGCGGTCTTGCGGTTCCAGACTGCAGCGCCTTTAACCGCACGGCCACTGCGGCCGGCCGAAATCATTAAGTATTTGGTTATATCATCGCTAGTCTCACTGAACTCTTCTGAATCTCATGTGTGGTCTGGCGTCTCCTTACCAGCAACAGGTCCCAGGTTCAAACCAGTCAATTCCCTAAAAAACACGCTCACAGCGTCGTTGCGCGAAAGTGGTAGGGAGACACGACATAGAACAACAGACACCACGCAGAATGTTAGACCACAAGGTGGGATGGATAGCGTGTATCAGAACACGATCAGTAGGTGCTATTCTGTGACAAAGGTGGTGGTCGCCACATCGAGCCGCTGTTGTTTTGCATCAGTACTGTTCTGTACGTATGGTATGCTGAATGATATTTTTGTTTTGAAATAATGTAAACAAGTAATGTTTGAAATAATGTAAACAAGTAATGTTTAAGTGTTAATACAAACAAATGTGGTTAAGTCATAATTAGATGTGTCGTTATTTTTCCTTTCCAATTGTTACCTAATAACTGTACTGCGTCATGCCTAACTCAATTCCCCAAGCAGAGGTGGATGTGTTAAACATGTGAATTGAAACCGTCGTAGAATAGAAACTGTACGTTTTCGGACATGGATTCCCATTCAAAATATTATGTACTCACTCCCCTCTACAAGTCATGCAAGTATGTAACTGAAATTTCTGAACGTCCCGCATTGCGTCGAGCACGCAAGAGATCAGCCCAGTTCGTGACCTTAACTACAGAAGTCAACATCATAGAGTAGAACAGTGGCAGTTCTTAACGTTTCTGATGGCGTGTATTTTCGTAAATGATGCAAATCTTACTGCATGAAGGAAGGAAAGAAGGAATATGAGTTTAATGTCCCGTCGACATCGAGGTTATCAGAGAAGGAGCGCAAGCTCGGATTGTGGCAAGGAGAGGGAAGAATATCGGCTGCATTGTTTCAAAGGTACCATCCCGGCATTAGCCTGGAGCGATTTAGGTAAATCACAGAAAACCTATATCTAGGTGGTCGGACGCGGGTTTGAACCTTTGTCCTCCCGAATTTTACTGCAAGAGAACGGTTTGTTAATAAGTGAATTAAGTGATGCTTGGCTAGTCAGTGACAGTTGTTATGTATGTAAAAAAGTGAATTAATATTTCATGTGTTCTAGTTTCATTAGCCTTCTCCTACAGTAGTCAAATAACCCACAGCTAAGGCCGGACGAAAGTAGTTTCGTCTGGTCACAATAGGTACCATGAACGTCGGATATGACACCCAGTACAAGGAACTCTATAGTTACTAGTAACATTGCATGTTCCCGTGTGTTTCTCATCATTAATGTGCAGTGAAGAGTTGTAGAAAATAAGTTCCGAAATGGCAAGAAAGCGTTTCTGGAGCCATGGCAAATATTTTCTTCTATGTATGAAGACGTAAGATCTTCACGACACAGTTTGACTAAAAGAAGGGATTGGAGACATCCTGAGGCATTCAAAATGGTTCAAATGGCTCTGAGCACTATGGGACTCAACATCTTAGGTCATAAGTCCCCTAGACTTAGAACTACTTAAACCTAACTGACCTAAGGACATCACACACACCCATGCCCGAGGCAGGATTCGAACCTGCGACCGTAGCAGTCCCGCGGTTCCGGACTGCAGCGCCAGAGCCGCACGGCCACCGCGGCCGGCTCCTGAGGCATTAAGAAGCATGCAAGCAAATGCTTGCGTGGCCGTTAGCACTGTCAAAATTCTTCTGTGTACATGACCGCATTGCTAACATGTAAAATCAGGATGTTTTCGAAAAACTCTGAGGAAGACGGTTTGGAACATTGGTCGAAACGTTGGAGTATTTAAATATTGACAGCTCGGCCACATACCCTGAAGAATTTTGTTGAAATTAAGAAATAGTTCATTTGATAATGGATCAAGTTTGGTCGAGGAGAGCGAGCGGGGGAGGGTGCAGTGGTAGACTAATGCTCGAATACAGTAAACTGATTCACGTGGATAGACGTTGACGTAATTCTGTAGAGATGAAGAGTTAATCTCGATGATTAGCGACACGAAAAATAAAGAGTGTTCGTCACGCATACACTGTGAGCATTCCATTATCCCATCTTTTTACGGGAGCCATCCGGGATATTATTAACTGGTGTGCCGATATTGCGACAGAAAACCTTTCAGCCATTCTCAAGGTGAATCGCTTGTAACGTTTTTTAAAGCACTTCACGTAGTGGAGTCAACGCACATGCGTCAGAGATAAAACTGTTGGTAACGACACCCTTGTTAACGACAACCTCAGCTTGTTCAAAAATGGTTCAAATGGCTCTGAGCACTATGCGACTTAACTTCTAAGGTCATCAGTCGCCTAGAACGTAGAACTAATTAAACCTAACTAATCTAAGGACATCACACACATCCATTCCCGAGGCAGGATTCGAACCTGCGACGTAGCGGTCACGCGGTTCCAGACTGAAGCGCCTTTAACCGCACGGCCCTCAGTTTGTCAGCAAAAATAGCGATACAAGGTGAAAATATACGATCCACTGGGAAAAATTCAAGAAACAAATAGTGAGCGTTCGTTCATCAAACCGAGGTAGAGATGCTAAGATGCTGAATTGTGTAAGCGAAACTTGTTCCGAGCACCGAAATTTGAATGCAGTTTGTAACACCGGAAATGCATAGCCTTCTATTTCCATCTATCGTACTATAAATTTTTTCCTTATTTTGTTACCTGAAGATATGACATTTCTGTGTCTTTATATATTGTAATTGTTTTACTGTTTGTATATATATATTTATGCATTTATGTCGATAAATAATTGGTTTGTTTTGTAAATACTATTTGTATTTTTACGCTGGGTCTGGCCTAGGGAAAACTATGCTGTCGAACGATTACATCGATAGGTCGTGTGGAGAACCAAAGTGTTTAGGATCTTTGGTAGTGTTAACTCTGCCGCGTGGAGCGCGGGCAGAGGGGAGTCTGGCTGGAGTAGGGCGGTGGAGCACGTGTGTTGAGTGACGCTCCCGCGAGTTGCCGCGCTTCCGGCGTGTGGCAGCATGTAATTGCGCTCGACTTGCTATGATAGTTTCTGGCACGGTGTCGCGGGCGGGAAACATTAGCTGGCACATGTCAAGAGCCCGTTGCGCCTGGTGACCGTGTCGAGAAGAAGGCGCGCCAACATCCAGCTTCTGCAACAGCTATGGCCGACCGACATAAGTTATTGTCGCCACCTCCTCGATCGACGACTTCAAACCTTCAATCAACCAACAAGGAAGACTGAAAGCACGTCAGGTTTTAGAACTGTATGGCAGACCTCAGCTTTTCAAACTATTCCATTAGCATCACTAAAATACAGCAACCTGGCATGAACCTTTGTTGCTCATTGTGCCAATTGCATTACCAAACAGGGTCCCTTCCTGTTCCGAAATGAACTAGAGTGTCGTTGAAATTCTAACGCCAGCATTAAACTAATATCATTCGATTTCACTGCTTTAATTTCAAAGTTCAGTTAAGGTACTCATAGGTGGCTACAATATTTAGATTACACAAGCACAATTTAAGAATGCGAGTTTTGTTACCATATTTTAGCTTACCTGTGACTGCAGTTCAGCTTGGTACGTACTAAATTTTACTATTATTATTGTTCAAAATCATTTAATTCAAGTTCAAAGTTAATTATCTTATTTTTAAATTGCATAGATTCAAGTAGCTTTTGAAATGATTGTTGAGGTAGCCCAAGACTAAACTTACTTTTATTGAATTTCGTAGTACTTCAGAAACAAAGTTCACTATCAATTTCAGTCACTAAATTAACTTTAAAATTTCCGGTTTTATTAATTCTTTTGCTAAATTAAGTCAGAGTATAGCGAAATTTATTACTTCTGACAAACATTCAGTTTTCACACGTGTCAACCTTCAGTTGCCACGCTTTTAGTGCTAATTATATGTGCAATAACCTTTCTTTTCCAGTTATTATACTAGTTGTCCATAGGACTGGCGACCGTAATTTACCCCAAATCTCAAATATCTAATTAACGCCAGATAACTGTTAACGTAACGACCGCACATTTACTTTCGTTCAAATGGCTCTGAGCACTATGCGACTTAACTTCTGAGGTCATCAGTGGCCTAGAGGCAGGATTCGAACCTGCGACCGCTCGGTTCCAGACTGCAGCGCCTAGAACGCACGGCCACTCCGGCCGGGACATTTACTTTCTTTATTAACTTTACCCTTTTTCAAAATTAACTTCCACCAGTTGCATTTACATTTTTCCTTTCATTTAGATGTAACCCTTTCCTCCCTCTTTACCGACAATTTAACTTCGGTGACGATTGCTTTTCCCAAATTTCAATTAGGTACACGCGGTTTAAATTTTACTGTCAGTAAGGTCGATAAGTGAGGGGGAGGTTATATGTTGCCATATCTTTGCAAAAATGATGTAAGGTGAAATTCATTGCACGTCTGAAACTGTTCATGAGAAAGACACATTCACTGACAGTTCTTTGTATTCATAGGTCCACAGCCGTTGTTCAACTGGTTCAAATGGCTCTAAGCACTATGGGACTAACATCGGAGGTCCTCGGTCCCCTAGACTTAGAACTACTTAAACCTAACTAACCTAAGGACATCACACACATCCATGCCCGAGGCACGATTCAAACCTGCGACCGTAGCAGCAGCGAGGTTCCGGAAGGAAGCGCCTAGAACTGCTGGTCCACAGCGGCCGGCACAGCCGTTGTGAATTTCTTCACTGAAGTCATTTTTTCTTCGGGGCTGTTTTTCTCTCTGAAATAATCACTTTTTTAATTATGCAGCTACCAGTTGATTTCATTCGCTTTGCCATTTTCAAGCTATTGTAATCATATGCCATCCCATATTCCACACGTCTGTGCATAGGAAACAACAGCAGAGGGCAAATATACAGCGGTTTCTTACGAACATGGTAGTCACGGTCACAACTATCTCAGATGAGAATCCCGTATGCAGAAAGTGAAAAAGGAGCCCCTTATGCACGTTTAGTCACCGTTCCAGCGAACAACGCATTTCAATACGTTAGTTTCGTATTTCAAATAAAAGTAGACATGGTACGGTCAACGTCTTAAAATCAAATCCCTGAAGACATAACCAATTTTCGTGTTTAATCTTTTTATGGCCGAACGTAAATTTGTTTACCGATCCTCGACCGATTTCAGCGTTAATAGTTTTCAAGTGGAGACTTACAACCGAAAATCAGCCGATACTGAGTAAATATTGCCACGATAATAATAGTAATTTCCTGTATCTCAGTGGCCTTCCACTTGAAGGCTGTTTCGGTGTCTTGCGTGTCCATAACCTACCTCAATTATCCAACCAGTTTAACGTGGAATCCGACCAGAAAACCCACCCACACCGATTTGTGCTTCCACGCCATCGGCCAACAACACCCGGCACAGAAGCGTACTGCGTTACAAACATAGGTCGTGCAAGAATGAGATCAGACACTAATAACCTGCCCCATCAGCTGCGCTACCTACGCAACGTCACAATAAGACCGCAGCAGAGGAACAGGAAAATAGGTTTTCTTCCATGCGGTTCTGTGGCTCCGTGTCGGGCAAGGTAAACCGCCTGCTGGAAAGACACAAGGTCAAATCGATCTTCAGGACGCCGATAAAAATCCGTCAATTACTGAGACCAGTTAAAGACGCAGCAAGTCTCCGGACACCTGGAGTCTACAAGATATCTTGCAGACGTGACCAGTCTTACGGCAGACAAACAGTTCGCAGTGTGGAACAACGCAGGAAGCAGCACGAGAGATTTTATCGCTTACGCGACAATGACAAATCTGCTTTTGCTGACCACGCTTTAGAAAACGGTCACCAGATAATAAAATTTGACGAAATATCCGTCGTGGCTCGCACTTACGACTTCTGCGACCGTGTAATTAAAGAAGGCACTGAAATATAAAATCACCGATAACACCCGGAACAGAGACGGTGGTCTGGTACTCAGCACGGCGCGGGATCCGTCGATGGCGTGGTAGGGAAAAAAATGTTCAAATGTCTCTGAGCACTATGGGACGTAACTGCTGACGTCATCAGTGAGGTCACCAGTCCTCTCGAACTTAGAACTACTTAAACTTAACTAACCTAAGGACATCACACACACATCCATGCCCGAGGCAGAATTCGATCCTGCGACCGTAGCGGTCGCGCGGTTCCAGACTGAAGCGCCTAGAACCGCTCGGCCACCTCAGCCGGCGGGCGGTTGCAGCGTGGACATCGATGCCACTAGCACCAATGACGTCACAGCTGGCATCTAGTGTTTACAAGGGCGGACCAGCAGCCCACTGGCAATAATACCACTTGACAGTGGACAAGAAGCGCTTTACCGAAAGCGACAGGAAACTCGAGAACTCGTTTTTCGACCACGTGTACGTAGTTTGTGTCGACTCCTCACATCGTCAAGACGTGAAAGCTAAGTTAAAACGCAGACCGAAAAATTCGTAATCCGGCCAGGATTCGATCCCAAGACGTCTCGGTTTCCAGGTACACGCTTTACCGTTAGATCACCAGGCCCGACGTTGCCAAGGTGGAAACTGAAAAATGTCCTTCAAAAAAATTTTTTTTTACTATTGAACCTTAAGACAGGGTCCTATTGAACACGAGAAATTTTACAATCACGATATGATAACATAAAACGGTTGTCCATTCAGTGTATGCCTGATAATGAAACATTGAAGAAGAAGATGAAGAGGTAGGACGGTCAGAGACGCCGTCGTAACGACGCAGTATCCAGAACAGCACTGCTCACAAAATTATCCCTGTTCTAAACTTGTTGAGCTCTCACTATTCCCTAAAATTCTGCCGGGAGGATACAGAAACAAATGAATCTCAGCATCTGCTAAGAGGCAGCAAATTCGCACTCTGAAAGCGTCGTTCCAAATGATGGAACACGGGCTTGTGCATTCATTCACGCCGTAGTTCAAACGAAATTTCACGACGTGGAAACATCCTTGTTCACCGCTGTCAAAGAAATTCCGTGTTCTTTTGTCTGTAACGAAAACGATGGCGGGAAAGTTTCGGAACTGTCGGGAGCTTCTGCTGCAGAAGTCGCCCGCCTCCGGAGACAGCCATTAACAGAGTCGCGTAATGCGAACTGTCGCCAACTTCAGGCGGCCATTAAAGGGAAGAGGCCGCGGCGATTAAGCTGGCTCAGGCGGCAAAACTTCGCTGCTCGCATCAAAACAAATGAAAGCCGGGCGGCGAAAGCGTGTTGCGACGCCATCTAGTGAAGCAGAGTGTCTGCTCTGCGAGATTACGTGATTGCTGTCTGGTCTACGTGTAAACTACATATTCCGACCATATACAGACCAAAACGCGAAATCGCCGCTGCATCGTTGTAGGACACTAGTAGATGGAAGTACACCGTGAAGGGATTTTTATACTCAAGAGAGGCGTGAGGCTTAAGCTGTCGTCACACGGGACGAGGCAGCTAACGTTGACGTGAAGCAGATGGGATGTCCATCGTCACGAGAGCCAGCACCGTCGGCACACGGGACGTGTTGGTTAACGTGATTTTGCGCTCTCAACACCCTCAAGCGGCAGTGTCTGCATTATTTCGCTCGCAAACTACGCAATTTGTTCACGAGAATGGACGCACGTGAAATTCCTACATTAGCTCTACTGAAACTCACATTTCCTGCTCCTGCCTCTTCCACACGCTAATCACGTTGTTCTGTCTGTAGTACACGTACATAAAAACTTTAATATCCGTGAACATGCTATAAGATAAAAGGAAAAGATACATGTCGAGTCAGTGGGGACATCAGCTTATAACCTGTTGATACGAAACCGGTTACGTCACTATTTGTGTAAATAAACAGCATTATCAATACTAGCTGGTTGCTGTGTTCTTCTTTGAAAGAATCAACCTATGTTATAAAAGGGGATGTCAAAACAAAACACCTTTCAGCCATCAATTTGCAACCTTATTTTATTGGGTAACCAGTTTCAGCGTTTTACTACGCCATCTTCAGGCGCCTGACAGACATGTAGGAATAATCTACCTCGCTTGTGATCAAAACAGGGGCCAGCAATACTGGTATTTGTGCACATTTGTTCCAGTGAGCACTTCAACCATCATGTCATAAAAGTTCACCAAACTGAACAAACTTTGTCATAACACAGAGCGCACTTATGTATATGTGATATCAAAAACTACAGAAGTTATTCCTGTTAATTTCGTAAGAAAGTCCCACAACCTTATAGAAAACGCGAAGCTGGGAAAAAAAGGATGGAGCGGGGCCCTAATCGTTTACTAATTTACTTTCTGTTCTGTAATGCGGCTCCTTTACTAACTGCTCCACGCTGAAGGTCTTGTACTTCGTTAGAATCTTCTAAAGGCTTCAAGCGCCAAAATCCTGTTTCTTGACATTTAATTATAACAAATCCTAACAAGAACGATACGTTTATCATGAGTCTTCAATGTGCCGTCGCGTTATAGAGGCTTATTTTCATGGCACGCGAATTACAACGCGAAAATAACTAAATACGAAAATTCTTTAACCACCAATATGACGTTTCCCGTCATTTTATTCCAACCAATTGTCCCAATAACGATTCATTCTTGAGAAATTCAATGTGCTGATGCATATCTTCATAGGTGTAAGGTATAACAAAAACCCGCCGAGTATGGGCTTCTAATTAACACGACAAACAAAATATGGCGTCCCGCTTTCTGCATGTGACACAGGGAGCGTCCTTACTTCCTATTGGTGCTACTTTACGTGGCACGTTGCTGAAATATCGCAGAACTTATTGTATTTTTTACGTGACGAAATGGCTTCTTAGCGTGAAATAGCAGGACGTGACGTCACAAAACACGTAGATATCAATACGACATTTTCGGCAAATTATAGTACACAGAGAGGAGATTAATTTTTTTCGTATCGACCTAGATAATAAAGCTGTTTTATTCTTTTCTACAGAACTACTACCTTCATTAATGGGATTCAAAAGCTTTCGAAGAGACGAGTATCGTGATATAACGCTTGTTAATGTTGGTGTTGAAACTTTTCGCAAACGTATACGATAACTTTTCTAAAACTGAAAGGCAAGACGATCGGAATTGTCCACTACGATGCGAACACTGCCGAGAAGGCTCTCATTCTGTATTCCGTTTTTATAACCGGCAGGAAGACACATCTACACTACTAAGATAAAAAGTATTTCTCTTATGTATGTGAACAGATAGCATCTAGATAAGTCAATCCTTCGTCACACGATTACGATGAGATGATAGGTTCTTGATCTGTGATGCTAGGTGCTGTGGGGCTTGCACAGTGAGAAACCTGTTCTTGTTGAGCTCTGTTATGAATAGTTTCTGACAAACAGCTGCTTAAAATTGTGATCAGCGGAACGCAGAAGGAAGAGTAACGTTCCGGAGGTGTTGTGAACCCAAGCTACTTGGCCAAGGAGCTAATCACTACGTAATTGACAGAGAGCTGATAAGAAAATTGAAAAGAGTATACAACATTAAAAAATACGAAAAATACAACAGTATATACAATACATAATACGTTGCAGAGGAAGGCTTTAAATTTAAACTGCTGTGAGGAACTCGCGTGCAGAAAAAAGGAGTGAACAACTAGGTACGATTTTAACTTACATTTTAAAACCCGGGTTTATCAATCCAACCGCTCCGTTCTGCTCCAAGTTTCTTGAACTGGAAAATTGCAGAATAGTGCATACCCTTCCGCTCAGTGGTCAAAGGGACATTCCCCAAGAGCACCTTGAGTGAATGTGACAGATGTTTTTGTATGATTTTATACTATAAATAATTCAGTTATATTCAAAATTCTATATTTTCTAAAGTATTACATGTAAGAACATGATTGATCCAGGCATAATACTTAATCTCTCTTAGATTGCAGTGTGCATACCGTTTGGTGTTAGGAGTACAGTGTCTTGACAAAACAGAGACAAAGCAAGAAGAGATTTTACGTAATCGAATATGAGAGACGCTTATCTGTCACAATAATGCAGCATGCATTCTCAAGTAATCACGGAAAAGAACCGCCATGTAAAACAAAACACTGTGCGTTCGTATCGACAATTTTGGGACACTTATTCTCTCTGTACAAATAAAGAGTACCGGTGGATGAAGTGACAGAGGCAGACGTGGAGGAAAATTTCGTTCACAATCCAAAATAATAAAAAATCCGCACAACCCATGAACTTAGAATACCACTGCAAAATGCGTGGAAGATTATGAGGCGGCGATTGCCTTTTCAGACCGTACCGTCTGTAGCTCGTGCAACAATTAAAATCGGAAGATCATGGTCGGTACCTTTAATTTTGCGTCACAATGCAGGAAGCTATTGACGATGAACATTTCAATTGCAAGCTTATATTCAGAGGCAAAGTAGCCTTCCATTTATTTGTGAAGGTTGATCACGACGATGTGAGGGCGAAATGTTCCCTTGCCCCCCCCCCCCCCCCAAAAAAAAAGCACCCACCCAGGTCACCTGACGAACGCCTCCTGACTTTTGTCTTTGGGGGTACGTTAGGACCGCGTTTTCGTCTTCCCACTGTCAAGAACACTGGAACAACTCAGAGAACGTATCAATGCGGCTACAATGACCATTTACCGGAAGTTGCTACATAAGGCATGAAAAATGTAACGAGTTTGACTATCACTTGGACAAGAGGGGTATTCATAGGACATTTGTAGAATGCAAAATGCAAATTTGTTGAGTTTACGGTCCTACACATGCATCAGTCATATTTCTACATGAAACACTTTGGAAATTATAGAGCTTCGAAACGGTTGACTCAGTTATAGTAGCCCTGCATTATAAACCAGAAATTCCAGGACAGGGCATACATACAGGCGGACATAGAACACATAAACACTTGACCTACGGGTTTTGTGAACTTAACAGGATGCTGCTTGCTGCGTTTTACTCGTACTGTCTACTACGCTAGACAACTCTTGTTCACAAACGCCGCCGCAACTTTAATAGGTTTTTCATTTCATTTAGGCATATCTGGTTATGTTTAACTCGTGCATTGTTGCGAGAAACTTGGAAGTTGTTGCAAGTGGCATATTATTCATACAGAATGTACCATTACGATGTCACTTGTACAATGGCGACACAATTGTCTCCTGAGACAACACCAAATCTTTTTCTACAAATTATCTATGGAATTTCGGAGCTTGCTTCCAAGTACGGCTATTCTGATTTAGGCCAAAGGCCACGATGTCCCATCTAAAACGGACTCAACCGATTTAATTCCCCGTCTCTGTTCAAATTGGCACTTGTGCTCCGTCCTGTAATGACCCCGTCGCCTACAGAACATTAATTCCTATTCATTTTTCTTTCTGAATTATTTGCTTTCCATGAGCAGAATAATACCTTCACAGCAAAACGTTTACCGTATGCAAGTGGCAAAACGTATTCTGCAGCTAATCCGAATTGCATGTGGATCATCCATCCTCAAACACATCGTGAGCGTGCTGACGACTTTTCTATTGCCCACTGGCTTCCCACATGTCATCATCGTTATCTGTATCGCCATTTGACAAGAAAAGAATACGTGTGTGTAATAAAAGCTGACAGAGCTCATGAAACTTTTCGCAAAAAAATGCGAAAGACGAGAGAACGGAAGAATTGTAACTTTTGTCGTCGCACCGCGTGTAATGGGAGCTGTCTCGTGTACACCGTCATCCTGTGAACCACGAACTGTTAACGACGCTGGTGAGCTCATTAGCTGCAGAAAGCGCAGAGATGGCGCTGTCGTGGAGGCCGAAATTCGTTTGGGGGAGAAGCAAGGAGACCGCAGAATTAGCGGAGTGTCTTAATGATGTCACCCAATTAACAAGCGAGATTTTTCGACGTGTTCCCGTGTAGAAAACAGAGACAAAGTAAAAACAAAATAGTGTGCTGCTAGAAAAGAAACGTTGAATTTTGTAAACAAGGATGACGGATAATGGGAACCAACGCTGCCCCTTTCGTTTTGTTGGTGAGCAAACTGATACGCAGCTCACAAATCACACTGCACATAATTTGCTCAAAAAGTAACGCTGTTAATTACAGTTTCCTAATTCTTTCATATTCACTAACAGAAACGATGCTGATTCGCGCTTCCATCTTCTTTGAGTACTTGAAAGTCTGTGAAAATAAAGAAGCTTTTTTCATGCTGGTTTCTACAAGAAAAATCAAGTAGATGTGTCTGAGTTCCGTCAGTACATCTTTTTATGCTATTGTACTTTCGCTTCCTTTTAGTTAAGGGGCGCGTTCAATAGTTAATGCAGCAGATTTCTTTTCCTTGATCATTTTCGGTTGTAGTAATGCAGAATTTGGTGTGGGATATCATCGGATATTCCGCTTCAGCGTGTACGGTTTCATGAAGTTCCAATAGGTGGCAGTTCTATAAGTAGCCTTCAAAATGGCGTCTGTAACGGAAGTATATTCCAAGTAGAGAGGTTGTAATGTGGCAGACTGAATGAATGTCAATTTCGCACCTTACATGTAACAAGTAGATGAATATGTCACCTGCCATACTTTGGCAATGATGATGTGTGTGAAATCTTATGAGACTTAACGGCTAAGGTCATCAGTCCCTAAGCTTACAAACTACTTAACCTAAATTAAACTAAGGACAAACACACACACCCATGCCCTAGGAAGGACTCGAACCTCCACTGGGAGCAGCCGGACAGTCCATGACTGCAGCGCCTTAGACCGCTCGGCTAACCCGCGCACTTCGGCAATAATGACCAGATTTTCCTATTAAAATGTACAGTATGTAATGCAGGGATGACACTCGATTCGATGGTATTAACACACCGAACCCAAATCCTGCATGTCAATGAGGAAAATGTGAAAAAAGCTGCTGCAGGAAACATTTTACTTTGGGGGCAGACGCGAGTTGCGCCGTCATGGCCCAAGTACAACGGAACGCTATTAAAAAGTGGTTGGTGACCTGTGCCGATAGGACCAACGAATGTGCCGGGCGATACATCGAGGAGAGCAGACAGCGGAGAAATTCTTTGGAAAGCTGCATTGGGGAATTTCCAGATGGATACAAAGAGACCAGCGACACAGTTGATCACGTGAAATGCCCGTGGTGCACTCGTGATTTATGTGTGTAACTTTTAGGCGTCATAAATGGGCACAAAATGTCCAATTGGCTGGAATAAACTTAGAAGGAATAGAAAGGGGCGAACTTTCGATGCAGTTTGAAGATAGGCCCTTTTCGATTGGCAGAGGTAGTTTCCACAAGATGAAAGGAATGTTGGTCTGAAAAAGCTGTGACATGAAGCACAAAAGGACACAGGTGGGGGACAGTTTGCTACGTAAGACACAAGACCGAAAACTTTGAGGACTCTCCTCTGAACCAGCGTCAAGTGTAGAATAGGGCGCATCACACTCTTTACGACGCCAAAAGAGGAATTTTGTGTGAAGACTGCGTTCACTTCGGCTGACATTCAGGTAGTAATTAGCTGTAGAGTTGTCGAACTCCAACAGAGGAGAAATGAAAAGCCACATAGTTAAATGTTCTTGCGAGAACTGAGAGGGCATTGTAGTATGAATGCTGCTCCATCTATGCATGTGTACATCGTCATATTTCAAAACTAGGGATGAGTGCACGTTTTCTCACCTAACGAGAAATATAGGACAGTTTCTGCTGATAAAATCAGTAAAAATTTTGATTAGCTTTTTTATAGGATTTTCAGAGGGCGAAAGTAGCCCTGTAGCTGACAGCTCATCGCAGCTAAGGTGAATGCCGCTGGCAGAGGTGTAAACTTGTTGGTTCATCATCTTGTGTCCAATGTGAACTCAAGCAGCCTTGAGTAATCTTTTGCTCATCTTGTCACAAAAACTAACCTTCCTCCCTATACTTGATTGTCAACCTAAATAGCACCAAACTTAGAACCGGAATCGGATAATTTCTCATAACAATGGCCAACTTCAACTTGTAGAGAACCTTCCATTTAAACTTGATATTGTTGTGTTCAATGTAATTCCGGCTAAACAGGACGTAATGCATTATCTGGACAACTGTCCTAACACTGTGATGTCACAACCTATGTAAATTCGTATATTTCTTTGACAATAATTCTGAAATTAAACAAACTGTGTACAGCTAAACACCAATGTGCTCTGTCCTAGAATAAGGGTCCGCTCCCAACTCCAGTCACTGATTCTACAGACGCTAATGCACTCACAAGGTGTTTTTACTGCTGCCTTACAAACGTGAAAAGGAGTGGAATGTCAGAAGGTGTCATTGAGTTTCTTTTGGCGAAAAACAAGAGCAACGCGGAATGTCTACAGAGACTTGCTAGTGAACAAAAACACGGCGAGTCTTCGGGCGAGGCGTCTGTCTCCAGCGCAACAGGGTCGTACAAACCTGTCCAGTCTCCCGTGTATCGGCCGCCGCACACAGCTGTGACTCCTGCAGTGTTGGAACGTGCGGATACTCTAATTCGAGGTGACTGACGGATCGAAAACACCTTGCTGCTCATCCAGACGGTTCTGTTGGTTGTGCTGACACTCCAGCCCACCAGTTGGGATACTCAACAGGTGTTTGCCAGCTGGTTCCCTCGCCGCTTAACAGAAGTCATGAAGAGCAAACGCAAGGTCATCTGTCTGACCAAATGAAGGACCCACTCCGCAGGGAGTAGCATATGGATGATGCGAAGGTTATTGATGCAGCAGGATGTTGGCTCTGACGTGGACCAGTTGAGTAGTACTGTGCGGCCATACGTGCACTCCCAATAAGGTGGCGTACGGCCGACGTATTGAATGGAGATTATACTGAAGAAAAGGATTTTGTAGTGTATAATATGATGTACTGGCATCCTGAATAAAACCAAGCTGCTTTCAGAAAAAAAGTGTTGCATTACTTATTGAACGCAACTTGTATATTTAATCTTCGTACATCCCTATTTAAACTGGATGAAGGTGGGACACAGCTGGTATGATTTTTCTTAAAAATGGAATTCCTCCAGCTGTACTTAAGATTTTATATTTACTTCGCTACTAGTTTCGACGTTGCGTCAACGCTATCTTCAGGCCCTTACACTTTGATGAAATCAGTTGTGTGTGGCTCAGTCTAGAAGTCCGCGGTGAGACCAACACGTGCTCCACATGGATGGCGGGCAGCTGGAGGAATTTCATTTTTAATAAAAACTTGTATATTTGCTTTAAGAAAATAATTTAAGTGTGAAATATAACACGATTACGAAACTTTTTGTCCGGTTCTGGAATAAAAGATATTTAGTCAATCTGTTAAGTACAACTTATCATCAGGAGCATTTCGGGAGAGATCGGTGGTGGGCCCTGGACTACAGAAGGCACCGATGTCTCTATGACCCGGGTATAGCGATCCTAGAAGGCGGTAGCCATTCTAGCAGACGAATTAATGCAGCAGTTCGTTACGTTTTCCAACGGTTTTGGTAGCTACTGGTCCCTTTTCTCCTTCATAACTAAAAAACTGCCTACTTCATTCTCGTGGCTTAAGTGTTGTACAAAGTAACGTCACCCCACAAGTAAATGACTGCATGGCATATATACAACTGATAGCAGCTGTCGGCCTCGGTGGCTGAACCACTAACCTGAACGTCTCGGGTTCAATCCCACTTTAGGCCTCTTTTTTTTTGGGGCGGGGGGGGGGGGGAGGGGGGCGGTATCATCAGTCTTCCGAATGGATTGATGCTGCCTGCTACGACTTTCTCTCCTGAGTCAGCCTCAGCATCCTAGAGTGGCACTTACAACCTACGTCCTTAGTTACGGAGTGTTTCTCTTATCTAATTTGCACCCGGAAACTGAGCGCAATTCAGTCTTTTGACAAGAGTAGCCCTCCTCATGCACTGAAAAACATGACGCTTCAAATATATTATGGAAACTTTTACGAGAAATGATGCAACGAGAGTAAAAACTTTCGAAACCCTTTTAACGCTTCAATACGAATGACACTATATGGATCCAGACACTTTGTCTAGTCTGAAATATCTATGATGTGTATATGCAGACTGAAGCGACGAATGAAAATTTTTGCCAAGGGTAGAATTCGAACCCGTGACTGCTGCTCACTAGGCAGATGCGCTGAACGCTTCGCCGCCCTGGCACAGTTGCACTGCACGACTGCACGGTCTATACTAGCACGCCACTCCCCTCAGTCCAAATCCGAGCCTAATGAGGCACGAATGGGAATTTTAATTAAGGATCGAGGCTTGCTAGGGTAGTCCATGCAGATGTGCAAAGTCACTGTGCCAGGGTGGCGCACCGGTTAGCACATCCGCCTAATGAGCAGAAGAGGTGGGTTCGAATCCCTGCACTGGTACAAATTTTCATTCATCGCTTCTGTCCGCATGTATAATTAGTATTGAACTCTACTTTGAACATTACCGTTACGACGGGCCACAGCACCCTGAGAAGATTGCGGACACTTCTATCTGTTTGTGATTAACGACCAAGGCGCTTTTATTATAACGTCATGACTATCAGTAAATAGGCACGACATATACAAGACATAGCCTGCCTCTCCCGAGGACATGGTGTATAACCCATTCCCTATCGGGAACTTTATAACTGAATAGGTCATTCCTACCTGATCCTTTCTTCATTTCTGGCGGATAGTTTGGACGTTCTGTGATGAATGGACATGGGTCAACGTAGTGTAACAAGGAAGCGCCACAGTGATCAGACGATTCTGTGCCTATGCTGTACCGGGTTTATGAAATGCAATAAAGTTGATTTAATACCTTGTTGTTCTTTTATCATCTGTGCGGAAATAAAGGAAGGGCAGCAAGTCGTCTCGTACTATTTTGCTGTGGTCTTCAGTCCGAATACTGGTTTGATGCAGCTCTCTAAGCTTGTCTATCATGTGCAAGCATCCATTTGAAGTTGCCTTTATAATTTTAATCCCCGCGCCCATACGCAAGCACGCACGCGCATGCACACGCACACGCACACGCACACGCACACACACACACACACACACACACAAACTCACTCACTTCCTTCCTCTACCAAATCGAGGATTCTTTGATGTCTGACGACGTCTCCCATTTAGTCGTGTCACAAATTTCTTTTTTTAACCAAGTCTTCACAGGTTATTCGATCTACCCATCTAAATGTCAGCATTCTTCTGTACCAGTAAATTTAAAATTCTCCTTGTATGGATTACTTATCCTCCAACGAAAGCTTCTGCTCCCTTCTTGTCTAAACTACATATCGTCCAGGTTGCGCTTCCGTACAACACTATGCTCCGTACAAATACCACCAGAAAAGACTTCCTAACATTTGCATTTGTATGAGATGTTAACAAATTGTTCTTTTTCAGAAATGCTTTTCGTGCTACAGCCATTGTGAACTTTATACCAAAATTCAAAAGACTCTAAGGAGTATGGGACTTAACATCTGGGGTCATCAGTCCCCTACACTTAGAGCTACTTAAGCCTAACTAACCTAAGGACATCACACACACATCCACGCCCGAGGCAGGATTCGAACCTGCGACCACAGCAGCAGTTCGGTTCCGGACTGAAGCGCCTAGAACCGCTGGGCCACAGCGGCTGGCCATTTTATACCCTCTCTCCCTCGGCCATCATTATTTAGTTTGCTGTCCAAATAGCAAAACACGTCTACTAGGTTTTAATGCTTTATTTTCTTCAGCATCACTTGATTTAATTTGATTTCATTACGCTTGTTTGAAGTTTGCTACCGTTCATCTTTTAATCTCGTTTCAAGGCACTAACAATTCTGTTCAGGTGATGTTTCATGTTCTTTGCCATCTCTGACAGATATCCCGAAGTTTTTATTTCTTCTCTTTGAACTGTAATTCCCTTCCCAAATTTCCTCTTAGGTTTTTACTGCTTGGTCAGTGTAAGGATTAAACAAATTAAGGGAGAGGCTACAAGCCTCTCTCACTCCCGTTTGAATTACTGACACTGTTTCATGTGTTTTGACTCATAACTGCAGTCTGGTTTCTGCTCAAGTCGTAGATAGTTTTTCGCTCTCTGTGTCTTATCCCTGCAACCTTCATAATTTCTACGAGTGTATTCCAGCCGACATTGGAAAAAGCTTTCCCTAAATCTACAAATGCTATAAATGCTTGCCTTTGTCGCACTACTAGCTCGTAAACGAAATGGGAGATTGCAGAAGCCAATGGCCCGCAGATGAACAATTTTGCCCCGAGTAGTGTAGAAACTATAGCTTTGTTTAAATACACATTGCATGGCAAGTCGTGTAGTTTAATCCTCAGATTCTACTTGGATCTAATGTACTTTAACGTCGACCGTTCCATTTATATGCTGAGTGTACTAAATGTGTTTACTCGTACCGCTATTACCCATTTTAGGACTTATGTCTTGTCTATAGTGGAATTTAAGCTTCGGCCATCGCCTTTGAGCACAGCGAGAGACAGCTTACTGACATCTGCCTTTGAACTGAAAACTAATTACTAGCAGCTGCACTGACTGAGATCTTACAGATAATTCGTGGAACTAACGGTAATTTATGACAGGAACTGGAAAAACCAACAGAATATAAGTTGGGAAGAAGTGGAAAGCAAAGGGTCCTTTATGAGAGAAATCCCAGGAAAAGAAAGGAGCTGTAAAGCTTGTGTAACCTCAAAGTAATTTATCAGAGCTTGTAATAAATCATCCTCCTCTAACATTACCTTTCTTTTTATAGAGATAACCGATACCATGTATAATCTCGAATCTCGCATAGGCAAAAATTACCTCAGCTGTTTCATTAAAAGAATTCATATTATTTTGTATACGATGTATTATATTTCAGGCTAAAATGTATAAAAAAGAAATTAATGTGTTACAATCGATATGTACTAACAGTTAAAATTACTCTTCTTTTATAAATATTTGAAATTACAAAATTTGTGGCATGCATAAAATTCATATTATTTATTGCACAATCGAACGCCAATTATTAAACTCATTTCTGGATTAATTGATAAAGTAATGATATATTTTAGCGCTGATTCATATTTTGTTGTGTAAACTCTTTGACTTTGTAATGTCTTTGGAATATTGTGAGTACGGCAGAATGTAAGTAGTGGTGGGCACACCTCCGAAGGAAACGCACGTATTTTGAGAAACTTATCAACAAAAACGTAATTATTGGTTTCTTGATCGTGGAAACTGTACAGTCAGTCTCATTTAGAAGAATGGGATAAAATAAAAGTATATTCACAGCAAGAGGCAGCTCTTCGACAGTTATTTTGTCAACACGAACGTAAGAAATCGAAATTTCCTGCTGCAATAAAATATTCCTAGACAAGAGTTTGAGACATCGACGACAACAACAACGAGGTAATGAAGAAAAGTAAAGAAGTTCTTCTTTTGGAATCTTACTCCTCTCGTAATTTTCAAGATTTGTGCAATGACTGTGACTTCAATGGTGATGTGTAGGAGGGTAAAATTACAAGCTGGACTGCTACTTATGGCCATCGCTTATAAGCACACTATGAAATGGCTATAAGACGTCCGCTCTCTTTTTGTACTGAAATAACTTCTTAAATTTGTCTGTCACGGCATTTTACAGCAGAGATAATGATATAATTAGCACACTTTTACATACCTCACTATAACACATGGTGATTCAGAAAGAGAGAACAGATTTCAATTGTTCATTACAGACAAACTATAAAATACAGAGGCACATTGCCCATGTCAAGGGATAGAGGAAGATTTTAATTTGTTTGTTGGTGTCGACATGGCGACTACACTCAAAGATAAATCATTTTGTGTTTCGAATCTGCGCGAAGTAAGCCCATTGTTCAAGTGCAACGTGCATTCCGCCGTAGATTCAGCAAGAAGCCGCCTTTGCACAAGCAGATTTATGACTCGCACAAAAACTTCTTTGAAGTTGGTTGCATATGCAAAGGGAACAGTACTGTTCGGCCCCGCAAGTCTGATGAAAACGTCAAGCTTATCCGACAGGCGTTCTCAGGCACCCCACGACACTCTACAAGACGGACAACGCCTGCATATTGAACCTTTCAGGCTGCAGTTACTGCAGCAATTCCATCGCAACGACTAGAACAGAAGGTACGAATTTTGCATTTCAGTTCTCCAGGATATCACAGAGGGCACTTTTTCCGAAAGACTCATCTGTTCGGACGAACCGACGTTTCGTCTATGGCGTAAAGTAAACCACAATAATCTAAGAATTTGAGTGTCCCAAAATCCAGGAGTCTTCGTCGAACGAGAAAGAGACTTACCAAAACTGAATGTGTTTTGTGCCACTTCTGTTCACAAAGTTTATGGACCTTTCTTTTTTGTAGAAGAAACTGCGACAGGAATGTCATTCCTGTACAAGTCGAAAAATTGGTTGTTTCCGCAGCTTCGCTAACATTTCATAGATTTCGTGTTTATGCATGACGGCAACCCGCCTCACTTTTACCTTGAAGTGCGGCGTTATCTTAGCACCACCCCACAACTTTGGGTTGGAAGTAGTGGAAGACAAGATCTAGCTCATTATTTCCGGCCTCTCTGGTCACTGTGCCGACCGGGGTGGCCGAGCGGTTCTAGGCGCTATAGTCTGGAACCGCACGACCGCTAAGGTCGCAGGTTCGAATCCTGCCTCGGGCATGGGCGTGTGTGATGTCCTTAGGTTAGTTAGATTTAAGTATTTCTAAGTTCTAGGGGACTGACGACCTCAGAAGTTAAGTCCCATAGTACTCAGAGCCATTTTTTCTTCTCTCTGGTCGCTAGACATCACACCTCGCAATTTTTTCTGTGAGGGTACTTAACGGACAGTCTTTGTCCCACCTACGGCAGATAATTGTGAGGATCACAGAAGTCGAATTGAAGGTGCTATACATCCAATAAAAAGGGATCTGTTGATATGCGTGTTGAATGAAATGGATTACCGTTTCGAAGTTTCTCGAGAAAGGCGTTATGCTCATGTTTAGTGCCTGGTATAATGTGTGTGCAAAAAAAGAGAAAGAAAGCTTTGAACGTTACTACATCCAGTGACATGTGCAATATGTTATCAACTTTCATAGTGTGTCTGTAATAAACAACTGCAATGTGTTATTACTTTATGAATCAGTTTGCGTTTGGATCACGCCTCCTGAGTTTCTTCTTTTCCGTCCAGTTCCAGATTTTTCTGCAGTAATGCTTCCCTTCGCCTTTTTCTTACCCAAGAGGGGAGGACAATCGAATTCTACGACCCCACTCTTTTTTTCGCGCCGCTCGGTAATTGTAAACTCCATCTTCGGGGTCGCCACTATAATTTCTACATAGGAATCTGCGCATCCTGTTAAAAAGGTTTCATCGGAGGTTCCTGAAAACGAATTTCTCGAGTCAGACCGTAAAAAGAACGGCGCCGTAGGAGCGAGAATAATAATGAGCGGGGGCAGGCGTGTGGGTTTACAGTTATCGCGGCGTCCGCTTGCTATCAGAGTGCTGCCATCGCCGGGCTGGCCAACAGGGGGCGCCAGGTCTCGCTAATCCGAAATGCCGGCCCGACGCGGTCGTTACTCTCATTACGTTTTATCGATCCGCTTAAATGTCCCATAAGGACGCGCGCTTAAAACCGATAAAAGTTAATACCGCATCCGGTTTCCCGGGAATAGGCGGCGGGTAGGGGGGGGGGGGGTGACAAAAAGTATAAAAGCCTACGTTTTATGCCGGGAGAGTCTTTCATACAGGTGAAAAAGGACTTGGCTAAACTGCTGTGATTGCACCCTGCTCTTCAATTTTAAAAAAAACCTGCTGAGCGGAAAGCTAGTTTATTGTGCACATCATTTCTGGCTTCAGCTCTGCACATTTTCGACGGCTCTGTATCCCCAACGGATGCACAAGTGGAAAGAAAATTTAAGTTCGTTTGTGGCGCTTTTGTATGCATATGTTTCAAAAATTACGTAATTTGCAGTTTAGTAGCCAGCAAGTCAGATTAATCTTAGAAGCGATCATGCTGTAGTACGTCGCAGGACTTCTTTCAGAAATAAAATTAATAAATAATTAATTACTTTAAAAATGGGCACAAAAAGTCTCAACTACAAAACCACTAATTTTGTGATAACCGTTGTCGGTCAGTTTTTGATCATCTTCAGACCTTCACACCATGACGGTAAGCCTCAGGGTTTGAGAGTATGAAGATGATCAAAAACTGACCGAAAGCGGTTACTGCAAAATAAATGTTTTTGCAATCGAGACTTTGTGCCAATTTTTAAAGTACTCTTTGCCGGACCGCTGTTCTCCACGAGAAGTGCTCTCAGAAATTATAAAAAAATAATGCCGCCTCTATCCTGAAGTGGCCACAACAGGTTCAATATTTATTAGTTTGCCGGCCGGTGTGGCCGAGTGGTTCTAGGCGCTTCAGTCTGGAACCGCGCGACCGCTATGGTCGCAGGTTCGAATCCTGCCTCGGGCATGGATGTGTGTGATGTCCTTAGGTTAGTTAGGTTTAAGTAGTTCTAAGTTCTAGGGGACTGATGACCTCAGATGTTCAGTCCCATAGTGCTCAGAGTCATTTTTTATTTATTAGTTTGTCAAACCTTCAATATATTGAAGCGAGGCAAACATCATCAATAATATTTCAATAGTGACAGCTGGCAATGCGATTTCACCGAGTAAAGGAGACGAACACCCAAAAGAAACAGTGTGATGTAAATGCAGTGGCTACAGCTGGCAAGAAATAACAAAAACCAGCGAAATGAGCGTGTATGTTTGGAGCGCAGTATTGTGTGGTTGTCTGCCATGGACTGGGGGAAATCCGAAAAAGAAGAAATTCGAACCGATTTTGAGATGATGCTACAGAGGAATGCTCAAAATTAGATGGACTGACAATGTAAGAAATCAGCGAGAAAGGGGTTATGTGGAAAACATTGACAAGACGAAGGGACAGGGCAACATAACACAACTTAAGGCCGGTATTACAGTATCAAATATTCGTTGACAAAGAAATTTGATCAAACATTCATCATGGTCTTTTGGCAATGACCTTTGACGTGGCGCAAAACGGGTTTTACTCTGCATCAAATATTTCGTCATAGTTCGTTTCCTGCGAATGCGCCAACGTCACGTGTATTCACGGACTTTGCGGCCATGTTTATATACATAACACTATATTAAACGACAAACAGCAGCAATGCTAGCGCTCCAAGTGGTTACATTTCTCCATGCAGTGAGGAGAAGATGATCGTTCTTTTTGATCAAACCTAAGGCGAGACTAGATTTGATCAAAGAAAATTTGACCAAGGCCTATCCTTGACAAAGTCCGTTATTAGTGTTGAATTTTATTTTGCAAAGCGACTTTGTCAAAGAAAACTTGACAGTGATACTTGAAGAAGCAAAACTGTACGGTAAGAGAGAGATTGAAATATAGGCTTATAATAAATTAATCATATCTTACGGGTGATAAATCTTTTTTTGGAGGGTGGCTGCAAACATTGGAATAAAATAACTGAATCGGATCTCTCATACGAGAGAAGTGCCCTACAGATCGCTCTATTGAAGCCCGCCACATAAACATGTTCGGACATTCGAACATTAGTTACTTCAAATATTTTCAGAGCTTGAATCCAGAGTTTTAACTTCTTACAAATGTTCGTAATGGTGTACACGCTGCTAAAAATTGAAGCATGTCTGGAAAGTACTCGTAGTTTCGAAATTTACTTACTGAAGCGGAAAAGTGGAGTAGTTGTTCTCTCCTACCTGTAACAATAGAAAAGCACTCATTAATGTCAGAAAACAAATAAGCAAAGCCTGAAAAAACATTGCAGTAACAACAGTTATTAAATAATAAGATAAAGCCTCCTACTATCCTTTAAAGATACTAGCTGGATTTACTAAAATTATAGGGAGACAAACCGCACAATAAACTCAATTTCGATGCAGGGAACACTGGGCTAAGATCACGTTTCTTTGTCTCCCTGTGTAAGTCATTCAGTCAAACAATACGATAAGATCAATTATTATCTTTTACAATGTCGGTTGTCTTCTGTACTTGTGAAACTGTTCCATGTAGTTATGGCAGTGTATCAGTGAATATTAATACCAATCAGCTGGCTCTCAGTAAACGTGGAGATACGACGGGTGTTCAGTAAGTAATGCAAAGATTTTTTTTTTTGTTAGTCCTACGTCAGAAGGTAAAATGTTGAAGTAGTTGTGGATATCATGGAATATTCTTGCTTCATGCCCTATAGTTTCATGAGCTTCCGATAGGTAGCAGCGCCGTAAGTAACCTTCAAAATGGCATTTGTAATGGAGTTGTGTTCCAAGCACAACGCTGTCACTGAGATTCTTTTGGCGGGAAACCAGAGCATCGCAGATATTCATAGGCGCTTGCAGAACGATTACAGAGACATGGTAATGAATAAAAGTATCTTGAGTCAATGGGTGAGGCGTCTGTCATCATCGCAACAAGTTGGCACAAACCTGCCCGATGTCCCGCGTACCGGGAAGCGAACACAGCTGTGCCTCCTGCAAGAAATTGAAGAAACAACTTCAGCGTGTTCGTCGCCACAACAACTCAACTCAAGGCCTCACACACGTCTGCGCACCTGAGAGGAGCTCGCAAAACTTCATGGGACTGTTCATCCTCATCCATCCTTCAGCCCGGATCCTCTCCCAATGAGGGATGGAATCTGTGGGAAGCAGAACGTGAATGATGGGGAGGTTATTGATACAGGAAGATGTCGACGCCGACGTCGACCAGTAGAGTGGTACTGTAAGGCGGTATGAGGCTGTCCCATTCAACGGAGATTATGTTGAAAAATAGAGTTTTGCAACCAAAAAGGGGGGAATAATAATGAGTATTGGAATCCTCAATAAAACCAACCCGCTTTCAGAAGAAATTTGTTGTATTACTTAATGAATGCCCCCCGTAATTTTCAGACACAAGTTGGGGTTGACGGAGGGTAGGTAGGGAAATCGCTCGTGTCCGTTCTGAGGGACCATCCCTAAATTCTCCTGCAATGATTTAGAAAGAAATTACACAAAACTGTGGATACACGGGCAGGGATATAAATGGCCGTCCTGTGAATACGAGTCCAGTGTCTTCAATGAAAAGAAAAGTGCAAACATAATACGAAGCAACTTCAGAAAGTGATTTATACATCTCGTCCCACGCTAGGACAATAATGCGCACTGTCAGAAGAGAGTACATCTTTCGGGTTTCCTGCAGACAGTTCTGCTGTGGTTCAGATAACATGTATTTCAGTGAGCGAGTGCAATGGCGCAGAATATCCAAACATGCTCTAACTTTGAAGTACGGAGGGCAGCACTATTCGTGTGGGGAATACGTGTAAATTGCACAAAGATTCGCCGTAAAGGTTTGGCGATGTATGTACCGAATGTATTGTCGCGTTCAGCCATAGCGGAATGATACCTACGTGGATGATGGTGATCGGGAAGTCCTGATCTTGCACCGTACGATTTCTATCTTTTAGGCAAGTTGAAAGAGCACTGGGAGTGGAGGATTCTTCCAACGATGAGGACGTTCACACAGCTGTTCTCGAATGGCTCTGTAACTGAGGATCTGTCTTCTGTTGTTCAGCAACTGAACGACTGGTATTTATGGGTATTACATATTGTGCACAGAAATGTAGCAACAAATTTCGAATGGCTTTAGAGGGTGTCTTGAGGAGACAATTCGAGGACAGGTACCCATATCTGGAAACGTCACACAAGGACGCTACAGAGCGTAGAAGTTACAGGCACCGGCGCCTGGCACTATGCCATCCCTTCGGCAGCAAATGTGACTTTGTACTCCGATAGACTGAGGCGAAACTTCTCACAGTGTTGTTTGTTATTCAGTGATCGCGACTGATTGCCACGATAGCCAGTGCAGAAGGGTGAGTTAGCTGCTACGTAGACCGACCTTATCTCCTGTGAAAGCCGACACAGGTTTCAATCGGCAGTTCATTTTTCTCCTGTGTACTAGAAACAATGGAGATTTTAGATGACTCATCACATGGTTCCTCTCCACAATTTTTACACCCCTCCCTTCCCTCCCCCTCCAACACACAAATACACAGACTTCCCTCCATTAAAAAACTGATAATTCCTTGATAGCTCAGGATGTATCCTATCAACTGGTCCCTGCTTGTAATCAATTTGTGCCATAGTTTTCTTTCTCCTCGATTCGTGTTTAGTAACTCCTCATTACCTTATCTATGCATCTAATCTACTGCATTCTTTTGGAGCAGCACATTTCAAAAGCTTCCATTCTCTTCTTGTCTGAACTTATAGTCAATGTTTCACTTCCATACCAGGCTACACTCCAGACAAATACCTGTGTACAGCCAACGTGCATTTAATATGCTCTACTTCGGCCATCGTCAGCTGTTATAGAGTCCAAACAACAAACGTCATCTACTGCTTTTAGTATCTCATTCCTCCCGGCTAATTCTATCAGCATCACCTGATTTAATTCGACTGCATTACATTACTGTTGTTTTCTTTCGTCGATACATTATAATCTTTTTCCATGGCACTATCGATTCCATCGTCACCGGCAAACAGAAAAGTGTTTATGTCTTCTCCTTGAATTTCAATTCCGTTTCCATTTTCCTTGGTGGATACACTACAGCCCTGTCTCGGTTCCTTCTCAACCACTGCTTCCGTATCATGTCCTTCTACAGCGTGGTTTCTGAATAAGCTGTAACTAACTTTTCACTCCATGTGTATTACACCTGCTATCTTCATACTTTCAAATAGTGTATTCCAATCAATATTGCGAAAAGCTTTCTCTAAGTCTACGAATACTGTAAACGTAGTTTTTCCTTTTCGTAATCTAGCTTCTAAGAGAAGTCGTTGGGTCAGTATTGCCTGGCACGTTCCTACATTTATCGGGAACCAGAACTGATTTTCCCCGAGGTCGGCTTCTACCAGTCTATCAATTCTACTGGAAATAATATGCGTCCGTATTTTGCAACCAAGTCTTGTTAAACAAATAGTTAGGTACTATTCACATTTGTCAGTATCTGCTTTCTTTATTCAACTGTATGTGGATGAAATGCTTCCGCGTTTCCAGGAGGGTGAAGACGGTGAGTACGACACTCACTAAAACGCAGCGGTGGAAAAAAAAAAAAAAAAATGAAATGATCGTATGTCATTGACGGCCGGGAGTCCTCACCGGGGGATGTTCGGCTGCCGAGTTGCAAGTCTTTTCAGTTACGCAGCATTGGGCAACTTGCGTGTCGATGACGATGTGGACAACTCAACACCCAGTCCCCGAACGGAGAAAAATCTCCAAGCCGGCCGGGAATCGAACCCGGGCCAGCTGCATGGCAGTCAGACACGCTGACCACTCAGCAAAGGGTGTGGACAACGTAGCGGTATCTTAAAGGTTCCGCCCGGCTGGAAACCCGACAATACACCGGAATTCTGTGTTGGCGCAGTCGTCACTTGAAAACTGTACATGCGTCGAAATCTCACTTGTTGCCTAAATGGGCCAAATCCTGTAACAATCGATGGACGTCACGTCGTTTCTGGAACATGGCCTTCACATTCTTAGCAGAGGGACGAACTATTGACAGAGCTTATTTGTAGAGGCTAGCGAGACAGTGAAATCGTTTTAGTGAAGTAATACGGCTCACAGAAGGAGGAACAGCCTAAGTACGAGATCCGAGCACTTAAGGCTGGCTGGGGATTTCAAGTGGAAAGGAAGACAGCCTCACCTTCTGTGGGGGCGGAGAACGAGGTAGGCGTGGCACGCCCTGGGGAGTCTCACGCACCGCCAGAGGGGCGGGGGACAACTGCGTGCATCACACACACACACACACACACACACACACACACACACACACACAAATTTTCAGCGTGGGCTGCGCTAACCAGTGGTCAGCTAAGAAAACTGCTGCGACCAACTGTAATGATTGGGATGTAAATATCTTTCACTATGATAACTTACTTAGCTACGCAGCTTTAATTCAAGGGCGGAATATGAGTATGAAATGGAGGTGAGTGAATAGTTCCGCGCGTGTGTGATGAGAAGAACTTCTCGAGTTTATAGACGGTACACGCGCAAATACTGCTTGATATACAAGCGATGTTAAGATGTGTAAGAGTAGATATTGTAGGAGTAGTTACATGCGAACATTGCTGTCATCATTAACATGCAGTTTCGTTGGATTACGTCGAACTCTATGCCTTGTCAGCTCAGTCAGCCAGAGTATCACCTAGGAGATACGTCACATGCAGAGTCTGAATTTAACAGGAAGAATCACACAAAAAGTGCATATTTCACTGCAGAGCAAAGTACTCTCTGGAAGCCGCGCTCCAGTCTTTAACGCGGCCATTTCTTCGCTAAATCCCTGCTTCTTATAAAGTTTGAAAAGCCAGGGACTAGGTGCTGAAGTGAAGTAAGGGTGGGCCGTCAATTGTGCGAAGAAAGCTGAATTATTGGCATCACCAAACACGAAACTCAATGGTTCTCTTTCAATTTCCCAGCCCGATACACTATGTTAATCGGTCGGAAAGATTCACCACACCCTGTAAATTGTCATGTCTATTGTGCACTTCCAAGCCATCACGTCTATTATCGTCCTAGATCAGCCCCTTTAGGTATTCTATGGCTCTTTACATACTTCGCATGGATATGTAAGCACCTTGGCACAAAAAAATCACTTCTGAAACTTGTTTTGAGCTTTATTGTAACATAATGATGTTGTACTACATTTCTGGAACGTTGTAGGCCGTCGGTATACAAGATGTAACGGGTATAAATGAAGATATTTCTATTTGGTGACTGAGGGCGGTGTACTGAGTTACATTACGTCGTTATTTGAGTCATGTGCACAAAATATTGTTAATCAGTTACATAAATGAGCACATCGTTGTAAATGTAATAATATGGCTGCAAAATAATTTTTCATAAAGTAAGCAAGCAAAATCAAACAGCGTAAATACACAATAGAAACAGATCATGTACATTAAGCAGTTATACAAAAAAAATGGCCCCACTACTTAAAAAAGTTCTAAAGTTATTCTAAAAAAATCTTTTTACGGGACTGATGATAGGTTAGTGGTGGCTTCACCTACAGCCATGTAGGGACAGCACATAACTGAATTAGATTACATTGAGGCAGGATATTGTTCCAAAGCCAGGCAGAGTTTGTTAGCTAAATAACCTAGTAACGATAGTTGGTATGTAACCTAACAAACATCAACTCACACAGCACTGTAACAGACAACACCAACGTAGATAAGATCCGCATGGACTGAGCAAAGCGAGTTTTCCCGAAGAGGGATCTTCATGTGGATTGTTACTAAAAGGGGTAGCACTATGTGGGGACGCTGAACTGGCAGTTCAATACCAAGTCCCCTTCCCCAGGTGGTGTCGGTGAAGGTGTATCTATATCTACTATATCCTCTCTTCTTTTACTCTCTTCTTAGAGTATACCATTCTTTTATAATTTTTCTCCTTGCGAATTCCTGTGTTTTTGTTTAAAAATAAGTGTTACTGCTGTAAGTGAATAATAGATAACAGCAAAGTGCAGACAAAAGAACTTCACGTAGCCCCACCACCACACGGTGCTGCATGGGCAACTGTGCCCGTGACCTCAAATGCGTAACACGATTTTGCTGCAAGATGATGGCCATGGGAACTTTCTAAGAAGTCTGTGTGGAGCACTACGGCCTGCATAAAGTAATAAGCAGATAAGCTGGCAGACACTAGTAGTCGTAACGCAACTAAAAAAAATGCAGCTCGTTTATTGAACCGTGGTAAAATTTGCTGTTTTGAAGAGCACGCCGCAGCGCGTAGTGTAAAGCAGTCGCCTTCCGTTTCTGGTGGTGGCACCGCTGTGGCAAACGCAGCTGTGGTGTCTCCCTCTGGTGAGAAAGGGGAAAACTTGCCTGTTCACGTGCATTTAAGGGGCGCTGTGAGCTCGCTAGGCAGAGGGTCGGGCCACTTGGTCAGCCGGTCAGTGTGAGGCAGTCAGCGTCTGTCTGTCGTCCGGAGCGCTAGTATGTGTTAGGCCCCCAGTCTGCTCGAGTTTGCTTAGGCAATGGGCATTGGCGGTTGGATCGATCGGTTGGTCGGTCGCGCACTGAGACACCAGATGACTTGTCCCCCAAGTGAGGTCGCCACGTGAGTCCAGTGGGTCGCGCCGTATAGCGAGGGGTAGTGGCTTCGCGGCCGACACGAGAGCAACAGGAGTCAACCCACGACATCGGTTTGGTTGGCGCGAGCTGCGACGCCGTGAGACGGGAGATAGGCGCGCATTCCTGCGTCCGTTGAAGCGGCCGGCAGCGGACGGTTCGGCAGAGCGTTTTGGACGTGCTGCGCCAGGTCTTCGCCAGACATCGCAGTTTATTAAAGGTTAAGTGATTCGTGATATGTTGTTTCATTTAATTGTTAAATTCTACATGTGTTCTTGGTCAGTCTCTCGTCCCCAGCTTACTCGTCTGTCTCTCATCCGCATTTGTTAGGCAGTTAGTGTCTGTCTGTCTGTCAATCTGCCATACGTAATAGTTGCCTCTGTGATGTTTGTCGGATACGGTGTTAACGAATTTATTGCTTTAGGTGTGAAGGCCGAATTCCTGAAATATGTTCTTATCTTGCCTATCATCTTGAGAGGTGGTATATGTGTAATGTAGAGAATGTTTGTACATTTTATGTAAGACTGCATTTCATGGGTTTTTATTTAAATGGTCATTTTAGTATATTAAGTTGCCACCCTTCAACCGTAAGAGTTCTTTTAAAAACAAGTTGCACTTTTGGTGGCGAATAATTTTAATGTGTTTTGTACCATTTCTATTCCTCTTACGGAGTGCATAGTTTATGTGTTTGTGTGAGTTGTTAAAATTTTTAGTTTAAAGTAATCTGGTGTGTTGCAGATTTGTACCAGTGTAGTCTTTCAGAGGTTGTTGTGAGCGGTCGTGACTACGGCCGTGTTAAAAGGGAGCGGCAAGGTTCTCAACCCCAAATCTCATACTGTCAGAAAAAAAATTGTTATTTCTGCCTCTGAATAAATTGTAACTTGATATTTAGAGAGTGCTTCGTGATTATAATTTTTAAATATGTTTTCATCAGTTACCCACTGGCAACTACTTCCACGCTCACATGTTGTTGTTGTTGTGGTCTTCAGTCCGGAGACTGGTTTGATGCAGCTCTCCATGCTACTCTATCCTGTGCAAGCTTTTTCATCTCCCAGTACCTACTGCAACCTACATCCTTCTGAATCTGCTTAGTGTATTCGTCTCTTGGTCTCCCTCTACGATTTTTACCCTCCACGCTGCCCTCCAATACTAAATTGGTGATCCCTTGATGCCTCAGAACATGTCCTACCAACCGATCCCTTCTTCTGGTCAGGTTGTGCCACAAACTTCTCTTCTCCCCAATCCTATTCAATACTTCCTCATTAGTTATGTGATCTACCCATCTTCTGTAGCACCACATTTCGAAAGCTTCTATTCTCTTCTTGTCCAAACTATTTATCGTCCATGTTTCACTTCCATACATGGCTACACTCCATACGAATACTTTCAGAAATGACTTCCTGACACTTAAATCAATACTGGATGTTAACAAATTTCTCTTCTTCAGAAACGCTTTCCTTGCCATTGCCAGCCTACATTTTATATCCTCTCTACTTCGACCATCATCAGTTATTTTGCTCCCCAAATAGCAAAACTCCTTTACTACTTTAAGTGCCTCATTTCCTAATCTAATTCCCTCAGCATCACCCGACTTAATTAGACTACATTCCATTATCCTTGTTTTGCTTTTGTTGATGTTCATCTTATATCCTCCTTTCAAGACACTGTCCATTCCATTCAACTGCTCTTGCAAGTCCTTTGCTGTCTCTGACAGAATTACAATCTCATCGGCGAACCTCAAAGTTTTTATTTCTTCTCCGTGAATTTTAATACCTACTCCTAATTTTTCTTTTGTTTCCTTTACTGCTTGCTCAATATACAGATTGAACAACATCGGAGAGAGGCTACAACCCTGTCTTACTCCCTTCCCAACCACTGCTTCCCTTTCATGTCCCTCGACTCTTATAACTGCCATCTGGTTTCTGTACAAATTGTAAATAGCCTTTCGCTCCCTGTATTTTACCCCTGCCACCTTTAGAATTTGAAAGAGAGTATTCCAGTCAACATTGTCAAAAGCTTTCTCTAAGTCTACAAATGCTAGAAACGTAGGTTTGCCTTTCCTTAATCTTTCTTCTAAGATAAGTCGTAAGGTCAGTATTGCCTCACGTGTTCCTGTGTTTCTACGGAATCCAAACTGATCTTCCCCGAGGTTGGCTTCTACTAGGTTTTCCATTCGTCTGTAAAGAATTCGTGTTAGTATTTTGCAGCTGTGACTTATTAAGCTGATAGTTCGGTAATTTTCACATCTGTCAACACCTGCTTTCTTTGGGATTGGAATTATTATATTCTTCTTGAAGTATGAGGGTATTTCGCCTGTTTCATACATCTTGCTCACCAGATGGTAGAGTTTTGTCAGGACTGGCTCTCCCACGGCCGTCAGTAGTTCCAATGGAATATTGTCTACTCCGGGGGCCTTGTTTCGACTCAGGTCTTTCAGTGCTCTGTCAAACTCTTCACGCAGTATCATATCTCCCATTTCATCTTCATCTACATCCTCTTCCATTTCCATAATATTGTCCTCAAGTACATCGCCCTTGTATAGACCCTCTATATACTCCTTCCACCTTTCTGCTTTCCCTTCTTTGCTTAGAACTGGGTTTCCATCTGAGCTCTTGATATTCATACTAGTCGTTCTCTTATCTCCAAAGGTCTCTTTAATTTTCCTGTAGGCGGTATCTATCTTACCTCTAGTGAGATAGGCCTCTACATCCTTACATTTGTCCTCTAGCCATCCCTGCTTAGCCATTTTGCACTTCCTGTCGATCTCATTTTTGAGACGTTTGTATTCCTTTTTGCCTGTTTCACTTACTGCCTTTTTATATTTTCTCCTTTCATCAATTAAATTCAATATTTCTTCTGTTACCCAAGGATTTCTACTAGCCCTCGTCTTTTTACCTACTTGATCCTCAGCTGCCTTCACTACTTCATCCCTCAAAGCTACCCATTCTTCTTCTACTGTATTTATTTCCCCCATTCCTGTCAATTGCTCCCTTATGCTCTCCCTGAATCTCTGTACAACCTCTGGTTCTTTTAGTTTATCCAGGTCCCATCTCCTTAAATTCCCACCTTTTTGCAGTTTCTTCAGTTTTAATCTACAGGTCATAACCAATAGATTGTGGTCAGAGTCCACATCTGCCCCTGGAAATGTCTTACAATTTAAAACCTGGTTCCTAAATCTCTGTCTTACCATTATATAATCTATCTGAAACCTTTTAGTATCTCCAGGGATCATCCATGTATACAACCTTCTTTCATGATTCTTAAACCAAGTGTTAGTTATGATTATGTTGTGCTCTGTGCAAAATTCGACCAGGCGGCTTCCTCTTTCATTTCTGTCCCCCAATCCATATTCACCTACTATGTTTCCTTCTCTCCCTCTTCCTACACTCGAATTCCAGTCACCCATGACTATTAAATTTTCGTCTCCCTTCACAATCTGAATAATTTCTTTTATTTCATCATACATTTCTTCAATTTCTTCGTCATCTGCAGAGCTAGTTGGCATATAAACTTGTACTACTGTAGTAGGCGTGGGCTTCGTATCTATCTTGGCCACAATAATGCGTTCACTATGCTGTTTGTAGTAGCTTACCCGCATTCCTATTTTCCTATTCATTATTAAACCTACTCCTGCATTACCCCTATTTGATTTTGTGTTTATAACCCTGTAGTCACCTGACCAGAAGTCTTGTTCCTCCTGCCACCGAACTTCACTAATTCCCACTATATCTAACTTCAACCTATCCATTTCCCTTTTTAAATTTTCTAACCTACCTGCCCGATTAAGGGATCTGACATTCCACGCTCCGATCCGTAGAACGCCAGTTTTCTTTCTCCTGATAACGACATCCTCTTGAGTAGTCCCCGCCCGGAGATCCGAATGGGGGACTATTTTACCTCCGGAATATTTTACCCAAGAGGACGCCATCATCATGTAATCATACAGTAAAGCTGCATGCCCTCGGGAAAAATTACGGCTGTAGTTTCCCCTTGCTTTCAGCCGTTCGCAGTACCAGCACATAGTCTGATTAAATGTGTTAATGTTCTTGATGAATCGCTACTAAATAAAGTAAATTCTTTACGAAAGGATTTTGGAAGCAGAAACCACGGTTCATATATCAGTGGCGACTTTGCGAAGAAGCTTATACGGGCATCTGTACCGTCCGAGCTACACTTGCACCACTTGCACGCGCACCGCTAAACACGATTTCGTCACAACTTTCCGATGTCAAACCGCGGTACCCCCGAGCTGCACCACGCCTCATAAGACAGTGGGGAGGAGTTCGCGACTGGGACATACGCCGAGCTGCTGCGTACAACGAGTGCGCCTTTAATAGCGACCGAGCGACGAGGCCATTAATTCAGCAATCAAAATGTATTTAGCCCCCTGGGTACCCGCCCCGGTCCGTATCATTGAATGCGGAATGGTAATTTTACGGGGACAATGGACGCGGCAGTTAATTTAAATAAGCTGCATCGTATAAATAACGCAACGCAGCGCGCACGTTTCGCGCCGCTGTTGATGATCTCACGCACAGCTGAATTAATTGGTGGAATCAGTTCCGTTCACAAAGAACTGTTCGCATGTACTGAACAGATTCTGCCGATTATTTTTCTTTTTGAAGCAGATGAGCAGTTGATTAATTGTTTTTCGAACTATTATGGCTGCCTGGGTCTTGAGCTCGTGAACTTTTGTTTGTGACGGTCAGTCGAAATACGCTCAGAAGTCAACAATGGCGATGATGATTTATTTCCACAAGAGTAATTTCTATAAATGTGTAACTAATTATCCCACTGTGAGAAGAAATAGGTAGCTCATTTATCACAGATGTGTAACAACGTACTGCACGTTACGACTCCGGAGTTCCATTATGAGAGAAGAAGTGTAAATCAGTCACTTGCCGTGTTGCATCGGTTTACCGTGATTTACAGAATCAGTACAGGCGAATGCAACGACAGTTTCCTTCAAAGTTCTTTCCTTTCTTCATGAGTCTAGAGTAACAGTTCTCAGTAAATACGAATAAAATCAAGGTAGCGTCCGCAACTAAGAAAATCAGTCCAATAACACTCGTTTACTAGATTAGTGATGATGTCAAGTACTGTGATTCATTCTTTAAATATGAAGGGGTAAATACTGTTCCAGGGTGGAGTCCGTAACACGCATACTTTGGCTCTGAGCACTATGGGACTTAACATCTGAGGTCATCAGTCCCCAAGAACTGAGAACTACTTAAACCTAATTAACCATGAGGACATCACACACATCCATGCCCGAGGCAGGATTCGAACTTGCGACCGTAGCGGTCGCGCGGTTCCAGACTGAAGCGCCTAGAACCGCTCGGCCACAACGGCCGGCTCACGCATACTTTCTAAGGACGTTTAGTGCACGTGTCAACGCCCGTATAGCGGCCTAGCCCAGTCCCTATGCAAAGAGAGGTCGTAATAATAAAAAAAAGTTAAAACCGGTGTTCCAATCACAGATTCGGATTGCTGATACGATTATGTGTTCAGTGGTAGTAGGCCCTGGGCTGCATATTTCTTTATTAAAAAGCCGGTGGATTTAATTCGCTTTATTATGCATTAAAAGCAATTTTCTCAAGCCACTTGCAACCACAGATTGCTTGCCCGAGGATAGAATATCAGATGGTGGAGACAGAGAAATTTCTGAGCTCACGTATCAACCAATTTATAAATTCCTCAAACTGGCGAAGAACTGCAGAATATCCAGTGACCGTTGGTTTCAAAATCCACGTTAAGGCAACGGTTGCGCGGAGGGACACCGGCGTCTCTGACGACCAGGCACCTTTTGCCACGCGAGTAATGCCAACTTGTGCGTAGGCTTGCCGAACAGCCCTTCGGTTGGAAGTCCAAGCGATCGTCGGCATTCCTGCCCCCGCTCATGTTGGCAGCACGGACCTTTCGTTCTCGGAGGAAGCACACAGTGTGCGAAGACCCGACATTGCAGACCTACTGAGAGTCGCCTTCTCGGCTTCTTTGCAGTGCTTGATGGGCTCATTGCGTGGCATGGAAGCAACGAGGCACCATTACCGCGGATGTTATCAAGCCATTCGCGGCAGAATGCTCACAGCAAAGCCGACCGTCTTTAAGACGCAAAAAAATTCGGTTTGGACTGCGATAGATCAGCCTACTGGTTTTATCATTGTTAATTCGGTAGTCTTTTTCGTGCTTCCCCCGTCCGTGTGGTCGTAATGTGTTTCTACTCATGACTTACTACCATATCTTATGATTCGAATCCTGGAGTTCATCTTTGTTAAGCTGCATCAAAACTCTCTCTAAGGACTGAAGTAGTTATCGCTATCTGTGTTCGTATCTTGTGTATTTCCATGTAGTTGAGGCCTGGTCCACAGCAAGCCTGCATATCGCCTGGGTAGGAATTGTGGTCTGGATAGTTATGATGTATTTGCATCGACACTGCCTGTTTTTTCAAATCGGTTACGAGAATACATTTGCTTTTCTTTTAGCTGTCTGTTACTGGTCAGTGGACCCCCCCCCCCCCCCTGTTTTCTTTGTTAATCAATTACTTTCAATCAGCAATCGTAGTCCCTGCAGTATCTGTAGAAGAATCGGTCGCCATCACGGTCCGGAGACCAGCAGATCATCAGGTGAGGTTCTTCTAATCTGATGATACGCAAGACGGTGGCAGACAGAACTCGTTTGTCGTTCCCTCCAAAGCCACAAGGAACGACTAAAGCTACAAGTCCTCACCAGGTAGGCATCACGACAGTTATCAAACGAACTGAGAGACACGCTGCTGGGATAGCAAGAGATCAGCAGAGCCCACTCTTTGCAAAATGTGGCACTCTTCTCACAGTAGCCTGTTGTGGAAATCTGTAGAACTACCAACCAACCGCCGGCCGTTGTGGCCGAGCGGTTCTAGGCACTTCAGTCTGGAACCGCGAGACCGCTGCGGTAGCAGGTTCGAATCCTGCCTCGGGCATGGATGTGTCTGATGTTCTTAGGTTAGTAAGGTTTAAGTAGGTCTAAGTTCTAGGGGACTGATGACCTCAGATGTTAAGTCCCATAGTGCTCAGCACCTTGAACCATTTTTTTAAGATGCAATGTTCCTTTGGACATGCGTGCATGTCCATGCATGCACGCATTCATGTCCCAAGGAACTTTGCATCGCAGTTCAGTGCATCACAGGCACTGCAACATCGTATTTATCTGCCGAGACCAGGTAAGCGTCTCACCTGTACAGGAATATACATAATGGATGTACCAGTACACGTTGTAGAAGCATGGTTGGCGATATATGTAAGTTTGGGCCCGGCCGTAGGTCACGCACTAGTAGCCAAATGGTACGGCGACCGCTCGAGATACGCGCGAAATCTGGGTTCGAGTCCCGGTCCGGCACAATTTTTTTATTGCCATCATTCCATTCTACAGCAACTGCGAATACATTTAATGTATTTGAGAATTTGGTTAGTTATCATTTGTCAAAAAGCTTAAATATAGTTTGGTAGTTTCGACGACAATTTAAGAGTATTTTGTATATAATCTGATCAGAGAATTTGTATTAAACTTTACTATAAAAATCGAAGGAAGTGCAGCAAAGTTACAGAAATGTTCAGTATTGTTTTTCGTAAATCTGGTATGAATAAAACATGCTTTACCCCAGAGGCATAAGCGTTTTGAAAAGATCGTGAAGATACTGAAAATATCGGGCGCCCACGGCGCTCCAGTACGGCATCGGCCGATGAAATCGTGAAAAAAGTCGAAGTAATGATTATGAACTATCGGTGAATCATAATCAGAAAAGTCACTGATGATGTCAGCGTAGCAAATGGCTGACGCCATCAAATGATTTCGGATGGTTTGGATGTCATGCGCGTGACAGCAAAATTTGTTCCAAAATTATTGGGTTACGTACAGCGGCGAATGAAAGCGGCTCAAGAGTCGCTAAATGAAGCAGATTACGATGTAAAACTAATGTGTCATAACAGACGATTAAACTCTGCTTTACGGGCATGACGTCGAAACTAAGGCTGAATTATTCCAGAGAAAAGTGTGTTGGGTCGCCAATAACGAGAGAAACTCGACAAGCATGGTCAGATGTGAAGGTTATCCCCACTGTGTTCTCCGATTGTAAAACCACAGTGCACCAGAGTTCTTGCTACAGTGTAACGTAGGAGATCGAGACCGTTTACGCGAAGCAATCCGAAAAAATTTAACGCCCGGCTTTGCGGCGAAACAATTCGTAGCTTTTATACCACGGTAATGCTGCTGCACACACACTTCACTGCTTTTTCGTGAATATTTGGCCAAAACCAATACTGTACTGATGCACTAGCCTCAAAATAAAAAAATAAAAAAACACTTAAGGCCTGCCGTTTTTCAAGAGTAAGCTCTGTACTGGATTACAAACGCATCACAGAGAGCTAAATGCTATCACACCGATCGAGATTTTGAAGGGCATAACTCTGATGTAGACGAAAAAATAAAATCCTTTCCAAGAAATAAAAATTCCAGCTATTTTTTTATGTTCAAATGTGTGTGTATCCTTATGGGTCTTAACTGCTAAGGTCATCAGTCCCTAAGCTTACACACTACTTAAGGTAAATTATCCTAAGGACACACACACACACCCATGCCCGAGGGACGACTCGAACCTCCGCCGGGATCAGCCGTTGTTTTTTTAACACACTGAAAGGGCAGTGCTGTTGAGAATTACAGCGGTACCGCGTTTCTTGTTTCGCGCCTCGAGTTATTCGAAATATGTCCGTAGCTGTCGACACTGAACGTCACGTTCTGCATGTAACTTGTGCGTACCGTGAATTTTTTTTTCACCGGAAGAATCCTAGTACTTAAGCCGGCTGTCCATCGGTGTATCCTTGACATTATGTTTTAGGCATATGTTAACCACAAACAGCGTTACGATCGACATTACCGAATGAGTAGTCCAGATATTTTATGCTTCGATTGCACAACATGTGGCAGATGTGTAAGATGCCACATGACCTTCAACGCTGTGTTGACCATAACGTCGAGAGGAACGGAGAGAGCTTCATCCTTCATGATAAGAATTCTGGCGAGCGGAAGAAGCGAACTCCGCCTCCCTCATGTAGAGCTGCCAACAAGAAGAATGGGAGCTGTGATTTGTGCTTCCTAAGGAACACCTCGCTGATATACAAAAGCAACGAAGTTTCAAAGTTTCGTGTGAAAGAGGCTGAATTCGTAAGAATGCGATGCCTGCGGCGGAGCAGGAACTGCATCGACTAGTAACGCAGGAAATTCTCGTAACGCAGCACAAGAAATGAAAGACAAGTAACAAAAGAAATGGAAGTGAGGATGGCAAACAGATTACAGCGAAATATCTACCATCGAAGAAACTGGGGACAGGGAAGGTTCGGAAAACTGCTTTCCGGAAAGCCAAACATTTCCGAAAGCATACTGTGCCAGTGTTCATAGGAACTTGAAACAAAGAAACATAATTTAAAACAAAGACGTAAATATACATTTTGTATCTCACATCTTGTAAGCGACACTCACATGTACATTTATATTCTACAAGCCAGCTTATGGTATGTGGTTGAGGGTACTCTTAGTACCAATATATTCCCCACCCCCTTTCCTTTTCGGCAGCGAATGGTGTGTGGGAAGAACGAGTGTCGGGAAAGCCCCGCGTAACACACGATTTATCTCGATTATTTCCTCGCGATCATTTGGCGAGGTGTATGTGGCGTGTCTCAATATGATACACGACTCTTCTTGCGATGTACGCTCTCAAAATTTCCAACCGCAAACCGCTCCGTGATGCAAAATAAATCTCTTTTACCATCTGTCGCTGGGGTTCAATGAGCACCTCAGGAAAGCCCTTGCGCAGAGTAAAGGAATCCGTGACGAAACTCGCTAGTCTTCCTTGGGTCTTCAATATCTCCTATTAATCCTATTTAGTAAGTGTCCTGATGAGAAACACTGCAAAACTAGTCGAAGGAGTGTTTTATACGGCACTTCATTCGCGCGTGAATCACATTTCCTTAAAATTCTCCCACTGAATCTCAGCCTGGCATCTACTTTTCCTAATATTTGGTTTAAAGTGGTCATTCAAGTTCAGGTCGTTCCGGATGGTAAGTCATAGGTATTTTCTCTGCTTATTTCTGCTATAGATCAACATAGAGAAAAACACAACAAACCATATAACAATAAAACCCAATTTCTCCACCTCCACAGTACCGGTAAATAAAATACATATTTGGGCCACTAACAGTTTATTTTACAGAAGCAATGTGCACTCTTCTGCGGAGTGTGTGCTGATTTGAAGCTTCCTGGCAAAAGCAAAACTGTGTGCCGGATCGAGACTCTAACCTGGAACCTTCGCCTATCGCGGCCAGGTCCTCAGTGTCCATCCAATTGCGACCAATGACCTTCCTTAACAGCTTCACTTCCTGACACTACTTTCTCTCACATCTTCCAAATTTCTCAGAAATTCTCCCGCATACCGAACGGAATTAGCACTTCTGGAAGAAATGGAGAATGTAAGATGTGAGGGCAGGTCGTGAATCGTGGTTGGATATCTCGGTCGCTAGAGTACATACCTGCGAAAGCACAAAGTCGAATGTTCGAGTCCCGCCCAGGAAGTTACAAATTAGCTGCTTGCAAGAAAGGGGACCCAAAGTAACATCAATATCTTTTGTACATCACAGAAATATACCCGTCTGCAATTCTTCTACACAGTCCTTTCGTTTCTCTTTCTACGAGCAGTATCGGCCGCCAACCGATCGGCCGCACTTTAAAGCACGTGCACAGCCAGTCACGTGTTCGCGTTTTGTCCACAGCTCGCGGTCTAGTGGTTAGTGTTGCTGTCTCTGGATTACGGGATCCCGGGTTCGATTCCCGGCCAGGATGGGGATTGTCCCTCCCCGGGGACTGGGTGTTTGTGTTGTCCTCATCATTTCGTCATCATCACCATTCGTGACAGTGGCTAGATTGGATTGTGAAAAACTTGGATTGCGTAGAAATTGGGACTTTGTACGGGCGCTGATGACCGCGCAGTTGAGCGCTCCATAAATCCAACATCATCATCACGTCTTCGCCTTTCCTACAGCCCCCATCGCGGCATGAGGGCGCTGCCACGAACGCTTACGCCGCTGCCAATGATACGCAAGCATCACCTCTCCAGAGCTCCAGGGGTGGGCCTCCTAAGTTCAAACATCGATGCACTGAGTCCCACTTTGTGTGCTTGCCATTTCATGACATTTACAGACTTTCATATTGATCAGTACTTGTCATCTACGGAAAAGTCATTATGTTGAAGACATACCTGTCTACGAACTGCCTCTGTTCCTCGCTCGTGTATCCACTAAAGAACCACAAAGAGTGCAAAGGAAGTTACAACAATTCGAAGCAAGAAATTCAATAAATATTTTATAGAAAATACATACGCTGTTCACACCTTTTCCTATGGGCAGTATTACTAATGCACTAGTCTTTAGATCACTGTGTTTCTTACAAAAATCTTGATCCGCTATAGAAATGCGTCGCTCAGCCTTAGTCGTAGACACCGTTAGAGTGCAGATAATTATCAAGAATTTAACATGTTCCTGAAAACGTCTTTTCCTATCGTTTTCGATTACGAATTATGAAATGAATCTCGATAAATTATGTAAATTAATACGTTTATTTAAAAAACTAATACACATCTAAACTCGAAAAAATAAAGAATAAAACATAAAAGCGTCGGAGACATGCACACTACTAACACAGCGCTTGATTTTTTAACACAGTTGAGGCGTGCAAGTGAGTCTTGCGCGTTCATAAACTCTTCCGATCGCGCATCCATAGGGAGGCACTTTGCAGTATACAACTACAACAATTTCGTAGAATAGCAAACTTTTCTTTTGCGATTCAAGGCTGTGGTGTGCATACTGTAAGACCTTCCGTACACACACCATCAGATTATTTGACTTGTCGCTCTAGCGAAGTAGGCGAATGTCAGCAATATGTCTTTTGGTCTTATTGTGGCGTGTTTATCTTCTGCCGTTAGGTCAGACGATAGAAATGCCACTTGCACGCTTAGAGTAGCAGATTGACGGTGACCAACTTAAACAGAACTTGATTAATTTTCACACACATTTATTAAAATAATAACAAGCATTAAATTACTTAACTTGGTTCTGGATGCTATTTACAATTGACAATCTGAAGTTCCTTTGGTCTTAGTACGTTAATCTTATTCTCACATATATCTCTGATACTTGACGAAAGTGTCTATACATTTAACTTCATGGCTAAGTACAGGAATATGATAATCTTATTAGGCGCGGACTGAAACTTGACTATAGACTGGTAAAGACTGATGCAGACTGGTACAGACTGGTGCAGACAAATGCAGACTGACTAATCGGAGGTCTGTTCACTCGTTATAATACCTCGCGCATTCATGTATCACTGCGGTCCGTTACATATTAATACGCGGATCGGCGGAAGCAGACTTTGGTCCATCTCTAAGGCAGCGCCATCTCGTAGTGCGGGGACGGACGAGCGCTGCGCCTGCGTTGTTGTGCTTAGCGGGGCGCGCTCTAGTGGGAAAGTTGTGTACGCGCTGACTACGCGGAACTACACTCCTGGAAATTGAAATAAGAACACCGTGAATTCATTGTCCCAGGAAGCTTTATTGACACATTCCTGGGGTCAGATACATCACATGATCACACTGACAGAACCACAGGCACATAGACACAGGCAACAGAGCATGCACAATGTCGGCACTAGTACAGTGTATATCCACCTTTCGCAGCAATGCAGGCAGCTATTCTCCCATGGAGACGATCGTAGAGATGCTGGATGTAGTCCTGTGGAACGGCTTGCCATGCCATTTCCACCTGGCGCCTCAGTTGGACCAGCGTTCGTGCTGGACGTGCAGACCGCGTGAGACGACGCTTCATCCAGTCCCAAACATGCTCAATGGGGGACAGATCCGGAGATCTTGCTGGCCAGGGTAGTTGACTTACACCTTCTAGAGCACGTTGGGTGGCACGGGATACATGCGGACGTGCATTGTCCTGTTGGAACAGCAAGTTTCCTTGCCGGTCTAGGAATGGTAGAACGATGGGTTCGATGACGGTTTTGATGTACCGTGCACTATTCAGTGTCCCCTCGACGATCACCAGTGGTGTACGGCCAGTGTAGGAGATCGCTTCCCACACCATGATGCCGGGTGTTAGCCCTGTGTGCCTCGGTCGTATGCAGTCCTGATTGTGGCGCTCACCTGCACGGCGCCAAACACGCATACGACCATCATTGGCACCAAGGCAGAAGCGACTCTCATCGCTGAAGACGACACGTCTCCATTCGTCCCTCCATTCACGCCTGTCGCGACACCACTGGAGACGGGCTGCACGATGTTGGGGCGTGAGCGGAAGACGGCCTAACGGTGTGCGGGACCGTAGCCCAGCTTCATGGAGACGGTTGCGAATGGTCCCCGCCGATACCCCAGGAGCAACAGTGTCCCTAATTCGCTGGGAAGTGGCGGTGCGGTCCCCTACGGCACTGCGTAGGATCCTACGGTCTTGGCGTGCATCCGTGCGTCGCTACGGTCCGGTCCCAGGTCGACGGGCACGTGCACCTTCCGCCGACCACTGGCGACAACATCGATGTACTGTGGAGACCTCACGCCCCACGTGTTGAGCAATTCGGCGGTACGTCCACCCGGCCTCCCGCATGCCCACTATACGCCCTCGCTCAAAGTCCGTCAACTGCACATACGGTTCACGTCCACGCTGTCGCGGCATGCTACCAGTGTTAAAGACTGCGATGGAGCTCCGTATGCCACGGCAAACTGGCTGACACTGACGGCGGCGGTGCACAAATGCTGCGCAGCTAGCGCCATTCGACGGCCAACACCGCGGTTCCTGGTGTGTCCGCTGTGCCGTGCGTGTGATCATTGCTTGTACAGCCCTCTCGCAGTGTCCGGAGCAAGTATGGTGGGTCTGACACACCGGTGTCAATGTGTTCTTTTTTCCATTTCCAGGAGTGTATGTACACAACAAAGACGTATTCGGACAGTAAATTTATTTTGTAAGAATTGTGTTGTACAACAATGTGAGATGGCAGTATGTGGGGGTCACGTGAGAATATGCTCCAAAAGTTAAATATTCACTGGTTATACAGCAACTGCGGGTATTAAAACTACACAGAAAGAAATTGTAAAAGGTTTTCATATTATCAGACAACACGGCACGGTCAACGACCCAAGCGTTATTTGTGTGCTATTTGATCCTGGCTTTTACAAAGCTTCCAAACGTTAAATGAAATGGGCAATCTTGGTGGCAAGCATTACCGAGATGCAGTTGAGAGACGTCACGACTGAAGCCCTGAAATTGTGTTAGGAGCCCTTTGGCATTTTTCCTCATTGCGCCAGAGCAGGCTTGCTTTTTGAGCCGCCTTTTTCGCCACCGACCAATCGGCAGCCGCGGCCCCTGCTCGCTAGGCAACCCGCAGACGACGGCCGTTGTAATTAACCCGCACGGCGCTGCGGGGCCCCGACGCGCTGCCGCGAAATTGAGGAGAGAACCGTGAAGAGGGGGTAGGGGTGGAACGGGGGTGGGGGGGGGGGAGAACCGGAGAGAGGGGATGGGAGTGTGAGGGGTTGAGGTTGTCTGCAGACCTGACCACAGCCCTGTAGCTGTTTGTCGCATCCTCGGTTGACTACCAGCACTTTCAGTGAGATACAGCTGTCATTGCAACGGCGTTGATATGAAATTTTTGAGAATGAACAAACACGACACGAAGCTGCAAACACTGCGTTCGCCTTACTATGATGCTATCCGAGCTCGACTCACGGCCTGTGTTATTCCGAATTACGATGCAGGCATTGCAGTATCGTATTTGTAGGCCGACACCGGGCAAGCGACTTTCGAGTAAAATGCCTCCCTTGTACGGGAATATACGTAGTGAATCTAAGAGTACAGGTTGACATATGGAAGTTTGGGTTTGGCCATGAGTCCTGCTCGGACAGCTTAATGGCACAGTCAACCTCTGGCTGTAGAGCGCTGCGGTACGTCCCGGCCGTTCCGTGTCGCGTTTCCGGGTCCGTTGTTGTTTACCGCGCCACCAGTTACGTTCCTGATATCCGATGGCTTTTCGCATTGGAGTGCCTCGTTCAAGCTGCAGTTTGACGCAACGTACTCTAGACCCAAGGCCTGCAAAGTAGAGAGACTTGGTACATGTGGATCCGAAAGAGCTGCTAGGTATCCACTTGTCTATCGTCTCTACCGTTGTATATCTAAAGTTCACTAACGATGAGGCCTGTGACTATCTTCTCAGACGCTCGAAGGAACGTTATAGATTCTACCACTCTCATGGAAACGTGGGTGTGGCAACCCTTGAACGCACTGGACTGGGAATACAAAATGTGCGCTTGGTTGAGCTACCATTTGAAGTTCCAGCGAATTTAGTAGTCACCCTTGCTCTTCGACCCTATGGCACAGTCCTCGGCCATATGGCCAAAAAATGGAAGACCTTCGAAACTCACCGTGTCATTAACGAGGTGCGATAGGTCCGCATTGAACTGCAGCACCATATACCTTCTTATCTCACGATAGCTTGTTGCCCAGCGATAATTATTTACGATGATCAACCGAGGACCTGCTCCGGTGTGGGCAGGTAGGCCGTGTATGTGCAGAATGCCTGCAACGTAGTCTCGTGCAGACGCCCTCGGACGATCAAATTCGTCGGACACAGAGGCGAGACCGCGTAAACAGAAGCCGAGGCGACATAAGAAACGGCGAATAACGACCAAGGCAGTAACACGGCCTGAGGAAGCCGAGGTGCGTTAGCCGATACACCGATCCGACACGGCCGATCCTAACGTACCACATGTTTAAATGTCTTCTCCCCCGCTAACGGAGGGACCGCGCACTGTGGGGCTGCGGGAGACTATCGAAGCCCCGACTAGCGAACGCACCCACGACTACGGCTGCCTCTCGAGATCCATTGTTACCTACCTTCCTCGGAGACTGGGTGCAGGATATGGAGTTGCAGAATGAGATTCAGGTGCCTGACGATACACCGACGCCATTGGCCGCGACATACGCCTAGGCCGGCATGACCTACACCCGCCGCTTCCTATCTCTTGCCCTGAGGACGCTGCACACCGCGACTCCTGCCCCCGTGTAATAGCAAGGACAGCCCCCGCGACTTGTGCTCTCAAAACACGTATGCTCCAAGATACATTATGACAGCGGATCTGGATGCTGTTTGCCTTCAAAAAGTCCAACCAGGACTCTGTCTCGATACCTACAGACATGACGCCTACGCCGTATCTTCTCAGATGTGGGCGTGAGAGGTACGCCTATTCTGCTCAGGAAGGGATTATGGCAACTGAAATAACCCATTTACCGCCGGCCCGTGCGGTCACACTCAGATTGGTACAGTTCGCCTGGTGAAATTGTACGCTCCTTCTGGAACCGACACAGGAGAGAAAACCGCACCTTTTATGCCGAAGACAAGAGCATTACTCTTGCAGGGCAATGCCGACCACTTAGTAGTAGGCGGACATTTCAATCGTGTGCTAAGACCATCCGAACAGATGCCACACTATATCTGCCCGCCTGTTGCGATCGAAAGGCATACACTTACTTTACTCACCATTCCGCGAGCTATTTGGATCGAGTTTACATCACACACGACATGTGATAGGCAGTTGTCGACGCGGAGATGTAGCCGGCATCTTTCACGGACCACCTGGCGTATGTGTGTATTCTCACCCTCCGCCGCCAATGCGTCCAGCGATGTAGGGGTCTGTGGGGCCTCAATCGGGCTCCTCTTGATAAGGTAAAGTGTAGACGCGAAGTTGAGTCCACGTGGAGCAGCTCGCAACGACGATTGCCAGCCCACGGTTCCACACTTCAACGGTAGTTACGGTGTGTCAAACCCGCCTTGTGCCGAACATTAACCAGCTATGGACGAGACAGAGAGCGTTGATAAACCGCGACCACTGAATTCTACTACACTGCGCTCCGCGAACTGGCTGTGCAACCCCAGTCGACGGTGGGACAATCGGCAGAACACTTTGTCAAGGCACAATCGCTACGTGTCACCGCGGTACGTCTCGTGGGTGTGCAGGTGCGGGCAAGGACAATTGATGACGCTAATGGAGAACGAGCTCCCCTCCACAATATCATTCAAGAGAGGAGAATACGCAAGAGACCTCATTACGGGGGTCGAGACGGAGGATTGAAGACGAGCTGAATCGCAAATGGATATCGTCCGAGCGTTCACCCAGTTCTACCAGCGAGAGTACAATTGATGTAGGAGTCACGGAAGTCCTATGCGACCTACCCGTCTCTCAAAACCCACAAGATGATGCTACACTCTTGTCGGAGGTGGCTTCGGAAGATCTACGAGAGGCTATGTTGCGCGGTTCTCCCAAGAAAACGCCATGCCCTGACGGATTCTCTCTTGAATTTTAAAAAAGGTTTTTTGATCTTAAGGGTCCAGCGTGGGTCAGGATGTACAGAGAACTCCGGAACCCCGATTTTCGAGTACCATCTGAACTCACTAAGCGTCTCTTGACTCTGGTGGCCAAATCCGAAGGAGGTTGTTGCCCGCTTGATTTCCGCGCACTGAGAATGCTAACAAAAGAGTACAAACTATCGACAAACATCCTCCGTGAGAGGCTCAAATTTACGGTAATGGTGGCCATTCACAATGATCAAACCTGCCTCTGAGGCAAGACTAATGTGTTTACGACTCTGAGCACCTACAGAGATGTAGTGGCGCTCAATCAAACATGCCGTCTCCAGGTCGCTCTTGTTGCCCTGGATTTTGACCATGCTTTCGATCGCATAGATCATGCATTCCTGCGTGCAGTTATGGAACACATCGGTACCCCACGCGTGGCGACATCTATCACATTGGTATCCAGCGCGTGGCGACGTCTATTGTGCTTCGTTTGATCCATGAGACAGTCGCGAGGATTGTGGTAAACGGTTACCGTCCAGCCCAGTCCATGTCAACATGTCCGTCAGCCAGGGCTGACCTCTTACTGCCATGTTATTCGCCATTGCCCTCGAACCCGTCTTCAGTGACAGCGGTGACGGTTGCAAGGACTTGACCACCGCTCCGCGACCTTTCGATGTGGTGCGCACGCCGATGATGCGATATTCTTAGCTGTTCTTAGCACGGACTGGTGACGAAATACGTATGGTGCTTTCTTGGTTCCAACAGTACTGGACGGTGGCAGGCAGTGTGATCAACCTACGGAAATCAAGCTACTTGGTAGTGGGATGAGGCACGCCTGCAGAACTGGATGTAGCCGTGACAAGCGTCCCAGTGCCCAAATGTTTAGGGATATGTTTCCATCGTTTCAACGACCCCGCACACAGGCTCACCTCAACATATTTATCTCGTCAAACATTCAGCAACGAGCTCAGAACGTCAATGGGTATATGGCTTCTCAATTTAACCATGACGCCCACGTATTACCGATGACAGACACGATGGCTTCCAGGATACAGGCAGTGTACGGAGTCGTGGTGAACGCTGGTGCAGTTTTTAAGGTCCTTCCACAAGGGAGCTGTTGGACCCAAGCACAGATCACTGGCGCAATACCCTCGCTCAATGCGGCGACTCTGGCTTCCGCCAAAAAGACAGTCTTCCTGGTATCCTGATGGAAGAGGTACCCGCCGGTATCTGCTGGAGATTTATCGCCCTTGCTATCTCATATTAGGAAGTTTTTCGTGGAACACAGGTATATGTTGGGAGTTATACCGGAGACACAGAATCCGACAGCAAAGATTTATTATGGTGCCTCCAACACTGGAATCCGGCTAACGATATTGTAAGACGACACCCCACTGTCGACTGGACGCGGTTTTGGCGAGCCATCCACGCGTCCTTCCTGTCCACGTAAGTGCGGTCGACGTGATATGTGGTCACTAACGAGAAATTTACGACCTGACGAAGGGTCCATGCAGTTCACCCATCGGACGATCACATGTGCCCCCGGTGCGCGATGGTAGATATGGACGAACACAGACTGAACTGTGGCCAGCATGCGAGTGCTGGAAACTGATCTGCCAGATACTGGCTTTCCCCCTACGCCGCCTCTTTAGTTCGATTGTGACCCTGGACCTCTTCATCCCGACGCCTTCTATTTAACGATAACCCAGATGAATGTGGTCAACTGGGTAAAACGAGTGGTGATACAGTATACCTACCGCGAGAGCGTGAAGGAAGTTCTCAGTACATGACGGACGAGTTCACGGTCTTAACGAACAGATCGCAATACCGGAACTTTATTGCTAACTATTTGGGGTCGTCGTTCATGGACCCACCCAGCTGGGGTTTGCCGGGTATGACAAGCAGTTGAATTGCAAACGTGATGTTTCCGCGGTACCCAATACGGTAACAGAAACGCTCTCTGGCTGTGTGCAGTGGCCCCAGACACTGCGACGGTTGACGACTGGTGATGCCCGTTGAAATGACGATCACCTCTTACTGACCGCCCGCTTCCAGAAGATGATGATAGCGGGCAAGATGGTTCTTTCTCGTTTCCATTATCGTCGTAGTTTTTGGCGTATGGCTCCTTTTATTTGTTGATTTAAAAAATGGTAAGTCGACTGCTCGTGATAAGAAGGAAATCCTGGATCGAGTCCCCCTCTGGCATAAATTTTTATCGACGTCAATCCATTATACAGATGATGGTTATTCATATTCACAACTGCGAATACGTATCTTGTATTTCATAGCGGCTGTAGTCGCCGAAGTCCCTGTTCCTTCGGAAATGCAACCATGTCCGAAGCAACATTGCATCGTCATTAGGAATAACACAGGCACTGCAATATCGTACTTAGTGAACATTTTTGCCGCTGAAACCTTCGCAGACGAAGGTTTACGGTGTGGTTCATACCTGTAGAACCAGCGTTCTAAAATGAAAACTGGTAGATAAACAGGAATTGAAAGTCGAATAGCACGAGAATCGAGAAAAGGAAAACCTGTGAGTCTATGTCACCAACTTCGCGGCAGCTTTGGAAGTAGCTACCTTGGATGCAATTCGTAATTTTCATGTAGAAAGGGCATCATGTGGCACAGCAAACAAAAAGATAATTACATGAGTAAAACAATGGTACCACTCATTTGAACATAACTTTATTCATTCTCGATTTATTACTGATGTTTCGTCCTTGCATGAGACGTAAAAATTGTGGAAGGCCTCCTATCTAGGAAGCGTTTAAGATCTACCAAGTGTACCACCGGAAGGTGAGTGTACCTAACCACATTTACCGAATCAGGATCAGGGAGCTGCCACACTAAAAGGGTCTAAGTAAAATCTCCGAATATATGCTATCTTGCATTAATTAATCAAGCCCTGAACTATATAACGATGTGATCATGGTAGTGGGAAAAGAGTGATAACCATGAATACTAGAAAAAAATCAGAGAATAGAAAATAGAATAGAAAAAACTCAGAGAATATCTCATTTCCAAGGAGAAACGTTATGACCTATTCATAATTAATTCTCGACTCCGATTTAAATAAAACTGTGCAACATTAAACTTCAAATCTATAATCACTGTAAAACATATCACTTCAGTGCAAAAAAATACCAAACACAAGAGTAAAAATATTGTAACACTCTCCCGTACAGGGTTTAATGTATATAAGTCTAGATATTTCCATTTTTGCTTGAGGAAGGCGTACTGAACATCGTATCTGAACTTACTTTGTTTGCGTACTATGAACTATAGCTGTCAGAAGCACGTTTTTATATTGGTTAGTACTTCGAAGTACACACGTAAAAAAAAGTTTTGCATCACCTTCGTCCCGGGAGTTCCAGAACCTGTGAAGAAAATTGGAATAGAGATCAACATAAACATCGTTTCCGCCTTTTTTATTGCTCATAAAAACCACACATTGCACGCTGTACCACCATCCAGTGAGACCTTCAGAGGTGGAGGTCCAGATTGCTGTACACACCGGTACCTCTTATACCCAGTAGCACGTCCTCTTGCATTGATGCAGGCCTGTATTCATGTGGGATACTATCCACAAGTTCATCAAAGCACTGCTGGTCCAGACTGTCGCACTTCTCAACGGCGATTCGGCGTACATCCGTCAGAGTGGTTGGTGAGTCGATAAACAGCCCTTCCCAATCCATCCCAGGCATGTTCGATACGGTCCAGGTCTGGAGAACATACTGGCCACTCTAGTCGTGCGATGTCGCTATCCTGAAGGAAGTCATTCACAAGATGTGCACCATGGGGGAGCGAATTTTCGTCCATGAAGACGAATGCCTCGCAAATACGCTGCCGATATGGTTGCACTGTCGGTCGGAGGACGGCGTTCACGTATTGTACAGCCGTTACGGCGCCTTCCATGACCACCAGCGCGTACGTCGGTCCCACATAATGCCCCCCCCAAAACAGCAGGGAATTTCCACCTTCCTGCAGTAGCTGGACAGTATGTCTAAGGCGTTCAGCTTGCCCGTTTGCCTCTAAACACGTCCCCGACGATTGTCTGGTTCAAGGCATATGCGACACTCATCGGTAAGAGAACGTGATGCCAATCCAGAGCGGCCCATTCGGCCTGTTTCTGGGCCCATCTGTACCGCGCTGCAAAGTGTCGTGGTTGCAAAGATGGACCTCGCCATGGACATCGGGAGTGAAGTGGCGCATCATGCAGCCTATTGCGCACAGTTTGAATCGTAACACGACTTCCTGTGGCTGCACGAAAGGCATTATTCAACGTGGTGGCGTTGCTGTCAGGGTTCCTCCGAGCCATAATCCGTAGGTAGCGGTCATCCACTGTAGCAGTAGCCCTTGGGCGGCCTGAGCGAGGCATGTCATCGACAGTTCCTGTCTCTCTGTATCTCCTCCATGCCTGAATAACATCGCTTTGGTTCACTCCGAGACGCCTGGACATTGGCGGCCGGTGACCGAGCGGTTCTAGGCGCTTCAGTCTGGAACCGCGCGACCGCTACGGTCGCAGGTTCGAATCTTGCCTCGGGCATGGATGTGTGTGATGTCCTTAGGTTAGTTAGGTTTAAGTAGCTCTAAGTTCTAGGGGACTGATGGCCTCTGATGTTAAGTCCCATAGTGCTCAGAGCCCTTTTTGGGAGCCCTTCCTGGCACAAAGTAACAATGCGGACGCGATCGAACCGCGGTACAGAACGTCTAGGCATTGTTGAACTACAGTCAACACGAGCCGTGTACCTCCTTCCTGGTGGAATGACTGGAACTGATCTGCTGTCGGACCCCCTCCGTCTAATTGGCGCTGCTCATGCATGGTCGTTTACATCTTTGTGCGAGTTTAGTGACATCAATGAACAGTCAAGAGGACTGTGTCTATGATACAATATCCACAGTCAACGTCTATCTTCAGAACTTCTGGGAACCGAGGTGATGCAAAACTTTTTTTGATGTGTGTGTACGTGGCTAGAGCAAATCCTTAACGCTCATTTTCTACTGAGCAGTCGGTTAGATGTGGAGGAGTGGACGCGTGGACTCAAAACGGTTAGTTTATATTGACATTGGATAGTCTACTTATCTTGTGAAGAAAACATGACGTCGTTAAGTTTGTGACGTGTCTGTGATCGACAAAGAGGAAAAACAACTAGCACACTGATGTATGGACATATTAAGGTATAAAATACAAAAAATATCTGCATTTATACACGTTGCACCCTGTAAATCCTGAAAAACACAGATACATACTACATGCTGTAATTCCCTAACAATCCTTTACGTGTAAGTTGCGATCAAAGAGTTTCCGTTCGAAGGCCCTACAACCCAGAATCGGAATTCAATCAGGAAAAATTTCCATGAACATTGTGGCAATCATCCCACTGACGCACCATATTGAAATAATCGCTTGGTAAAACACCCTGCCCTTTTACGTAAGAAAGTCGGAACTGCCTGCTGCACATTCTCGTCCGACACGAATCGTCGACCCTTCAAGGCCCTTTTTTTTCTTTTTTTTTTTTAAAAAAAAGGGACAGAAGGTGTGACAATCACATCGGGAGAGATCAGTACTATAGGGCTGGTGCTCGAGTGTCTCCCTTGGAGTTCGCGCAGTTCTGCGTTACCACAGGGGTGCGTCTTGTACCGAACTTGGAACACCACTGCACAACGGTTATTTTCGACAGATGTACTGCCCCATACAGATTCTTCATCTCCGATGGGTGTATACAGGTGTTTGTCCTTCGGAATCCAAGAAAATAATAACAGCGTATTACTCCTATTTGGACGTATTTGGTAATAAAGTCGTCACAGTTCACGTTCCCGCATTTGCCGCACGCATATCGGAAAGGCATGAATGCGACACTGATCTCTTGCTAAATTTCGGTGCCTATATACCCGTATCAGAGCCGCGCTACGCTGCATATATGCTGCTGCAACGACGTCAAAAGGAAACTTTTTGATCGCCCGTTGTAATTCAAAGTGGGTTCAACTATAACATTGGCCGGACGCTGAGATCCTTGTACAGATCAGTACAAGACCAGTATATGAAATGAACTGACATTATTACAATATTTTTAGTATTTTCATTTCGTCGCCAGCGCTGGGAGTCTTCCTAGGCTCCAGTACCATGACAGCTGCGCCACCGTCTGCTCACTTCTAGTGGCCAGTTCCTCAATCAGACGGTCACACAGCAGCATGTCTCATTTCTGCGACGTTTTTTACGCTGATTAATATACAAAAACTCCGTCAGGGTGGACTGTTATTGTACTCTCAGCTATTTTTTACGTAACATCGCCACGTGATTGACTAGCGAAATAAATTAAAGCGATCGCGATAAGCGTACCGCAACAAGGCGACAGAGTTAGCACAAGTCGAATACATTAAGATCGTCCTCCTACCACAAAATATAATTACCCTCCAGACAGACACACCGAGCGAGGTGGCGCAGTGGTTAGCAAACTGGACTCGTATTCGGAAGGACGACGGTTCAATCCCGCGTCCGGCCATCCTGATTTAGGTTTTCCGTGATTTCCCTAAATCGCTCCAGGCAAATGCCGGGATGGTTCCTTTCAAAGGGCACGGCCGACTTCCTTCCCCGTCCTTTCCTAATCCGATGAGACAGATGATCTAGTTGTTTGGTCTCTTTCCCCAAACAATACAATCCAGACAGACAACCAGCCGGCCCCTGTGACCGAACGGTTGTAGGCGCTTCAGTCGGGAACTACGCGGCTGCTCCGGTCGCAGGTTCGAATCTTGCCTTGGGCATGGATGTGTGTGATGTCCTTAGTTACGTTTTCGTAGTCTAGAAGACTGATGACCCCAGATGTTAAGTCCCACAGTGGTTAGAGCCATTTGAACCAGTGAACTGACAACCCATTATCCACACTGTCGTAGACAAACCGAAAGCTGTACGATGGAAACTGGCTACAACGAGAAGGAACATCTACCGCACTTCTGGCATCGTTTAGTAAGACTCCAAAGCGCAATACATGCCGCATCTTTCAGGAAACTTTCGTCAGAAGCACAATAATGAGGATTTTGATTCATGTGTTGGTTAAGTTCACGAGGAATCAAAACGTGCCGGACAACGCGTTGACGTGCGCACGGCGGAAGTTGGCAGTATGGTACTACAAATAGCAAACAAATATCATCTTAAACTGTGACTTAAAAGTTTATCGAAAATCTCATTTCTGCTGCTCCTCGTGACTTTGCTCTTACTTAGTTTTATTCTCAGCTAGATCATTCCAGTAAACAGATCCTGCGGTAATTCTTCGTTTTAATTGCGGATGCCTTGTCGTCAGCGCATCTAATCTCAACAGTATTCTTTCACTCTGAATTTTAATCCCCCTACGCAACCTTTCTTTTATTTCCACCATTGCTTCTAGGCTGAACAGCAGGGACGGGAGAACTTTTTAATCCGACTGATTCCTTCCATTCTTATTATTCCTGTTTGGTGTTTCTACAAATGTACGAGTAGAATAGGCGACAGGATATCTGTGGAATCTGCCAGGAAGTTTCAGGATACCTGTGCTAACATGATTTATGTCCTGAGGAAGACTTATTCAAATTATTAAATCCTGTAATACACACTAATTCTGCTTGAACTTCAAGTGTCTTACTCCCTCTAATTCACTTAATTTCAACCGAATTGTAATTTTTCCCATGTACAAGCATCCAGCGTCTTAAGTCGTATTAAAGTTTCGTAGCTACTTAATACTGTAGTTGCAAAAGGTTTTACTTATTTGCTGTAAATTACAGCGTTGTAAGATAGACGAAGTACGACATTACGCAGTATTTTCGTCAGATACAATTCCATAGAGTTGCGAAGCAATAAGGCGAAACTGTGTCTGAACACTCACATACCACTGATTTATATGACTTACGAATACAGAATAGTTCGAATATGAAAGTCGTGGTATAGAGATATGAACACATATAGGTGGCGGTGGTATCACGTACACAAGGTATAAAAGAACAGTGAATTGGCGGAGCTGTCATTTGTGCTCAAGTAATTCATGTGAAAAGCTTTCCGACGTGCTTATGCCCGCACGACGGGAATTAAACACTTTGGACGCGAATGTTAGTTGGTGCTAGATGCGTGAGACACTCCAATACGGAAATCGTTAGGGAATTCGAAATTCCGAGTTCCACAGTGTCAAGAGTGTGCCAAGAATACCAATGACATTTCACGCATTGTCTCCCACCATGGAAAAAGCAGTGGCCGACTGCTTTCACTTAGCAACCGACACCCGCGTCGTTTGAGTTGTCAGTGCTAAGACAAGCAAAATTGCGTCAAATGACTACATAAATCAATGTGGGACGGAATGCGGTCGTATCCCTTGAGAAAGTGAGGCGAAATTCAGCGTTAATGGGCTATGGCAGCAGACGAGTGACACGAGTTCCCTTGGTAAAAGCACATCACCCGCAGCGCCTCTCGTGGCCTCTTCAAACATATACAAAAAATAAAATGATTTTGCGCCGTGTCATCGCTCATCGTAGGGAGAAATCAAGAAAGAGCTTCTTGACAACTACTGAGGCCCTCATCGAGAATCCACATAGGATCTCGCGATGGCGGGAAAAATGTCGGTATTTCAGAGAATGGATGGCTCAAAACGAAGAACTTCCCCCTGGAGATTCCGAGAAGTGGTCAATATGGAGGTCTCTCAATAGATTACGATAAAACACAACGAGACGCAAGACCAATCTGCGGACTTGGGGTTTCTCTGTGGGCTCAGTTCTTTGCGAGTGTGGCGGTGAGCAGACTAACAGCCATTTCCTTCAGTGTTCCTCCTGACCAACCACTTGCACCATGCAAGACCTCGTGAGAGCTACGCCAAATGCACTTGAAGTGTCCAATCTTTGGTCTTCTTTTGTGTAAAATTATGTCAACACCTATATACACTCCTGGAAATTGAAATAAGAACACCGTGAATTCATTGTCCCAGGAAGGGGAAACTTTATTGACACATTCCTGGGGTCAGATACATCACATGATCACACTGACAGAACCACAGGCACATAGACACAGGCAACAGAGCATGCACAATGTCGGCACTAGTACAGTGTATATTCACCTTTCGCAGCAATGCAGGCTGCTATTCTCCCATGGAGACGATCGTAGAGATGCTGGATGTAGTCCTGTGGAACGACTTGCCATGCCATTTCCACCTGGCGCCTCAGTTGGACCAGCGTTCGTGCTGGACGTGCAGACCGCGTGAGACGACGCTTCATCCAGTCCCAAACATGCTCAATGGGGGACAGATCCGGAGATCTTGCTGGCCAGGGTAGTTGACTTACACCTTCTAGAGCACGTTGGGTGGCACGGGATACATGCGGACGTGCATTGTCCTGTTGGAACAGCAAGTTCCCTTGCCGGTCTAGGAATGGTAGAACGATGGGTTCGATGACGGTTTGGATGTACCGTGCACTATTCAGTGTCCCCTCGACGATCATCAGTGGTGTACGGCCAGTGTAGGAGACCGCTCCCCCACACCATGATGCCGGGTGTTGGCCCTGTGTGCCTCGGTCGTATGCAGTCCTGATTGTGGCGCTCACCTGCACGGCGCCAAACACGCATACGACCATCATTGGCACCAAGGAAGAATCGTAATCTATTGAGAGACCTCCATTCGTCCCTCCATTCACGCCTGTCGCGACACCACTGGAGGCGGGCTGCACGATGTTGGGGCGTGAGCGGAAGACGGCCTAACGGTGTGCGGGACCGTAGCCCAGCTTCATGGAGACGGTTGCGAATGGTCCTCGCCGATACCCCAGGAGCAACAGTGTCCCTAATTTGCTGGGAAGTGGCGGTGCGGTCCCCTACGGCACTGCGTAGGATCCTATGGTCTTAGCGTGCATCCGTGCGTCGCTGCGGTCCGGTCCCAGGTCGACGGGCACGTGCACCTTCCGCCGACCACTGGCGACAACATCGATGTACTGTGGAGACCTCACGCCCCACGTGTTGAGCAATTCGGCGGTACGTCCACCCGGCCTCCCGCATGCCCACTATACGCCCTCGCTCAAAGTCCGTCAACTGCACATACGGTTCACGTCCACGCTGTCGCGGCATGCTACCAGTGTTACAGACTGCGATGGAGCTCCGTATGCCACGGCAAACTGGCTGACACTGACGGCGGCGGTGCACAAATGCTGCGCAGCTAGCGCCATTCGACGGCCAACACCGCGGTTCCTGGTGTGTCCGCTGTGCCGTGCGTGTGATCATTGCTTGTACAGCCCTCTCGCAGTGTCCGGAGCAAGTATGGTGGGTCTGACACACCGGTGTCAATGTGTTCTTTTTTCCATTTCCAGGAGTGTATATACACTACTGGCTTCGTATATATATATATATATATATATATATATATATATATATATATATATATATATATACTTATGACACGATAAATAAATAAATCGGTCCCTAAGCTTACACACTATTTAATCTAACTTAAAATAAGTTACGCTAAGGACAACACACACACACACACACCCATGCCTGAGGGAGGGCTCGAACCTCCGACGGGGGGATAATGAATAGGGATAACATAAAAAGAGTTCAAGGTTATAATGTTTTGTGAGCGTTGAATTATTTGCACAGTTTCCTCTACGTTCGCTACGTCCGTTTGGGGATTATTCCGAAGTTCCCCGTCCCTTTCATAGGTGCTTAATAAGCATATAGTTTGTTAAGCGATTTGGTATGTACCGCTTAATGTTCTGAGATTGCTACAAAAGCGCGGGAACAACGTGAAGCCCTCATCCCGTGGGAACACGACCTCCACGGATAGTCTAGCGGTTGTCTGCTTTTGGCGAGCAGCTCTGCAGGGTGGTCCCTGGATGCCTTACCTGTAGGTGGCTGGGCCTGCCTGGATTTTCCGGTCGTAGTTCAAATGGCTCTGAGCACTATGCGACTTAACTTCTGAGGTCGTCAGTCGCCTAGAACTTAGAACTAATTAAACCTAACTAACCTAAGGACATCACACACATACACGCCCGAGGCAGGATTCGAACCTGCGACCGTAGCGGTCGCCCGGTTCCAGACTGTAGCGCCTAGAACCGCACGGCCAGTTCGGCCGGCTCCGGTCGTAGTCAAAACACCTTTGTCCCGTTGTTGTGACAAGCGTGCCTGGAACACCCACAGTGAGCGATGCGGTCCCACCCTCGATCTATTCTGACACGTTATTTGGGTACACGAAAAACAGATTTTTACAACGATCCTTAGAGTTTCGTAGCTCATCTTCAGAGACAGACAAGTGTAAAACTGACTATTAACAAAAGCAATGGTTTCTAGACGGGCACTCGCGACCGTAATACAAGGACAAATTATGTGAAACAGCTTTCATGGAACCCACCCGAGACATCACAGGCTACTTTCGTAAAATAGTCTGGTGACAAGCAACAAAACATGGCAGGGCAACGTTCCTAAGAGAGGTAAATATTTGCACTATTGTTCCCTGTAAACCTGCATCCTTCGTCACTTTTCCGAAAGATAAATTTCATCTTACAGCTGGAAATTATATTATATAGGTTTTTTTTAAAGTATCACATATCCTTACAGGAGACAGAATTAGTTCTTGTAGTGCTATGTCCGGGGGAACGTGGGAAACATGGCAATGAGCTATTGTCGCATGATCCATATAAAAAGGAGTTTGTGTCCAGTCGTGTATCAACCACAGCCGTCGTCTTTCTGCAAGGTCAACGTTCTCCATTAGCTCTGGTAATGGATCGCACATATATCGGCGATACACAGCACCTGTTGAACTGTATGGCAATGTGAATAGACTTAAGAGTCTGTCACCTATAATACCAGAAATTACGTTGGTACTGAAGAGACCCTGATGCCTTGCTATCATGATGGTTCTAGGACTTGCAAAAAATGGTTCATATGGCTCTCAGCACTATGGGACTTAACATCTGAGGTCATCAGTCCCCTAGACTTAGAACTACTTAAACCTAACTAATCTAAGCACATCACACACATCCATGCCCGAGGCAAGAATCGTACCTGCGGCGGTGTAACTGTTTTGAAAATCATTGAAAATCACATGTAATAAAACACGAAAAAGTTGTGACTGAAGGCGTTGTTTAATTCATACCTCCAATATGTAGTTGTGTCAGGCATTTAGCCAGACGAATGGATGGCAGAGGAAGTAAGGAAGATATTCCGAGAGAGAGTGAAAAAGACCAGCTTAATGAAAGGTGACTAGACAGTATTAGAAAATGCGCAGATTCAGCATGGATGTCCAAAAAATTTAGAGACTGGATTAATGAATAAAAAATATAGAAAAGTTACGGTGGTGGTTTCAGTGCTTCAGGTGTTCTACAAAGCCTCTTCCACTTGAGTACGATGCAGAGAGCGTTCACAAAACCACGTGAAACTGTCAGAAAAGTCTTTCTTTGGGATGTTATTTATCTCACACCTCACATTTTCAACTCATTCGCTCTTGGCGAACCATCAGAGACTCATTCTGCACTTAGTAGTTTTGTGGTAGTTTCGTATTGATAAAACGAAGTCTTGTTGTCAGTGATAATTTTTTACAGCTAAGAACTACGTCCTTTGAAATATTTGTGCGGGACAGTTGTCTCGTTTTTAAAACATTTTGGAGAATAGCGTGGATGCTCGATTTAGAAATTTGTTCTACAGCGGTTTGTGACACAATAATGTTGATACATTAAATCCGCTTCAGTCCGGAACCGCGCGACCGCTACGGTCGCAGGTTCGAATCCTGCCTCGAGCATGGATGTGTGTGATGTCCTTAGGTTAGTTATGTTTAAGTAGTTCTAAGTCTAGGGGACTGATGACCTCAGATGTTAAGTCCCATAGTGCTCAGAGCCATTTTTGAACTAAATTCCCAAGTCTGCTACTTAAGAACGCCTGCTCACAAGTGACTAGAGGAATGAACATCCGTTGTTTACGGTTGTTAGCTTAAGCTGCTCCGTAGATACTCTGAGCTGACGTCGTTTATACTCCAGGAATTAAATGTCGCAACTTCTTGGGCAGACGTGTATACAGTAAAGACTATAATCCATAGGAAAATACAGACGATGCCTTTATCCAGCAGTGGATTTTGGATTACTGCTGACTAATGTATGCGCTAGAACGTACTTCTAAAGAGTTATTTTAAGACAAGGAAGAGAGGATAACGACTCTTGGATTCGTTAGAATGCCCCATGCCGTCAGTACAATCTGAAATCTCTGACTGATGCCGGCCTATTGGGGAAATATGAAATTTCAGAATGCCCTAACATGCACACACACTACCTTCTGCATGTGTCAGCTTAACACGAAATATAAACCGCTTTTATATTAGCCTGGCATCTGCTATCCAATTAAAACATAGCTGCGACACATGCGTAAAATGTACTTAGCACTGTTCAGAAATTCATGCTTTGTGCGCGATACAGATTAGTTTTACTTCTTTTTTGTTTCCTTTTTCATTACGTCGGTGCTTGCTGCGTGGACGCGCGTTTGTAATTTTTGCCAGCGTCCAAATAATGGCGAATAATACGGGACATTATTAGCATAAACGAGATGATTAAAATTTTAATTTTATTTGCATGTCGCGGTGAGTGCACAGACAACGAAGTGCACGAGCGCTTTGATACGATCGTGTATGTTGCATTTTGTTTCGCTACTCGCATTCTTCGCTATTTTTTTCCCTTTCTTTTCTGCAAATAATATTATTGAGCAGCCCGTGACGCACTCGCTGTTATACAATTAAGTCGGAGAGGAACGTCCGACAAGTTGGTGCTGCCGATTTGCGAGGTCGTTAACCGGGCGCATGTTGACGTCACTCTGTTTACGCCTGCCATTAAGGTACTGATGGCAGGAGAAGCCTCTCACGTTAGAATACCGACGCTGCGGTCGCTCAGGCGGCGGTCGCGCTTGCTTCCTGCAGCAACTCGGCTACGCACTGAATGTGCCAGTGACACCTTCCGGAGAATCGTCAGAAAATTTTCTTTCTAATTTCACGTTAATGATCCCGCCATTACTAAAAGCCTGGAGCTGGGCAAGAGCAGGTAAGTGTTATATTCACAAAGTTGACAGAAGTCAGGGGCACCACTGGCGCGTATCGAGGTCCTGTTTAGTTAGTAACATCTTTGGAAAGAACATACACCAGGTTTCAGCCATATTGGTCTATTTCTTTGTGTTTGGAATTCGTGTGAATCAAGGAAGTGGAGTGACTGTCAAAAAATGGACGAAGACAGTTAGAACGTCAGAAAGGTAAAACGCCACAGGAGACTAAAGAGAAGCTTGATAAACATTACGGTGACTCTGCACCTTCGATTGGAACAGTTTATAAGTGGTTTCAAAATAATCGGAGGGGCTATATGGGCACATGTGATGCTGAACGTTCTGGACGCACTGTGGATGTTACGACTACAGAAATCATTGATAAAATCCCAGACATGGTGGTGGATGACAGAAGAGTTAAGGTGCGTGAGATTGCTAGTGCTGTGGGCATCTCGAATGAACGGGTACATAATATTTTACATAAACATTTGGACATGAGAAAGCTTTCCGCAAGATGGGTTCCGCGATTGCTCACGCGTGACCAAAGACGGAATAGTGTGAAGTGTTGCAAGGATGGTTTGCAGCTGTTCAAGAAGAATCCGCTGGACTTGAAGCATCGTTTCGTCACTGTGGATGAGACCTGGATACATTACTATACTCCTGAGACCAAACAACAATCTCAAAAATGGGTTACCAAGGGAAAATCTGCACAAAAAAAGGCGAAGACCAGTCCTTCGGCCGGAAAAGTTATGGCGACTGTCTTTTTGGGATTCGCAAGGGGTAATCCTCATCGACTATCTGGAAAAGGGTAAACCTATTAAAGGTGCATACTATTCATCGTTATAGGACCGTTTGAAAACCGAGCTGCAAGAAAAACGCCGGCGATTGGGCCGCAAAAAAGCCCTTTTCCATCACGACGATGCACCAGCACACACCTCAGCAGTTGTGGTCGCAAAATTAATGGAAACAGGATTTCAACTCGTTTCACATCCCCCCCCCCCCTATTCTCCAGACTTGGCTCTCTTGGACTACTATTTGTTCCCAATTTAAAGAAATGGCTGGCGGAACAAAGATTTTATTCTGACGAGGAGGTGATTGCAGCAACTTATAGCTATTTTGCAGACTTGGACAATTCCTATTATTCGGAAGAGATCAGCAAATGAGAACAGCGCTGGAGGAAGCGTATAAGTCTAAAAGGAGATATTGTAGAAAAATAAAAAAGGTTTACCCCAAACACGTAAGTAGTTTTTATTTTGGCACGGACTTTTCAAACGCCACTCATAATATCGTGGCGGACCTCTTTTTTCCATGCATTGTACTGCAGCTTGGCGTGGCATGGACTCGACAAGTCGCTGGAAATCCCCAGCAGAAATATTGAGTCATGCTGCCTGTATAGCCGTCCGCAACTGCGACAGTGCAGGCAGGAGTTTGTGCACAGACTGAACTCTCGATTATGTCTCATGAATATTCGATGGGATTCATGTCGGGCGACCTAGATGGTCAAATCGTTTTTATTCAATTTGTCCAGAATGTTCTTCAAACCACTCACGAACAACTGTGGCTCGGTGACGTCGCGCACTTTCGTCCATAGAAATTGCATCCTTTTTTGGGAACATGGAGTACATGTATGGCTGCAGATGGTCTCCAAATAGCTGAACCATTGCCAGTGAGTGATCGGTTCTGTTGGACGAGAGAACAGTCCAATCCATTTGGAGCCATAAACATCTTCAAAATGCCTTGTTGGCATCTTGGGTCCGTGGCTTCGAGGGGTCTGCGTTGTACTCGAACCCCACCATCAGCCCTCAGCAGCTGAAATCGGGGGTCATCTGACCAGCTCACGGTTTTCCAGACGTCTAGGATCCTAACGGTATGCTCACTACCCCGGCAGAGGTGCAGCAGGTGATGTCGTGCTGTCACCAAAGACACTCGCTCCATCACCAGACGTAGCCTATTAACGCCAAATTCCTCCGCACTGTCCTGACGGGGCCGGCCGGAGTGGCCGTGCGGTTCTAGGCGCTACAGTCTGGAACCGCGCGACCGCTATGGTCGCAGGTTCGAATCCTGCCTCGGGCATGGATGTGTGTGATGTCCTTAGGTTAGTTAGGTTTAATTAGTTCTAAGTTATAGGTGACTGATGACCTCAGAAGTTAAGTCCCATAGTGCTCAGAACCATTGTCCTGGCGGTTACGTTCGTCGACGTGCCAAATTGATTTCTGCGGTTATTTCACGCAGCGTTGCTTATCTGTTCCAATGACAACACTACGCAAACGCCACTGCTCTCGATCGTTAAGTGAAGGCCGTCGGCCAATGTGTTGTTCGTGGTAAGAGGTAATGTTTGGAGACCAGCATTCTCGGCACACTTGATACTGTACATCTCGGAATATTGATTTCCCTTACGATTTCCGAAGTGGAATGTACCATCCGTCTAGGTCCAACTACCATTCCGCTTCCAAAGTCAGTTAATTCTCGTGGTGCGGCCGTAACTACGTCGGAAAGCTTTTCACATGAATCACCAGAGTGCAAATGACAGCTCTGTCAATGCACTGTCCTTTTATATCTTGCATACGCCAACTACCGCCGCATGTATACGTGCATATTGCTACCCCACGACTTTTGCCACCTCAGTGTGCAGCATATCCAGAAACGTTGCGAATAACTTCTAGAGGAGGTGAAGCACAACATAAGGATTGCACACCAACCCATGGCCACAAATGTCGGGGGTAAGTGGCAGGAAAAGTCGAAGATCGGAGACGAAGGAAGAGAGTGATACATTTGAAACGGTTATTGGACAGAATGAGTACACATGGTGTACGATATGAATTCAACTCCAATGTTACAACAGTTGCTCGAAGTTTGCCCATATCAGACTCCACGTATGCCTGACACCAACGGAGCATAGACTGACGAACACGCTGGAACCAATCGGGAGTTTCTTTGATAGTAGCAGCTGCACAAACGATTGTTGCGACGAGATCCATTTCAGACTTCACGGGATCGCATACATGAGAGATGTCATGGCTCCCCACAAACAGAAATGAAGGATCGATAAATTCGATAAGCGTGGGGCCAGAGAAGCGGTACATCACGCCACATCCATCGATGCAGGAATTACCAGTTCAAATGCCTACGAACAGCCAGTTCAAAATGTGCCAGGCTCCCCATCTTGTTGGAACCACATGCTGCGTCTCACATTTGCTGGAATACCTTCAACGAAACCGGGAAAAACCTGTGCCAGAATATCTCTGTAGGTCCACCTTTATACAAGATGGTTGCGTGACCTCAGCTGTTCTGTGTAAATGTCAAAATACTTTCAGCCATCTAAATTTCTAATGATATTTTACTTGCACACACAGTTTTAACGTTACATTACGCCATCTTCAGGCTCCCTGGCCGACGTATGTGAATGCTGGCCCCAATGGGGGATTCTTCCTAAAGTTCGGTCAGAGGACCTGGTGGCGTAATGTAACGCTGAAACATGTTACATGTATTAAATAAAACTGGAAATTTAGATGGCTAAAGGTGTTTTGATTTGACATTGTTCTGGAATGGTCTGATAATTCGCGGCGCTCAAGCGGGATGGTAAAAGGCATGGCCCAATTAAGCATTCGCCGACCAGACCCCAAGGTTCCCAGACATAACCCCATTAGACTTCTTACCTTGGCTTTGCAAGGATACTGTCTACCAGACTCCGGTGCGAAGCCTGCAGGAACTGCGAGCTCGCATCAGAGCAACAATGGTACGTGTCAATGAGGACATGGCAGGCCGGCCATGGATGGAATTGCATACTTCATGCTACAGGTGACGCACACATTGGAGTATGTTAAACGTCTACTAAAACTTTAGGTGTGTATGAACAGTATGTCGCAAACCGTGCCTTTCTACCTATCCCCGTTTCTGAAATATACGTGAAAGAAGTTGTAAAGGAGATTTTGGAACACCTTGTACTTTATTAGCATTTTAGTGTCACTTTCTGGATGCAATATTGTAGATGGACAATATACAGAGCTTGAGGATCTTTGGATAGTACGCTTAAACAGCCAAAGTTCGTCATCTGGTTTAGATAGAGATCGCTCCTTTGCATTGACGCACCTATACGCAGCACATGCTTGGGTTAGTCCTATCACTTCGCCTCTCTGCTTCCGTTTCGCTGAATACTCAAAGGTAGCAGAACCTTGTAACACTGTTCCCATAGTTAAGAAGCAGAATCTTGTGGACAACGAGAAATCCGTTACAGTTTCGCTAGATCCGATAACTTCCTCAATGTTTTCGTCAGGGTTAAGCTATTTATCTGAAGTAACCGTTACTGAAACGGTGATTTTATACATAAATCACGCTAGTATTCAAGCTACGGGCGTTCTTGACCGGAAGCGTGACAGGCCTGACTGAGGGCCTCCAGAGCGTGGCGGTGGGTGATGCCATCGAGCGGTCAGGCAGTATCCCGTAACGATCGATCCGTATCGATGGTAATTGAAATATCAGGCAAGCTGGGCACGTCCAGCGCCCGCGGCGATCGCCGCCCAGTAATTAGCCAAGATAAACGCCGCTGAGAAAGAGAGAGAGAGAGAGAGAGAGAGAGAGAGAGAAGGCACGCCACAGGCATCTGGGACAGGTCGGGCCGGCACTGCCTTCCTTCTTCATAGAGGGGGGACAGCCCCTCCGTATCCCACAGCAGCGTATGTGCTGACCATCTGGAACTTCCCACTGCTTTTCTTCACCCCCAAGTACTCGTACTGAGCGCTAACGATTGGAATAAGACAAACAGCCTGTCGGCATACTGAAGTTCTAGCAGGTGAGTGTCCACTCTCTGCAGTAAGCTGCGTCACAAAGAGGAACTACAGCCTCTTTTCACTCCAGCTCTTCCTTAGCGCGTCTACTGAATGTGACGGAAATCGGTACATGTGATGTACATGTCAGTAACGCATTGATCTGCCACTTGCGCTTATCCAAGCAGTTATTTGACTAGGCACTGTCTAATAGAGTTGTTGCGTGGCTTTCTCAGGGATATTGTGCCAAATTACCTCCAATTGGGCCGGCCGGAGTGGCCGAGAGATTCTAGGCGCTTCAGTCTGGAACCGCGCGACCGCTACGGTCGCAGGTTCGAATCCTGCCTCGGGCATGGGTGTGTGTCATGTCCTTAGGTTTAAGTAGTTCTAAGTTCTAGGGAACTGATGGCCTCAGATGTTGAAGTCCCATAGCGCTCAGAGCCATTTGAACCATATTTGAACCTCCAATTGGCGCGTTAGATCGTCAAAACCTCTGAGTTGGTTGGAGGGCCCTGCCTGTAATGCTCCAAAAGTTCTCAATTGGGGAAAGATCGGACGACCTTGTTGGACAAAGTAGGGTTTGGCAAGCATGAAAACAAGCAGTATAAAATATCGCCCTATGTGAGTGGACATTACATTGCTGAAATGTAAACGCAGGATGTCTTGCCATGAAAGGCAACAAAACGGTGTGTAGAATATCGTCGACGTACTGCTGTGCTCTAAGTGTGTAGCGGATGACAACCGAAGAGGTCCATTTGTCAGGCAGTACGGCCAGTGACAATCAGGTTGATGTCTCACAGCTTTCTGGGTGTCTCCAGGCATATCTTCGGCTTGGAATCTCTTTGACTGGAGTAAAAGTGCCTTTGGTGATGGGTCCCGGTTCGAAATTAGCACCGATGACCAGTGAAGACGTATCTGGAGATGTCCCAGCCAGTGGTGGGATACTGACCAGATTGCCGTCCGACAACCGGGAGTGATGGTCTGGGGTGCTATTTGTTTTCATAGCGGACCCCTTTGGATGGCGTCCGCGGCACCCTTACAGCACAGTGGTACGTCGACTACAGGCCCCATTTTCTTGCCCTTCATAGTAAGCCATCCTGAACATTTCAGCAAGATAACGCTCACCCGCACACGACGAGAGTTTCTACTTCTTATTTTCATGGTCGCCATACCCTACCTCGGTGGCCGGCCGCTGTGACCGTGCGCTTCAGTGCGGAACCGCGCTGCTGCTAGGGTCGCAGGTTCGAATCCTGCCTCGGACATGGATGTGTGTGATGTCCTTAGGTTAGTTAGGTTTAAGTAGTTGTAAGTCTAGGGGACTGATGACCTCGGATGTTAAGTCCCATAGTGCTTGGAGCCATTTGAACCCTGCCTTGGTCAGCAAAATAGCAGGATCTCTTCCCAACTGAGAACATTAGGACCATTATGGACCGGTCGCCCGAACCAGCCCGAGGTTTAGAGTCAATGCTGAGCCGAATAACTGCCTTCATAAGCGCTAAAGGTGGACCAACGCGTTACTGACTTGATCAGTTTGTGAAGCTCTTTCTCTTGAATAAATTGCACAATTTTTCTGAAATTGTAATAATTTGTTTGTCTGTACGTTTACATTACCTTTACCGATTTCCGCCCCATTCAGCTAATTCCTTCGAGATGAAGCTTTATTTTTGTCTGTATTTTTTGTGTTGTAGTTTCTTTAGAATACCGCAGTATACAGGGTGATTTTGCTACATGTAGAGTAATTGCAGGAAATGATCCCTGTGAGGATACGGAACAAAGAAGATCAAGTAACATATAGCGAAAATAGGTTCCAAGAGAGTATCACACACCTGACGACGGAAATAAAAGTTTATTGACAGTGTTGGTTTTCACGATCGAAAGCACATACTGACATCAGACAAGTGGGAATGTTCTGTCTGTAGTTGTGTTCTAGCGCCACCCTCAAGAGTTTAGTGAGATGTAGCACTATCATGTGGTAGCCACACTGTGCTGCGTGCTATCAAAGGGCCGTCGTCTTCCAGCGGTGCAGGCAGCGACAGCCGCAGGAAGCGCACATATGGCTCGTGTGTGAGGCGTTGTAGAAGGATGATCGGTTCCACGAGACGATCCCTAGTAGTCGCCGCCCACACACGGGGGTTGAAAGGGTGCTGACGATTCGCTGCCATCACAGTACGGGGATCTTCTGTAGCCCACAGATGAGTGTTATGAAAGTTGACGATTCCGCCCATCGTGGTGACATCTCATATGTGAATAGAATGGATGAAAGAAATCCCAGCATCGTGGTGGCCTGTGCAACGAACGAGCGACAAAATCGTTGCCACGGAGGCAAGTTCGCCTGGATGCATGGTAAGTGATACGGATAGTGATAGTTGTGGAACCCCATACTGTCGGGACCTGCAAGGTACTGATAACGGGTCACTGTCAAAGGTCTTTTTTTCTGCACCTTTAAGCAGGAGTACGTCCCTTGGAGCGATATAAAGTTGTTTGTTCCTTAACCTTTCAAGGACAGTTTAATGCAGTTCGTCCTCATTTAGCAAAATCACCCTGTGCGATCATACCCGTAACTGTGAAATGAGCTTCGGGGGCAGTTTAGGAAGAAAATGTTCTGGTGGAGCTTGTTAATCTTTTTCCGATCTGTCATGTAGTGTCAAGTGCATATGTGTCGAGCTTGTGCTTGTACAACGTAGAGCTGTGTTTCAATGAAAGGGAATCAGCATATGGCCTACTCCTCTCATATAGCATTTAGGCGGTCGCCGAATTTAAAGTTCTCATTAAACGGACAGATCATTGTACATGACCTCCGTGGTCATTTCATTTTGTGACAATGAGTTAAATTTAACATGCAAAGTAACATGTTAATAAACCCTTTATTCAAACCTCAGCTTATGCAGCACTTTGATCAGAAGAAAGCACCACCCAGAAAACATGATTATTGAAGGAGTATAGCATTCATCATTATATCATAAGAAGACATGTGTTATATTAAATGGAAATGACGAATGGATGCTACGAGGCGCGTTAGCGGAGAAGATATACCCTGGAGAGTACCCAAGCAGAACAACTGAATTCTGTGAAGGACGAGAGGAAAATGAGATTGAACGTCCTAAATCAGTAGTGGCTATGTTTGTCGAATTATGTGAACAATTAGTGAGATTATTAACTGTTTTGAGACACAGTACTGAAGGCGGAAAATAGTGCTGAACATACTATAGAATACGCGTATAAAATTACTCGAACAAGTTTATTACTGACAATGTGCAACGTTGTGCAAACATTTGGTGCAATAAGTAACAATAGTGTAAGATAACAGCTGGTGTTGTAACATGACAGAGGATATAATAAGTAATAAAGCAATGCTGCTCTTTTTTCAATCAATCATTTGCCTACAAAGGTGGTTCAAGGAAAGTTCAACGCACTCCCACGCATCTCACCTCTCAAACCCTTACTTTTGTTTCACGGAGACGTGCTGTACAATTTAGTAATCTGAAGATTCCAGTCGGAGTTAGTACCTCATGGAGGTTGGCAGAAGGACGAAAAAGTGAGTTTCAGTAAGTATGATATCTATCTTATATTATACCAAAGGCTAGGAAACGTTCAGATGCGTACGCGTCAAAAAAAAAAAAAACAAGAGATTACATGTATGACACCTAGGGACTAAAGTGGTAAAAGTAACAAAGAACTTTTTTGTGGGAATTGCAGTGTAGTTTATCAGACGAAGAATAACCCTTTTCTCGACTTGGGAATCTCAGTGCAGTCAGCACGGCGCACAAGTAACTTTCCTTGCACTCAGGTTCGATTCATAAACGCAATCAGATTCAGAAACGGGGACAGAAATACAAATTCCGTTGGGCATAACCAATAACATGTGACAGGCAGATAACAGAACGAATATTGTACTTAGTCTGCATACCAGAATAGAAAGCTGGGACATTGTAATTGGTTTATCACACCAAAATAAAAGTAACGAAAGGGTCACGCTACATCATCTTCAACAGTGTCATTTGGCGTCACTCCAACGGACAGTGTGGAGAAGTTGGGGTTGAACCCATTAAACAGTTGCACAGCCTGGCGATGGGAAACTGTACGTCGTATTACCATATCTCCTTCTTGCCATGGAATTTCCTGGAAAATTAAAACTGCGTATGGGAATGGGAATTTAAACCGTAACCTTGTGTTTCGCGGGCAATGCTCCTAACGGCTGAGCTATTCTCGCACGATTCAGGACTTTTTAACGATTTTACTTACGCCATTAAATCTCTCCTATTATCCAAAACTATGGAATAATAATAGGTTTGAGGACTGGAGGTGGCTATTACCGTGTTGTTAAGTCATGTTTGCACCAGGTCACATTATATAAAAAGGGGTAAGTTTTCAACCGACAGGTCCAGGGTTCAGTTCCCAATCTGTTCTGTGGCCCGTTTTTTGTCATTTCTCGCCCCTTTCAGCTCTGGCAATGGTCTTAACACGCGAAAACTTCCAAGTCACACTGTCGTTCGGTGACCTCATTAAATTGCATGACCGTCTGTAACTGGGTGAATAAGTTCCCAAGACGGAGGAAGATTGTGATATATTTTTACCTAGGACTTCCCACTTTCATTTGGATTATGTAAACATATGAATTGATCATATCACCGCACGGTTTAAGAACAGATTAACAATTAGTAGGGATTACCTACTGTCGTTCTTCCAGTTCATCATTCGTGATTGGTAAAGGAGAGAAGTTACAGAGACAGAGGAATTACTCGTTCCAAATTACCATGAGGTGCCTTTCGAAGACACGAAGACGCAAGCCTGGCGGAAGAAACTCGACGGGCAAATCACCAGCCTAAATAGAAAGCTTTTTCCTGTTCTTCGCGCACACTGGCAACTTTCATCGTAAAGTGTAAGAGCCGTGTGTTATGTGATACGTTTAGATGATTCTCTCTCTCTCTCTCTCTCTCTCTCTCTCTCTCTGTGTGTGTGTGTGTGTGTGTGTGTGTGTGTGTGTGTGTGTGTGTGTGTGTGTATATATTAGTGCTGGATCATGACAGAAGGGAGAGGATGAAGTATGAAACGCAGTTAGCCTACTTCTCTCGAATTGTACCAATGGTGCCACCGATCTCAACGTCCCCATGCGACGCATAGATTACCGTCAACAATGTATCATGTCCTCTCACTATGAGACACTTCGGAGAGATTTGGAATTTAATCCAGGACCTTAGCGCAAAGTCTGGTGATCAGCAACTCTGTCAGCACCCTTCCTTCCCTTTGTCGGAAAGACGAATGGAAGGCAACCTACAACGCATGGCGTACCTGGGCGGTTACCCATCCAAGTACCGACCACGCATTGATTAACTTCGGTGATCTGTCGGGAAACGGTGTTTTCAGAGAGGCGAGGCGCTGGCTTTGTGAAGTCCGTGATGCAGAGCTAATAATAAAACAACATACAAAGTAAATTATCGAAATACAGCGCTATCGTAATCTGTAAATTGGAGAACGAGAAGCGCTTGTGAAGGTAGAAGTGACATTTCCCGGAAGAAAATGCAGCTGCCGTGTATGATGACTAAGAATAAATTTCTCGTCTAGCAGAGTGTAGCGTCCTGTATCTTACTTAAATTCTGTTCATTTGTGTTTGTCGCGTTAGTTACGTTAGCTACTAATATCTGTATTCAATGTAGCTTTAACACTCCCTGGGCGTTTCTGCGCCCTACGTCGCGACTGGTTCCAAAGCGTCGGTATAAGCTGGTGAAAGACTCTTTAGGTGCTCCCTGTGACGTAGCTGGTGAAATGGACTGTCCCGTTAATAGCGGTGGTACTATCTTCTACTGGTTGCGTACTCTCTTCTTAAATACAATCTTAATAACTGAAAACCTCTGTGCCTACAATTACACATATGCCGGTACATTCCGGATATGGTAAACGTTGTACTCTTCCTTCAGAGGTGCCAATATTTAATTAAAATTTCTCAAAGAATCTCTCTGATAATATAAATGACCGTGTTTATCGTCGGTACTACACCCCATACGAAAAAGTCTTCGCAAATAATTTTATATCTTCCTTTGTCATAAATACAATGCACTTTCTGTTAAAGATATCAGTGTCGTGTTACCTGCCTAGATGAAAAGATACTGTCTCTTAGATTTTTAATAAATTGTCTTCATCGTGCAAGAACAGTCGTTCGCTGCACTAAAACAATGACACATCGCCTTGATAAAATTTTCTTGAACCCAAGAAGTTATTTAACAGTTCTGCTGCGTAACGAGAAAACACATTACTTTCGATTACTTTCTTCTTGAACACTGATCGCTAACTGATAAGAAACTAATAATTATTATTCGTCCAAGTTCCTACGTGAACTTAGCCATAAAACACCTCTTTAATGTAAAATTTAGTATTTTATCCATCTTCAGCAACTGTAGCTGTATATATCGATATAGTCAGCAACCAGCCGCATAAAAGAAATTTTATGTCCTTAAATGGTTTCAGGCACTGTGCCCATCTTCAGAACGTCATAACCATCACATTACTAGCGAGTGTCAAGAATAATATGCACGCAGCATCTTGCTATGGTCGTGTGGTTAATAATGTAGTATGTACTATGAACCACAGGACGACAGCAATATGCTGCACATATCTTATTTTTGACGCAAATAACGCAATAGTTATAACTTTTTGAAGAAGGGCACGAAGTGCCTGAAACCGGTTGAGGAAATAAAATTTCTTTTATGCAAATAGTTGCTGATTATTTCGATATTAATCTAAAACTCTTATTAGTAAGCCTTACAGACTTCAGTGGAAGGGTAAAGTCGCGTAGCGATATCAACTACTTGAATAAGCAATCAAACCTCTTTCGCTCACTGTTTATAGTTCGTTTCTTTACAGAAAATTAATTTTTTACAAATATATAACTCTCCCTGATTCGAGCAGTTTTCACAGTCAAAAAAACGCTTCACTAAATATCTTATCGAGCAGTAATTTGTTAAAATTATCTTGTCCGTCTATACTTCGTCCGAACAGGCCTCAGGGTGCCTAATGGTACCGACTGACGGTCGTGTCATCCTCAACCGATGGGCGTTCGCTGGATGCGGATATGGGAGGGCATGTGGTCAACAAACCGCTCTCCCGATCGTTTTCAGCTTTCGTGACCGGAGCCACTATTTCTCAGTGAAGCAGCTCCTCAACTGACCTCGCAACAGCACTCGACAATCCCGGACGGTCACCCATCCAAATGCTAGCCAAACCCGACAGCGCTTAATTTCGGTGATCTGACGGGAACTGGTGCTAACATTGTGGCAAAGCCGTTGGCGCTATTTTGTGCATCAATAACTTCAAAACTGGTTTCATCATTCACAACCAATTTGAAGTACAAGAGCTATTCCTCCACTAACACCAAAGGCATTTTCTTGTAAGAAATACAACTACATTAACTTGAGCAGGTTTCTACGGTACAATTAGCATATTGATCAGTAGTCGTAACTGACACATATTTAGTTAACATACGGTTTATTTTTAAAATGCTGATAACATGCAATGGTCATAAAAGGTCAACACCTTATGTGTATATATATGTGGTGTTCAAAAGTCTCTCCGCGCGTGCCGTACGATTGTTCACTTGCCTGGGTTACTTCCCTTCAAGTCGGTAGTGTCGTTACGTGTTGACGTGAACGTTGAAGTTTAGTTCCTTTGATCGTTTGTTTCGTTTTTGTCACTGTTAAAATGCTAACCATTGAAGAACGTGTGTTTTTAGTCGAACAAGTGTTCAAAGCTGGCGGTAAGTACACAGTTTCAGTTCGTCAAACATTTAATTCAGTTTTCCCGGAGCAACACTCCCACATCTCGATACTGTGCGAGATTTGATTAACAAAATTCGAAGAACGGGTTCAGTGACAGATGCACTGAAGAGTGGTCTCCTAGCGTTTTGTCTGAGGATAAACTACTCCATATTTTCGATAAAATGTGCATGAGTCCGGACAAGTCAGTAAGGAAATTCGCCCACGACACTGATGTTGGTGTCGGAACGGCTGTAAGGAAAAAATTAGAACTTTGCCCATACAAAGTGACAGTCATGCAAGAACTGAAAAATACTGATCATGGCAAGAGACTGCGTTATTGTCAATGGTTCAAAAATTTTGTTCAACAAAATGGAAGGGATACTCTTAATCACACGTTTTTCACTGATGAGGCGTGGCTTCATTTATCCAGGTACATGAACTCGCGAAGTTCTCGTATGTGGCGTACTGCAAATCCATTGTGTATTCAAGAGGCAAATCCATTGTGTATTCATGAGGAACCACTTCATTTTGTGAAAATAGTAGTTTGGAATGCAATTTATAGTCGTCGGATTGTGGGCCCCATATTTTTCAACGAAACAATAAACGCACAACGATAATTCAGTGATATTCTGATCCTATTCATAGGAGAACTTGTGTTAAGTGAAATACCGTACGGTTATTTTCAACAAAACGATGAAACCGCACATACAGCTCGCGTTACAATGTCACTGCTTGCTGACGTTTCTGGTCATCGCATAATTTCACAGGGACTCTGATCTCCACGATCGCCTGACCTAACACCACTAGATTTTTTCTTCTGCGGTGCAGCAAAAACAATTGTCTATAAAATCCGTCCAAAATCCATCGATGAATTGAAAACTGCAGTATCCACTTTCACTGCTTCTGTTACAGAAGAAATGTTACAGCTTGTGTTTGTAAACATGATTAGACGAATTGAATTGTGTGTTCAACAACAGTGGGGACACTTTCAACATTTAATGTTTAAATTTGTAAGTAAAAATGAATAGTCAATAAATTAATAACTTGTATTTCACTGAGTTTCATTTAGGTATATTTACTGCGGCATACGGCACTCGCGGCTAACAATGATACGGCACTGCGGAGAGACTTTTTGAACACCCCGTATTTCAAATACAAATTTTTAACAACACGCAGAGATGATCCTGACAATGGTGCCTCTATATACACAGCGACTGGGACCGTCGGTACCGTTGTTATTAGTGAACCGCACTGCCGACTTCCTGATCGGTGGAACGCCGATGAATCGCTTGTCAGGATCTCCTACGTGCAACGTGAAACAAACAGAAAACACCAGCCTTTCAGTAGACAAATAACAGAAATAAATTTACATAGTGAGAATATATAGTTTACCCGATGTTGCTCAGGCGGAAAACGTGAACAGTGCTGCTCAGGAATTTGGAGCACTGCACTGGGGAGGTAGAGTTGGAGCTCGCTTGCTCGTTCATCAGTCTGGAGACAAGCTGTACGACGGGGTGAAATTATTTCATTCTCCACGTTAATGCTGACGCTATTTCTCGTATATTGTTTCTCAGATGTTGCGCAGACAAGGTAACAGATTAGCACGCTACGAGTAGGATTCCGATACAACAAGAGATCCAAGAGAACGGCTCGCGAAACACAGCATAATAAATGTTAAAGAGGAAGAAATTTCTGTCGCCATAGGGGCGTCCTAAAAGCAACAAATGCCCGCGAGAGTCCTGGCAAATACCACGCGCCGTGCTTTATTCAAATGAAGATACATATTTCATCGGAGCCCGGTTCCTCTATATTTTTTTTTTCTTTCCGCGTACAAAAAATTACACCTACAGCGGAATCAAATATATGAGCGAGAACGACCCGGTGGAGATAAAGCGGGCGCGGCCGATCTGCATACAATAGTCACCTGCAGGCTACAGGCAGGACTCGAGCGGCGTCCCGCGGCGGTGCCGGGAGAGGGCCGATCAGCACTCGCCGGTCACGCCGTAATTGCAAATAGACGCGTGGGTAACGCGCGCAAGAGCGGTGCGCAACCGCAGCCGCCCGCTATCTGTCTACGTCGTACCGCATCCAGACCCAGAAACATTGCACGTCTTCTCTTTGAGGCTCTTCCGACGTAATACACTCTAACATCAATCCATGGAGAAGAAATTAAAACTTTAAGGTTCGCGGATGACATTGTAATTCTGTCAGAGACAGCAAAGAACTTGGAAGAGTAGCTGAACGGAATGGACAGTGTTTTGAAAGGAGGATATAAGATAAAGATCAACAAAAGCAAAACGAGGATAATGCAATGTATTCGAATTAAGTCGGGTGATGCTGAGGGAATTAGATTAGGAAATGAGATACTTAAAGTAGTAAAGGAGTTTTGCTATTTGGGGAGCAAAACAACTGATGATGGTCGAAGTAGAGAGAATATAAAATGTAGACTGGCAATGGAAAGGAAAGCGTTTCTGGAGAAGAGAAATTTGTTAACATCGAGTATAGATTTAAGTGTCAGGAAGTCGTTTCTGAAAGTATTTGTATGGAGTTTAGCCATGTATGGAAGTGCAACATGGACGAGAAGTAGTTTGGACAAGAAGAGAAGAGAAACTTTCGAAATGTGGTGCTACAGAACAATGCTGAAGAATAGATGGGTAGATCACATAACTAATGAGGAGGTACTGAATAGAATTGGAGAGAGGAGGAGTTCGTCGCGCAACTTGACTAGAAGAAGGGATCGGTTGGTAGGACATGTTCTGAGGCATCAAGGGATCACCAATTTAGTACTGGAGGGCAGCATGGAGGGTAAAAATCGTAGAGGGAGACCAAGAGATGAATACACTAAGCAGATTCAGAAGAATGTAGGCTGCAGTACGTCCTGGGAGATGAAGCAGCTTGCACAGGATAGAGTAGCATGGAGAGCTGCATCAAACCAGTCTCAGGACTGAACACCAAAACAACAACAACAACAACAGTCTAACACAAGAGAGAGAGGGGGAGGAGAGAGAGAGAGAGAGAGAGAGAGAGAGAGAGAGAGAGAGAGAGAGAGAGAATGAATCCCAATGGTACGGAAAACGGTAGGCGTGATTTACATTTTCAGATAAAAAAGTGATTACAATTTCAGAAAATTTATCTGAGTTATTCAACAGAAGGAGCATCACAAACTGAACAAGTCAATAACGTACACATTTCGCCCTCACGCAGGCAGTTATTCGGCTCACCATTGATACACGAAGGTCATCCACAAAATACGTTCCGTTTCTATTTCTATCCGCGGCAGTGCTACGATCGCAGTTCCGAGCACGCGCGGCAGTTACTCTGACTCAAGGAGAAGACATGTACGCCATTTTCAGATCGCTATTGCCGACGTGTGCTTTGTAATGCTTATTTATAATGTCAGCCGTAGATGAAAATGTCGCCGCGTGTGAAATCAGATCTGTGATTCGTTTTCTAAATGCAAAGAAAGATAAACCAAAGGGAATTCATAGGTAAATCTGCTAGGTTTACAGACAAAATGCTGTGGGTCAGACTGTTCAATGAAGGACGTGATCAAATGCACGATGAAGAAGAAAGTGGATGCCTATCTGAGGTTACTGATGAACTGGTTCACACAATTGAAGAGAGGATTAAGCACAACCATAAGTTTACACTTAGTGCCCTTGCTATGGAAGTTCCGCAAATCTCACGATCACTAATTCATGAAGTTGTTACTGAAAAACATGATACCATATAGTTGAAAACACAGACGGCAATCTTCTATGAAGAAGGCATACAAGAACTTGTGCCACGCAATGACAAGTGCCTACAAAATTTCGGAAGCTATGTAGAAAAGTATCTGAATAGTTGTAGTTTAATCCACCCGGCGGATTTGTGTCGAGGTCCGGTGAGCTGGCCAGTCTGTGGATGGTTTTTAGGCGGTTTTCTATCTCCCTCAGCAAATTCGGGCTGGTTACCCTTATTCCGCCTCAGTGACACTGTGTCGGTGATTGCTGCGCAAACAAGTTCTCCACGTACGCGTACACCACCATTACTCTACCACACAAACATAGGGGCTACACTCGTCTGGTATGAGACATTCCCGGGGGGGGGGGGGGGGGGGAGGGGAGGTCCACCGGGGGCCGAACCGCACGATAACCCTGGGTTCGGTGTGGGGCGGCGGGGGGTTGAGGTGGAGTGCGGTAGTCGTCGTGGGGTTGCGGACCACTGCGGCTGCGGCGGGGACGGAGCCTCTCCGTCGTTTCTAGGTCCCCGGTTAACATAACATAATATAATAGTTGCAGTTTTTTGTACAATTAATATTTTTTCTGTATCTTACACGTTTGTTTTATATAACCAAACGGAACTTTCTTTGAGGGCATACCTCGTATAAAGTTTCTGGATTTTCTCTTGAGGGATATCGTGTTAAATTGTGTCAAGCTGCCACGTTAGATCGGAAAAATCCCGAACTGGTTGCAGACCCTTCCCACAGTGTTCCAGTCGTCCTCAATTGGGGAGAGATCAATGGTCATAATGGCTGAGTTCGAAGCAGGACTCATCACTGAAGACAATTCTACTCCAGTCCATGAGTTTTTCAGACCGAAGACGTGTCTGCAGACGCCCCGGACAGTGGTGGGATACCAATCTGATTGTCGTCCGCCATACGGCCCGACAACTAGGAGTAATGATCAATTTCATTTGATAGCAAGACCCCATGTTTTGTCATCCGCGGCACCCTTGCAGCACAGCGGTAGGTCGAAGATATTCTGCGCCCAGTTTTGTGCCCTTTATGGCAAGCCATTCTGGGTTTACATTTCAGCAATGTCCTTCCGCACGCGGCGTGGTGGTTGCCACATCTTACCTTGGTCAGCAAGATCGCCGGATCTCTACCCAGTTCAGAGCGTTTGGGGCTTTACGAGCAGCGTCCGCCAACAAACTCACCATTCTAAAAAGCCAGCTGGACAAAATTTGGCACGATATCCCGCTAGAGGACATCCGACAACTCCATCAATCAATGCCCAGCCGAATAACTGCTTGCATAAGGCCCAGAGATGGACCAAAGCTCCATTGACTTGTGAGTTTCTGAAGTTCTTTCTCTCGATTAAATCGTACAATTTTTCCGAAGTCGTGATCATTTGTTTGTCTGTTCTTTTTTTTCTCAGTGTTAATACGGTTCGAAGGCTTTCGGCGAAGTCTCGCATCTCACGCCTAAACTGAATTATATTTTCACGAAGTAGCTGCTAGTCATCTTCAAGTCCAACTATGGCATGTATTGTGGCCACCCGAGTTCATACGTTAGCTCGCTAGACAAGAGCAGGCGCCAAGAGGCTGGGTTACAAAGAGGACATGCGTTTCAATTCAGGGCTACAAAACGCGTCGACTGCCGCAATTCAGTCATTCGTTACGTAAATTCAGCTGCCGACAGAGCATCTCGTATTTCCGACATACCTCGCGGCTACCGCTTCCAACATTACTCCGCGTTAGCATTAACAGCATCTATGAAGTGTTTCCGTGTTTGTGTGTTACCTACAATCGAGTGGCAACACCGTAGCGGCAAGTGACAGACGCCAACTACCAAGTAATTTTAAACGGCCTACAGCCATTTCAGCATCATGTCCGCAAGAAGGATACTGCAGAATCATGGCCTTTCTTCCAGGAGCGCTAATCTTGCCAGTTTTGCAGGAGAGCGTCTTTGAGGTTTGGAAGGCAAAAGTCTCGAGTTCGAGTATCGGTCCGACACATAGTTTTAAGCTGAAGGAAGTTTCATTATCTTCTTCTTCTTCTTCTCCTTCTCCTCCTCCTCCTCCTCTCCATATTTGCTGTATGATCATAAAAGTGACTTTCTCTTCATGACATATCAGAGACCTATTTTTACTTTTTCACTTATGTAGGCAGGGGTAGCGTCTTTGATTCATAATCAAAACGTCTTCGGTCCCGGGTTCGATCTCCGCCACTGCCTAAATTATTATAAATAATCAGCATTGGCGGCCGAAGACTTCCGGCATAAGAAGTCAGCCTCATTCTGCCAACGGTCTTGTCAAAGAGGACGGAGGAGCGGATAGAGGTTCAGGGCACTCTCTTGTTCTAGGGCTGGGAAATTGCCCCTAACGGCGGAAGACTTAGCAATGATCAACGAAATGAGGATGCAGAAGGCAATGGAAACCGCAGCATTAAAGACACGTAACGTGTATCCACAGGACTTGTGGCCTGTAATTGAAGAAGTGTCATGATGATCTCTCCATCGGAAAAAGATTCCGGAATAGTCCCCCATTCGGATCTCCGGGAGGGGACTGCCAAGAAGGAGGTTACCATGAGAAAAAGATTGAATAATCAACGAAAGGATAACGTTCTACGAGTTGGGGCGTGGAATGTCAGAAGCTTGAACGTGGTAGGGAAACTAGAAAATCTGAAAAGGGAAGTGCAAAGGCTCAATCTAGATATAGTAGGGGTCAGTGGAAGGAAGACAAGGATTTCTGGTCAGATGAGTATCGGGTAATATCAACAGCAGCAGAAAATGTTATAACAGGTGTAGGATTCGTTATGAATAGAAGGTAGGGCAGAGGGTGTGTTACTGTGAATAGTTCAGTGACCGGGTTGTTCTAATCAGAATCGACAGCAGACCAACACCGACAACGATAGTTCAGGTATACATGCCGACGTCGCAAGCTGAAGATGAACAGATAGAGAAAGTGTATGAGGATATTGAAAGGGTAATGCAGTATGTAAAGGGGGACGAAAATCTAATAGTCATGGGCGACTGGAATGCAGTTGTAGGGGAAGGAGTAGAAGAAAAGGTTACAGGAGAATATGGGCTTGGGACAAGGAATGAAAGAGGAGAAAGACTAATTGAGTTCTTTAACAAATTTCAGCTAGTAATAGCGAATACCCTGTTCAAGAATCAAAAGAGGAGGAGAGATACTTGGAAAAGGCCGGGAGATACGGGAAGATTTCAATTATATTACATCATGGTCAGACAGAGATTCCGAAGTCAGATACTGGATTGTAAGGCGTACCCAGGAGCAGATATAGACTCAGATCACAATATAGTAGTGATGAAGAGTAGGCTGAAGTTCAAGACATTAGTCAGGAAGAATCAATACGCAAAGAAGTGGGATACAGAAGTACTAAGGAATGACGAGATACGTTTGAAGTTCTCTAACGCTATAGATACAGCAATAAGGAATAGCGCAGTAGGCAGTACAGTTGAAGAGGAATGGACGTCTCTAAAAAGGGCCATCACAGAAGTTGGGAAGGAAAACATAGGTACAAAGAAGGCAGCTGCGAAGAAACCATGGGTAACAGAAGAAATACTTCAGTTGCTTGATGAAAGGAGGAAGTACAAACACGTTCCGGGAAAATCAGGAATACAGGAATACAAGTCGCTGAGGAATGAAATAAATAGGAAGTGCAGGGAAGCTAAGACGACATGGCTGCAGGAAAAATGTGAAGACATCGAAAAAGATATGATTGTCGGAAGGACAGACTCAGCATACAGGAAAGTCAAAACAACCTTTGGTGACATTAAAAGCAACGGTGGTAACATTAAGAGTGCAACGGGAATTCCACTGTTAAATGCAGAGGAGAGAGTAGATAGGTGGAAAGAATACACTGAAAGCCTCTATGAGGGGGAAGATTTGTCTGATGTGATAGAAGAAGAAACAGGAGTCGATTTGGAAGAGATAGGGGATCCAGTATTAGAATCGGAATTTAAAAGAGCTTTGGAGGACTTACGGTCAAATAAGGCAGAAGGGATAGATAACATTCCATCAGAATTTCTAAAATCATTGAGGGAAGTGGCAACAAAACGACTATTCACGTTGGTGTGTAGAATATATGAGTCTGGCGATATACCATCTGACTTTCGGAAATATATCAAAAATGGTTCAAATGGCTCTGAGCACTATGGGATTTAACAGCTGTGGTCATCAGTCCCCTAGAACTTAGAACTACTTAAACCTAACTAACCTAAGGATATCACACACATCCATGCCCGAAGCAGGATTCGAAACTGCGACCGTAGCAGTCGCGCGGTTCCGGACTGCGCGCCTAGAACCGCGAGACCACCGCGGCCGGCGGAAAAATATCATCCACACAATTCCGAAGACGGCAAGAGCTGACAAGTGCGAGAATTATTGCACAATCAGCTTAACAGCTCATGCATCGAAGCTGCTTACAAGAATAATACACAGAAGAATGGAAAAGAAAATTGAGAATGCGCTAGGTGACGATCAGTTTGGTTTTAGGAAAAGTAAAGGGACGACAGAGGCAATTATGACGTTACGGCTAATAATGGAAGCAAGGCTAAAGAAAAATCAAGACACTTTGATAGGATTTGTCGATCTGGAAAAAGCGTTCGACAATATTAAATGGTGCAAGCTGTTCGAGATTCTGAAAAAAGTAGGTGTAAGCTATAGGGAGAGACGGGTCATATACAATATGTACAACAACCAAGAGGGAATAATAAGAGTGGACGATCAAGAACGAAGTGCTCGTATTAAGAAGTGTGTAAGACAAGGCTGTAGCCTTTCGCCCCTACTCTTCAATCTGTACATCGAGGAAGCAATGATGGAAATAAAAGAAAGGTTCAGGAGTGGAATAAAAATACAAGGTGAAAGGATATCAATGATACGATTCGCTGATGACATTGCTATCCTGAGTGAAAGTGAAGAAGAATTAAATTATCTGCTGAACGGAATGAACAGTCTAATGAGTACACAGTATGGTTTGAGAGTAAATCGGAGAAAGACGAAGGTAATGAGAAGTAGTAGAAATGAGAAGAGCGAGAAACTTAACATCAGGATTGATGGTCACGAAGTCAATGAAGTTAAGGAATTCTGCTACCTAGGCAGTAAAATAACCAATGACGGACGGAGCAAGGAGGACATCAAAAGCAGACTCGCTATGGCAAAAAAGGCATTTCTGGCCAAGAGAAGTCTACTAATATCAAATACCGGCCTTAATTTGAGGAAGAAATTTCTGAGGATGTACGTCTGGAGTACAGCATTGTATGGTAGTGAAACATGGACTGTGGGAAAACCGGAAGAGAAGAGAATCGAAGCATTTGGGATGTGGTGCTATAGACGAATGTTGAAAATTAGGTGGACTGATAAGGTAAGGAATGAGGAGGTTCTACGCAGAATCGGAGAGGAAAGGAATATGTGGAAAACACTGATAAGCAGAAGGGACACTATGATAGGACATCTGCTAAGACATGAGGAAATGACTTCCATGGTACAAAAGGGAGCTGTAGAGGGTAAAAACCGTAGAGGAAGACAGAGATTGGAATACGTCAAGCAAATAATTGAGGACGTAGGTTGCAAGTGCTACTCTGAGATGAAGAGGTTAGCACAGGAAAGGAATTCGTGGCGGGCCACATCATTCCAGTCCGTTGACTGATGGGGAAAAAAAAACAAAAAAAAAAAGAGTCGAGGGGCTTGAAAGGGAAGCAGTGGTTGGGAAGGGAGTGAGACAGGGTTGTAGCCCATCTCCGACGTTATTCAATCTGTATATTGAGCAAGCAGTGAAGGAAACAAAAGAAAAATTCGTCGTAGGAATTAAAATCCATGGAGAAGAAATAAAAACTTTGAGGTTCGCCGATGACATTGTAATTCTGTCAGACACAGCAGAGGACCTGCAAGAGCAGCTGAACGAAATTGACAGTGTCTTTAAAGGAGGATATAAGATGAACATCAACAAAAGCAAAACGAGGATAATGGAATGTAGTCGAATTAAGTCGGGTGATGCTGAGGGAATTAGATTAGGAAATGAGACACTTAAAGTAGTAAAGGAGTTTTGCTATTTGGGGAGCAAAGTAACTGGTGATGGTCGAAGTAGAGAGGATGTAAAATGTACACTGGCAATGGCAAGGAAAGCGTTTCTGAAGAAGAGAAATTTGTTAACGTCGAGTATAGATTTAAGTGTCAGGAAGTCGTTTCTGAAATATCTGTATGGAGTGTAGCCATGTATGAAAGTGAAACGTAGACGATAAATAGTTTGGACAAGAAGAGAATAGAAGCTTTCGAAATGTGGTGCTACAGTAGAATGCTGAAGATTAGATGGGTAGATCACGTAACTAATGAGGAGGTACTGAATAGAATTGGGGAGAAGAGGAGTTTGTGGCACAACTTGACTAGAAGAAGGGATCGGTTGGTCCGACCTGTTCTGAGACATCAAGGGATGACCAATTTAGTATTGGAGGGCAGCGTGGAGGATAAAAATCGTAGAGGGAGACCAGGAGATGAATACACTAAGCAGATTCAGCAGGATGTAGGTTGCAGTAGGTACTGGGAGATGAAGAAGCTTGCACAGGGTAGAGTAGTATGGAGAGCTGGATCAAGCCAGTCTCAGGACTGAAGACCACAACAAGAACAATGTAGGCTTCTTTCCTGTTTTGGCAACAGCGATTCCACACCTATCCTTGGTTTTCGAAATGGTAACAGAGGGGTTCTGGAGTGATCCTTCGATATGCCCGATTTCTTTCTAGCATGTTTTCGCAACCTATTGCCTCACTGCTGATAGCATCGGTGAGAGTGGGGGCAGCAAATATTCCTCTACGTCTCAAATTTTCGCAGTAAGGGCGCGCCGCTGAACTGTCACACTGTGATTATGCGTAGGCATGCTCCTGCAACGACACGGGCGGTAGAGAGGAAAAGGCAGCACGTTCTTCCCACAAGCCGGCGGAAAGTAATTTGGAATGCTAGTTCTCTTGGCTTCTCGAAGGCAAAGTGGCAGCCAGCGACGCACTTCTAAATTACTTCCGCCGTCGCCGGAGGTAGCTAAACGTAGGTGACGCCGATACGAATCAAAGAAACCAGAGACGCGCCGTTCCATCTGCGGCTAGGTAACGGCCTGCGGTGTCAAGATGGGCGGTGAACTCAGACCCCGCTTTCTGAAGGGCTAGTGGTTATCTCAGTCGTGGGCACATGTTCAAGTACTTAGAAACGAGGAGGTTAAAGGATTCTGTGTCCACCCGCACAATCCGAGCCTGCACCTTCCCCTATACTTTGTTTGATATGTCAACAATTAGGAAGATTTCGTGGTACGCATTACTCAGATTATTATCACTAGACTGTCCCTTCTTCTGGTTGCCTCGCGTTTCTTTTTCCTATCTACTTATTTCGTAGTTTCTCTGGATGTCCAAAGGTTGACTTCCATACGATGTTGTACTTCCTCATTTCAGTATCAGCATCGCATAACATTAGAGGTGTTTTATTGCAGACAGCCGTACCAACGTCTGACACCTTCTCCTTTATTTCTTTTCTGCTACCTTTGTCTTTGCTTTGTTAACTTTAAGCCACATTATAAGCTACGTACGAGGGCTATTCATTTACTGAGGTCCGGTTGGTCGCGAAATGGAAACGACACTTTGATGACACTTTGCACAAATGTATTGGGCAGTGTGCATGACATCCCCGTCGATCGCGTAACGTAGCTCTTTTCGGATCTGAGAGCACAGTCAACAAGTAAAGATGCCTAGAAAATAGTGTCTGAATAAGTACCTGCTGAAAGATAACGCCCGATTTCACGTAACTCTTATAACGTAACTGTCATGCGTTTCCTTCTTCATGGAAATTCTCGGCCACACACTGCAAAGGCTGTGAAGACGCTCTCGTAGAGATTTCGACGGGAAGCGTTTGATCACCCACAATACAGTCCGGATCTGGCTCCCTCTGAGTTCCATCTCTGTTCACGTGAACCACTGCCTATGAAGACAACATTCTGGACAGACGTGATAGAGCTCCAGACCACCGTAGAGAGTTGGCGGAAAGCACAGGCGGGTGCGTTCTACTACGACGATGTCGGGAAGTCGGTATAGCGCTACGAAAAATGTCTAAGTCGGAGCGGCAACTGTGTGGGGGAGTAGCTGGAAGGCGTAGCTAACTGTTACAAACAAAACATTTTTGAATTGCGTTGTGTTTTTCCATTTCGCGACCGGTCGGACCTTAATAAACCAATAGCTCTTGTACAAGGGGGACCGGTGCTAGGTGCTACAAGGGACACAGTATTACCTGCGAATATTGATTTACTCGGTGGTACCAACGCACTTTTCTTCCAGTAGATGGTAGCGCATGTTGCTATAGTTCTCTTACCGGCCGCTGGAGTGGCGGCGGGGGAGGGGGTGGCTTAGAGAGACGGTGTTAGAAAATGTTTATTCTCCGCCTGCCTGCTTGTAATATCAACATACCCTTTCTGTGTATCAGTGCAACTTCAAGTGAAAGATAAAACGTTTGAAATTTCTCAACAATTGCAAAATGATGCTTATCTGTAACCGAATGTGAAAGGGCGATGTACGGGGCAATTTATTTGTATTTCGTTGGGGGTATTTTGTTAAGGTGTAATTACCTGCCCCAGTCACATGCAATTTGTTGCTGTGTACTTTTCTTGAGAAGACATAAGAAATTGCGGAAAGAAGATAAAAGCACAACTCCGAAGGAATTATGTAGGGAAATAGCCACAGAAGTAATTTCAGATTACAAGCAATTTGTAAAAACAAAACAGAGTTTTCTATAATATTGATGAGAAATTACATGTAAGCGAGAAGCAACAATAAATAAGACAAAACGATGTCTTTCCTTTATCAGTGCTTATTAGGTTAGACTATGTCCAACAACATAAGCTATTCACTATACCAACATGCTCATTATCACTGCGATGCAAACGAGTACAAATATCGTAAAGTCAATGATAATCCTGATTGCTGAGCATGAAGAAAACAATACGTGGTGAACATACACTGATCAGCCAGAACATTGTGACCACCGACCCACTATCGATATAAATCCGTCCAAGCGATAGCAGCATCACCTGGCGAAGAATGACTGCTAGTTAGTTCCTCTGGAAATTTAATCCTCATCCAAAGTTCTCCTTCCAAGCTTGTCTTCGACGAGCAGATTACAACAGTATTCGTGATGAATTGCAAGTGCACTTTATGATCATCTTAATACGAACTTCACTTTCCAGACCTCTGACTTTTATGTGTCCCATTGGAGTTTTGTTGATATAAATTATTCATCAGTCTCCGAATTTAAGCCCGCAAGGCTTACAGCATAAGCGCATGAACCAAGAAATATTTAAACTGAAGGTCCAATTTACACGAAAAAGGCGCCGACCGGGATGAGCATAATGTGCTGTGAAAAGGTGAAACCACGTTGTCAGCTGTATGGCTTGGAAATAAGCACCCGATACACTACTTCCTGCAATGACTGTGCCTAAGTCATCGAATTCATCTCGTACTACTGTTCTGAACCGACCTTGTCTTCATGGCCACAGTGGATAGATTAAGGATGGAATAGGATTGCACAAAACTACTTAAATAAGAGTCGACTGCAGATTCAGATATGTATACACTACATGATCAAAAGTATGCGGACAGCTATTACTGAACATTAATACGCAGTGTGTCCACCTTTAGCCTGGTGATAGCTCGAGACTTGTTCGGGACACTTTCAGTGAGGTATATGAACGGTCTGTGGAGGAATGGCAGCCCATTCTCTCTCAAGAGTCGATTCAGATAAGGTAGTGATGTGGGACACTGGGGTGGGGAGCGAAGTCGGATATCTAAGTCATCCTCCCTCCGTACTTCGCTGTTGGCACTACACATGATGACAGGTAACGTTCTGCAGGCATTCGCCAAACCCGAACCCTTCCATCGTATTGTCACAGCCTGATTCACCACTTCAGATGTATCATTTCCGGTCATCCACTGTCCAGTGGCGACGGTCTTTACAACGTCTCAAGCGTCCCAACAGATTCAGCTGACAGTTGACAGTTGGTTCAAATGGCTCTGAGCACTATGGGACTTAACAATTGATGTCATCAGTCCCCTAGACTTAGAACTACTTATACCTAACTAATCTAAGGACATCACACACATCCATGCCCGAGGCAGGATTCGAACCTGCGACCATAGCAGCAGTGCGGTTCCGGGCTAAAGTGCCTAGAACCGCACGGCCACAACGGCCGGCAGTTGATAGTTGGAGAGACAACGGTGCGGTTACAGATAATCTGTGAAAACCATGTTGGCCACTGATGCACCGTGTATATGGGTGGTGTTAACCCTCTCGGCATCAGCTAAGGCCTGAAGATGGTGAACTGAAGTACCAGAACTGGTAGCCATACTATAAATGACATCATAAGGAGGGCTCTAGGTGTTTCATTTTCTAACATAAGTGAGCCGTCGAAGTCCCCCAGATCTCCAGTGACAAGGATGGACGTACAAAAATCTGGCGATCATTTCCGTATTATCTACCGATGTCCGGATACTTATGATCAGACGGCGTATTTTTACAAAGACCGACGAACATATTAAGGATGAAGCTCACAGATTAACACGGCGTAGAGGCACTGACAATGGTTGCCTGGTTACAAGAACGCTGTTAGTGGACCAGTAAACAACGCTTGGTTGATCAACAAAAACCACACAGATAACTCAGAGGATACAAAATGAAGAATTAAAATACATAAACTAGGGTGAATGAGTGAGACAGTGTGTACGAGAATACATGGAAGGAGAACGTGGTAGACTACCTCAGCAGCATCAATGAGTCGGTGATTACCCTCGTAATTGTGGATGATCTGACTGTTGCACTTAGGGAACAACAAAATCATTAGCTCTCTCGGACTACCCGGGAATTTTTTTGTATCGGCACTGCTGGCGCCTGTATCACTCTGATGGACTGTCTCAACTTGAAGCCTAAAACGGTAGGACCGTGTTGTCTGGAACAGACTGTAACAGCCACGGAAACGGATTCTGACGGCAGAACACCTCGGGTCCCAGTGAGGCTTAGCTCTTGCTGTGGGGGTTATGTAACACCTCGGGTTTCGAAGACTTTGCAAAGGGCTCTACTTGTCAAAGCCAACCTACCTGTGCTCATTCGCACAGTTTTGGGCTGACTGGTTAGTTGCGTTAGATAGCCAGACAGTGACGTCGCCTAAAGCCCGTCTCACACGGAGCAAGGTTCGCCGCAAGTTTGCGAGATGGCGCGCATGCCTGCCGGCTTGCAGGGAAAGGAGCCGGCTATCTTCCATGCCGAAGCTCTCACACGGTGCGAGATCGGCAGCTAGTTGTGTTGCGATCGGCTGCATGTTGCATCGAACGAAGATGGCTGCTTCAGGTACAAATGTTCAGTGCAAACTGGCGTTATTAGCTGTTTTGGTGCTAAACGATGCAGAAATGCATGCTAATGAGAGAAGAAGAAAGAAAGAATGGACGAAAAACTGGATTAAGAGGAGAAACGCTGGAAAAGGTGTGCTCTCCATGCTTCATAAAGAGTTGAGGTTAGTTCGAGTAACACCTACTTCTGTTTGAAAAGTATCACCATTTAATTACGGTTTGATTTTATAAATATACCAGTTATGACTGTTATATACGACTTTATTTTATAGGATAGAAGATCGTACATCCTTTGCAAATTTTATACGAATGGGTGTGTGCTTCAAGCGCTTCCTTGGACCACTGCGGTGCCATTATTTAATAATTATAAGAATTTCCTACCGCACCTCACAATAGCACAAAGGCGACTATCAACAAAGGCTTCCCGCCCAAGCTTTCCGCGTCTGACGTCACAAACGAAACGCCTCATGATTGGCCAACGCAGGTAGCATGCAGGGAACCTTGCAAGAAAAATAGCACCGGACCTATCCTGGAAATCTTACAAGGTTCCCAGCAAGGTAGCGCGCTAGCAGACGACGGAGCCCGCAAGGTACCCGTCGCGCGAGCCAGCAAGGAAACGTACAGCTAATCTTGCTCCGTGTGAGACGCACTTAACTGCCGGAACAATTCTCTGGCGCCCCTGGTGCATTCCTGTGTGAAGAGCCGTCGAAACCCACAACGGGACCCCGCCTACTCATCACCACCGATTTCGCCCAACTTACGATATATGTAGGGTTTGGCAAGAAATGAAAGTGAGAGAAGTGGGAGTTCCAGATGGCAGTCGTTGAGAGAGAGAGAGAGAGAGAGAGAGAGCGAGAGAGAGAGAGAGAGAGAGAGAGAGAGAGAAAGTAATCCTAGAGTCGCAGGGTCACTTAGACAGGTAGAAACATTTAATTTTTTCAGTTAGTACATTACTTATGCCGCAAATATACCGACAATAATGCTCAATGTATTGTATTTATCCATATTGTCATAAAAGGCTTAAAAGAATAAAGAGAAAGGTATCTAAATACGTATTCGATACCACAACCCTCGGATTATCGTTCTGTAATCTTCCTGCTGCCTGGAAACGACACGAGCATAAATGGTTCATGCCTAACCAACCCACGCCAAAAGCGCTATTTTTTCCAAACGGTTGGCCGCAAGGGACGAGCTCGAATTCATGACACTTTCACTTCTGGCCGAGCTTTGCGTATACCATAAATCTCAATGAAATCGATGATGACGAATGGACCCCTTTCTTAGTTCGAAGGACGCCCTGAAAACTGAGAACGCAATCTTGGCGAAAATTCTAAAATCTAAAGAACTTATAATTACGATCGGCAAAAATCAGAGTGAATACACCTAAGTTAGGGCATCATTACTGTCTTCTTGGCACCCTCGCAACAAACATACAATCATGAATCAAATTACAGGTAAAATTAATTAACCCCGTGGTGCACCATTCCATTGCAGTGGACAGCTATTCGCGGTCGCTTCTTTGCCGTTTTCGATCATTCATGAGGCTGCAAATACATGCAGGGGACAAAAACTGTAGGGAGTGCTCACCGCAGTGGACTGCGTGCATTTGCAGGACTGATTGAAAACGCCAAAGAAACAACCATGAACTGGTGTGCACTGCAGTGGACACGGCGCATCACAGGGTTTAACCTCTTTGCAAACCTCAAAAGCTTGTTAACCTCTAATTATTCTAGTTTTGATTTGGCGTTAATAGCTTGTTCTGGAAAATGCGGCATCACACTGTATTCAGTGGTTAACACCCGAAGGTGATGACAGGAATATATATGAAACTATTGTGGCAGCAATTTGGGCAGTTATGTTGAAATTTTATTATGAATTGCAGCCGAGAGACACTCGACATATGCGATCTGGCATAGGATGAAAATTACGTCCCTATGTGCTGATATTTCATTTGCTTCCTTGCATCTGGCGTTTACGGCCGACTCCCAAACTGATATTGCCAAACTGCACTCGCTCTAAAAGAGCCTCCGGCTCGGCCGAGGTCATCCATCCGCTGGCGCTGTTGACTCGCGTCCGGGACACCGTTTCTATAGACAGTGCGTCCCTGGAGCGCCACACTGGCTGCCACACACAGAGAATTCCCCGTCCCCATTTATAGCGGCATTCATCAGCAAAGGGCTACCCGCGGCGCGCCGGACTCGGTGGAGCGCCTCACAACTATATGGCCGGTCAGACGACCTGAATTACCGCGCCCCACATGTTACGTCGAATTAGCCGGGCGCTGGGGCTATTTGCCTTGTCATATTTGCGCATTTCGGCGCGTATCATACTGGAACAAGGGCGCCGACCGAATATTTGTGTGTCGGACAATACGCGGAGCGGGCTCTCCGCAGCGGCACCGCACAATGCGGCGCGTGTGAAACGGGTGTGCCGCGTGGCGTCTGGCAGCCGATATTGTCGGCAGCGTCAGTGCCGCGTTATGACACGAAAAAAAGTGGACAGGCTGGAGTTTAACGTCGCTTCTGGTCAACAAGGACACAGAAATATGAAACTATTCAGGCATTCACCTCAACCGATCTGGGAGAAACGTGGAGGCCCTAAATCACGATGACCAAGCACAGCAATGCACCCTGCTTCCTGCCGAACTCGAATCCAATTGCTCAGCCACCGAGCAACTTATTTTGTTAAACGTAAACATGACGGGCAGGCCACGTTCAAAAATGGTTCAAATGGCTCTAAGCACTATGGGACTTAACATCTGACGTCATCAGTCCCCTAGACTTAGAACTACTTAAACCTAACTAACCTAAGGACATCACACACATCCATGCCCAAGGCAGGATTCGAACCTGCGACCGTAGCATCAGTGCGATTCCGGACTGAAGCGCTTAGAACCGCTCGGCCACAGCGGCCGGCTGCAGGCCACATAAAACAGCATCAACATGATGGGGGGGGGGGGGGGGTTATGCAGCAAACACCGAACTGGCACGAAGTGGACCGCTTGCTTGGGTATGCCAGCGATTAATACTTCAGTGCAACAGCACAAAGTGGGTAGCAGAAATGTCACCTGCATTCAGTACTCTGCGCCTTGCAGTATCTCAACGGTCGTATGCGACTAGCGCCCGAAGGGACATACATAACGCCCGCTCGGCCTCGAAGATTTTTACAGACAAGTCACGTGTCTTGAGTCAGCAAATGGGTTTGTTTACAGCAAAATCCACATCCACACTGGCAGTGCGACACCACAGGCTGTCAACACAGGGACCACTGAAGAAGCTTCCCTTGATGCAGCGGCAGAGAAAGACACGCACGACAACAATGTTGACAGGAGCTGACGACATCGTCTTTTCAGACGAGACCTGGTTCTGCGTATAGCATCATGGTGGATGTATCACTGTATGCAGGGTCTGAGAAGCACTAACCTTGAAAAATAGCATTGTTTTATCATCTAAAGGTCCAGTATGGCGTGTCATTTAGAACACAAAACGATCACCTCTGGCTCATATAGTCGGTAATTTTGAACAGCAACCGCTACACTTCTGACGTGCTGTGGCCTACCTTCGAGGTTTCGTGACGCTATCTTCCAACCAGATAACACCAGATGACATGTTGCCCAAGCTGTCCGACTTACCTCGATGCAGAGGGTGTTCATGTCTTTCCCTGACCAGCACATTCTCCATATGTGTCACTCACTGAAAACATCTGGTCATGGGTCGCTGAGAGAATGGAATTCCACCACTTGCGAGCCACTAATACTGATACAGTCTGCCAAAGAGCTGAAGCAGCAAGGAATCATGTACCCGCATGTGTTATCAGTGGGACTCGATATTAATTCCGGTCAGAGACGGCAGCACTATATATACAATTTCGCACGCCATATAGCTACAATTCACCCAGAAATTTTATCATGTATTCTTCCTGCTACATTGTTTATGCACAATATGTAAACATTCGTTATTGGCTATCCTTTTGTCAAAGCAAAGTTCCGCACTCTGGTCCTGAAGGGGCAATCGGGCCAGAATGACTACTGTGTCATCCTCCACCAATGGCATCATTGGATGCGGTATGGAGGGGCAGGTAGTTGGCAAACCTCTCTCCCGGTTGTTGTCGGGTTTCTTGACCTTCAAACCGCTACTAATTGATCGACTAGCTCCTCAGCTGACCTCACGACGCTGAGTGCACCCCGTACCACTCATCTCACAAAGAAAAAAATACCTGCAGTACCGAGAATCGAGCCCGGGTCTCTCGGAAGACAGTCAGCCGAGCTGACGACAGCCACGGAGGCGTATTATCCTTCTTGTAGTTTAAATTTTATCGGATAGCAGTTCTTTCATACCGAAGCGGTACCGTTTGTCCTCCTTTGAACATTAAAAGGCTGAAGATCGAAAACCTGCGATGCAGAACACATAAAGCGAAGAATAACATCTGCCAGTATCCATACCATATAAACTTTACGGGTTATAGAACCTACTACACCACTGAAGCTGAATGCAGTGTTAAATTATACATCTGAGACTCACATTTACTCTGAGTAAACCACTTCCTGCAGACACGGAACTCTAAGGACGTAGACTTCGGCAGCCGGGGTCGGGTTCTTTATAGTTTGTCTGGGTATGTGATGTTAAACTGTCACAATGAAAAAAGGCGACCTGGAATGGCGACTAATACACCATGCAGAAGAATTGTACTGAATATGTTATAAAAGTGCTCTCTACAATGGTTAAAAGAAATTTGTACGCCGCGCGGAGTGGCAGTGCGGTTTGAGGCGTCATGTAATGGATTACGCGGCCCCTTCCGCCGGAGGTTCGAATCCTCCTTCGGACGTGTGTGTGTGTGTGTGTGTGTGTGGTTCTTAGCATAAGTTAGTTTAAGTAGTGTGTAAGTCTAGGGACCGATGACCTCAGCAGTTTGGTCCCTTAGAAATTCAAACACACACACAAATTTGTAGGCTCCACAGAGCTTTGGAGGTGTTGCCAGCAAAGAAAGCAGAAGGGATACATAACATTGCTTGGGAGTTGCTAAAATGTGAGGGAGATATTTCTCGGATGCATGTGTGGAGCATAGCACTGTATGGAAGTGAATCATGGAGTGTGGTAAAGCCGGACAAGAATAGAATCGAAGTGTTTGAGATGTGTTACAGAAAGATACCGAAAGTTAAGTGGACAGGTATGGAAGAATTGATGAGACACTCAGCAGAATCTGCGAAGAAACAAACTTGTGCGAAACACTAGTAGAAGCGACATGATGATAGGACTTGTGTTAGAACAACAGAGAATTACTTACATGTTCCTCTGAGTCTTTCAAAGGGGCATGCTTCAATAAAACCTCCACAGTTTCCAAGCCACGACACATCGAATAAAACACTCGAGCTTTCTATACCTGTCTCCGCCATCGTCATTAGGAGTTAAAATTACGACTGCCGATGCTACACAAGCGCAATAGCAGCACCAGTATTAGGCTAACTTTATTTAGGAGTTCGGAATCGGACGGCACGTCCGTAACAAGTAGTTAACTGCAATCTGGTCGGGATTAGAGGACAAGGAAGAAACGAATAAATCGACCTTCTATAAGGAATACTGGGGCTGGCAAGGTCACCCGCTTATACAAGCGTCATAGTAGAATCTGGAACCCAGTAGAGAGTAGCCGAGGTCTTAAGAGTGCCAGCAGCAGTCTCCAGCAGGAATCGAGTAACTATTTCAGACGAGTTTAAGAATTCCTGACTGCGCGTTTAAATGCATGCAAGATCTCGATAGCACACAACAAAGTTAAGATCTTTAGTGGGTGCCATTTCAACTACACATACATTTCCCACGGGCCCTGCGCGGAACCGACCGTTCGCAAAGTGTGGTGGACTAGTCGGCCAGTGTGACGTCACACGTTCGTTGCGAGGCCCATATTTCTTGAGGGCCCCGGAGAGGGCCGTAGCAAAGCATGCGTGAAAGGCGAGTTGGGCAGCTCATAGCAGCTTCGGCCCGCCATGGGAGTGACGTCACGTGACACAAGAGGTCGGTGCCACGTTTGAGTCATTCCTGCCTCTATGGACGCGTCAGGGTTGTTTGATTCGGGGAAGGCGACGAAACAGCGAGGTCATCTGTCCCATTGGAATAGGGAAAGGTGGGGAAGGAAGCCAGGCGTGCTCCTTTCAAAGGAACCATACCGGCAGTTGCCTGAAGCGACTTAGGGAAATCACGGAAAACCTAAATGAGGATGGCCGGACGCGGGTTTGAACCGCCGTCCTCCCGAATGCGAGTCCAGTGTACTAACCACTGCGTCACCTCGGTCGAGCATCAAGGACCCGTCTTTGATATCACTCGAAAACCGAAGCCTGTCTCCATGCACTGTTAAACGTGTACTTCTAGTCTGTGTTAAAATTGTTGCTGTTTATTCAATTTTCCAGAGTCTTGGGTCATGCATAATCACATTCGTATTGTGTTAGATAGAAGGCGGTCAATATTAGACAGAATAGCAACAATTTTTACAGAGACCAGTGGTACATATTTAGTCAGGTGCGTGGGGGGGGGGGGGGGGGGGGGCTGTGGAAATCGAGCCAAAGCAAAGACGGACGCTTGATGCGCAAGTTTCAAATGTGACGCCGGCTCCCCACGCCACCTGATGCCACTCGGTCCGCGGCGGACCGGAACTGCTATGAGCTGCCTAACTCACCTTCTGTGCATGCATCACTTCGGCCCTCTATGGAAGTTTCCAGCCGCTGCTATCGCACTTGTATAAGGGGATCATCGCTCACTCCAGCAGTCAGCAATTTTAACTCCTGATGATCATGGCGCAGACAGCTATCGAAATCTCGTGTCGTCTGTTGGAAGTGTTTCCTCTCGACGGTAGAGGAGACGAAGTTATTGCAGGCCGCAGCAAACCAGTCAGAAGACTGACGAACCACAAACATAGAAAGGGTCATAAGCAGGTCGATGAAAAGAGTGTAGCTAGCCCGCATCTGTTACGTCATCAGCGACAGCAGCGGTTGGAAGCGTGGTAGGGGACGCATCGGCGACGCACGACGGTGTACGGCGATGTGGCGGTATTGAAATATTAATGTCGTGTTTAAAACTTGCCCCGGGGCTGGAGAGCTAGCTGCTTGCCAGGTGGGCAGGATGCGAGGAGATGGCAGGCAGCGGCGGTAGCAGCAGCAACAACTTGGCTGAGAGGGCCCAGGATTTTCATAAACCTGCTGCTCCCGGGCGTGTCTGCTTCCCGTATAAAACTTTACGGCGCCGCCCGCTGCGAGATGGATGCACACCTCTCGTCGAATTTCCGGATGACTGGTGGAGGAAGGGGGGGGGGGGATGAGCCAGTGGCTCATCAGCCGCACGGCGAGCCCGCCAGATTCCTTTGATTCTGTACTGCGCAGCTTGGTGCCCTTTCTGTCAGCCTCAAATAATATATATATATAGTCGCCAGACATTGTAGCCTGCTTGTCTGTTTCTATAACGTTCCTCTCTGTTCCCTAATGAGGAAAATACGAGCGTTATAAGAACATTTTTTTTGATTGAATTGTTGAGTTCCTAACAGATACAACACAGCATCTTACGTTATTCTTAAAGGAGAGAAAACTTTAGGCGTAAAAATAACTTTGAGCGTACCACTACTGTGTCTTACAGGACCACTACGTTTCAATACACAACGTGAGTCAAGAGGAAAGGAACTTTATATGCTAAAAAAAGACGTAATTCCTCCAGCTGTATTAAGGTGTTGATTTTATTGGCAACTAGTTTTGATGTTGTTACATCATCATCTTCAGGCCCATACTTGTTTACTGTAACCGTATGTGTTTAACACTTGTAGCCAGTGGTGAGATAGGCGTGTGTAACTCTTAAAACCAACACCTTAATACAGCTGGAGGAATTACGTCATTTTTAACATATATTATACGGGCTGACGTCCCAAGTCGTCCGTTTTAATTATGGATATACGAAGAAAGGAACTTTTTTTGACGGGTGATAGTATTGGTGATTCTTAACAAAGAGGTGCAAATGAAAAGATGCCTTTTTCTTAAACCTATCCTAAATAATGCTGTTTGAAAACCACCGGCGTCAGTCACATGTACTTCTTCACCAGCACTCACATGCCAATACGACCAATGCGACTTTAGGCTACATAGTGTTGATTAAGTTGGAACCAGTTGGATGCCTGTATGCGCAGAGACAGCAGTCAGTCGCAAAAATCCGTAAATCGCAGCAGATCTAGATTTAGACTATAACATAGTCGCTATAGCTGTGTTACCAAAGAGTGATATTGAGACCTATATCACTCTCTCGTAACGTACCGATGATTATGGTACGTTCGAAATCTATATCTACTGCAATAAATTACGGAATTCTGCGACTGACTGCTGCGCGCCTTGAAATTTACATAAGTAGTGTTGTCTTTACTGACCACTTCAATATGCATTTCACTTGCGCATACTGGAGCGACAATACTTGAAATTGTACACGTTGTTTACCTCACGTCTCAGTACTGCTGTGGTGACATCAGCGTACTATACAGTGTTGTGTTACTCCATTAGATTACTGTTTACTATTAAGTTTACGACACATATTCACATGACTTTTTTATTCATAATCACTAATACTATCTCTCTTCAAAGATCGTACCTTTCCTTCAGGTTCACCCTGCATACAGGCTGCTTTTTTATGGATATTCCAAGAGGAAGCAGTATTGGTCGAAAGAAGAAGTTCTATAGCGATACGTCCGGAAATCAATACTTGTTGTATATGGGGTGGTGAAGATCCACGGTTCACAGTCTACATTTTATTTACAGATAAGGCAAGATTCACAAGAGATGGCATAATAAATTACCGCAACATGCACGTGTGGGGTGATTGAAGTCCTCGAGCAATCATGGGGGCCCGGCCGGAGTGGCCGTGAGGTTCTAGGCGCTACAGTCTGGAACCAAGCGACCGCTACGGTCGCAGGTTCGAATCTTGCCTCGGGCATGCATGTGTGTGATGTCCTTAGGTTATTTAGGTTTGAGTAGTTCTAAGTTCTAGGCGACTGATGACGTCAGAAGTTAAGTCGCATAGTGCTCAGAGAAATTTGAACCAATCATGGAGGTGACGAATCAGGACAGTTTCAGTATCGGAGTGTGGCCACGAACTGGTGATAGACTCGTAGGGCCATACACCTAACCAAATGGATCAACAGGTGCTGTGCATAACGGATTTCTGCGCGATGGATTAACAGAGCCACTGGACAGCATTACCTTTGCAGAAAGATAACGCTATGGTTCACGCACGACGGGACACCACGACATTTTCTGCGGATCTCGCGACAGCACCATAGCGCACCTCCGTTCACCATATCTGAAATGCTGGATTTCTCGCTACGGTCGCAGGTTCGAATCCTGCCTCGGGCATGGATGTGTGTGATGTCCTTAGATTAGTTACGTTTAAGTGGTTCCAAGTTCTAGGTGACTGATGACCTCAGATGTTAAGTCCCATAGTGCTCAGAGCCATTTGAACCATTTGAGCTGGATTTCTGGCTAGGAGGATAGTTAAGACACTGGTGTATGCCCGGCACACAGTCATGTGCAGGCGTTACTGGAGCGTCTACCAATGCAAGTGACGCAATCTGAATGGGTCCACGTGTATCTGAAAGAGCGCGAGAGAACCACATATAGGACTGCCTATGGGCCGATGGTGTCTACCGCTACGCAACAAACAGATTGGAGTTAGGGGATAGGAGGGCCGATACTTCAGCAGGTACTAGCTTCTAGACTTACCAATATAAGAACTTTTCTACTCTGTAGGAATATGTGACGTACACACACACACACACACACACACACACACACACACACACACACACACAAATGCAACGTACTGCACATAAATGGTCAGAGAGACGTGACATAGTGTGAGTATACGATTGCCCAACAATCCTGGAATGTAATACCTATTGAATATTTGAGGGCATTCGTATGGTACATTTAAAGTGGAACAACTACATAAAACAAATCGTAGGAAAGAAAGACACATAGCTGAGATCCACTGCAAGAATTCTCAGGAAGTATAGTGTACCTATGTAGGAGGTAACGTACAAAAGCCTCGTTCGATTAATATTCGATTAGTGTTCGTCAGTCTGGTACCTGAAACAAAAAAAATGGTTCAAATGGCTCTGAGCACTATGGGACTTAACATCTATGGTCATCAGTCCCCTAGAACTTAGAACTACTTAAACCTAACTAACCTAAGGACAGCACACAACACCCAGCCATCACGAGGCTGAGAAAATCCCTGACCCCGCCGGGAATCGAACCCGGGAACCCGGGCGTGGGAAGCGAGAACGCTACCGCACGACCACGAGATGCGGGCGTACCCGTAACAGATAGGACTCATAGCCGAAATACAGAATATTCAGAAACTAGCAACGCATTTCGCCACAGTTGTATTTAGTAGGCGTGAAAACGTAATGGAGATGGTCTTCCAACTCCAGTGACAGAGACTACAATAGAAGCGTTGTGGGTCATGATTTACTATGAAAATACCGACAGCGTCCGTTCCTAGACGAATCAACCGAAACATTGCTTCCTCCCACCCATATCAGTCTAAAAGTTAATGCAGGTAAAATCAGAGAGAGATTCGAGCTCACACGGAGATTGACCAACAATGGTTCTTCCCCTCGACCATTCACGATTGGAACAAGAAAGGAGCAAATTGACAATGTTACACAACTTATCTTCCGTTACACACCATAAAATGGATTGCGGATTATAGCGGTGCAAAGCATGCTGAAAAGAAATTCCACCGAATTTTTTTATAAGAAAACTCTTAAAGCTTTATTTTATTTAAAAGCTTCATTAACATTCTACATCTTTATTTTTTCATTTCTAATATTTATTTCTCAACATAGTCTTGTTGGCGGCGAAAACATTTCTCCCACCAAGAGACCAGTTTGCTCTGTAGAATGTTTGACTCAGTTGACAAAGCCGCAGCCTCACCTCTGCTTGGATCACTTCATCATCATCAAATGAAGCCCTAGGAAGTGTTATCTTTAAGTTTTCCAAACAGATGAAAATCGGATGGAGCCAAGTCGGGACTGTATCGAGGGTGATCGATGACAGTGAACCCAAGGCAACAGATCTTTGCAGATGTCGCAGCGCTGTTGTGTGGTCTCGCATTGTCATGCTGGAGGAGAGGACGCTCCGTGTGTGGACGAACTCTTCGAATTCGTGTTTCCAGTTTGCGTTACACACCCGCTTTACATGCTACGATTCGGAGCCCTCTAGCGGCAAAGGGTTGCAACTTACAAGCGGGAAAGTCGATCGAGTAATATGCATGGCATCTAACGCCTCAACCAATATTGAGAACAGAATAAAAATTCGCAGCATGCACCCGTAACAAACAACATACCTGCCTCCTTAAACTTAATAAAAGAAACAAAATTTATATCCATGATCGGTATCGTCACATCAGAGACACGAACTCAGATACACTTTTTATACAAAATATTTTGAAAACCTAAAAAAAAGAATGGTATGAATGCATGGCGTCTGCTCTTTCGGACATCTCAAGGTGTGATACATATTATGCGAACTGAGCGTTCAGGGCGAAGAAAGGAAAGGAAAGGGAAAGGAAGGTACTGATTATATAACCAGCATCGGGGCTTTGTGTGGAATCAGCGGTGACGAGTGAAAACGCGTGCCGGACCGAGACTCTAACCCGGGATGCATGGAGGAGATACGACAGGGGCTATGGACAGGTGGCGCTGGATGGGAGTGTTTGTCGCCCTGGGAGCGAACCGAGGCAGACCGCGCATTTGCGACAAACATTGTGGCTGCCACGCATTTTCCCTCGTCGCCCACAATTCCGCTCCAAGTTCCGATGCAAGTGATACTAGTTCCTTCCCTTTCCTTTCTTCCCCATTCCACCTTCACTTTACATGGTAACAAATATAGTCTAATTTTAATGAAGGTATCTCGTCATGATATGCACTTTGTTTTTGTATTTTTAACTGAAATGCTTCCTGCTATTCAGATACTATGTTTTATCCGTTTCACATATGGTTAACACTAATTTCCCGACAAATCGGGTATGTTCCTATCTCTATACTGAAATATTGTGATAAAAAATATTTTTCTGGAATAACACAACCAATGAAAAAAAATCCAAGTTCATTTTGCTTATTATTTTCATACCTGAAGATGACCGACTTTTTTTCAACCGAAACTAGTTATATAATTATTGTTATCTAACTGCTATCTAGAAGATATATTTTAAATAATTAAAAAAATTTATTTATATAAGTCTCGTTTCGCACTATCAAATGTATCGCACATACTGTTTCAGAGCTGACATTTATAATTTTAACTAATTTTTCACTAAGGACATATTTCTATGCTCTAGCTCTTCTTCAAACTACATTTTAACTCATACTGTTTCGGCTTATGTGAAACTCTAAACATTCTGTCTCTAGCTTCCTACCACGCCTTTGTAAATGATATTAATAGTCAGCGACACCTTGCGGGCATGCCCTCTCGGCTGTTTGTACCGGAAATGTAGGTACGGTGTGTTCAACGACGCTCTTACACTGCTGGCTATGAGCATTCACCACAGTTTCATATTAAATTATTACGCCAATTAAGGCTAAAAAAATATTTGCTCCTTTTACTAAATTTCAGGGGAAAGGTGTGTGATTTGTTGCAAGCTTCGTAGAACACGTGAATCAGCGCTACTGCTTCTAATTGCGTACCTTATCATAATGCTCTTACACAAAAATAGTCGCCTTCTGGTTTAGATCAATCCCATAACATAACAACGATAGAAATCGATTATTGGACTGAATAAAGTAAATTTGCGATCAAAGATTGTTTCGGTTTCCACGAATTCTCAAACATTGGCTCGGTGTTAGCTTTAAAGCGGCCATATCAAGAAAAGAAAAGATAGTTAAATGGATGCCTACTCCGCGCCAGCAAAAGGTTGATTACTTTTAATGGAGAACGATGTCATCAAGAACAGGTAATCACACATTCGGCTACATGTGACGAATGATTGTTCCCTTTATACAACTCTAAAATTTGGGGCCTCCTTGAGCTTTAGATATATTTGACGACTTACTCTGAAGATGTCTCTCACAGATAGTGACGAAACGTTAGTGAAGAGTTTTGTACATATATAACGGTCTCTCAGGCCGGGGGTTTTTAGTGAAGGAAGCTCCGGTCGTGAAAGCCGATGTTGTATTATAATGAAAGGACTTGTTTGAAAATAAGCATACAATCCAATGGAAAAAAATGTCATAAGAGTTAAATCAAACCACACGATTCTGAAAGTGATGAATTATATTTAATAAACAATAACTTTGCAGTTTTAACTGGTCGCTGGTAGTGAGAGCGGAACGGCATCGTCACGTCCGAAAGAAGCCAATGGAGTGAGTGTGAACTTTGCAGCTTTACATCTTGTTAATCTGTTTCTTAAGAAGCCATATATTAATTTTGTTCCACTAAGAAATTGTTCACAGCTCACCGAACCTGTGTTGGAGACCGATACTCATACTACAGAATACAGGATTTGGCACTTTGTGTTTACGTTTTCTCACAACAGAGGATCTCTTAACCATAAAGTTGTTCAGCCAGTGCCCCCGTCAGTAGTTCAATGACTGATATGATCCATTACAAACGGGTTGTGAAAGCCTGCGTCTGTGAAAACAACGGGTTTGTTTATAAATAACTTTTCTACTACCAATCACGATTTTCTTTAATTTATATTATACACGACGCGTTTAGGGAAATGATTCCTATCTTAAAGTACATTTTTATCTGTATACTATGCCCTTTTTTTTGTACTGTATTTGATGTGTGAGTTTCTGCATTCGTTCTGTTGCCTTTAAGTTTTCTTGGTGTCCATTTGCGCAGAGTCCAACATATATTAAACATCACACACAATTTTCTGTGTATAGTATACATCGAGAGTAGAAAACTTACATAAACAAACAGTTATAAAGACGTATAAACATCTTTGTAACTCTTAGTTTACTTAAGTTTGTTACTCTCCATGTATGAAAGATGTTTTTACATCTTTGTAACTCACTTGAAAATGTTAATCGTTTTCCGAAACGCTTCATGTATAATATAAATAAAAGAAAATCGTGAATGGTTGCAGAAAAGTTGTTTATAAACAAACCGATAGTTCATTGGCTATACCGATTTCGCCTGATCAGTCTTTATCAATAACCCATAAATATGTTTTGACATTTCTTGTGAGCCTCCGACTAGAGAGGGCTATTGACAACGCAGATAAACTTCACTGTTAAACAATCTCCTCACTGATGCTTTCTACCAACGAAATGGCAAATACGAACAAAGGACCTGTCAGGCCTCATTGTATCCACTTTTCAGGCTCTAGAGCAACATACACCTGTATGCTGTCCTACACGGGGAGTACCTGAGCAGTGCATGGAAGACTGCACTTAAAAGAGTGACTTCAAAGACTGTCTGGATCTCTAGCAGCCGCCTGAAAGCTATTTTCTAGAGTGTTTCCAGTTTTTCCATCCTGTATAATCTGCTATGTTGCAGAAGAATTCCTCCTCTAATCCCTCCCACAGTCGACACGCTATACCTGAGGCGATCTGTAAACATCGGCGTCCCTTTGTGGTGGGCCGGTGCAGCGCCGGAGGCAGCGAAGGCCCGCGACCGCCCTAAGCTGGAAGCGTTGTTGCTGATATTCGACGTCTAGAATTTTGAAGTTTTAAGTTCGAAAGTTTGACACTTCCGCTAAGATAGAACATTAGTCTTCAAACTATCGGAGACGGAAGCAGCGGCGCAAAGTCAGTTTAAATCCCCAGTTCCAGACTTCCGGCGCCCGAGATGAAGTTCAGATAATTAACTACTTCAAAGATTCAACTAAGATGAAAGAAAATGATTTGGGTTCGAGTGCCAGTCCGACACAGGGCACCCTCCACTACAAAGTGAGAGATTCATCCCAAAGACTCACAGGCTCTGGCCAACCCAGTTTCGCTGCTGTATCCTTTCTTTCAGTAGTGTTAGTTCTGCAAATTATGCAGATCTTCTACGAAGTTTGGGGGGGGGGGGGGGCTACATCATGTGGATAAGTATGCAGCCCGACCAGCTGTAGAAATACAGAACTTTGCACAAGTCAGGTAAACACGTGCATTTGCAGGTTAACAGGATCTGCTGCCCACAACGTATCTGACACGGTTCCTGAACCCACTTTCTAACCCAGCAAATCACATGCTGTTGAAATAAAGGCAAGACTGAAGCACTCTCTAAGGAGGAGGAGAAAAAAAAGATTTATTAAAGAGAAAGAGCTACACAGGTTGAGCAAGTGAATAACGCGATGGTATACCTCTGACCCTTATGCAAGTAGTTATTCGGGTTGGCATTAATTGGTAGAGTTACTGAGTGTCCTTCTGAGGAGTAGTGTGCCAAATTCTAACACGCGCATTACACCGACAAAATCCCGAGCTGGTTGAAGAGCCCTGCTGATAAGGCTCCAAACGATCTCAGTTAGGGAGAAATCCTGTGACCTTCCTGGCCCAAGGCAGCATTTGATAAGCATGAAGACAAGTAGAAAAAACTTTCACCGTGTACAGGCGGGCATTATCTTGCTAAAATGTAAGCTCAGGAAAGCGTGTCGTAAAGGGCAACAAAATGGGGTGTAGAATATCGTCGACAAACCGCAGGGCTGTAAGGGAGCCGCCGTTGACAATCAAAGGCGTCCTGCTATGAAAGGCAGTGTAACCCCAGACGACTACTGCTGGCTGTCGGGTCGTACGCCCACTGCTGTCTCGACACGTCTTGGCTCCTTATCGGGTCTCAGCCTTACATGTAAGCCAAGGAGAATTAAAGATCTGACCTACCAAATACTGAACATTTTGTTCAACTTCGTGATTTTTCAGAAACATTTTGTATTTTAAATATTTTTTCACTATAAAATAGTTCAGTATGTTCACAGAAATGTAATATTAGTGATTCATAAAACTGAAGTTCCTAAAAATGGCAGAATAAAGTTGCATAAGAAAACCGTCTTCTCCATTCACCGAGTACAATAATTTGTGTGCATTCTGACGTTCTGAAGATCCTTCGAGTTTGTTGCTGCTCTCGTTCGTAAATCATTTACATGGCAGCCGGCCTGTGTGACCGTGCGGTTCTAGGCGCTTCAGTCTGGAACCGCGTGACCGCTACGGTCGCAGGTTCGAATCTTGATTCGGGCACGGATGTGTGTGATGTCCTTAGGTTAGTTAGGTTTAAGTAGTTCTAAGTTCTAGGGGACTGATGACCACAGATGTTAAGTCCCATAGTGCTCAGAGCCATTTGAACCATTTACATGGCAGTAGTTCTTGAATTTTCGGACAAATGTATTTCAAGCGATACGATTCTTTGGACTCCAATCACTTGGAAGTTATGTTAAAGCGACGTATTAAACATTGATGTTAACAGATTATTAATATATTAAAACATGATATATATTTTATCGTATTTATTATTAAAATCCTAGGCATCTGTGGCAAGTTGAAAGTGGGGGCGACGGAAATTTTTGAGAGCGAGTGAGACATAACAAAGTGTGAGCATCCCCCACCCTTCACAACCGACACTACATCCGTGCCTGCCCCAAAGAGGCAAACCGAGCGAGGTGGCGCAGTGGTTAGCACACTGGACTCGCATTCGGGAGGACGACGGTTCAATCCCGTCTCCAGCCATCCTGATTTAGGTTTTCCGTGATTTCCCTAAATCGTTTCAGGCAAATGCCGGGATGGTTCCTTTGAAAGGGCACGGCCGATTTCCTTCCCAATCCTTCCCTAACCCGAGCTTGCGCTCCGTCTCTAATGACCTCGTTGTCGACGGGACGTTAAACACTAACCACCACCACCACCACCAAAGAGGCAACACCTGTATAACCAAACTAATTGGGTATTAACAAGAGGTTTAGGTGTCCAGCCCAAATATACAGGGTGAGTCAGGAGGTAAGATGCTCAGAGGGGTGATAGCATTGGTGAATCTCAACAAAAAACTTAAATTAACATATGCACTTTTCTTAACCGTTTCCAACATACTCGCATGTCCTTCTTCCCCAGAACTCTCTCACGAATTCAGCCAAATTAAAATCAGACTACGTGGTGTTGTCTTTACAGACCATTACAATGCGCAAGTCACTAGCGTATTTTGGCGCGACGAGTCTGCAATTGTACACGTTTTCCTCAACTCTCAGTACTATAGTGGTTGCACCTGTGTGCTGCAGTGTTGACAGATGTACAGTCAAAAGAGTATGGACCAGTGTAATGAAAATCCAACAGGTTTTCACATATGCGGCGTATGGTGACGTAATCTTTGTCCACGGGTTTTGCCGTGGGAATTCCAGAGCTGATCTAAAGGATCGTACGAGTGAGCTTTAGTTCAGCAGCACAAAAATTGTCTACCAGAACTGCAAAATGCATTGCAGTTGTCGGTGGGTTTTTGAACGTTTTTTGTGGGGAAGTGTACACAATTAAACGAAACATCAGATCACAATGTTTTATTTACTATCACCTGCATTTGTTCTGTTTCTCATAGTTCTCACTTATTTCCTCGGAAAGTGTTAAGAAATGGACGTATGTTCCTATGACAATTTTTGTTCAGAATAACTAATACTATCACCCCTCAAAACATGTACCCTTCCTCCTGACACACCCTGTGTAGCTACATGCCAAATGTCTAACATTTTACCTGCGTTAAGATAATGTAATCGTTAATTTCGATTCGGATGAAACAAATAGAATTTCAAACCGCCAATGACGTTGTTATTAAAGAAACCGAAAGTCAATGCATTTTTTCATTTTTAATTTAGAGCGCAGGTAGAGGCGATCTGGAGGTTTGTGCCACAGCTTTCTTGAACTGTAATGTCCGCAGCTCGTGGTCTAGTGGTTAGCGTTGCTGCCTCTGGATCACGGGGTCCCGGTTTCGATTCACGACCGGGTTGGGAATTTTCTCTGCCCGGGGGCTGGGTGTTTGTGTTGTCCTCATCATTTCAACACCATCATTACTCTGACAGCTGCTAGATTGGATTGAGTTAAAAATTGGACTATTTAAAAATTGGGGCTTTGTACGGGCGCTGATGACAGCACAGCTGAGCGCCCCACAAACAAACATCACTATCATCATCATTTTCGAACTTAATCGTAAATGCAGAACAAAATCAGTCCATTATTCCTCTCCACATTTTCTACCGTTTTCCTTTAAATGTGACACATGTTTCGCCAGGAGCAGCAGAGTCCCTTTACGACAAACGGTATAATCCAGTCGTCGGAAGGAACGTGTCTCCTGTGTATACTACAACGGGACTTGACTAAATAAACATTTACAAAGCAATTAGGCTGCTACTTTCTTCATTAGATACTATACCAGTATTTACTAAATTATGGAACGTCACCGGAAACAGGCAAATAGGACTAAAGCAGGTAGTCCATATCAAAAAGTAAAATTATAATACATACTATCACCGGTTAGGGTCTTGAATAGCATAGAAATTATTAGATGTTTATCTTACGCAGCCGCTATATAACAGATGCAAGATGCGGGCAGTACTAATTAAGTTGGAATTCTCTTCTTGTAGACTCCAAAGGGAACAAGTATTAAAAGGGAGAACAGCCGTGAGGTAGGTTCAGGTCATAAAGATGAAGGAACAAGTTGAGCGACTCAGGGCGTAACACGAGAGGGTGGGCACAAGTCGTGCCTACGTGTGGAGGGGCCTTGCAGCCCGTGGGCGGTTCTGGGGGCCGGGCGAAGGGCGGCAACAGCGCAGGGACCCTCTGCCTGCCGCCTGCACCACGCTGCACAGTGCACGTAGGCCGCTAGGGAGGGCCCACCGACAAGGCCAGATGGCCAAACCGTGGGAAAGGGGGGGGGGGGGGTGAGTGTAAAACTGTGACTTTCTAAACGCAGTCATTTCTGCTAATTGATGTACCCGAACAGGTGAACAGCCTGCACAGTGCATGTGGGCCGTCATATGGCGGATCCACAAGGAAGGGGAGAGGGATGGGGGTGGCTGGATAGGGATGGCCTAAGCTGTGACTTGCCGATACCCGTGATTTCTGTGAATACTTTTTGGTAACTGCTATGTCTAGTAATGATTTGCCACAGTTTAAAGTTGCATTTTACGGATTCGCAACTTGTATCCCTTCACAATGCTGAAGTCCGATTTATCACCGTAGATGTTACACTGTGATTAGTCGCAAGTGGCTGCTAACAGATACTGGAAAACATATCTGCTAATTGGTTCATCTGGACAGGTGAACTTTGTCAATGCAACGGAGTGACACTTTCTCGTCTACAGTGTGCAACTATTTCAACAGTAAGTTAGTGTAGTCATTTTCTAAAGTGATGATAAATAAATTCCGGCCGCGGTGGCCGTGCGGTTCTAGGCGCTGCAGTCCGGAACCACGGGACTGCTACGGTCGCAGGTTCGAATCCTGCCTCGGGCATGGATGTGTGTGATGTCCTTAGGTTAGGCTTAAGCAGTTCTAAGTTCCAGGGGACTGATGACCTAAGATTGTAAGTCCCATAGTGCTCAGAGTCATCTGAACCATTTTGATAAATAAATGTGAAATGCACTGTGAAAGAATAATGAAAATTATACATTCTGCCACGTAGTTACTGATAAAGACTTGAAATATGTTTTGGGGTTGATGATATGCTCGTGAAAAGTGTGGGAAGTACGAATCTTACTGTTAAAAGTTTGCATAAGGAATATTTTGAGTGAAATATTCACTCAACAGTTCGCAAGGTGCTTCACAAACGACTTCACCTGCGCCCTTACAAAGCAGCGACGAAACAACTTGCAGCCTCGCCACGGATTTGCTGTCGAGTTATTGGGACCAGACCGGGTAAAACGTCAACCACAGGGAGCGGACAGAATTATGTGAACACCATACAGTATAGTACATCTTGTTGCAACTTGACGCCACTGCGAACGAGTATATACTGCGACTCGCCAGCAGTGCACATTTCACTTGCCACGTCATCGAGTTTACCTCCCAATGTATTATACGCCTTGTTCTGCAACGGTTAACGCAAGCTATCGGTGAAATGTCTGATCTCTGAGACTTCCAAAAGTGCAACTCGGTGGGCGGTTAGCGGGAGTATCTTTTACGAAAACGGCTGAGTTGTTGGACAGTATCCACGGTAATGACAGCACACACAAAACATCGCGAAACATCATCGGCGAAGAGAAATAGTTGGCGAAAGGTGAAGTTAACTGACAGACACCGACCAGCATTACAAAGGATTGTGGCAATACAACATAAAGCTACCGCAACGAAAGTGACAGCAGTACTCGACACTCACTTGAGTAATGCTGCGTTCGTAAAAGCAGTACGGCGAGAGCTTCACAAGGCTAACATTCATGGAGGCGCGACAGTTGCGAAACCTTAATAATGGAAGCCAATGCAAAACTGCGAAATAAGTGGTGCTACGATCATAAAACGTGGACACTTGATGTCTGGAAGAATGTTCTATGATTCGTGAATCATAGTTTAAATCGACCATACAAACGGCCCGTTTTATGTATGGAGGATCCCGAAATAAGCCTACGATACGGCCTGCCTACTTACTAGAGTCAAACATGGGTGAGTTACGTTATGATTTAGGTGAGTATGTCGTGGCGTTCAGCTGATCCTATCATTACCCTCACTGGCCGGATTACTGCGAATGATTACCCACACATCCTCGACAACAATGACTAGCATATTGCTGCCATGGACTGCCATATTCCAAGATGACGAAGCGCCCATACAAACAGCCAAAAATGTTCAGGGGTGGTTTGTGGAGCATCAGAATATCATCAACCATCTTCCCTTGCCAGCACAATCGCCAGACTTCAACGTCACTGAAACATTATGGAGAGTTTTAGAGCAAAGAGAGTGAGGAGCAGGTTTCCAGCTCCAACATCGTTGGAGCAACTGGCAGATGTTTTTGTTCAGGAATAGGTTAACATTCAGTTGGAAACTACTCAAACATTCTACAAATCTAATTCGCAGAAGTACAGTCTTTCTCAAACTCAATGGTGGCCGAGTTCCTTAATAATAAATAAATAATGTGTATATGATTGGTGTTCACACTATTTTGTCCACTCCTGTATCTAGGAAACTTTGTTTTCTCTCACGAAGCAACCTTCCCCACATGTGAGTAGGTTGATGTGTACGACATTCACAACTGGGGCTCGGAAACCCCCCACAGTTTCCGAGGGAATATGTCGGAGACAACGAAAATGTGAACGTGTGGTGTGCGTTGAAGAAAGACAGCGCAGCCGGAAAATTTTTCTTCATTGAGCAAACAGTAACGGGAATCGTTTACCTGTACGTGCTTGAGCATTTTTCTGTTCCTCCTTCTGCTTTAACCAAACGTCGTCTCTAGCAGGATGGTGCATCACAGCATTGGAGTTAACATGTTCGTGACTTTCCGGACTGGATATTAGCATAGCTATGTATAGAACGCGGAGGATCAACCAAATGGCCACCGTGATTTCCGGATAAACCCTCTCTGTATTTCTTTCTGTAGGGTTATGTGAAAAATACTGTGTTTGCCTCGCCCTCCCGTCACCTTTGAGATCTCGGTACAACTGTGGATGCAATAGGTTACATCATCCCAGATAAGCTTGTGCGCACACGGGTTGAGATAAGAGTATCGCCGAGACATTTTACCAGTTACGAAAGGAATACATGTAGAAGAGTACTAATGTTTTGCACAAAACTTTGTGAGTTACTTTACAAGATGCGCAAACCGGAATTATGTGTGTCTCATAATTTCTTTGATTGCATTTGTACATCACAGAGGTTTCATATGGACACAGTGTATAAAATTTTTGTAGGCTGCGTGTCAAATAGAAGCCACATGAGCGTGCCATACAACGTAATGCCCGATGTAAACAGACAAGGAAGTACCCATCGAGGGGCAGGGGAAGGAGGCTCTTCGCTCCCCCTCCCCCCTCTAAACAAATCACAGAAAAAAAAATGATTTTCTCAACGTGTCTCCTTTTCCTATCCCGCAACACGTTCAGGCGTGTCAAACTGATATAACTTAAAAAAAAGTCTTCACATCAATTGAACTAATTAGTAACAAACGTTACCACGGCCATTTGTCGACCATAGCCACTTGTCGTGAAATGTGAAAGGTATTTCCCCTTTCTCCGCTATTCCCCTTGAAACTCACTGTTCCAAACACATTTGCATTTTGAAATGTTCAAGTACTGTTGTAAATTTAGCATGCGATCTTCTTTCTCGATTAACGAAGCAGTGTGTCAGAACCTGCTAAAAATGTGATTACAGAAAGTATTCGCTTGCATCTGAACGCCACCTACCTGCCAGCAAAAATCTACAATTCTATACTCTTCGAAATCCATAGTTAGTCGGTAAGTACTTTAAAGTGGTAACATAAGTACGTTAGTTTCATTTTCCTCCTTCCACGAAACTTTTTGTAAGTTTTCACTTCACTCTGTCCTCAGCTTAGTTCCAGGTACGTTCTTGTAAACAGAACGAAATTACTTATTAAATGACAACAGAATCAATTAAGAGACTTAAGTAAAGTATGGGCGAGGCAGAAACTGAAGTTAGGTAGATAGCACAATTAACGATATTTGTAAGATAAAAAGGCTACGTAGGTGCGGAAGAAAATCATCATCATTGGCGCGTAATTCTATATTTCAGCGTGCAGAGCTTCATCATCGGTGGTCAGGACGTGGGAGACGTCTGCCCCAGGTATGGCTCCCCCCCCCCCTCTCCCTCCCCCTGGGGCGGACGGGTGTCGAGTTGCGTGCGTGTCTGTTTACACTCCCCTGTGTGGCGTGCACCAGATGTGTGGCGTAACGCGAGATCAAGAGCCTCACCAAATTGTTCGTATACACCTGGCGTTCGCAGCACTGCGTACGACGCCATGTGCTGCGAATAAGGCACCTCCGACAGGAATCAGGCGGACGAAAAATATAATGCATCCTTGCTTCTTTTCTAAAGTGATCACCAACCTCATACAAACACGGTCAAAAGAAAATTGCAGCACCAAAAAATAATTAATACAGAGTAATAAAATTTCGGGAATACATTTGCCTAGGTAACACATTTAAGTGATTAGCACCGCAAAATTACAGGTTAATGTAAGAGCGAAATAAGCAATTGAAAATGTGAAGTGCAGATACTTTAATAGCCGCTATAACTGCCAGAATGTGGAATGCAAGCATTCAAATGTGCATGCATTGTGTTGCTACTTTTTATCCGCCAAAGCACTATGGCGAAGGCCATTTAATTTTTAGTTTTGGACCTCCTTTTCTGTATGGTGTCCGTTTTAGCCCTTTTTCCACGTGTCTGTTTTTAGCTATCTTCTATTATGCCTGTTGGGATTGACGTATAGTCGTTTTTTAATTCCTCTCTGTCTTCGAGTTATATGGTTTTGACTTGGGTGCATATAGTCCCAGTTGTTTTTGCGCCCTAAAACAAAACAAAACAAAACAATTGTGTTGTACAGGTGCCGGATGTCAATTAGTGGGATTGAGTTCCATACTTTTTTTTCTTGGTTAGTCAATACAGGGACAGTTAATGCTAGTTGTGGATGACGTTCGATGATGTCCAAACGTGCTCGATTAGAGAGAGATCTGGTGATCGAGCAGGTCAAGGCAACAAGTCGGTACTCTGAAGAGCATGTTGATATACAACAGAGTTATGTGGACGAGCGTTATCCTGTTGGAAATCACCCACTCCTATGCTGTTCATGAATGGCAGCTCAAACGATGGAATCACCAGAATGACGTACAAATTTTCTGTCAGGATGCGCGGGATCTCCACAAGAGTGCTCCTGCTGTCATACGAAATCGCACACGAGACCACAACTGAAAATGTAGGGCTAATGTATGTAGCATGCAGACTGGCTAGTTGCAGGTATTCATCTGGCCTCCCCCTGACTAACACACCGCCATCACTGGCACTGTGGACGAACCAGCTTTCGCCAGACAACGTAACTGACCTCCACTCTATCCTCCAATGAGCTCTCGCTGGACACTACTGAAGTTGCCAATGGCAGTGGTTTGGGGTACGCAGACTACAGGGCTACTGGCTTGGAGTTGTCCTTGAAGTAATCGATTTGTTCAGTGGCTGTATCACTGTGATGCCAACTGCTGCTCAAATTGTTGCTGCACATGCGTTACGATGCGCCAGAGCATTTTACCTGTCGATAGTGACACGTGGCGATCCGGAACACGGTCTTCTTCCGACTGTGCATTCTCGTGACCACCGCTGCAAGCAACCATGTACAGTGGCTACATTTCTGACAAGTCTTTTTGCAGTATCACAAAGAACATCCAGCTTCTCGTAGCCCTATTACACGTAGTAGTCCAAACTCAGTGGGGTGGTTACAACGGCTTATTTGTAGCCTTGAAAACATTCTTGACTAACATTAACTCACCTCGTATAATCTCAAAGACAACTAACGCCGACGACCGTTGCAGCGTTAATTTAAACCAAACCTGATTTGACCCTCGTACCGCCTCTCTTATGCGACTGGAGCGAAACGTGAACATACCACAATTTTCTTTCATCTTTCAGGTGCAGAAGCACGCCTGCCAGTTTTAGTTTAAGTCGCACATCTCTTTCTTGGTGTTGTGATTTTTTTTCCGTCACTGTATATACGGTACAAAATGTAAGAGAGGAGAGTCTAGAATATTTTGAAACTGAAGCTGGAGTGAGCAGGGCGAAGGACTTTCTCCATTGCTTTTCCGAAGTATCTTAGAAAAGTTTTTCCAAAGTACCGAACACTAAAATCGAAGTTTTAAACTGACAAACCAATGAAATTAGGAAGAATCAGTATCAGAGTAGACTGCTTACATTTTACAGAAATTTTGTCACAATATTCGAGTAGGACAAAAAATTGTACGGTCCAGTCACATTAATATGACCACCATCTATGATTATCATCAGTGTTCAATAACCACAGACGACAGGTAGCAGCACCAATACTGGAAGCGCGTCGACGGTGAGGCGGGGAGAGGGTGGTGAGGCGTATAACGGTGCAATCGTTGTCGTAATGCGGAAACGGGGCGATTTATCCGACATCCAAAAGGGCATGATCATTGCTCCTAGCCTTACCCCAAAAGCCAATGATCATGGCTTTTGGACTACTGGTAGAAGCATTTCCGAAACGGCTAAGTTTGTAAACGGTTCGCGGGCCGCAGTGCTTAGAGTATACCATGCATGGCAAAATGGCGCTAACCAAAACAGCCGTCGAGGCAATTGTGGAACAGTAAGGGCCATAGATGACAGGGGTGAGCGACGGGAATACAGATGAATACGGGCGAACAGACATGCGACTGTCGAGCAACTGACCGCCCAGGAAAAACAAGGAGCTACCAACATGATTGAATCCACCAGCACGACAACGCAACTTGTCACACAGTTCGCAGTGTACATGTGTTGTTCGAAGAGCGCCGTACTCCCCTGGCCACCAAACACCCTGTATTTAAACCAAATCAACAACCTGTGGGCCAATGTCGATCGGACCATGACTCATCAACTGAGAAATCTAGCGCAGTTGGCCACAGCACAGCACAGCACAGGAGATGGCATGCCTCCACATCTCTGTTGATACCTTCCAAAATCTCACTGATATTCTTTCTGCACGTCCCAGCTCAAAAGGTGGTCATTCAGGCGGTAGACTGCTCGTAACATTAATGCGACTGGACAGTGTAATATTTAATGTGTGCTGCAGTAACCGCTCGACCTAGTCCTGAAATAAATCTATGTTTGCTACGATACAGAAGTTTTGTTTCAGATGCTCTACATAGTAGCCCCCCCCCCCTCCCCTTTAAGTACAAAGCACAATGTTCACACAAGCATGTGAAACTGTCAGAAGAGATATTCTTTGGGATGCTTTTCAACTAGCGCATGACAATGGCTTAAATGTCGCTAAAGCTTGACTCTTCTTGTGTGAATTTCTGCACATTGTCGTTTTGTGGTAGGTTCTTACTGATAAGTCTCATCACAAATGATGATTTTTTTCCAGAAAAGGGTTGTCTGTGTTTTGCACTTCAGTCAAGTTGCGGCTGGTGTCCACACGTGTCGGCTATTGTTCAGGTGTCATAGAGTGTGGGACAATGCTTGGCGCACACTTTTTTCTTCTTCGAAACGATCTGGAGAATGTCTTGAACACTTGACTTAGAAATATTGTTCCATTGCGATTAGTCACACGACGATGTCACCATGCGTCACATGTCCACAACTTAACATTGCCTGCTCACAACTGACTGGCCGAACGTACATCTGTTGTTTGCAGTTGTTAGTTCAAGCTGATACAGTAGTTACTGTGCTGATTCCACATATACGCCAGAAGCAAAAACAGTCATAGAGCTTCATGGACGGACGGTAAACGTTCTCACCATACACTTGGCCGATGTGGTGCTTCCGCCTTTTTTCCGTTCTATTCGCGAATGGTGCCTCAGAAGGGACGTTTACGTTTATCTGCGTAACGCTGTCGCTTTACTAAATATAATGGCGCCGCTCTTCTCGAGATTTCCTCCTCCACAGTAAGCCACTCAGATCGACGAGCGTCATTCAGGAGACTACTGAATGACTTCGCCAATGAATAACATTGCTGTAATCCTGTGGTGCAGTTGTCCATTGCAGTGGACAACAGTTAATGTCGCTTCTTTGGCGTTTTCAACTACTCCGGAGGCTGCGAATGCACGCAGTCGAATCCAGTGGACATTCCCTACTGGTGCTGTGTTCATTGTGGATTTATACCATCATGACTGACTGACAACGCCAAAGAAGCGACCATTAACAGCTATCTACTGCTGTGGACATGTGAACCGCAGGGTTATCATTCTTCCAACAAATACTTCAGCTTGGCTCCTGCTTTTCCTATAAATATTTGTTTGTGGTCGTACCACTTAAGGTAGTTCCGAAAGAATACTCCTATGTATTAAATGGCTGTTGTTGTTGTTTCCATCGACTTTAGATCAATAGTGTAATCGAACAGTTATTGCTATTTTATGCGGGATACTATGCATTTATTTCTTCTGAAGGTCAAATGCCAAGCCATGCACCCAGTGTTGATCGTTTGTAGGTAATATTTCACTACAGTTTTCTGCCGTTGCAGCTTTCCTAGGTACTTCATCATCGTCTGTAAACAATTTCACGGAGCTCTCTGTATGTCAAAAGGGGTGGGGGAGTGGGCCACAGAGAGATAGGTAGATAGATAGATAGACAGATAGACAGAGAGTGCTGCACGAGAATGAAGTACAAATCAGCTCACAAAAAGATTAAAGATTAAAATTAAAGAAAAGTTCAATACGTGTTTAAAAGCTGCAGATGATAAGATTCGCTGTTTATATTGCCATAAGATTCGCTGATGATATTGCCATTCTCGGTGAAAGTGAGAAATATTTACGGGACTTGGTGAATGGAATGAACAGTCTAATGAACAGAATGCGGATTGAGGGTAAACTAAAGAAAGACGGAAGTAATGAGGAGTAGCGGAAATGAGATTAGCGATAAAGATAACGGCAAAGTTAAACTCGCTCAGGGAGTAACTTCGGAGCACAGCATTTTGTAGAAGTGAATCAGGGACTGTGAGTGAACAGAGGAAGAAGTGAAGCGAAACGTTTCACAAGTGATGCTATACTGAGATGCTGAAAATTACATGGACTGATAAGGAACTGGGAGGTTTTCTGCAGAATCGGTAGGGACGGGAACATGTGAAAAATACTGAAGAGAAGAGGGGAAAGGATTATAGAAGATCAGTCACATCAGGGTTAACCTCTATGGCAGTAGAAGAAACCGTACAGGACAAGAACTGTAAGGGGAGACGGGTAGTGGAGTACATACAACAAATAACTGAGGACCTTGGGTGTAATTGCTAGTCTTAGATGAAGTGGTTGGGACAGGGGAGGAAGTTGTGGCAGGTCGCATGAAACCACCAGTCAGTAGACTCACGACTCCTCCACCTATCCTCCCACCACACCCCGCCCCTCGCGACCCTTTATCGTTCGGTAAGAAAGTGTATTGCAACTGTAAACTAAATGACACGCTGCAAATCGTAGTGGGAGAGCGCAGTCATGATACGTGAGACGTGCAAGGAACTGACACGTTGTTCAAGCTGTTGTTGTTGTGGTCTTCAGTCCTGAGACTGGTTTGATGCAGCTCTCCATGCTACTCTATCCAGTGCAAGCTCCTTCATCTCCCAGAACCTACTGCAACCTACATCCTTCTGAATCTGCTTAATGTATTCATCTCTTGGTCTCCCTCTACGATTTTTATCCTCCACGGTGCCCTCCAATACTAAATCGGTCATCCCTTGATGTCTCAGAACATGTCCTACCAACCGATCCCTTCTTCTAGTCAAGTTGTGCCACAAACTCCTCTTCTCCCCAATTCTATTCAGTGCCTCCTCATTAGTTACGTGATCTACCCATCTAATCTTCAGCATTCTACTGTAGCACCACATTTCGAAAGCTTCTATTCTCTTCTTGTCCAAACTATTTATCGTCTACGTTTCACTTCCATACATGGCTACACTCCATACAAATACTTTCAGAAACGACTTCCTCACATTTAAATCAATACTCGATGATAACAAATTTCTCTTCTTCAGAAACGCTTTCCTTGCCGTTGCCAGTCTACATTTTATATCCTCTCTACTTCGACCATCATCAGTTATTTTGCTCTCCAAATTGCAAAACTCCTTTACTACTTTAAGTGTCTCATTTCCTAATCTAATTCCCGCAGCATCACCCGACGTAATTTGACCACATTCCATTATCCTCGTTTTGCTTTTGTTGATGTTCATCTAATATCCTCCTTTCAAGACACTGTCCATGCCGTTCAGCTGCACTTCCAAGTCCTTTGCTGTCTCTGACAGAATTACAATATCTTCGGCGAACCTTACAGTTTTTATTTCTTCTCCATGGATTTTAATACCTACTCCGAATTTTTCTTTTGTTTCCTTTACTGCTTGCTCAATATACAGATTGAACAACATCGGGGAGAGGCTACAACCCTATCTCACTCCCTTCCCAACCACTGCTTCCCTTTCATGTCCCTCGACTCTTATAACTGCCATCTGGTTTCTGTACAAATTGTAAATAGCCTTTCGCTCCCTGTATTTTACCCCTGCCGCCTTCAGAATTTGAAAGAGAGTATTCCAGTCAACATTGTCAAAAGCTTTCTCTACGTCTACAAATGCTAAAAACCTAGGTTTCCCTTTTCTTAATCTAGCTTCTAAAATAAGTCGCAGGGTCAGTATTGCCTCACGTGTTTTCATATTTCTACAGAATCCAAACTGATCTTCCCCAAGGTCAGCTTCTACCAGTTTTTCCATTCGTCTGTAAAGATTTTGCGTTAGTATTTTGCAGCCGTGACTTATTAAACTGATAGTTCGGTAATTTTCACATCTGTCAACGCCTGCTTTCTTTGGGATTGGAATTATTATATTCTTCTTGAAGTCTGAGGGTATTTCGCCTGTCTCATACATTTTGCTCACCAGATGGTAGAGTTTTGTCTGGACTGGCTCTCCCAAGGCTGTCAGTAGTTCTAATGGAATGTTGTCTACTACCGGGGCCTTGTTTCGACTTAGGTCTTTCAATGCTCAAGTATGACACTAAAATTCGACGACATTGACAAGAGGTGCTGTTAGTGGCTCACTTAGTAAATATTATACTAAAAATCTGAAATATTATTTATATATAGCTATATACCCGCAGTTTCCATGTGTACGCATATGACGCATACACATATACGTTTGAATCCGTACTGTCTTAGACCAGACGACTCTAGAGAGGATGTTAGTTTTATTTGTCTCTTTTCCACCTGCCTCCTCACAACCCATCCCTCTTCGTCTTGCCACCCTATACATCATCCTGCTTTCACATCCTCCCTCTCTTCCACTTGCCTATTCACATGCTCCTCCTCTTCCATCTGCCCACTACTCTCCTCCACCTTCTGTCTCCTACAGCTCCCTATTCTCTCTATCATTACCTCCCCCCCTCTCTCCCTCTGTCTCTGTCCATCTCCTCCTCCCCCCCTCTCTCTCTGCCACCCCCCCCCCACGCCCCGGCCTTCGCGGTTCGTCAACCAACAGCAGAAAAAGTTAAACGTCCCCTTCGAAAAATTATAAATGACTGTGCTTAAACTGACACACAATATTTTTAACGCAACGCAATCTGACTTTTAATAATCCCTACAAAGGAATGGCTCTGACTAGCAATAACCTACACCTTTCATGAATCACTTACCTCACAAAAATCTTAGTTACTCAAACTACTGCAATACAGCGAGCGCCAATACTGGCAGCTAAATAAAAGATTCTAACTACTGAAGGCACTAATTACTGACTAACTACTGAAGGCACTAATTACTGATAGGCATAGTTAGCAAATGAAAGATTTTGATAAAGAACAATGTATTTACCTTAATAGTGTTCAAAAGTAATAATATATATCAGTTCATGACATCCATTCTTACAAATTTACTGTCTCTGATGGACACACGTCCAGACCATCCGCTCTCAAAACTCCGCCACCTCAATCCCCACATCCACCACTGCTGGCGGCTCACCTCCAACTGCGCAACGCTACGCGCTGTTAACATCCAGCTGCCCAACACTACAATAGCCAACAACAATGCAAACCAGCCACAGACTGCACACAGCACAGTCAGTGATTTTCATACAGAGCGCTACGTGGCGTTACCAAAAGATACTGGTGAAATAACATACTGAAATGAAAAAAAAAAAACAGAAACAAAATGAGATATTTCTACATAAAACGGAATATAAAAATAAAATATTCTCTTCCATCTCCATGGGAGCTAGATTATTACGACCATAGTGCGTCTTTCCAGACAATTAGTCTTACGTGCATCAAATTTTGTTGAAATCTATCCATTGTTTTAGGAGGAGATGTGGACCAAATAAGGGGCGATCAAAAAGCTTCCGTCTGGGGGCGTTGTTGCAGCATACAACGTAGCGCGACTCCGAAGAGGGGATACAAGCACTGACAAACCGGCAAGGGATTAGTGTGGAATTCGTGTCTTCCCCAATTGCGTGTAGTAAATGCGGAAACGTGAATTATGGCGACATTATTACCGAACAAATGGAACCAACGTGTTGTTATTTTCTTGGCTGGCAAAAGAGAAACATCAGCAGACATCCATCGGAGAATGAAGAATGTGTCTGGGGCAGCACGTCCTTCGAAAACCACCGTTGCGGATTAGTGTGCCAAGTTCCGTGCTATCGCGATTCGACACAAGACGGCGGTCGATCTAGGAGGCCGCCCTCGCAGAAGTTACGCTAACTGAAGTGCGAGACAGCTGAGCACGCGCCCTGGAGTCCTAATACCATTATCACGCCTTCGGTTCCTTAAAAAAGGGCTTGGAGGGTCAACGATTCGTGTCGGAAGATGTGCAACAGGCAGTTACGGAATTATTCACGCAGCAGGAAACGATGTTTTACCATACTGGTGCGTCGGTAGGAGGATTGTCTCATTGCGCGTGGCAATTTTGCTAGATTTCTATACCAATTCTGGGCAGTACGGCCTTCCAATGAACACTTTATGATCGCCCCCTTTTGGATTCAGCCTCTGGTTGGCTATGCGACGTTTTCTGGAAGGTTAACGTGTCCAAAATTACAAAAAAATCGCTTTGTCTGTGTCTTTTGTTTAGCTCGTGTGCAGTATTATGGAGTTTCAAGTCAAAGTTCTACACAACTTACAGTGCGAACCGATTAATCGAATTCGTGCCGCGTACAATATGACCCGGGTTCGCTCTGTGCGCTTTACACTGGTAAATGCTGTACTGTGCGCGCGAATGAAATACATGACAGGGAGGAAGAGATGATTAACTGTGCATATTTGTCGAAATACGGCAACCGACCATCCGCGGGCGGACGTGCTGGAACGTGCGCGTCGCCAGAGCTGTTTTTGCACAGCGGCAGCTCCCAGCGGAGGACGCACCTAATTTTTTGCGTACCGGCTTTGCTGACACGTGTCTGACGTATCTCTTCTTCCGTCCGGCCGCCTTTCTCCAGCAGATCCGACTGTGCTGTAGTTAGAGAATTTGGTTCCTCTGCTAGTGTGCTATCCAGCCTGGCAGACATTTTGAGTTGTACAATTTAACAGACTCGAAGAGCGCTATATTGTTTAGTAAATAAGTTATCAATTAATAAATGCCAAAATTTTCAGAAAGACTTTTTGTGTGTTTGCAGGACGAGAGAGAGATTACAGACAGTTATTGATTAGTTACGGTAGTACAGGGTGTTTCAAAAAATTTATCTGATTTAACAAAATTGTGTTTTTATATATTTACATAATGTAGAAACTTGGAGTAAACAAACTTATGCGTATAGCTACAAAGTATTTACACTGACCACAGCCCAGAGCGGGACTGAATGACATTCGGTGGCGCTCCAGACACGTCACGCATTGGACAAAAATATGGCAACACCAAAAACACGAAACATTACTTTGCCTAATACCGTGTAGGAATACCATTGACATTCAAAACAGCTTCCACTCGTCTCGGAATGGATAAATACAGGTCGTGCATGGTTTTCAAGGAAATGTCACACCATTCTTCCTACAAAACAGTGACAAGTTCACGTAACTATGATGGAGGTGGATAGCGATCACGCACCCTTATCTCCGAAGCATACCACACAGGCTCAGTAATGAGATCTGGTGACAGTGCTGGAAGGGATGAACTGTATGAACAGGGGCCCTGTTGTTTTGGAACACAGCATCACTATTGATGGTTCAAATGGCTCTGAGCACTATGGGACTTAACATCTGAGGTCATCAGTCCCCTAGAACTTAGAACTACTTAAACCTTACTAACCTAAGGACAGCACACACGCCCATGCCCGAGGCAGGATTCGGACCTGCGACCGTAGCGGTCGCGCGGTTCCACACTGAAGCGCCTAGAATCGCTCGGCCACAGCGGCCGGCTGCATGCGTGTCCAGAGGAACTTTGCATCGTAATCAGAATAACACAGGCACGGCAATATCGTATCTACAGGAAGTGGTTGAAGTACTATCAGACCAAGTAGGTCATAAAGTGTTATACATCTACGCCTCATCGCGGAACGAGGAGCGCTCACACGCTCTTCGAAACGGAGATGCCTCCTAGTAACATACACCGCGTCATGGACGCTCGCCGATGAGGACCGTACTATGCTTTGGGAGACATTCTTTTGGGTTTTCATGTAACTGGTGACAGTAATCGAAGGCACCTTGACAACTGTGAATATTACTGCGGACCACCTGCATCCCTTCATGGTTGAGGTCTTCCTCGACGGCAATGACGTCTTCCAGCAACGTAACTATCAGTGTCACCAAGGCCAGAATCGTCCTACTGTGGGCTGAAGAGCGTGACAGTTGACTCACGCTGATTTAATTGCCACCAAATGCGCCTGGTCTGGACGCGACAGAACACGTCCGGGACACTGTCGGCCGCCAGCTCCGCGTCCACGAACCAGTGGTCCGTAATTTACGGGAATTGCGCGACCTCTGCCTATGCAGGTGGTGCCACATACGAGGGACGTTCCAAAAGTAATTTGGTCAAGGCTATTTACAAGGAAACGTTACTGCCAAAAACAAATACACCTTGACTATACACCTTGACCGAGCGAGGTGGCGCAGTGGCTAGCACAGTGGACTCGCATTCGGGAGGAGGACTGTTCAATCTCACGTCCGGTCATCCTGATTTACGTTTTCCGTGAATTCCCTAAAATCGCTTCAGGCAAATGCCGGGATGGTTCCTTTTAAAGGGCATGGCCGACTTACTTCCCCGTCCTTCCCTAATCCGATGAGACCGATGACCTCGCTGTCTGGTCTCCTTCCCCAAAGAACCCAACCCCAACCCTATGCACGTGGCTCTATTTTTCGACATAGCCGCCACCGACATTGAGACATTTTTTGTAGCATCCAATCAGTTCAGAAAAAAATGCACTCTGGTAAAAGTCGATGCCGTGCGATGTAACGAACTGTCGCACAACCTGATCCACTTCAGCACCTGGGAGTCACGTCTCGGGAATGCGGCTTCCAATGCAAGGAACAGATGACAGCCCGAAGGGCAAGTTTCAGCACAAGCAACCTCCTCACCACACATGTTCTATAGGCCTTTATGGATGACGGACACACCAGTCCCACGTGCTCATTCATACCGGACAACAGCAAGCATTTTCAATGGCAACCACGTTGTCAGTACACGTCCGCCTGCCATCGCTATATGTACTAGAATAACCTCGGGCACGACGGTCTGCTGCTTCTCTCTCTTCTTCAGCTCTCTGTGCAGGCGTCACTCCTCCTCCGCTGATTAACCTTCCGTCGTTGAACCAGCTAAGGATGTCGATTCATAATGCGTTTGTTTGCGTCACCTAGCGTACTACCTTCTCTTCCAAAAACAATGACGAAACTTACTTTCGGTACCTCCCCCGTACCTCCAGAAACCCCCCAAGGAGTTATTGAATTCATGCCACGCTGAATCGTGCCTGTATTGCGTACCACAGGTAAACGAACACGACGTTAAACAGGTGGTTGTAGTATTTTGGCTGTCAATGTATTTTGAAAAGGACTTTCTGGGCCGTCTTACAAATACATGGAGGAACAAAGTTCTCATTTACTTTACGACAGTGTTCGGTGTGCCCTCCACTGTACGTACGACAAACATCCAGACGACAGGCAAACCTGTCGCTCTCTTACGCGGTTAAACTTGTGGTTACGGTATTGACTGCTGTTGCTATGCGACGCCAGCACTTGTTACTAGAGGAAACAGGCGGAATCTTTCAATAACTTAACAATACATTCGATTAGAATTTTTAGAACAGCTCATCTCGTCAAGTTTGCGTTTTCTCTGCCGGGATCCTCACATAACGGCTAGAATAAATACAAATTCTGCCTTTGTGCGTGGGCATGCATCCCTCGGATTGCAAACGTGTCCCGCATACTCGTGTACGCTAGGCGAACAGAATAGTGCAATAATGAAGTCATTATCCTCTTTGTAGTTCAAATCAGAGCTTAAGAGCATTTTAATGAACAATTTAGACTTCGTTAACGCTGTTCATTAAGGGTCAAACGCTTAGTTCCAGGTTAATTTCTAGCTCCACAGATTGTACTGAAGGCTGGGTTTATTTCGCGTAACATATCCGGAAGTCTACAGACTAGCTGATGTTTTGTAGAGATTGTTTAAACTAACATGTTTGATTCACAGCCAGGCGTATGTAAATCGCAGTGTCTGTCATAAGTAAAGTATTACAGCGAAATATTATCTCACAGTTGAGAAAGAAATTACAGTGACGACCGAAAACGTAAATATCTGTCCAATTTTTGTTGCAACTGGATCGACAGCCGAAGCAACTTTTTTATCTGCCACAATGGCTGTCTAATATGGATTAGAAAATCCTTCTATTTCGTCTTTGCCAGAAATGCTTAGTTCCGCTCTGTAGCTATTTTCAAGAAAGTAAGGATTTCAACTCGACGATCAAGAAAGCTGGTTATTACGATTGGAATTGTGAACGGCACGTATCCCAGCACTATAGGACGGGCACATGGCAGTCATACAACCGAACGTCTCTTCTCATCCATGGTTCATTTCAATGAAATTTAGCAGACGTCAAGTGACCCCTCTCATCCGTATGAGGTTGGGACACGGATGTTACCCAGCCCTCTCGCACTTGTTGAAAATCGCTCTTTCTGTGATCAAGACCGAACGACGGTGGTGGCTCTAAACCACGTCATACTGGCGTGTAACACTGCTGCACAAGCAATCCTGTACACGATATTGGTTGTGAGGTGTTATCCTCTCCCCATAAGTAACTGATTTACTTCACCAATTCGATATAAATAAGCAACATTTGCTTGCGAACCATTTAAAAGAAGCGGGTATCCAGCTGCAGTCTGTAAGTTGCTGCAGAGTTGTCCTCCCACGTAACCAGCCCAGTTCGAAAACTGGGAAGTCTGTGTTTTTACTTTTCATTAAGTATTTATCTTTGAAAACGACGCCGTCGTCCAGCTTTCAATAGCTCATTCCGATGTACGTCATTCTCCTACGGAACCGGCCAGATTCGAAATGTCGATCGTAATGTTTGGTTTTTATTTTATTTAACGAACTTATCTTTGTACTTCACGTGCTTGTCATAGCTCTTCTGTGAAAAATGCACTATTGTTAACTTGGCACTGTCGTCCCTACGGCTGGCTTTACAGTGTTCGTGGCATGTGGTTTGAGGCGCCATGTCACGGATTGCGCGGCCCCTGCCACCGGAGGTTCGAGTCCTCCCTCGGGTATGGGTGTGTGTGTGTGTGTGTGTGTGTGTGTGTGTGTGTGTGTTGTTGTTAGTTTAAGTTAGTGTAAGTAGAGTGTAAGTCTAGGGACCGAAGACCTGAGCAGTTTGGTCCCTTAGGAATTCATTCACTTGAGAACATTTTATGGTCTTCGTATTTTAGATTTTTTTTATTTTACATTAAGGGTTTTTGTCTGTAGCTCGAAATCTTATCATCGTTGAAAACTGGAATTACGTTTTCTAAGTACTGTTGGCTGTATAGTCTTTGTTGCCCAAAACCAAAAATAAATTAATTAAGAATATTGTGTTTAGGATATGGGATGATAATATGAAATACAAGGAAATAAAATCAATAAAGCTGGTTCCCTACGCATTCTTTGGCATGGCTATATGATAAAGCAACTAGCAGAAAAGTAATCTACTGACCTAAGTGAACCCAAGTTAATCATAAATAAAACTTCATGGAAGGTGGCTGATAATGAGACAGCCTGCTTTCAATGTATCTCTAACACAAACAGGAATTTGTATTCTGCACTAAAATTGAATTCTATTTGAAACGGTGGGTTGGAAAGAGGTCATGTCCATTTTTTTCCAAATTAAGTTTTCCTCACGCTCGTATTTGTTCGCATCATTGCGTATAACAAGAGGTCATATCCCATCAACGTTAGACAGGTAATTAGTTAGAGATGCGGGCAGGTCCAGAGCTCACCCTTTAGTGAAGTTTCGGGTATCTACGTACAGCCACATCATTTCCCGTAGCAATTGTCCTGGAATTATTGTAGTCAGGCCTTTTATTGATGGGCCCACTGTTTTCCCGTTTCCGCTGCTCAAAGGAGTATGAAAGGCAAAACTTCCAGATCAACGAGTGTACAGTGGACCTGTTCCAATAACGGAGAAGGAACTAGACGATGTAAATACATACCCGACGAGCAAAAACCGTATTTTAACAGTATCTTCCTGTGGCCAGCGAAAGATGGAAACGGTACAGATGATTGGAGCATACCCACCATAGTCTGCTTTGCTGTATTTTGGCTACATTATGACCAAACCTCTATTGTCATAACACGTTCTGTTACTGCTGTAACAAATATGAATAATATAAACTTGCGTGACCCAATCCTTACGCTGCAAATAGTACGTTAGTTGCCTCATCAGCATTATTAGGTTCGGAAAAGGGTTTTCCGCAGTATAAACTGGATTATTGACCACACTCGATGGCTAAAGTAGGTTGTAATTGTGTATATTGTTTCACCTTGGGGCCAACTGCTACATAGTAATTCCACAATACCGTGATTGAACCCGTTATGTAGCAAAACAGTTTTGTGTGTCTCCCGAAAAATTTACTTTCTGCGACATGACCCGTTTTTCCAACTCAGTGATTCAGTTATAACAGAACCTTTCAGGCTTCATTTTCTACTTTTTTTTCAAAAACTGCCGAACTATGCACGAATAATTCGGAAGCCGGACTGAGCCGTAGTAAAAGTTGCTGTTTTGAAGAGCGCGCCGCAGCGCGTTGTGTGAAGCAGTCGCCCTCCGTTTCTGGCGGTGGCGCCGCTGTGGCAATCGCCGCTTTGGTGTCTCCCTCTGGTGGGAAAGGGGAAAGGTAGCCCGTTCACGTGCATTTAAGGGGCGCTGTGAGCTCGCTAGGCGGCGAGTCTGGTCAGTTGGTCAGCCGGGTCAGTGTAGGGCAGTCAGTAGCTGTCTGTCGTCCGGAGTGCTACTATGTGTTAGGCCGCCAGTCTGCTTGAGTTGTTCAGGCAATGGTCATTGGCGGTTGGATCGATCGATCGGTTGGTCAGTCGCGCACTGGGACACAAGATGACTTGTCCGTCTTGAGCGTCGGCGCATGTGAGGTCGCCACGTCAGTCCAGTGGGCCGCGCCCTATAACGACGGGTACTGGCTTCGCGGCCGGCACGAGAGCAAGAGGAGCCAACCCACGACACCGGTCTGGCCGGTGCGAGCTGCGACGCCGTGAGACGGGAGATCGACGCGCCTTCCTGCGGCCGTTGAAGCGGCTGGCAGCGGACGGTTTGGGAGAGCGTTTTGGGGGTGCCGCGCCAGGCCTTCGCCAGACATCGCAATTTTTTAGAATTTCAGTGATTCGTGATACGTTGTTCCATTTATTTGTTAAATTTTACTTATTTTCTTGGTCAGTCCCTCGTCCCCAGCTTGCTCGTCTGTCTCTCGTCCGAATTTGTTAGGCAGTTAGTGTCTGTCTGTCCGTCGGTCTGCCGTACGTTAATAGCTGCCTCTGTCATGTGTGTCGGATTCGGTGTTAACGAATTTATTTCTTGAAGTGTAAAGGCCGAATTCCTTAAATATGTTCTTATCTTGCCTATCATCTTGAGAGGCGGTATATGTGTAATGTAGAGCATGTTTGTACATTTTATGTAAGACTGCATTTCATGGGTTTTTATCTAAATGGTCATTTTAGTATATAAAGTTGTCACCGTTCCACCGTAAGAGTTTTCTTTTAAAAACAATTTGCACTTTCGGTGGTAAGTAATTTTTTTAATGTGAGTGTTTTATACCATTTCCATCCCTCCTACGGGGTGCATAGTTTGTGTGAGTTGTTAAATTTTTAGTTTAAAGTAATCTGGTGTGTTGCAGATTCGCACCAGTGTAGTCTTTTTTTTTTTAATTGTTTTTGGAATAAAATTTCCATTTGTTGAAAGAAATTTGTTTTCATCATTCTTGATGAATCGCTAGTAAATAAAGTAAATTCTTTAAGAAAAGATTTTGAAAGTAAATTCACGGTTCACGGACATTGGGAGTTTGCCGTACATGTCGCCAAACGACTGTGGCGACAAAATAGAGGCTTTAGAGGTCTCTGAAGTTCGGCGACAGGTTTCCTCCCCAGACACCATTCGTGAATGGATTAGGGAACGGGTGGAATGTGGCAGAGTACAGATGTAGACGTAAACATTGACCCAGAACTCTGTTGTATGTGTTACATGTCTGAAGAGAGCTGTTTACCAGCTGTAACACGTGATCATTATCTGCCGTACCAGCAAGCAGCGGTGAACAAGAGACGTGTCTGGGGTTTCGGTGACGGCCGGGCGAGCTGGGCCTGTAACAGGCGGCAGCGGCAGCCGTTGCCGTCTTGAGCAGAGGCGTGCCAACGCCCCACATTAATCACTCGCCCGTCAGCGCCGCCACACACATGCGACAGCAGGAGGACGCGCCAGGCGCCGCAGTGGAGGGGGGACGGGAGATAGGGGAAGTTGCGTGACGTCAACTAGTCAGGCTGTCGCGAACCGTTGGCTTGTTCCGACCTGCCCGCGCCGGCGCTGGACTAGACAGGCGGAGACCTTCGAGTATTCGTGTACATCGGCGACACGTCCACTTCCACACTAGGACGCCAATACTACATTCAATGAAGTCGTTGTGATGGCAATGTTGATGCCGCTGCCTGCACTGGAAACATATGGTAAGGCAACCTTCCTAGCAGGCCACAGAGCATAGTCCTTGCTGTAGTAGATACGAGGGTAGTCCTGGAAGTAACTGGCGTTTGGCTTCGATAAATGCTAGACATACACACAGCGTTGCCCTAGCGACGCAAAGTTGTGTGCGGCGTTGCGCAGGAAGAGGTGAAGCATTTCCAATATTTTCCACACGGATTTAAATGTTAACAGTCAACTTTTTTAGACCGGTTGATGTCGAGTGATGTTTCTCAAAGAAAATGTTCAAATATGTGTGAAATCTTCTGGGACTTAACTGCTAAGGTCATGAGTCCCTAAGCTTGCACACTACTTAACCTAAATTATCCTAAGGACAAACACACACACCCATGCCCGAGGGAGGACTCGAACCTCCGCCGGGACCAGCCGCACATCCCATGACTGCAGCGCCTCAGACCGCTTGGCTAAACCCGCGCGGCGTTTCTCAAAGAAGTAGTAACTAATTATGTATTTCCTTCTGCCACCAGACACATTTATTTATTTTAGATTTAATTTAACACATTCCAATGAGTTTCGAGCAAGTTTTGATCAACATCAGGCTTTAATATATGCACATGTTGCTCGAAGATAAAATATGTCTTAGTCTAAATTATCCTACAACTGTTTTGATGGAAATTTCTCATAATTAGAGGTAAGATCTTTCGATCTTTAAAAAACTTGTTGTTTTACGTGCTGTACCACACATAACATGTTGACATTTTAGTAGGTATTACGTAACACATTTCACACAGCTCTGTTACAGACAAATATAGGTTTTTCACAAATAAAACCAGTGCCGTTAAAAAGCAACATCCCTAGTTACACAATACATGAAATCTATCCGCAATTGCAAATATGAACAACGAGCAGCTGTATAATGGAATGACGACAGTGAATATTTGTGCCGGACCGGGACTTGAACCCTGATTTCCGCTCATCGCGAGCGATCGCCTTACCATTACGCTATCCGAGCACATTCCTTGACCAGACAATAACTTTCCGTATGTCGCCAACCATGTATCTACAACCTGCACTCGTACTTTCATTACATTTTAATTGAATCACTCGCCCAGTGTCGGCCAATAAATACGATATAGGACTGCCTCAGCTGTGCAGAATTACGACATGTCCGAAGGAACATTGCATCATAGTTCTGAGCAACAAAGGTACTGCAATGTCGTACTAGTTGTACAAGGTGCTTTTTACTACTCTACTGGCCATTAAAATTGCTACACCAAGAAGATGACGTGCTACAGACGCGAAATTTAACCGACAGGAAGAAGATGCAGTGATATGCAAATGATTAGCTTTTCAGAGCATTCACACAAGGTTGGCGCCGGTGGCGACACCTACAACATGATGACATGAGGAAAGTTTCCAACCAATTTCACAAACAGCAGTTGACCGGCGTTGCCTGGTGAAACGTTGTTGTGATGCTTCGTCTAAGGACGACAAATGCGTACCATCACGTTTCCGCCTTTGATAAAGGTCGGATTGTAGCCTATCGCGATTGCGGTTTATCGTATCGCGACATTACTGCTCGCGTTGGTCGAGATCAAATGACTGTTAGCAGAATATGGAAAAAAAAATGGCTCTGAGCACTATGGGACCTAACATCTGTGGTCATCAGTCCCCTACAACGTAGAACTACTTAAACCTAACTAACCTAAGGACATCACACACATCCATGCCCGAGGCAGGATTCGAACCTGCGACCGTAGCAGTCGCGCGGTTCCGGACTGAGCGCCTAGAACCGCTAGACCACCGCGGCCGGCAGAATATGGAATCCGTGGGTTCAGGAGAGTAATACGGAACGCCGTGCTGGATGCCAACGGCCTCGTATCACTAGCAGTCGAGATGACAGGCATCTTATCCGCATGGCTGTAACGGATCGTGTAGCCACGTCTCGATTCCTGAGTCAACAGATGGTGATGTTTGCAAGACAACAACCATCTGCACGAGCAGTTCGACGACGTTTGCAGCAGCATGGACTATCAGCTCGGAGACAATGGCTGCGGTTACCCTTGACGCTGCATCACAGACAGGAGCGCCTGCGATGGTGTACTCAACGACGAACCTGGGTGCACGAATGGCGAAAAGTCATTTTTTCGGATGAATCCAGGTTCTGTTTACAGCATCATGATGGTCGCTTCCGTGGTTGGCGACATCGCAGTGAACGCACATTGGAAGCGTGTGTTCGTCATCGCCATACTGGCGTATCACCCGGCGTGATGGTGTGGGGTGCCATTGGTTTCACGCCTCTGTCACCTCTTGTTCGCATTGACGGCTCTTTGAACAGTGGACGTTACATTTCACATGTGTTACGACCCGTGGCTCTACCCTTCATTCGATCCCTGCGAAACCCTACCTTTCGGCAGGATAATGCACGACCGCATGTTGCAGGTCCTGTAGGGGCCTGTCTAGATACAAAAACTGTTCGACTACTGCCCTGGCCAGCACATTCTTCAGATCTCTCACCAGCTGAAAACGTCTGGTCAATGGTGGCTGAACAACTGGCTCGTCACAATACGCCAGTCACTACTCTTGATGAAGTGTGGTATCGTGTTGAAGCTGCATGGGCGGCTCTACCTGTACACGCCATCCAACCTCTGTTTGACTCAATGCCCAGGTGTATCAAGGCCGTTATTACGGCCAGAGGTGGTTGTTCTGGGTACTTATTTCTCGGGATCTATGCACCCAAATGGCGTGAAAATGTAATCGCATGTCAGTTCCAGTATAATATATTTGTCCAATGATTACCCGTTTATCATCTGCGATTCTTCTTGGTGTAGCAATTTTAATGGCCAGTAGTATATATTGTGTTTATTTGTAACAAACTGGTTTTTTTTAACTAACCTGTTTGGCACGTGCTACCTAATAACTACTAGAACATCAGCATGGTATGTGTGATACACTCCGAATGTATCAGGACGTGTGACAACTTAAAAATAAAAAATAAATAAAAAAACACAGAAGATGACTGTCTTAATTATTGAAACCGGTATTCAGGAATAAATAGTACCGGATGATAACTAAACTATAAAACTTTCTCCACAGGACTGTTTTATTCACTTGTTCAGCTGCTGAAGTGCCTGTTGGGTTATTTGGCTAGCGTGATAATCGTGTGATATACTTTTTATATGCCTGTTGTCTACTTACAGTTTTGACATCCCTGAATTTCATCTGGCACCGCTAGAGCAACAGGCGGAGCTGATCTGCAACATTATTATATTGCACTGCTTATTTTAACACAGTTTTTATCACGCGCTTTCACTGCGTGAAAGTTTCCCCATAGATACAAAAAGGATATCATAAAAACAATGTGGCGGCCTTGCTGCAAGTGAATGAAGATCAGTTGTTTCGTTCAGCGATGTTCGCGATAATGGCAGTCAGGTAGTCGTTCGTTTCACACTGGTACACCTTCCAGTACTGCGAATATCGCCGAAAGAAACGATAACCGATACAGATCTATATGCTGCAAGGCCGCTACGTTACTTTTAATTTATACTGTTTACTTCTATGGAGAAACGTAATTGCAATGAAGGTGCGTTAAAAACAGTGTTAAAATAAGCAGTGCAATATAATAATGTTGAGCAGCAGCTCCGCCAGTGCAACTAGCGTTGTAGATGAATCTCTCTAACTGAACAACCGACATGCAGAAAGTCTATCACAAGATTATCACGCCATACCAACTGCATCTGCATCTGCATCCTGCGCAGGCTGGGTTATCAATCGCAACACCAAGACACAGCCTGACACCAGCAGAAGACAACGTCCGATACCGATTTTCGGACATCCTTTGACCTCCACCTTCCGTCAGATACGCCAGTAGCCATTCAAACAGCCAAACAAGTAAACAAAACAGTTCAAGGTTAATTTAGACTATACGTTTTATCTTTATGTAACACCTATGTGAATTGACCTTCATGGGTGGTTAGAAAGCTCAACTAGCTGTGCATGAGGGAGTCGTACCAATCTGACATGATTTTCGCATTCTTATCCCTACAACGAAAAGCAAGCGACAGAGCGGTGGAAACGCGATGAATCTCAATTTCGCTTTATTATGCTTTGATGAGTCTTTGATGTGTTATAGAAGCATACTAACAGTGAAGCGGACTTACATCGTCACTAAGAACAAGGTCCTTAAGAATGGGTGAGAGGAGAAGCTAGCAGAAATCAGTCGTCAGAAGACTATTGCAACTTACTGGTCACCCTAAAAGACATGAAGGATTGCTGAATACAATAATAGAGCATTATGTCAATGGAAAGATACAAAAACGGGGACTACGACTACGGTAAATAGTCCAAATTATGAAATACGGGGATGTAGGACGTACGGAGAAATGAAGACAAAATCGGAAAGTCTGAAGAGTGGAGAGATGCAGCCAACTTAATTTCTCCCAACCATTACTCCGATTGGTCACCACAGAAGAAGACTCTGACCTCAACTTACATCGAGAACCGTGCTGCTGGCTGCTAAGTGACGCATCCGTTTTAACCGCACTCGATGAGTTAGGCTTAGAAATAAATCTAAGAAAATATTTGCACCATTTAGCGTTTAAGACTATTGTGTGCTGACAATTGCTCACCAAGAGATGCGGTAACTAAAGCCCTGAAAAAAGTTACGGAAATGCAATGACTGACAAAGATATACTGCAGTCTGCACTTGATGAAAAGGATCGTCCCTAAATGCCATATTTATCTGGTGAAGCGTGTGGCTGCGGTTGTCGCGAGTACGTGTGACCTCGTAGAAGAATCGGCAATGGACATATACGTCTAACCACAAGTGAATCTGAATCTGAATCTAATTTTCCAGTGTGATAGCAACGATACCACAGCCTAGGTGCAAGTTAAGTTGGCACTACGACAGACACCGACGACAGCGCCCTCTAGCAGGCGCTGTTGAGGTCTACGAGCGCCGCTGGAGATTCAGCCCATTCCATCAAGAGCAGACGGCCGGGACACTTCGCTTCAGCAAGAGACTTTGTACTACTTACGACGGGAATACGGTTTCGCACCTACGGGCTCTTCAGTGTAAAGTTACTTATCTCATTGACTAATAATCAAATGTACTTTCACGTAAAAAGCTGTACCGAGAATCTTACCGCACCTGCTCCTACTCTCTTCCCACATTCGGCTTACCCATTCCGGTTACAGGAGCAGACCCATGCGCCGCTTTCCAAGCATGATACAAAACAGTCACATAAAACTGTATGTAATGCTGTTAAGTGACGTCAGTTTTCAGCACGAAGTAAATCTGATTAAGCTCGTTTGCTATTATGTAGTAATGAACGAAACATCTGGGCTTCCTTCGCTGCCCACATACTGTACTGTAAAATGTTGTTATTGCGAACCTTGAAGACAGTAATACAGAGCAGTAATTCGTTATCCCACAATATTATTCAGTTAAAGGAGTTTGAATTTCCAGCAGATATCAATGGCATATCGAGAAATCTATAAATCTGAAAAAAGCAGTATTTACTAGTACATCCAGACGTATCTGGAGTCGAAATAGCTGGGGGATTCTGGGACATCCACAGGTGTAATAATCAACAAAGTGAGCTTCACTAGGACAACAGAAGAAGTGCTAAGACGACACGCAACTTGATTAGGTATAAGAAACACGAAGAGAGCGCTTACGAGGAGAAGACCACGTTTGTGATAAATACGCTGCGTGTCACAAAGGAGTAGTAGATACAAGCGGACAAAGATCAGAGTATGTAAAACAAATTATGCGGAGTACGTAGAGTACTTATGGAAAGTATAATTTGATATTTATATGATCTACGATATTACAGTGCCTGTACTGATCAGAAGCACAATGAAGTGTTACTTCGGACGTCATGCATGTCGGAAGGAACAGCCACCGCTGCGATTACGTCCGTTATGAAATACCCGAAATGTATTCGAAGTTGCGAATATGAATAACCATCTGCTGTGTAAGGGAATGTCGACGATGAGTGGTTGAGGACATACAGCAGTTTGCATCTGGTCGTGAGGTGAGCTCGAAAGCCTGATGATATTATTCGTGGGACCGATGACGACCTCGCTATTTGGTCCCCCCCCCCCCCCCCCCGCCATATCAACCAACCAACCGTGGTAAGCTGGCACGGTTAACTCGGCGTGTTCGGTCAGACAGTTAGCTGCCCTCTGTAATAAAAAACTGAATGAATGGATCAGCGATGAACTTGATCGGATGTCATGGGACCTCCGCCCCGAACAAATGCAATGACAAAAAACTTTTCATCGTCGTCATTCCATTATACAGCTGATGGTTGTCCATTTTAGCATCTGAGAACACATTTCATATATTTGTATTAAGTATTTGCTACAGCTGAAACAATAGGAGATATATTATTGGAATGGATAGGAAATAAATCGAGTCTGTTTTGCTCATGAATCTGAAAGGTGTGATATAATCTTACTTTGTAATAAATTCCAATTTGAATATTTACGGCTTTCATTCGAGAGGAGAATCGAAACCTTCTTGGACTTGAAGTTAATTAATTAGATGTTTTTGGAATATCTCAAAACAGACTGGTCATTTAAAAATTGAAGGAAAACTTCTTTGTGGTATGTAGTATGTAAGTACCTCCTACTTAAGCTCTTCTCTGGTGCGAACTCTTTAGTAATGAACTCTTATGTTTGGATTCAGTATTAGTGACATACTTAGATCTGCACTTCGTTTGTTTTGGAAAGTTAAGTCCGACAGCCACGGTTATTTCTATTTGAACGTAAGAGATTCGCAAGAAATTACTTCTCCGCACCAAACTAGGTGGACGGAATATTGCACTACACGTTCCATTCGCATGTCCTTAGGTTAGTTAGGTTTAAGTAGTTCTAAGTTCTAGGTGACTGATGACCTCAGAAGTTAAGTCGCATAGTGCTCGGAGTCATTTGAACCATTTGAACTTCCTCTCACATTCATTAGCTTCGCCATTTCACTACCAAACTGTCACACTCCAACCTAACCTCGACCTCGGTCTAAGCTACAGATTAGCCTATCACCACAACCAAATATTATCCCTTTCAAACGCTTTGGCTTCCACAGCAACAGCCACACTCTCGGCAAAAGTCTCACTCTGCTGAAATGTTCCAACTCCCTCTGAACAAAATCTGTTTTGAGAATCTTACATCAATTGCACCCGTGCCAACCTGAGAGGCCTTTTCGCTGTTGTGAAAGTCTTCTGACACTCTAAGGTAATTAGGGTAACATACCGAATAAATCCTAAGTACATCATTACTATGTACGAGCCACCTGAGACCACTGGCCCTATATAGCAAAATATTCAGATAATATCCCTGAACAACCGCCAAAATTTTGTCGCTGTAGTTCGGATTCACGTGTGTAATTATATCGATATACAGATGAGGTCAATCGTAAGACTGACTACTTACAGAAAATACAGTAATGACGCAATGATAATCGCTCGATTGACCCGCTGTGCGTCCTGCGCTCCAGCCACTTGGCAGCGCCCACACGCAAGCCGCGGCAGCGACACGCATACCAGAGGCAATCAGCAGCCAGACCCCCCGGGAAGCTTCTGGTAGGTCCCAGGGAAGTGACCTACGTTTCCGTACCGCAGCCGCGCAGCTACAGTTGTTAATGCACTAACTACGTCGTTAATGAGACAATCTGGTACGCGATCATCTATCTATCGCGTCGTGTTCTTGACGTGGTCCACGTATGTTACGATTCAGGCGGGTATGTAGCGATTTTCCTGTTGAGAAACCTCCGCCCGATTAAACCGCTTGTGGATACGGAAAAACCGCAATGACGCCAAAATGGATAACAATCCACATAATATACACTCATGCTCATAAATTAAGCATAATTGTAGAATTTGGTGCCACACAACGTGGCACTACACATAACTGGTGCCAATTAGCATAGGCACATAGGGAACACACACGACACACAGCTGTAAGTCCACGGTATTAGAGAGAAGTTGAGAAAACCGTCCCGAAACACATGTGCTACAAAACGCCACTGTTTCTTGCGCATGTACCAAGACATCAATATGGGGTATGATCACCATGCACACGTACACAGGCCGCACAACGGGTTAGCATACTCTGGATCAGGTGGTAGAGCAGCTGCTGGGGTATAGCCTCCCATTCTTGCACCAGTGCCTGTCGGAGCTCCTGAAGTGTAGGGGTTTGAAGACGTGCAGCGATACGTCGCCCGAGAGCATCCCAGACGTGTTTGATGAGGTTTAGGTCTGGCCAACGGGCAGCCCATTCCATTCGAATGATATCTTCTGTTTCAACGTACTCCTCCACAATAGCAGCTCCGAGGGGCCGTGCGTTATCATCCATCAGGAGGAAGGTGGGACCCACTGCACCATTCAAAAGGCGGACATACTGGTGCAAAATGACGTCCTGATACGCCTGACCTAGTACAGTTTCCCTGTCAAATACATGCAGGGGTGTACGTGCACCAATCATAATCCCACCCCACACCATCAAACCACGACCTCCATACAGGTCCCTTTCAAGGACATTAAGGGGTTTGTATCTGGTTCCTGGTTCACGCCAGATGAAAATCCGGCGAGAATCACTGTTCAGACTACACCTGGACTCGTCCGTGAACATAACCTGGGACCACTATTCCAGTGACCATGTACTGCGTTCTTGACACGAGGCTTTAGAGGCTCTCCTGTGACCAGGGTCAATGGAATGCACCTTGCAGGTTTCCGGGCGAATAAACTATGTCTGTTCAGTCGTCTGTAGACTGTGTGTCTGGAGACAACTGTTCCAGTGGCAGCGGTAAGGTCCCGAGAAAGGCTACTTGCAGTACTGCGTGGCCGTCTGCGAGCACAGATGGTGAGATATCGGTCTTCTTATGGTGTTGTACACTGTGGACGTCCAGTACTGTAGCGTCTGGGCACGTTTCGTGTCTGCTGGAATCGTTGCCATAATCTTGAGATCACACTTTGTGGCACGCGGAGGGCTACGACCTGCTGTGTTTGACCAGTCTCCAATCGCCCTAGTATTCTACCCCTCATAACGTCATAGTTTTTGAGCCATTTTCAACACACAGTCACTATTAGCACGCCTGAAAACGTCTGCACACTAACTCGCTGTTCCGTACTCTGACATGCACCAACACACCTCTGCCGGCCGCGGTGTCTCGTGGTTCTAGGCGCTCAGTCCGGAACCGCGGGACTGCTACGGTCGCAGGTTTGAATCCTGCCTCGGGCATGGATGTGTGTGATGTCCTTAGGTTAGTTAGGTTTAAGTAGTTCTAAGTTCTAGGGGACTGATGATCACAGATGTCAAGTCCCATAGTGCTCAGAGCCATTTGAACCATTTTGAACACACCTCTGCGTATGTGGACTGCTGCCAGCGCCACCGTGCGACGAATGCAGGTCAAATGCACCGCATGGTCGTACCCCGAGGTGATTTAAACCCGCAAACCGTCCACCAGACTTTGTTTGACCATGTATCAACATTATCCTTAATTTATAAGTGTATTTTGTTCATTACGCGTTACATCGAACTTAGTCTCGTGCAGTAGTGAGTCAGAAGTCGATCAAAACAGTTGATTGTAGTTACTGGGCATTTCACAATTCGTTAACGATTTTACAGGTGGATTTGTCGTCAGAGAGCGAAACTAATGAAGTGCCAGTTCTGACACCGAAGGAAGAACTGAAATTTAAAACCAAGTTCAATAATGAATGGTGTAAGGTTTACTAAGTGCAGAAAGTATGTATGAACTTCAGACGTGTATGTTTCAGTTTTATCAAATATCTCTATAAAGAAACATCAATAAACTTAAATATAGAAAACATATTCAGGGTGACCCAAAACTCCACTAACATTTAAAAATTCAATACCTCACTGAATAACGCAGGCAGAAGCGTAGTAATTAACACATATGCTTGAGATAACATGCGGTTTTATTGAAAGAGAAACAGTACACAAAATAACCAACAATGCGGGAAGTAACAGAAATCAATGTGGACCTACGGCGAAAGTATCCTTTAGGACAGTCCGGCAAAATATTGGGTTAATAGGCTATGGCGGCTGGCCGCGGTGGCCGAGAGTGTTCAGAGCCATTTGAACCAACCAGGCTACGGTAGCATGAGACTGACGCGAGTGCCTTTGCTAATAGGACGATGGGCTCGTGACCATATCAGTTGGATCCAAGACGACTAGAAAACCGTGTCGTGGTCATAGGAGTCCCGATTTCGGTTGGTAAGAGTTGACTGTAGGGTTAGAGTGTGGTGCAGACCCCACGAAGTAATGGACGAGGTTGTCAACAAGGCGCTGTGGAGGCAGGTGGAGTGGGCTGTGCCCTTTACATGAAATGGACTGGACACTCTGTCATCTCTTGATACTTTGAGACTATTTGGAGCCATTAATGGATTCGATGTTCGCAAACAACCATGATATTTTTATAGATAGCAACGCGCCATGTCATCAAGGTCAGAACCGTTCGCGACTGGTTTGAAGAACATTCTGGGCAGTTCGTGCGAGTGATTTATTAGCCACCCAGATTGCCCAACATGAATCTCATCGAACATTTATGGTACGTAATCAAGAGGCCAGTCCGTGCACAAAATCCTCCACCGGCAACACTTTCGCAATCATGGACAACTATAGAGTCAACAAGGTTCAATATTTCTGCAAGGGACATCCAGCGACTTGTTGAGTCCATGTCACATCGAGTTGCTCCGATATGCCGGGCAAAAGGAGGTACGACACAATATTAGGATGTATCCAGTGGTTTTTGGAACTCAGTGCACGTGTCGTTATTCGGGTCCCACGGAGAGTTTCTGTATGTTGGTATTCTGTGGACGCCTAACAGCTACTGTGTCGTCGTGTCACATACAAGCGTACGGCCTCCGTACGCTTATGGAGAGCGAAAGTGTGAACATCAGTCTTACTGCGGCAGCCCTTCTGTAAACCTAGCGGGCCAGATATCTCTCTGACATAGTTATCTTTTAGTGGATGTGTAATATGACTACTTTATGAGGTAAACAGGCAGTGGGAAATGTTAGTGCTAATAAGAGCCTTACTTCAACCTCCTGACGTAACAGGGAAACTCTTCAGGCATATGAATAGGATTCCGCCATAATCGAGTTTTACTTAACTATGGTATAAAAATTGCTGTTAGATACCAATATATTAAAATGGAAAATGTATGATCTTTCACATTCTGCAAAGTCTTCATGTTATGTCCCTCATAAATAAATCGAAATCTGAATCCACAGCGAGCATGGCTGGCATGGAATTTAATGGAATTACAGAGACACTGTTTATTGACAAGAACAGTGGTAATCAGGAAGGGGAATAGCTGATAACCTTCAGAAGCACGAAAGAAAAGTTACTGCCCCAGGGCAGTTACGGAAACGTCCAGATTACAGAGTAAGAAGTTACATAAAATGCGACGCTAAACTAAAAGTTAGAATGACGATTTTTGTAGACTTTGTGGATACTCAGTTGCCGAAAACATTAGTGAAATGTTTATTGTGGAACTCAATGTAGTGATCTTGTCGCCGAAGGTGCGTTAAGCCACAGTTTCCATTGTTCTTAATCTGTAAAACAGCCAGTTAAGGCGCTGAAACAAATATTTCATCTTTTTGAGAAACATGTTTTAGTAGGATTTGAAATACGCGTCTACAGGCAGACCAGCGTGTATTGGACGTAAAAATAATAAATGAGGTGATACTGAAAATTGAGAATCAGGAAACGTAAGTATGTTAAACAGGAGCAGGGTAAGAAATTTTGTGTAGCAATGGATGAGAACTGAATGCGTGATAAACATTGCATCTCAAGGGCGGTGGATGGAAAAGGCCAACGAGAAAAAAAAAGAACTTATGATAATAAGTTCATGGGTGGTGAAAATAAGTTAGAGTATGCTTATCTTCCATTCAGTTGAAATTTATTTATATTTTTTGATCAGTATAACTTTCGATCAAGTGCATTTAAATTACATCATGGTTACCTGGGCAAAAAGCAATCAACGATGTCAACATAATTCCATTCTGGAGCGTTGCCCTGCAATTTCCCGTGTTCTTCATTTGTGAAACAGCCAGCTAAGGCGTTGAAAGACGTATATTTCGCAGTTCCGAGAAACATTTTAGTAGGTTTTCAAATAAGCGCCTATAGGTAGACAGGCATACAGTGGACGTACAAAATAATAAATAATGTTATACTGAAAATGGAGAATCAGGAAACGTAAATATGTTGAACAGCAGCAGGGTAAGAAATTGTGTGTAGCAATGGATGAGAATGGAGTGCATAATAAACATTGTACCTCACGGACGGTGAATGGGAAAGGTCAACAAGAATAAAATCAAATACAATAATTGGTATGGTACGTTTATTCCTAAATAAGTAAGAGGATATTCAGCTCAAATTCAGCTGAATTTTATTTTTATTTTTTTATCAGTACCTATAGCGTTTTACCAGTTGCTCTTAAATTAACCCATGTTTACCTGGGTAAAAAGCAATGACGATGTACACTTAATTTCATGTACAGGCGCCGGCCGAAGTGGCCGAGCGGTTCTAGACGTTACAGCCTTGAACCGCGCGACCGCTACGACCGTAGCTTCGAATCCTGCCTCGGGCATGGATGTGTGTGATGTTCTTAGGTTAGTTAGTTTTAAGTAGTTCTAAGTTCTAGGGGACTGATGACCTCAGAAGTTAAGTCCCATAGTACTCAGAGCCATTTGAACCATTTTTCATGTACAGGCAATTGATAACAAAGAAGCGCCCTCGAAAGGCGTAGTTCCTCTGACAAAGTAAAATTGAAATAGCTGCTGCCCTAGTAAAATACTGTAGTTCATTGAAATATGCAGTCACGTATGTTACATCTAATAGATCAGTCAGTCAATAAAAGGCCTACTCTGTTCACAGGGATCACATAAGCAGCTATATCGAGTACTAGGTTCCTGCAGTTAGATGTGTAGTACTGACAAGAGTTCAAAGCAAAACTGCACATGGGATTTCTGTCCAGAAACAGAATATTTCACTTCAAAAGACAAAATTAAACTGCTTACTATTAGAAAAGCGTGAAAAGGTATCTTTTTTTCCTTGTAGATTTTGTAGGGCAAGCACAATGTCAGACTGAAAATGAACATGTTTTCTATTTGTTTACAGACGAATCAGGTGTAGCTGTTATTCCATTTCGGAATTTCGTGCCCTTCTAGTTGTTTATTGAGTAGATGTGCTCAACTTGTCGAGCCATTTCAACTCTGACAATGTTTTCTCGTCCTCATTCTTGAGCGAATTGCTTCATATGACGATACAAGATGTCATGTCAACGTATTTGTGCTGCACTAATTCCACGCGCATCGAACATTCGAAATAATGTTTATCTGAAGTGAGAGTTGGACCTTGATGGAGGCTACAGGGCGTCTGCATGCAGAAGGGACAAGATAAATAATTAAGATAATGAAGTCATGTCGGTAACTGGATAGTGATATCGTTCAGAAGAACTAATGAACAAAAGATATTCACATTTGCATATAGACCTTGGACAGTATGTCAGTTTACAACAATTCAGACAAACGATAGCTTACATTATAATAGCAATTATGTCACGAGAATCTGAAGAGCTGTTTGCGTTGTCTTTTTAGTTACCAAAAAAATGGTTCAAATGGCTCTGAGCACTATGGAACTTAACATCTTAGGTCATCAGTCCCCTAGAACTTAGAACTACTTAAACCTAACTAACCTACGGACACCACACACATCCATGCCCGAGGCAGGATCCGAACCTGCGACCGTAGCAGTCTCGCGGTTCCGGACTGTAGTGCCTAGAACCGCACGGCCAACGGGGTCGGCATTTTAGTTACCAGTTCCCACTGTCGAGAACTACAGAATGCTAGTGAGACCCTATTGCAATTGCTCTTCGGAGGAGATGGTTGATCGAATTTGGTCAAGGACTGTAAGTTCACTATGTCGTCCTCTGGAAGGGCACGTCGGACTTACCAAAGAAGATTCAGAGCGTGTTCCTCAGACATTACCACTTAATAAATACCTGTTTAGTTTACTAGACACCAGTTTTCTGACTAATCCGTTTACAGTGACATACAGCGTGATTAATTGAATTTACATAAATCTGCAGAAAAAAAGTAAGAACCGTCACAAGAGCTGTCTTACTGTAAAAAACAAAATAAATTATATTGGCGTTTACAAGTACGGTAAGATGGTTTTTCTCATGATAATAATTTCTTTGGCTCTGAGCACTATGGGACTTAACTTCTGTGGTCATCAGTCCCCTAGAACTTAGAACTACTTAAACCTAACTAACCTAAGGACATCACACACATCCATGCCCGAGGCAGGATTCGAACCTGCGACCGTAGCAGTCCCGCAGTTCCGGACTGCGCGCCTAGAACCACTAGACCACCGCGGCCGGCAATAATTGCTTAATTACGGTTTCTTGAATATAATGTTTAACACAGCCTTTCGTACAAGGGTGCCTGTTTTCAAGGCTAACTACGTGCTTTAGGAAGTTCATGTCACAAAATAGAATGTATCACTGTGTTTATATAATACTTACTATGTAAATTCTAATTCTGCTGCAGGAAAACAACAACCGCATTGTACAAGTGAGAAAAAGATGCAGTGGACCTGATCAGTCGATACCTATGGAAACTGTTTGCAACGCAAACACAGTTCATAAAATACCGAGCATTAACAACATCGCTGGGGAGTATAGGCAGAGATGTAGGAGCGAAAACAGAAGTGGATGGCAATAAGTCAAAAGGGACAGAAACCTTTAAACGTATATTTGGAAGACGTTAGCACTTTTACAGCTCGCAGACATATAACGTGACAGCGGCACACCGGGGGACCTTCGTTCCCTCAATGTGGCAACAACGTGGACAGGTGTCCATTCCTTCTACCTGCCTGTAAGAGGCCAACCGTCGTGCCTTTGTCACTGCAAAAACGTTGTAAGATTTTGTTGCACTCTACTGTTAAGATTTTTAAATTCAATACCGACGTATTCCTCTGATTTGTCTACTTGTTTCAGTCTTTCCGACTATGAAATATAACTGACTGAAAAGTGTCATCTCTTGGATACTGAAGGCAGTTTAATTTCTAAGTTATCATTTAATAATGGAGTCCAATGATGCTAATTCTAAACAAGAACAGGTATCTATTACGCTAACATTCGTTCACGGCGCTAAGCTGAGTAACAACTACATAAAACGTAAAATAATGCAGACAAATACGGTAGGAGATACCGAAACAGATCCTCAAACTGCAATGAGTATTTATCTTCCTTTTTCTTATTTACCACTATGCGTTACACAGCCTTCACTCCATTTCAGATGCCGTGCAACCAAAACGTTCGAAGATGCAGTTCCATCCAACAGCGAGGAAGGAAGATGAAGGTAAACAGAACAGTAAGACAACTAACGTGTAGCCTGACCACGATATTATTGCACTTCATCCCGTGGCTGTTGTCAGAAAGACGTGGTTATATTACAATAAACAAGTACAGTGGTGACTAAGGAAAACGCTTTGCTCTCTGAATGATTTCAATACAGTTATGTGTATACTGTTAAGTGATTCAGCGTGCCTTGTGAAATGTCGCGGTGGAAACTCACCATAGGGCGACCGACGCGCCCTCATTCAGAGGTGGAATAATATTGTGATCGACTAGTATCATTCTGTAATCGTTGTTGTTAGTCAGAAGACTAATTTGATGCAGCTCCCCACACTGATCTATTCCGAGGAAGCCTCTTTATCTCTGCATAGGTACTGTAACATTCATCCACTTGCAACTGCTCAGTGCGGTCAAGCCTCAGTTTCTCTCCATAAGTTGTACTGTCCCACTTCCATACAGCAATAAAATATCGATTCGTTGATGCTTCAGGTTGCGTCAGTCGATCCCATTTTTTAGTGTAGGGCTGCCATAATTTGCTTTTCTCGAATTTGACTAAGTATATCTTCAATGGTTATTCGATCTAGCTATAATATTCAGCTTCCTCCAGTCGCACCTTCTTTCAAGAGCTGCTTTTCATTTATTTTCTGAACTGTTTATCTTCCTCGTTTCACCTCCCTTCAAGGCTACGCTATAAATACCTTCGGTAAAAATCTGCAACATTTAAATTTATAGTCTATATTCACAATTTTTTTTTCTTTTTTGCATAAATGATTTTCATGCTGTTTCAAGCAAGCGTTTCATATCCTCTCTACTTCAGCCATCGCCACTAGTTTTGCTAGTCAAATAACAATGCTCAGCTGTCACTTTTAGTGTATGTTTCCTACACAACTCCCAGAAGTATCACCTAGTTTAAGTCGTCTACATTCCATACCCCTGGTTTACTTTTCTTGATGTTCGACTTATACACGCTTTTCAAGACACTAACCATTCTGCTTAACTGCTCTTCCAAGTCCTGTACAGTATCTGTCCTAATTAAAATGTCACAGATACACCTCAAAATTTTTAATCTTGTCGCTGACTTGTTTTTCGCTTTCCCAATTTCTCCTCGCTTTCTTTTACTGCTTGCTCAGTGCACAGATTGAATAACACACAGGATGGGCTACGACTCTGTCTTATTTCCATCTCACTGCTGATTCTGTTTACACCCTACAGCTCTTATAACTACAGCCCGGTCTCCACACAAGTTGTAGGTAACCTTCATATAGTTTACAAACAATTTTACACACTGGGCATCCGCAGCTGCTGAAGGTCATGATGAATGACAGCATCGCTGACAGCTGGTAAAACTTGGTTTTAATTGAACACACTACCGATTTGAGGGCATACAGCCTCATCTTTAGCCAAAAAAAAATTATTATTATATTAATCCATCAATCTATCACAGGTGAACTAAACTTTCTTAGTCAAGGTATTGCCACTCCGACAATATTACCAATATTTCAGAAGTTTACACCAACGAAAGCCACTTGCGAAGGTCTTCCTCTTCTGTGTTATTCAATCTATGCATTGAGCAAATAGTAAAAGAAAGCGAGGAGAAATTGGGAAAGCGAAAAATAAGTCAGTGACAAGATTAAAAAAAAAAATTTTTTTTGAGGTGAGGTGTACCTGTGACATTTTAATTAGGACAGATACTGAAAGGACTTGGAAGAGCAGTTGAGCAGAATGATTAGTGTCTTAAAAAGGGTGTATAAGACAAATATCAAGGAAAGTAAACCAGGGGTATGGAATGTAGACAAATTAAACCATGTGATACTTCCGGGAGTTGCATAGGAAACGATACACTAAAAGTGACGGATGAGCACTGTTATTTGGTTAGCAAAACTAGTGGCGATGGCTTAAGTAGAGAAGATATGAAACACTGCCTGTTACGGTACCCATCGTAACTGGGGTCTTCCTCTGTCTCTTCTTCCTTAGCACTTACAATTTCTAGCCTCTAAGGGGAGTTTGTCCCTCCTCATTCTTTCTAGGTGTACGTTCCATAGATGGGAAGGTGGTCCGTGAATATCCTCTACTAACGTTACCGGGTAGATCGAACAGATATACTGGCTACTCATTCCAAGTGTAGGTATTATCTCAAACCAGGCACGGAAAGCGCAGCTTGAAAGCGTAGGCCTAGCCTCTGTAAATTTTATCCTTTTTACATTCAAAATTTCGGTGTGTATTTCTGTCAACATTGACAAAAGCGTCTAAGACACAGCACCAGCGACAATCCCAGAGTAGCAGTAAGGGCCAACAGAGAACTTGTAGAAGTGTGGGAGGCTGAGAGTATGATGAACTGGAGGAGGAAGAGACCAGGCGCGAGCTCACCTGGCCGCGACAAGGCTATTTTACACGGACTCGAGCAGAAGGCGAGGTGCTCTTTGTACGACCAGGAGAACAGCTCCGGAGGCAGCTGAGCTCATCGGGAACAAAGGAGAAGCGGTAGCCGACTCACCTCACGCTGCTTCCAGAGACATTGGACACGGCCGCTGAAGGCACGCGCGACGGCATAAATCACCAGCAGCAGGGAGGCAGGCAGCCGGCGAGCGCACAGACACACGGGGAGCGGAGCACGTTACGCGCACGCGCACACGCTAGCCACAGAGCAGACAACACAACACAGCGCGACGCGGCTGCTACGGCCGCTTGGCACTCACTGGATGGCTGCGGCACCAGCAGGGGCCGGCCGCGCGTGGAATGCGCGGCTGTGGTGCTGGGGGAGGGGAGGGTGGGAGCAGCTGCCGGCCGTATACCTGCTGTCCTGACCCCGTCCCCCCCGCCACGGCGCCGCGCGGCTACACTACGACCCCTCCCATTCATGCTTCCCCAGGAGGTCCTGCGACGCTGTCACTGCCCGAAATAACAACTCCACTGCCGCCGGCGACGGCCGGATGTCATGTGTGCTAAACACTGCATCTATCCGGACGTGCGCTTTGTTCCGCAGCCGGCGTCCAGGGAAACACTAATTCTCTGTTACCATAAGGTAGCAACCGAATTAGACAAGAAAATTGTAGTGACGTGGAGACAGCGGTAGTACGCAGGAAACCGGAAGTGAAACAGGGGTTATTTTAGAGGATAACACACATTAAGTCGGCAGGTGACGCAGAGTATGGATAGATCCTGCAAAGAATACGGGACGATACGCTTAGAAGAAGAAAAGTAAATTGTCCTGTCTATTCCACAGAGATGGAAGTGGCGTATAAGTCAGCTGCTAAGACTTTCACGAAAGAAAATTAATACTATTTACGCATTTCCATGAAGTTAGGATTTTGATAACATAAATTGTTTATTGTAATTCCTTCTTAGTGGCGACTAGTTTCGAAATAGCAAGTTCATTTCCAAAAAAAAAAAATGGTTCAAATGGCTCTAAGCGCTATGGGACTTAACATCTGAGGTCATCAGTCCCCTAGAACTTAGAACTACTTAAAGCTAACTAACCTAAGGACATCACAGATATCCACGTCCGAGGCAGGATTCGAACCTGCGACCGTAGCAGTCGCCCATTTCCGGACTGAAGCGCCTAGAACCGCTCGGCCACGGCTAATCGGACGTCCCGTCTCACCTATGTAGACTAATCCACACGCACAACCAATTTCATACACGCCAGCTGTGTGTAGTTTGTCAACTGCATCCTTGGTAGAACCGAGGCTCTCGGAACATGAAAGATATATCCGCCTGAAACAACACACTAAGTCAGCAGTGGCGGAACACCGAGACGAGTGCGGGAAACCAATATTTTTTCAAGAAGCCCGCGTCCTGGCGAAACAGCCTCTCACTTTCAAAAGAAAGATTAGAGAGGCGATAGAAATAGCCAAAAGACCCGCCAACATGAATAGAGAGGACGGGTACAAGCTTCCGAGGTCTTGGCTGCCTGCAATAGCAGGGCTACGGAGCGGCGGCAGAGCCGTGGCGGCCCATGCAGACACGCGGAGAGCCGCAGTAGTGGTCGCGAGCACACAAAGCAATGGCACGCCGCAGCCGGCTTCTGGACAGCATGGAAACAGTGTGACGTCACAGCCATCACCTGTTCGCTATTCGTCCGTCTCCTCCAATGGGGTGGATTAATATAAAGACCAATAGAAAACAGCTATTTCCGCCAATGACAGATAATAAAGGAAACACCAATAAAGCATACCTTTCACCCCTCCTCCTCCTCCTTTTACAGCCAATCAAGTAACGACACGGTTTTCTCGTGCAGCTATTTAAGGAACCAAGTGTGTTCATTTAGCAGTTAACGTAAGGCCCTGATGAAGGCTAGCTGCAACGCTGGCCGAAACGTTGGCGCATTTTAATTATGAAGATGCGGTCTGATACCCTGAAGAATTTTATTGAAGAACACTAGAAGAGCTTGCAAGTACAGATGCAGGAATGGGTGTACAGCTGTGGGGCTCTCTAATGGCAAAGCTTTATCTACGCACAGCTGCGATAAGCTAGCTACTTCCCCTTGTTTGGTAGTTGTACTGCTCCACGGCGAGTGCTGCTCGTTTGTCGCTTTTCTGTTCTTCCTCGTGCTCCAAGATTCGCTTCTCTACGGCACCCGAAGCACCGGTTCCGGGTAGGGTGATGGTGTCATTGCTGAGAACTTTCCTGGCCTTCGCGAATGCTGAATGTAGTGACGTCTGGTCTGCCGTCGAATAAGCACGGCCGCCGGCAAAGACTCCGGGTATAGCTGCCTTCCCCTTAGGGCCTGCCGTCCATGTTTAGAATAACTTTACGTGGCTCCTGTGCTAACCATTGCACCCAATTAGCGTAGCACAACAAGAAGAATTTAGGTCTCTCTCTCTCTCTCTCTCACACACACACAGTCACAGAACGAACACAATTTGTTCCGCGACTACAAGGAAGTTAAGGCCGCTGCGTCTCGGCGCAGAATGGAACTACTTTTAATAACAAGCGCAGAATGGAACTACTTGCAATAATAACCGAAAAATGCCGCTATTACTCTCAAGACGTGTTAAGAGTTAAAGCTGCCCTCTGATGTCGAAAATCACATTCGCTTTTGACACATTAAGCCCCCCTTCTAACAGCCGTGTACCGCAAGTCTCTAGAGGAACGGAAGGTTCCAAATGATTGGAAAAGAGCACAGATAGTCCCAGTCTTCAAGAAGGGTCGTCGAGCAGATGCGCAAAACTATAGACCTATATCTCTGACATCGATTTGTTGTAGAATTTTAGAACATGTTTTTTGCTCGCGTATCATGTCATTTCTGGAAACCCAGAATCTACTCTGTAGGAATCAACATGGATTCCGGAAAAAGCGATCGTGTGAGACCCAATCGCTTTATTTGTTCATGAGACCCAGAAAATATTAGATACAGGCTCCCAGGTAGGCGCCATTTTCCTTGACTTCCGGTAGGCGTTCGATACAGCTCCGCACTGTCGCCTGATAAACAAAGTAAGAGCCTACGGAATATCAGACCAACTGTGTGGCTGGATTGAAGAGTTTTTAGCAAACAGAACACAGCATGAAACTTCCTGGCAGATTAAAACTGTGTGCCGGACTCGATCACTTGCCCGTGAAAGGCAAAGGTCTCGAGTTCGAGTCTCTGTCCGGCACACAGTTTTAATCTGCCAGGAAGTTTCATATCAACGCACACTCCACTGTACAGTGAAAATTTCATTCTAGAAACATCCCCCAGGCTGTGGCTAAGCCATGTCTCCGCAATATCCTTTCTTTCAGGAGTGCTAGTTCTGCAAGGTTCGCAGGAGAGCTTCTGTAAAGTTTGGAAGGTAGGAGACGAGGTACTGGCAGAAGTAAAGCTGTGAGGACGGGACGTGAGACGTGTTTGGGTAGCTCAGACAGTAGAGCACTTGCCCGCGAAAGGCAAAGGTCTCGAGTTCGAGTCTCGGTCCGGCACACAGTTTTAATCTGCCAGGAAGTTTCATATCAGCGCACACTCCGCTGTAGAGTGAAAATTTCATTCTAGAACACAGCATGTTGTTCTCAATGGAGAGACGTCTACAGACGTAACCTATGGCGTGCCACAGGGTAGTTAGTGTTATGGGACCACTGCTTTTCACAGTATATATAAATGACCTAGTAGATAGTGTCGGAAGTACCACGCGGCTTTTCGCGGATGATGCTGAAACTGCAGTGAAACATGTTTGGGTTAAAAAACAAAAAATGTGTTTTGCTATAGGCGGACCCTATCCAAAAACATACAATAACTATGGAAATGAAAAAGACCTCGAGGACGACAAGCTGCTCAGTGAAGCAGCTGGTAATGATGCAATGTTGTCGAAACGCCGTTATTATGAAGTAGAAACAAATGGAACCCACATTGAAAGACATTTCAATAGTTAGAAATGCAAGTTCGTTGCCGTCACCATCCATCAAAACAGAGAGCCACGAACTCGTGCCCCAGCGTCCAGCAGGAGCGGAGATGGTGCGCCGTGCAATTTCCTTTCATCTTGGAAAATAGCTTTAAAGGCTACTGAGCAGGATTACTGGTGCAAAAGAGACGCCAAGTTTATTGGCCTCTTCCTCGTAAACGGATAGCTAAGGAAAAAAAATTGCTGTTTGTAGTGGAGGAGGCAGGAATTGGATATCTGAGCTGCTGGACGGAGAGAGAGAGAGAGAGAGAGAGAGAGTGAGAAAGAGAGAGAGAGGGGGGGGGGGGTTCCCGTGGGTGGGCGGACCGCCGGACGGGGCAATCAGAGGCCGGCGCCTCCTTTGTGTAGCCGTCCGGCGGGCAGCTGGTTTCCGGTGCGGCGCGGACCGGGTCGGCAAGAAACCAATGGCCCTAGCGCCACCGAGGAGGCGGCCACAGTCGGTGCACGCCTCAAGAAGCGCAGCGGCGCGCCGTGACCGCAAGCGGCAATGCTCGTCCGCGTGCGACGTCCTCACCCTCTAATAATTTCTATTCGTGTATCGAGCGAGAGAAAGAAATTACTATCCATACGCATCTGTACGGGCCGCCGTAATATTCCTTGTACTATTCTGTTATGCAACAACTTAGTGAAGAAGTGGGGCCAGCCGCTGTGGCGAGCGGTTCTAGGCGCTTAAGTCCGGAACTGCGCTGATGTTACGGTCACAGGTTCGAATCCTGCCTCGGGTATGGATGTGTGTGATGTCCTTAGGTTAGTTAGGTTTAAGTAGTTCTACGAGGGGCGTTTGAAAAGTCGGTGCAAAGCCCGAGAGATGGCACCACCGGCGCGTATCGAAGTCATGTTTAGTTAGTAGCACCTTTGGAAAGAATGCACGCCAAGTTTCAGCCATATTGGTCTATTTCTTTGAGTTTGGCATTCGTGTGAATCAAGGAAGTCGAGTGATTGTCAAAAAATGGACGAAAAAGAATTTCGTGTGGTGATTCAACATTACTTTATGAAAGGCAAAACGCCTTAGGAGACTACAGAGACGCTTAGTAAACATTACAGTGACTCTGCACCTTCGATTAGAATAGTTTATAAATGGTTTAAAAATTTTCGGAGTGGCCATATAGGTACAAGTGATGCTGCACGTACTGGACGCCATGTGGAGGTTCGACTCTAGAAATTGTTGATAAAACCCATGATATGGTGGTGGATGACAGAAGAGTTACGATGCATGAGATTGCTAGTTCTGTGGGCATCTCGAATGAGTGGGCACATAATATTCTGCATAAACATTTGGACATGAAAAAGCTATCCGCAAGATGGGTTCCACGATTGCTCAAGCTTGACCAAAAACGGAATTGTATGAAGTGTTGCAAGGATGGTTTGCAGCTGTTCAGGAAGAATCAGCAGGACTTTAAGCATCGTTTCGTCACTGTGGATGAAACATGGATACATTGCTAGACTCCTGAGACCAAACAACACTCTAAACAATGGGTTACCAAGGGAGAATCTGCACCAAAAAAGGCGAGGACCATTCCTTCGTTCGGAAAGGTTATGGTGAGTGTCTTTTGCTATTCGCAAGGGATAATCCTCATCGACTATTTGGGTAATGGAATAACTATTACAGGTGCATATTACTCATCATTGTTTGAAAACCGAGTTGCAAGAAAAACACTGACGACTGGACCGCAAAAAGTCCATGACCATCACGACAATGCACCAGCACACACCTCAGCAGTTGTGGTCGCAAAATTAATGGAAATAGGATTCCAACTCGTTTCACATCCCCCCTGTTCTCCAGACTTGGCTCCCTCGGACTAGTATTTGTTACCCAATTTGAAGAAATGGCTGGCGGGACAAAGATTTTATTCAAACAAGGAGGTGATGGCAGCAACTTATAGATATTTCGCAGACTTGGACTATCCCTCTTATTCGGAAAGGATCATCAAATTTGAGTAGCGCTGGACGAAGTGTAAAGTCTACAAGGAGACTAAGTCGGAAAATAAAAAAGGTTTACCCCAAACACGTAAGTAGTTTTTATTTTTGCACGGACTTTTCAAACGCCCCTCGTAAGTCTGTGGGACTGATGACCTCAGATGTTAAGTCCCATACTGCTTACAGCCATTTGAACCATTTTTGAAGAAACGAGAGAGTAAAACTTTCAAATTTCGAACAGCCGGCGTTGCTCAAACAAGCGGAAGTATCAACGCCAGCCGGGTAGCGTAAACATTTCGAAATAGCCAGGAAGACAACAGCCTCGACCGTCTTGACAAGACTGAGAGCAAGCTCAAGAGCAGAAGAATGAAGACCTTCGTGATGTTATATGACACTAGGTAGGACGCAACATCGCCTAGCAGGGATTTTGCTAAGCAGTAATGACATTGTAACAAATTAGTTAAGCAAATGTAGCGAAAGCAAATGTAGCAAAAATTAAAGTAAACTCAAGAGATGTCCACGTTCATAAGATTGTCGACACAGTAAAATGGTGCAAGATGTTCAAAATTGTAAGAAAAATAAGAGTAAGCTACTGTAAAGGGAGAGACGAGTAATATACAATGTGTACAAGAACCAAGAGGGAATAATAAGAGGTGATGACCAGGAGCGAAATGATCGGATTAAAGGGTGTAAGACAGGGATGTAGTCTTTCGCCCCACTGTTTAGTCCGTGAATCGAAGACGCAATGATGGAATTAAGAGAAAGGTTCAGGAGTTGAATTAAAATTCAGGGTAGAAGGGTATCAATGAGATTGTTATCCTAAGTGATCTAATGAATATGGACAGTCTAATGACTACAAAATATGGGTTGAAATTAAAACGAAGAAAGGCGAAAGTAATTAGAACTAGCAGAAATGAGTATAGCGAGAAACTTAACGACAGGATTAATGGTCACGAAGTGGGTGAGGTTAAGGAATTCTGCTGCCAAGGCAGTAAAATAACCAATGACAGACGGAGCAAGGAGGACAGCAAAAGCAGTCTAGAACTGGCAAAAAGGGCATTCCTGGTCAAGAGAAGTCAACTGGTATCAAACATAGGCCTTAATTTGAGGAAGAAATTTGTGAGGATATACGTTTGGAGCGCAGCATTGTACGCTAGTGAAACATGGACTGCGGGAAAACCGGGACAGAAGAGAATCGAAGCATTTAACATGTGGCGCTACAGACGAATGTTGAAAATTAGGTGGACAAGATAAGGAATGAGGAGGTTCTGCGCGGAGTCGGAGAGGAAAGGAATATGTGGAAAACACTGACAAGGAAAAGTGTCAGAATGACAGGACATACGTTAAGATATCAGGGACTGACTTACATGGTACTAGAGGGAGCTGCAGAGGTCAAAAACTGTAGAGGAAGATAGAGATTGGAATACATCCAGCAGATAATTTTGGACGTAGGTTGCAAGTGCTCTCTTGCAGAATACACATAATTGTGCTTTGGCTTACACCATGTTGGCAGGGCACTTGCCTGGGGCTTGTATTACTGTTCGTCTCAATATCCCTTAGTACCTTGTTCTCTAAATTTGGTGTATGTGCAGTCCGCCGCCTCCACATTCGTCTGTATGAAAAAAACCAAGACCACACAAACGTCCAAAAAGGGCTTGAAATGTTGTGTGATGTAGTTGGTGTCTGTGAAGGTACTTGTTTTGGTATACCGTTTCCATCTGCTTGGCCGTACACAAACACCATCTCGGGTTGTTCCCGACATGAATACCGGATTATTTTGCTGCTTACTGTACGCTGCGTCAGTTACACGGCCTGCAACACTTAACGAACACACAGCACGTGGTCAGAGAGACTTTCATTCGTCAGCACCATCTACTGTGCCAACGATGCTTTTCAGGATCTTTTTTCACTTGCAATCAGGAATTCGTCCCTGTTGGTTTTATTTATGTTCAACTTGTAGGTCCCAGCATTAGATTTCTTTCCATAAAACACAATCACAGAACTTAGTTATTATAGTCTGGTGGTGCACCGGTAAAATGCGTTCATGGAAACCGAGAAACACGAATCCCGGTCAGATAACGGAAATTCTCGACCATAAAATGGCAATTTAACGCTTTTGCTTATGAGAAACCAACACACTAATCACAGGAGAGTAGGACTGTGTAACTTTCACTACCGCGTAACTTACCCTGCCCGGCTAGCCGCGCGGTGTAACGCGCTGCTTCCCGAGCGGGTAGGCGTGCCGGTCCCCGGCACGAAACCGGCCGGCGGCTTAGTGTCGAGGTCCGGTGTGCCGGCCAGCCTATGGATGGTTTTTAAGGCGGTTTTCCATCTGCCTCGGCGAATGCGGGCTGGTTCCCCTTACACTATGTCGGCGATTGCTGTGCAAACACTGTCTCCTCTTACGTGTACATCATAATTACTCTACCATGCAAACATTTGGAGCTACACTCGTCTGGTATAAGACGTTCCCTGTTCCCAGGGTGGGGGGGAGTCCACTGGGGGTCGAACCACACAATAACCCCCAGGGTTCGGTGTGGGGCGGCGGTGGTGTGGGTGGACTGCTGTGGCCTGTTGTGGAGTTGTGGACCACTGTGGGCTACGGTGGGACGTAGCCTCTCCGTCGTTTAGGTTCCCAGTTTAATACACACACAATAAACACACACGACGTAACTAAGCTCACTGCTCAAAAAATTTGTCACCTTCAGGAGACATCACTGTTAACTCGGCGTAATCCAACCTCCCTAGATAATAACTCTCTTACTATTTTGCCTAGGTGAATCCCAGTTACAGCTGCGTGATCCTCTCATCCAATGGAATCGTTTGATATACACTGAAAAAAAGGACCCACCATGAAGGAATCATCCGAATGGGTAGGAAATCGGTAGATGTCATGTACACGCACAGACAAACAAACGGTTATAACGTCAGAAAAAAATGGGTGATTTGTTCAAAAGAAAGCATTGTGTCCAGCTCTGGCCCCTATACAAGCAATTATTCGGCTTTCGACTGATTGACAAATTTGTTGGATGTCCTTCTGAGGAACATCGTGACAGATTCGGCGCAACTGGGGCGTTGGATCGTCAAAATCCCGGGCTGGTTAGAGGGCCATGCCTCTAATACTTTAAACGTTCTCAACTGTGGAAGGATCCGGTGACCTTGCTGGCCAGGGTAGGGTCTGGCAAGCACAAAGACAGGCAGTAGAAACTCTCGCCGCGTGTTAGTGAGCGTTACCTCGCTGAAATGTAAGCGCAGGATGGCTTATCATTAAGGGAAACACAACAGGGCGTAGAATATCGTCAACGTAGCGTAGCGCTGTGATGGCACCGCGGATGATAACCAAAAGGGTCCTGCTATGAAAAGAAACGCCACCGCAGACTGTCACCCCTGGTTGTCATGCCATATGGCGGACGGCACTCAGACTGGTATCCCAACGCTGTCCGTGGCGTCTCCAACACGTTTTCACTGGTTACCGGGTCTCAGTTCGAAGCGAAACTCATCACCCAAGACAATTCTGTTCCAGTCAATGAGATTGCAGGTTGAATACGATGGCTTCCAACAATGCTATCAATCAATGCCTAGCCGAATAACTGCTTGCTCAACGGCAAGAGATGGGCCAACGCGTTATTGACCTGCTCAATTTCTGAAGCTCTTTCTCTTGAATAAATCATCCAATTTTTCTGAAATTGTACACGTACATGTACATCACATCTACCGATTTCCGTACCACTCGGATAATTAGTTCGTTGTGCATCGTGTTTTCTTTGTCTTAGAGTGTACATCACAATACCATTTTGCTTGATTTTTATTTTGGCACTTATCTAAGATTTTTGATTTTGTATGTTTTTAGCACTTCCACCCCTTTTCAACCCGGTTAACTGAATATATTATAAATGAGATTTACAAGCGAGAAGAAACGATAATCTCTCAAGATTCGTGAATGGTACCTCGATCCACTGAATCGTGTGGAAAACTGGCCTTCAACGCAACTGAAAATTGTATTAAACTTAAATATGGGATTGTTTGACTCCCTTGGGATGTCACAAGTCCCCAAAACAAAAGAACCAGCATCAGCTGAAACCGGACAGTTGTGCTGAGAGTCTTGACACGGAATCGACGGGTGTAGCAAACAGAAGCAATGACGGCCACAGATGTGGGTATATTTTCAAGATAGCGCTGTAGTGATTTCGCCCAGTGGGAGGGCGACAATGCTGATGCAGTGACGTATTTCATTGCATCGCGCTCGTGTTATTTTTCTATTCAATAATAATAAACAAACACTACGGAAAGGTTTTGTCTCTTATTTATAAATTTAATAAAACACCTCAATCAATTTTGGATAAGCAACGACCGCAAGATAAATATACCCACTGGAGTTGTGGACTTGAGAATCTGTTGATATGGACCCGCTTATATATATATATATATATATATATATATATATATATATATATATAAACACCGAAACACTGTTAAATCTCTAGAGCAGCGACGATTGTAGCTCAGATCTGAATCATGATGTCAATTCATTCTATGTCCATCGAATACCCTATAACGATTTACAGAATTAGTTCTACTTTTCTTAAAGCCGTCGCTTCGGACTATGATGTATAACGCTCTTACAACTTTCCAAACGTATGTTATATATTTTGCAGCTTTTGTATTATGGGTAAGTGAGGTATGGGGCGGACTTTTTTCGTTCTAAAGCAACGCTGAACTGGCACCGAACAGCAGCGGCTGTGTACATATTAATAACCTGCAGCGAGTTTTATTAACGACCCATATAAATTAGAATATAAATGTATAAGTATTCCATGAAATAGCTTTAATAAAATAGATTATTTTAATTAAAAAAGACTAGTGTTTAATTAAATTCCAATAACTATTTGTCAGTAGCATATGAAATGAGAGGAACTCGGTAGCGACATCGGCTCTATCATGTATGCAACCAAGTACTAGTGAAAAAAGGCACGCCATTTTCCTTTTCGCTGGAAACCATGACAACCGCACCCGAAGATATTTTACTGAACTCTGCTTTTTTTTAAAAAAAATTGTATTAAAATGGTTTGAGCGCATGTATGTACAATAAAATAAAGTTTCTGTAACGAAAGAAAGACTCTGAAAACTATATTCCTGAATGACGTATTATAACCTAATTACATTTAGAAAAGTCGTGGGATACCGATATGCACATATACAGATTGCGGTAGTATCGCGTACTCAAGGTATAAAAGAGCAGTGCGTTGGCGGAACTGTCATTTGTACTCAGGTGATTTTTCAAATGTGTGTGACATCTTATGGGACTTAACTGCTAAGGTCATCAGTCCCTAAGCTTACACACTACTTAACCGAAACTATCCTAAGGACAAACACACACACACACACACACACACACACACACACACACACACACACACACACACACACACACACACGCTCGATGGAGGACTCGAACCTCCGCACAGTCCACTCATGTGATTTATGTGAAAAAGTGCATGACGGAAATTAACAGACTTTGAACGCGGGATGGCAGTTAGAGCTAGAAGCGTGCAACATTCAGTTTCGGAGATTGTTAAGGAACTCATTATTCCGAGATCCACAATGTCTAGAGTGAGATGAGAACACCAAATTTCAGACGGTACCTCTCACCACGGATAACGAAGTGGCCGATGGCTTTCACTTAACGACCGAGAGCTGGGGCGTTTGCGCAGATTTGTCAGTGCTAACAGACAAGCAACACTAACGGAATAGCCACAGAAAACAACGTGGGACGTACGACGAATTCATGGATGATATTTTTTAAAGGGCACGACAGTTTGATTTCCCTATCCAGTCTCTGCTGAATTTGCTCTCAGTTTCCAGTTTCTTTGTAGTCGATCCTTAATCTTCCTTCCAACCTTCCAGCTCTCCAAATTTCGTACAACTCCCTGCTGTGCACTTTACAGAAAAATCCAGGGACTCGAGATCCTTTTAGGTACAGACCCTGCTCGTTCTATCCATCACAGAACATATTGGTACTTTAAGCCCTCGGCACATGGACCGTGTATTCGAGCGTATATGTACCGCTTCTAAGCTCAGCAAATTGATCTCACGAAAACCCGTTGTTAATTGTACAATTTTCTTAACAAAATGGCGGGAAAAGTTATATTGGTGGTTGAAGAATTACCGTGACTTACACTGAGGATCCATCAAAAACGCATGGTTCTTAGTACCTTTTCTTATAATTCACTGTCAGTTAAGATTATTCCAAGATTAAATCATTCAGGAGAGGGTCAGACGCAAAGTATGGTCGCATACCACTTATGGTCGATGTAGCGCAATAAGCAGAGACGCGGAATTGTGTGGTAACAGGTCTTGCGTTGCTGGTTCGCGTATCATTGGATTCAAATTTTTTTTTTTTTTACTAAACCTTTCGTTTTCTTATAGATTCTGATACTTTCTTATTTCTTTTATAGAAGTTTATTCTGTAATATTCTATGTTATATAAGAGCGCTCTTTCTGAGGAGCAAGTTTATCCGGTTGTCTTTATCTACAAGACAGCTTGCACTACTTTTAGTAAGATTTTTTTACCACTTTCTTGTTTCATGTTTTGCGTTTCACGTGTTATAAAGATTCTCCTACTGAACAGGAACAAGAATGACCTTAAGGTTTTACGAAAAAGTGATAAAGCCGGCCGGTGTGGCCGTGCGGTTAAAGGCGCTTCAGTCTGGAACCGCGTGACCGCTACGGTCGCAGGTTCGAATCCTGCTTCGGGCATGGATGTGTGTGATGTCCTTAGGTTAGTTACGTTTACGTAGTTCTAAGTTCTAGGGGACTGATGACCACAGAAGTTAAGTCCCATAGTGCTCAGAGCCATTTGAACCATTTGAAAAAGTGATAAAGATAAAATGATATTTATGTTACGTGGAGCACTATTTTAGATTTGTATTGCAGTATTCGTAAAGGAACTTTTATAAGGCAGTACTGTTGTCCTTATTGACTGGACGTAATACTTTCATTTTTGCGTCGTAACATATTCATCGATGTTCAAGACTTGATTTACCGGAATGAACAAGGTGGGCGAGAAGTACCCGTAGCCCTGTTAACTCCTGTTTATTATCGAATGTGATGCGGTTTTGTAGCTACTTTACTTCTTGTATATTGTGGAGTTCATGCGTAAGTGTATTCGCGGTCGTAGAAAAAGTTTTAATTTGTAGCCATGGCAGATGTGAGAGCTCAGATACAAGAGTGCGGGTGCGCGAACAACAACACAGGGGGCAGAGAGAGAGAGAGAGAGAGAGAGAGAGAGACATTGTGGGAGCATTCCAGGAAAGATTTAATAAGGCTAAAGCTCCTCCCGAGTACGTACACTTTTGGATTGGGAAAGATGTTCATTTGCTTTTGGCAGCGTTAAAGAAAGGCCGCGGGATGTAAGCAAGAAGATGTGAGAAGAAATGTGTGCTGGGGTCTGTGCTTCGACTGAACGATCTCCTACGAAGTCGATACGTAAACGTGCTTCGGAACTCGGATACTGAAGACAACAATGGGAGATCATGTGACAAAAGACCTTAAGGTCACATCTTTTCCACCGACGTTCGTATACGAGTTGTCGAAAACAGGCCGGAATGAACGCGTATTTTGTTAATTTCCAAAAGCAGTGAACCTTGTAGAGATTATGTTTTCAGATGAACGTGCCATTTATCTCAGCTCACGTGTTACAAATTTTCTAGTTTGGGCCATAGGGAATCCTCATTACACAGCTGAATTGGAAAGGAACTCGCCTCAGGTAAAGATGTGGATAGCGATGACAGCACATCTGCGTGGACCGTACTTTCTCGAAGGGACTTTGAATGGCACAAATTACTTACACATATTACAAACGTGGTTAATACTTCAGGCTGAGTCAAGGGGCATCACAGAATGCATTTGGCTACAGCAAACCGCAGCGCCACCTCACTACGATCTTGCAGTGCGCGAGTTCCTAAATGAACATTTTCCACGACAGTGGATATGTTTTGGTTCATCGGCAACGCTGGCTCCCTTGAAATGGCCACCACGACGTCCTGACCTCACCAGACCTGACAATTAGTTGTGGGGAGTCATTAAGGCGCATGTATTTGCATGCCGTTATGCTACAAACGAAGAACTGCGCTATGCTGTTGAGGATGCATTTCACACCACAACATCGTATATGCTCAAGAATACGTCAAGGAGGACATGGAGGCGTATAGAAAAGTCTGTACAGCATGATGGGGAACATAGCGATATATTGGACACTTAATACGTAAGTACTTGTGCTAAAAAATTCAGATCAACTTGCATTCAATGTTAGGGGGCACACCCACCCCGCATTCTGCAGACGTAACAACATAACTAGGATATGGACAAGGGAGGTGGTGTGCATATCAATAGAATAGCGTGGAAATTTCATGTCCGTCCGTTTCATGAACAGTGTAATTTGTGAGCTAAATACAGCCGACTTCTGCCGCTGGAGCGCGCTGCTATCGCGTATACCACGTTGAGGCACACGTACCGTATGAACAATTCGCCTCATTTCTGAGCGTATAGCAGCTCTTTGAACCTGACCCGCTCCACCCCGACGATCGAAAAAAACCTGGTCCGTGTGCCAACGGCTTCAGATGTCTCATACCAGCAGCCAAATGTGCAGAGACCCCATGAAGCAAGTACTACAGGAACCAACCGTTCGTCATGGGTGAAATTTGAGGCGATTTAGACAGAGATGTAACAGAAGAGTTTACATTTCAAACAGATTTTTCCTAACTAGACCAATATCTCATACTGAAAACTGTGGCGCGTCGTAACCACACATCAGCGACTGTCTGGCAAGAAGGCCGTGTGAGAATTCATGCTTACTCGTACGTGTTTTCCTTCTAGTATAGCATAATTTCACCCGTGTTAATTTTCACTACTAATTACTCTGTGGAAACAGTCTAGAGAATACTTTTTCTAAAAAATAATGAAAAAGATAATTAAAACATGGAACAACTATCCATGCAGCCAATTACCAACAATTTGTGACTGTAGCCTGCCTTTTTGGCTTCACATCTTAACCTTGTAGCAGGGAACGACGTATAATATCAAATCCAATAACAAATGAAGGCGGGAAAAAACCGTTCTTTCTGTGTCGCGCCCCTAAAAAGGAAGTAGCCCAATATCGGCTGGAATGAAATCAGTCATGAGGCGCCCGGAGTCCGTACGCCAAAGTTTGAAGCATGAATGGTAGGTAATTAATCAACAGCAGGAATGATACGCCATTAATCAAAATCTGATGATAAATGTGGCGTCCTCCTCTACCTTCAGCTGGTGGGAAGCCCTTAATTGACTTGCGCCTGCAGCGTATAAAATATTTGTACCATGTAGATGACATAGCAACTGAAGGCAGAGCACAAATACGGAAGGGTGTAGTAAACAGAAAGACAGCGTAAAAGGACACAGTCACGGTTAAATAAAACTATTGATACTATGAACACTGGAAAAAATACTGACGAAGATGTTCAGCGGAGACGTTAAGATTTTGTGCGCAAATACAATGTTTAAACTCGTAAACATTAAAGCAGTTGCGTTTTCCGTCAAGAATGACGGAGTAGTTAGATTTCCCATGTTCGGCTGGTATGGTGTAAGAGAGGAAGGTTGCTCTAAATTTCTGGAACATCAGCGAACACTGTATAGTAGCTGACTCTTGAAATATTGTGCGGCAGTCGTAGGTGTTGTAAAACTGCTATCTTCGCCCACAATGAAGTGATGCGAGTCCGAGATCTTATCGCTTCGCCACTTTGCCCGGTATAGCTTTTTGGTCACTTGAAATTTAACACCAGTATCGTTCTGGAGAAATGGCTGTTTTTACTGCTGGTTGTCGAATCGACAACCTGTTGGATCCGGCAGTGGAGATCCAAGGCTACTCTTGAACATGAAGGGGCTGCTCTTGCACGTAAACTGGCTCCGTAGCATTCTAGAAATATTCGAGTCCCTCTGACAACAACTGTTGGTACAGTACCATACTTGATACTGTACAGACAACTAACTTTACACTTCGTAGTGTTTGTTTATAACCGATGGTTTATCAGTTGCTATTAAAATATTAATGATAGGTTCAAATTAGTTCCAGCGACACCAAATTCCCTATAGACTGGTTGTAATCTCAAATCCATAATCAGTCGTAACAGTGTTGTTAATTCCTAACGTCAAGGAGTTTCTATATAAGCGCCGAGCGCTTCAGTCAAATAATATCGGAGCACGTTATCTCTATGAATAATATTGTAAAACTTGAATGATAAATGCGTGAATTGACACGATATGCTGGTTTATTACACAACATTAGTCACTTCCTAACAGAGCCGTGAGGAAGAAGCTTTCCCAGGTGTTGGGAGGAATTATATATTATATGTTTCGTAACTATCGCCAAGTTCCGTAGTCCATTAGTTATTACGAATGAAATTGTCTATCTGTGTTCACTTCCTAGATAGTGTTAACTTCAGGTTATCTAACTAAAAGTCATTTCTGTCTAATATATGCAAGTCCTCTGTCTGAATTCTAAATAACGTAATATTTGAAGTCAATGTATCGTTTCACTGCGTCATAGTAGATCGCAATAATCAATTCTAAAAAAAAAAAAACAATCTAATTGCGCCTACATATATGAGCATTCATCAGTCGAAAAGTCCGACCAAGTTTTCTAAAACAACTTTGACCCTGGGTCCGCTCCCAATAATTCTCTCGCCGCCCTTCCAAGTCAACCCTTCTTAGCCCTTCGCGTAATATCTCTACCTCCGACCCCGACCACCCATTTGATCGCTGCCTCCTTAACGTCTTCTCCCCTCTAATTTACCCCTGGAATCTCCAGCTCCTTCACTACGATGATTAACATCACCATCCACCATCATACAGAAACATTGTTAACAACATAAATATCGCCATCAACTTTCATCGTAAATAGTCAGGTACTTAACAAATTACAGTAATGTTTGCGTTTACTAATTTTAAAGCACGTATTACATCCATATTTAAATTTTTAACTACTATTTATTTTTAAAAACACATGACAGAAGAGTATATGTCTTGCCACACATAGCAGTTCATCCATCTCTCCTTGGGGAAAGACAATGAAGCGCAGTATACAATGACAACCATTTCTTAAATTTGATAAAACGTAACACAAGTGAAGTACGTCAATTATGTATATCCGTAGCACGTTACTGTCATTTTCATATCTTAAGGAAAAAAGTAACAACTTTTTAAGTTTGTGTTCTTCGGAGGCATGATAGGTAACTAACAACGATAAGACAAACACCAAAAACTCATTATAAACATATCAAGTAATTTTGTAGTTTATAAGAATATTAAATGATTATGTAGTTGCCTAAATATCCGGACAGCAAGTGGCCATATAAAGATAAGTTGTTGTTGTCTAAACTATTTATCCTCCACGTTGCACTTCCATACATGGCTACATTCCATACAAATACTTTCAGAAACGACTTCCTGACACTTAAATCTATACTCGATGTTAACAAATCTCTCTTCTTCAGAAACGCTTTCCTTGCCATTGCCAGTCTACATTTTATATCCTCTCTTTTTCGACCATCTTCAGTTATTTTGCTCCCCAAATGACAAAACTCATCTACTGCTTAAAGTGTCTCATTTCCTAATCTAATTCCCTCAGCATCACCCGATTTAATTCGACTACATTCCATTATCCTCGTTTTGGTTTTGTTGATGTTCATCTTATATCCTCCTTTCAAGACACTGTCCATTCCGTTCAGTTGCTCTTCCAGGTCCTGTGCTGTCTCTGACAGAATTACAATGTCGTCGGCAAACCTCAAAGTTTTTATTCCTTCTCCATGACTTTTAATTCCTACTATTAATTTTTCTTCTGTTTCCCTTACTGCTTGCTCAGCAACATCTGGGATAGGCTACAACCCTGTCTCACTCCCTTCCCAATCACTGCTTTCCTTTCATGCCCCTCGACGCTTATAACTGCCATCTGGTTTCTGAAAAAATTGCAAACAGCCTTTCGCTCCCTGAATTGTAATGTTGTCAGTTCATTATACAGATAAGTTACAAAATTATATTTCCTGTGAATTTCGGCTTTACTATAATCAAGTTGCACGTTTACCTGAGCTTGTGTTCATTGCTCGAACGACTTACAAGCCAAAACTCAGTCACTATAGCTAAAATACTGACTTTTTATTAACATAAATTTGGCTTTCTTGATGTATAGAGAATGTTGACAGAAATCGCTGCTGTCGGCGACGCAGTGCAGCGTCTAACGAAGGTTATGTCAGGAATTTCTGGGGCGGTGTGAAAAGCGAATGTCAATGAGTTACGCTTTATTGAGGCGAGTACTAGTGAGACCCAACCATCACAAACGCTGCAAATGTCGGCCATGTGAAACGCAACTCGCCCTTTTATCACGCAGCATCCTGAAAATCAGATTTGCAAAGCCCACTATTAAGGCATCCGTTGAATACAGTATATCTTGACTCCCAAAAAGCATTTCACTAAATATTATCATCGAACGTTTATTAACAAAAGTACGATCATGTAGTGGTATCAAACGGAATTTGTGCCTTGACTGAGGATTTATTGTGTGGAGGACTACGCAGCATGTCGTATTGGATGGAGAGTTATCGATCATTAAGTAACTTCAGGGGTCTGACAAGGTAGTGTACTGGGGAGCTCGTCGTTCATGTTGTATACTAAGGCCCTAGCAGACAGTACTAATTGCTACCTCAGACTAGTTGCAGATGATGCAGTTATCAGTAATTAAATACTAGCTGAAAAAAACTACACAAATATCCAGCCACATCTTGTTTTTCAAGTGGTTCAAAACTTTCTAAGTAGCTTCATAAAACGCACAACAGTTGTGTCATATAACTGCAGTATCAGTGAATCATTATAATTAAAATCCGCAGAGTAGAACCAACGCTCCCAAAGAATACTCCGTGTCAGTACTCTCTGAGATTCGTGAGTAATGGCTAAGGATAATTCAATCCATTGTCACTACGTTACGAGAGTTAGCCACAGCAGGTCATACTTTTGAATGCTCGTATATGTAGGCGCAATTAGATTGATTTTTTTCAGAATTGATTATTGCGATCTACTATGACGCAGTGAAACGATACATTGACTTCAAATATTACGTTATTTAGAATTCAGACAGAGGACTTGCATATATTAGACAGAAATGACTTTTAGTTAGATAACCTGAAGTTAACACTATCTAGAAAGTGAACACAGATAGACAATTTCATTCGTAATAACTAATGGACTATGGAACTTGGCGATGGTTACGAAGCATATAATATATAATTCCTCCCAACACCTGGGAAAGCTTCTTCCTCACGGCTCTGTTAGGAAGTGACTAATGTTGTGTAATAAACCAGCATATCGTGTCAATTCACGCATTTATCATTCCAGTTTAACAATATTATTTATAGAGATAACGTGCTCCGATATTATTTGACTGAAGCGCTCGGCGCTTATATAGAAACTCCTTGACGTTAGGAATTAACAACACTGTTACGACTGATTATGGATTTGAGATTACAACCAGTCTATAGGGAATTTGGTGCCGCTGGAACTAATTTGAACTTATCATTAATATTTTAATAGCAACTGATAAACCATCGATTATAAACGATTTAATTACGACATTTGGTGAAGTAAACTGAACTCGCACAAGTCGCGAGTTCAGTTCATCAATGTTCTGTTTGTAACGTCGATACCGATACATAAGAAATAACAATCTCATTGCTCTACCGCTGAGTGTTAGCCAAGACCGAAGATCCGAAGGGACGTTACGATCTGTCGTGTAAAATGTTATTTTATAGCAGCTAGTTTTGGAGATTTCATTTTCATTATGTCTGATGATGACGTATACTTACTACGGATCTATAGAAACATAAAATAAAAATGTCTATTCATCGTCTAAGCGTTAAGGTCCATGCCCAGATACGTGGTGGTACGACGTGTAGTACACCCTGCCACACACATTACAGTGGTCTGCAGACCGATGTAAATGTAGACGAGAATCGCAGCCGCATCTCGGATGTGAGGCGGGCTGCATGGTTTCCTGTGGTGCAGCAGCGCTTAGCGCCGCCTTCGGGAGCGGCGGTCGGTAATTCTAGCGGTCCAGGAGCGGCCGCCGCTGACGAGTATAATTGCTCGTGCGATATTGCTGGCTGTCCGCAATTACGGCACGGCGCGGGGTTGCCCCGGCGTCGGCTCGCCTCTCCCCTGATTGGCGCCGCGCGGTCCACCAGAGACCTCTGCCGGCCGGCGCCGTAATTTGGCGCTCTTATTGTTCGTTCTCTTGCGTTACTTACGCCTCCGTTTATCCACGGTTCGGCGTGTTCCGCCGATTCCTCGGCGCCACCACTACGTCTGTCCTCATCCATCGGCTTCCTCCCGTGCAGCGGAGGAGGCGTGGGGCTATTTTTCCTGATTGGCGTAGAGACGTTAATGGTGGCCGGTCCCTCTCCTCCTCCGTTCACACCCGGCGAGGTGTTATTTCGGGTCGTCAACAGTCTGCTTCTTTCGCTTGAGGTCAGTGCCCTTACTGCCTCTGCGAGGTCTTCTGACACCAGGACAACGACGACGTCCGTCTTGCTAAAGTCGGCCGGAGGTCAAACTTTTTGCGTTGGCGATGAGTAAAAGAAACACAGGTCAAAGAGATCATTTCTCGACAAAATATGTCTACTAGTAGAGTTGGGCTGTGCCGAAACTGCAGTTCAGTACTTTTGGGACAGTACGTAAATGACACAGTAAACGGTAGGATTACCGTAGCACTGGTAGGGAAACAAACAGAAATGAATGTGTAGAAGCGAAACTGGGAGCCTCAATATTTTCAACATTTCGCGGCCCTGTCAGCAACTGTATGAATATTAATAGTAATTTTAATAACCAACAGCCTCAGTTGCAATGTTTACCTAGATTTACCTAGGTTTCAGTGGGAATAACCCAACCTTCTTCAGAGTAAAAGTAACTACCGTTTGTCAATAGTGGACATCGTCAACTACAAATCTATAGATTATTGTCAGACTTAAAAACTTACCAGACACTGCCTTGGCCCTACTTCGCGACCGCGATGCGGCAGTCACGAGTGCTGTACTGGAACACTATGGATTTGTAGTTTTAGCTTGACGATGTCCACTATGGGCAAACACTAGTTACTTTTATTCTGAAGAGGCTGTTGATTATTAAAATTAAAATTGAAACTGGGAGCCGACGACTTCCGCTTCTTTGTTTCTTTTGCACATATTGAGAACCACGCACCATTCAATGCAGTTTCTAATCTTTTGTGCAATCAAAACAATTGATTTTGATGAAAATACAGTCTACATGCAGAAGCAAAAATGAATACAATTATTGTCGTTATTTTGTACTCAGTAGAACTTTCTTCATTGCGATCAAAGGGAAGAGTTTCCTGTTATTAACGATAAATGCGAAATTTTTTTATGAGTTACACACTGATCAGTCACAACGTTGTCACCACCGACCTATCGATATACACCTGTCTGTGCGATAGCACGGTCACATGGTGAGCAATGACTGCTAGTCAGACCCGTGCACAGGGCATGTCGTGTAAGTGAGCATGCTCTCCTTGTGTAGAAAGGGGAAGGCGCGCGATGTGAGTTTGACCGAGGACAGAGCGTGATGGCCTGGAAGCTCGGCACGAGCATTTTGGAAACCGCGTGACATGTCTGGTGTTCAACGAATGCTGTGGTGTCTTCAACACTAAGATAGAACCACCTCCGGAAGTCGTGGGGTTGGGCGGCCACCCCTCATTGACATCGGACGTCGTAAGCTGGGCAGTCTCGTAAACAGTACAGGCGGCGAGCTATGGTGGAGCTAGCTAACATCAGACTTTAATGATGGGCAGAGTGCAATGCAACGAACCCTCCTAACGCTGGGCGTCCACGGCCGACGACCCATGCACGTGCCAATGTTAACGCCACGACATTGGCAGCTACGACTGAAATGCGTACGTGGCCACCAGCACTGAACGTTGGCGCAATGGCAGAGCACTGCATGGTTCGATGAAACCCGATACCTTCTTCTTCATGTCGATGGGAGGACACGAATCCGTCGTCTTCCAGGGGAAGACACTTGTATTGCGGTTCCTTTATGCTCTGGGGACATTAACGTGAGTATCTATCGGTCTAGTGGAGCTCGTGCGAGGCATCATGACGACCAAGAAGTATCGTACACTGCTTGCAGACTATGTACACCCTTCATGACGATAATGCTTCCCGACGGCATGGGCATTTTTCAGAACGATAATAGGCTGTGTCACAGGGCCAGCAGGGCCAGGAGTGTGATCGAGTGATTCGAGGAATACAGTGGCTAGTTCCAATGGATGTGTTGCCGCCGCCCCCCTCCCCCCCCCCCCCCCCAACACGCATACACATCTGGGATACGATTGAACGTGGCATCATAAGAGCCCATGGCCGCTCCCCGGAGTTTACGGGAATTAAGTGACCTCTGTGTGTGTGCGTGTGTGTGTGTGTGTGTGTGTGTGTGTGTGTGTGTGGGTCCGTGGGTGGGTAGGCAGATGCGCTGCCACCTCGCTCCAGCGACCTACCAGGGCCTCACTGCTTCCATGCGTCACCGATGTTGTACCGGCAATTAGGTAGGTGGTCATAATGTTCTGGCTGATTGGAGTGTTTTTGACGAAGCACTGAAGCGATATTTGATATATTTCTGTTGTATATTTCTTTTAAATGTTACCATTTTTTGATGAAATTGACTTTTCTAGAGTTTTATGAAAAATCGTGTGTTTTTAAAATTGTTACTACAACATCCCTCTGTTTCATGCTACAAATCAGCAGTTGTCGAATAAAGCCTGATTTAAACAATCACAATTCCAGTTTTATAAGCGTTTATTTTCGAGTAACAAATTGGAGGATACCCATTTAGAATAAAAATCTCCGTGGTTACGCAGTCCGTCATATGTCCTCACTCGCTTTCTAGACGGTTCACCGTTTCTGGTTTCAAGGGAATCTTCACTCTTGCTCATAAATTAAGGATAATTGCAGAATGTGGTGCCACACAGCATGGCACAACACAAAACTGGCGCTAATAGTATAGGCACATAGGGAACACACACGACACACATCTGTAAGTCCACGGTATTGGAGATAAGTTGAGAAACCGCCCGAAACACATGTGCTACAAAACGCCTCTGTTTCCTGCGAATGTACCCCGACATCAATATGGGATATGATCACCATGCACACGTACACAGGCTGCACAACGGGTTGGCATACTCTGGATCAGGTGGTCGAGCGGCTGCTGGGGTATAGCCTCCCATTCTTGCACCAGTGCCTGTCGGAGCTCCTGAAGTGTCGTAGGGGTTTGAAGTCGTGCAGCGATACATCGACCGAGAGCATCCCAGACGTTCAGGTTCAGGTCCGGAGAACAGGCAGCCCACTCCATTCGCCTGACATCTTCTGTTACAAGGTACTCTTCCACGATGGCTGCTCGGTGATGTCGTGCTTTATCATCCATCAGAAGGAAGGTGGGACCCACTGCACCCCTGAAAAGTCGGACAAGCGGATATACTGGTGCAAAGTGACGTCCCTATACACCTGATCTGTTACAGTTCCTCTGTCAAAGACATGCAGTTGTAATCCCACCCCACACCATCAAACCACGACCTCCATACAGGTCCCTTTCAAGGACATTAAGGGGTTGGTATCTGGTTCCTGGTTCACGCCAGATGAACACCCGGCGAGAATTACTCTTCAGACTATACCTGGACTCGTCCGTGAACATAACCTGCGACCACTGTTCCAGTGATCATGTACTTCGTTGCTGACACCAGGCTTTAAGGGCTCCCCTGTGACCAGGGGTCAGTGGAATGCACCTTGCATGACTCCAAGCGAATAAACCATGTCTGTTCAGTCTCTGTAGACTGCGTGTATGGAGACAACTGTTCCAGTGGCTGCGGCAAGGTCCCGAGAAAGGCTACTTGCAGTATTCCGTGGCCGTCTGCGGGCACTGATGGTGAGATATCGGTCTTCTTGTGGTGTTGTACACTGTGGACGTCCCGTACTGTAGCGCCTGGACACGTTTCCTGTCTGCTGGAATCGTTGCCATAATCTTGAGATCACACTTTGTGGCACCGCATGGTCATACCCCGAGGTGATTTAAGCCGGCAAACCGCCGACCTGAGCGTTGTTTCACCATGTATCAGCATTATCCTTAATTTATGAGCATGAGTGCAGTAAGACACTGATCGCATACGTCAATGAAGCTATCGATATCAGGAACGCCTGATACGTATGTAATACATCTAACTTACAGGTAACCCTGGTACTACATTCACTGATCAAGGCTACTAGAAAAACTGCTGTAGTCTAAGACTTGGTAGCTTACTGTAGTTTCACTACTCCGTCGACTGTTCTCAAACAGAATCCTTACCATGAGAAAGAGCATAAGGTATGAATGCAATCTTTCTCCACTATTCTTCAACCTGTGTACTGATGACGCAATGACAGAAATAAAAGAAAGTTTGGCGACTGGGATTAAAATTCATGGCGAAAGGATATCAATAATAAGATTCTCTGATGACATCGCTTTCCTCTGTAAAAGTGAGGAAGAACTACAGGGTCTGTCGAACTGAATGAACCGTTAAATGAGCACAGAATACGGGCTCCGAGAGTAAACTACAGAAAATTGCATGTCTCGAGGATTAGCAGAAATGAGATTGGGGATAAACTTAACATCACTATTGCAGATCACGAAACAGATTAAGAGAAGGAATTCTGCTACTCCGGAAGCAAAATAAACGCAGTGGACGAAGCAAAGAGGAAATAAGCAGAAGTTTAGCAAAGGGAAGGAGAGAACTACTCGATTAAAGAAGTCTCCTACTATCCAATGTACGCCTGAAACATGGTACTGTTCGGAATCTTCGGCTGTAGAAAACCCAGAAAGGAAGAGAATCGAAGAGCTTGGCTGTAGAAAACTCGGAAAAGAAGAGAATCGGAGAGATTAAGACGTAGTGTTACAGGACGACACTGTAAATTAAGTAGAAGTCAAGAAAAGAAATCAGGAGGTTCTCCACACAATCGACAAAGGAAAGGAATATGTGGAAAACACTATGCAGAGGAAGCGAAATGACAATAGGGGATATGTTGGGTCACAAAGGAATAAATCAGACGCTACCAAAGGGAACTGTGGAGGGAAACAATTTGGGAAAAAAAGAGATTAGAACACACATGACAAGTATTTAACGTGTTGTCAGGAGCAGAGAGGACACTTCACCACGGCAGGCCACAGCGAACCATTCAGAAGGTTCATGACCCAAAAGAAAGCACCATTGGAGAGAAATGATGATTTGTAAGATTTGTTTCGTGTAAATCAACCTGATGTGTATGTGTTACTGATGACAATGGGACCTTTTTAGTGCTGGGCATCTCAGTCTACGCAGCCCAAACTAAAATCCTTTGACACACTGTAACGTGGCGTATTTTCAGTCCCTTCTGTGATTACACAACAGCCTCTCACCAGTTCAGTATCTAGCATGAATGTATTGTGAATTTGTATGTTACTAGTCTGTTAAGTTTCCTTTATTTATTTTATGTCATCATGTAAATGAGAATGTAAAGAAAAATGTTGTATGAATTTGTAACATTATTATATCAATGCAATTACATGGAGCTTTTGACTGGTAGGGAATGTTTTATAAGTGTAACAATTTGTCAGCACGGAATTATGAGATGAAGCAGAGTCATTCTATGGTGGAACTAAGAAGTGTTAAGGTGGATGGGTGTGATATGTTTGAGTACTGGTGGAAAATCAGCTGCATTTTCTAAGAAGGAGTTATTTCTTAGTAGTAACGAGTAAATGTAAAATTTGGAGAAGAGAATTCGAAGTACTGAAGTGCATTAAGTCTTGGTCGAGACTCAGATGTGCGTGAGTAGACTGGAACGAGCGTGGAATTAACTAGCGAAAAATGTTTATGTAGAAGAACAGTGCAGCAATAACGTGAAAGGACGTGAGCTCAGAACTTTTTAGAACATGACTGCCTTGCTGTTATTGCTGAAACTCACAGATATTTGGAGGAATAGTTAAATTATAAAATTTGAAGCGAAAGAGAAGTTCCCAAGAGGATAAGAAATATGAATAAAAAAGAGAAACAAGAGCCAAAAAATCACAAGAGAGAAAATTTTTTTGAAGATCCAATACAAAAGTCATTAAGAGCCAAAAAATGTATTACACTGAGCAACCCATCAAGAGAACGCAAACGCAGTGAGAGCTCTTCCGGCAGTAGATCGAATTATTTTTATTGTGATTTCAGACAGAAGAAAGACTGGTTTTGCCCCTGTCTTTGGACTGTATCAGAAGTGGAGAACTATTGTTATTTTTACTGTATTTTATTGTTTTATAGAGAAGATCAGCATGTATTCTTGGTTTTCAAATGCTGTCTTGAAATTTCTGTTGAAACAAAACTTGCCTTGTGCGTGTTTTGTCGTATGGTAATGTGTTGCTAAAGAAATGTTGCAGATTTCTTGTTATGTGCTCTTGAGTCCGTTGAAAGTCATCGTGTTTGTTTATACGTTCGTTCGCAAATATCCTCAAAGTCTCTCTAACTTTACGTCGACGTAGTGTAGCTGAAACTTTTTATAGTAATTAGAATGAGTTGAGAGTACTGTATTCGGGTATCGTAGTCAGTTAAAGCAGACTTATTGTGGCTGACGGCAACAGTTTTCAGACTTAATTAAAATTTGTGAAACGCTATTAACTAGCCCAGTACAGCGTAGTAGTAGAGGTTAAAGAAAGATAATAGTTGGGAACGTTTTATAGCATAGTTATAAACGAGAAGAAGGTAAAGGTTTTACACTAGTAAATGAAAAATATCTTTCGTAAACACACACACACACACACACACACACACACATGCCGTGCGGGGTAGCTGCGCGGTCTAGGGCGCTTTCTCACGGTTTGCCCCCCCCCCCCCCCTCCCCCTCCCACCGTCGGAGGTTTGAATCTTTCCTCGTGCGTGCTTGTTTGTGTTGTCCTTAGCGTAAGTTAGCTTCAGTTAGATTAAGTAGTTTGTAAGCCTAAGGACCGATGATCTCAGCAGTTTGGTCCCGTAGGAACTACCACAACCAGCACACACTCATTAAAATTCAGTTATAATTAAAAATTACAAATAAGTACATAATGTTTCTTTTAGCAACCAAAAGCACGGGACTATGGTTGTTTCGACATGCAGAAGAAATGTAATATTGCTAAAATTTCGTGAAAAGTGACACTTTATTTGCAGAGATGCGAATTTTTTATTTCGGCAGTCGGAAGTGCAACGCGATTAAAAATGTGAATAATAATGACGCAGAACGAAACTCAGTAGCTGTGAGTTAGTCGTAAGCGTAGGACATATTGTTTCTCCAGAGGCCATGACCGAAGTATGGAATATCAACGTCACACACGCTAGCTCCAGCCTGAAAAATCTGCCGTCGCTGAACACTGTCTCAATGAAGGGCAGAATATATCATTTAAAGAGATGCAAGTTATGGATCCGGCTACTGATTACTGGGATTATCCAACGGCATTATTAATAGAGATAAAGGTTTTCCCTTAAGCAAGATGGTTCAAATGGCTCTGAGCACTATGGGACTTAGCATCTGAGGTCATCAGTCGCCTAGAACTAAGAACTACTTAAACCTAACTAACCTAAAGACATCACACACATCCATGCCCGAGGCAGGATTCGAACCTGCGACCGTAGCAGTCGCGCGGTTCCGGACTGCAGCGCCTAAAACCGCGTGGCCACCGCGGTCGGCCCTTAAGCAAGATGTGGCATCCTATTTTATCAGCTATAAAACAATAACGGCCTGGTTTTCTATCGGTTGCAACGTAATATGCACTTCAACGCTTCTGTTAGTTTCTACAGCCGGCGGAGCTGCGATTCTTCGCTTCTCTGAGGGGAACCGTTTCGCTTCTCGCGCACGCACAGTGGACTGTTCCCGAGGAACAAAGGAGTTCTGGCGTGATTGTGCACCTACAATCTCACCTGACGACGGCGGCCAGTTGGATCGTCGAAATATCGTGTCGTCAAGACGATGAAATCCGGCTGCATACCCACGAAGAGTATCTACAGACACTATACTCATCCAGTGTTTCATAATGAGAGCACTTAGCGACTTCCGCAAACTTTAAACATAATTTCAAACTTTTCCTAAACTTTTTCTTTAGTGCATGGGTGAATAATCCGACGCTAATAAAATCAAAATAATTAGGATTATGTCTCTTCAACCATAACACCCTTACATACTTTACGTCAATGACGTAACATAGTAACTCACTTGCAATCAGACTTTCGAAACAGTTTTGTACAAGGGAGTTCGATTCAGTAAGGAATCGGGGTTAGGTGGTTTGCTGACAGCTCCTACTTCGTATTCCTAAGAACTCAGTCGGTAAGTTTCTGGCAGGAGAGCAGCTACGACTTCGCTTATGTTGAGTGAAGACAGTGAAAAGAATCACTGAGGAAGGCATTTGTGTTCTGGAGGCTGAAACAATTTTTCTGTGTTAAAAATATCTGAGGGAACTGTCATGAATCAGATTATGCAACAGACGGGTTATGGATAGTTCAAAAAGTAAGCATTAGAATTAAGTTGGTTAAGTGAAGAAAGTAACATTCTTACGGATCCGTAAGCTGAAGAGTGGACTGTAAAGCTGCCATGTGGGTGGATGGTCCAAGTGAAGTGCGCTCACCTGAAACAGAAACAAATAAATTCATAACTCCAGAACAGAATCTGATATAATTAAATTTTCTTTGAGACTGTTGAGTCATCTTTATCTACAATAATGAGGGAACCTGAAGAAATAATTAAAATTTGTGCTGTGGCTGGGATCTGAACCGCTTACTATGCAGGAATGTTAGCCATTACACCACCACAGCATTACAGCTGAAGTACCTGCGCTGACTACCCTAATCCTGTGCCCTCCCTAACACAAACTTCAATTCACATTTTCAGCTTATTTTCCCCTTCTTAAATCGTCACTATTTCCGAGGCTCTCCGGCTTTGGATCAGCACCCCAGCATTGGACGTAATGGGGTAATCCTGTCTGTACCTCAAGATATTGCTCATATTTACATATGATAATCATGGAAGCTGAAGAAATAAATAAAATTTGTACCATGGCCGGGACTTGAACTTTGTGTTAGGGAGGGCATTGGACTAGTCTGTTCAGCTATGCTGGCTGTTATGACTAACATACCTGCCTAGTAAGCAAGGAGACTCGGCTTCAAATCCTGGTCATCGCACAAATTTTAATTCATTTTCCTTCATTATAGAAGATTATATTGTCTACATGAATTACTGTGAGCATGCTGCAACGGCATTTCCCCCAGTGTGACTCTGAATGGAAACATAGGAATTTTCCCACAATGACTAAGCAAGATGACTGTTAAGAATCAAAGTTAAGTCTCATATCCGCTGTGCCGGATCTTCCGCCACATCTCAAATTCCCGCTTTTGCAAAATCACTGCGCTGCCATCGCCGTGTTGCGGCGCCGCCTGGTTCCGCTAGACCAACTCTGCGCTAAGCACACTACGAGACGGGGACTGTGTATTGGATGGTAGTGCAGTGAGCATCCATGAGTAGCGGTTAGAGTGCTACCAGGCCGAGGACGACGGTTGAGCAGCTGGGCAGGAAGCAAACGTTTGAAACTGGCGAACCTGTGGGTTACAAGCCTGGCCGGTAATTATCTCTGCGGCGGTAATGCAGCAGGTTTTCTTAAGCAACTTTGTCACCTGGTCTCGGATTGCAAGGTCGATTGCGGAGGGCCTATTTGGCGAAGAAGTGGAAATATCGCACAGTGGGTACTGCCTATCGACATTTCTGGCGCGACAGTGACCGTTACGGCGTAGAAGCGGTGTAACGAGTATCTATGAAAAGGTCGCGGGTTGGTGGGGGGTCTTGGTGCTCGGTTCCTATTTGAGCTAGGAACCTGAGGTAAAACGTTTCTGGTTTAGCCCGGACCAGCTGCCATTCGAACATATGTCTTACTGCAGCTATGTTACAGTATATCCAGCAAGGTTTGAACGACGAACCACAGCTGATGTCCAGAAATGTTGTGCGTATCGATTAATTTATTTTTCAAAATATTTTAGTAGAGCTTAAATTAATTCTCAGCTAATGGTATAATTTGTATTTTAAGTGCAAAAAGTCATCCTCGTTCGGATTTTACACGCAAAAATATTCTCCCTGATTAGCTCCGGAGTCGAGAGTGACTAATGGTTCAAATATGGTCCACCGGTGTATCGGACTTCGGTCTAAAACACTGTAACCATTTGAAAAATCTTTATTCGTTTGGATTTTAGTGAAACAAACATGTTTTTCTGCGAGGTTTTTGAAGCGCGCCATTTCTTTACTTTAAACTTGGACGAATTGGTTCAAATTTTGCACGAAAGTAGATAAATGGATAAAGTCAGGACGAACTTTTTTATCCAGTTATCGTTACCTGTTGTTGAGATAAAATAGTTTAAACTCGAGCTAAATGTGAACTGAATGCGCGGAAACGGTTTAAAGTGGACCACATAAACAAAAACTGCATTATTACGATAAACTTGAAAACTCACTTTTAAAGAATCTAGCTTCACTCGGATTTTACGTGCAAAAAACATGCTTTCTGCTAGTTTTTCTACGCGCGTCGCTTCTATGTTTTGACGTGTGAATCGATTCAAATTTTGTAAGAATGTAGACAAATACCTGTAATTTAAGGTTGTCCTCTTGCTTAATGAAAGCTTTATCCGTTTTTACGATACAAGCAACATGGTTCGAAAGACAACTGAAATAACTATGCCGGATCAGTCGCCATCTACGTCAACAAAAACATACATCATTTGCCAAGCTATGGTGATCTTATGCCAAAAGTATGATAGAGTAAAAGTTGGGACGCAGAATGAAAAGTGTCCCTTTCTTTCTAACACAAAAAGGCGAGTACGTCCTGGGCAGAGTTAGGGATTCAAAAGAAAGAAAGTAGCCTTTAGACTCACCTGTCAGCTTCAAATACATTCAAATTAAACCATATTGACATATTAGCGCTTTTTTGCAAGTTAATCGTACTGTATTAAAACATATATCGGCTCAACCACTTGTTTATAGTGTAAAAGACTAAGATTGACGCGTTTCGGAAGTTAAGCTTCCATCATCAGAATAATAAAAAATAAGAGAACATGTTAAACCTGCTAAAATAGAACATGCACCAGGCACAATAAAATTGATAATAAAATTAAAACATCTTGGCTACTTCCCTTGTTGCAGCCGTGTCTTCAAATGTGCTTCTCTGCATAGTCGTCAAAATATAAAAAATTGTAAAATGGTGAATTTAATTTTACCGTGTAGAAGAAAAGAAAAATGGTGAACTGCAATTTCCCGATCTCGGTATTAGGAAACAAAATGGTAGGCATGTTTTTAAAATATTTAGGAAACCAACCACAACTGATGTGTTGATACAAATTAATTCTTGCTATCCTAATAGCCAGAAACTTTCTGCTTTTAGATAGATAGAGCCTTTAGAGTCCCTATGAATGAAGAAAACAGAATGACTGAGCTGAACATCGTGAAACAACTAGCCAGAGCTAACGGATATCGCCAAAACGTTGTCAATAAATTAATACGACAGAAACAGCGCGCGAATGCAAGGAAGAATACCGGAAATAATATTACGAGAGTCACATTACAATACTTCGGCGATATTTCGCAAAAAGTGGCAAACATTTTCAGACCTTTTAAAGTTGATACCGCTTTTCAGACCAATAATACGCTGCGATTTAAACTAAGAAATAATTTACAGCAGGAAAGCGATAAATATGAGAGAGCTGGGGTCTATAAAATTCAGTGTAACACGTGCAAGGCAAGCTATGTAGGCCAAACTGGTAGGTCCTTTAAAGTACGTTACAAAGTACATAGCGATGCTTTCCGGCTTAATAGTTTCGAAAAGTCAGCTGTACCCACGCATATTTGGGAAACGGGACACCCCATGTTGGGAATAGATCAGGATCTCGTTATTTTACATAGACAGGAGAAAGGCAAAAAGTTGGATCTACTAGAACAGCTGGAAATTACGATACATAGCGTGGATAATCAGAAAAAACCGAATGAACAGCTAACTGGTGATACAAATAACTTTTTCAAACATTTCAATGGTTTCTTTTAGTAACTACATTTTTAGCAATTGGCAGGATACCATCATTTCATGAGGTCCTTGGAACATGTATACGTCATCTGTTTGTATGGACATCTCTGTGACGTCCTTGTTTACTTGCGCGTGAGCTCACTCGCGTTTCAGTGTCATGTTTGGCTACGTGGTGTGTGGTATCAACAAAGACGCACGGGCGGTTTACGACGATAGAGGAGAGAGCCATGTGGTTAGATGTTGAACACCATAGGCGACACCATTTTACAATTTTTTATATTTTGACGACTATGCAGAGATGCACCTTGGAAGCGAGTTTTAACAGGTTCTCTTACTTTTTATTATTCTGATGGTGGAAACTTGACTTCCGAAACCCGTCAATCTTAGTGTTTTACACTATAAACAAGTGGTTGAGCCGATATATTTTTTAAAATTGAAATTGACAACCACGACCTCTGATCCAGTATGGATAAAATCATAATCGTACTGTGTTTGTGCCCCACCTGCATCTTGCAATTCATGCGACCTAAACTCTGACACGCAGTGTTCCTATTACGCGACGTCACAAACGTCATGTTTGATGACCAATAGCATGTACCCTATTATACCACATGTATCCTGTTGTTTGACACGATGCATTACTTTACATAAAATAGGTGCTAATACTAAGACGTAAAAAGGCTCGATAATGTCAAGATGTTTTCTCATCTAAATTTCTTTGAAGCTGCCAGATAAATCGAAAAATTAGTTTTCTATTTGTACATCCCTAAATCTGCTCGTAACTTTGCGTTTTTTATGCTATGACAGGAGCATTTTCATTCTGGTATATTATATGCACAGACCTACCCCGTGGATCAGTCTATCTATTAACGAAAACCGCATCAAAATCCCTATAGCAATTTCTGGGATTACTCTTCACATACAGATAGAGGAACATCCTGCAGGATAGTTGTGCCTGTTAAAGCACCACTTCCGGGACGAGGATGTTTGCCGGTCCTGGCAGGTTATCTTATGACAGTTCAAGATGTCTCTGTCAAACTATTAACCGGGATAATTATGTATAATTATGTATATTAGCAGTGCGCCACTGATTGACCAACGATTATCTGAGTATCATAAACCGTAACATGTATCTGTGTGCTGATTATTCTTTGGATGAAGTATTGTGGAATATCCATGCATGGAATAGCTAGTTTTTGGTTTAGTATATTCTCCGTACGGATAAACCGTGAAGAGCGTTGTTAACGAATGATCAAAAGTCTTTTGCCATTATATGTTAACTGAACGGGAATGAATTGTCAAAAGGAAGGAGTCAAATAGAAGTCATCACGGAACCGCTGATGAGACTCAGATCAGTTTATGTCAACTACCTATTTCATTAATGGGTCATCAAGTTTTCAGTTAGGACGGTACGGGCTGACTAAGAACGTTGGATTCTACGACGAACCTGCTACACAGTCAACACTACTTCACGCTTTCGCCACGAGAGTTTCAAGATTCACTACCAGGGTAGGCATTGTACACTGCAGAGTCCCTCCGACAGTACACTAATCTTTGTTCACAAGAGCTGTTGCCTCATCTGAACATTCTGTACAGACCTGTGAACTATACTCATGCTCATAAATTAAGGATAAACCTAATAAATGGTGAAACAACGCTCTGGTGGGCGGTTTGTGGGTTAAAATCACCTCGGGGTATGACCATGCGGTGCATTTGGCCTGTGGTTGTCGCACGGTGGCGCTGGCAGCAGTCCACATACGCAGAGGTGTGTTGGTGGATGTCAGAGTTCGGGGCAGCGAGTAAGTGTGCAGACGTTTTCAGACGTTCTATTTGTGACTGTGTGTTGAAAGTAGTTCGAAGAACACATATTGATGATGTTATGAGGTGTAGAATACTAGGGCGACTGGAGGCTGGTCAAACACAGCAGGTCGTAGCACAGGCCCTCCATGTGCCACAGTGTGATCTCAAGATTATGGCAACGATTTCAGCAGACAGGAAACATGTCCTGGCGCTACAGGACGGGAGATCCACAGTATACAACACTACAAGAAGACCGGTATCTCACCATCAGTGCCCGCAGACGGCTACGGAATGCTACAGGTAGCCTTGCTCGGGACCTTACCGCAGCCACTGGAACAGTTGTCTCCCGACACACAGTCTACAGACGACCTGCAAGGTACATTCCACTGACCCCTGGACACAGGAGAGCCCGTAAAGCCCGATGTCAGGAACACAGTACATGATCATTGGAACAGTGGTCCCAAGTTATGTTCACGGATCAGTACAAGTATAGCCTGAACAGTGATTCTCACCGGGTTTTCATCTGGCGTGAACCAGGAACCAGATATTAAGCCCTTAATGTCCTTGAAAGGGACCTGTATGGAGGTCTTGGTTTGATGGTGTGTGGTGGGATTATGATTGGTGCACGTACACCCCTGCATGTCTTTGACAGAGGAACTGTAACAGCTCAGGTGTATCGGGACGTCATTTTGCACCAGTATGTCCGCCTTTTCAGGGGTGTAGTGGGTCCCACCTTCCTCCAGGTGGATGATAATGTACGGCCCCACCGAGTTGCCATCGTGGAGGAGTACCTTGAAACAGAAGATATCAGGCGAATGGAGTGGCCTGCCTGTTCTCCATATAACACCCCCCCCCCCTACTTCCCGGGATTTGCGAAAATTACCAATTGACAATGACCGTGAATTATGAATTTTGACCCGCGTCGGGATAAGGCATCCGAATCCGAAGTAAATAATGATTATTCCGCGGGAAACAGGAGACGTTATAACTTAATCGTTATTGAATGAGTAATTTCATTCAATAACGATCGGTAAATGAAATAACGGAAATAATTTGGAAATAAATTTTGCCAGTGGAAATTTTGCCGAAAGAAATGATTAAGTTGTAAAAGCAATTAAAAAATCGGTCGCCAACTCAACTGATGAGCGACAGTACTGCTAAGTACGTGAATAATTGTGTCAAAAATAAAGTTTACCTGTTTGTAGCGCAGCAGGTGGGTCGGGAACTTTTACGTAAGTGCTGAGTCAGGCTCAGTAGTCATATAAAACAACGTCATAACAATCTAACTACACTTATTTTGTTCATAATTTGTCAGCTAAGTGTAATGCTGACAACACAGACACTTATCTATCGAGATTTTGAATAATGGACTGTCATTCTGTCTTTAAAATTAGATACTTTGCACAGTTTAATCTACTGATAACGAAATATATTGCCAATAATTGATTAACTATGTTTTGACGCATCATAATTCATTAATTGGGGGATTGTGAGGTGGAAAAAGCTTTATTGTTTCATGAATTATCCACGAATTAACTTCAGCTGAATATGCATTGAAATAAATCTTAATAACCAAATTTATTACTTCTGTCTATTATTAAGTTACTACGGTTGGCGTAAGCTCATTAAGTGGAACAATTAACTATGACAACCAGTCTGAAATTTACTCTTCACCGTCTATGGAAATCATTTGATAATTAACATATTTTTTCTTGATAATGGCGTGACACACTCGGTTCAATAAGCTACGGATTGGAAGGAACCTACTTGGTGTTATTGTCGGGTGGAATGTAACTGCAACACTTCTATTATAAAGTGCTTGTTATTAATTGTTCAACTTCAGAGAAAAGCACAGTCACTGGCAAACCTTCCACAATTTTATCCTACGAAAATTAAGTAGATCTTACTTCCCTCGTTGTCGGTGGATCGACGGAAGTCCACGGCAGCGACACAATGTAGCATCGGGCTCATACTGTTGTGACTTGGGCCCACAGTGCGCTTCACATTTAAGTTCTCGTTTCTTCAGAACTATGCCCATTAACCCATAATAACTTCCCCAGCCATGCTTCCAGATATGGCGACCATTACTTTCCCATCGTACTTAGATCCACACACTAGCCGTTAGATGTAACACAGCTAGGAGTAGCAGCACTCGACTGTACTTCTTATTCCGAGCACGGCGTTACTGCTACTATTACCCGCTGGCGCGCTCCCGCGTCCAGCAGCACGACAAAACAATCTCTCTGACTTCAACTTTAACTAAATATGCCCTGACTTGCCAGTGTTAAATATTACATAATTTAAACATAGTATTTACAATACATATTTACACTAGACAATACATCGTATACAAACAGTTTCATGTGTTAAGTAAGCGAAAAAATTCATAGCAAGGACTGCGTTGTAGCGTCACATCCAGACCTAAACCTCATCGAGCACGTCTGGAATGCTCTCGGTCGACGTATCGCTGCACGTCTTCAAACCCCTACGACACTTCAGGAGCTCCGACAGGCACCGGTACAAGAATGGGAGGTTATAACCCAGCAACTGTTCGACCACCTGATCCAGAGTATGCCAACCCGTTGTGCTGCCTGTGTACGTGTGCATGGTGATCATGTCCCATATTGATGTCGGGGTACATGCGCAGGAAACAGTGGCGTTTTGTAGTACATGTGTTTCGGGGCGGTCTTCTCAACTTATCACCAATACCGTGGACTTACAGAGCTGTGTCGTGTGTGTTCCCTATGTGCGTATGCTATTAGCGCCAGGCCGGCCGGAGTGGCCGAGCGGTTCTAGGCGCTACAGTCTGCAGCCGCGCGACCGCTACGGTCGCAGGTTCGAATCCTGCCTCGGGCATGGATGTGTGTGATGTCCTTCGGTTAGTTAGGTTTAAGTAGTTCTAAGTTCTAGGGGACTGATGACCACAGCAGTTAAGTCCCATAGTACTCAGAGCCATTTGAGCCATTTATTAGCGCCAGTTTTGTGTAGTGCCACGTTGTGTGGCACTACATACTCCAGTTATCCTTAATTCATGAGCATGAGTGACTATCATAAACTAATTCTGGAAATTTAGTTTTAACATTGAACCTCATTAATAATCAGAGTAACGAAGAAATATCGTAAGGAATATTTTACCGGCAGGCCTGGATGACGTTTTAAGGCGGTTTCCCACAACCTACTAGGTAAATACTGGACTGGTACCCAAGTTCCACCTCAGTTACACGATTCGCAAACTTTTCGAAAAATTTCACTCACTTTCACATAAGAAACGCTACAAGGAGGCAGTTGGGTTACGTATATTCTGTCCTGGGGGTAACGGGGTGGCGACAACGAAAATCATCCGCCGGGGCACAAAATTTGGTAATACAGACTACCTCCGTAGCAGATGTTGACATTGGCGGCCGGCCGGTGTGGCTGTGCGGGTCTAGGCGCTTCAGTCTGGAACCGCGTGACCGCTACGGTAGCAAGTTCGAATCCTGCCTCGAGCATGGATGTGTGTGATGTCCTTAGGTTAGTTAGGTTTAAGTAGTTCTAAGTTCTAGGGGACTGATGACCACAGATGTTAAGTCCCATTGTGCTCAGAGCCATTTGAACCATTTAACACTGCCCCTTACGGTGGCGCTTGACTCGATGGTAAGCCGTTTCGAATTCTAACGAAGGAAAATTTTCACTGTCAGTATTTGGCCGGCGACAGTACGAGACGTGGACTGTTGATGGTGAACAGTTAGATTCCACGGCACCCATGCTGCTATTTGATGGGAATAAGCTCTGTGCCGGTCCTTCCCTTCCTCCATAACAATACAAACTCAACACTACACTGTGGAAGCACTCATCGCAGATACACACTTAGAACAGATCGGAGAAAGTCAATAACTGTCTCCACTAGGACGTTGCTTAGAATGGCGATACAGGATTCCTGTATCTGCTCCCCCAAGGTCATTCCCCGAGTAGGGAACTACTTTGAAGTTTTTCAAAGCTGCAGCGGTCTTATTCTGCTTACAACTTGCATACTACCTTCGTTAGGACAATGTACCGTACCCCCGCCTTCGTAGTAAGCTGTGGCGCACACCAGATGTACTCTTTTTTAAAAAGGAGTTTCAAAAACAACTTGATGTGTGAAACATGAATCTTGGCCGGAGTGCTTTTCGTTGTAACCTTGTTTTTTCAGAAATTTAAACCTTTATTTGTCTGTTGAATTGTAGAAATTATTTATTTAAAAGTTTTATAACAATTTTGTAAATGTTGTGGATGCATAAACAAAATTTGTTTTTCTTGTTAATAACGACTACTGTGCTTACCCCATGCAAACACTCCCTTGATACTTGCATACAGAATTCCTTCACACACAACCCTGTTTTTCGTTCTTCTGTGGTTAGAACGGTGAATGATTGTCAGAAATGACGTCAGCATCACACGTACTTCAAAGAAAAGAGTTCACAACGGCACAAATAAAAGCCGCTGTAATGTGTAATTACGCTATCTGATCAAGAGTATCCGGACAGTTATTAGTAGACATTAACATGGGGAGTGTCCACCCTTCACCTTTATGACGGCTTGATCTCTGTTGAGGACACTTTGAATGAGGTGTCTGAATGTCTGTGGAGGAACTGCAGCCCATTCTCCCTCTAGAGCAGAAACCAGAGAAGCTACCTACGTTGGACTCTGTTGCGCGTAGCGAAGTCGACGTTCTAACTCATGCCATAAGTGTTGAATTGGTTTCGGGTCGGGGACATGGGCAGGACGTTCTATTTCAGTAATGCTAACCATAACCTCACAGACGCTGCTTTATGTCAGGGTGTATTATCATCCTGATACTATTGTCTTATTTCAAATGGCTCTGAGCACTATGGGACTTAACTTCTGAGGTCATCAGTCCCCTAGAACTCAGAAATACTTAAACGTAACAAACCTAAGGACATCACACACATCCATGCCCGAGGCAGGATTCGAACCTGCGACCGTATCGGTCGCGCAGCTCCAGACTGTAGCGCCTAGAACCGCTCGGCCACTCCGGCCGGCGATACGATTGTCTTCTCTGAACTGTTCCTTTACCGTACACAGTAGGCATCACTCCATCACTCGTTTCGAGTCATCCATTGTCCAGTGGCTTCGCTCTTTACATCGATCCAAGCGTCGCTTATCACTGACTACATAAATCTGTGGCTTATACTCGACCATTTTAGTCCCTTCGTTTTAACCTCAGAAGCACAGTCACTGCGCTGGCTGGACTGGTGGTACCACTTTGGAGCTCACGAGTGATTCCTTCCGCTGGCTTTCTGCAACCACGTTCCGCAATGCTAGACAGTCGCTGTGCGACACTATATGAGATCTGCCTGATCTTGCTTTAGCTGCAGTTGTACCTTCGCGGTTCCACTTCACAGTCACATTACAATCAGTAAACCTGAAATGCTGCAGATCATTTGTTACTCAGGTGATATCCAATGATTAGTCCATGTTCGAAGTCAACGAACTCTGCTGACGGGCCTATTCTTACTCCTCCTTTCTTGACAGTACTACCCCCCTCCTTTTATAATGGCGGGCACGACTCTCGTGGGTCTACCATTATGTAAAGTTGTTTGGCGCCAAGTACACAACTGTCAACAGTTACATCATCTGTCTGCGGTGGTGGTGGTGGTTAGTGTTTAACGTCCCGTCGACAACGAGGTCATTAGAGACGGAGCGCAAGCTCGGGTTAGGGAAGGATTGGGAAGGAAATCGGCCGTGCCCTTTCAAAGGAACCATCTCGGCATTCGCCTGAAACGATTTAGGGAAATCACGGAAAACCTAAATCAGGATGGCCGGAGACGGGATTGAACCGTCGTCCTCCCGAATGCGAGTTCAGTGTGCGAACCACTGCGCCACCTCGCTCGATCATCTGCCTGCATCCATAGTCTTATAGAGTTTTATATTAACGAGTAAGTGCATAAATTGATCTCGACCGCGGTGGCGGAGTGGTTCTAGGCGCTTCAGTCCGGAAACACGCGGCTGCTGCGGTCGCAGGTTCGAATCCTGCCTCGGGCATGGATGTGTGTGTTGTCCTTAGGTTCTTAGGTTTAAGTAGTTCTAAGTCCAGGGGACTGATGACCTCAGATGTAAAGTCTCAAAGTGCTTAGAGCAATTTGAACCATTTGAACCATAAATTGACGGTCCATTGCACTGTTACGCATACAGTGTTGCCAATTCCAATGGACTTTCAAATTTTGCGCTAAGTGACTACTAGAAAAGTGTGTAAGGCAATGGACACATGTATGAGTTTCAGATGCTGCAACTGATACTGATTATGTACTTGATGCCAAGGATCTTCTGTTTAATCTGATTTAATGGTATCCTTCGCCCACCAAAACTGGTCGTCGATAAAAAAAATACACGTTACAGCAGTTTCTGATGGTATAGAGATTTCGCTATTTAAATACATTGAATCCATGCAACAATGCTTGTAGAAAATATTCCGAAAAGTATTACAGTATGGGCTGTTAAAGGTTTCTATAACCGAACTCGACAAGGTTTGCAGTATGCTAATAGAACATTAGAGAACACACCCACACACAGACAGAGGGGGAGGTATGGTGAGAGAGGAAGAGGGGAAGGGGGAGGGGGAGGGAGGGAGGAAGGAAGGAGGAGAGAGAGAGAGAGAGAGAGAGAGAGAGAGAGAGAGAGAGAGAGAGAGAGAGAGATTACATATAGAAAAGGGTGTTCCGTGATGCGAGTCAAATACAAACAATTTGGACAGGCGAAATGAAATTGTATGTTTATATGCCAAGTGGCTAAGAGTGGACAATGGTTTTAAAAAAAGCACACTGCATTAATACTACGTCCTGTGTAACAGCGAATATTAATGTCATTACGAGAAACGCCTAAAAATCGAATCATTTCAAAGGATTTGCTTCTTCATTATACGCTTTGTCTCATTTAGTGATCCGCGCTGCTTAACGTTTTAATCTTTTCAGTCGCTGGAACGAACGAAAATATAGAATTTATTTAATCGGTTGGACTTAAATCTCGCGAAAGCCGTGTCATGGGCATGGCAGTTTGAACGGTAGCGGTAGCTTGTATATAAAAGGGCGAAGAGCAAGCTTTTAAAGTTATTCTTGTTAAAACTCGGTGGTTATTCCGAATGTAAATACACCTTTAGCAACACAGAGGCAGTTGGTTCAGAATATGCCAACGTTAATAAACGCTGGTAATGACGCCGTCGTCAATGTCTGCGTTTCAAATGGGAGACTGAGAGCTTCTGTTTTACGTCTGTTTCCACGACGTAACAGGAAGTAGTGGGGCTTTGTTGAGCGATGAGTGATAATAACTTCAAAACTTTTGTTTAAGAACACTGTAGAGATTTTATGTTGCAACCAGTCTTAAAAAAAACTTACAAGAGCCATGCGTTAAAATCAAACAACATGCGGCTAAGCAACAACAGATATTCAGTAAGGAACTAATGCCCTCTCGATGAAGGTAAGATGAATAACCAGTACAATTAATTAAAATCCAAAGCCAGGTAACGGTCCACAAAAGATAATAATCTAATAACAGAAACAAATAACAAAATTGAGTTATACCGGCGCAAACCACGGAACGAGAACAAAAACACATACCTGATTTAAAAATGGATTGACTGAACATAGTCCATAGCACAAAATATAATCTTAGTATAAAAGTGTGAACAAAAGAAGTTCGATCTGAATAATCATGCCCACAGGTTATACCAAATATCACAGCGACAAGGCATTAGCAATATAATTAGGCGTAAGGAATATCGCTACATTGAAACTTCCTGGCAGATTAAAACTGTGTGCCGGACCGAGACTAGAACTCGGGACCTTTGCCTTTCGTGGACAAGTGCTCTACCAACTGAGCTATCCAAGCACGACTCACGTTCCGTCCTCACAGCTTTACTTCCGCCAGTACCTCGTCTCCTACCTTCCAAACTTTACAGAAGCTCTCCTGCGAACCTTGCAGAACTAAGGCAAAGGTCCCGAGTTAGAGTCTCGGTCCGGCACACAGTTTTAATCTGCCAGGAAGTTTCAATTCAGCGCACACTCCGCTGCAGAGTGAAAACCTCATTCTGGAAACATCCCCCAGGCTGTGGCTAAGCCATGTCTCCGCAATATCCTTTCTTTCAGGAGTGCCAGTTCTGCAAGGTTCGCAGGAGAGCTTCTGTAAAGTTTGGAAGGTAGGAGACGAGATACTGGCGGAAGTAAAGCTGTGAGGACGAGGCGTGAGTCGTACTTGGGTAGCTCAGTTGGCAGTCTGCTTTCCGCAGCGCTGCGGCGAGGACGTCTTGTTTACGTCCCGTCCGCGCGGTCGCGAGTCCCCGTAGTTGTTTACTAGCGATTTGTCGCTAGTTTAGAGTCCATCACTACCGACGCAACATGGCACATTCATACAGACAAACCACCATCAAGATCAGTTTTCAACCCGATCATGCACGACCGCGAGCTTTTGAAGTGGAACGTTTTCTACGTGACGACGTTAAAATTGAACCGCGAGACATAATTGGTATACATCTCTCTATTACGAGCAGTGTTGTCTACGTCAAGCTAGTAAGTGACGAAGTGTGCAACAGAATCGTGCGCGCACATGCGAACGATCTTAAATTCAAACATTCTGATTGCCATATTGGGGCAGTTTCTATCGATCACGCGGGGCTTGGCCTCCGTACAAAGCGCATCTTCGAACTCCCTTTCGAAGTACCACCGGACGTAGTCACCGCGGCTTTCCAGCCCCTACGGCAGAGTGATCAGCCATATGGCCGAAAAATGGACCACGTTTACAACGTACCCCGTTCTTAACGGGGTCCGACAGATTAAAATTGAACTGACCAAACATGTTCCGTCATATCTTGTCATCGGCAGATGTAGGGCGATCATTATGTATGACGGTCAGCCACGCACTTGCTCTGGTTGTGGCCAAGAAGGGCACGTCCGGTCGGGTTGTCTCCGACGACGGCTTACTCAAATCCCGACAGGTGAATCTATGACTCCTTCTACGATGACGACCCTTCCTCTCAATTACGCCGAAGTTACACGGGCAGCAACCCTTTCCGATGCTGACCACATTAGTCCGATAGCCGCCCCCGATAGCGAGACCATGATGGATTCTGCAGTACAGGATCCGGCCTCTACAACGGCGCCCCCATCTGAAGATAATCACCGACCGACCTTGCAAGAAGGCGTGGATGCCAGGATGGACATTGACCCACGGGTTGTGCCGACAGCGGCTTTTCTTCCAAACACCGGAGCAGCTGAAGAAATCCACCCACATTCAGATACTGAAACACACGTCCGTAAACAGCGTTCCCCGCGAAAACACAAGAGACGGCGGCGTGCTCCATCGGACGAGTGTTTGCAGCGATCGTCTGACATGGACTGTGGAAATTCCGACGACGGTACCGGCGGTACAGAGGCCGCTGTAACATCACACTCAACAGATCGCCGTGGTGACGGCTTCAGCCCCTCCGACCCCACAGAACAGCAGTATCACAAGCAGACAGCCGCTGCCGATTCCCAGCCAGCAGAGCCGATGGAGTCAGCGCCGAGTGCCGCAGGAGCCACTAACAGCCACCAACAGCCGTTGGTATTACATGGCGACTGGGCGGACGACTGTGAGGAACACTCCTTGCCCATCGTGTCGGACGACACGGGGGGAAATTTACCCCACCAGTGTTGATCCTTTCCCGCCATCAGTTACAGTGAAGAGAGAGCCTTACAAGGGTATTGATGGCCAACACGGATGCTATGGATAGAACTCAAATTTATCGCGTTGTAACTATAAACATCAACACTATACGGACGCGCGCTAAGTTATCCTAGCTTCAGGATATGTTGAACTCTGCTTCCATCGATATAGCCCTTCTCCAGGAAGTGTACGTCGACGACTTCCCAGGCATGTACGGTTACGATGCTTGCGTCTCTCCAGCTTCCCCAACAGGCACTCACAGTACTGGGTGTCCGCCTTATCAATATCTACGCACCTTCCGGGACGGACAAACGTCGCGAACGTTCACGATTCTTTGGGGAAGACGTCGCCCCGCTCTTCCAAGGCCGCCACGATCACCTGGTGTTTGGAGGTGACTACAATTGCGTACTGGCACCCAGAGACCAACTCCCACGACATAATCCGTGCCCGGAACTCGAGACGCTAATTCGAGACCTGCAGCTGGTGGACACTTGGGAACATCTTCACGGCCACCGACCGGGATTCACGCACTTCACGAGTCACTCTTCCAGTCGTATCGATCGGATTTATGTCTCACGCTCTCTCGCCGCTGGAACACAGAATGCGGAACTGTGACCTGCAGCATTCTCGGACCACTCAGCTTACATTTGTGCCGTCACCCTGCGGCGGCAACAAGTGTGGAGAAGCCGCAGCCCATGGAAATTAAACATCGCTCACCTGTCGTACCCGGATTGCCGCCAAGCCGTTGAGGATACGTGGCATTCGTGTGAAAATCGCCTCCGTGCATATCCCACAACGATCCGCTGGTGGTTGGACTGCGCCAAACCGGCACTGAGGCGAACGTTGATAACCTACGGTCGCGACCACGCTTCTTGGCGAAGACGTACACTCGACTTTTACTTCCGGGTCTTGCGCGACTGCAATGCTATGGCGCCGTCTCCGGAACGATAAACGGCGGTCCACCGTGCTAAGGCTCAGATCCTCGCTCATATGCGACGCCACCTAGAGGGGGTAGTCATCCGCTCGAGGACGCAGGATCGGATTCCGAGCGAACGCCCGTCAATGTTCCACGTCCTTCGTGAACGTAAACGACGCCAACGAGCCCTGATACGCTTCATCGACACGGATGACGGTCGTCGCCTCACCACGCAACAAGCACAGCGTTCTACAGTCATTATTCCCAACTCTATTCCGCTCAGACCTCTGATCCGACAGCACTGGAGGACGTCTTTCAAACGATTTACGGCACCATCACCCTGGCAATGGAAGCGGCCTTGATGGAAGAAATTACAGAAGAAGAAGTGATCGACGCCATTAGAAAAGGAGCTGTCAACAAGTCTCCGGGTCCTGATGGCCTCCCCTTGGAATTTTACCGGACTTTTCAATATTTATTAGCTTCCCGATGGACGGACATCTGTCGCGAACTACTATCCCCGGACGTGCAGCTCCCTGAGGCCCTTGTGGAAGGGATGATTATTCCTATTCACAAACCGTCCGGTGGCTCACGACTGCACGACTACCGCCCGTTGACGCTATTGAACTGCGACTTTAAGATCTTTTCTCGACTGTTGGCGGCGCGGATACGCCAGACCTTACGAAATGTTATCTCACCCAATCATACGTCATTAGGAGGCGACAATAATATTCAAACAGCACTCAGTGAATATCGTGACTTGATCTCACTGGCGAGGGCATGTCGTCTGAAGGGTGCACTGGCGGCAATCGATTTTAGTCAAGCTTTCGACCGAGTGGACCACAACTATTTGGAAGCGGTCCTCCAACATATGCGGTACCCACAGCCATTCGTCACTGTCGTCATGCGACTACTCCGTGGCGCGACGTCCAAGGTGATCGTCAACGGCCAACCTTCGCAGCCCCTCACCATTTCTCGATCGATACGCCAAGGCTGCCCTCTGTCCACTTTACTTTACGCTGTGGCCATGGAACCACTCCTCTGCGGCCTGCGCCAACGACTAACGGGTATGACGTTACACTTTCCGATGTAAAGCGTACGCTGAAGACCTGGTGATTGTCATCCGCAACGGTGACGACACCGCTAGCGCACTGAATTGGATAGCGAAATATGGGATGGCCACTGGTAGTCGTATCAACGTCGCAAAATCGGTGGCGATGAACATCGGGGTCTGATTGTCTGAGAACAGTGTCACCCCCTTACAGCTCGGAGATAGTTTGAAATGTCTCGGCATTGATTTTACAGACGATATACGACGGACCGCTGCTCACAACTTTCGACGGCTTTTACGAAATGTTTGGACTGGAACTGGCAACAACCGCCTACGAGCCCTGGACATCGTCCAACGGACCCAGTATGTTAACACACATTTAGCGTCACGCATTCCGCACACCGCCCAGATATTACCTATACCGGTGATGTTAGCTCGCCGTATACTTGCGGCTTTTGGGTCCTTCGTGAGTTCAGGAATGCTTTTCAAGATCAAATATGAGACTCTCACCCTTCCCCCGGATCGGGGAGGGCTTGGCCTTTATCACGTTTATGACTGAGCGGTCGCCCTGTTTGTGAGCACATTAGTCAAACTATGGCACCGCCGTCCGGACAGTCTGACCAGTTTGTTAATAGGTGACCTAGCACCGCCCTCCCTGTTGCCACCTGTGCCGATACACCACGTCCCTTCCTCGCTCTTCTACATCGGTGTCTTTTACCTCGAACTCAGTTACGTTCGACTTGCCTTACCAGTGACTCAACTGGCGACGGCAAAGACGGTTTATAGGGTCCTGCAGCGTGGACGACCCGACAACGTCGTGGAGAGGAAGCACCCGAACGTCAACTGGCGAGTAGTGTGGAGGACAATTCACCACGTAACACTGGACACTGACGTCACGGCGATGTGGTATATCACTGTCAACGGTAAGCAGGTGACCAGATCAAGGCTACATGCGATCCACATGGTAGACTCACCCACATGCACGAGCTGTGGCGTTCAAGACAACGATGAACACCGTCTTAGCTGTGGCGAGTCTACGGCAATGTGGCACTTAGTGAGGCAAATGTCAGCATACTTCCTTCGAGTAACGCCGAATCATATCGACCCCAAGAATATCTTATTCCCGGATGAGACGTATTACCCACGCACTAAAACTGATGCATTGACGTGGCTTCGTGGACATGCAGTGCATTATTTGTTTCAAGACGACTCTAAGGACACTTTAGACTTTTGGAACTATTTGCAGGAACGACATTGCAAGATCCTCCGTAACCCAAAGTATAGACAATATTTTTCCAATTTTTTGTGGAGTGTGTTCTACGAACCTCCATGTAGCTGGAACATCACGGGTAAGAGAAGCTAAAATTACAAGACGATGATAGAACACTACACGGTACAACGTGGGATCTACTTTCATCATTACGAGAAGTCATACCTGGATACAGCAGATGGAGAGTTTCGTTGTGAACCCTCACACTCTGTAGCAGTATTTGCCCCATTTCCTCTTTTTGTCCCCAGTGCGAAAAGGTCTTCGCAGTTTTTGTTTCCCATCCGGTGCAAGATGTAGAAAAAAAAGTTGGTAGAGCACTTCCCCGCGAAAGGGAAAGGTCCCGAGTTCGAGTCTCGGTCCGGCACACAGTTTTAAACTGCCAAGAAGTTTCAATTCAGCGCACACTCCGCTGCAGAGTGAAAACCTCATTCTGGAATATCGCTACAGTTCAGATTTACAAGAGGATGAGAGAATGTTTCCACATACTTTCCAGAATAGCTTTAGGTTTTGTACAGAAAACCTGCATTATGGAAACCACATAAACAAAAATAGGCAAGGTTCATAACTTACTCATAGCAAAAAGAATTACAAAAACAATAGAAAGGACTAGAATATGCCAAAGGTTTGCTTTACTTGGTCACGTTTACATCACCTGGCAAAAGGTACACTAATATAGGCCAGTGGTTCGCTTAGTAATAGTGCACAACTGCCTGAAATGATTACAATACAAGATTTTAAAATCGGAGGCAGTAATAAATAAGCAAATGGTTCAAATGGCTCTGAGCACTATGAGACTTAACATCTGAGGTCATCAGTCCCGCAGAACTTAGAACTACTTAAACCTAACTAACCCATCCATGCCCGAGGCAGGATTCGAACCTGCGACCGTAGCGGTCGCGCGGTTCCAGGCTGTAGCGCCTAGAACCGCTCGACCACCCAGGCCGTCAATAAATAAACAACCTTACACAAACTGAGAACTATGTACACACCAATGACGCTATTAACTCTTTCCCAAAAGCACCATAACGGTCGTATAAGGACGGAGTTAACAACATCTTGCACCAGTAATGAGGAAGTGCTGTACGACAACACTCTCCCACTGCTCAAGACACTTTCACATTCCAGCCATCACCAGGAGCAGACTGCTCTATAGTGAACAAGCACGGGTTGTACTGTAGTTCCAGTGTACGGTCAGCACGCTTCCTGGTAGACAACGGCTTCCCAGGCGTCCAATCAAATCCTCCCTGTCCGGCTGCTCGGTGTTACTCCAGTGTTCCCTCTCATCACTCGCTCGGTCGTACTCCCAGTTCTGCCCGATGTGTCCAGCTGGCCTCGTATTGCCGACTCGTGCCAGTGATGGTGTCGCTGCACTCTCCCTCGTGGAGCTTCACTGCGGCCGCATCTCCGTTCGCGTGCCATTTGAAACTGCCGCGGCATAGTGACTTCTTGTGACGGCACAATTTCATATATTACACTGCGACCGACATCAGTGGGATGAAATTTAATGGACACATCAAGAGGATGATCAAGAACAGTCTCACATGGCAAGTCTTTGAGACAGCAAGCACTGTGAAAAACAAGACTAAATGGATTTCTGAAACAGAAGAAGACATTAAAGAACTGAGAATCACACAAGACAACATAAACAGTTGAGAAGAGTTCAGAAATGTCATAAATAAACGTACACTTAAACAAAAACACACGGAGAAAATAAAAGGAAATAAAAGGTCGGAAGAGTGCAAGAGAGAATACAGCACGTATATGAAGAAAATTTGGGAAGAACCAAAGAGGAAAGAAAACATCGTGATTACTCAAGTTCAGTCGCTCTCTTAAAAGGTAACGATCGAAAATAATAATAATAATAATAATAATAATAAACCCCGTGGAGGCCCGGGAAAAGAATAGGCCTCCGGTATGTCCTGCCAGTCGTAAAAGGCGACGAAAAGAACAGACTACTAATAGGGCTAACCCCCTTTTAGTATGATTAGTTGGTTCAGGACGGAGCTAAAGAAGCCTCGGACAAGCGCCGTCATGGTCGGGGACGACGTTTGAATCCTATGCCCGCCCACAATGGTAACGACACTGCTAGCCAAGTGGAAAATGATTTAAATCCAAATAGAGGTGTTTTGCAGGATATGCTTCCTGCAACCACCCTAGAAGGAAAACAAAGACAGAGGATGAGAGGGTCAGATGAAGTTAATCGACACCTCATGTTCTGTTATTACCAAGCAACAAACCTAGGAACCAACACAACTGGATACAGATCACAAGTATACACAACATTTATTACCAGATACCCGGAATTAAAATTTATAACAGAACAACGACTAGCTGATCAGATCCGTGTAATAATCAAAAATAACAGGATATCCCAGTAGAATTAGAAAACATCAAACAACAAGTGCAACAAATACTGGAACAAAATAATGTGCAATCAGAAGAAGAAGAAAATACAGTAATGGACTCAAACATCCCAGAGCAAACAAACGAAGAACAACACGCATCAATTAAACATTCAGACGAAAACGAAATCTTAAGACAGCCACCAGAACAAGCACAAATAGAACTCGAAGTAACACACATGTTAGATATAGAAGAAAAATTTCAGCTGACATATGTAGAATACAAAGACACAAATACAGACATTAGACCATTCTTGCATAGACCGCCAAATAACCCACAAGTCGAAACAACAATAAAAACTATCAACACAATCATACACAACAAAACAAATGAAAACACAACTATGGAAGAGTTACAACTACTAGTTTATATAGGAGCACTCACTACACTAAAAATACACACTAGGCAGAGATCAGAACCAACAAACACACAGAAGAAACCCACAAAACCAGCGTAGCAACACAGGCTACAGATCAGAATAGAAAAACTGAGAAAAGACATCAGACAGCTAACACAATTTATAAGAAATGAAATATCAGACAAAAAACGAAAAAGGTTAGCTAAAATCTCACAACAAGAAGCGATAGAGCAATCAGATGAAAAGAAGCAGAAATTACAAGCATTGGCCAAACGACTGAGAAGATACAAAAGAAGTGAAAATAGAAGGAAACAAAACCAAACATTCAACACAAACCAAAAGAAATTTTACCAGACAATAGATAACACACACATTAAAATAGACAATCCACCAAACATAACAGACATGGAACACTTCTGGAGCAACATATGGTCAAACCCGGAACAACATAACATCCATGCACGGTGGATACAAGCAGAAACAGATACATACAAGATGATACCAGAAATGCCTGAAGTGATAATTTTGCAACATGAAGTCACCCAAGCAATTAATTCTACTCACAATTGGAAAGCCCCTGGAAAAGATAAAATAGCAAATTTCTGGCTAAAGAAGTTCACCTCAACACATTCACAGCTAACTAAATTATTTAACAGTTACATTGCAGACCCATACACATTCCCTGATACACTTACACATGAAATAACTTATCTGAAACCTAAAGATCAAGCAGACACAGCAAACCAGGCAAAATATCGCCCTATAACATGCCTACCAACAATATAAAAAATATTAACTTCAGTCATTACACAGAAATTAATGACACATAAAACACAGAACAAAATTATAAATGAAGAACAAAAAGGCTGTTGCAAAGGAGCATGAGGATGTAAAGAGTAACTGATAATAGATGCAGAGGTGACATATCAATCTAAAACTAAACAAAGGTCGCTACACTGCGCATACATTGATTACCAAAAACCTTTTGATAGTGTACCCCACTCATGGTTACTACAAATATTGGAAATATACAAAGTAGATCCTAAATTGATACAGTTCCTAAACATAGTAATGAAAAAATGGAAAACCACACTTAATATCCAAACAAATTCAAATCATATCACATCACAGCCAATACAGATTAAGCGTGGAATATACCAAGGACATTCATTAAGTCCTTTCTGGTTCTACCTTGCTCTGAACCCACTATCCAACATGCTAAATAATACAAATTATGGATACAATATTACTGTAACATACCCACACAAAATCACACATTTGCTATAGATGGATGATCTAAAACTACTGGCAGCAACAAATCAACAACTCAACCAATTACTAAAGATAACAGAAGTATTCAGCAATGATATAAATATGGCTTCTGGGACAGACAAATGTAAGAAAAATAGCATAGTCAAGGGAAAACACACTAAACAGGGAGATTACATATCGGATAACCACAGCGACTGCATAGAAGCAATGGAAAAAACAGATGCCTATAAATATCTAGGATACAGACAAAAATAGGAATAGATAATAGAAATATTAAAGAAGAACTAAAAGAAAAATATAGACAAAGACTAACAAAAATACTGAAAACAGAATTGACAGCAAGAAACAAGACAAAAGCTATAAATACTTATGCTATACCAATATTGACCTACTCATTTGGAGTAGTGAAATGGAGTAACACAGACCTAGAAACACTCAATACACTTACACGATCACAATGCCACAAATATAGAATACATCACATACATTCAGCAACTGAAAGATTCACATTAAGCAGGAAGGAAGGAGGAAGGTGATTTATCGACATAAAAAACCTACATTATGGACAGGTAGACAATTTAAGAAAATTCTTTCTAGAACGAGCAGAAACTAGCAAAATACACAAAGCAATCACTCATATAAATACATCGGCTACACCCCTGCAATTTCATAACCACTTCTACAACCCTTTAGATCACATAACATCAACAGATACGATGAAAGTAAACTGGAAAAAGAAAACACTACATGGCAAGCACTCGTATCATCTAACACAGCCACACATCGATCAAGACGCATCCAACACATGGCTAAGAAAAGGCAATATATACAGTGACACAGAAGGATTCATGATTGCAATACAGGATCAAACAATAAACACCAGATATTACAGCAAGAATATTATTAAAGATCCCAATACCACAACAGATAAATGCAGACTTTGCAAACAACAAATAGAAACAGTAGATCACATCACAAGCGGGTGTACAATACTAGCAAATACAGAATATCCCAGAAGACATGACAATGTAGCAAAAATAATACATCCACAGCTTGCCTTACAACATAAACTTATAAAACAACACGTTCCCACATACAAGTATGCACCTCAAAATGTACTGGAGAATGATGAATACAAATTATACTGGAACAGAACCATTATACCAGATAAAACAACACCAAATAACAAACCTGACATCATACTCACCAATAAAAAGAAGAAATTAACACAACTAATCGAAATATCCATACCCAATACAACAAATATACAAAAGAAAACAGGAGAAAAAATTGAAAAATACATCCAACTGGCTGAGGAAGTCAAGGACATGTGGCATCTGGATAAAGTTGACATTATACCAATTATACTATCAACTACAGGAGTCATACCACACAATATCCACCAGTACATAAATGTAATACAGCTACATCCAAACTTATATATACAGCTACAGAAATCCGTGATTATTGATACATCTTCAATTACCCGAAAGTTCCTAAATGTAATATAACATATACCGTACTGTTAAAAGGAAGTCACGCTTGATCAAGGTCCGCGTCACTTTCCATTTTTGACCAGGCATAACGTCTGAGAAAAGAAAGAAAGAATATTAATAATAATAATAAGACAGGGTGGCGCACGAAATATGTTACCATTTTGTCTTTGAATGTAAACTTTATTGTCAATACAATCTGAAAGGAACATATACTACAATGAAGAGCCGTCCATGGAGATTTGTTCTAACTCAGCACATGCTCAATATGTCCACCATTTCGTTTCCTAACTACCTTCAAATGAACACTAAAGTTAGTGATTACTCTACGGCACATGTCTTCCGTAATTTCACTGCAACCTTGAAGAATAAGTGTTCTGAGCTCCATTAATCACGTGGACGTTTCGGGAAAAGTTTTTCCTTTAGGTACCCCCAAAGTAAAAAGTCACATGGATTGAGGTCTGGACTACTGGAGGGCCAATTTTGTCCGTCATTGAAGCGACCTGGAAACCTGAGTGAAATGATCCGCATGTTGAAATGCTCGTGTAAAAACTTCAACACAGTGTTTGCAGTATGTGGCCTTGCTCCATCTTGCATTAACCACTGCGTGTTGAAGGGCAAGGCAGTAGCAAGAAGCTGTGGAATTAAGCTATTGCGAAGCATGGTCAAATAACGCTCGCTGTTCAGTTTCTTCAAAGAAAAAGGGTCCAATAAGTCCGTGACTGAAAATTGCTGCCCAGCTGTAATCCTCGGAGCACAATGTTGTCGTTCATGAAGCACTTGTGGGTTTTCCGTGGCCCAAAAGCGTACAATTTGTTTGTTAATCACACCGTCTAAATGAAAATGCGCCTTGTCTGAAAACCAAACGTTGCTGAGAGTTTCTTCCCTATCCTCCGCCCACTGAGCAAACAGTATTCTCTGCTGCTTGTGTTCTTCAGTGAGCTTCTGTGCACAGGTCATCTTGTGTGGATACATATGGAGGTCACTTTTAAGAATGCGTTGAACGGAGCGTCTGGATATTCCCAGTTGCACTGCTGCCTTTCTACACGATTTCCCGGGACTTCTCTGTACAGCAACTCGTACCGCTTCAATATTCTCCGGCGAACAAACAGGCTTAGGCCGACGTCGCTTCGCTTCCAATACTGTTCCTTCCTGTACAAATTTATCGTAAAACCTGTGGATGGTCTTCTTGCAAGGGACCCGTCGTGTGTTAAACTGTTGTCGAAAACGCCTCTGAGTCACAACAAGGCTTTTCGGTTCATGAAAAAGTAACACAATTGCCGATAGTTGCTGTGTCGTCAGTCTTCCATTGTCAGCCATTGTTGCTTACTAGTCTCCTAGCGGCAGTATCGTGAATTACACGTCATTTTGTAACTCATTTGTCTTTCCAAGCTCTGCTGGTACTGCTGTAGAGATCCCAGCGAGTATCTAATGTCCGTCGTAAATTGTGAACGAAACAATTGGTAACACATTTCGTGCGCCACCCTGTATATTGGGTGTTACATTATTATGCATTAACCTACTACGTATTCCTTGGGGAAAAATAAATAAAGAAAAATATATTAATTTTTCTCAAAGAATACCCTCGGGTTAGTACATAAGTGTGAGGCACCTGTATATTCTGTCAGGGCATTTAACAGTACAGAAACCAATAGAAGTTCAAGTCAGGGCATTCAACAGAACACAAACCAATGGAAGTTTTTGCAGAAACAGCAGAAGGAGCAACCATCGAGCTATAATTTGGAAGGAAAGAATCTAGCAGAATTTTGGAACACGTATTGTGTTCGAGTATAATGACTTTTCTGGAAACTAGAAATCTACTCTGTAGGAATCAGCATGGGTTTCGAAAAAGACGGTCATGTGAAACCCAGCTCGCGCTATTCGTCCACGAGACTCAGAGGGCCATAGACACGGGTTCACAGGTAGATGCCGTGTTTCTTGACTTCCGCAAGGCGTTCGATACAGTTCCCCACAGTCGTTTAATGAACAAAGTAAGAGCATATGGACTATCAGACCAATTGTGTGATTGGATTGAGGAGTTCCTAGATAACAGGACGCAGCATGTTATTCTCAATGGAGAGAAGTCTTCCGAAGTAAGAGTGATTTCAGGTGTGCCGCAGGGGAGTGTCATAGGACCGTTGCTATTCACAATATACATAAATGACCTGGTGGATGACATCGGAAGTTCGCTGAGGCTTTTTGCAGATGATGCTGTGGTGTACCGAGAGGTTGTAACAATGGAAAATTGTATTGAAATGCAGGAGGATCTGCAGCGAATTGACGCATGGTGCAGGGAATGACAATTGAATCTCAATGTAGACAAGTGTAATGTGCTGCGAATATACAGAAAGATAGATCCTTTATCATTTAGCTACAAAATAGCAGGTCAGCAACTGGAAGCAGTTAATACCGTAAATTATCTGGGAGTACGCATTAGGAGTGATTTAAAATGGAATGATCATATAATGTTGATCGTCGGTAAAGCAGATGCCAGACTGAGATTCATTGGAAGAATCCTAAGGAAATGCAATCCGAAAACAAAGGAAGTAGGTTACAGTACGCTTGTTCGCCCACTGCTTGAATACTGCTCAGCAGTGTGGGATCCGTACCAGATAGGGTTGATAGAAGAGATAGAGAAGATCCAACGGAGAGCAGCGCGCTTCGTTACAGGATCATTTAGTAATCGCAAAAGCGTTACGGAGATGATAGATAAACTCCAGTGGAAGACTCTGCAGGAGAGACGCTCAGTAGCTCGGTACGGGCTTTTATTGAAGTTTCGAGAACATACCTTCACCGAAGAGTCAAGCAGTATATTGCTCCCTCCTACGTATATCTCGCGAAGAGACCATGAGGATAAAACCAGAGAGATTAGAGCCCACACAGAGGCATACCGACAGTCCTTCTTTCCACGAACAATACGAGACTGGAATAGAAGGGAGAACCGATAGAGGTACTGAAGGTACCCTCCGCCACACACCGTCAGGTGGCTTGCGGAGTATGGACGTAGATGTAGATGTAGATGTAGACCTGGCACCCAGAATTTTAAAAACGGAATCTAGTAAAATCGAGACAGTTTCTCAAACTTTTAACACCCAGGCAAAGCCATTCGTTTGCCACAAAATGGATAGAAACCTTCAGATTTGCAAAAGAGAGCTATAAAAAAAATTAATCTCAAAATACTCAAAACAGACATTAAGACGCAATCATCAAAGCAAGGTATGTTCATGGGTCTGAAATGATTACTGTAAACTGAGAGAATGATAATAAAGAGAGAACAAAAGTAGTCAGGAAAACATTAGGTTCACATTATACTGAGAAAAGAATAAACAGACAAAGAGCACAAAAAAAATTGCTAAGCATGCCGACATTAAATTGCATAAAATCATACGATAATTTTCGTGGCAGTTCAAGGGCATGGAAGCAACCAGGTTAATTACACAAGCTTTGGAAGTCCATGTAAGTCGGAGTAAAGTTAAAACTGAAACAACAAAACGAATCGGTGCAGTAATAAGACCTGAAGGAAGCAGGGATAGTACAGCCGGATATATCGGATACAAAAACATTTAGGCAGACAACTTTGGGACTGTACAGTTGACCTGGCTGAGAAACCCAAGAAAACCGGAATAATTCGGCTTGACTAGCGGAAAGGAGCTCAGTCTGAGAGAACAAATGTAATAAGGGTGCAAGAAAAAGCTAAAACAGTACTGTGAAAATGCCCTGGAGAGAGAGAGAGAGAGAGAGATTGAGTGAGTTTTTGCTGCCCAGTTTTACGTTGCTTCCACTAATTCTACGTAGAATCCTTTTTGTCTACCATTTCCGACGATTCTACATGTGTGCTAACTACTTACATTTGTCGTAATTCCCATTTAACATCAGTCGTCGTTGACGTGGAGGGTTATTTAATACACTACCGGCCATTAATATTGCTACACCAAGAAGAAATGCAGATGATAAACGGGTATTCATTGGACAAATATATTATACTACAACTGACATGTGATTACATTTTCACACAATTTAGGTGCATAGATCCTGAGAAATCAGTACCCAGAACAACCACCTCTGGCCGTAATAACGGCCTTGATACGCCTGAGCAATGTCAAACAGACCTTGGATGGCGTGTACAGGTACAGCTGCCCATGCAGCTTCAACACGATACCACAGTACATCAAGAGTAGTGACTGGCGTATTGTGACGAGCCACTTGCTCGGCCACCATTGACCAGACGTTTTCAGTTGATGAGAGATCTGGAGAATGTGCTGGCCAGTGCAGCAGTCGAACATTTTCAGTATCCGGAAAGGCCCGTAGAGGACCTGCAACATGCGGTCGTGCATTATCCTACTGAAATGTAGGGTTTCGCAGGGATCGAATGAAGGGTAGAGACACGGGTCGTAACACATCTGAAATTTAACGTCCACTGTTCAAAGTGCCGTCAATGCGAACAAGAGGTGACCGAGACGTGTAACCATCATGATGCTGTAAACAGAACCTGGATTCATCCGAAAAAAATGACGTTTTGCCATTCGTGCACCCAGGTTCGTCGTTGAGTACACCATTGAAGTCGCTCCTGTCTGTGATGCTGCGTCAAGGGTAACCGCAGCCATGGTCTCCGAGCTGATAGTCTATGCTGCTGCAAACGTTGTCGAACTGTTCGTGCAGATGGTTGTTGTCTTGCAAACGTCCCCATTTGTTGACTCAGGGATCGAGACGTGGCTGCACGATCCGTTACAGCCAGCGGATAAAATGCCTGTCATCTCGACTGCTAGTGATACGAGGCCGTCGGGATCCAGCGCGGCGTTCCGTATTATCCTCCTGAACCCACCGATTCCATATTTTGCTTACAGTCATTGGATCTCGACTAACGCGAGCAGCAATGTCGCGATACGATAAACCGCAATCGCGATAGGCTACAATCCGACCTTTATCAAAGTCGGAAACGTGATGGTACGCATTTATCCTCCTTACACGAGGCATCACAACAACGTTTCACCGGGCAACGCCGGTCAACTGCTGTCTGTGTATGAGAAATCGCTTGGATACCTTCCTCATGTTAGCGCGTTGTAGGTGTCGCCACCGGCTCCAACCTTGTGTGAATGCTCTGAAAAGCTAATCATTTGCGTATCACAGCATCTTCTTCCTATCGGTTAAATTTCGCAATTTCGCGTCTGTAGCACAACTTCGTGGTGTAGCAATTTTAGAGGCCAGTGGTGTATACGGCTTTAAGCTGATACACGTAAATTTCAGTAAGAGATTTGGAAGAACGGTGCAGCATCTAGAATTCCATGGAGGGAGTAGGCAATTGCTGATAAAGAGTGCTGACACTTACAATAGAAACTTCATTGATGTAGAAACAGATACATTCTTCTCTGTTTGCTTTTAAATAAAAATCTTCTGCACTCTTGTCAGGTGCACAGCGAAAATTACGAATTTAGACATCAGTAGGATACGAATTGTTATATGAAGTGGTTCGTTTGTATAATATGAATGACGAAGATTCTTGTCGTACTTTAATGCACGTGGAACATGGAAACATGATTGACGCGAGGGCAGAGTCGTCAGTACTTGATGTTTGCTAACATTCAACTTGGGCAATTTTTGAAGGGTTGAAATGTCCTTGGCGGATTTGTTACTCAGGTGACATCTAATGACTAGTCCACGTTCAATGTCACTGGACTCTCTTGATCGACCGTTTATGCTGTTGCTGCATCTCAACTGGCAACGCAAGAGAAGACGTGGAGCTCCTCCACGTGAGCACTAGCGTGGTGACCAACACATTATGTTCTACCTGTGTGAAAAGAATTAATATGCTAACCGAGGAGTCACAGGATGTTGGTCTGTGATTTGCCTGTATGTCTGGTTCCTATCGCCAACGGCCTTGCCGCAGTGGTAACACCGGTTCCCGTCAGATCAACGTAGTTAAGCGCTGTTGGGCTGGACGAGCACTTGGGTGGATGACCATCCGGTCTGCAGAGCGGTGTTGGCAAGCGGGGTGCACTCAGCCCTTGTGAGGCAAATTGAGGAGATAATTGATTGAGAAGTAGCGGCTCCGGTCTCGGAAATTGACATACGTACGGGAGAGCGGTGTGCTGACCACATGCTGCTCCATGTCCGCATCCGGCGACGCCTATTGTATGAGGGTGACACCGCAGCCGGTCGGTACCGTTTTACCTTCATGACCTGTTCGGAAGGAGTTTCGTTCTGGTTGCTGTCACCTACTAATACGGTCCCATCGATGAGATAGTGGACAGAAAGCGACTGAAGAGTAGAGGATTCAAAGGCAGAGTGAAGAAAGTGCCACGGCAAAGGCCATAGGATAAACTAACCCTCCGTAACAGTCTGTGCGGGTAGTAGAACAGATGGCGGATTTGTGCCAGTAGCCAGTTTATGAATGGTGATGAGAAATGTTAGCAGAGATGTGTCACAGTTGTAGGTGGTCTCCGACGATATCCACGGGGCCAGCTGCAGTATCACCATACCTTACAGCACAATACCCACTTAACAGTGTTCGGTTCGCCCCTCGTGACATAAGAGTGCTCGGACACTTTCGATCATAGGGTGCAGATCAGTTGTCGTCAAACTGCGGCCAGCGGCTCTCAATTATATGTTATATGAGTGTTGGAACTCAAATGGTGGTAACTATTTATTCATAACCGATACAAAAGAGTTACATGTTTGCATCTGTTACTTTCCTTCAAAGTAGTCACCAGTGATGTGTAAAGCCCGTTGCCAGCGATGTGGAAGGCATAGTATACCGTTAGCAGGGACCGTTCTGTTGATGGTGCGAATGGAGCGGTCTAAAGTTGTGGCGATTCTTGTGTACGACTGTGATGGTGTTATCCCAACGCATTACGTTCCTCCATGGCAGACCGTCAATGCACAGTAGTACTGTTCGTTTTTGGAGCATCACCTGCGACCAGCTTTGCGAAAGAAGCGGCGACACTTTCTGCGCTACCCACCCATCATTTTCCACGACAATGCGCGGGCGCATACAGCGCAGGCTGTGGCTGCTGTCTTCGGTCGATGGGACTGGGAAGTACTGTACCATCCACCATACTCCCTGGACTCAAGTCCTTGTGACTTTGATATGATTCCGAAGATCAAGGAACCACTTCGTGGCATTCGCTTCAGAACTGTTCCAGAGATTCGACAGGCAGTAGACCGCTCCATTTGCATTACAACAGAACAGGCTCTGCTAACACTATACTACGCCTTCCACATCGCTGGCAACGGATTCTACACAACGCTGGTGACTACTTTGAAGGACAGAAACAGATGCAAACATGTAACTCTTTTGATTCGGTTGTGAATAAATAGTTGCCACTATTTAAGTTCCAACCTACGTATTAATATGCATCAAGCAACCGGCTTCTAGCCGGTACCAAAAACGTCAACTAACGTTAACAGGTTCTTAGGAGTGTATTTTTCTTGCTCAGTAACAAACAAAAGCATTTACAGACACAGCAGTATTTTAAGATACGCTTGATTTTAATGAACCCTGGTGAATCCGGCTGTGAGCTGAGTAAAGTTTACCGCTTACGTCAGGGACAGTGTGGTATTTAGCGTGGCCACAGCAAGGTTAACAGATGCGAGAGCAGAACATTTTACTGTTTGTCTTCCAGTGCTAACAACTCAAAAGCGTCTGCGACTAGCACCGATCGGCTGCTCTGGTGTACATGTGAACGGAAGTTACATGGATTCGTGAATGAGCTTTGTCAAGACGTTCATATTCAAAAGTGGTACGTGTTTGTAACAAGTAATATGAATCCAAGTTAAGACTGTTGTAATACAATGCAATGAGCAAAAGAAAAATGTCATTCACTTGGACCGTGTCTCATATTAATGTTACTATTGTCTCTTAATATAACATACTAATTTATTGATGTTTATATTAGGAAACGAGTCACTGAAAGTAGTAGGTGAGTTCTGCTATTTAGGCAGCAAAATAATTGGTGATGGCCAACCTAGAGAGGATATAAAGTTTAGACTGGCAATGGCAAGAAAAACGTAATCTGAAGAAGAGAACTTTGTTAACATCGAATATAGATTTAAGTGTTAGGAAGTCTTTTTGTGAAGGTACTGGGAGTGTAGCCATGTCTGGAAGTGAAACGAGGACGATAAACAGTTTAGACAAGAAGAGAATAAAAGCTTTTGAAATGTGGTGCTACAGAAAAATGCCGAAGATTAGATGGGTAGATCACATAACTAATGAGGAAGTAGTAAACAGAATTGAAGAGAGAAGAATTTTGCGGCACAGCCTGACTAGAAGAAGTGATCGGTTGATAGGGCACATTCTGAGACATCAAGGGATTACGAATTTAGTATTGGAGGGAGGTTTGGGAGGTAAAAGTCGTAAAGGGTAAACCAACCGACGAATACAGTAAGCAGGTTTTGTACCCGTGGACTGGGGTAGTGTCTTTGATCCATAGTCTTCGGTCCGGGGTTAGAATCCCACCGCTGGTTAAATTTTGATTAATAATCAGCATTTGCGGCCTAAGTCTTCCGGCATAAGAAGCCACATTCATACTGCTAACGGCCTTGTTAAATAGGGCGGAGGAGCGGACAGATGTTCAGGGCACTCTCTTGTCCTAGGGGTGGGAAACTGCCCTTAAAACCGGAAGAATCAGCAATGATCAACGGCATGAGGATGCAGAAGGCAATGGAAACCACTGCATTAAAGACACGTAACGTGTGTTCACAGGATATATGGTCTATAACTGAAGAAGTGTCTTGATGATCTCTCCATTGGAAAAAGAGTCCGGAGTAGTCCCCCATTCGGGTCTCTGGGACGGGACTGCCAAGGAAGAGGTTACCATGAGAAACAGATTGAATAATTATCGAAAGGATAACGTTCTACGAGTCGGGCCGTGGAATGTCAGAAGCTTGAACGTGGTAGGGAAACTAGATAATAGTATGATAATCTGAAAATGGAAATGCAAAGGCTCAATCTGGATACAGTAGGGGTCAGTGAAGTGAAGTGAAGTGAAGTGGAAAGAAGACAAGTACTTCTGGTCAGATGCGTATAAGGTAATATAAACAGCAGCCGAAAATGGTATAACTGGAACAGGATTCGTTATGAATAGGAAGGTAGGGCAGAGAGTGTGTTACTGTGAACAGTTAAGTGATAGGGCTGTTCGTATCAGACTTGACAGCAAACCAACACCGACAACGATAGTTCAGGTATACCTGCCGACTTCGCAAGCTGAAGATGAAGACATAGAGGAGGTGTATGAGGATATTGAAGGGGTAATACTGTGAAAATTTAATAGTCATGGGAGACTGGAATGCAGACGTAGGGGAAGCAGTAGAAGAAAAGGTTACAGGAGAATATGGGCTTGGGATAAGAAATGAGAGAGGAGAACGACTAAGTAAGTTCTGTAACAAGTTTCAGCTAGTAATAGCGAATACTCTATTCAAGAATCACAAGAGGAGGATGTATACTTGGAAAACGCTAGGTGATACGGGAAGATTTTAGTTAGATTACATCAGTCAGAGATTTGAAATCAGATACTGGATTGTAAAGCGTATCCAGCAGCAGACAAACTCAGCTCATAATATAGTAGTGATCAAGAGTAGGCTGAAATTTAAGACAAATGGTTCAAATGGCTCTGAGCACTATGGGACTCAACTGCTGCGGTCATAAGTCCCCTAGAACTTAGAACTACTTAAACCTAACCAACCTAAGGATATCACGCACATCCATGCCCGAGGCAGGATTCGAACCTGCGACCGTAGCGGTCGCGCGGTTCCAGACTGTAGCGCTAAAATTTAAGACATTAGTCAGGAAGAATCAATACGCAAAGAGGTGGGATATGGAAGTACTAAGGAATGCTGAGATACCGTTGAAGTTCTCTAAGGCTATAGATATAGCAATAAGGAATAGCTCAGTAGGCAGTACAGCTGAAGAAGAATGGACATCTCTAGAAAGGGCCATCACAGAAGCTGGGAAGGAAAACATAGGTACAAAGAAGGTAACTGCATAGAAACCATGTGTAACAAAAGAAATACTTCAGTTGATCGATGAAAGGAGAAAGCACAAAAATGTTCCGGGGACTCAGAAATAGAGAAATGCAAGTCGCTGAGGAATGAAATAAATAGGAAGTGCAGGGAAGCTTAGGCGAAATGGCTGCAGGAAAAATGTGAAGACATCGAAAATGAAATGATTGTTGGAAGGACAGACTCAGCATACAAGAAAGTCAAAATAACCTTCGGTGGCATTAAAAGCAAGGGTGATAACAACAGGAATTCCACTGCTGAATGCAGAGAAGAGCGCGGATAGGTGGAAAGAATACATCGAAAGCCTCTATGAGGGGGAAGATTTGTCTGATGTGATAGAAGAAGAAAAAGGAGTCGATTTAGAAGAGAGAGGCGACCCAGTATTGGAATCAGAATTTAAGAGAGCTATGGAGGACTTAAGATCAAATAAGGCAAAAGGGATAGATAAGATTTCATCAGAATTTCTAAAATCACTGGGGGAAGTGGCATCAGAACGACTATACACGTTGGTGTGTAGAATGTATGACGTACCATCTGAATTTCGGAAATGCAATTCCTAAGACGGGAAGGGCTGACAAGTACGAGAATTATCGCTCAATCAGCTTAACGGCTCCTGCATCCTAGCTGCTTACGAGAATAATATACAGAAGAATGTAAAAGGAAATTGAGGATTGGCTAGATGACGATCAGTTTGGTTTCAGGAAAGGTAAATGCACGAGAGAGGCAATTCTGACTTTGCAGTTAATAACAGAAGCAAGACTAAAGAAAAATCAAGACTCTTTCATGGGATTTTTGTACATGGAAAAAGCGTTCGACAATGTAAAATGGTGCACGATGTTCGAAATTTTGAGAAAAGTGGGGGTAAGCTATAAGGAGAGACAGGTCATACACAATATGTACAACAGCCAAGAGAGAATAATAAGAGTGGACGACCAAGATCGAAGTGCTCGTACTAAAGGGGTGTTAGACAAGGATGTAGCCTTTCGCCCCTGCTGTTCAGTCTGTACATCGAGGAAGCAATGATGGCAATAAATGAAACGTTCAGGAGTCGAATTAAAATTCGAGGTGAAACGATATCAATGATACGATTCGCTGATGACTTTGCTATCCTGAGTGAAAGTGAAGAAGAATTACATGATCTGCTGAACGTAATGAACAGTCTAATGAGTACACAATATGGGGTTGAGAGTAAATCGACGAAAGACGAAGGTAATGAGAAGTAGTAGAAATGGGAACAGCGAGAAACTTAACATCAGGATTGATGTTCACGCAGTATATGAAGTTATGGAATTCTGCTAACTAGGCATTTAGTGTTTCTTAGTTTATCAACGATACATCTGTTTGTTAAAAGTAAAATAACGTTCTAAACAATAACTATAACAGGTCTGTGAGCTATACAAGTGTATAAACTCTTACCTAGTATTCATTTTTTAACGGTATTTCTTTGAAAAACGACTTACAACAATAGGTAGCCAACATAAGGCGGGCACAAATAGCGTCTTAGTCGTTATAGTTATCTATGGGTTGCTTATAAATGCTTTTTCTAAAGAAACGAAAATCCTAACGCAATACGAGATGAAAGATTACAGTTCTGTCTTCCATTAGAACCGCCGAAAGCTTCAAATAATACTTGACGGTACAACAAAAAACTATAGCACACCTGTCTGCAATTATCCTCAACAGAAACAATAATTAGGCCTTCGAATCTCGTGTTAAAGTATTTATTTACACTGCCGTCTGCTCTCTTCATAGATTACATCGGCCTATAAACATACTTTTTTGATAGATACGTAAGGCAGAAATTTGTAGCGTGAAATACGTTAAATGTCACTCAAATCGAAATTGTAGTAAAGTGTAAGTGAGAGCTAGAAAGAAATATGCCAGTATCTGAAGTACATCGCAATTTCGGAAATTGGTGTTTTTATATTAAAATCAACAGAATTTCGCAGTAGCTCGTATATCACAAACATCGCTTAGATGACATAGGGCAAGAAACATGCACTTCATATTTGGAAATTATTTCCCGAAACGCATCGTGCGGCCAGTACAAAAAGAAAAAACCGTGACTGGCAACAGCAAGTTTCATGATACGACAAAGGAAACCACATGATTCCGTGCTAGTAGACGCTTACAACGCTTAACATGACGTTCAAAACATTGTGTGTAAGTTTTCAGTAGGCTTAAAATATGGCGATGTCTTAGTCAGTTGCTGTTTACATAGGTCGTTGGCTTTATTATACATCGCCATTGTTATCAACGAGACTGTCAGAGGAAATTTATTCGAGTTATTTTTTAGTAACAATATTTCTGTTTTTGAGTCGTCTAATATGAGTTACTTCACTTATATTATTCTTGTTGCCTCACTTGTGCGGAGAATAATAGTTTTTATAATATAACAATGTTTAAGCAAAATTTTTTGTCCTACAAATGTAGTTCCTTGTTATATATTTCAGTTTGATAGTTTCTTCTGTGGATCACGAATGCCAACATGACGTCCGACCAGGGAAGGCGGCTAATGTGTTCACCATAATACCAGTTAGTTACTTAAAAAAGAACACGTGTAATACAGCAGATAAAAGTGACTGCTAAACCCTTTTAGATTCAAAGCTACCATCCGCCTTTCTGCCCCTTTGTGGTAATTTTGAATTAATTAAATAATGTTATTTAAAACTGCTTCAGTTCCGTTTTATTTGGCCCAATAGAAAAGGTCCATTGTGAACTGTCTGCTGAAACGGCATGGATTTGTTGGAATTGTTTCAGATACTAGGGCATCAAGACGCCTAGAAAATACGTCCAGAAATCAGAACAACAAACAAGGGTACCTTCTGCGATGGCACTGGCCACGATACCCGCTTATGTGTGTCACTACGTAAGCCATCAGAAAAATTCATGTAGTTCCAATACATTATTTTCCTTTTCACTCGAAAGTATGTGGTGCGATACTTTACAGTATATAGATAACTTACTTTACATTCCAAGTCTTTCAAATAATATTGTCATCTACAAAGATGAATTATTATTATTACTAATATTCTTCTTCTTTCTTTCTTCGTTTGGGTCATCTAAGGACACACACCAATTTCAATGCTCCCTTCTCTGTTGTTCTTTCTTTTTCCTCCAGTATTCTTTCAACTTTTCACTATGTATCCTTTTTCCCTCCTCGGACCATTTTGACCCTGTCTTCTTCTCCCTCTTGCCTTGGAATCCTTCCATTTTTAACACTTTTCTCTTGAAACTCTCTCTGTTGCATCTTTTTCACATATATTGTTTCTTTCCACATCTTTCCTAACTTCTTGAATCCAGGCAATTGTTGACTTTTCCCCAAGATATTTAAAAATCTGTTTGGTTAAACTGTTGCTGTTCATTCTGTATAAGCGTCCAAAAAATAGCAAGCGCCTCTTTCCTAGTGTTTCATTTATGTTTCCTATTATTATTATTTCGCTGCCGGCCGCTGTGGTAGAGCGGTTCTAGGCGCTTCAGTCCGGAACCGCGCTGCTGCTGCGGTCGGAGGTTCGAATCTTGCCTCGAGCATGGATGTTTGTGATGTCCTTAGGTTAGTTAGGTTCAAATTCTAGGGGACTGACGACCTCATATGTTAAGTCCCATAGTGCTTCAAGCCATTTGAACCATTACTTAGGTTTTATGTGGGAGTAAAGTAACACGTTTAGAAACATTCGCTCTCATGGTGGTGGATATGGACCCTGCATTTCATCAAGGCTGCGGACCCTGCGTGATCTTAAACCGGCTTTGTTGTGGTATGCTTGCAGTTCGTCCAAGATAGCTGTTTCTGTACGGACGCTGGGAAGCTCACGCCGAGCTTGTGGCACTCTGCTGCTGGCGACCTTAGTTTCACTCAATGCTTTTGCATTTCTTATCTCGCCTCGTTCAGTATCCGCACAGACGCGATCTCACGCAGCGTGGCGCGTTCCGGCGGCAAGAGGAAACATTACGCCCCGGAAATGGCGAGCCTTTAGGCTGCGTATACAGTCGGCTGTTTTACCCTGGAAATGGCGCAACGCTGGAGCGCACGTTACACTTCACTTTGCGTTTCGGGTTTCTCCACAACTTTCTCGTTTCCTCACCGCGGAGTCATGTGAGTAAGCGTATGTAGACAGCGGAGAAACGTGACAGAAGTAGGGCAAAAGTATGCTGCTTTGGTTGTCGTGACAGCCGCACCTGTTTATCTTAAGGAACTGTCAAACTTTCGACTGCATCAGGCCAGTGCTCTGTTGATATGCATGTCCACATGGCCTGTAGGTTATAGGAGAATTTATTCTCTCGTTCATGTTTGTACTCGATCTTACTGTCAACAACGCGGTACAAGGACGGCCACAGCTGCCTACAAATACCGTAACACGCGCAATAAGTGGTCAGCGCGACAGACTGTCAATCCAAAGGGCCCGGGTTCGATTCCCGGCTGGGTCGGAGATTTTCTCCGCTCAGGGACTGGGTGTTGTGTTGTCTTAATCATCATCACTTCATCCCCATCGACGCGCAAGTCGCCGAAGTGGCGTCGAATCGAAAGGCTTGCACCAGGCGAACAGTCTACCCGACGGGAGGACCTCGTTACACATTTCATTTTTTTCATCCACGTTTGTATTACGCTATTAACATAGGCAAGTTACTTGTGACTACATAATCTATATATGACACTAACTATAACGGGAAGAAATCACAGAAAAAGATAGGTTATTCAGTTTAAAAGATTAAGTCGAAAACAAGATTAAGCCGAAATCTGCCAACAAAAATTCATAGTTTATTTTGGGATCTTTTCTGAGTATTCTGATGTAAAGTGTCATTTACTGCCTGACTTACTTAGTGTCTTTAGCGCAAAGAAAATTTCTGCACAGCATTTCGAATTTTGACGGTATGACGCAGTTGCTACGGCGAGACAGTTTTAGGTTTGGTAGTGTAGGTGTGGGGGGGAGGCGGGGGGGGGGGGGGCTGTATGGTTGCTTACGGCACCGGAAGAGATCGCGCCTGAAAGTCATCTCCAAACTCATCAAGCGTTAGCGCCGTAGCCCGTAATACACAATTTGAAAACAACTTTTTTATGTAAAAATTTGTGTAAAAATTCGAGACCAAAGAGTCGATGTTAGTATTTGCATTATCGATTAACTTAAAAAAGAAAGGAGGTGTCATTACGTCACAAAATTTAAGCCGGGGTCCGCCATCTTACATAGTCCAAAAATTAGGCACACCGCATTTATTCCTCCATGGTTCACCGCGGCGATACTTCCCCGTAACGTCTCTCTGACGTGCCTGTGCCGAGTTTCAACCAATGGGGATATCTGTAGACTTTCGCAGTCGTACCCCAAATAGCATTGTACAATGCTGGGGCATGTTTAAAAAAATTATATCATTTTTTTACCCTGTCAGTGTCTATTATTTGCCACACACTAAATGACGCATCATAGGCAATATTTCAGACTGAGAAGCCGTGTAAACTACGGTGAGAGTAATGCATTGACAATCTAATAAAACAAGAACTCTATTCTGCTTGGAGGGATACTAATGTGCAGCTCTATTTCTTTGACACTTCAATAATAGTTCACTGTACTGGCCTGCAGAAGATACGATAGCTAACTTTGCTTGTTTCCAAATTGCACACGTTTATAGCCTTATAAAGAACAAGTACGTAAGTTTTTTTGCGAACGTGAACATTACAAATGTTGTACATATGAGAAGAAAGCTGAAAATGCATCGAACAAGAAGCAGTAGCAGTAAGCGAACAAGCATTGGTTTCGGAGTCCCAGCTTCGATACTGTTCTATCCTTGATTATTCGAAATATGTCAACAAAAATATTACTAGAGCAAATACGCATTCAAGAACAGAAAAACATTCGAAACCGCCTTCCTGACACTATGTTATTAATGTAAGCAACGTAATTTTTAGTACTTAAAACAGCTGTTGCGTGCATACGACAGAAATAATGAACAAGAAGCAATCGTAAACAACAGTCTGCTAATGTTTTGGGCAGGCACCGCCCACACTGTCCTCAATACAGCGTACATCTCAAGTCTATAGCGCAATCTCCCTTCTTTTTTTACCTCCATGATACGTCCTGCGTAATACAAGGAGGCACAGCAATTATTTTAGAGAGCAGCTAGGAGAAGCCTGGCTGCTCGCACTTGGCTTTCTGCTTTCAGTTTTCGAGATGTAAGCATCTTGGGCTGTAGTTATAGTGATCTCACGATATACTAACTTATTTGATTTCTCAAATGTTTTTTGTTATACATTCAGCAGTCCACGTGTTTATTTCATTTTTCATTGTATTATGAACTCTACTTTCAGCACCTCTAGCAAGGAAGACGCAACTCTCGATGTGGCACCCATCCGCCGCTGGAGTGATGTCATTATTAATGTGCAGTGTCCACTGTTACATATCGTATGGGCGGAACATGCAGTCATTCAGAAAAAAGTCCGACTTTTTTCAAATCAGTAATACAGCATTGAGTGACTACCATATCGCGATATGAAAGTTACATTTTATAAATTCAATCGTCCCACATTATCTGTTGCGCCGCTCCCAACACCAATCTGGGATTGCAATGGTCATTCTGGTAAAACATTTTAAAATATGTGAGTTGGCGCAGGTGGAAGCCAACTCGTAAGTCGAAGCGTTGTTACTTCCCTTAGAAGATAGATTAGAGAAAGGTAAAACTACATTTGTAGCATTCGTATACTTAGAGAAAGCTTTTGACAATACTGACCTCAACAAGTACAGAAACAAGACCGCAGTTGTAAGAGCTGAGGCGAAGGAAAGGAAAGCAATGGTAGACAAGGGAGTGGAACAAGGTTGTAGCCAGCCGGAGCGGCCGAGAGCAGTTCTAGAGGCTTCAGTCTGGAATCGCGCTACCCCTACGGTCGCAGGTTCGAATCCTGACTCGGGCATGGATGTGTGTGTCCTCCTTAGGTTAGTTAGGTTTAAGTAGTTCTAAGTTCTAGGGGACTGATGACCTCAGATGTTAAGTCCCATAGTGCTCAGAGCCATTTGAACCATTTTTGAACCAAGGTTGTAGCCTTTTCCCCATGTTGTTCAATCTGTACTTTGAGCAGGCGATAAAGGTATTTGGAAAAGGAATTAAAATTGAGGGAGAAGTAACAAAAATTTTGAGGTTTGTGATGACGCTGTAATTCTGTCAGATACAGTAATGGATTTGGAAGAGCAGTCGTTCAACAATGGACAGTGTCTTGAAAAGAAGATAGAAAATAAACACAAACAAAAGAAAAAGAAGAATAATGGGATGTAGTCGAATTAAATCAGTTGGTGCTAAGGGAATTATATTAGGAAGCGAGAAACTAAAAGTAGGAGAGAAGTTTTGCTATTTGGGCAGCAAGATAACTAATGACGGCCGAAGTAGGGAGGATACAAAACGTAAACCGACAATGACAAGGAAAGAATTTCTGAAGAAAAGAAATTTGTTAACATGAAATGGATTCGAGTGTTTGGAGGTCTTTTCTGAAGGTATCTGTCTGGAGTGTAGCGATGTGTGCAAGTGAAACATAGACAATACACAGTTTAGACAAGAAGGCAACAAGGCTTTTGAAATGTAGTGCTACAGAAGAATGATGAACATTAGATGAGTACATCGCTTAGCTAACGAGGACGTAGTGAATAAAATTGGAGAGAAGAGAATTATGTGGCACAACTTGACTGAAAGAAGGAATCAATTGATAGGACAAAATGGTTCAAATGGCTCTGAGCACTCTGGGACTTAACATCTGTGGTCATCAGTCCCCTAGAACTTAGAACTACTTAAACCTAAGTAACCTAAGGACATCACACACATCCATGCCCGAGGCAGGATTCGAACCTGCGACCGTAGCAGTCTCGCGGTTCCGGACTGAGCGCCTGAACCGCTAGACCACCGCGGCCGGCAATTGATAGGACACATTCTGGGCATCAACAGATAACGAATTTAGAACTGCAGGGAAGTGTGGAGGTAAAAAAAGTACAGGGAGACACCAAGAGTTGAATCAGAAAGCACATTCATAATGGTGTACGGTGCAGTAGTTATTCGGAGATGAAGAAGCTAGCACGGAACAGAGTAGCGGGGAGAGGCGCATCAAACCAGTAGTCGGACTGAAGGCCACGACGAGGGCTACCTGATTTGCTTTTTTTTTCCCCCTTGTGATGGAATGAGTGACGAGACTAATCCTGGTCCGTCACATGAATCGTCTACGACTCCGTGGGTGATCGCTGTCACCATGCGTCAGTTCTGCTTACGCAGAAGCACAGATCACGGGTGTAGACTGCCCGCGCTGTGAGAGGTGGACCACAGCTTATTCCCCTGCACAGCTCTTCTTGTCACAGATGGTTTACGCTCGCCTCTGTTTACGCTTACGGCCGACTGCTTCGTTAGTCTACATTAAATGCGCTGTGCGTCTTGTTTTGAAACAAACATGTCTCTTTCGCTGACGATTCGTGCTGCTGACAACAGTTCTTCGACCTAATGCTCGTAATAATATCGCTCGGCACTGAATTATCTATTTTTTCTGGTCATGTTTGTTCTACACGTATTTTAACAGTAATACACTGCAGTATGGATAGGTTTAATAATGAAGAATTGGCGGTTATGCACTTCATGTAAAGGGATCACTGAATGCAGTAGAAGAGCGGCAAAATGTCTTGTGCTGACATGTCCCTACGGTACTTTGCATCTACAAATTCTCCATGTCATCATCAGTAAATTTAGGCTGCTCCTGCGTATTAAAGTTAACGTACAGTTAGCACTGCCGGAGAAACTAACCTGAGACAGCCGCGCGGCATTAGCCGAACGGTCTCAGGCGTTGCAGTCATGGACTGTGCGGCTGGTCCCGGCGTAGGTTCGAGTCCTCTCTCTCGGGCATTGGTGTGTGTGTTTGTCCTTAGGATAATTTAGGTTAAGTAGTGTGTAAGGTTCAAATGGCTCTGAGCACTATGGGACTTAACATCTGTGGTCATCAGTCCCCTAGAATTTAGAACTACTTACACCTACCTAAGGACATCACACACATCCATGCCCGAGGCAGGATTCGAACCTGCGACCGTAGCAGTCGCGCGGTTCCGGACTGAGCGCCTAGAACCGCTAGACCACCGCGGCCGGCAGTAGTGTGTAAGCTCAGGGACTGATGACCTTAGCAGTTAAGTCCCATAAGATTTCACACACACAAACACACACACACACACACACACACACACACACACACACACACACTAACCTGAGACAGAACCGAGCAAAAGTGAATATTAGATTGAGATCGAACAGTAAAGTCGGCATTATTGTTGTCAACAGTAAGTCTCGTAAATGAGTGGAATAAAGTAGTTGACAAACAAAATATAAAGCGTACATCGTCGACATTTGAACTCTTGTGTCGATATTTCCTGCGGTTTATAGATTCTAAGATAAATGGGGATATGAAATTAAACTAAACTATTTTACTCTGTAACATGCAACAGAAAACAACGGGTCCATTATACTCAAATACTCACAAAATATTCTTGAACTACCTCAGACATTTTATCGGTGGAACTTGGGTTTTTGCTGTACGTAGTCGGTTCAGTAAGTTCCGGGACACACAACTTTCCTTACGAGTAGCATGTGGCACTATTACTGGACCAAATACAGAACTATGTAGGCTTAATTTCATGTACTACGACGGTTTTATATTTTTATTTTATTTATCTACTTATTGTTACAGAAAGAGGCATCAAAATAATTCGATAACAAGACACTATGATGGTGCGTCCTTACTCACTGTCATTGTTTTCTTGTGCCTCAGTATTTGGCCAGGGGGCAGCAGTGCTAGAACTAAGCCCATTGTCGCAAAACTTGGACCCTATAAACTTCATTCTCATCATGTTCTTATCCAGAATCTAATATGTCATCAAGTGGAAGTATTTTGAGGATTCTAAATCAATCCACCTAAATGTGTCGGACATTCTGAACGGCATTCAAGTCGAAAATTTTGCCAAGGTTTCTTTTAGAGGTTCTGTGACCGGTGCCGCGCATATGTGGCGAGACGAAGGACGTTTGTTGAAAATTAATACGACAATAAATTATACCTATGGAAAAAATTGCAACAACAAGGAGTTGTCCGACATGAAACGAATCTGAAAGATGAAGTCTACTTCGCACCAGTCGCTGAAGAGTGGTGCTAGTAGCCTACTATGACGATGCGATCAAGTCTGCTTTAAATATACGCTGAAACTGTCGTGAGCGTTAGTTACCTGTGAGATTCAACGTGGTAAGTTGATATTAATCAGGAACACCTTTAAGGCGACAAAGACGCCATTATCAGCACGTCACTGAGTCTGAACAAGGTCGTGTAAGAGGGCAACAAAAGTCTGGACGTTCCTTCTGCGATATTGCAGAAAGGCTTGGCAGGAATGTAGCCACTGTACATGATTGGTGGCAGCGGTGGTCACGAGAATGTACAGTCACAAGAAGATTGGGCTCCGGACGTTCACCTGACACTACCGAGAGGGAAGACCATTGTGCTCGGCGTATGGCCCTGGTGCATCGTACTGCATCTGCAGCAGCAATCTGAACAGCAGTTGGCACCACATTGACAGGACGAGCTGTTACAAACGGGCTACTTCGATGACAGCTCCGAGCCAGGTGCCTTGTAGCGTGCATTCCACCGCCATTTGCAACTTGTGTGGTGTTAAGCGAGAACTCACCAGAGGCCAGGGTGGAGAACTGTTGTGTTTTCTTGGGAAAGCTTGTTCTACCTCGGTGCCATTGATGGCCTAGTGTTTATGGATAGGAGGCCACTTGAAGGCCTGCAACCAGTCTGTCTGCGTGCAAGATACACTCCTGGAAATGGAAAAAAGAACACATTAGAACCGGTGTGTCAGACCCACCATACTTGCTCTGGACACTGCGAGAGGGCTGTACAAGCAATGATCACACGCACGGCACAGCGGACACACCAGGAACCGCGGTGTTGGCCGTCGAATGGCGCTAGCTGCGCAGCATTTGTGCACCGCCGCCGTCAGTGTCAGCCAGTTTGCCGTGGCATACGGAGCTCCATCGCAGTCTTTAACACTGGTAGCATGCCGCGACAGCGTGGACGTGAACCGTATGTGCAGTTGACGGACTTTGAGCGAGGGCGTATAGTGGGCATGCGGGAGGCCGGGTGGACGTACCGCCGAATTGCTCAACACCTGGGGCGTGAGGTCTCCACAGTACATCGATGTTGTCGCCAGTGGTCGGCGGAAGGTGCACGTGCCCGTCGACCTGGGACCAGACCACAGCGACGCACGGATGCACGCCAAGACCGTAGGATCCTACGCAGTGCCGTAGGGGACCGCACCGCCACTTCCCAGCAAATTAGGGACACTGTTGCTCCTGGGGTATCGGCGAGGACCATTCGCAACCGTCTCCATGAAGCTGGGCTACGGTCCCGCACACCGTTAGGCCGTCTTCCGCTCACGCCCCAACATCGTGCAGCCCGCCTCCAATGGTGTCGCGACAGGCGTGAATGGAGGGACGAATGGAGACGTGTCGTCTTCAGCGATGAGAGTCGCTTCTGCCTTGGTGCCAATGATGGTCGTATGCGTGTTTGGCGCCGTGCAGGTGAGCGCCACAATCAGGACTGCATACGACCGAGGCACACAGGGCCAACACCCGGCATCATGGTGTGGGGAGCAATCTCCTACACTGGCCGTGCACCACTGGTGATCGTCGAGGGGACACTGAATAGTGCACGGTACATCCAAACCGTCATCGAACCCATCGTTCTACCATTCCTAGACCGGCAAGGGAACTTGCTGTTCCAACAGGACAATGCACGTCCGCATGTATCCCGTGCCACCCAACGTGCTCTAGAAGGTGTAAGTCAACTACCCTGGCCAGCAAGATCTCCGGATCTGTCCCCCATTGAGCATGTTTGGGACTGGATGAAGCGTCGTCTCACGCGGTCTGCACGTCCAGCACGAACGCTGGTCCAACTGAGGCGCCAGGTGGAAATGGCATGGCAAGCCGTTCCACAGGACTACATCCAGCATCTCTACGATCGTCTCCATGGGAGAATAGCAGCCTGCATTGCTGCGAAAGGTGGATATACACTGTACTAGTGCCGACATTGTGCATGCTCTGTTGCCTGTGTCTATGTGCCTGTGGTTCTGTCAGTGTGATCATGTGATGTATCTGACCCCAGGAATGTGTCAATAAAGTTTACCCTTCCTGGGACAATGAATTCACGGTGTTCTTATTTCAATTTCCAGGAGTGTATTTATACGCTGGACCGATACTTGATAGTTACGGTCTCGGGTGCGATTACGTTTGACAGCAGGTGCTCTCTCGTGGTTATATCAAGCACCTTGACTGTAGATTTGTACACCAGTCTGGAGATTTGACATATTGTGCTTAACCTGCCATCTTGCAATGTTATTTACTTAAATATTTTACGTGGGCAAATGTATTTTCCAAAATTTCATTACTCTGCATCAATTACTTTTGTTGGCGCTGCAATTTTTTTCCTTCAGTACATTGTAACATCTTCACGGTAAAAGATAATAGCCAAACAGTTGCAGGATGAAGATTTATTGCAATCCTTGACCACGGTTTCGGTATATCTAAATATACCTTCATGAGAAGCAAAAATACACTAAAATCACATCTCGCAGTGGAGATTCACGCCTTTGGCACGATTGTTTTATGTATTTCCACTGCAGGATGTGACTGTAGTGTATTTTTGCTTCTGATGAAGGTATATTTAGATATACCGAAACCGTAGTCAAGGATTTCAATAAATCGTTATCCTCCAACTGTTTGGCTGTTATCATTTACCGTGAAGATCTTTAACAGTTGCTGCTTCAGGAATTTTAAAATTTTGACATTTTAACATTTTGTATTTTTTTGTGAGTTAGTCCGGGAACTTGTTGAACCAACTGTGTAGGTCGGAAAAGTACTCCAGAGTAATGAGGTGTTAATGAAATCACTGATAGTGAATAAAACATTTATTGGCCCATATAAAACCGGAGAAGCTTAGTGTGTTTGGATAGATTCGTGAAAACAGTAAAGCTAATGGAATGGAAGCATTTCCTTCATTTTAACAAGATTTAAGAATTAGCGTTTTGTTGTGCTTTGAAAAAACTGCAGGCAAAAAGTCAGAAATCTACGCCTTCTTCTTTCTTCTGACCTTAACAGAGAAAATTATACTTTTGCTGAAATCAAGGTGGCCGGCCGCTGTGGCCGAGCGGTTCTAGGCGCTTCAGTATGGAACCGCGCTGCTGCTACGGTCGCAGGTTCGAATCCTGCCTCGGGAATGGACGTGTGTGATGTCCTTAGGTTAGTTAGGTTTAAGTAGTTCTAAGTCTAGGGGACTAATGACCTCAGATGTTAAGTCCCATAGTGCTTAGAAAAATTTCAAACATTTTTGGAAGTCAAGGTGAAATTAATTGACAAAACGAACACAAGATGCAAACACAAACGTAGTACAATACCAAAACAGAGAATATCACTTGCAACACTGTGAATGAGTCCAAAGGAAGTAATCACCCGTAGTGTTTGTGGTCTCATGGGATGCTCACTTCCGGTAGTTTCGTACGTTTCGTTACATATTGTTTCAGTCGACGAAATGTGTATAATGAAAATCAAACAACATAGAGGATTTCATCAAGGATTACCAGCGAAGCAGATTTTCGCAATATACAGGTATTTCATAGCACTGTTGTTTGCTTTTCATTAGCGCTCATACGACTTTTCCGTTTATATAACTAGAGAACCTCTCCACAGTTCATCTGATTAGCCAGGCCACGACGAAAAGCACAAAGTAGAACTTGAAAACTCTGATGATGGAGCTTTACCTAAAATAAAAATCTAAATACAGTAAACGGACTTTTGTTCACAACTTACATTTCACTGTCTCTCTGCGTCACAGAAAACCAGGACAGTGTTGCTAAAATGCACCGAGGAGAATTATTTCGACTTTCTCTCTGCATCAGACGGTGTAAACACTTTTTGCAACGATGACTGTGAGTGTAATAGCACCTTCTACCTCTGCCTTTTAACAGACGGTGATAACACCATTTAAAGAAATAACTGAGCAAGATAGCGCAGTTGATACCTTGGACTCGGGAGGAAGGGGCTCGAATCATTGGCTGGCCATCCAAAATAATATTTTACTTGGTCTTCTTAAATCGGTAAAAGCGAATGCTGGTGTCGTTCTTATGAAAAGCGCGTGGCCGATTCCCGTAGCCATTCTTTTCCATGAGAAATCGTGCTCCTTCTGTAATGACGCGGACACACACAGAACGTTACATGCCACTCTTCTTTGCCTCCATGATATACAAAGCATACATATATTAAGCGTGGCGAATAAACAGATTACATCTGGCGACTTTCTCCTGCGTCTCCTATTCTGATGTATCACCGTCTCACTCCAAAGCACACATGTTCGAAAAGTTGTGTTACGAAAATTTTCTTATCTGCTCTCGGCTATTTCTGTCTTTGTATTACTTTGTAGTTTGAGATTTTATCTAAATATAAACGCTACATTCTTTAAGCAATATCGATACGCCTGCCCGCGAAAGAATGCTAATTTATGCGTGAAAAATAACACAAGAGCGCTTTATTTACAGTAAAAAAAAAGAAGAAAAAATGGTTCAAATGGCTCTGAGCACTATGGGACTCAACTTCTGAGGTCATTAGTCCCCTAGAATTTAGAACTAGTTAAACCTAACTAACCTAAGGACATCACACACATCCATGCTCGAGGCAGGATTCGAACTGCGACAGTAGCGGTCTCGCGGTTCCAGACTGCAGCGCCTAGAACCGCACGGCCACTTCGGCCGGCTATTTACAGTAATGTTCCAAAAAAAAGTGAGCACGAAATGCAGTTTGTACCGTAACATTTTGTGTACGTAGTCTTTGGAGGCTGTGATATATTTTAGCTACTTCATTGTGTGTACTAAGAGCTGCACTTGTTTTTTATTTATTATTCGGTAACCGATTTCTGTCTATATTGCAGCACCTTCAGGCTATATAAAAGATCTAATGGTTTTTATGTTATGACAGTCTGTTTGCGACTGAATAAAGGCAACATTCGTTTTGCGAGACGCGTTTTCCATCGTTTCATTTTATTACAGCATCATCTGTCGCCTGAAAGGCATTTACATTTTCCTTTGCAAGCACCACTTGCAACTTACATATTCTGCTACTGTACAGGTAAGTTATAGTTTTTATGTAGACACACCTTGTTCAGTATAATTTTTTTTATTCCTTAGCCTGTGTGTTGATACAGTTATATATGTGTTCTTGCTGAATTGCTAGTTAAACTGTGGTTCTGCTTGTATCACTAAACAATTTTCGGCAGCGGACACAAACTGCATTTTTGTGTGTGTGTGTGTGTGTGTGTGTGTGAGGGAGGGGAGGGGGTTAAGAGGGTTGGGTGAGCTCTTTGGCCAGGTTTAGTAGTGAATTGTCTAGGTCGAATAGCAGTTGCTTGTTCTCTGCTATGATTTTTTTGAACGCGATAATTTTCCTGCACTGGAATGAGAAATTCATTGTGATTAAGTATTCTGGTAATTTTTATGTCTTGCTGTATATTTCTGGAATAGTGGTTACGTTATCATATTGAAATAAGGTGATTAGGAGAGAACTGCATGTGTTCGGTAACAAAGAGTAGAGAAAGTTGGACTAAAGGTAAATCACGACGAAATCCGTTCATAAAATTAGGAAGAAGACTTGAGCAGGAAGAATGACGTGAGGTTCAAGAAACTTTACCAATGCAAATATTTGGGGTCTTGGCTTACCAAAGTCAGCAGCATGGGGATGGGCATCAAGGAAAGAATATCAGTGGGCATGAATACAAGTATTCCCTCAGGGAGACGCTCCGCTCAGCTGTCAAAGAATACTACCATGGCAATACATAACACAGTGATATGCCCAGCAGTCATGTACGGCTCCGAACCTGGAGCATGGCTAAGCGTGAAAAGGAAAACCATTCAACAATCCAACAGAAGCTGAACTGCAAAAGAATTCAAATGGCTCTGAGCACTATGGGACTCAACTACTGTGGTCATAAGTCCCCGAGAACTTAGAACTACTTAAACCTAACTAACCTAAGGACATCACACACATCCATGCCCGAGGCAGGATTCGAACCTGCGACCGTAGCGGTCGTGCGGTTCCAGACTGCAGCGCCTTTAACCGCTCGGCCACTCCGGCCGGCTGCAAAAGAATTCAGTGGGCGCCCGTATCCCAGAAGAAAGACAGTTGAAGAAATCATTTGAGGGAAACCAAACACCAGACGCTCCATAGGACGACAAAGGCAGCGCTGGATGGACGACCTGGCGAAAGATCTGGAAGGCCTGGGAATTGAAGACACTTGGCGGAACCGAGAAGAAAGGAAGGGAGGCAGTTTATGGAAGCATCGTGTGGTCTGCGTGGCCTGTGACCACTGGGCATCTGTGTATGCATGTACGAGTATATATGTATGTACAGAACAGAATTGTTTGTAACCTACTTGTACCCTAGCAGAATTTGTAAGTTGAAAATGTTGTATACTGATGAGAATGTATTTCGGATCCTAATAAACTGAATCGAAACGCGTCTAGTAAATCAAAAACTGCGGTTATTCAGTCGTAAACCTAAAAATCATTAATATTACATTAAGAGCATATCAGGAATGACAGATCAAGAACATTAAATATGTTGCACCGTGTTTCAATTAGAGGTCTACATTAATTTCAGAAAGAATTGCATGATATATTCAAGACAAAGAGTTTCACAAATTGAGCGGCACTAGCCTGGATTGTGAAAGGACGGGGAACAAATCCATGCCGGCACTGGATTCAAGCGATTTAGGGAAAGCCTGGAGAGAGGGGGTGGGGGGGGGGGGCAGCCGCTGCCAGAAACGCAGCCAAGGGGGGATGGCGCTGCAGAGAACCTGGTCCTGCTGTTGTGCCACTGACACAGAGACAGCTTTGCGCTTCCGAATCGATTCGGACTGACCACTTTATGACGAACATATGGCAGTGACACTGGTATCGAGTTGCTTGGTATCCGCTATTTACGTAACCTGTCCTCGAATGATCTGTCGCAGATAGCAAAGAAGTCCCCTACTGCCCTTACTATCGATCCGGACTGTCGTAGGTTTTTTTTTCCGCAAGGAGCTCGTCCTACCACTTTTTCCTGCTGCCCTTAACGCGCTATTTCTTCGTTTTCTTCTGTCACGACTAACTCCCGATGCACCCGTATTAGTTGGTAATTTATCCAAATGTACGGACACCATCCCAGTCCCCCATCCTGTGATCTCGATTCGAATTACTAACTCTTGCAGAACTTTTATGGTCACCATGATAATGCGGGTGTGGAGGGACTCCACTTTGTTAAAATAAACAAAAAAAAAAAAAAAACCTAAATCCATATGCCTGGACACAGTATTGAAATGCGTCCTCCCAAATGCGAGTCCAATGTCTTTCCACTACACCTCTTCCTTCGATACCCTCGCGGCAGAGAATCTACCCAAGCGCCAATGTTGCGGAGGCTACAGCTCCAAGCGACACGCCTTTTGCATGTAGGTAACAGATGCTCGCTTCATTTGCAAGCTTAGAGATGCCGGTGGCATCCATACAAGCCTTAATTAGATTCGCATTACAAGCTGCTGACTTAAGCCCGTAACTTCTTTGCATACCGCCACGAATTGCAGTCCCTCCCCCCCCCCCCCCCCCTCTCCCATCTCTACCCGGACTATTACGTACCATAATTACCGGAGTCCACAAGTAGACCGACATCTTAAAAGAACGTGTCTACGAAAGACCCAAATCAAGCGCTCTTTTTCACGATCAGATCTCAACACGGTTGCAACGAAAGCCTCACACTCGTGGCAAGTTACGGGGAGCTCTGGAACGTCCCACAAAGAACTCGGCAACCCTTGACGCAGGACTTAGCTCAAAGATACTGCACTGGTACATCAGATACTTTGCACCTCCCGGAAAATCAAATGAACATTACCTGCAGTGGAAAGAGAATCGCTGCACATTTCCTCTCGATTGTTTGTGTAGGGTGAGGGAGGAGTGGGGTTAGAGAGGGCAGATAACAGAATATGTTGCGTCAATAGTGTGGTGATTGAAGAATGATCCATAGCTAAGTTGGACATGTTGATACAGCCACAGGAAAAATCTCTTACATAGTAGGGCATTAGCCACTAGTCATTAGGTCGATCAACAAGGCAACCTGTCACTCATTGCTATATATTTTTATAACTGCTAGTTCGCCGGCCGGTGTGGCCGAGCGGTTCTAGGCGTTTCAGTCTGGAACCGCATGACCGCTACGGTCGCAGGTTCGAATCCTGCCTCGGGCGTGGATGTGTGTGATGTCCTTAGGTTAGTTAGGTTTAAGTAGTTCTAAGTTCTAGAGGACTGATGACCTCAGATATTAAGTCCCATAGTGCTCAGAGCTATTTGAACCATTTAGATCTGTTCCCAATTGGCAACGTTAGGAGTAAACAGCTCGTGATTCTGACGATATAACCAGTTGGACAAAATTTGCCACGATATCCCTCAGGAGGACATGCAACAACTTTATCAAGCAATGCCAAGTCGAATAACTGCTTGTGTAAGGACCAGAGGTGGACCAAAACGTTACTGACTTGCTCTGTTTGTCAAGTTCTTTGTCTTGAACAGACCATCCACTTTCTCTGAAATGGTAATCTTTCGTGTTTTATAAAATGCATTTTAACGATCAGCTGTTTATTTGTCCCATTAGACATCTATCGGTTTCGGTTAGTAACCATCATCAGATGTAGGGCACAACAGATTAGTTAAAAGCATCCCACACAACTAATAAAACACTAAACAGCTGATGGTTAAAATGCATTTTATAAAATACTTTACGGCTGTTGAACCTCACCATATGCAAACATTACAAATGTGTGTGTATACAGGGTGAAAAGTATTTAAACCGACAAACTCTGGGAGGTTGTAGGGGACATCAAAAGAAATATTTTTCCCTAATGTCATTTTCTCCTATCAGGATTATTTAAAGCGTTGGAGACCGTATAACGCTCTTCAGTTGCTAGAGGCTGTATTACGATCTTCAGTTGTAGCAACTGCTGTTCACCAGTGTAGTGGTGCATTGTCTCTGTTTACTAATGGAGCGATACACCTGGAGTGAGTACACTGAAGTGGTTGGGGCGTCCAGCGCACCACAACGGACGAGCTGTACAGCGGGTTTATCAACAATGTCCTAATCGCCGTATCCCGCATCATACGACCTTTGCTGCTGTGTACCAACGTCTACGTGAGACCGGGTCATTTAGCAGATTATCTGGACACGGACGCCGTCGCACGGTAAGAACGCTGCAATTTGAGGAAGCTGTCTTGCAGCATGTGGAGCGGAATCCTTCAATCAGCACTCGTGTAATTGCACGTAACATGGGGACGAATCAGACGAATGTAAGAACAGTCCTTCGAAAGCAATTGTTATGTCCCTTTCACTTACAGCGTGTCCACAACCTGGAACCAGTTGATTATCCACCCAGAGCATTGCCAGAATTGCTGGAAGACGTCCCGCTCCCTATAAGACAACGCATATGGTTCCAACATGACGGGACGCCGGCACATTTCAGTCGTCGTGTGGGTCGATTCCTGGACCGACGGTTCCCAAAAACGTGGACTGGCAGAGGTGGTTTTATACCATGGCCTGCTCGATCCCCAGATATGTCCCCTCTGGACTTTTTGTGTGGGGAGACATGCGCAACCTTGTTTATGCAACTCCTGTTGCATCAGAAGAGGATCTGGTTGCCCGGATAGTAACAGCAGCAGGAACAATTCAGGATACTCCTGGGGTTGTTGCCCATATCAGACAGAACATGATTCGACGGTGTAACCTTTGCTTACCTGTCAATGGAGGCATTTTTGAAAATCTACTGTAATTGAAATTGGGTTGTGTTAATGTGTTGTCTCTTGATCATAAAAAACTGGAAAAGTGTTTGTTGGTTTAGTTAAATTGCTGCCAGAGAAATCTTCCTCTACCGGTTTAAATACTCCTCATAGGAAAAAATGACATTAGCGAAAAATATTTGTTTTGATGTCCCCTACAACCTCCCAGAGTCTGTCGGTTTAAATACTTTTCACCCTGTATGCACTTCACATCTATCAATTTCCGTTCCATTCGGATACTTCCTTCGTGGTGCATACTTCTTTTTTATTTATTTATTTTTCTTTAGTTGGAGTGTACTTGCGGGCAGAACTTGTCGTACATTTGTTTGGCGTGCCCAACAACGGAAACAGTGTATGGCTTCTAGCTATCGCGGGTGAGACTTTGCGTGACGCCATGGAAGAAACGAGGAAGAGATGGAAGGAACACTGAGTGTTGAGAATGGTGCTCCTTATCAGCGTCCCGAAAAGCTGTTGGTGAAAGGCGATGTAAAAGTCCCTATCAGATACTTACGTCGGTGGTTGATAGCTTGTGAAAGACCTCGCGAACGTAGTACAAGAAGATAGTTCGTACCAGAAGATCATGGACGGGGAAATATCCACATTAGGCGAATGGAATGAAAGGGGAGGGCGTGGGGAGGGATGAATTAGGTACGGCAAGGATTGGCTACAAGCTGAAAGCCATTCCAGCCGGGCGCATGTGGCACGCGGAAGACCCGGGCTCCCCCGGGACGGGCCGTAGACGCCCGGCGGCCACTATTACGGGCGAGCGTTTTATACGTCGGGGAAAGATGATATGGCAACGCGGCGAGGCCATCATCTCGCCGGAGTCCTGGGAGGAGGGAAAGAGAGCGGCCAAACTTCCCGAGCGGAGCGGGCGGGCGGCCGGCGGGAGAGAGATCTCGTGTGTAAGTCACGACTTCCACGATGTGAAACAAAAACGCCGGAGAGCCACTAAAACCGGCGGGGGCTTGTAATGCAGTGTAATGGGCTCTGCAGGGCGCGTTCGGTAATTACCGGCGCACTCGGCCACAGATTATTTTAAAGTGCTGCCGCGGTCGGTCTCGCAGGAGCAGCAGCAGCAGCAGCCGCCAGCTTTTTGTTGCCGTTGTGCTGAGATCTCTCTTCCTGTCTGCGGATCCCTTCACGGCGCCACGCCTGACTGCACTCGGGAACAATTAGCCGCTGCTGTAGAAATCCCCTCTCCGCTCCTTCGTCCCCCACCTAGTCATTACGGGACGCTTAGTAAGAGTTTACCTTTTATGACGTGTTTACGCCGGTAAAGTGGCGAGTGGAACGCACTTGTAACTACTTTGCCCTCTCATCTAATCGTCACGGTTTCGGATATCGCGGCGGCATGGAGACGGTGGCTCCGCTACGGAAATTGACCGGAGAACAATGTAAACAATACGACTAGGCTCGTGACAAAAACGGTACTGTTCCAGCAAAGATCAGCAATGCCTGGAGAAGTTTCAACCGAACTTGACACACACATGGCTCCACACCGAGGAACGTTTACCGTGGGCGATGGTGTGCGGTTGTAGCAGGGGGAGGGAAGGGAGAGGGAAGGAGGTAAGACAAGCGTACCGTTTCTGCCTGGGGCCGGAAGCAAGCACAATTACAGAACACCTCAAGCAATTTCAGTCAGTACATAGAAAAATATATGGCTGGGATAAGCGACCGTATTGTTAGTGTGGCTATGTGAGGGACTGAGACGCAAAAACAGTCTAAAACAGAATGTTCTACTCGAGATTTCTGGGATGACTGGAGGCAGTCTTGTTTACATTTAATGGCCGAAGTTGGCGGCCGGATTGGATGCCAGATTAAGCATTTGGAGACAAGTCGTTTGACACGCTAAGCATACTTCTGGAACATTTAGAGCCGTCGTGACATTTTTTTATTCTTTATTTTATTTTAGTTTAGTTTGTTTTCTGTCATCAGTCTTCTGACTGGTTTGATGTGGTCCGGCGCGAGTTCCTCTCTTGTGCCAACCTCTTCATCCCAAAACAGCACTTGCATCCTACGTCCTCGATTATTTGCTGCACATGTTCCAGTCTCTGTCTTCCTCTACGATCTTTAACCTCTATAGCTCCCGCTAGTACCACGGAAGATATTCCCTGGTGTCTTAACGGATGTCGTACCATCCTGCCCCTTCTTCATATCAGTTTTCTCCATATATTCCTTTCGTCGCCGATTCTGCGGAAAAACTCCTCATTCCTTACCTTATTAGTCCACCCGATTTTCAACATTCTTCTGCAGCGCCACATCTTAAATGCTTCGAATCTCTTCTGTACCACTTTTCACACAGCCGTTGTTTCTACGCCATACAATCTGTGGTTTAAAAGTACATTCCTCGAAATTCCTTCCACAAATTAGAGCCTACGTGTAATGGGCTTTTCTTGGCCATCTATGCCAGTGATAGTCTGCTTTTCGTGTCCTCCTTGGGCCGGCCGGAGTGGCCGTGCGGTTCTAGGCGCTACAGTCTGGAGCCGAGCGACCACTACGGTCGGAGGTTCGAATCCTGCCTCGGGTGTGGATGTATGTGATGTCCTTAGGTTAGTTACGTTTAATTAGTTCTAAGTTCTAGGCGACTGATGACCTCAGAAGTTAAGTCGCATAGTGCTCAGAGCCATTTGAACCATTTTGTCCTCCTTGCTTTGCCGACCACGAGTTATTTTGCTGCCCTAGGTAGCAGATTTCCTTAACTTAATCTACTTCGTGATCACCAATCCTGATATTAGGTTTCTCGATGTTCTCAGTTCACCTGCTTCCCATTATCTTCGTCTTTCTTTGATTTCTCTTAGTCCATAGCCCATACTCATTAGACTATTCATTCTATTGAGCAGATCCTGTAATTCTCCTTTACTTTGACTGAGGATAGCAATATCATCAGCGAATCTTGTATTTGATATCCTTTCCCATTGAATTTTAATTCCACTCTTGCGTCTTCCTTTTATTTCTGTCATTGCTTATTCGATGTATGAATAGTAGAGGCGAAAGACTACATCCCTGTCTTACACCCTTTTCAATCCGAGCACTTCGTTCTTGGCCTTCCACACTTATTGCCCCCCCCCCCTTTCCACCCTCCTTTGGCTCTTTTACGCATCATACATTACCGTCTTTCCCTACAGCTTACTCCTGTTTTTCTCAGTATTTAGAACATTTTGCACCATATGACTGCCAGCGCTTTTTCTGGCAATGCCTATGAAAGTGTCTTGATTTTTTTGTCTTGTTTCTATTATCAACTACGTCAGAACAGCCACTCTGGTGCCTCTACCTTTCCTTAAGCCAAATTGATTGTCATGTGACAGACCCTCAGTTTTCTTTTCCATTTTATGTACGTTGTTCCTGCAGCAACTTGGTTGCATGAGCTGTTAAGCTGATTGTGTGATAAATCTCGCACTTGTCGGCTCTTGCAATCTTCGGGACTGTGTGGATGATGTTTTCCGAAAAGTTAGATAGTACATCGCCAGACTCATGGATTCTACACCCCAACGTGAATAGTTTTGTTGCCACTTCCACCAATGATGTTAGGAATTCTCGTGGAATGTTATCTATCCTTTCTGCCTCATTCGATATGAAGTCTTCCCCTACGTCACAGGTGAAAATCGTCGCACGCATTAACAAAGTCTTCCAAAGTACAATCCACGGCCTGTGAACGCTTACACGATCAGTAAGACGATGTCACAAGCTGCTTTATAATTCGAAGTGCTGCTGCAAGGCCGATGTTAGTCGCTAATACAGTTACACGCCGTAATTTATGGCAACCAGCTGTTCTAGCATTGTCCGCGGTGTCTCGTGGGCACCTCCTGGTGCTGATCACAATGTATTTCAGTGATGTGTGGTCTTCGTATTGATGCCTGAGTCTCCTTTAGGTCGAGATACTATAGAAGGGGAAGGAAATATATAAATTTAGGAATATACCGATGGCGTAAGTCACCTCTCGTACCTCTGTTTCTGTGAGTGGGCAAGGAAGGTGGGGTGGAGAGGGGTCAGTGGTGATGAATAATCACAGCCCTTTAATGCAGGAACACTTCCAAACAAGCTGGGAAGAAATTACTTAAATCTGAAAAAATTTGCTTTTTGAATTAAATATTTAATATTAGTTAAATAAAGAATGACCGCCTTCAGAGACAAAACGATATTTTATTTCAATTCACGATGCATTTCAAGCCCAGGGGGGTTATATTTGGGTGCTCATAATGCGTCTTGCACTGAAATAACATGACTGTTTGTGACTGAAGGTGGTTGCTCTTTATTTTACGAAACTAACACAGTCACGGAAGAAAGGCTAACACTAACGGATAAAATTAAAAAGAAAAAGAAATACACAAATTTGCCGTCAGTGCCCATCGGCTCGTCCTTAGCTTCTGTGGACGCCACGGCTTGCTTCCGGTATCCAGTGAAAGCGGGGCCTTTGTCCAGCGTGGAGATAATGAGGCGGGACTTCATGTAATCCTTCTAAATGCGTTGTGGTTGGAGCTGGCTATTTTACCTTAAGGACTAGTGTCTTCCACATTATGGCAAACCATCATGCTGGCCACTAAATCCGCGACACCGAGAAGGATAGCAAATAACAAAATTTTATTTACTGGATGTTGACGTTACAGTAAGTTACACTAACAAGAATACAAGAGTAAATTTGTAAGTGATCTGGGGCTATACACTGTAAGAACTTAAGTACACAGCGCTGACAACAACAACAACAACAACAATTCTAACCGGGCTGGGTTTGGAGTGGAACTCAGTTTGTATGACAGATACAAGTACTTCATTGTTTTAAATAACATGGTTGGAGGTAAAACAACGGTAAACAACAAATTATCGCTTAATTAAACTGTCAAAATCGCAAATAAAAGTTTATTTAAAAATGATGACAAGTTTCAGCCTTTGTGCTGGTGCTGGGTATCTTCAGATCCACGGCAGTATATGGCTGTCGGCGGTGCACCGAACAGTTGTGTGATGCCATGGCCGTGGCCGACTTCAGGCATATACTGCCTTAGGTCTGTGGGTGGCCAGCCTAGGGGTCTAAATCGCTGCCCTCCTTTTTTTTTTTTTTTTTTAAGTCATCAGTCTTAAGACTGGTTTGATGCAGATCGCCGCGAATTCTTCTCCCGTGATAACCTTCTTTTTATCTCAGAGTAACAGCTGCAGCCTGCGTCCTCAGTTATTTGTCGATGTACTCCAATCTCTATCCTCCTCTACAGGTTTTGTTCTCTACAGCTCCCTCTAGTACCACGGAAGTTGTATCTTGATGTATTAATAGATATCCTGCCATCATCGGCATGCAAACTTAAGCTATTGTGAACCGTTTTGGTTTGCTGTCGATTCTGATAGAACAACCATACCATTCACTCTATGACTTACTATTCATAACGAACCCTACTACCGTTGTACCACTGTCTGCTGCTGTTGATATTATTCTATACTCGTCTGACCATAAATCCTTGCCTCCTTTCCATTTTACTATATTTAGAATAAGCCTAAGCACTTCGCTTATCAGTGATTTGTTTTCCTTCCACGTTCAAACTTCTGAGATTCCACGCCCCACCTCGTAGAACGTTACCCTTTCGTTGCTTATTCAATTTTTTTTCTCATGATCACCTTTCCCTTGGCAGCCCCCTCCCGAAGATCCGAATGGGCGCTAGCCCGGAAGACTTTGCCAATGGAGAGATCATTGTGATACTTTTTTCAGTTACAGGCCACACGTTCTGTGAATACACATTATAAGTTTTTAGGCAGTGGTTTCCATTGCCTCCTGCAATCTTATGCCATTGATCATTGTTCAGCGTTTTAGGGGCAGTTTCCCACACCAAGGGCAAGGGAGCGCCCTGAAATTCTGTCCGTTCCTCTGCCCTCTTTGACAACGCCGCTGGAAGAACGGGTATGACTTATTGTGCTGGAAGTCATCGGCCGCCATTGCTGGTGATTTTTATTCGAAATTTAAGCCGTGAAGAAGTTCTAATACGGGACCGAATGCGTTTTGACTGCTAGTCAAAGACGCTACCCCTTCACAAGGCGCGCAAGATAAAATGATCATCATTTTTAAATAAATGATTATTTGCAAATCTTGACTGTTTCATTAAGGTATACAAGTATATCATTCCATGCCGTTCAACTCCAGCGTTCGCCGGTCGTAGTGACTTGGGAGCGATGACGAGCCATTCCCTCGGCAACCCTTCGACGGGATCTCTCCTTGGGTGCGCTATGGAGGCCGTGCTGTCAGGGTCGACAGCCGATTACCCTCCGTATGGAGGAATGCCAATAAAGTATGACTTAACGCTCTTTTTGAAAGACATCTTCACGGAAATCTGGAAAGTACGGCACAGCAACCGGCCCTCACAACTAAGAAACCTATCGCCTGCTGACCAAATTAACGGTGATGTAAACTAGAGGTGACTTTGTTCTGTCCCCAATGGCAACCGATGCCATCTTGTCTTGCCACAATGACGATGAAGAGCGCAATTCAGTAACTTCCGCTCGTTCTCGGAGTTTCCGAACACCAATACGTCCATTCCGATGCCTTCAGATCAGTGACTCACCTCAGAAGGCGACGTAATATGAGTACTGCGTCCAGTGTCGTCATCAGGTGCATAACTGTCGGCGCACCACTCTCTGCTGCTGTCTTCTCGGGCGCTAGTCGCTTGGGGTCATCAGGCTACTGCAAGGCGTTGCGTATAGCCCTCTTGAAACTTTGTACTTGAAATTGAGGGATGGGAAAGAAAGGGAAAGTTTGGGTGGGGAACTAGCCGGTGCAATGCAGCGTTCCTCGTCTATTAACCCATTACTTGAAAACTATTGATCCCCGTAAGAGTCCGGATGATGTTAGTGCATCCTCAATGAAGCAGGTGTTATGTAGCCGTCACGCTATCACAGAAATGTACATACAATGAAAGGACAGCAGCCACGGAATACCTCCTAATATCGTGTCATGCTTCCTTTTACCTCGCTTAGTGTAGCAACTCGACGTGGCCTGGCCTCAACATGTTGGAAGGCCCTGCAGAAATATTGAGCCATACTGCCTCTAAAACCATCCATAATTGCGAAAATGTTGCCAGTGCAGGATTTGAAGAGACACCGTCGTTAGGCCCTAGATTCGTCTGGGCAGTCAGCTTCGCCGTCCTTCACCCCGGATGTGCATGGCCCATCGTGCACCTCGGTACCTGTTTTGGATAGCCACATTTTGCCATGCGCGGCATATCTTAACCACGGAGGCACGAAAACAATTCACAGACATAGCCGCTTCGGAAATGCTTCCACCCTTGATCCGAAAGCCAATGATCTTGTCTCTTTTGACGTGGGATGTATCTCTCCGTTTCCGCATTTCGACAACGCCTACACAGTTTTATGTCCCACCCCCCCCCCCCCCCACCCCCACCCCCGTAAGGCTTGATCTACCCTACATTGCTAGTGCTGCCACCTGTCGTCTGTGTGAGGTTATTGCATGTTGCTGACGTCAAACGTAGGCGGTGATCACATTAATGTGACTGGAGCGTATTTGAACATGACGGCTTTTCATTACAACTGATTAAAAAGAGATTTTGTAAACATGAAGAGTTCACTGACAGTAAAATTTTTGTCAGAACCTTCAGTTTGCGAACTCTGTTTCTTACTTTACATTATCATTGGAAATGACACAAGTTTCTTCCATCCAGAAGGCCAGACGTTTAGTATGGCCATTTTCCGCAACATGTGTATAAATATTCGTCTTGTAAGTTCAAACGCCTTTTTATTGCTGGAGTCGATTACTTATTTCCGTCTCACCAGCTGCGACATAGTCGCGCTGTCAAATGTTTTTTATTCCTATCTTGGATCACAATATCAATTCTTTTGACGATGACCGGTTTCAATCCGTAATGACCCTTCCTCAGATCTTTTCTACACCATGTCCTAAAGTGATAAGGCCATAATGGCATCGTCAAAACATCTAAATATAATCAGCAAGGCATCGTCACATAGATCTAAAATAAGATGTAGAGTAGGCCACCGTCGTCCACTCAGTCATTATTGCAACTGGCTACTGAAGTACAGTAGCTACCAGAAATCTGTTTGCCTACGTCCTACCTAGATGTTGCTACTGTGGGCTTAGATGTAGTCGTCATTTACACAAAAAAAATAATCTGGCAAAATACATTAGGTAGCAGACTTTTAAATATTGATAACTGTCATAGAAACCAATTGTGATATATTAAGAGACGAATACAGTTACCCATACATATCACGATGTGTGTAAAGCCCTCTAGTGGATAAGTTCTTGCGATCGGTGCGCGCCTAAATAACATCCTGGCGGCCGACCCAACAGAGGGCGCTGATCATTGATCTGTCTTTTCAGCTGACATATAGACATTTTATCTTTCATAGGTAATTTATAGATTGCTACAGGCAATGTATCATGTATATTAATTTTTGACCGTAAATTCACCATAAAAGGGTTGGACCTATTCTCTTCGTATATTTCCTTTTAATAATTTTATATGGGTAACTGTATTCGTCTTTTAATATATCACAATTGGTTTCTATGATAGCTATCAATATTTAAAAGTCTGCTACATGTATTTTACGTAATGTGTTTTTATCCGATTATGTTTTTTGCGTAAATGATGACTACACCTAAGCCCACAGTAGCGACAACTAGGTAGGATGTAGGCAAACAGATTTCTAGTAGCAAGTGTACTTCAGTAGACAGTTGCAATAATGACTGTGTGGACGATGTGGTCTATTCTACACTTTTTTTAGATCTACGTGACGATGCTGTGCTGATTATATTTATATGTTTTGACGATGCCATTATGGCCTCATCACTTTAGGACATGGTGTAGAAAAGATCTGAGAATGGTCATTACGGACCGAAACCGGTCATCGTCAAAAGAATTGATATTGTGATCAAAGACTGGAATAAGAAACATTTGACTTATTTCCGTTCCAGACGCGTTTCGCCTTTTTTTTTTTTGTTGAGGACAAGCCGAACGATTAACTAACAAATCCCGTGAATACACTTCTAACATTAAAGACAAAAAGCTTCTGTAAAGTAAATAAATTTGAGAAATCACCAAGGAAAGATTTGTGAATTTATAAAAGGAGTGTTTCTTAACTGATCTCAGCCTGTCACTGAAAAATCTTTGAAGCGTAGAAAATTGCGTATGTTTTGTTCAGGAAATGCTTTTTCAGAGTAGCAGTTCTCTAACATTCCACTGGAATACCTTCCCGTGTACTCCTACCACATAAACCTGGGGAGGTAGGTTGGGTAGCCATGTAGCGGCTGTTTCTCGGCCACGGCAGATAAGCCACGGATAGGACAGGAGAGCAGCGAAGCTTTATATATCGTCCTGGCGGTAATTGCGTAGCTGTCTCTCGGCCACATACACTGCCGTAAGTGGAACGCACGCTGGGACAACTTAATTTCCGGCGTGCTTCCCACGCCATCTTGGCTAACTGGCAAGTTAATTTTCAATTTGTGGTAGACCAATGTAACGTACAAAATTCCCGGCACCCTGGCCTTAAATGTGTAACACATTCTCTCTCCGTACACAGAACTTTATTCGGATTTTTCTTGCAACCTGTGATTTCAAAGGAAAGCTGGCGCGCCATTGTTTAATTCACTGAGTTTACGAACTAGTCAAACGAAACGAAATGTGAACTGCATGTGTCTTTCTTGAGTATATCTACAGCTACATGACTATTGTTCAATTTATTCTTAAGAGGGTTCATATAACCAGTTTCCGACAAATTCTCCACCGCTACACTTGCGAATAGCACCCGGGAACAATTAACACCTTACATTTCCTTCCGAGCTCTGTTGGCTCCGATAGTAATTTCTCCCTATGCGGATTATAGTCAACAAAACATTTTCTAGATCTTTTCGCAGGTGATTGTCTACAACTGTTAAATAATTTGAAACAACGATATCTGTGCCAACAACTGGACAAGGTACATTATACGCCGTCTACGGTGGCTTTTCAGTGTTTATAATATGTTCATGTCATGTAAACACATGTGCTACTGTGTACTGAGTCTTTGTAACATAACAATCATCTGTGAGCGTTATTACATGGACATGGCCATTTGCACAGTGTACTTTATGGTTTTTAAATATTTTACTTATGACAAAACTTTTATAATGTGCTGTTCGTTATCCATATGACAACTTGGCGTGACGTCCAACTTAAAATGAACACGTTTCAAAACAAAGATTTTTTTAAGAGCTGAAGCGACAACGAAGTCTATGGAAACTGGTTGTTTTAAATAGAGGAATATTTACGATTCAACCAATCATTACCGTCATAAATGAACCATACAAATGTATAACATACATAATTAACATAATATTCGTAACACGGTGCATATAAACACGCTGTGCCTTGACACATTTAAGTGTGGAGTTATCATCAAGTGTGCACTATTGTAATTATGCCACGTACATCGCGTCTATAGGGACTCTATTACGACAGGAATATTACGACAATTACATATGTTCTGTATGGTTCACATAAGGCGGAAATGTGTCGTTGACCCGTTGATGTACGATGTTTTTCTCCTTGAAGCTGATTGTTACAATCGAAACCAGTAGAGAATGAACGTCAAATTGTACAGCCGATAGCACAAATATGGTTCTTCCACAATATTTTCTCATTCGCAGAGGAAAGTTGGTGATTGAAACGGTATGAAAAGCTCGCACCGCAAAGAAAAATGCCTTTGTTTTAATGGGTGCCACCCCATTTTGCGTGACATATCCACGACACTCTCTACCATATTTCGTAGTAATATAAAACGAGCTTTGAACTTCTTGTACGTCCTCCGTCAACCCTGAGTGGCAAGGACTCCACACCGCGCAGAAATATTCTATAAAAAGACGGACAAGCGTTGTGGAGGCAATCTCTCTAGCAGATTTGTTGTATCTTCTATCACTTCATTTAGTAAAATGCAATCTTTGGTTCGCCTTTTCAGTAATAAGTTTTTTTCTGCGTGATGGTTCGAATTTAATTCATAATTGTAAACCATTTAGTTGAATTAACAGCCTTTAGATTTTTACGATTTACTGCTTAATCGAAATTTAGCGGGATTTTTTTAATACCCATGCGGAGGACCTCACAGTTTTTACTGCATAGGGTCAATGTCCATATTTTTGAGCCATGTACATATCTTGTCTAAATTATTTTGTAATTTATTTTGATATTCTGATGACTTTACTAGACGGCAAACGACATCATCACCCACAATCAGTCTAAGAGGGCTGCTCAAATTGTCTTCTAAATTGTTCACATTGACTGAGAACAGCAGAGGAGTTATAACACTTCCTCGGGAAGCCGAATATAGCAGCTCGTTTTCACTAGGTGACTTCACGACAAGTACTATCAACTGTGTCCTTCAGGAAATCATGAATCCGATCACACAACTGAGACAATACTCCACAGGCCCGCAATTTGAGTAAAAGCCTGTTTTGAAGGACGGTGTGAAAAACATGAAAGATTAGAGATATGGATAGTACTTTTTACTTCGTGTGAATAGAGCGAGTTTCATAACAACGAATTGTCCTGAATCCATGCTGATTATCTGTCAATAGATCGTTTGGTTAGAGGTAATTCGTAACAGGCAAACAGTGTGTATGTACCAAAATCAAACTGCAAATCGATGTCATTGACATCTGTCTACAATTCAGCTGACCACTTCTATTTCCTTTCCTGTCTACTGTCGTTGCCTGTGCAACTTTCCAGTTTTTAGGAACCGATCTTTCATCAATCATTCAATTTGCCTGCTAAAAATGGAGCTATTTCATCACCGTAATCTGAAAGGAAACTTATTTATCTAGTGCCTGAACCGGAAAACTTTTCTTTATTAAGTAACTTAAGCTGCTTCGGCTCCAAATCGGCAGCTGTCCTTGATGCGAATTTTGGAATTTTTACTGCGTCTTCTTTGGTGAAAGAATTTCGGAAAATGGAATGTAGTAGCGTTGCTTTGGTAGAGCTGTCGCCAGCAATATTAACACTCCTACGTATTGTCGTCTTTTTTCCATAGTGGGAGTTACACAAGATATGTAGTTCAATACCATACTTGGCAACGATAATAAAAATCTTGTTAAGACCAAACGTGTTTCGCTTTATTTCAAAGCATTTTCAGTGGTCAGGTTTTTTTGCTTCTTACGTCATCCTTCACGTTATTCTGCAAATACGTGGTAGATTTTAGCGCAATATAAAGACGTGAATATATTTAAATGGTTCAAATGGCTCTGAGCACTATGGGACTTAATATCTATGGTCATCAGTCCCCTAGAACTTAAAACTACTTAAACCTAACTAACCTAAGGACAGCACACAACACCCAGTCATCACGAGGCAGAGAAAATCCCTGACCCCGCCGGGAATCGAACCCGGGAACCCGGGCGCGGGAAGCGCGAACGCTACCGCACTAACACGAGCTGCGGACAAATGAAGGGGAGCCAACAGCACCCGATGTTCCCAGGCGGTCACCCATCAAAGTAGTAACCGGGCCCGATGTTGCTTGACTTCGGTGAGAATATATTTAGTGTTAGTGACAGGACTGTTCACTAAAATCTACCAAATATGTATAGAAGAACGTGAAGAACGACGTAAGAAACAAAAATAAAACCTAACCGCTCAAGATGCTTTATAACCAAGCGAAGCACGATTATTCATAATAAAACTTTTATTACCGCCACAAAAAACGGTATTAACATATAAAACTTCTATTACCATTCCTACCTCGCCGTGAAAATATTGATTACGTTTTTCCACTGCCATACAATACCGGATGCTCAGTATGGTGACTACTAAATTACGTACCAGCTCAGAACTGGTGCCAGTATGAATGTACGATATGGCTGGCTGCAGAGACAGATGACGCTTCCATGGAGCTATAATCATAAACACGATGAAATGTTCCTTCCGACATGCATGCATACCCGAAGGAACAAGCACTGCGGCGAATACTGCCGTTATGAAATATATTAAGTTTATTCACAGTTACGAATATGGTAACCAATTAGCTGTATTATGGAATGACGACAATCAACATTTTTGCCGGACCGAGACTCGAATCTGGATTTCCCGCTAATCGCGACCGGTCGCTTTACCATTTGGGTATCCGTACACGACTCACAGTCAGATGTAAACTTCCGTATGTCGTCATCCATGTGCCTACAACCTGTACTCATACAGCCATTATGTATATTCCCGTCCACAGGGCACATTTTACTTGAAAGTCGATTACCCGGTGTCGACGGATAAATACCGTGAGTGGTCCTACGATAACCGAATGGTAAGGCGACCGTTCGTAATAAGCGGGAAATCCGGGTTCGAGTACCTGTCCGTCATAAATTTTCATTGTCGTCATTCCATTTTACAACTAATGGTTACACATATTCGCAACTGCAAACACATTTAATGTGTCATAATGAACGGTGCTGTATTAACATCTACATAAATATTCTGCACGCCATTAGAGTGTCCTTGGCAGAGATCTACTTCGTACCGATATTAGTCATTCTCTATCCCAATCGAGTATCGAGCGAAGAAAAATGAGTATCTATGCTTGTAGTCCCATAATCCATAAGCAAGATAAACAACTGAGGCAGCAGGGCTCTCAACCAGCCTTCGTCGAGTACCGTTTATTTGAAGTTATCCGACAGGTTTTCTCTAAAAGAACGTCCCTTTTCTTCGAACAATTTTCATTTAAGTTCACTAAGATTTCTGTGTTAAACTTTTGCTACGGCCATACCGATCCATGTTCATGGCCTCACTGAATACGTTAGATGTTTGCTCTCATATCGACAGCGACATCTAGGGCAGGAGCAATACTTCATAACAGGTCTACGTGAGTAAAGAAGTATTTTACATTTTATTACTATGTTATCAGCAGGGCAAATATCACTTAGCTGAACGTTAAAGTTTATGTTTTTTGAAGTTTTCTAAAAAAATTCAGTTTTACAAAACAGCCTTCTGCAAAACACAAAAGTTTTATTTTGGCAAGGTATTATTCGGCACCTACGTGACACGTTCTTTGGATTTCAGTTTCCTTCTTACGCTTATCATTGCTGTTGTGGCCTTCAGTCCAGAAACTGGTTTGATGCAGCTCTCCATGCTGCTCTACCCTGTGCAAGCTTCTTCAGCTACAAGAAACTACTACAATCTACATTCTTCTGAATCTGCTTAGTGTATTCATCTCTTGGTCCACCTCCACGATTTTTACTCTCCACGCTGCCCTCCAGTACTAAATTGGTGATTCCTTGACGCCTCAGAACATGTCCTACAACCGATCCCTTCTTCTTGTCAAGTTGTGCCACAAATTCCTCTTCTCCCCAATTATTTTCAGTACCTGCTCATTAGTTAGGTGATCTACCCATCTAATCCTCAGCATTCTTCTGTAGCACCACATTTCGAAAAATTCTGTTCTCTTCTTGTCTAAGCTATTTATCGTCCACGTTTCACTTGCATACATGGCTACACTCCACACAAATAATTTCAGTTGATGCTAACAAATTTCTCTTTTTCAGAAACGCTTTCATTTCCGTTGCCAGTCTACATTTTATATCTTCTCTACTTCGACCATCATCAATTATTTTCCTCCCCTAATAGCAAAACTCATTTACTACCTTAAGTGTTTCATTTCCTAATCTAATTCCTTATCAGCGCCTGATTTAATTTGACTACATTCCATTATCCTAGTTTTGCTTTTGTTGTTCATCTTATAGCGCCCCTTCAAGACACTGTCCATTCCGTTCAACTGCTCTTCCAGGTCCTTTGCTGTCTCCGACAGAATTACAATGTCGTCGGTAAACCTCAAAGTTTTTATTTCTTCTCCATGGGTACAGCACGTATGTTTCGTCATGGTGGAATACACAAGGAAACGAGAAATTTGATTTGCTTCGAAAGAAAATGGTGTGTTTTTCGTCTGAGGCGTGAACCAGAGCATGAAACTTATTCCGGACGTCACTCCATCTTGAATGGAACACATGTGGAATAGCGTACTTTGTATGAATTGATTTTCGTTTTAGAGTCTCACAAAACATAGCTTCGTTAAAGGGCATCTGATTTCGATAATCGATGGTTTCGTATTGTTCTATTGCTCCAATAATGATTCTTAGAATAATAATGGTACAAAAAAAAAAGTTCTTGGTTGGATACAATATGATAGGACCATTATTGGAATAACTTTTTGTCATATTATTAATGTTAAGCAGTTATTTCAGCTTGATGCACCCGACCGGTTAAAACAGATACCGGTATTTCACTCCGAATAACCGGTATTTTTTCGGTATTCGTTTGGTCTCGGTAAAAGCAAGTGCTTTTTATTTTTTATTAATAAGCGAGAAGAATATAATAATTCCAATCCCAAAGAAAGCAGGCGTTCACAGATGTGAAAATTACCGAACTATCAGTTTAATAAGTCACGGCTGCAAAATACTAACGCGAATTCTTTACAGGCGAATGGAAAAACTAGTAGAAGCCAGCCTCGGGGAAGATCAGTTTGGATTCAGTAGAAATATGGGAAGATGGAAGCCAATACTGACCCTACGACTTATTTTAGAAGCTACATTAAGAAAAGGCAAACCTACGTTTCTAGCATTTGTAGAGAAAGCTTTTGACCATGTTGACTGGAATACTCTCTTTCAAATTCTGAATGTGGTAGGGGTAAAATACAGGGAGCGAAAGGCTATTTACAATTTGTACAGAAACCAGATGGCAGTTATAAGAGTCGAGGGACATGAAAGGGAAGCAGTGGTTGAGAAAGGAGTGAGACAGGGTTGCAGCCTCTCCCCGATCTTGTTCAATCTGTATATTGAGCAAGCAGTAAAGGAAACAAAAGAGAAATTCGGAGTAGGTATTAAAATCCATGGAGCAGAAATAAAAACTTTGAGGTTCGCCGATGACATTGTAATTCTGTCAGGGACAGCAAAGGACTTGGAAGAGCAGTTGAACGGAATGGACAGTGTCTTGTAAGGAGGATATAAGATGAATATCAACAAAAGCTAAACGAGGATAATGGAATGTAGTCAAATTAAATGAGGGAATTAGATTAGGAAACGTCCGCAGCTCGTGGTCATGCGGTAGCGTTCTCGCTTCACGGATTCGATTCCCGGCGGTGTCAGGGATTTTCTCTGCCTCGTGATGACTGGGTGTTGGGTGATGTCCTTAGGTTAGTTAGGTATAAGTAGTTCTAAGTTCTAGGGGATGATGACCATAGATGTTAAGTCCCATAGTGCTCAGAGCCATTTGAACCATTTTAGATTAGGAAATGAGACACTTAAAGTAGTAAAGGAGTTTTGCTATTTGGTGAGCAAAATAACTGATGATGGTCGAAGTAGGGAGGATATAAAATGTAGACTGGCAATGGCAAGGAAAGCGTTTCTGAAGAAGAGAAATTTGTTAACATCGAGTATAGATTTAAGTGTCAGGAGGTCGTTTCTGAAAGTATTTGTATGGAGCGTAGCCATGTGTGGAAGTGAAACATGGACGATTAATAGTTTGGACAAGAAGAGAATAGAAGCTTTCGAAATGTGGTGCTACAGAAGAATGCTGAAGATTAAAGGGTAGATCACGTAACTAATGAGGAGGTAGTGAGCAGGATTGGGGAGAGGAGGAGTTCGTGGCACAACTTGACTAGAAGGAGGGATCGGTTGGTAGGACATGTTCTGAGGCATCAAGGGATCATCAATTTAGTATTGGAGGACAGCGTGGAGGGTAAAAATAGTAGAGGAAGACCAAGAGATGAATACACTAAGCAGATTCAGAAGGATGTAGGCCGCAGTACGTACTGGGAGATGAAGAAGCTTGCACAGTGTTGAGTAGCATGGAGAGCTGCATCAAACCAGTCTCAGGACTGAATACCACAACAACAACAACAAGCAAGTAAAAACCTGAATTATCAGTTAGCCATATCAGCAGCGCGAAAATTTTTCCTTTTCAAATAAACCTTTTCCTAAGAAAGGAATAATTTTTATTCGTAAAATTCGCACCGGTTTGAAATACTGCGTTATTACAGAAAGTGGAAAATGCAGAAAATGCGGTAAGTCTTTTTTTTTTTAATAGTAGTGCAGACAGAGACGAGAACAAACGCATGGATAAGAATTGGTACAGCATTGCTGAGACAACGAAGTCCCTGTTGCCATGTGTGCGGGCTTAAGGTGCGTTTGTACGCGCTGTATGTAAGGCTTGCCCCCACCTGGTCTTTAGTTTCTCGCTGTCGTTGGCGCACTTCCGTCGTATTGCCGAATGGCACCAGCCCTAGTCTGGAAATACTTCTACAAACTGATGTAACAATGAAATATTGTGATTCATTTGGTTTAGAGATTGAAGATTTGTCTGCCATTTCTACTAAGTAATAAAAAGGACGGAAATTATGGTAACTAATAAACTGATACTTAACAGCAATTCATTTATGATACTCAATCAAACTAGAAAGAAGCCGATCTTCTTCCTGTGTCTACATAATGGGCTTTTATGTACTTGTAGCCCTTCAAAACGTATAAATTAAAACGAAAAACAGCTTTCACCCTTTAGCACTGACTATATGTAATGCCCAAATAGTGGCATGATCCTCGGATACAAAATGATTTCTCAGCACGATTTCAAAAACATATAATCAATAGGAGAACAATGGTGACTTTTCGAAATATTCAACAACTTATCACCTCTCGAGAAAAGCAGCGAACTTTGGGCGAACAAGTATCCTTTTAGTTGCTTATTTAACTGAATATTTTTGATTCTATATATCTCGAAAATAAGTGAAAACTTTTGAATTTTTTCGATTTCTATGTTTATTGCAGGAAATTTGGAAATAAAAAAAAACGAAATCTGTTGTCTCGTAAACCCGTTATTTTAATCTGTTTTAACAGTCAGGTTAAAATGGCGTGAAAAAAAATAGGATATCACCGAAAACCGGTTGTTTCAGCTATCACTGCCATCCCTACTTGTTAGTGCTACTTTACAACAGCAAGGTCGCCTACTGATCTTCCGTACTAACAATAACTCACGACTGGCCTTACACATGCTTCGCTAATAGACAAATCGACGAATAGAAAACGACTGCAACGCCACGGTTCATAAACTTCATACTCGCGGAACTACAGCTGGAATGAAAAAAGCCGCTAGTTGTGACTAACAGCGGCGCCTTACATCTACATACATACTCCGCAATCCACCATACGGTGCTTGGCGGAGGGTACCTGGTTCAAATGGTTCAAATGGCTCTGAGCAATATGGGACTTAACATCCATGGTCATCAGTCCCCTAGAACTTAGAACTACTTAAACCTAACTAACCTAAGGACATCAAACAACACCCAGTCATCACGAGGCAGAGAAAATCTCACCTCGTACCACAACTAGCATCTTCTCTCCCTGTTCCACTCCCAAACAGACCGAGGGAAAAATGACTGCCTATATGCCTTTGTACGAGCTCTAATCTCTCTTTTTCTTTGTGATCTTTCCGCGAAATATAAGTTGGCGGCAGTAAAATTGTACTGCAGTCAGCCTCAAATGCTGGTTCTCTAAATTTCCTCAGTAGCGATTCACGAAAAGAACGCCTCCTTTCCTCCAGAGACTCGCACCCGAGTTCCTGAAGCACTTCCGGAACACTCGCGTGATGATCAAACCTACCAGTAACAAATCTAGCAGCCCGCCTCTGAGTTGCTTCTATATCCTCTCTCAATCCGACCGGATAGGGATCCCAAACGCTCGAGCAGTGCTCAAGAATAGGTCGTATTAGTGTTTTATAAGCGGTCTCCTTTACATATGAACCACATCTTCCCAAAATTCTACCGATGAACCGAAGACGACTATCCGCCTTCCTCACAAATGCCATTACATGATTGTCCCACTTCATATCGGTCTGCAATGTTACGCACAGATATTTAATCGACGTGACTGTGTTCAAGAATGGTTCAAATGGCTCTGAGCACTATGGGACTTAACATCTATGGTCATCAGTCCCCTAGAACTTAGAACTACTTAAACCTAACTAACCTAAGGACGTCACACAACACCCAGTCATCACGAGGCTGAGAAAATCCCTGATCCCGCCGGGAATCGAACCCGGAAACCCGGGCGTGGAAGACGTGACTGTGTCAAGCGCTACACTACTAATGGAGTATTCAAACTTACGGGACTCTTTTTCCTGTTCATCTGCATTAATTTACATTTATCTATATTTAGAGTTAGCTGGCATTCTTTACACCAATCACAAATCCTGTCCAAGTCATCTTGTATCCTCCTACAGTCACTCAACGACGACATGTAGCGTTGCTCTTGGGGACCGAAAAGAAAAAGAATTGTTATTTTATATATATATATATATATATATATATATATATATATATATATTTGTTTAAAAAAATGTCGAAAAAGTGAATATTTTGGTGGGCCACTTGGCGACAGAATCAGGGATTGATTACACTATTATAATAGTATGCGTTGAGGATTAAATACCTGAATAAGAGCAGCATATTGATATATTTGAGATCGTTCGGAAGAAACATCATTTCTGTGCAATTTTATAGTCGCGATGTAGTCATACCTGGAACAACACTATAGGACCAGAAGGTTTATAGACTTTAAAAGAAATGCAACACTACACAATTAAAAAAAAAAAGTTGATTTAGAAATAATAAGAAAACGATAATGTTCCTTCTGCCTCATGCTGCGTTCGGCTCGTCATCGTGATCGTAATTTCTGGTGATGAACTAACACAAAATAATTATCATTCAAGTAAATAAGGAGATGGAAATCATCAAGGTTAATTTACTAAAATAATCACACTTATCTTTAACACACCTTTTTTTTAGTGCTACGTACCTTTTCATATTAAATTACAATAGATGACCATTGTGGTTAAATACTTTATACATAACAGTCAAAATGTCCTCTTGATGCTGTCAGTTCGTAATCAATTACAAGAAACTACATGTTTTCTGATTGTAAAAATAACAATTAGCATATTCACTCAATATTATCATCAAGGTTAATTTACTAAAATAAGCACACTTATCTTTAACACACCTTTTTTTAATGCTACGTACCTTTTCATATTAAATTACAATATATGACCATTGTGGTTAAATACTTTATACATAACAGTCAAAATATCCTCTTGATGCTGTCAGTTCGTAATCAATTACAAGAAACTATATGCTTTCTGATTGCAAAAATAACAATTAGCATATTCACTCAATATTTTCACATAAAATATAAAACACCGTTGCGGAACGCAGCAAATCCGCGTCCGCCTTTCATGGAATACAAACAGTAAAAGGTGAAGCGCCAAATGCCTCATTTGTGTTGAAACAACAGAATTCTTTTTTATATCATTAATCGATACATGTACATAGAGATTTACAGGCACCGCGCAAGAACGGCAAAGATAAAGAATAATAGATTCTGTCGCTGCTATGCAGTGGTTCATTTCTTTTACTTTACAATTGTTCGACAACTTCAGGCGTGTACTATTGAGCGTATATTAATGTTTGTGAGGCGAAAATTACTAATATTACAGACACCTTCCCGTACATCAAGCATCATCAGCAAACAGTCACACATTGCTATCCACCCTATCCAACAGATCATTTATGTAGATAGAAAACAACAGCGGACCTACCACACTTCCCTGGGGCACTCCAGATGATACCCTCACCTCCGATGAACACTCACCATCGAGGACAACGTACTGGGTTCTATTACTTAAGAAGTATGCAACCCGCATCACTCGTTCCGTACTCGCTTCCCCACTATACTGGATTGGCCAGGCAAATTCACAACGTATCAACCTCAGAGAGTTTCAGGCCTTCCCATTATTCGTCTCTTTGGACGTGATGGGTACTGGACGAGGAGGAGGTCGAGGGAGGTAGTGGTTGAGGAAGTAGGATGAAGTATTAAGGGTGAAGCGGAAATCAGGCTGGTGCCCGATATGTGATACAACGCACAGCGTAGCTATGACTGCAGCGGTTATCTGTCCCCCGAGGGTACGGGACAGGAGGATTTGAGCACGTCACGCGAAGACGGCGGGACGACCGCAGAGACCGAAGCGGGGGCGGCACGCGAGTGCTGCGGCCCGGCTCGGCCCTGTCGGCCACGGCAGACTTGCAAATTGGCGAATTAGCGGCGAGGCCTGCGGCGTGGGGCCAGCCGGGGGACCTGTTGCCGGCGGCGCGTCGGCACGCGACGTCACGCGAGGGGACACGGCCGGCGCACGTGGCGCGGTCGGCAGCACGTGTCAGGCGGCGGGGGACCAGTGAGAGGATGGCTGTGCGGCGACCGACAGAGGCACACAGTGCTGCGCTCTCGTTAACCTGATGAAAGAAGCACGCACAAAAACTTTCAGAGAAAACAGCAACGTACGAGGGGCGCCGAGTAAGTAATTTTCTTTTCTCAGCTCATTTCAGTTGAAAAATTTCGGAAATTGCTGTGGGACATCGTGGAACAGTCCATGAGCCGTGGTGAAAACTGCTGTTTTGAATAGCGCGCCGCAGCGCGTTGTGTGAAGCAGTCGCCCTCCGTTTCTGGCGGTGGCGCCACAGTGGCAATCGCTGCTTTGGTGTCTCCCTCTTGTGTGAAAGGTGAGAGGTTGCCTGTCCACGTGCATTTAAGGGACGCTGTGAGCTCGCCAGTTGGTCAGTCTGGGTGAGTCCGGAGTCAGTCTGGTGTCATCTCTCGTTCCCAGCTTGCTAGTCTGTCTCTCGTCCGAATTTGTAGCGCAGTGAGAGAACTCAACCAGTGGTCGCCCGGTCGGGGGCTTAGTTCCTGCATCTGAGTCTGCACGTTAGGCCGCCAGTCTTCTCGAGTTGCTCAGGCAACGGTCATTGGCGGTTGGATCGATCGGTTGGTCGGTCGCGCACTGAGACACAAGATGACTTGTCCGCCTTGAGCGTCGGCGCATGGGAGGTCGCCACGTGAGTCCAGCGGGCCGCGCCGTATAGCGAGGGGTAGTGGCTTCGCGGTCGACACGAGAGCAACAGGAGTCAACCCACCACATAGGTCTGGCCGGGGCGAGCTGCGACGCCTTGAGACGGGAGATCGACGCGCCTTCCTGCGTCCGTTGAAGCGGCTGGCAGCGGACGGTTCGGGAGATCGTTTTGGGGGTGCTGCGCCAGGTCTTCGCTGGAAATCGCAGTTTATTAGAAGATAAGTGACTGATGATATGTTGTTTCATTAACTTGTTAAATTCTACTTGTTCTCTTGGTGAGGTCACCAGCCGCTTTGTTTTGGGGTCGTCCCACCATTCTTCTCCGTTTGCTCACCCGCGGGACGGTGGTTATTTATGAATTGGGTGCTCCGTTTTTCCCTTGTGGAGTAGGGCCGGGTTAGAGCAATCTGCGGTTCGGATTGTTCGGTAATCTCCCTATCGATCTAACGTACGTTAATAGCTGCCTCTGTAATGTTTGTCGGATTCGGTGTGATATCGAATTTATTGCTCGAAGTGTAATAGCTTAATTCCTGAAATATGTTTTTATCTTGCCTATCTTCTTGAGACGCGGTATATGTGTACTGTAGAGCATGTCTGGCCAACCTTGTATAATTTTATGTAATATTGTATTTCATGGGCCTTTATTTAAATGATCATTTTAGTGTATAAAGTTGACACCCTTACACCGTAAGACTTTTCTTAGAAGTTAAAAATCGAGTTGCAACTTTTAATTTTAGTGTTTTGTACCATTTCTATCCCTCCTACGGGGTGCATAGTTTGTGTGCTTGTGTGATTTGTTAAAACTTTTAGTTTAAAGTAATCTGGTGTGTTGCAGATTTGCACCAGAGTAGTCTTTCAGAGGTTGTTGTGAGCGGTCGTGACTACGGCCGTGTCAAAAGGAGCAGCAAGGTTCTCAGCCCGAAAGCTCATACAGTCAAAAATTTGTTTCTTTCTGCCCCTGAATAAATTGTACCTTGATATTTAGAGGGTGCTTTCTGCTTATAATTTTAAATCCGTTTCTTAAAAAAAAAGCTTTTACGAATAAAATTCCCATTTGTTAAAAGCAGTTTCATTTTGATTTTATCAGTTACTCCCTGGCAACTACTTCCATGCTCACATAGTGTGATTAAATGTGTTACTGTTCTTGATCAATCGCTAGTAAATAAAGAAAATTTTTAAGAAAAAGTTTTTGAAAGTAAATTCACGGTTCAGTCCACTTACAGTTTCATGAAGTTACGATAGGTGGTGGCGCTATAAGTAGCCTTCAAAAAAGCGTCTGTAGCTGGGGTGCATTCCAAGCAGACAGGTCATTAATGAGTTTCTTTTGGGGGAAAACCAGAGCTTCGCAGGTATTCCCAGGCGCTTGCAGAATGTACGCGCAGATCTGGTAGTGAACAAAAGCACGGTGAGTCGTTAGGCGAGGCGTCTGTCATCGTCGCACCAAAGTCGTCCAAACCTGGCTGATCTCCCACGTGCCGGCCGGCGGCACACTTGTGACTCCTGCGATGCTGAAACGTGCGGACACTCTCATTCGAGGTGATCGCTGTCAAACACCTCGCAGCACGACTGCACGTCTGTTGGCAGTGCTCACACACTCGTTCATCAGTTAGGCGTACTCCAAGGTGTGTGCCAGGGTCTCGCACCTTCCATCTTCCATATGTTTGTCCTAAGGTTGCGAGGTGCCGGGGATAGCAGTGTATTTAACATTAAATTCTTGTAGAATCTTCATATGGAAATGATGCTCTAAGCCCCCCCTTTTCGAACTCCGACTTTGGCTGTTGCACATGGATGAAGAAGAAACGCGAACTAACTGTAATCGACCCTTCAAGTGGAGTAGAAAAGAGTTTGGCACCTGCAATAATTTAATTTGATAGAAATTAAATTCATAAAGGAAAGTTTCATTAACGTAGTGAGAAATGAAAGGGTTGATTTACCAATCCACATAATGAAAGTTCTGTCCAAAATAACAATTTGATTTATTATGACTAAACACAAAATAATTAACAAAACACATGAAACATTTACAATACGTCAAATTGGATACTCAAATAAATGCTGTGAAGTTGAAGTAGTCCATAAACTAGATTGTGACATTTATGACCAAGTGGTATGTGGAGCCAATTCCTTGCAACTCAAATCTTAAGAGAAACACCCACCCAACCCAACATTAATTGCTGCTACAGTAGTGAGAACTCAGACAATGAACACCCAAGACAGAAACACGTTAGAAGAGACGGGAACAGGCGCGCTCTGCTGAGCTCTGATTGTCACATAGCAAAATTCCCTGATTTGCCGGTCCTGCGGACATACATTACCAAGCTGTCTTCTTAACTGCAAGAACACGATCTGGCATACCAGAGACGATGGCTGGTTGCTTCGACGTCCCGTCATGGTGATGATAATGTCGCGAGTATAGCCCGAAACAAATTCTCCTGGTCTGGTTGTTCCAGACTAAAGACTTCCTAGCAACACAAATGCGCATCTGAGGGAGACAAAGAAGGCTCGCTACACAATCACTGACGGTACAGTGAGTGATTTTAACAAGTGAAGTCACACACTAATTCCGATACAGTCAACTTTAGCCAAAACTGCTCAAGACGGACAACATAGGCCACTTGTACGCAGAACACTCAATTGCCAACTGCACTCGGAAAGTTACGTTGAAGTCGAAACTTCAGCAAATTCGTAAAACAGTTACAATTAAATGAAAGTACGAGTATATTAGAAAGCCAACGGAAGGCAGGCTGTCCAGAGCAGTGAGACTCAGTCTTGTAACCTACCCCGACCGAAAGACCAGAGCGGACCCTCTCAACAGCACCTGTACGAACAGAAAACATTCCTGCCCCCACGACAGTGGCCGTGGTTAAACGTTCCAATCATCAACTCGAAAACCGGCGGAAAATTCCACTCTGTTGCCGACGTACTACTATTCCACCAATGGAGATACTTGGCGCCAATTTCTGTGCCGATTTTGCTACGTTACGGAGCTATCCCCTGAGCAAGACGATCACAGTTATGATTTTGCAGAAAACGCGGGAATTTGCCCGCCAAGACTGCCTGGGAACGCAAGTCATTCCCACGCCTCGCTGGTAGCCCGCCAGAAAATGTTTTCACTAAGTTTCTGCGAAGTAACGGAATCTCTAGCGCAGCCATTCCGTCAGGCCCCTGGGGGGTGTCGCCCCCGCTCTATGACAATGTCGGCGTCTGGAAAGCATCCACTCGACTCCCTCACACCCATCGGCTTAACCCTATCAAGATCAGCAGAACCCGCCTGTCACCGGACCACCTAGGTGAAGAGAGACGCTGCGTGGGAAGTCCGCGTGTGAAGGAATAGCAACTTTTCACTGCATGCAATTAGAGAGGAAAATCGAATTACTCAGAGTAAGATAGAAATATGAGAGGGGGCTCATGCCACCTCTCAAGTTAACTAATGTAATTACCTCTCAAAGTTATGATGCCGCAAGTCGTGGGCTGCGACGTCTACCAGTGTAATGGTATCCTGCGGCCTTACACGCCCCCCCCCCTCCCCGGCCAATAAGGTGCTGTAAGAGCATCGCATTGAACGGAAATTATGTTGAAAAAGAGGATGTTGTAGCCAAAAGAGTGCCTAGTTAAATGGTGTACTGGAATCCTGAAATAACCAACCTGTTTTCAGAGAAAAATGTGATCAATTACTTACTGAACGCCCCTCGTAAATCCTTTAGGAATGGAATAAACAGGAAGTGCAGGGCAGGTGAAATGGCTCCAGGAAAGGTGCGAAGAAATCGTGAAACCAATGATCGTCGGGAGGACTGAAAAGTCAAAACAGCCTTCGGAGAAATAAAAAAGGAAGGGTGATAACATTAAGATTGCAATGGAAATTCTAATTTAAAAGCAGAAGAGACTCGACTGGTAGAAGGAGAGTATTGCAAGCCTCTATAAGGATGACGACTTGTCTGATGACGTGCAAGAAGAAGAGATCAGATTCGATATGCTTCACAGGTGATCCAGTATTAGAGTCAGAACGTGAAAGAGCTCTGTAAGACATGAGATCTAATAAAGCACAAGGGATAGACAAATGTTCATTCGGGAGAACGACGGTTCAGTCCCGCGTCCGGCCATACTGATTTAGGTTTTCCGTGATTTCCCTAAATCGCTCCAGGCAAATGCCAGGATGGTTCCTCTGAAAGGGCACGACCGAATTTCTTCCCCGGACTTCCCTAATCCGATGAGACCAATTACCTCGCTGTTTGATCTCTTCCCCCAAACAACCCAACCCAATAGACAAATGTTTCATCGAAATTTCTAAAATCGTTGATAAGGGGAAGGGGGGGGGGAGTAGTGACAACCAAACAATTATTCTAGTTGGTGTGTATAATCCGTGGGACTGGCGGGGTATCGTCAGACTTCCGGAAAAAGATCATCCACACAGATCTGAAATTAGCAAGGGCAGTTAAGTGCGAACACTATTGCAATATCAGCTGAACAGCTCATGCATGCAGGTTGCTCACAAGAATGGAATAGAAAACTGTGAATTTGTTAGTTGACCAACAGTTTGCCCTTAGGAAAGGTACATGCACCGCAGGGACGCTCCTCAAGCTGCACTTAGTAAGGGAAGCAAGACAGAAGGAAAATCAAGTCAAGTTCACAGGATTTGTCGACATACAAAAAGCATTTGTTAATGTAAAATGGTGCAAGATGTTCGAAATTCTAAGAAAAGTAGGGGTAAGCTGTTGGGATAGATGGGTAACATACAATATGTACAGCAATTAAGAGGAAACAATAATAGTGAGAGACTAAGAACAAAGAGCTCAGATTAAAAAAAGGTATAAGACAGAGATGTATTGCTTCGCCCTTACTGTTCAGTCTGTAAATCCAGAACCAATGACGGAAAAAAAATCAAGAGTGGGATTAAAATTCAGGGTGAAAGGGTGTCAGTGATAAGATTCGCTGATGACAATGCTGTCTTCAGTGCAACTGAAGAAGAACTGTAGGATCTGTTGGTGGAATGAACAGTACAGAAAATGGATGGGGAGTAAACCGGAAAAGAAAGAAAGTAATGAGTTGTGGAAGAAATGAAAACAGCAATAGACTTCAAATAAAAATTGGTGATCGTGAAATAAACTAAGTTAAGGAATTCTGCTACCTAGGCAGGGAAATTACCCACGACAGACGGAGGAATGGCGAGATGAAAAGAGCGTGAGGACAGGCAATGAGTGGGTTCCTAGTCAAGAGAAGTATGTTGCTATCAAACATGGGCCTTACCGTGAGGAAAAAATTTCTGAGAACGTAAGTTTAGGGTATAGTGTTCTATGGTGGTGACTCATGATTAATGGGAAAACCAACAGAGAATCGGAGCGTTTGAGGTGTGATGCTGTGGAAGAACGTTAAAAATTAGGCAGACGGTAAGATGAAGAACGAGGAGATTCTCCGCAGAATCGGTGACGGGAGGAACAAAAAATGGCTTTGAGCACTATGGGACTTAAAGGACATCACACACATCCATGCCCGAGGCAGGGTTCGAACCTGCGACCGTAGCGGTCGCGCGGTTCCAGACTGTAGCGCCTAGAACCGATCGGTCACGCCGGCCGGCGAAGGGTGGAACATATGGAAAACTCTGACAAGGAGCAGGAGATGTGGTAGAGAATAACCTCTATGGTGCATAGGAACATGTAAAGGGTAAAACTGTAGGATAAGACACAGAGTTGAATATATCGAAAAAATTATTGAGGACGTAGTGCGAAGTGCTACTTGCAGCAGAGGAAGTCGTAGCGGGCCGCATCAAACAATGAGATGATTGATAAAATAAAAGACTCTCTGATCAAAAGTATCCGGAATGGCATTTTCTTCTTCATGAAGAGCCGAAATCACAAATATTTCAAGATTTCGGTCGTTCGGGCTCAAGGTATTTTATAATATGCATATAGCAATTAACAGGCGAGTTAAAAAAGTCAGCTAACGTTAACAGCATCTTAAAAGAATAGTTTTTCTGCTCAGCAGCAAATAAAAAAAACAGAGGCAGTAATATTTCAAGATCTGCTTAATTTCAGTTGACGCTGGTGAATTCGGCTGTGATCTGAATTAAGCTTGCTGCTTACTAGCCGGCCGTTGTGGCCGAGAAGTTCTAGGCCTTCAGTCTGGAACCGCGCGAGCTACGGTCGCAGGTTCGAATCCTGCCTCGGGCATGGATGCGTGTGATGTCCTTAATTTGGGTAGGTTTAAGTACGACTGATGACCTCAGATGTTAAGTCCCATAGTGCTCAGAGCAAGTTGATCTGAATCAACTAAAATGAACTAATTGTTCGTGTCCATATCACAAGCACGTTCCCTCACAGCTAGGTAAGGTGTGAGGTGACGACTATCACCGTGGACGAGTAGTGCGACGTATTGAGGTGCAATGCGAACTGAGTGCCGATGCGACGTACTGAGGTACTAAGAGTTAGCGATTGAGACAACTCGGCCTGCGGCAGCGGCCTATATGCACCCTGTCCTAGGAGCGCTATCGGCGCGTGGCCTGGGGACGTGTCTGGTCTTCGCCTGTCTAGACGCGCTTAGTTCAGCGCCTGCTATAGAATGCTTCCTAATGCCGACCAGAGAGCTGGAGAAGGCGTACGCCAGCACACCCACAACGTCAGAATTGAGCAAAACGTTTGACGGCCACTGTTTAACATACCCGAAAGTACTCCACTGGGTTCAGTTTGGGACTTTGGGCAGGTCACTGTGTTTCAGAAATGTTATTGTACAACAACCTCATATATCTGGCGTTATGACACGATGCATTGCCACGTGGGTACAGTCAATCGTCGCCTCAGGACTGTTCCTCTTCTGTTCGCAGTACACGGTGGTGTAAAATGTGATCAAATCCTTTCGCATTTAGCGTTTTCTTAAGGCGCAATAGGGGGTCTAGACCTTAGCCACCAGAAACACCCCCATACCGGAACACCACCTCCTCCGTATCCACTCTTCGCACTACACATAGTGACAAGTAACGTTCTCCAGACTTTCGCCAAAGCCAAAAGCTCGCATTAGGGTACACCTTGATTTTCATCACTAAATGACTCGTTTCCAGTCATCCACTGTCCAGTGACACCGCTCTTTACTCCACCTAAAAGTCACTTAGCATTGACTGCAGAAACGTGTGGCTTATGAGGAGCTGCTCCAGGTTGTACCTCATTCCTTGTAACTACTTATACACAGCCAATGTGCTACCTGCAACACGGGTAGCACTTTAGAACTCACGAGTGGTTTCTTCCGCTGATTTCATGCGATTTTTTACAACCGCCCTCTGCAGTGATCAACGGTCTCTGTCCTTCAGTCTCCGAGGTCTGCCTGGTCCCCGTTTAGCTACGATTGTCCCTTCGCATTTCCACTTCATTATCGCCAGTACTCAACTTTGGGCAGCTTTTGAAGGGCTGGAGTGTCCCTGATGGATCTGTAACTTAGGTGATATCCAATGACTAATTCACATTCGAAGTCACTGAGGTCGCCTGATCGATTCGTTCTCCTCTTACTGTTTCTCTACTGACAATACTCCCCCCGTCTCCTTTTATACTGGTGGGACCGCTTCTCGTGACATCTAACGATAAAATCGTTATTACAGCGGTATGGCCGGGTAATTGTGATCAGATAGTGTATTCCTCACATTAAGGCAAACTTTTTTTTTTTTTTTTTTTTTTTTTTTTTTTTTTTTTTTTTTCCCGAGGTATGCCCTCTTTGTCTGTACAAGTCTGCTTCTTATAACATTCCTGCTTTATCCATCCCATATTTCTTTCTTCCTAGGTAATATAATTCGTCCACTTCGTTCGCTAACTGGTCCTCGATTTTGTTAAATTATCTACTGTGCCTGAAAAGACAACATACAAGTTATTAAAAGCGGACCCTTTAAGAGACGCTATCATGAAATTAAGCAACTCATCCATTAAGATGAGACCCGTCACCAAGGTACAGAAGCGTCTTTTTCGACACGCGACAACATTACAGGGCACATATTGAACAATGAACAAGAGAGGCAAGAACACAATGAACAAAACTGTTAGACCTTAACTTTTCCCGGACAATTGAATATTCAAATAATTTACGGGTTTGCTGCCGGGTGAACTATAAAATCAACGACTGGCAAACTCGGACGGTGCGAAATTCAAACCTTTCCCCATCACAGACAAAGCTGCGTCGTCAAACGATTTCTCCGTGAGATTGATCACAGAAAGTCGAGAATTAAAATTAGAATTAGACACTGAGCCAGCAGGCCGGAGTGGCCGAGCGGTTCTAGGCGCTACAGTCTGGAACCGCACTGCTGCCTCGGGCATGGATGTGTGTGATGTCCTTAGGATAGTTAGGTTTAAGTAGTTCTAAGTTCTAGGGGACTGATGACCTCAGATGTTAAGTCCCATAGTGCTCAGAGCCATTTGAACCATTTTTTTGAGACACTGAGCCAAGGAAACGTTCAAACTTCGCCGAATGACGAGCAGTTACAGATTGAAATTCCCAGTCAGACTGCGACCAAGACGCACCGTCCATCCAATCCCAAGAAAATTCAGAAACATTAGACGCCATCAGTAAATGAAGCTGAAATAATTCCTTAGAAACAAAACCTAATTGGCGGCTAGCATAGTGGATCCTTTCACGAACAAGAGATAAACCAGCACGTTGCTTGATGCGATTGGCGGCAGGAGAATTAATATTGAACAAACTGTTTATAAACTACCTTCCGAGGCTGCGGAAGAGGTTAGGAGGGAAGCTTGTCGTGTGTTGACTGGGGAACGTCCACCCAAGTGTAACATTACAGCAGCTGAGACGGCTGCTTTACGTTCACTTAGAATGGATCCTGATATTTTTATTTTACCTGCGGACGAGGGAAATGTCACGGTTTTGTTGAACAAGCACGATTACATTCAAAAGATGCAGTGTCTACTTTCTGATTCGGCGTATCGCAAAATTGGTGCTGACCCTACTAGGAGTGTTGAGAGAAAGACTAATAACTTCCTGAAGAAAAGTTCTTTGTCACAGGAGACTATCAGGAGTCTTAATCCTTACTGTGCTGTACCAGCTAGATTATATGGGTCCCGTTGTGGCCTACTGTTTCTAATATTGGTGCTCCGACATATCGTGTAGCTAAACATCTTGCTAGTTTGTTGAGACCACTAGTAGGTAGGTGTGAACACCACATTAAGAACTCTGCAGATTTCTTATGTCCATTTCAGGGATTATGTTTGAAAGACACTGATACTTTAGTCAGTTTTGATGTGGCTTCTCTTTTCACTCGCGTTGCTCTCTCTGATTCGTTGCAGCTAATTGAAGTTTGAAGTCGAGTCAACAAATTTGTTTCGACATGAGCTGACTTTCACTTACTTTTTATTTAATGGTCAGTACTACGAACAGATTGATGGACTTGCAATGGGAGGCCTGTTGTAACCTATTGTGGCAAATTTGTTTATGGAGGACTTGAGGAATGTGCATTGGAGTCAGCGACCTTGAAGCCTGCGTGTTTTTTCAGATATGTAGACGATACTTCTGTTGTTTGGCCTAATGGTTAACCGGTTTTTGGTACACCTGAATTCAATCCACCCGAATATTCAGTTCACTATGGAGGTGGAATAGAATGGATGCCTTCCCTTCCTTGATGTGTTGGTCAGAAGGAAGACTGATGGTACGTTGGGACATTCTGTTTATAGGAAGCCTACTCACACTGACTTGTATCTGCGAGCTGATAGTTGTCACCATCCAGCTCAGCGTGAAGGAGTACTTCGTACCTTGGTTCACGGGGTCCACGTTATCTCAGACCCTGAAAGTTTGGCAGCTCAGCTATCACGTCTCGAAGTCACATTTCGTCAGAATGGATATAGTGAGAGGCAGATCAAACGTGCGTTGCGCTATCAGCCTTCTGTGCAACGGGTGAGTCACGGTAGCAACGAAGTGGCACCTAAGTCTACGGCCTTTTTGCCTTACGCAGTAAGCATTTCTAACAGGATTGGCCGTATTTTGCGGGAATATGATGTGAAATGTGTTTTTCGACCACCTTGTAAGATTAAGACCCTGTTGGCGTCCGTTAAAGATGATCTTGGCTTGCGTAAGCCTGTAAGTAGGCTGTTTAGGTTTTTATGTTGGTAACGCCACGTAGCGCTCTATATGAAAATCACTGACTGTGATGTGTGTAGTCTGTGGCTGATTTGTATTGTTGGAATATTTGATATTGTAGTGTTGGGCAGTTGGATGTGAACAGCGCATAGCGTTGTGCAGTTGGGAGGTGTGCCGCTAGCAGTGGTGGATGTGGGAAAGAGATGGCAGAGTTTTGAGAGCGGACGATCTGGACGTGTATCCGTCAGATAAACGAAATTTGTAAGACCGGATGCCTTTTGAACACTATTAAGGTAAATACATTGTTTGTTCTCCACCAAAATCTTTCATTTGCTAACTATGCCCATCAGTAGTTAGTGCCTCAAGTAGTCAGAACCTGTATTGCTCGCTGTATTGCAGTAGTTCGAGTAACGAAGATTTTTGTGAGGTAAGTGATTCATGAAAGGTAGAGATTATTGAAAGTCAGATTGCGTTGCGCTAAAAATATTGTGTGTCAGCTTAGTGTTGATCAGAATCAATAAAGAGAGAAATGTCTGAGTACGTTCAGTTTTGCTCAGCTGTTTGAAAATCAAACAACGTAAGAGTTTTACCAGCACAGTAATACAAAAATTATTGCCACAGGGGATGTTTCAAGGCTGGTGTCTATAGGATTCCTTCCAATTGTGGCATGTCATATATTGGTCAGACAATCACGACTGTGGATGACCGGTGTATTGAACATAAGTGTCACCACACGCTTACAACAGCCGAGCAAATCCCCTATTGCAGAACATTTCCTTGACACCGGTCATCCTACGGAATACAACAACACGGAGATTCTGCCTTGCACGTCCAGCTATTGGGATACTGCCACTAAGGAAGCTGTTGAAATCAAACTATCAAGCAACCTTATAAACAGAGATGGTGGATTTTGTCTAAATGCTGCTTGGAATCCGGCTCTGTCTCTCATCAAAAAACAGAAGGACAGAATTAGGGTTATCTCACCCGTTGATTAATAGTCACTATCTATATTTCTGATGTTGGTTATCTTTGGTTGTGTGTTGACTTCGCGGTTACTTGTTCTGTGTGTGGTTTCTTCCTTGTTTCTCCTCTGTGAACCGAGGTATTAAATTCCCTTGCACATTACTTCCTCCTTGCAGTTGTGCCTTGAGAATGGCAGGGTGTGCCCCTGCCGAAATATCGGCGGTGTCGGCGACGTCACCCCGCAGCAAACCCGTAAATTATTTGAAAAAAACTGTTACTTTAGCCAATTGTAATTATAAACCACAAATGCAAAACAATAAGAACGTATCATAACGCCATCCTAAATTGTCGTTATGGGATACTGTACGAATGTTCGGACTTCTGCTCGTAGCACCTGCATTAACAATTAACAAGGTGAAATGCAAATACAGGGTGTTTTAAAATGAATATACGGGTTTTAAGGCTTCGTAGCACATATTACATTCACCTTACAATTATAAATAATACACCAAATGAAAGAGAAACACAAACAGTTTTTCTTACAATTATTCAGTGTGAACACCGATCACACATCGAGTCAATAGACGAGTTGTTCCGAAACCTTCATCAATGTGCCAGGCGTAACTGTTGCAATAACACTGTTTCTAAAGTCGGATGGATCAGCTGGTATCGGAGGCACATACACATGATCGCGTCAGACAGTGTGTGAACGCGGTCATGCATAAAATGCTGTGTCAACCGGCCCCTTGCGCCCAATCCACCGGTCGAATACAACGTCGTTTAACCAGTCGCGTACTGAGTTATGGCAGTGAGGCGGCGCACCATCTTGCTCCCGAATAAAGATGTGTTGTTCAGCTTCTTCCCATTGAGGCACGGGCCGTAGGTGTAGCACATCAAGATAAACAACATCAGTTACAATTGATTCACCGAAAAAGAAAGGCCCATAAACTTCCCGCGGAGCTAAGCGTGAAAGACTCAGACTCGTTCAACACGTTTTTCAGTCTCTCTTTGCCATCCATACTCTTCTCATTGCGCACAGATATACAAACAAAATTGTTTGATTTTAATTTATATTTATACAGTTGCCGACAGGGCCGCGTAATGTTGAAGATATTTAAAAAACTGTTTGAGTTGCTCTTTCATTTGGTGTATTATTTGCAGTTGTAAGTTGAACGTAATAAAAGCTACAACGCCTTAAACCGGTATCTTCAGTTTGAAACACCCTGTATTTTCTCGTTTACGGGAGCGTTTGGTACTTTGTCTCTTTTTCTGTTGCATCTCTTCATATATCAAGAAAGTGGTGATGAATTAGATCAAGAAAGAAGAATATTATGAGGTATAGAATTTAATGGGAATAAAGCTACAAGCAAGCAGCAAATTCATAATCAGTTTCTCTTCCGCGGGTACAAATGAAGAGGGTCATAAAACAAGGACTGAGGATGAGGCACCTGAATCTTTGTCCACCCCGATAGCTGAGTGGTCAGCGTGATGGATTGCCGTCCTACGGGCCCCGCTATATCCGGGGCGCAGGTCGCCCAATGTGCTGTCGAATGTAATAAGACCTGCACCAAGGCGGCCGAACCAGCCCTGTAAGGGGCCAAACGCTCATTTCCACTACCTGAATCTTTCAAGAGAACTGACATTTCTTAGCAGTAATGATGTAGACCGAAGCAATTAATTAAAATTTGGACCAGTGGTTGATTCAAACACAGGTCTCCTGGTTACTAGGCAGATGCACTAGTGTTATGCCATCCTGGCGCTGCGAATCATCGGCCATATCCATGTACTGGCATCGAACTGGGCAAACACAACATCCGAATGTGTCGGTGGTGAAGAAGTTACGCTATAATATACTACGAGGCGATGTCTGCTATATGCTTGTGTTGTTGATATCAACTTGCAGTAAATGAATAGGCAGGGAAGACTCGATACCAGAGAGATATTGCGTTGTCAGACAACATGCCAGATCTTAAACAACCGCTGAATCATTTTCCCAGACTCCTTGAAAGGTTTCAGACAACGCTACTGCAAACTAATGAAGATACGAGCATGCGGAACACATTCTCAGATTGTGAGGTGCTGGAAGACTTCGTAAATAACGCTGCCCTGGACGGCAAGTGTTTATCACAGACAAGGAAGGGTATTGTCAAGCGTGCCTAGAGAAGTGTGACATGACCGGTGGCCGAGCGGTTCTAGGCGCTACAGTCTGGAACCGCGCGACTGCTACGGTCGCAGGTTCGAATCCTGCCTCGGTCATGGATGTGTGTGATGTCCTTAGGTTAGTTAGGTTTATGTAGTTCTAAGTTCTAGGGGACTGATGACCACAGCAGTTAAGTCCCATAGTTCTCAGAGCCATTTGACATGACCGCCCTTTTTCTCTACGCACACTCAAAGACCGACGCACCACGAAGGAGTTAAGGAAGTTGGTCACAAATTGATAGTCACACAAGTATCGACGGAAAGTGCAAAATTGTAGACATTGGCGGCCGATGGATGAAAGTGTGCGGTGCAGCGCAATTTCATCGAGCAGTTGGTAAGAGTAGTTAACAGGGGCATGTCGATACCTGGACTTTGCAGATATCATTAAGTGAACTCAGTTCCACAGTAACTATGCGTCGCGGACAGCCGCGTGCACAATAGAGGCAGATGTCAATATTTGAGAGAGTACGTGTAGATGGGCTCAAAGGAGCTGGTTTGATTAACCGGCGAATCGTTCGACATTTGAATAGGATCGAAGCTACTATTCCACAGTGTTGGCAGGAATGGATGAACCATTACGGAACACAGTGTCAAGATAGAAGCGGTCGATCAAGAGGGATGACAGAACGTGGTGACGGAGCAATTGCCAGTGCCACGAATTCATCTTTATCATCGGTCTGACGTGCAAATGGTGCTTCAACGACCACAAGGATCATTAACAGGAGGCTCACAGAATGGGGCTGAACTCATGCCGTCTGCCATCGATCTCTGTACACCAACAAGCCCAGTTGTAGGGGTGTAAGACACAGTCGGAATCTCATCGACTGGAGCAAATTGTTTGCAGTGATGAGTCCCGCTTCGAACCGAGCCCGGAGACCAGCGAAGGCGTGTTTGGAGGTGCCCCGGACAGCGGTGGAATACCAACCTGACGGTCACCCGCCATACGACCGACAACCAGGAATGTTGCTCTGGGGTGCCATTTCGTTTCGTAGCAAGACCCTACAACTCAGCCGTACGTCGACGACATTCTACGCCCCGTTTTGCTCCCCTTCATGGCAGGCCATCCTGGGCTTACGTTTCAGCAACATAATGCCCGCTCGCAAACGGAGAGAGTTTCTTTGCTTGTCTTCGTGCTTGCTAAACTCAACCTTGGCCAGCAAAATTGATGGAGCTCTTCCCAGCTGAGAACGTTTAGAGCATTATGGGCAAAGCCCTCCAATCATCAAGGGATTTTGACGATCTAAAGCCTCAGCTGGACACAATTTGGCACGATGTCCTTCTGGAGGACATCCAAAAAATCTGTCAATCATTGCCAAGTTGAATAACAGCTTGCATAAGAACCAGAGGCGGACCAACGGGTTACTGACTTTTTCGGATTGTGAAGCCCTTTCTTTTGGATATCTTATGCAATTTTTCTGAAATTGTTATTGTTCTTCTCCGCATATACAGCTACCGATTTCCTTCCCATTCGAATAGTCCCTTCGTTGTGTGTCGCTTTCTTTTGTCTTACAGTGCACGGTCCAGACTGCATTCCTGTAAGCTTTCTTTCGGAGTATGCTGATACTATAGCTCGATGCCTAGCAATCATTTACAACCGTTCGCTAGTTGAAACATCCGTACCTAGAGACTCGAAGCTTGCACAGGTCACGCCAATATTCAAGGAGGGAAATATGAATAATCCACTGAATTACAGATTCATATCACTAAAGTCTGTTTGCAGTAGGATTTTTAAACATAAACTGTGCTTCAACATTATGAATTACCTGGAAGAAAATGATTTATTGACAAATAGCCAACACCAATTCAGAAAATATCTCTTTCGGTATTTGTTCTCATGAAGTGATGCTATCGACGGGGGAAGTCAACGTAATTCCAAATGTTTAGATTTGCCGAAGGCTTTTGATACCGTTCCTCACAAGTGGCTTCCAATAAAATTGCGTCCCTACGGGGTATCGTCTTAGCTGCCCGACTGGATTCGTGATTTCTTGTCAGAAAGGTCACAGTTCGTAGCAGTTGACGGAGGGTCATCGCGTAAAACAGAAGCACTATCTGGCGTTGCCCAAGGAATCGTATAGGCGCTGTGCTACTCTTGATCTACACAAAACATGTAGGAGACAATTTGAACGGCTCTCTTAGATTGCTTGCATATGATGCTGTTATTTACAGTCATGTAAAGTCATCAGATGATCAAAACAAGTTGCAGAATAATGCAGACGAGGTATCTGTATGGTGCGAGTAGCGACAATTGACTCTTAATAATAAAAAGTGTTAATTCTTCCACATGTGTAATAAAAAGAATCTGCTAAATTTCGATTACACAATAAATCATACAATTACTTAGGGATTACTATAACGATTAACGTAACTTGGAATAATCACACAGATAACGATTTGGGGAAGGTGAAACAAAGGCTGCTATTTATTGGCAGAATGTTTAGAAAATGCAACAGGTCTGCTAAAGAGGCTGCATACATAACGCTTGTCCGTCATTTTCTGAAGTATTGCTGTGCAGTATGGGATCTGCATTACGTGGGATTGACGGAGGGCATCGAAAAAGTTCTATGGCGGGCAGCTTGTTGTGTGTTATCATGAAATAAGGGAGCGAAGGGCACGGATATGATACGCGAATTAAAACAAAGGCGTCTTCGTCGCTTCAGGATCTTCTGATGAATTTCCAATCGCCAACTTTATCTTCCGAAAGAGAAAAATGTTTCTTTGGCGTCATAGGAAGAAATGATGGCCCTAATACAGTAACAGAAATCAGAACGGGCAGGGAAAGATTTAAGTGTTCGTTTTTCCCGCGAGCTATTTGAGAGTCGAATGATAGAGAAATAGATTGAAGGTCGCTCGATAAATCCTCGACCCGGACTTAATTGCGAATTGCAGGGTAAGGATGCAAAATAGCGTATATGAATTTGTTTCTGTTTGATTACACCTCTGTACGTCTAAGAATGGGATGAGATCAGAATTAGCTTCTGAAGGAAGGCAGGCTAGAAGGTAGCGTCTCGTCATGAAAAACGGAGCCGTCTTATTAAGAAGGGCGGGGTTAAAATGTCTAAAGCATCCGGCAATTCTTCCTTATTTAGGATTTCCATCATCTCCATTAATCACTTCATTACAATATCAGCATCATTCCCTCAGATGATCACAGCTTACTCATTCACCCACTCTTGCCATCGAGCGAGGTTAGAGGAGGTTCAAATACCGGTCTCAGAAAGATTGGAGTCAAAACCCGTTCAAATACCGGTCTCAAAAAGACTGGAGTCAAAACCCGCCCAGCAACCAGATGAATGGTGGCAGCCACAAGGTCCTTAGGAAAGGAAGCGGCCAATTTTTCTCACTTCGATGTCCCGTCCCAGATTTTGCTCCACCTCGAATGATCTCGCCGCACATGGGCCTTTAAATCCTAATCTTTCTTTCTTTCTTTCTTTCTTAGTTCCTGTCGCTGCCTCATTCAATACTCCAAGTCTATAAGCTTTGACGTTGACAAGAGACTTGTCGTTCACAGTACTGTACAGGTCTGTATGGAGAGTATAAATTAAGACATCACTGCGCAGTCGAAAATAATAGTGTAATCGCTATGCAGCAAACAGCTAATAAAAAAGGGCATCTAGTTTTCAAAGAATACTCAAACGAAGAAAAGACAAGTACGCCATTAAATATGAGAATCCGTTCTACACTATCTCGTACAGCGGGGCATATTTATGAACATCTGATTTTATTTTATCTAAGAGAAGAAAAAAACATCACAAAAGCTCGTCAGCTCATGCTACAAGCTATAAAAGGTCAGAGAATGCTCTCTACTTTTGTAATTTTTGGAACTGTTTTGAAAGAGGTGTGTATGTGTATGTGTGTGTGTGTGTGTGTGTGTGTGTGTGTGTGTGTGAGAGAGAGAGAGAGAGAGAGAGATGAAGTTAGAATACACCATGATAACAGTAAATAACTAAATTACTGCTACTCGTAAATATTAGAAGCCAACGACGTACAACAGATTAGAAAATTCTCTGCTTTATCTCATCTCTCCTGGGAAAATATAAATCAGTGTCACAAAATTTGCGCAGTACGGGTTAAACAATATTACAGCGAGGAAATGAAAGGCAAACAAACAAAATCTCGGCGGCAAATCATGTTCACACATCATCAGTTACGTAAAACATGGCAATTTCCCTTCCAAATACGAAGATATAGTCATGTAAAGGAGTCGAATGCAAGCAGAAAACACATGCTTGACTGCAAAAATATCGTATTTTTTCAATTACAGAAGTCGAAACGTTTCGGCAATGCAATCATAAAAGATAAGAAAGACAAATAAATAACAACTGATTTTAATTTCGCGATCGTTGTTGACCATGGAATCTCGGAAACACGCACCCGCAATGTATTTTATTTTTTGAAATACTATAGACACCCGCAGGTCGCACTTTTTGAATGTTGATTATTCATACAACATTCACTGTCCGATTAAAAATATACGGACATTTCTTCGTAATGCGGAATTGACTAACAAATGTAACGAGCAGCGAACCCGATAGTATAATATTTAAGGCATGGAGTATTGTGTCGTCAGTAGCGAAGCGATAGCAGCAAAATGGGTCAATGCGTAGAGATTAGTGATTTCGAACGTGGCCTTGTCATTGGATGCCACATGAGTAACAAATTTACTAGGGACATTTCAACCCTTTTAAAGTTGGCCAAATCGGTGACGAGACCTGATGTTATTGTGAAGTGGAAACATGAAATCAACAGTTAAACCATGATAAGGCGGATCTGAAGTACTGACGGACAGTGGCCGTCTAGCAATGTGGAGGATGGCTGTAAAATAATTGCACGAAATAAGCAGAAGGAACCACTTGTGTGTTCCGAAGCGCTATTAGCAGACCAGCCAGCGAAATGACCTAGTGTAGAGTGTTAAAAAGAATGGGGTATAATTGTCTAAAAGCTACTCATAAGCCACACGTGTCTGTGGCCGGTTGCTAAGCGACCCTTCAGAGAGCTTAGAGAAAGACTTAACTGGACTGTGAATAACTGGAAACAAGTGACTTGGAGTGATGAATCACGCTGTACCCTGTGGCAATCAAGTGTAAGAATCTGGGTTTGGCGAATGCTTGGAGAACCTTACCTGCCCGAATGAGCAGTGCTAACATTGAAGTACAGAGGAAGTGGTGTTCGGTATAGGGCTGTTTTTCATGGTTTCCCCCTATTTCTGAATTGCGTAATAGGAGATAACAGTTTGGTTTCAGGAGTGGGAACTAGAGATGCCATTGGGCTGCTGAAATTGATAGGGGAGAGGTACATGGAGAAGAAAAGGAAGGTGTATGTTGTGTTCATTGATCTTGAGAAGGCTTTTGACTGTGTCTGGTGGGACAAACTGATGGAAATCCTAAGGAAACATGGAGTTGACTGGAGGGATAGTCGGCTAATTAGAAATTTATATTTGAACCAGAGAGCAAGAGTAAGAATAGGAGGTGTGATGAGTGAAGAAATTGAACTGGGAAGAGATGTAAGATAAGGTTGTTGTTTATCACCAACACTGTTCAATATATATCCGGAGGAAATTATTAGTGAAAGTTTTGATGGAAGGAAATGAGTTTGTATAGGGGGTCGGAGAGTGGAGCGTATAAGATTTGCAGACGACATGGTTGTGATGGCAGAGAGTGCAACAGACATGGAACAAATGTTAGATGATCTAAACACAAAATTAGAAGAATATGGAATGAAGATTAACAAGAAGAAAACGAAAAGCATGTTAACTGGAGGAAATAGAGCAAGTGAATATCTTCAATTACTTGGGAAGTGTAATAATGGATGATATGTATTGCTCAACAGAAATTAGGAAAAAGAATTGCAATGGCAAAAGAAGGATTCAAGAGGAAACAGAAATTACTTTGTGGACCACTAAACAAAGATCTGAGGAAAAGAGTTGCCAAATGTTACATCTGGATCGTTGCACTATATGGTGCGGAGACCTGGAGATTGAGGAAGGAAGATGAAAGAAGATTGGAGGCGCTAGAGATGTGCATATGGAGAAAAATGGAAAAAGTGAAATGGGAAGACCGAGTAAGGATTGAAGAAGTATTAAGAAGAGTTGGAGAAGAAAGAAACATGCTGAAAGTCATCAGAAAGAGAAAACGGAACTGGACTGGACATTGTTTGAGGAGGGACTGTTTATTGAAGGAAGGAATAGAAGGAATGGTGGAGGGAAAAAGGGGAAGAGGAAAAAGAAGATATCAAATGCTGGACAATATCAAAGGAGGCAAATATTCAGAAATGAAACGACTGGCTATGGACAGACAAAAGTGGAAGATGCTTAACCCATGACAAGACCTCCCGTAAGGCAGAATACCATACTACTACTTATTGAAATTACGAAAACGCTGAATAGCGAAAGATGTAAACACTTCACAGCATACGATATTGCAGTGCCTGTGTTCTCCTGGTTACGATCCAAAGTTCCTCTGGACATGTATTCATGTCCAAAGGAACTCTGAGACGCATGGCTGAAGACATATGGAAGTTTTGGTCTAGCCGTGAGTCGTATACGGATAGCCAAATGGTAGGGCGACCGCTCGCGATAAAGCGGGAAATCCATGTTCGAGTCCGGTCCCTCAAAATTTTTGAGTGTCGTCATTCTATTCTAGAGCTGATGGTTGTCAATATTCGCAGTTGCGATTACATTTAATGTACTTTACAGCATCGTCTACTGCGTAGAGTGGGGGATCAATTCGGCGACGATTACTGTGTATATTACCACGACTGTACAACCTGTCATTAAGTAGCACTTTTGAGGCAATGTTTTGTGGACAGTAACATACCTGAAATTGGCTTTCCTGACCTGAGACCCTATCTGAACTGAAGGGAACACCTACAAAATGAGTTGGGGCGTTGACTTCGCTCAAGACTCCAGCGTTCTAAATCACTACCTTCTCTCGTTCCGGCTCTTGAGGATGAAGGGGATGCCATTCCCTCATAGACATTCAGACGCCTCATTGAAAATGTCCCCAGCGTAATTTAAGCCTACATAAAGGCGAATTGTGGACACATCCCATATTAATGTCGACTAATAAGAGTCCAGATGCCTTTGGTGAGATGATGTTCAAAATGGCTCTAAGTACTGCGGGACTTAACATCTGAGGTCATCAGTCCCCTAGACTTAGAACTACTTAACCCTAACTAACCTAAGATCATCACACACATCCATCCCTAGGCAGGATTCGATCCTGCGACACTAGCAGCCGCGTGGTTCCTGACTTAAGCGCCTAGGACCTGAGATAATGTTCAGGATCAATGTTGGAAAATACATTCCATCACAAGATGTATTTACATCGATTCAGTGAAATAAGTCCATTTATCGGTAGGTAATAACCACCGGTATATTGCCATTGCACTTACCAACTAGGTAATATCATGTACAGTAAAGTTTTCGCATAATTTTAGTTATATTATCTACGTCGTGAAGTGCTAGAGCAGTCGTTATCAATTATCCACCGGTGGACGTATTTCACTAAAACGGTATGCATTTGACTAAAATCCTAGATACATATCATGATGGAACGTGTGTTTCCAAGTCGGTCACGTATGTTGTATGAGCAGTCAACGTCATAAAACCCGTAAGCTTTCGCATAATAAAATACAGAACAGTACAAGGAGTGTCACTGACATTGTAGGCGTAACTTAATAGGATCCACTATCGCTTAACTAAATGACAATGGCTTCACAGTCTAAAATACTACTTCATCTAGAATCTAATTAGAGGTATCTGAACTCGGTTTTTTATTTCCGTGACTACTGTGGACAGAGAAGGAACCGAGCTAAATGAAGCATCAAATAAAGCACGAGATCTGCATACGGGTGGATCAGTTTCGAAACCCCTTCCGACCATCCAGTTTTTGGAAATCCGTAGTTTATGTAAATTCCTTCAGCACAATTCTCTCGAAAAGGACACGGCCGATTTTCTTGATTGTAACTGTCCAATATATGCTTATGCGCCATTTCTAATGAACTATTCGCAGACGAAACATTAGGCGTCGTTAACTTTGGCTTTACTTACCTCTCTCTAAATGGTTGAAGCAGGTACACTAAGTTAACCATCCCGCTACACAATAACATCCATCCTTGCTATATTAATGTATTTATTTACTAATTTCTGGGAAAGCTATCCTCCTGTCTATCTAAAGTATGTCGTACAACTACATACATAAAAAAAATCTCTACATGGTACTTTTTAATTTCGAAACTACAATAACGCAATAACAGAGATTAATTTATACAGTACAACTAAACAATAAATATATGAAAATTATAATTAACTAGCTGAAAAGTAAGACACAGCCCAGGTATTCATTTAGCCAATTTTCGATTAGAAACGAAGACTAAACTAACTATGTTTGTAGCCTAATATTGAAAAGATTTCGTTTCCATGTATTCTTGAAAATATCTTTTAAATTGCAAAACAGTCGTTCAAAGGAATATGCGTAATGTGCAAATATGTAAGTACAGCTGCCTCGTGTGTCTAAAACGCGATTTTGTAAAGCGTTACGGCAACACTTTTTCAGAGCTCTATAGACGGCTATTGTTTTCGCCTTCAGCCATTTGTGCTTCGCAGCTGAAAGCTGTCAAAAGCGCTGTCAGGTGTCAGGGATTTCCTCAAATTGACTCCCTGTAGCAGTGTCTTAGTAACAAAGAATAAATATATTTAAAGCCCGATGCAGCATTTTTCACGCATCTCTGTGTTTACGACGTTATATCTACCCAATTATGTTTCGTAATATGATATGTTTGTACAGGTAAATTCAGCGGCACATGTGGATACTGTCTGCGAAATATGTTGTAAACAGAGTTAGTAGCAAATGGGTAATAAATTTAAACGTCATGTATGTTGCGGCAGTTTTTCATGCATCTCATTGGTAATGACATCATATCTCCTGAACTATAATAGATAGGTGCTTCTTACCCACGCAGCGATAGTTCATGACAATAAGCGATATGTGTACCACATTTGGTTGAAACCTGTACTCTGGTATAGGACGAGACGTGGAACATACACACATACCCACACACCTACATACATTCATATTTATAATGTGTATGGATTAGAAATAATGAAGTGAAAATAGGCACAAAATATGCTGTTACTGTTCCCTTATGGTGAAATTTGTTCTTGCTTTCTCAGTTGTACTTGATTCTGTGTCAGGATTGTGCTATAACGAGCTACATCACTCGCAGGTAAACCAACGTACCTATACGCCATATTTTTATAGTTTAGAAGTTATGGTTTTACTTAGGAAAAAATACACGACTATCAGTGTGTTGGTACATAACAAGTTCAGAGGCTGATTACAAAACAAAATGATGGTCTCTCTGTGAGCATGCACAAATCGAAAATCTTGCTTCGATACCTTCATCGGAATGACTAGACATTTGCTGAGTGCCACTTTATGCACAAGCCTTTTCAGATGAAACGTTCACATGTGATTAGGAAATTTGCTTTTATTGGCGTTTGAAGAGTCGACCCACATATTGGGGGAGGGATCTGCTTGTATTCTCACCTGTCCGCGGTCGTTAGAGTTCTGGAAGAGATATGTCAATAGCATTCGAGTAATGGAAGATAATACACATTTCTGTACCATTCGACTGATGTAAGTTACTACATGCTAAAATATTACGGGGCATAGCTCCGACATTATTTCAGCCCGTCTGCAGTGCTGCTTGTAATCAGCAAATGGGAAGCCTGCCGAATTTAATTAGTTAATCTGCCCGCGTCAAAAAACAGTGTAAAAACAAGAATAACAACGGGCTTTGCGCGTTACCTTCTGTACGTTATTTTTATTTTGTAGCGTGTAATACAATGATGAAACACATACCAGGCGCATGAAGGTAGCCGGCAGTGAAATTTACCCAACTGCAGCGCGCAGTACGGGGCGTGCTTTTTGCTTAATGGCAGCTTTTACGAAAAGCGCATCATCAAAGTACCTCGCTGACTATGAGTGCTTCTAGCTTCCAAATGACAGGAATTTCTCTCAACACTAATTTGTGTTGTCCTGCTAAAACTGCACTTCATGTATCCACAAATGTTTTAATAAATGTAAAAAATTGTAAATCCCTTATGGCACTACAGAACGAAATATCACAACCGCCAAGCATTTTAATTAGAAAATACTACTTTATCACCATGTGAGGGCTAACGTTCTCATCGTCACGAAATGGCGATGCAAAGGTGTTCGGAGGAGGCCAACACAAAACAACCGTTGGGTGGTACCGAGGCAAACAAAGCGTCTGTTCCCTAAAGTTCCATTTCGAAGCAGTTAACAGCGAAGAATCAAATCATGTCTCTGACATTGTTCTCTCAACAGGCAGCTAACACCACGGTCTATATCCCAAAACCAGATAAGATCACTGCTATTTAATTGTTACATGGAAGTGAGTGTGATGACTCACGCCAAACAAGCTGTACAGCCTGTTGTGCATATTCCGACCTTTCTCTGCGGGCAATTTTTCTGGGAAAATGTTTGAGCGGGGTGAAAACAAGGCTCCATATAAATTACACAATGGGCCCTTTTCCCAGTTTCAAAGCCAAACGTAGAGTGAGAAATGGTCATCAAACTGACTAACGCGAGGTCTCGTTTTACAAGAAAAGGTTATTTGCTTGTAAACAACCACGGTAATTAAGAAAACCTTAATCATTTGAGGGAAAATATTTCACGAACAGTTGCTGCTAGCTACGTAAATGAAGTGTCAAAATGCCCCTCCCTTCAAGGCCTGCTTAGTTTTAGCATAAAACATTATATTTAAGTTTCAAAATGGATTCCTCCGAACCAAGGGCTACATTTTGTATATTTCGAGAATATAAGACGCTAAAAATGGAAAGGAGTTCTCAATAATATCATACTTTCAGGACAAAACCGAAAAGTAAAATAAAAAAGGAAAGTCGGCCTAATGTTTTGTGAAATAATTTGCCTAAAAGGAAAAAAAATAAAACAGATTAGAGAAACATTTGACCTGCCTTAAATGATGCTCAAAATCATGTAGTGCAAATGAGATGCATCAAATGTTTCTCTAATTTTATTTCTTACTTTTGGACACATCATTTCATGGCGTGTTACTCTGTATGGCGAGGAAGTTAGAGGGATGCTGTCCGCCGCTTCCTGGTTAACGTAGTTTTAACATGTCTGCTTTTCAGCTGGTGAATTTGATTCGTGGCGTCCTGCTTCTTACGGGTAACAGCATTTTATTTTGGGAAGATTGAGTCCTCTTGTTTCCCGTATTATGGGCTTAATGTTCGTATGTGTATCTAATATTGGCTTTCATACGGCTTAAAACAGAAATTAGGACAGGTATCCGTTTTTTTATCATAGTGTCTATTGTATGTTTTGTATTTTGCTCAGACTTACACCTGAGGATGTGATTTGATGTCACGAAGCCGTTTGTGTTCCTGTAAATAAAGGTTCATATACAGCTGGAACCGAATATGAGTCACTTCAGCTACGGTGACCCCCAATGTAAAACCATGTGTAAGAACTTCTGGACGAGTTCTGTTGAGAAACAGTCTCTATAGCCATTTTCAGCAGCAGTTTGAAGGAGCTATTGGTCTACAGCTTTCTGGCACGTTGCGTCGTCTGTTTGGTTTTAATATGACAATTATTTCTGTAGTTTTAAAAGCTTTTCGTAATATTCATGGTGATAGAATGTTTGAATAAAACTTGATAAGCCACTTTTATCCAATCTCATAGCTGTTATAGGCATAGATGCTCTAAATATGATTTAGGGTCCAGGTCAACAGTTTAACTAATTATGAAAACGAGCGCTTGAAAATGCGACTGTGACCCCGAAACTAGCCGCAAAGAAATGAAATATTTGAATAAATTAAAATGTAAATGTTCGTTCGCACAAAATGGTAAATCTCCAGAAGTTCTTCACAGATTGCTTTGAAATTCTGACATAACATCCAGAGTTCAGTTAGGGATACAGCAAAGGAAACACTCATGGGAAACCCAGTGGGCAAGAAAATCTAGTTTGGAAAGGAATGTGCAGATGCCCTGGAAAGGAGAAAGGAAGCCAGGAATAAATGGCTGAAGGGGACAAATCTGGCACAGGCCAAAGCACAATTTGATGAGGTCCGAAAAACTACACAAGCAATTCTGAGAAGAGCAAAGAGGAAATACATAAGGAACATCATCATTGAAGCAGAAACAGACTTCAGAGGACAAAAGACTAGGGAAATGTTTCTGAGGGTGAAGTACCTCTGCAAAGGTCACCAGGCCAAGCAGAAATTTGTCAAAGATTCCCGTGATAAGATCCTGATGAACGATAGGGACATAGCTGAGTGATGGAAAGAGTACTTTCGACAGCTGCTAAATTGTGATGAACCCGAACTGCAGTTTGATTTCCAGTACCCAATTACAGCAGATGCAGACTATCCCCCACCTACCCTGGATGAGATAAAAACCAGAATCAGACACCTTAAACAGAATAAGAGTCCAGGTGAAGATGGAATACCGGCTGAAATTATCCTGGCAGGAGGAGAGAAACTTGCAGAAAAAATACACCGACTGATACAGGCAATATGTACCAAAGAAGAACTGCAAGGAGAATGGAAAACAGCTCTGATCTGTCCAATACATAAGAAGGGCGACAAAGTGAAATGTGACAACCATCAAGCAAATCGCCCTGCTTAACGTCTGCTATAAGATCCTGTCCAATTGCCTCATACATAGAATTCAGCCAGTGGCAGAATCGGTGATTGGGGAGTACCAGGGAGGTTTCCGGCCAGGACGGTCAACAGTAGATCACATCTTCAGTCTCCGGCAGCTCACTGAGAAACTGGGTGAATATGGTAAAGATTTGCATATTTTATTCGTTGATTTTAAGAAGGCCTATGATTGCATACATCGCAAGAACCTGCTCAACTGTTTAAGGGAGTTTGGCATAGCAGAGAAACTCATCAATCTGATAAAGATCTGTCTGAACGAAACACGTGCAAAGATGAAAATGGGAAATCACGTAACTGAGGAGTTTGAAATTGTGACAGGACTCAGCAAGGAGATGGGTTGTCCCCTATCCTGTTCAACTTTGCCCTCGAGAAGATCATACGCGAGACCTTCCAAGAGAACGAAGGGATTGAAATCGAAGGAGAGAGACTGGCGTACTTAGCTTATGCAGACGACATCTGTTTACTCTCTAGGTCGGAAGAGCAGTTGGAGCAAATGACCAAAGCACTAAAGGAGGCTGCCAGCAAATTTCGGCTAAACATAAACGAAGCCAAGACAGAGTACCTCGTCATGACGCGTGGTCATTGTCAGACTGCTGATCATCTACAATCACTGCAGGTTGGGGACCATTCCTACAAGAGAGTGCAAGAATTCAAATACCTAGGGGCACTTTTCACTGAGAACTCGTCATATGAAGCAGAGATCAATGCCAGAATACAAGCAAGAAACCGATCTTACCACAGCCTAGCACAGCTGCTTCGGTCCAAATCTCTCTCCAGACAGTTGAAGATTCGACTGTACAAAACCCTGATCCAGCCTGTTGTTCTATATGGCTGTGAGACATGGAGTATCCGGAAACAGGACTTCCATAAACTCCTCGTTTTTGAGAGAAAAGTGCTTCGGAAGATCTTCGGTCCGGTCCTGGATGCAGATACAGGGGAATGGAGGATCAGATACAACCAAGAGCTCGAGGAACTATACCAGCAGCCCAACATAGCAGGAACTGTCAAAGCCAAACGAATGCAGTGGGCCGGCTACGTGGCCCGGATGGAGGATCACAGATGGCCTCGGAAGCTCCTGGATTTCACACCTACAAGAAAGAGACCGCCAGGGAGACCCAAGAAGCGTTGGAGGCATGGACTCTATGAAGATTTAAACCAAGTGTCAATAGATGTGGACGAATGGCGGATAGCAGCAATGGACAGAATATAGTGGAGGAGGAAACTTGTAGATGCGTGCGGTCCACTGGGCCTGATCACGTAATAGTAGTAGTAGTAGTAGTAGTAGCTTAATAGCTTGTTTGTCCGTCTTTGGAACGAAATACATCACAGATTCTTCGTATCAGGCATCCAATAGTTTGTTGGCAGTTTTTGAAGGTATGTGGCTCTAGATGTTTACGTACAGGTTATGTAACTCTCATAAATATCGGGCCATTGATTTGTGTAGAGGGTGTTGGTGCCCGATAGCGACCTATACGGGTTCCACAGGACTTACAACAAGCGAATTTGGTCGCCGAGACGTCAACGTGAATTCACTCTAATGCTCCTCAAACCAGTGTAGCATGGTCCTGGCTCCGAGAAACGGACAATTATACTGCCGTCGGGGAAGTCATCAAGCATGAAGCGATGCAGGTTGTTCGCGGCTAAAGCGTGTGTTCTATTACTACCACATTGTCACTCATAGCATAATACTGCTCCCACCAGCCTGCTTCCGTGGCGCGCTGCACGTTTCGAGCCGCCGTTCACCTTTACGACGGAGACGACTATCGACCTGGAGTAGCAAAAATGTGATTCCGCCGAAGAGCCGACACGTTTCCGCTGATCGAGGGTTGACTCCCAACGGTTCCCTGCCCACTGCAATCGTAACTGACGATGTCGTTGGGTCAACATGCGAACACGTGAGGGTGGTCTGCTGCGGAGCTCCACGTTCAACAATGTGCGATGAACGGTGTGCTCCGAAACACTTGTAGGTGCACTACCATTGTGCTTTTTCGCCCTCTATTCTACTTTACAGAGCAACAAACCTCCGAAACCTACGTTCTGTGAAGAATCGTGGACGACCAGCCGTTTCACTGTCCTTTTACCTGTTTCAGTAGATGCTCACTACAGTAGCACAAGAACATTCGACCAGCTTCACTGTTTTCGAGATCCTCGTTCACAGGCTATGCGTAATAACAACATGGCCTTTGGCAAATGTCGCTTATCTCCATTACATGCTTTTGTTACAGCGTCACGTGCTCGCAACGCCACCAGGTGACATCCAGCGCCGCGGTGGGGAGTGGTCGTAATATTTTGGGTGATCAGTGTCTAAGGTGGAAACGTTTTTATCACAAATCTGGAAAAGTTATTGGCCGATTTATTTAAATTCTTACACAATAATGAACATTCCGACGGTCAAAAGCTATATATTTTATTATATATTAGATATAAATATATGTATCAAAGCACATAAATATACAACTATACAGCCGGCCGGAGTGGCTGAGCGGTTCTAGGCGCTACAGTCAGGAACCGCGCGACCGCTGCGGTCGCAGTTTCGAATTCTGCCTCGGGCAAGGATGTGTATGATGTCCTTAGGTTAGGTTGAAGTAGTTTTAAGTTCTAGGGGACCGATGACCTCAGAAGTTAAGTCCCATAGTGCTCAGAGTCATCTGAACCATTTATAAACTATACAGGGTGATTCACGAAGATATGCAAGTATTTTGTTATTCTACAAGTAACACTAAAGAAAAGAAGTTCATATAAACATTGGTCTGCAAATGCTTAGTTAACAATAAAATAATAAAAGATAATAAAAGATAATAATAAAAGATTTTGCCAGAAATTTAGCAACTTCGCTAATATGAAACCATAGCAAAACTGTACAGGTTAAAGTAAAGTCGATTTCCATTTATTTTGTTGTTATCGGTCTGGTGAATCCAATTAAACATGTGCCACACGTTTATATGCAGTAGTTTCCCAGAACATCCAGAGAAGCAAAGATTATTATACAAGTAAATTTGTTTACTTTCCATAAAGAATGTAGAAACGTTTATGTCATTGTTGGCAACCGTTAGTGAGTTTTTTCAGTCGTTTCCTAACCTTGAAACGAGTTAGTTTTCTGTATTGATCAGTGAAAAAACATAACAACAGTGTATTTAAGTGAAACCATATAGTAACTGTTGTAGTTTGCAGATTATTTATGAAAAAGGGATGCCTTTCAAATTTACGACAGAGGAATACGCCGATATGCTGTTCATTTATGGCAAAGGTGGTGGTGGTTGTTGGGCGGTTTAAGGGGGACTGAACAGCTAAGGTCATCAGTCCCCCATTCCAAAAACAGGCGAGACGTAAATTTGCGGAGCAGGTAAAACCCCAAGGGGAAGGAGACTCCCCCCAGGCACTAAAAGAACACAAATGCGGCAACGAACACTACAGACAAGAAGAGTACAGATGAACACCAGACAGAAGGAACAGAAGAAAAGAAGATGGCCCGAGACTGGTTGACTGACCACGAGAACAAAAAAAAAGGGAAAGAGTCAACCATCCGACTACACACTAAAATCTGCAACCAAATATGAGAGACTCGAGGACAAGAGACACAGAAAGGGAAAGGTGCAGGACCTCCCTAAATGGAACCATAAAAAGGACTACCACGGATAAAATTTAAAACGTCATCAGCCATGGAGGCATCGTCGCATAAAACCAAAGGCAAAGTGCCCGGGAGATTAAAAGACTGCCGGAGGGTGCGCAGTCGGGGACACTCCAACAAAATGTGGGCGACCGTCAGCCGGGACCCACACCGACACAGGGGGGATCCTCCTGACGCAAAAGATGGCCATGTGGCAGGTAGGCCGATGTGGAACCGACACAGGACGACAGAGTCCCTGCGAGAAGCCCGCAGGGAGGACCGCCATACATCGTTCGACTCCTTAACAGCCTGCAGTTTATTCGGGGATGTCAGGCCACGCCACTCATCAGTCCACATCCCAAGCACCTTACGGCGCAACACCAACTGCTGATCACGAGCCGGGAGGCCGATCTCCAAAGCTGGGGTGTCGATCGCCCCTTTGGCCAGCCTGTCGACACGTTCGTTCCCCAGGATGCCAACGTGACCTGACGTCCAAACAAAGACCACCGAACGACCAGAGCGGGTAATGGCAGAAACAGACTCCTGAATAGATGATACCAGAGGAGAAGAGGTATAGCAGCGGTCGATAGCCTGGAGGCTGCTCAGGGAGTAACTGCAGATGACGATGGACGTACCTGAGCAGGAACGCATATGCTCAAGAGCGCGCAATATGGCCACCAGCTCTGCAGTAAAAATACTGCAGCCAGCCGGCAAGGAGCGCTGTTCAACATAGGCAGCGTGAGCAAAAGCGTAGGCAGTGCGACCATCAACCAGGGAACCATCAGTGTAGACAGTCTCACAGCCCGAAAATGAGGCGAGGAGCGCAAGAAAACGGCGACGCAGGGCCACAGGCGGAACCGAGTCCTTGGGTCCCCTTTCCAAGTCCAGACGGACGGACGGCCGGGGCAAACACCAGGGAGGCGTAGGTGCATGGACCCGGAAGGGAGGCAGAAGAGGGAATGACCCCAGTTCCGACAGCAGGGACTGGATGCGGACAGCTATGCAAAGCCCAGACTTAGGTCGCCTTTCGGACAGATGGAGGACCATGGCAGGGAAAAGCAGGCGATGACTGGGATGGCCTGGCGAGCAATGCACGTGGACAGCATAGTCGGCGAGCAGTCGATGGCGGCGAATCCGCAGCGAGGGAACCCCAGCCTCCACCAGTAGACTATCCAGGGGCTCGTACGAAAAGCGCCAGTTGCAAGCCGAACCCCACAGTGGTGTATGGTGTCCAACAACGTCAACACTGAGGTTGATGCAGACCCATAGGCCAGGCTCCCATAATCAAGCCTGGACTGCACAAGGGCTCTGTACAGTCGCAACAGTGTGCAACGATCTGCACCCCAAGACGTGTGGCTCAGGCAGCGGAGGGCGTTGAGGTGCCGCCAGCACTTTTGCTTCAGCTGAGTAATATGAGGAACCCATGTGAGCTGGGCATCAAAGACGAGTCCTAAGAAGCGGCAAGTGTCCACCACTTCAAGCAGGTGGCCGTCGAGGTAAAGTTCAGGAGGAGGGTGGATCGTCCGACGCCTGCAGAAGTGCATAACTCGAGTCTTGGCTGCAGAGAACTGAAAACCATGAGTCAGAGCCCATGATGCTGCCTTGCGAACGGCTACTTGCAGCCTGCATTCGGCGACTCCCGTAGTCGTTGAGCTAAAGGAGATGCAGAAGTCGTCGGCATACAAAGAAGGAGACACCGAAGACCCCACGGCTGCAGCCAGACCATTAATGGCGACTAGAAATAAGGAGACGCTCAACACCGAGTCCTGTGGGACCCCATTTTCCTGTGTATAAGATGAACTAGAGGAGGCACCGACTTGCACCCGAAAAGAGCGGCGCAATAGAAAGGTTTGAAGAAAAACCAGGAGCCGACCACTAAGACCCCACTCATGCAACGTAGCAAGGATGTGATGCCTCCATGTGGTGTCATACGCCTTCCGCAGATCAAAAAATACAGCAACCAGATGCTGACGTCAGGCAAAGGCCATACGGATAGCAGATTCCAGCCGCACCAAATTCTCCGCTGTAGACTGGCCCCGACGGAAGCCACCCTGGGATGGAGCGAGGAGACCACGCGATTCAAGGACCCAACACAAACGCCGCCCCACCATACGTTCGAGCAATTTGCACAAAACGTTGGTGAGGGTAATGGGACGATAGCTGTCCACCGCCAGTGGGTCCGCACCGGGCTTCAAGATGGGGACAATAAGACCCTCTCGCCATTGCGACGGGAACACGCCCTCACCTCAAATGCGGTTGAAGATGGTGAGGATGTGTCTCTGGCAGTCCCTGGAGAGATGCTTCAGCATCAGCGCGTGGATGCAGTCTGGTCCTGGTGCTGTATCAGGGCAATCGGCGAGGGCAGCGAGGAATTCCCTCTCGCTGCAAGGAGCATTGTATTTTTCAGAACGACACGTGTGGAATGATAACGACGTCCGCTCGGCTCGCTCCTTTAGAGAGCGAAAGGTGGGGGGATAAGTTGCAGTCGCAGAGCTCTTAGCAAAGTGCGCAGCAAGGTGTTCAGCAATGGCGGCAGCGTCCGTGCAGACAGCGCCGTCCAAGGAGATCCCAGGGACACCCATAGGGGTCTGGTGTCCATAAATCCGCCGGATCCGGGACCACACGAGCGAGGGGGAGACACGGGAGCCCAAGGATGAGACATACCTCTCCCAGCACTCCTGCTTACGCCATGCAATAAGACGACGGGCCAAGGCACGGAGCCTCTTAAAGGCGATGAGGGTCTCTAGAGACAGGTGCCGCCTATGACGCTGGAGAGCCCGCCTACGGTCGCGAATAGCCTCAGCGATCTCCGGCGACCACGAGGGTACAGCCTTCCTCCGAGGGAGTCCAGAAGAGCGGGGGATGGCAGCCTCGGCCGCCGAATTGACGTGGTTAAGACACGGACCATCTCGTCAATGTCACCCTGTGGGGGAGACTCAATGGTTGCAGCAGAAGTAAAAGCCGGCCAGTCAGCCCTGTGGAGAGCCCAGCGGGGCAGGCGCCCAGAAGAATGACACTGGAGCAGTGACAAATAGATGGGAAAATGGTCACTACCACACAGGTCAGGATGTACTCTCAAGTGGAGGGACGGGACAAGTCCAGGGCTGCAAAGAGAGAGATCGATGGCCGAGAACGAGCCATGGGCCACACTGAAATGCGTGGGAGCACTGGTGTTCAAGAGACTAAGGTCGAGCTGAGCCAACAAATGCTCCACGGCACGACCGCAGTCGTCGGAGACAGTCCCACCCCATAGAGGGTTGTGGGCATTGAAATCGCCCAGTAACAAGAAAGGTGGCGGCAATTGGGCTATCAGTGCAGCCAGGACATGCAGCACGACATCACCATCAGGTGGAAGGTAAAGACTGCAGATGGTAATAGCCTGTGGCGTCCACACCCTAACAGCGACAGCCTCTAAAGCTGTTTGTAGAGGGACAGACTCGCTGTGAAGAGAGTTAAGGACATAGATGCAGACGCCACCAGACACCCTTTCATAAGCTGCTCAGTTCTTATAATAACCCCGATAGCCACGGAGGGCGGGGGTTTGCATTGCTGGAAACCAAGTTTCCTGCAGAGCAATGCAGAGGAAAGGATGAAGGCTGATAAGTTGGCGGAGCTCAGCTAGATGGTGGAAGAAACCGATGCAGTTCCACTGGAGGATGGTGTTGTCCATGGCTGGGAAAGGCGTGACGGGACTGGGAAGGCAGATTACGCCGCTGGGTCACCTGCTGCCTCCGACTGAGCACCTGTGCTAGTGCTTTCCATGGCGTCGGAGGGACCGGCGAGATCGAGGTCCGCAGCGGACGCCAGGATCTCCACCTCATCCTCAGATGCAGAGTTGGAAGGTTGCGGTGGGACAGGTGCCACCGCAATGTCAGGATGCTTGGGAGCCATTTTCTACAACTGGTTTGCACGCTGTGCCTTTGGAGGGTCTGGCTGGGAGGGCCCCACTGGGTCGGTCTCAGGGACGGACGACGGCCGTGAAGCCCTATGACCAGCGACCGGTTGTTGTTTCAAAAATTTGCGGGTGTCCGCTTTGGCACTGGGCAAAGCCTGGGATGGGAGGGCCCCAAGGGACACCTTCCTGGCTAGAGTAGCCGAAGAAGCCTCACGCTTCTCCGGCTGGGAAGGGGGAACGAATGTCCCCGATGGTTGGGGTGGTGTTGCTCCTGGAGGAGATGGAGCAGGAGCAACAGAGGGGGAAGTACCCCCCACAACCAAGGGGGCTGGTTCATTCTGACATAGCTGAGAGGCAACAGTACGTGACGACAAGGGAGAGGATCGTACCGCTGTTGCAGCAGTGGCATAGGTGGATGTCATGGGCACAGGATGTAGCCGCTCATATTTCCGCCTTGCCTCGATGTAGGTCAGGTGGTCCAGAGTCTTATATTCCATTATCTTACTTTCCTTCTGGAAGATCCTACAGTCCGGTGAGCAGGAGGAATGGTGTTCTCTGCAGTTAACACAGATAGGTGGCGGGGCACATGGGGTATCGGGATGGGAAGGACGGCCACAATCTCGACAGGTGATGCCGGAAGTACAGCGAGATGACATGTGCCCGAACTTCCAGCACTTAAAACACTGCATCGGAGGAGGGATATATGGCTTCACATCACAGCGGTAAACCATCACCTTAACCTTTTCGGGTAAGACATCACCCTCGAAGGCCAAGATGAAGGCACCGGTGGCTACCTGATTATCCCTCGGACGCCGATGGACGCGCCGGACGAAGTGAACACCTCAACGTTCGAGGTTGGCGCGTAATTCATCGTCGGACTGCAGAAGAAGATCCCTGTGGAATATAATGCCCTGGACCATGTTGAGACTCCTATGCGGCATGATGCCAACAAACATCCCCCAACTTTTTACAATGGAGCAACATCCGTGACTGGGCACAGAACCAGAGCGCAGTTTGGACAAGCCCTCCACCTCCCCGAATTTGTCCTCTAAATGCTCCACAAAAAACTGGGGCTTGGTCGACATAAACGATTCCCCATCAACCCGCGTACACATGAGGTACCAGGGTGAATATTCCCCACTGCCTTCTTTAGCCAGGCGTTCCTCCCATGGAGTGGTCAGGGAAGGAAACGATCTCTGATTAAATTTCTTCCCATTGAGGTTAGACCTCGATCGCTTAGAGACTGCTGGTGGAGGCCCACCAGCGAGAGACGATGTACCACGCTTCATTGCGGGTCATCCGCCCTGATGCCACCCACTCCGACCAGGGGCTCTCCCCACGGGCGCCACCCAGCCGCAGCAAAGACCACCTGGCAGGATGGCCTTTGCCGGGAGTCCCAATGCCCCAGAGGGATAGGCATTTACTCCTCGGCATACGTGGGGAGGTAGCAGCTCAGGCATCAGCAGTGCGATCCCTGTGTAGTCAGGGGGCTACCACCAAGAGGGTACATGACGACCCCACCACAACGGACTGGCTACCGTGCTGGATGTCGGGTGTCGAAATATCCATGTACATCATGAGGGCAAAGATGGAAGTGCACACTGGAGGGAATGTATGCCACCCAGAACACACTGCAGTGGATGTGGCCGGAAGCTCGATGTAAGTCCATGAAAAATCAGGTGTGCCAGATCTTAGGGCAAGATGGAATTAAGATGCACCACGTAAGGTGTCCTTCCCCAAATGGTACGCACTAACGGAAAAATTTAGAAATGGAGTGGTCAAACCCCTTAGGGGACCATCACATTAAAGGCCAAAACAGTTGAGACTCCTTTTAGTCGCCTCTTACGACAGGCAGGAATACCGCTAGCCTATTCTTACCCCTGAACCCGCAGGGGGGATTTATGGCAAAAGTGATGGTAATGCTACGGCTGCAGTTAACGAATATCGCATACGTTATCCAACTCGGAGGATTCCGAACGAACGAACCATTAGCGGAGTATTTCGAATGTTACGCGAGACAGGTTCTGTACCTAGTATTCACAATCAGTACGAGGCCTAGATACGTGAAGGCGATGATGAGGATATTATGGGTGCTGTTCAAAGTAGCCCGGGTACCAGTACATGACGTATCTCTCAAAGATTAGCCATTTCACAATCTAAGGAATAGCGTACACTGAAGTACAATGATCTGTATCCTTACTATAAACCAAAAGTACACTATTTACATCCGGAAGACCTGCCCTTCGCTTTGATTTGCGCAGCTGGTTAAATACACTCCTGGAAATTGAAATAAGAACACCGTGAATTCATTGTCCCAGGAAGGGGAAACTTTATTGACACATTCCTGGGGTCAGATACATCACATGATCACGCTGACAGAACCACAGGCACATAGACACAGGCAACAGAGCATGCACACTGTCGGCACTAGTACAGTGTATATCCACCTTTCGCAGCAATGCAGGCTGCTATTCTCCCATGGAGACGATCGTAGAGATGCTGGATGTAGTCCTGTGGAACGGCTTGCCATGCCATTTCCACCTGGCGCCTCAGTTGGACCAGCGTTCGTGCTGGACGTGCAGACCGCGTGAGACGACGCTTCATCCAGTCCCAAACATGCTCAATGGGGGACAGATCCGGAGATCTTGCTGGCCAGGGTAGTTGACTTACACCTTCTAGAGCACGTTGGGTGGCACGGGATACATGCGGACGTGCATTGTCCTGTTGGAACAGCAAGTTCCCTTGTCGGTCTAGGAATGGTAGAACGATGGGTTCGATGACGGTTTGGATGTACCGTGCACTATTCAGTGTCCCCTCGACGATCACCAGTGGTGTACGGCCAGTGTAGGAGATCGCTCCCCACACCATGATGCCGGGTGTTGGCCCTGTGTGCCTCGGTCGTATGCAGTCCTGACTGTGGCGCTCACCTGCACGGCGCCAAACACGCATACGACCATCATTGGCACCAAGGCAGAAGCGACTCTCATCGCTGAAGACGACACGTCTCCATTCGTCCCTCCATTCACGCCTGTCGCGACACCACTGGAGGCGGGCTGCACGATGTTGGGGCGTGAGCGGAAGACGGCCTAACGGTGTGCGGGACCGTAGCCCAGCTTCATGGAGACGGTTGCGAATGGTCCTCGCCGATACCCCAGGAGCAACAGTGTCCCTAATTTGCTGGGAAGTGGCGGTGCGGTCCCCTACGGCACTGCGTAAGATCCTACGGTCTTGGCGTGCATCCGTGCGTCGCTGCGGTCCGGTCCCAGGTCGACGGGCACGTGCACCTTCCGCCGACGACTGGCGACAACATCGATGTACTGTGGAGACCTCACGCCCCACGTGTTGAGCAATTCGGCGGTACGTCCACCCGGCCTCCCGCATGCCCACTATACGCCCTCGCTCAAAGTCCGTCAACTGCACATACGGTTCACGTCCACGCTTTCGCGGCATGCTACCAGTGTTAAAGACTGCGATGGAGCTCCGTATGCCACGGCAAACTGGCTGACACTGACGGCGGCGGTGCACAAATGCTGCGCAGCTAGCGCCATTCGACGACCAACACCGCGGTTCCTGGTGTGTCCGCTGTGCCGTGCGTGTGATCATTGCTTGTACAGCCCTCTCGCAGTGTCCGGAGCAAGTATGGTGGGTCTGACACACCGGTGTCAATGTGTTCTTTTTTCCATTTCCAGGAGTGTACGTTTTATTTACTGATGAATCACAGCTTACTCGAAATGGTATAAACAATTCATACAACGAGCACGTATTGCCTGAAGCAAACCCACATGCAACAGTGCAACACAATTTCCAGCAGCGTTTTAGCATAAAAGGGTGGTGTGGTATAATCAACATACGCTTTAGAAGACCATACATTTTCCTAGGACGTCTAACTGGCGAGATGTACTTACAATTCCTTCAAGAAGAAATGCCCCCTTTGCTCGAAGATGTTCCACTTGCTATGCGATTGCAAATCAATTTTCAATTGACGGCGCGCCTCCACATTTCACCAAAGCCGTTACTACACATTTAAATGAACATTTTCCCGAGAATGTCTGTGGTCATCCAGATCGCCCGCTTAACACCAATGGATTTTTGTGTACGGGGATGGATGAAAGACATAGTTTATGAGGACAAAGTCAATACACGTGAGGCATTACTTGCTCGCATTATGAATGCTACACACGAAATTAAGAACAACCCTGTGAAACTCAAGACGAGCAACAAAATCTGTTCATACACGTGCAGCTAAATGCACTGAATTAGATGGAGGCATTTCTGAACATTTATTGTGAATGTTGTGCGAAATTGTATGTTCACTGTACAACGTTTTAACAATGAGTTTTGTTTTTTTCCTGTTTAACATGAATTCCCGTGCGCTATAGTATTAACTAAAGCAGTTATCCGACACATTCATAGAGTTTCAGTTAACGTTATTACCATCATTTTTCCAAAATTAAATTGTCTACAGCTTCCGTTGGAAACTTTGTGCAATTGTCTGGAAATTAAAAAAAAGTGCGCCAAGTAGTTAATAAATTAAAAATTTTACAAAATTATGTCTTTGCTTCTCTGGATGTTCTGGAAAACTACTGCAGACACACGTCTAGGACATGTTTTATTAGATTCACCAGATCAGTAACAATAAATAAATAAATAAATAAATGGAAATCGTGCTTTACTTTAATCTCGAACAGTTTTGCGATGGCTTCATATTATCGAAGTTGCTGAATTTCAGGCAAAAACTTTTATTAGTCGTAACTCCGTAACTAAACATTTGCGGACCTATGTTTACATGAACTTTTTTCTTTAGTTTTGCTTGTAGAATAACATATTAAAATATTTGCACATCTTCGTGAATCACCCTGTACAACAGTGAAACGTTGTTAGCAAACAGGAGGTCGTATTTATGACTTTCCAGGTTATGGTTAGAATAATTCTACAGAATATGAATATGCAATTATAATGAAATAGACTCAAGGGCAGAGAGAGGGAGGAAGAAGAGATGAACTGAGGGATGGGATAATATGGAGATAGAAAGCGGAGAGGCGGAGATGGACAGAGAGAGGTGCAGGAGGAGATAGATGAGGGAAGAGAAGAGGGGCATAGAAAGGGGAGGAGGTGATGGACAGAGACTGGGGCACGAGGAGATGGAGAGAGATGGAGAAGAGAAGATGGATATAGGAAGAGGAGGAGGTGTTGACAGAGAGGGGGAACGAGGAGGAGACGAACAAAGAGAAGGGGAGGAGACAGGGACGAGAGAAGGAGATTAGGACGTATTTCCAATTCTAATGCATATTAGAAGTGTGTGCTTTCTGTTTTGCTTCTTTTCCATTTACTCAGACTGAGCCACAGCAACGCGCGGCCGGTAACAGGCAGTAAAAAATAAAATAAAAATAATCAAGTGTAGCTGTGGAACATGCCCTTCTGAAACATGTAATAAGTTTTCATAAAATGCTCTTGCTATGGAAGGTGGGGGTGTCATAGTCTCACGAAGCCCGTAGTCCCGCTACCTTGGATCTGTGCCCGCGTGTGCCGCCACCGCCGCAGCAGCATGCTTCGTCAAGCTGGGCTCGCGATCGTGTCGAGTGCTGCTCATTCGCTGCCTAATGACTGACGCCAGCGCTTTCAGTGGGCCACCGGCCGGATGAAGTCGTCCCTAGGGACAGGGCCACGGAGAGTGGCGCGGGGGGGGAGGGAGGAGGGGTTTTGTCCAAATGCCGGCGCCTCACCTTTAGCCGCGCGCCGCTGGCCGGCATTTAAAGCGCCCCGCCCGGTCGTTAGCGTGATTCACCGCCTTCTGCGGCGTCATCGCAGGCCGTCCCGTTTCGTATCTTCTGGCGCGGTGTGCGGGCAGCAGGCTGAGAGGCGCGGCTCTTGATTAACCTTCCGTCAGCGCCGGCTGCTGCCATCCTGTGCCAGCCGACTGCCTGCCTGCCAGACTGTCCCCGTACTTACTCTGAAAGCCGTCCTCACACGGGACGTAAACGCTGAATTGGATATGGAGCTGTACGAGCTTTGTGACGCCATTTCCTGTTATTTCACATTGAGGAGGCAAAATAAGTTAGACCTATTTAACTATTTCTGTGTAACTTTATGCAGAACACCGGGAAAGAAAGCTCACAGAGATACTCTACTAAACTCCGTACGGTTATGGCTATATACCAGCCCTGTTTTATGGATGCCAAAACTGGACTTTTGAGAAGAGAGACGAAAATAGAATAGAAGCGTGTGAAATGAATTTCGTTGGATACTGGATACACTCTGATGCATAAAAAGAAAAATGACATCCGAACTAAACTGAATACGCAAAACGTACCTGACGTAATAAAACATCAGTTAAGATGGAAAGAACATACAGATAGTATGCCAGATGCAAGAATCACTAAGGCCATAAAGCAATCTAAACTAAGACGCAAAAGATCATTAGGAAAATCGATAAAGAGATGGCTTGTCGAATTATGAAGGAGACGGAACGGACCAAAAGGTCCAGCTCTTGATGGAACTGCAGATGTAGACATAGGAGGCATTCTCCTACCCCTCCCAATCCCACCACCCTTCGCCACTCCCACTAGATTTGTAAAACTACCGTTGACTACCGTAGACTATCGTAAGTAAGTGTAAACTACGGTAGTTTTTCCAGTAGCTTTGGTCAGTTAAGATCATTATCCGCGTTACCTGTACATTAGGTGTGTTGCACACTTGTTGGGCTTTACCTCATATCGATCGCATTGTTTGTGTGTGCGGTCAGTGTCTTGCTAGAATGCCTAGACACCGGAAGCGGTGAATCATCTAGGAATTATGTGTAAATGTCTAAAGGGCTGCGTAACCTACGGAACATTTACGTTCTAAATAGTCATCCTGCTTCCTGTTAATTAAAAATAAACAGTATTTATAACAAAATTGAACCTATCAATGTTTAATTAAGATTTTATTCGAAATTTGTTGATTTATATCTTGAAACAAAGCGATGCTGTAATAAATATAAAAAAGATATGGAGATTTATGATAACAGCGCTAACACATTTTCCTAAAAAAGGAAAAGTCGAGAAAATAGGAAACACAAACGTCGCTTCAATACTTCGTCAAGCTTATACAAAACATATTTTTGCTGTTCCTAAACAACTTTCGAATGTATGAATAATAACAGGAACCTGTTGCCTTTGAAAATGATGAAGCGCATTCTTTTCTTGAGTCATCAGTATTCTGACTGGTCAGACGCACTTTATTGAGCATAAAACAACAACAACAATTGCATTTATGTACGTAAACTGTACATATGATCAACTAATTTTTATTACTTATAAAATGCAGTTTATTTTATGTAAGGATATAAAATACATAGTGGATTAACACTGAATGATGTACTGTTCTAATTATGTGTGAAACAAGCAAGCAAGCAACCAAACAAACAAACAAACGATGAGAAGTCGTCGGCTATCAATTCCTATCAATACTATCGACAATCGCACCATTTACGACGTCATTTAGTGCACCAAAATTACTAGACCATAATTTTGATACAGAACAGCTCTACTTCTGTGATAGTTCGACATAACGCTACGAAACTTTCAACCAATAAATGGCAAAAACGCTCTCTTCGATAGAAGCAGAATTTGGTCGACGCCATACTCAGTTTCATCATTTTCATCTGAAACCCATATTTATATTTTGAATTATAACTTACGACCTTTGAACATATACTGTTCCAAAACAGCAATACACTGAGAATCTCTCGGAAACGTTTCGTAATTGGTATGATTTCTTGTAATCAAACGATAGCAGTCGTCCTATTGCTGATTAGAAAATTTCCAATTTTTGTATTAAGTTATTTTTGTATAATAATTTGCGTGTTACAAAAGCCCGCTATTTCAAGGCAAAGGCACATTGAAGCTTCATCAAAAATGCGTTTTTCTTCCTAGGATTTGTTATAATTAAATGCCAATTAATAACATACGGTCCGTCGGCAATTAAAGCCTTCGGGTGATTGTAGCATAAAGTATAAAATTGTATATTACGTAACTTCAGTGTAGAGTAGTGGACAGGGATACCCAGTTATTAAGTGAAGTGTAGCTGGTTTGTGTCTTGCTGTATTCATTTTTTTAAATTCACTTTCGTGCTTTCTAAAAGGCTCGCACTTATTAGTTTAACAGAAAAATTTTCTGTAGTTTTCAATGTTTGTTCAGTTTTGTGAACATTTAGCAGCTACAGAGGGAGAAATGATCATCACAATAAAATAAGAGAAATCAGAGCCCTCACGGAAAGATTTAAGTATGAGTCTTTCCTGCACGCAATTAGAAAGAGGAACGTTAGAGAAATAGCTGCAAGGTAGTTCAATGAATCCTCTGCCAGGAACTGGATTGTGAACTGCACAATAATCATGTATAAGTAGATGACATCCTTACATACTGGACATGGAACTTTTCCTTTTGTTTTATAACATGTTCATGGATACTTAAAGTTTTATTGATGTACACTACAAAGAGAACAACATGACTGGGTATGCCAAGGGAGGAAATGAGCGTTCTAATAGAGCTGAAGTAGAGAATTTAAGTGCGTTAATTTTCGTAAACAAATACTATGGTTGGCGCGTTAGTTATTTATTTGTAATTTTAATCTGATCTGATTAGGGTCATCATGCTCTCTCTCACACTGACCAGGGTTTCCCTCATACAGTACCTATATGACATCAATGTAACCTAAGAAATAACAAATAGTATTAAAACGATGTGAATGTCTGAATTGGCAGTGGGAGTAAATGATATTGACTATACTGTTATAAATAAACCGACAGATGCCGCTGGAGAACTCTGCAGTCACAAATCACGTTGACTAGCACGTCCCATGTCACGTCATATCTATTGAACTACGTGTAGTACAATGATGTATTTGCACAGGTACAATCACCAGCATAAGCGAATATTGCCTGCGAAATATGTTGTGAATAAACGTAGCAGCGAAGGGGTAATAATTTTTTTTTCATCATCAGTCATCTGACTGGTCTGATGCTCTCCTTTGCCAACCTCTTCACCTAACAGCAGTACTTGCAAACTACGTTCTCGATTGTTCAATGAATGTATTCCTATCGATGTCCTCCTCTACAGTTTTTATCTTCCACAGCTCCCTCTAGTACCATCGAAGTTATTTCCTGATGTCTTACGAGATGTCCTATCATCCTGTCTCTCCTTCTAGTCAGTGTTTTCCTCATACTCCTTTTCTCGGCGATTCTGCGGAGAAACTCCTCATTTCTTACCTAATCAGTCCACCTAATTTTCAACATTATTCTGTAGCATCAAGTATTAAATGCTTCGATTCTCTTCTGCTCCAGTTTTCCCAGGTTCTATGCTTCACTGTCATACAATATGGATACTGTGTGCAAAATTGATGAAAAAAAGTTAACAGAAAAGAAGTAATAAATTTAAACGACATGCACAATCCAGCAGCGTTTCACACACGTCAGTGTTTAAGACATTATATTTCCTGAACTACGCATGGCACGAATGATATACGTTTGTAGGTGCCTTTAGCGGCATATGTGGTTACCGCTTGAGAAATTTATTGAGAATACAGTTAGTAGTTCAGAAGAAATAAATATAAATGTCATGCACGATGCGGCAATTGTCCACGCAGCTTAGTGTTTAAGTCGTCATATTTCTTGAACTATGACAGATAGCTGATTCTTTCCGACAGCGATTGTTGCCAGACAGCAGGCGATTTGTGGTTTAGGGTGAGATACATATGGCTTCAAAAATCCACAGATACTACATAATTTACGATGCCGTCAGTTCTGTAACATATGTACCTTTTTAAATAAGGATGTCGGCCAGAAAGTGACAGCAGACCGATTACCAGTATTAGTCGTCAGTAAACAATCATATTACACTTTCTCGTCGCTCGTATGTACTTTTTTCAGTTATTTAGGAGCTGTAGTCTGCCAACTGCAATCTTTTTATTTTTTCATTTATTTTTTTACGATAAAGGCTATCTTTGCCTATGAGAATGCGCTTATTATGACAGGTACACAAAAAAATAGCAGTTTCTTGAAACGTGAGGTGAAATGCCTGTAATGCTTTGTTATTAATCTTGACGCTGCTGCAAGTGATATACACGCTGAAGAGTGGCAAAGCTGCACAGTTCGTCGCGTCATGTCTATTCTCAGTGCCCACTTACAGCAGATGGACCTTAGGTAGCGTCTTAAGGTGGCCATCTGTTCAGCTCATTAAGAAATCAAAACAGGGGAGCATATTTTACTCCAGATGGTGGTTCTTACGGCGTTTTGTAACGTGACAAACAGCCGCCAGAAGAATTGTAGTCTATTACTTTCGACTGACAGATGTGCGATAATTGCTACGCAAGAGACTACTAGTCGAAAGGAAATAAACGACGGTCGTTTCGACCAGAGCATTGATATAGATGGCTATTTTTTTATTACTTTGTACAAGGAGGGCCAAGTTGTCGATCCTTTATGAAAAATGGTTTCCGTTTGAGAGAACTCTCTCCCCCTTCAGTGATTGCTCCCATTAAGTAAAGCATCTCCAAAGCGGTGACAGCGGCAAATGGGAGTATATTTATTAGCGACGAAAAGTTTTCACAGGCGTTAATGATGCTAAAAATATCTTATGACTACTGTAATATACTCCTGAGCTGCTTTGTGACTGACGGAGCGAGGCGTGTGTGTGTGTGTGTGTGTGTGTGTGTGTGTGTGTGTGTGCGTGTGAAAAACCTGTTTGCCCATTAGAGAAAGAAAGACACAGGGGGAGAAAGGGAGCAGGGAGTGAAGAGCATCAGACCAAGATTATTTTAAGAGATAGGAATAACAGACACAGGATAATTGCTATGAATGAGATTACTATCCGAAGTAAAATATATAACACTTCTAACATTATGACACTGTCTAATTTTCCTATTATTTTGCAGACTGCTATGAACAGCATGGGAGTGATTTGATCTCAGATAACCAACCTCCTACAGGATTCACAATTCTGGTAACAAATACTTCAGGATTTCATTTCATTCTGTTCAGCAATAGGCTTCGTTTTCCATTTTCATAACGGATGTTGTGACTTAGGAACCTGGTAACTGCTTGATGTATACCGTAACTATTAACAGTAGTTCAGTGGGCATTCTCATAGGGGCATTCAACGCTGAATGCATCGAACAACAAAAGTACTTGCATGACCTGTGAATTTGTGATTTACGTGATCCCTTTCAAATCACGTTTCATAAAGAACAATTTTTTATGATCTGATCAGCTTAAATAAAGAAATAAAAATAAGTACATTCGCCTTAACCGCGATACCTTGCACACAAGGTATCTCTGAGAATCAGGGAGACACTTTCGATGTACTCAATGAAATATAGCCCAGGTGCGAGTCATGGGAGCTGTTACTTTAATTTACCCCTAAAGTGCACCTCAGTGAATGAATGAATGAAACAATAAACTATTTAAGATAAGCTACATTTCTCTTATTCCTGTTAATACACTCCTGGAAATGGAAAAAAGAACACATTGACACCGGTGTGTCATACCCACCATACTTGCTCCGGACACTGCGAGAGGGCTGTACAAGCAATGATCACACACACGGCACAGCGGACACACCAGGAACCGCGGTGTTGGCCGTCGAATGGCGCTAGCTGCGCAGCATTTGTGCACCGCCGCCGTCAGTGTCAGCCAGTTTGCCGTGGCATACGGAGCTCCATCGCAGTCTTTAACACTGGTAGCATGCCGCGACAGCGTGGACGTGAACCGTATGTGCAGTTGACGGACTTTGAGCGAGGGCGTATAGTGGGCATGCGGGAGGCCGGGTGGACGTACCGCCGAATTGCTCAACACGTGGGGCGTGAGGTCTCCACAGTACATCGATGTTGTCGCCAGTGGTCGGCGGAAGGTGCACGTGCCCGTCGACCTGGGACCGGACCGCAGCGACGCACGGATGCACGCCAAGACCGTAGGATCCTACGCAGTGCCGTAGGGGACCGCACCGCCACTTCCCAGCAAATTAGGGACACTGTTGCTCCTCGGGTATCGGCGAGGACCATTCGCAACCGTCTCCATGAAGCTGGGCTACGGTCCCGCACACCGTTAGGCCGTCTTCCGCTCACGCCCCAACATCGTGCAGCCCGCCTCCAGTGGTGTCGCGACAGGCGTGAATGGAGGGACGAATGGAGACGTGTCGTCTTCAGCGATGAGAGTCGCTTCTGCCTTGGTGCCAATGATGGTCGTATGCGTGTTTGGCGCCATGCAGGTGAGCGCCACAATCAGGACTGCATACGTCCGAGGCACACAGGGCCAACACCCGGCATCATGGTGTGGGGAGCGATCTCCTACACTGGCCGTACACCACTGGTGATCGTCGAGGGGACACTGAATAGTGCACGGTACATCCAAACCGTCATCGAACCCATCGTTCTACCATTCCTAGACCGGCAAGGGAACTTGCTGTTCCAACAGGACAATGCACGTCCGCATGTATCCCGTGCCACCCAACGTGCTCTAGAAGGTGTAAGTCAACTACCCTGGCCAGCAAGATCTCCGGATCTGTCCCCCATTGAGGATGTTTGGGACTGGATGAAGCGTCGTCTCACGTGGTCTACACGTCCAGCACGAACGCTGGTCCAACTGAGGCGTCAGGTGGAAATGGCATGGCAAGCCGTTCCACAGGGCTACATCCAGCATCTCTACGATCGTCTCCATGGGAGAATAGCAGCCTGCATTGCTGCGAAAGGTGGATATACACTGTACTAGTGCCGACATTGTGCATGCTCTGTTGCCTGTGTCTATGTGCCTGTGGTTCTGTCAGTGTGATCATGTGATGTATCTGACCCCAGGAATGTGTCAATAAAGTTTCCCCTTCCTGGGACAATGAATTCACGGTATTCTTATTTCAATTTCCAGGAGTGTATATTGTTCCTCTTTAGTCGCTGTATGAGGTCTGGCATTTGGCAGCAATTTTAATGGCATTTAACTTGACTTTCACGTCTAACAGTACATTAATTTATGTGTATGAACAATGACAGGCTGTACCCTGATTCGGATTCACGATACCGTATATCCTCCATCTGCACTAGGACTGTGCTTAGCACGCTACTTGTTGTTCGAACGTATCTTCGGTTTCATCAGTGCCACTGACGTATCCAGTGGTGGAGGTGGGGGATGGGAGCTGATGACTTGCTGCCACCTCCCCACCTTCCACCCTACAAACGTATTTCTGGCCGTGCCAAAAAATGTGTTGACGTAGCTGTCTCACTTGACAAATTCTTACGATCGCTGGTCATCTGCCGAGCGTGTATTTGCTCACATGAGGGCTAAACAAGGATAGAGGCAATATACTCTGTCCACGCCCCCCCCCCTCCCCCGCCCCCAGTACAGGCGTCCGTGGTCCGTCCCGTCGACTTGATGCTCAGCTCCATTGGATTCAACCTGAGCAGTGTTTCAGTGTTTTACCTCTTTACAGATAAACTGAATCAATGCGAGCACTTTCAGAACCTTTAAACATTTTCCGTACATTTGGTTGATCTTACTGCTTAACGTAAAGGAAAATTTCCAACGGCAATTTATTCAGTTACCGAAAACATGTAAGTACACTGACTGATAAGAATTTTGAGGGCAGCTCTATGTAATACGGATTGATCACTAGATGTCAGGAGGGGTGGGCCTGACTCACCAGTACCTCCAGTACATCATAACTATAAGATCAATAACAGCAACACACCTTAAAGAACTTAAACAAATGTTTGAAAATATAAGCAGTGACTTGGAAAAGTTGCCAAAATTAAAGCCCATAACTGGACGCAAGCAAAGAGTTCGGTATTTTCGTACACAACTAAAAGAAGCAACCAAAAATAATCAAGAAAATGAAATCAAATTAAATTATCTTTTAAGTTTATGTTATACAATAACCAAACATCAGCAAACCGCAAATAATTTTGATATATCACACATCTACTTTTAATTTTAACGAATATTATATTCATAAATTAAGGAAGAGGTTGAAAAATCAGTCGACCAGTTGGAAAACAGTTGACCTATGTTTTGATATTTTTAAAAATATCTTCTTCAGAAGGAGTGGGCTTGTTAATCACATTATGATACATTAGACTGTATGAAGCCGAGCGGCTCTTGTCAGGTATAAGATTGACAAAACAAGAACTATCCCAAGCCATGGCTTGAGATAGCAGCCAGATTTCACATATCGTGCTTCAGAATGAATGCTCACTAGTAAATGCCCACAGGTAGAGAATCTCATCAACATAAATTGTTACAGAAGTGACAGGATAAATTATTTGCATAAATTGCGTGTACATCATGCCAGAGACTAAGGCCAACTATTAAAGAAGGTACTTTTAGAAATATCGAAACCTAGGTCAAGGGCTAATAAACCTTTGTTTTGCAACTGGTTGGCTAATTTTTCAACCTCTTCAGATTTACACAACTGCTGTTTCACAGCCATGTTTAAGATATTGAATTAAAGAATACAGATGTTCAAAAAATATGACTGATTTTAACCACAACTCATTTGGTTACAGGAATTAAAACAATTAATTTCACAATATTGTAGTGAATTGCGGTATGTTAATTTATGAATTCCGTTTCATTAATATGTCTCTATATATGTGATATCTCTCTCCTCTCACTGGCCAAAACATTTCTGGAGACAAACATTGTTTTCCCTTTGTAATAGTTGCTACATGCTGAGCTTTTCAATTACATAGGGAAAAACACAATCGTTTCGCTATTGGAGCACGCAACGAGTGTTTTCGATTGTTACGCAGTAAATACATTTTCTACGTATAGGCTATCTAGTCACGTGTCAAAGACCTTTGTAACGTTAGTGCTTCTTACACTATGTGATCAAAAGTATCCGTGCACTCCCAAAAACATACGTTTTTCGTATCAGGTGCATTGTGCTGCCATCTACTGCCAGGTACTCCCTATCAGCGAGCCCAGTAGTCATTAGACATCGTGAGAGAGCAGAATGGGGCGCTCCGCGGAACTCACGGACTTCGAACGTGGTCAGGTGATTGGGTGTCACTTGTGTCATACGTCTGTATGCGAAATTTCCACACTCCTACACCGAGCGGGGTGGCGCAGTGGTAAGACACTGGACTCGCATTCGGGAGGACGACGGTTCAATCCCGCGTCCGGCCATCCTGATTTAGGTTTTCCGTGATTTCCCTAAATCACTCCAGGCAAATGCTGGGATGGTTCCTCTGAAAGGGCACGGCCGACTTCCTTCCCCATCCTTCCCTAATCCGATGAGACCGATGACCACGCTGTCTGGTCTTCTTCCCCAAAAACCAACCAACCATCCACACTCCTAAACATACCTAGATCCACTGTTTACGACGTGATAGTGAAGTGGAAACGTGAAGGGACACGTACTGCACAAAAGCGTACAGGTCGACAGTTGAAGAGGGTCGTAATGTGTAATAGGCGGACATTTGTCCAGACTATCACACATGAATTCCAAACTGCATCACGATCCATTGCAAGTACTATGACAGGCGGGAGGTGCGAAAACTTCGATTTGATGAACGAGCGGCTGCTCATACTCCACACATCACGCTGGTAAATGCGAAACGATGCCTCGCTTGGTGTAAGGAGCGTAAACATTTGGCGACTGAACAGTGGAAAAACATTGTGTCGAGTGACGAATCACGGTACACAATGTGGTGATCCGATGGCAGGTTGTGGGTATGGCTAATGCCCGGTGAACGTCATATGCCAGTGTGTGTAGTGCGAACAGTACAATTCGGAGGCGATGGTGTTAAGGTGTGGTCGTGTTTTTCATGGAGGGGGCTTGCACCCCTTGTTATTTTGCGTGGGACTATCACAGCACAAGCCTACACTGATGTTTTAAGGACCTTCTTGCTTCCCACCATCGAAGAGCAATTCGGGGATGGCGATTGCATCTTTCAACACGATCGAACACCTGTTCATAATGCGCGGCCTGTGGCGGAGTGGTTACACGATAACAACATCCCTGTAATGGACTGGCCTGCACAGAGTCCTGACCTGAATCCTACAGAACACCTTTGGGATGTTCTGGAACGCCGACTTTGTGCCAGGCCTCACCGACGGACATCGATACCTCTCCTCAGTGCAGCACTCCGTGAAAAATGGGATGGCCTTCCCCAAGAAACCTTCCAGCACCTGATTGAACGTATGCCTGCGAGAGTGGAAGCTGACATCAAGGCTAAGGGTGGGCCAACACCATATTGAATTCCAGCATTACCGATGGAGGGCGCCACGAACTTGTAAGTCATTTTAGCCAGATGTCCGGATACTTTTGATCACATAGTGTATCTGGTGCAAGACTACACTAGACGTCATGTCACGTCCGTGTACGCCAGAGGACTGATGTGCAAGCCACAAATACATTCCACCGTATAAGCAGAAGGAAATCCACCTGGCAATCATAGCATGATCAGGGTAACGTGAAATTAACTAAAAAATAAAAATGGTCACTGGAGAAGAAAGTGGATGTTTCTATTTATTATTCGAACACCTAAGGTGTTTATAAAATAAAGCGAGTTTAAAAATGTTTCACTTTAATGACCCAGAGTTTGTCAGCGTATGGTGGTTCGTCAGCGTACGGTTTATGGAAACCCGCCAGCTCATGGCGAAGAATACAGAACGCCACAGAGGGACAGCTCGGAGCCCAGCTCGTCGCAGTTCCACGTCGCCACATCGGCTGTCCTCGCTTCGTATTCCCAGCTTGGCCTTAACTGTGACTGACAGCCGCTCTCGGAAGAAATAAGAGTGAAACAGTACCAGCGTCGAGGGCGTTTATTGGTGCGACGCCTCCACACCAAGCGACACGTCCCAAGTCCGCCCCTCAACACTATGTAGGCGACCATGTACTGAACATGCGTGTTCGTTTTTAATTCAGTTATTATTTCATATTGCGGTTTCGCTGTTTCTGCTTCGCTCAGAAAATGAGGGAAGTTTTCAATTATTAACGACCCGACACAGACGAATAATAAATGTCGTATGTCTTGTGGACGGGGCATTGCTCCTTGGTACATTATCCGAACAAAAGTATCCAGACACCTATTAGTCGACATTAACACAAGTTGTAGGTTGTCAAACCAAACACCTTTCAGCAGTCTAGTTTCCAAACTTATTTTATCTGGCTACCTGTTTCAGCTTGCTACAGAGATTACTTCAACCATCATCTGCCTGAAGACGGCTTAGTAAATAGCCGAAGCTCTATTACGGTGAATGTATCAGTGCCACTGCGGTGCTTATAGAGTGGAGTGATTTTACAAATAATATACCTGTATTTGTGTTCAGGAGAAAACTTTCGGCCCGAAAGTTAAAAAGGCAGTTGAAGACAACATTCCACGAAATATATATTTGGAAGCTAGCACAAGCGAGAAAATGTTAAAAGAGCATTTAAAATCCTTTTCCATGAATGTTGTTATCACATTGTCGCATATAGTCAGAAGTGATTCTTGGTGTTTTCGCAACAACATAGCAATACTAAATGATTCATTTGCTGGTAAAGACATAGTCTGCATGATCAATCCGTCAAAAACAACAGAATGCGACAGCCTTTGGATGTATATTTCTTCCCGCAATATATGTTATACAATATACGGGGTGATCAAAAAGTCAGTATAAATTTGAAAACTTAATAAACCACGGAATAATGTAGATAGAGAGGTAAAAATTGACACACACGCTTGGAATGATATGGGGTTTTATTAGAACAAAAAAAAAAAAAAACAAAGTTCACAAAATGTTCGAGAGATGACGCTGGACAGCAAAACTGCTACCGTGACGGGTGAGAGGTACGCCGATATGTTACAGAATCGCATCATCCCCAGCCTGGCTGATAAACACCTGCTGGAACGTACAATGTGTATGCAGAATGGCGCTCCACCCCATATTGCTAGATGCGCGAAAGATCTCTTGCGCGCGTCGTTTGGTGATGATCGTGTGCTCACCCGCCACTTTCGTCATGCTTGGCCTCCCAGGTCCCCAGACCTCAGTCCGTGCGATTATTGGCTTTGGGGTTCCCTGAAGTCGCAAGTGTTTCGTGATCGACCGACATCTGTAGGGATGCTGAAAGACAACATTCGACGCCAGTGCCTCACCATAACGCCGGACATGCTTTACAGTGCTGTTGACAACATTATTCCTCGACTACAGCTATTGTTGACGAATGATGGTGGACATATTGAGCATTTCCTGTAAAGAACATCATCTTTGCCTTGTCTTACTTTGTTATGCTAATTATTGCTGTTCTGATCAGATGAAGAGCCATCTGTCGGACAATTTTTGAACGTTTGTATTTTTTTCTTGGTTCTAATAAAACCCCATGTCATTCCAAGCATGTGTGTCAATTTGTACCTCTCTATCTACATTATTCCGTGATTTATTCAGTTTTCAAATTTATACTGACTTTTTGATCACCCGGTACATATGCAACAGGACAAAAGACTCTCTAGAAGGACTTTCTGCCATGACCTCGACAATAAAATTTATAATGAAAATGCATTCTGTTTTTCATAACTGCCTGCTCCACTATATCAGCTTATGCTTCAGGATTCCTGGCAAGTGGCTGGCTACAATACTCCAGTATATCTTGCTGAATTCAAGAACGTGATTCACGCGCCATTTGCTTTTGCATCTCAAGAATGTGATTCTGAGTACAGTGCAGATATTGTTCTCGCCAAATCTTCCTATTGTGATTCTGCATCTTGTTTCGTACATTTTTTTTTTTTTTTTTTTTTAGAAACCTCATACACTGAAGCGACAAGAAAACTGGTATAGACATGCGTATTCAAATAGAGATATGTTAACGGGCAGAATACGGCGCTGCGGTCGGCAACTCCTATATGAGACAAGTCTAAGGCGCAGAAGATCGGTTACTGCTACTGCAATGGCAGGTTATCAAGGTTTAAGTGAGTTTGAACGTGGTGTTATAGTCGGCACACGAGCAGTGTGATACAGCATCTAAAGGTAGCGAAGAATTGGGGATTTTCCCGTACGACCATTTCACGAGTATACCGTGAATTTCAGGAATCCGGTAAAATATCAAATCTTCGACATCGCTGCGGCCGTAAAAAGATCCTGCAACAACGGGACCAACGACGACTGAAGAGAATCGTTCAACGTGATAGAAATGCAGCCCTTCCACAAATTGCTGCAGATTTCAATGTTGAGCCATTAACAAGTGTCAGCGTGGGAACTATTCAACGATAACATCATCATCGAGGGCTTTCGGAGCCAAAAGCCGACTCGTGAACGCTTGATGACTGCAAGATACAAAGCCTTACGCCTCGCCTGGGCCCGTCAACACTGACGTTGGACTCTTGATGACTGGAAAAATGTTGCCTGGTCGGTAGAGTCACGCTTCGAATTGCATCGAGCGAAAGGACGTGTTCGGGTATGGAGACATCATCATGAATCCACGGACTCTACATGTCAGCAGGGGACTGTTCAAGATGGTGGAGGCTCTGTAATGGTGCGGGGCGTGTTCAATAGGAGTAATATGGAAGCCCAGATACGTCTAAATACGTCTCTGTAGGTGACACGTACGCAAGCATCCTGTCAGATCACCTGCATCCAATCTTGTCCATTGTGTATTCCGACGGACTTGGGAAATTCCTGCAGGAAAACGCGACACGTCCAAAACTGCAACAGAGTGGGTCCAGGAACACTCATCTGAATTTAAACAATGCCGCTAGCCACCAAACTCCCCAGACATGAACATTATCGAGCATATCTGGGATGCCTTGCAACGTGCAGTTCAGAAGAGGTCTCCACTCACTCGTACTCTTACGGATTTATGGACTGCCCTGTAGGATTCATGGCGTCAGTTCCTAACAGCACTACTTCAGACACTAGTCAAGTCCATGCCAAGTCGTGCTGCGGCACTTCTGCGTGGTTGCGGGGGCCCTACACGATATTAGGCAGGTGTGTGTGTGTGAAATCTTATGGGACTTAACTGCTAAGGTCATCAGTCCCTAAGCTTACACATTACTTAACCTAAATTGTCCTAAGGACAAACACACACACCCATGCCCGAAGGAGGACTCGAACCTCCGCCAGGACCTGCCGCACAGTCCATGACTGCAGCGCCCAGGCCGCTCGGCTAATCCCGCGCGGCTGTTAGGCAGGTGTACCAGAGTCTTTCAGTCTTTCGCTCTTCAGTGTATAACACCTTTTTAAAGTCCGATAATGGGTAAATTAAGAGTTGTTGTTGTTGTTGCTGTTGTGGTCTTCAGTCCAGAGACTGGTTTGATGCGCCGGCCGGTGTGGCCGAGCGATTCTAGGCACTTCAGTCTGGAACCGCGCGACCGCTACGGTCGCAGGTTCGAATCCTGCCTCGGGCATGGATGTGTGTGATGTCCTTACGTTAGTTAGGTTTCAGTACTTCTAAGTTCTAGGGGACTGATGACCTCAGATGTTAAGTCCCATAGCGCTCAGAGCCATTTGAACCATTTTGAACTGGTTTGATGCACCTCTCCATGCTGCTCTATCCCGTACAAGCTTCTTCATCTCCGAGTAACTACTGCAACCTACATCCTTCTGAAACTGTTTAGTGTATTCATGCCTTGATCTCCCATTACGATTTTTACCCTCCACATTTTTCTCCAATACTAAACTGATGACCCCTTGATGCCTTAGAACGTGTCCTACCAACCGATCTCTTCTTCTAGTCAATTTGTGCTACAAATTCCGCTTCACCCCAATTCTATTACGTCATCTAACCATCTAATTTTCAGCATTCTTCTGCAGCACCACATTTCGAAAACCTGTGCTCTCTTCTTTTCTACACTATTTATCGTGCATGTTTCACTTCCATACATGGCTACACTCCATACAAATACTTCCTCGAAAGACATCCTGACACTTTAATCTACACTCGAAGTTAACAAATTTCTCTTCTTCAGAAACGCTTTCCTTGTCATTGCCAGTCCACATTTTATATCCTCTCATTTCGACCATCATCTGTTATTTTGTTCCCCAAATAGCAAAACTCATCCAATACTTTAAGCGTCTCATTTCCTAATCTAATTACCGCAGCATTAATCGATTTAATTCGACTACATTCCATTATCCTCGTTTTGCTTTTATTTATTTTCATCTTATATGCTCCTTTCAAGACACCGTCCATTCCTTCAGCTGCTCTTCCAGGTCCTTAGCTGTCTCTGAGAGAATGTCAATGTCGTCGGCAAACCTCAAGGTTTTTATTTCTCGTCCATGGATTTTAATTCGTAGTCCAAATTTTTCTTTTGTTTCCTTAACTGCTTGCTCAATATACAGATTGAATAACATCGGAGATGTCTCACTCCCTTCTCAACCATTGCCTCCGTTTCATGTCCCTTGAATCTTATAACTGCCATCTGGTTTCTGTACAAATTATAAATAGCATTTCGCTCCCCGTATTTTACCCCTGCCACCTTCAGAATTTGAAAGAGAGTATTCCAGTCAACATTGTGAAAAGCTTTCTCTAAGTCTACAAATGGTAGAAACGTAAGTTTGCCTTTCCTTAGTCTATCTTCCAAAGTAAATCTTGCCTCAAGTGTTCCAACATTTCTACGGAATACAAACTGATCTTCCCCGAGATCGGCTTCCACCAGTTTTTGCATTCGTCTGTAAAGAATTTGTGTTAGTATTTTGCAGCCGTGGCTCATTAAACTAACAGTTGGGTAATTTTCACATCTGTCAGCACCTGCTTTCTTTGGGATTGGAATTATTATATTATTCTTGAAGTCTGAGGGTATTTCTCCTGGCTCATACATCTTGCTGTGACGGATGGTAGAGTTTTGTCAGGACTGGCTCTCCCAAGGCTATCAGTAGTTCTAATGGAATGATGTCTACTCCCGTGGCCTTGTTTCGACTTAGGTCTTTCACTGGTCTGTCAAACTCTTCACGCAGTATCGTATCTCCCATTTCATCTTCATCTACATCCTCTTCCATTTCCATAATATTGTCCTCAGGAACATCGCCCTTGTATAGACCCTCTATGTACTCCTCCCACCTTTCTGCTTTCCTTTCTTTGCTTAGAACTGGGTTTCCATCTGAGCTCTTCATATTCGTGCAGGTGGTTCTCTTTTCTCCTCATGTGTTCTAACATTTGTACGGAATCCAACTGATCTTCCCCGAGGTAACACAATCGAATGCTTTCACCACCTTAATCACAGTGGTACGTAGAAGCTTCTAAATGCAAAACTGGAACACCGAATTCCCGTTCGAGGCGAGAGATTTTCCCCGCCAGTGGGGCGTGTGCACCGCGTCCGCACCTCGGCTGCAGCGGGTTTCGCGCGTCCGCCGCGGGGTCGCTGGACTCGCGCTGTGTGCAGACAGGCCGGCCGCACTGGGCGTGGTCGGCGGCGGTCAGCGCCGGGCACTCAATCAGCGGCGCTTGTTCGCCGCTCTGCAGCCGCAGACGCAGCCGAATTATTAAAAACGGGCCGCCCGCGAAAGGGACCGAACAATGCGGGCGCGGCGGTGCCGCAAAATGCGAGTAAAAAAAGCCCTCCTCCGAAACAGAGCAACCCGAATAATCTAATTTTCCGGTACACGCGTTACTGCCGGCTGTTCTGAGAGCGGCGTTAATTAATAGTCCAGTGTTACAGATTCCCTTCTATTCACCATCGACTCCACAACTCTACGAGTCCCATAGGTACGGGATTCATAGTTACGCCTTCCCAAATACACGACATTTATCTATAATCCCTACCGCTTTGAATTGTTAGTTCCTATGTGTCAACTGCAATAATCGTTTTCTTGTTCCTACCGAGAGCTACCCACGTAAAATAATTAACCTCACACTGAACGTTGTGACACATTTTATAGGTGTTTGTAGGAAGTGCGAACACGGAGGCAGCGGCACCACTCCTTTCCTCGAAGTATTAGTTTCTGTTTATTGGGGTCCACAGCCCTGCAGCATTTTACTAACAGCAAAAATTCTCCATCTGTAATTTTATTAAATGTATTTATTCACAGTCGCATTTCGGCTTGTCACGCTATTCTCAAGTGACAGCGCACGGTGAAGTGTGTCAATGCATAACGGTTACTTTTATGACGACACTGTCTTCAAGGTAACGGTGTTTACCTTTCTCGTGTAAGTAAATCCACTTAAAAAGAAAAGAACACCTGGCACTTACGTAATGATTCCCACATATTTCATACACTGCGCACTTAATTTCCGCCGTGTGTCGACCAGATGACTGGAAATTAATAGTACGACATGGCATGAATTAGATTCCTTTTACATAGACGCTCCAATGTTACTACGCACTAGCGAGCCACTTCGGTTGCGGACGAGCGGCATTACGTTTCTGAGGCTGGACGACTTTTATGGCGTAGAAACAATAAATGACACACACAAACATTCTCGATGAATTACTCTATCTATTACTAAAAACCGTACCAAATACCCTAAACAGTTCCTGAGATCACCCTTCACATGAAGGTAGAGAACCTTCAAATTAGTAGTATGTATAGACATGAAGCGTGTTCCCTCTTCATATTTGGCCTTAGCGACCTCCCTTTGTCCCCAACATCCGTCGATAATATCGATCTATCCTCAACACATACAGGGTGTAGGTAAGGATACTGTGATAACTGACACCTTGATATGCAGGGTGTTACAAAAAGGTACGGCCAAACTTTCAGGAAACATTCCTCACACACAAATAAAGAAAAGATGTTACGTGGACATGTGTCCGGAAACGCTTAATTTCCATGTTAGAGCTCATTTTAGTTTCTTCCACCTACGCTCAATGGAGCACGTTATCATGATTACACGCGGGATACTCTACCTGTGCTGCTAGAATATGTGCCTTTAAAAGTACGACACAACATGTGGTTCATGCACGATGGAGCTCCTGCACATTTCAGTCGAAGTGTTCGTACGCTTCTCAACAACAGATTCGGTGACCGATGGATTGGTTGAGGCGGATCAATTCCATGGCCTCCACGCACTCCTGACCTCAACCCTCTTGACTTTCACTTATGGGGGCATTTGAAAGCTCTTGTCTACGCAACCCCGGTACCAAATGTAGAGACTCTTCGTGCTCGTATTGTGGACGGCTGTGATACAATACGCCATTCTCCAGGGCTGCATCAGCGCATCAGGGATTCCATGCGAGGGAGGGCGGATGCATGTATCCTCGCTAACGCAGGACATTTTGAACATTTCCTGTAACAAAGTGTTTGAAGTCACGCTGGTACGTTCTGTTGCTATGTGCTTCCATTCCATGATTAATGTGATTTGAAGAGAAGTAATAAAATGAGCTCTAACATGGAAAGTAAGCGTTTCCGGACACATGTCCACATAACATCTTTTCTTTATTTGTGCGTGAGGAATGTTTCCTGAAAGTTTGGCCGTATCTTTTTGTAACACACTGTATACCCACTTCTGTTCGATAGTTTTTACTCTGTGTGTAACAGTGTTCTCGAAAACATGTTACGGAAGTTAGTACTTGACGTTTTCTGCACAGTCGTAACTACGCCATGAAGTGGACCACACCTGTTTTGTGTCCACGCGTCCACGCTTCAGTACCTGACCTGCTGCCCATTGGAAAATAAATATTAATGGTTTGCTTGTGCCACGCGTACTTGGAGATACTGTAACCTCCACACCACATTTTGTTTCTGCATGGAATTTAGCCTATCCCCCCCCCCCCCCCCCCCCCACACACACACACACACACTCTATAAGATCTGCGTATTACCAAAACTACGTACCCACGAACTGTTATCCAACTTAAACTCATATGATAACCTTTGACCAAACAGAACCTGATTTGAACTGAACTGTAATTGATCTCAATGCAACTTGTCTTATATTACGTGCGTAACTGAAGTAAAATAATTATCTGGCCATAATCAAAATTTCCACTTACCTCGCGTCTTGACAACATTGTTGCAAATTTCTCGAAAGCACAACAGCAAACAGACAGCGGCCAAGCTAGACTTCTGTTTCCTAAAAAAATTCCAGCTGTTGCATCCCGCATGTGGTAATGCGTTATGATTAACAGTAGGGGTGAGTAAAGTAGCTATACCTTTGACATGATATTCCAAGATAGCTATTTTAGTATGAAGTATATATTCAAACGGACAGAGTAAAACTTCGCGTGCTATTCCAATATAACAGGTCTTAACAATACTATGCTTAACGCAGTTAACAATGATTTCAAAAGGGCATAATATTAACAGAGAATTTCTGTAAAAATCAAACTGCTTAATCAATTAATATGTTAATGCAAGACTCAGGGAAGTGGGGTGGTCTTTCTCTCAGCTCTGAGCACTTTAACTAGCTGACAGTAATTATTCTCATAAACTAGCTGCGCAGTCTTACCTAAAACTTCTTCTCTTCAAAAAATAATAACATTATTCAAAATGTATATTCTCTTCGGTTTCTAATATATGAATCTTATTCGTCCTTGCTGTCCTTTACAATCAATCTTTCTTCATCTAACAAATACAATCACAAGTCCACACAGCACTACTAAATACGTCCAGTACCTACAACACTTCAATCAAGAATGTATCAGACTGTGCAGAGGCAAAGGCTGTTTTCCAAAAAGGAAATTGGTCATGGCTCCTTAGAAAACTGAATGAGAAAAAAAATTGCACTTTGATAGGATGCGGATGCGATTTTGATGATGACTGAGTATTTTTGTTCTGGCTCTTCATCTTCGTGTAACTACTACTGGTTACATCCATTTCAACCTTACAGGATATGAGTTCTGCCTTTTTGCGAACACACTACTTTTTCTTTTTATTCAAACATGTGTGTTTGCTAAAGCCGCAACGCTTATCGTATAATTTAACTGCAAATGTGAAAAGAAAGGGCGAGACCTGTAGAGCAAAAAGATGAATATCCATTTGAACCAACGTACTGCAGTAAAGTCACAGTGTGATAAAATAAATGATGACTGTATCAATTTATATATATGTATATTCACACCAGTCTTCTGATAAGGCCCGCCGTGAATTCCTCTCCTGTACCGAATTCTTTATCTCAAAGTAGCGCTTGTAATTGTAATTCTTTTACCTACAGTGACGAACTATTATCCACGGATGTATAGAGAGGCCATCGAAATATACAAGCATCGGGATAATTTTAACAGAAAATAATAAGCAATGGAACTTAGGATATACGTATAGTGGCCTTACATCATCGGCTGATAAGTTGTAACTTTGACAGATGTCAATTGAAAGTCTTATATCTAAACAGAACTATCTCTGCCTGCCACGGTGTAAACTGGACCACGGCTAATTTCTTGCAGTATTTATGGCGCTCTCGGATACCCAACCCGTCAGTCGGCAAGACTCAGCGGAACCAGGACCATCTCTGAAGATTTCCAGCGCAACCCTTGACGAAACGTTAGGAACGGAAGTTTCATGGACCAAGGCCATACAATCCACACGACTCAGCAGCAACTAACAGTTGATTTTACCAGGACTGTGTTACCTTAATCTGTGTAACAGCACCCATTCCCTCTGCGTAAAATTTTACATTGTGTTGAAATATTTCAGTATATCGACAAATGAGAGTTACCAAGTACGATGGAACGGCTTAAGCTGAAGCTGCAGATAGTTGGTATAGGCCACGTCCGCAATACAAACTAGGCTGTCACCTACGAACATTATTCAGACCGGGCCGTTTACAACCAACCCTTAACGACTTCAGGGCATTATGGGTCACCTACACAAACATGAAGCACATTATCACCAATGTATTTACAGTATTGCAGCTGTGACTCGCTTGAGTGTAAACGGATGACAGCGCAATCAATAGAGATACGATGCCTACCAACAAAGACTGAGTCAGATTTTTTGTTATTTAGTATTCCATTTCAGTGTTCAAGTGCTCTTTTTCAAAGTGATCCCCTCCTACTTCAATGCACTTCCTAGAGCGTTTCTGCCAGCCCAACACATGGTGTAGGTCATTCCTCGTCACGTCTTTCAGAATCGTCTCACTTTATTTCTGCTTCAGAGTTCTCAAATCGAATTCCCCGAAAGTTGGCCCTTTGTGATGGGAATAATAAAAAAAAAATCACAGCGTGCAAAATCAGGTTTACGAGACGGATGCGGTTCACATTTAATGTTGATCTGAACCAGAAACTGCTTGCTTGTTTTGCGACGAGAGGCGGGTGTTTTTATGAAATCCCCACCCAGTCCGAGAAACTTCTGGTCGTTTCGCTGCAATGTGCTTCCTAAGTTTAGCCAATACTGACGTGCAGTATGCCGCTGTAACAGCAGTATGAGGGGAAACTGCATGCTGGTAAATCGTTCGATGACAGTCAGAAAAATGTGATCACCATCACTTCCCCTGCGGTTGGAACAATATTCGCCGGGTTTTGGTGTTGGAGAACCTGGCGATTTCCACTCTGTGCTGACTCGTTTTCCTTCAGGATCTGCATGATGAAGCCATGACTCATTACCTGTTTGGAAAACAAAGCACTACTGCTAATCAACAGAGAGATACAGTACCTGCCGGCCGCGGTGGCCAAGAGGTTCTAGGCGCTTCAGTTCGGAACCGCGCGACTGCTATGGTCGCAGGTTCGAATCCTGCCTCGGGGATGGATGTGTGTGATGTCCTTTTTAAGTAGTTCTACGTTCTAGGGAACTGATGACCTCAGATGTTAAGTCCTATAGTGCTCAGAGCCATTTGAACACAGTACCTTACGGCCGATCTCTATTCGCACAGCCTTTTGTTCGGGAATCAACAAACTTGGCACCAAGGGCCACAAACACAGGCGATGTGGAGATGATCACGCATTGTCGTAAAGACAATGCCATATGAAATTCTCAACACTTCACTGAGTTCAGGTAATGTTATCGGCCGATCCTCGTGAACAATCATAGCAGCTCTGTTGATGTTGAATACAATCATAGTGAGGTCGAGACACCAGGCCTACTTTGGTTAACACAGATAGCCAGCCAGAGTGGCCGAGCGGTTCTAGGCGCTACTCTGGAACCGCGCGACCACTACGGTCGCAGGTTCGAATCCTGCCTCGGGCATGGATGTGTGTGATGTCCTTGGGTTACTTAGGTTTAAGTAGTTCTATGTTCTAGGGGATTGATGACCTAAGAAGTCCCATAGTGCTCAGAGCCATTTGAAACATTTGTTAACACAGATAAGTGGGCCGTCTTTGAAGTCCTTGACCTCTCCTAAACACTGATGCACGACGTAGCGCACCTTCAACGAATGCTTGCTGCAGCTTTTCGTAAAGTTTCAGTGGCTGCATGTTTTAAACGAACACAGAATTTTATTCCACAGTACTTCAAAATGGTTCAAATGGCTCTGAGCACTATGGGACTTAACTGCTGAGGTCATCAGTCCCGTAGAACTTAGAACTACTTAAAACTAACTAACCTAAGGACATCACACACATCCATGCCCGAGGCAGGATTCGAACCTGCGACCGTAGCGGTAGCGCGGTTCCAAACTGAAGCGCCTAGAACCGCTCGGCCACTCCGGCCGGCTATTCCACAGTACTGTTCCCTTCGGATCAACTCCGTTGTTTGGTGGTATGCGACATGCAAATAGCGTCTATAAAATCGAGCATTACCAGTTCCTACCGATACGAGAGTGCTGCCGGCTATAGACATTACACATAAAAACCCACCCTTTTCAAACATTCTCGGTACAGATAAGAAAAACACCGAGACTGACTTTTTTCCTATAGCTACGGATGCGCCGAGTGGCGCTGCCTTTGTTGATCAGCCCTCGTATATCTGTATGCTGCGAAGAGAGCAATACGCGATTCCGAAGCCACGGACGGAGAGCGTGCTGTGTGCCGCGGTGGAGCGCAGAGCGGCGCCAGAGCGCCATAAGACCGCCCCGTTAGCAGGCCGGGATTTTATGAAGCCGCATTCCGTCACGTGCAGCGGCCACAGTTCAGCGAGACAATAGGCGCCCGGGGTTAATTGAATCTCCCGCGGGAAGAAGTCGGCGGGGCGGCCCGCACCGCAGAGCACAGGTGTCCGTCCGCGGCCGAGTGGCGCTGCCTTTGTTCGATTCGCACTTTACGAGCGTGAGGTAGCCGCAGTTTACCAAAGTTTATTAACCGTCGCTGTTCGGCCGGTAGGCCCACTCAGAAAGAATCTCTGTTCTCGTGCACAGGAACCATTTGCCGGGACGCACAGGCCGCTTCAGTGTCGTAAAACAAAACCCTTAACACAATGTAATCAACGAAGTATTACGCGACCGATTTGTTGTATTATGTGTTGTAGTTTCATTTGCCACACTCGCTGTTATACATGGAGTCCAATATATATATGGAGAATTTATTACGTTCGACTTACAGTTATAAATAGATCAGTGAATGAAAGAGCAACTAAAACAGTTTTGTTTGCATAACTGTGCGTAAAGGAGAAAGTACGGAATGACCAAGAGTGACTGAAGATAGCGTTGAACAAGTGAGAGTCTTTCACGAGTAGCCCCATGAAATCACTTCGGAAGGCTAGTCGTGAATTAGCAGTTCCAGTGACATCTTCTGGAAACATCTAAGGAGATGCTTACAACTACTCCCCAACATTTGCGCTTGTTACAAGAACTAAGCCTATAGACTATAGCTTACCTGCCAACTTAGCAAACGAAATGTTCCTGCATGACGATGAAGATTTTCTGTATCGTGTCGCCTTCAGTGACGAATAGATATTTCACAAAGTGGATATGTCAACACATATAATGTGCCCTTCTTGGGATCAGCAGATCCCTACGAGATGGTACAGTTGCAACAAGACTTCCCTAAACTGAATGTTTTTTTGTGCCATATGCTGACGGGAAGTTTACGAGCCTTTCTTTTCCGGTGAAGCAGCCGTTACTGCTGTTTCTTACCTCAATGTGATAGAACTATGGCTCAACTCAAAGGAACTGAACCACTGAAGTTCATTTGGCAGCAAGGTGGTGCGCCGCTTCACTGGCATAACTCAGTACTTGATTGGTTGAACGAAGTTGTACCCGATGGCCGGATTGGCTGCAAGGGACAGGATGACAGAGTTTGTTTTTCATGAACTCCACGTTCAAACACGACCCGACGCCATGCGATTTTTACCTGTGTGGTTTTATAAATGATCATGTGTATGTGTTTCCGTTACCAGCTGATCCACCCGACTTTCGAAACAGCATTGTTGCAAAAATTACACCAGACACACTGATCAAGGTTTGGGGAGAACTTGCCTCTTATAAGAAAAACTGTTTCAGTTGCTCTTTGATTGGATTTATTATTTAGAATTGTAAGTTGAATGTAGTAAGTGCTAAAAAGCCTTAAAACTCGTACATTCATTTTGGAACACCCTGTATAATCACTCTCCTTTATACCCGGATTTCGGCTGTTGTGAGTTTCCAAATGCGTACTCCTATACTCCTAAATTTACACCGTAAACCATTGTGTCTGTAGACAGATGTACATCTCTCATTTAATACGTAACGGCTGTCACACCCACAAAAGGCGCGGTGTAAATTTACGAGCATGGGAGTGCGCCCTTGAATAAAGCAGACAACCGAATTAAATTGATCGTGGTATAAATGACAGTGATTATATTAGAACCATGATGGAAAACTGAACCGTCTTTCAATAAATTTGTGGCTGTGGCACCCGAAATGGGACCTTATTAAGTCTCTAAGGAAACGCGGGCTTTGGACAATACCCAGCATTGTCTTCGCCTGGAAAACCGCTTACTGACGAAGAAGTAACGGAATCACACAAACGCAACAGATGAAATAGTGTCCACTGCGAAAGGATATTATATGTGCGTCAAACAAAGCAAGTTACACGCAGTGTCTATATTTCCGTCACGATGTTGAACAGAATTTTACGAGAAAGCATAAAATGTTGTTTGAAGAAACAATGATTGTAACAAACCATGAACGCGGCTGAACCTGCGTAGGAATCGTTACCACCGTGGTCGACAAAATATGGAGGAATGATGGGACACCTAAGACTGATACAGCATTTAAACGAATGCTGGCAGAGCAAGAGTATCCCCAAAGATTAAGTGATTACCAGAGTGATATCAATTTTTCAAAATAGAGATGAAAATCAATGCAATAACTACAGAAGAATAAATTCGCTGGACTCAATCTACAAGATATATGTTGAGATTTTAAATATACTACTTACAAACATGACGGAAATAGTGCTGCGTGGGTTTTGGGAAAGTACGCTCCACGCATGATGATAGTTTTACTTTACAGCAAACAAAAAAAGCAGAGTGCATAATAAAGACATACACATTGCTTTTTGTTGTGACTTGGCGAGACAGCCAAGCCACTACGAGGTAGCCGAGAGGCACGCGTTTAAGCTCACGCAGGCTGGCGTGAGGTCTGGAAAATGACAAGGTCTTTATAGTAGCAAAAATAGTACGTAGCTTCTGGAATTACTTAACTTTAATCCATAATTGGTAAACATCGGTCTGACGGTACATGCATCAAAAGATAAATAGCAAATGATAATGGCGCCTTGCTAGGTCGTAGCAAATGACGTAGCTGAAGGCTATGCTATCATCTCGGCAAATGAGAGCGTAATTTGTCAGTGAACCATCGCTAGCAAAGTCGGCTGTACAACTGGGGCGAGTGCTAGGACGTCTCTCTAGACCTGCCGTGTGGCAGCGCTCGGTCTGCAATCACTGACAGTGGCGACACGCGGGTCCGACGTATACTAACGGACCGCGGCCGATTTAAAGGCTACCACCTAGCAAGTGTGGTGTCTGGCGGTGACACCACACTTTTATTGGTTTTAAACAAAATTTCGGCGGTATCAATAAACAGAAAATGTGGAAGATTGTGACGATTTATGGATATCCAAATCGTCTAATAAATTCGATAAGAAGTTTATATCAGAACAAGATTACCACTCTAGATCTCAACGGGAAAAATGAATAATTAGATGCCAACTAACTACCGTATATCCCCAACTTTGTTAGCCACATATATACAGGACATTATTCATATCCGGGAACAGAGTTTTAAAAAGGTGTACACCTAGACAGGTGAACCCTTGTACATAACTTAGTATATGCTGACGATGATACTACTGATGGTCATACTAGTAGACAAAGAAAACGACACTCCGAAAAGAATTTACTTACTGAATAAAACATGCACGAAATTTCACATGGAGATCTCAACAGGAAAGGCTAAGACAAGGGCCTTCATGCGGAAAGAACACATCAGAACCAAAACAGTAATAGTTTAGAAGATATTAGAACAAGCAACCACTTCAGTTACCTAGAGTATAAGGCGACATAGGGATGCAGGTAAGATACAGAAATTAAGGTCAGTAAATTCAGCCAGATCCGTAGAACAATGAACAGTAATGTTGAAAAAAGCTACGAAAGATATTTAAATTAAATTATGCGAAGCTGTTGGAGTCCCCTCTCTGCTCTACGGAAGAGAGACCCGGATGATTATCAAAAAGCAATAAAGCACAAGAAATGAGATTCCCGAGATTTCGCAGCAGTAGACAGACTATGGAACCAAGATACTGGAGAAGAATTAAAAATGTTTAGTCTAAATTATATAATTCTAAATCACAGATGGGAGTAGAACGAACACCCAGAAAGAATGGAGAATGGGAGAATCCCCTTAAAGGCTGGAAATCATAAGTGCCAAGCGGGAAGAGATACAGTAAGACCCCAGGAAGATGGATACTATAACATGAATTTTTCTTATGATAACCTAAGAGAAAAAAATGAGAGGAAGCAGAAAAGGTGCTGCGTTCTAGAGAATCATGACTCACTGTGCAGCCGAACTCCACATACCCACTTGCGTTGTCCTGCAGTGAACAGCCAAGTGATTTACAGAACAAAGGTCCATGCAGTCTTTTAAAGCCCTAACTGGCAAACTGCGACCAACGCCAGCTAAGCGTCATTGACCAGCACAGCCGACCCTGGCAGAGTTTCCGGAACGAAAGCATGCACCCTAGACCGCTTTCACGATGACCCGTTAAGAGGCCATCGCTAGCACGACTTAGCTACATGGACAGCCCCGTGATCTGATCACGATCAGGTGGGCCGATGTCTGTTGTCTCGTTCACCTCGAGCTCGACGGACAAAGGATGTCACGAGGACCCTGTTTCAGCGTGACCTTCTCTTGTCCTCCAATTGACGGAGAATTGTAATGCGTGTTCAAAAAGGAACAAGTTGGAGGCTGTAAAATGAAAACTATTGAAAGAATCACACTGCCATTGCCTACAGAAGACGATGTGGTTCCCAATAAGAGCTCTGAGGTCCGAAACTCGCCGCTGTAGGGACACAGGTACACATCCACTTGACTACGGAGTGAGCACGTGCACGCGTCGACCGTCCACTGCGCTCTGTCGTGCTGAAAAACGGTAAAACGGACACTTCAAAAGAAGAGTAAAGTGGTGTAGTGCGTTTCCGTAGAGTGGAAGGGGTGCAGGGAATGGAATTTCATCAAATAATAGCAAAAGTACAAAGAGCCCTTGAAAGTGTCAAGGCGTGGCACAACGATTCAAGGAAGGGCGGATGCCATTGGTCTATGATGCACTTTCAGGAACACCCCACCGAATTACGGATACCATTATCCAGTAGGTTGATGCCCTCATTACTGAAGACTGGTCAGTTACGGTGGCAGACATTGTCCCACAGGTCAGAGTGAGCGTAGGATTTACAAACGGACATGCAGTGCTCTCCGTACACTTGGGCCATTCTTCGATGAATTTCCATTCCCCACACCCTTTCCGCTGTAAGAAAACGCACTACATACCTTTGCTCGTATTTTAAAGCCTCCATTTCTTGGTTTTCAGCCTATGTGCGCAGTGGTCGGTCGATGCATGCACATGCTCGCTTTGTCGTCAGGTGGGTGTGCATCCACGTCGCTCTAGCGACTGATTTGGGGCCTTGGCGTTTTTAACAGGACCAAACCTTCTTCCGTAGCCAATGACATTACGATCTCTTCAGGAGTTTTCATTTTAAAGCGCCCAGCTAGTTTCTTTTTGATTTAATCTATGTAGACTGAAGGGCGAGTGAAAATTTGTACCAAGGCAGGGAATCGAACTCGGATCTTTTGCTTACTGTGCATGTGTGTTAGCCACTAAGCCGCCTTGGCACAACGGTGCACACAAGTGCACGTATTATCATGGCACGCCTCCTTCCTTAATCCAAACTCTCAATGCCGCCCCAGTCTACTTTTACACACTAACTTGCGGAGGCTCTCATTGTTGTCGGAATACCACCCCAGCATCGAACCGCTGTGCCAAGGCGGCTTAGTGGCTAACACACATGCGTAGTAAGCAAGAGATCCAAGTTCGATTCCCTGCCTTGGTACAAATTTTCACTCGCCGCTTCATTCTGTATACACAAATCTGTATGAGACCAGTAAAGTCTCTGAAATTGTATCATTTCATTAGTATCTTTTTGAATGCACTTTATATTACACTCATGAGAGCAAGAAGAGCACTGTACTTTAAAGAGAACAGCCGCGAGGATCTCTTTGTCAACTGCTCATCAACGTTTACTGTTGAAATATTTCTAACAAAAGTTAGAAGTTGCGGTTGTGATTTAGTGGAGGAGAGTAGGGCATTATCTATTGCTAGTAAGGGCGCAGAGCTGTAGCCGGGCGGTTCTAGGCGCTTCAGTCTGGAACCGCGCGACCATTACGGTCGCAGGTTCGAATCCTGCCTCGGGCATGGATGTGTTTGATGTCCTTAGGTTAGTTAGGTTTAAGTAGTTCTAAGTTCTAGGGGACTGATGACTCAGATGTTAAGGCCCATAGTGCTCAGAGCCATTTGAACCATTAAGGGCCCAGATTTTGATTCCCCACACCTCGCTGGCATTCGAACGGACAGTGGACCATCGTCTTCGGTTCAAGTAGCGATTATAGCTTATCAAGTGGAAAAACACATCGAAGGTCTCATTTTGACAAAACATTTGATATTACGAGAGACAAAAATATATTTATAGCAGCAAAGTAGTGCTTTGAGTGTTTGAGTGCTCACCTCCCCTTGCCGTCTCCTTAATTTCTTATCAACACAGTTCCCTCCTATATAAACGTTGTCCGAAACTTTCAGAGTCAATATTGTATACATGTTTAAGGATCCTAACCTGTGTATGTTGAGTACGGAAGTATTCGTCAGAACATCAGCATCTATACTCCCCAAGCCACTTTGTGGTGTGCGGTGGAGGGTATTTTGTGTACCACTGTTATTTTTTCCCATTCCATGTCCCAGTTGCGAACGGTTCGCGGGAAGGACGATTGTTGGTAAGCCTGCGGGACAGCTTGAATCTCTCTAGCTTTACCTTCATGGTCTATCCGCAATATGTACACAGGAGGAAGCCATATATTGGATGACTGTTCTAGGAAAGTACGCTTTCGGAATATTAGCAACAAACCACTTAGAATTGTTTTGTCTCCTACTTACACAACATACACCTTATAGCAACAATAGTCTTTTAGCAAGAATCCTTATGCGTAGCCGCAATTGTATTTTTTGCAGTTTATAGAAATAATTCGTTTCGATAACATTTATGATATTAATCACTTGAAAATTTGTTCGCATCTGAGACGTTTGGAAGAACAAGCTTTCACCTTCACTGGTAACAACCGTAATTTGTCGATATATTCTGATTGTTGTGATTGCGCGTGTCTGAAGATGAAAGCTAGTTGTTGGGAAACGTTTCAGTTTTGATGTTATCTAATTTTCAGGCGATTAACATTATAAATGTGGTTACCCAAATTATTCTCATAAACTGATCCTGAGCTTTGTATCGTAAGCTCATTTTCTGTATTTGTTACCTGAAACAACTTTAAAGAGGGCCACAAATGATACTTCCAGAAATATTTAAAGATGATAAAAATAAAATTTTAACATAACACGTTTTATGTCGGACTAAAAAGCGCCAAACAATTTCTCCTAGCCCCACGATTCGTGATCGTAGATTTTTAATGTCTATGAAAATACTCGTAAAATTCATAAGGAATAATGTAACATAATAGTTAAGATGTGAACTACTCACGGATCAATTATGTATTCCATGCACCCTACCTGTTTGCTTCCAAATTTTACAAATATTTTCATAGCTATTAAAAATTCACAGTCACAAATTTTCAGAATTAACTGTATGAGATTGGAATCGGTATAGGGGTAGGAGAAATTGTTTTTTTATTTCTTAGTCCGATATAAAAAATGTTATACTTTATTTAAGTAGCTATTTTTCTGCTTTTTAATCTTGTATGTGTGTGCGTAATATTTTCAATCGATATCAAATATCTTGATGAGATTACATCAGAGACATGTGGTAAATTTCAAGTTCATTTCAGTTCATCTTTACCTGAATCAACCAATACATTGCTTCCTGCGACGTACAGTTCGCGAAAAGACGCTGAAAGCAAAAATTACAGACTCGAGCAAACAAGGAGACTTACCAGCAATCGTGCTTCCCGCGTGCCATTCACGAGTGGAACAGGAAAGGGGAGGAAATGGCAGTGGTATACAAAGTACCCATCGCCACACACCACACAAACAAGCGAGTTAATATTGTTTTGTCATCCCGTTTGAGCTATGTCGGAACTTTCCAGTCTCTAAATCATCGGGAAGTTAGTTTAAAATGAATCACAAAATTTAACCGAAGAGGCAAATAGATAAATAAGAGAGCTAGTTAATAAAAAAGCACTAAAATGAGTCATGTATATGCTAAATTTGGTTGAGATAGCTGCAGGCATCCCTGAGCTATACTTTTATATCACCCCGTACACCCCCACCCTCAACTGTGGGAATGCTGTAAGACGTTACTGTCACAGTAAATTTGTTCCAGGTTACAAATGGTACGTGTGACCAGATTGGTTGAAATTGCTTCAGCCGTTATAGACTTGCATCTATAAATCGAATGCGTTGTTGGCAGACATTTTGCTGCAGGTTATTTATGCGCATTGCGACTGTAAGAGCTGTGACGCAGTCTGCTAAGCACAGCCATCGTGAAGGAAATCCAATTGGACAGGCTGTGCTCTGCGTTACGCTTCTTCGTCACACCTTTTTCAGACCCAGCGCTCCCCTCGTGCAAGTAGGCGATTTTTAATCCCACAAAATTCCACCGTCATCCAGATCCGAGCTTTGTTTAAAATTTCAAGTCACTAGCTCATCGGAAAATTAGTTTAAAATCAGTCGCGAAACTTGTACCACACAGACATGGTGTCAGTATAAAAGTCATCGCAATTCACTATTGTTAATCGGTATTTGATATGTTTTACTATTTGACAACAATGATCTGTCATGAATTTTATGTTAAATGTCACCACAGGTTTTATGTCGCCAGTTGAAATAATTTAAACGCCTTATGACACGTGATGTTGGTGGTGGTGGTGGTTAGTGTTTAACGTCCCGTCGACAACGAGGTCATTAGAGACGGAGCGCAAGCTCAGGTTAGGGAAGGATTGGGAAGGAAATCGGCCGTGCCCTTTCAAAGGAACCATCCCGACATTTGCCTGAAACAATTTAGGGAAATCACGGAAAACCTAAATCAGGATGGCCGTAGACGGGATTGAACCGTCGTGATGTTGGACTGAGGTTTTAAACTGGCCGTAATAAAGTATTATTTACATCTACATGTACATAGACAGACAAGAAAGGAACCCAATCAAAACGAGTTAAGAAAGTTAAATGTTATTGAGGAAACTTTATTGTGATGTGCAGTTAAAAAATGGAGTGGCGTATTCTGTAGATGAGAAAGTTTGTATCCCCTGTCCGACACGTCCCAGAAATTATTCCAGAAACCAGTACCGAATAAAAATATTTTTATAAACATTAAAAGTAAAATTACTTCACCGCCGAACAGTTGATAATAAATAACTTCTATTGCCGCCAACATACATCGCGCTTAAAAACCACGGAGGTAAGATACGAGAAATTTGGGCTCATACGGAAGCGTACAGACAGCCGTTTTTCCTTCGCTCTATTTTTGAGTGGAACAGGAGGGGAAATGGCTTACGGTATCTATGTACATGTAGATGTAAATAATACTTTATTACGGCCAGTTTCATCCCTCAGTCCAACATCAGGTGTCATAAGGCGTTTAAATTATTTCAACTGGCGACATAAAACCTATAGTGTCAGCATAAAATTCATCATAATTCACTATTGTCAATCGGTATTTGATATGTTTTACTATTTGACAACAGTGATCTGTGATGAATTTTATGTTAAATGTCACCATAGGTTTTACATCGGCATGTGATCTGTTTTAAATGTCTTATGATAACTGTTGTTGGTCTGAGGATTGAAAATGTCATAATAAAGAAGAATTAACTATCAATTCATTTTCTCTCTAGCCCGCAGCATGGTAGATGTCCTGTAATGACATAATAAAATAAAAGACGGTAAGGTACTAGAATTCTCCTGTAACTGTTAATTGCTAGACGTTTTACTTTAGCAGTGGGCCTATTTCGGCATTATCGCCATTTTAAGGCTATCTGCAACCAAATTCGATTATTTAAAGATTTTAACATTATAACTGATAACAGTTTTGTTTTACTATATGCTGGTACTTACTACTGTATTACATAGTGGTGCTGTGGCTGTCTTATAATCTCACTTTTGCATGGGTCGTTTTCAACTGCAGCCAAGTTTCTAAATATTTATCTTAATGTCTATTAATTGGTGTTGTTCACACGTGTAAGCCAGGTCTTTTATCACTTGTATATACTGTTGAGGTTTTGACAGCTACGATTGACATCTAATCCAGCGATGCTGTATGGTTAAAATTTGTGCACATTAAAAAAAATATACCACCCGATAAATGATTACGATACATCGACAAATGAATAAACAAATTTTAACCATGCAGCAAGGCTGGATTAGCTGTCAATCGCAGCTGACAAAACCACAACAGTAAATACAAGCGATAAAAGACCTAGCTTACACTGTGAACAACAGCCGTTAATAGATATTAAGACAAATATTTAAAAACCTGGCTTCAGTTGGAAACGACATAAGCAACAGTAAGGTTATAAGTCAACGTCAGCGCCACGATGCAGTACGGAAGTAAGTACTAGCACACAGTAAAACAAAACTGTTATTTAGTTATAATGTTACAACTTATAATAAATAGTATTTGGTTGCAGACAGCCTGAAAATGGCGATAATGCCGAAATAGAACTATTGCTAATTTAAACGACTAGCAGTTAGCATTTATAGCAGCATTCTGGTACATTACCGTTTTTTATTTTATTAATTATCAGCAACTGTCGGTGAAGCCGAATTTTTCTGCAACATTCCTTACCATTTCGTCCGAATACATGAGCTTACAAAAAAATTGTTCAAATGGCTCTGAGCACTATGGGACAACATCTGAGGTCATCAGTCCCCTACAACTTAGACTACTTAAACCTGACGAACCTAAGGACATCACACACATCCATGCCCGAGGCAGGATTCGAACCTGCGACCGTAGCAGTCGTGCGGTTCCGAACTGAAGCGCTTAGAACCGCTCGGCCACCGCCACCGACATGAGTTTACACTCCTACAACATTTTATTTTTGGGAATGGTCGGTCTCCTTCAGGAAAACGACAGTACTCAGTTTCTCATTCGTTGCCGCATTACTACGCATCTGCAGTCAGATGTGTTGTTTCAGTTACGCTCTCCGGAAATTAAAGTAAGATATTCACAGCATTTCCAGGTAGAGTACCGAATTCAGTGGCTGTGTTCCAGTACTTACTCTGATCACTTGCACAGGAGAACGATTCTCACCTGAAACAAGAGAGAACAGAACATTATACACTATAAAAAAAAAAAAAAAAAACATGTTTCTAAAGGAATAAGTTGCTTTCAACAAAAATATTTCTAGCTGATTACATGGTAGAGACCTAGGGCATAAATTGATGATTATACACTCCTGGTAATGGAAAAAAGAACACATTGACACCTGTGTGTCAGACCCACCATACTTGCTCCGGACACTACGAGAGGGCTGTACAAGCAATGATCACACGCATGGCACAGCGGACACACCAGGAACCGCGGTGTTGGCCGTCGAATGGCGCTAGCTGCGCAGCATTTGTGCACCGCCGCCGTCAGTGTCAGCCAGTTTGCCGTGGCATACGGAGCTCCATCGCAGTCTTTAACACTGGTAGCATGCCGCGACAGCGTGGACGTGAACCGTATGTGCAGTTGACGGACTTTGAGCGAGGGCGTATAGTAGGCATGCGGGAGGCCGGGTGGACGTACCGCCGAATTGCTCAACACGTGGGGCGTGAGGTCTCCACAGTACATCGATGTTGTCGCCAGTGGTCGGCGGAAGGTGCACGTGCCCGTCGACCTGGGACCGGACCGCAGCGACGCACGGATGCACGCCAAGACCGTAGGATCCTACGCAGTGCCGTAGGGGACCGCACCGCCACTTCCCAGCAAATTAAGGACACTGTTGCTCCTGGGGTATCGGCGAGGACCATTCGCAACCGTCTCCATGAAGCTGGGCTACGGTCCCACACACCGTTAGGCCGTCTTCCGCTCACGCCCCAACATCGTGCAGCCCGCCTCCAGTGGTGTCGCGACAGGCGTGAATGGAGGGACGAATGGAGACGTTTCGTCTTCAGCGATGAGCGTCGCTTCTGCCTTGGTGCCAATGATGGTCGTATGCGTGTTTGGCGCCGTGCAGGTGAGCGCCACAATCAGGACTGCATACGACCGAGGCACACAGGGCCAACACCCGGCGTCATGGTGTGGGGAGCGATCTCCTACACTGGCCGTACACCACTGGTGATCGTCGAGGGGACACTGAATAGTGCACGGTACATCCAAACCGTCATCGAACCCATCGTTCTACCATTCCTAGACCGGCAAGGGAACTTGCTGTTCCAACAGGACAATGCACGTCCGCATGTATCCCGTGCCACCCAACGTGCTCTAGAAGGTGTAAGTCAACTACCCTGGCCAGCAAGATCTCCGGATCTGTCCCCCATTGAGCATGTTTGGGACTGGATGAAGCGTCGTCTCACGCGGTCTGCACGTCCAGCACGAACGCTGGTCCAACTGAGGCGCCAGGTGGAAATGGCATGGCAAGCCGTTCCACAGGACTACATCCAGCATCTCTACGATCGTCTCCATGGGAGAATAGCAGCCTGCATTGCTGCGAAAGGTGGATATACACTGTACTAGTGCCGACAGTGTGCATGCTCTGTTGCCTGTGTCTATGTGCCTGTGGTTCTGTCAGTGTGATCATGTGATGTATCTGACCCCAGGAATGTGTCAATAAAGTTTCCCCTTCCTGGGACAATGAATTCACGGTGTTCTTATTTCAATTTCCAGGAGTGTATTATGAATTTCATGTCACTATCGTCACACAGTTTTATGGAGCGAGAGAACACCTTCAACATAGGACTTAGGAAACAGACTCGTAATTTGGAAATAACAATAAAATGAGAATAACAAAAGTGGGAAGTGGGGCGTGATAGTCAAAGGTGGATTATAGTTGGTGAAATACAAAGCTGGAATACATTGTCACTGTCGCTTAAAGTATTATCCTGATTTACTTTCTGTCCAATTAAATTCAAGGTGGCAGGGGTAAACGTGCAGGTGTTGTGATCATCGGTACCTTAATATCTACACGCTCCAGTGTGTTAGTTTTTTTCTGCATCTAGAAGCCCTCCCCACAAACACGTCATATGATTCACTACCTAACCTTTTCTGCACAGTTGTAACTGCGCCACTAATCAGACTATGCATGTCAGTATAGACTCACACGTCTTGCACCCATGTGTCCACACTCCAACACCTGACCTGCTGCCCAGAGGAAAGGATTCAAAAATGTGCAAATGTGTGTAAAATGTTATGGGACTTAACTACTAAGGCCATCAGTCCCAAAGCTTACACACTACTTAACCTAAATTATCCTAAGGACAAACACACACACACCCATGCCCGAGGGAGGACTCGTACCTCCGCCGGGACCAGCCGCACAGTCCGTAACTGTAGCGCCTTAGACCGCTCGGCTAATCCCGCGCGGCAGGGAAGGATGCATTTAACCTTTGACTATCAATAGGACGCATGTGACCCATTGTGGGTTATAAGAGAACCGGATGGAATTTATTGCATGTTATTGCTACATATCAGTGCCCCATTGGTAGAGGGAAGCCTACTAATGGTTAGCAAATTTCTTATAATTGCACCTATAGGGTGTGCTGTCCTCAAACTTCATTGTTAGTCCTCGTCTCAGTATAATCACATCGATTTAGTTCGCACCTGCAGATAGGCAACACGAATATCAGATTCACAAAACGGGCTGCCTTCGCGCCTTCCTGGACACATCATGTCAACTATTTGCACCCACGAATTGGCTACTGCCACATCACAAACGTAACCCATATTGAGCATCTGTAGTGCGGGTTACACACTTGGAGAAGTGCTCTACCCACTGATGTATGTCTGTTTCACGTATGTCTTGAAGTTTTCACACAATGGTCTCCTGAATCCTGAATGTACTTGTGAACAATCCTGTATGTCCTATCCTCCACCCTCTGAACCTTCTTGGAAACGGCGAGAAATATTATTTTCATTTTGTTACTTGTGAATACGACATTACTTAAAATAGCTGTATGGTAATTTTATTGGAATAAAATTGTTATTCAAAGGGTTAACGATTTCATCTTTCCACATGTACTTCGGGGTACTAACCAACTTAAAACAAACTACTACTAAAGCTAGAATTATGAGTCTGCAGATGAAGTAAATGCTGATGTAATGTTGTTCAATAAACTTTAGTCAGTCACCAATTAAAATATCTGCACTTATATCCTTAAAATTTTGAAACTCTCATTACAGCCTTCTAATTTTCACTTGGGACCAATTTCAAAGAATCCTGGTACACATATCGCTCACCGTATGAAAAGAGTCACTTTGGCGTAAGAACGACCTACCATCAAAGGGGTGGGGGTGAAAAATGAATGTAGGCCACGACGCGGGGATATCCAGATTTTATTCATCCCAGTAATTCGAGAACGAGAGCACTTCGTGACTTGCAACAAACTTCATTATCGCATCATGCATGACGTTTGAATTTGTTATTACTGATCTCATGAAACTATTTCGAGAAAATATGATGTGGAGACAGCTTGAACGATGAGGAGGAAAGAAAATGTGTAAAGCAAGGTACTTACTGATTTGAAGAGTATTACGCGATTTAGGAGACACTCTGACTTTTAAGCTTCATCAGATTTGTAAAAACGCTTTTATTGGTTGATATGTACTAAGTGGTGGGATTGAAAGTAATGTATACAATGCTTATACAATATTCAATGTGTTTAATCCTTGCTTGTAAACTACTTCAACAGCAACATGCATTGACGCGCACTCCGACCTTTGCCTACAACGGGGGATAGCGGGGAGCACATCAAGAATTGTGCAGGTTGGTTGGTTGATTTGGGGGAGAAGACCAAACAGCGAGGTCATCGGTCTCATCGGATTAGGGATGGAGAAGGAAGTTGGCCGTGCCCTGTCAAAGGAACCATCCCGGCATTTCCCTAAAGCGATTTAGGAAAATCACTAAAAGACCTAAATCAGGATGGCCAGACGCGGGTTTGAACCGACGTCCTACCGAATGCGAGTCCAGTCAACTAACCATTGCGCCACCTCGCCCGGTGAGAGCAATGCAGGCAGACACTGAGGGCAGATAATGTCATTGCGCTTACAGTAGCTTACTTATTCATCATCACTGACGATAACAAATCTACTGAGCTAGTCATTAACATGAAATAATCTTTGGTTTTGTATTTCACTTCCTTCATCGCCTCTCTGTCATATAACTATCTAATGGCTCAGATGTGCTGGATTCTTCCATGAATCACAGAAGAATGTGAACATCCAGTTTTGCCCAAGAAGGAAGGAATTCCATTACGGCAGACAGCATAACTTCGCTCTTACATTGTTCTCGAACAATGTACAGACAGATCTACTCAAAACGTCTGCATGCTTTCAAGCCAGTTTCGAGTTAGGTTTCCTATGGTCCGCGTGGTGAGAGAACATCTAGGAAAGGCCCGAATCTCGGCTATTCGACGGTAATACTGGCCAAAAGTGTAGAAAATATTAGTTTACATATTGTATTCGCGTAACTGTATGGAACAATGCCTTAAGGGGTAACACCACTGGAACGGCCAAAATCAAAAACCGTGTTCTTGACAGTTATTTTGGGCTGGGGGAAATGTAATGGAGAAATAACTTTTGTTATAGTTACTGAGCATATATTTAAGCATATCACAAAAAATTTTTTCGGAAAATATTACAAAACGACGTCACTGCAGTTATTCTCCCGAGGCACGATCAACAGAAAGCGATTTGTGGCACGCACTATAGCTGTTGCCAATTTTAATCTCGACGGAAGAAAAAAAATGTATGAGTGTAGGTAGGAGTAGGAAACCACGTAGGGGATTTTAGAAATATTGGTTTTTGTGTAGTAGCGAGTCTATCGATGAATTCGTTCATTTTTCACCAAAGAAAAGAACAGTCATTTGTTAATAATCGAAGATCCTCTACGTGGTTCACTTTGAAATCTTATTTCAAAGTTGTGGATAAATTTTCAAATAAAATGATTGCAAATTGCTGCGTGCCGTTTCGAAAAATCATTTATCCAGAAAAACGCTTTCGAAGTTTTGAAATGTGTTACAGGCATGAACAAATGAAAAAATTCTACTTTTAGAAAACTCTTATCATTAATCTGCTCTCCTAGGACTAGCCTACTGTACTGTTGCCATTGCGATCAAAGACATATCTACTAATTTATCATAGACCGATTGATATATCGGTCGTGGCAACTCCATTAATGCACAAAATTTTACAGTTCCGTTTAATCCTATTCCAAGCAGGCGCATTGCCAGAACGACTCGATTATTAATTTCATTTGCGTTCCGAAGACTACTTGGTACAACAACTTCTGGGGAGCTTGGATACGCAATAATTATTGTAAAGCCTAAGCCTCGAGGACTTCTTCCTTGCAACGTGATGTCTGCATTGCTAGTTTCACATTTCATATATTGAGAAATAACAGAAAAAGACAAGAAAACTTATAATTCCTAATTCACATAAAAATCCTGATCACTGTCTTTCAGTTTCGTTAGCAGAGGCACTTGCTCCTTCAGAATTGCTCTCAGCGCATTATCTATTCTTTGGACGCTTTGATGGCATACTACTTCGAAGCCGCGTTTGATACGATGTTTTCGTACCTTTTCTGCAAATTTTGGCTGTATGTGGTAAGGTCTTATGGGACCAAACTGCTGAGGTCATCGGTCCCTAAGCTTACACACTACTTAATCTAACTTACGCTAAGGACAACACACACACACACACACACACACACACACACACACACACACACACACCGGCCGCCCGGGGTGGCCGAGTGGTTCTAGGCGCTACAGTCTGGAACAGCGCGACTGCTACGGTCGCAGGTTCGAATCCTGCCTCGGGCATGGATGTGTGTGATGTCCTTAGGTTAGTTAGGTGTAAGTAGTTCTAAGTTCTAGAGAACTGATGACCTCAGAAGTTAAGTCCCATAGAGCTCAGAGCCATCTGAACCATTTTTTGAACACACACACACCCATGCCCGAGGGAGGACTCGAACCTCCGACGGCGGGAGCCGCGCGAACAGTGACAGGACGCCCTACACCGCGCGGCAGCTTTTATGCACGAACACATTTCTAATCACTCATTCTCACTTGAAAGACAAAACTATTCACTATAGATCACAGATCAAGCATCGAAAGTCAATACTGCACACAAGAATCAATATTTTAAGGGAAATAATTGTTTTTTTTTCGTACATGTACTAACGTTTGCTGACACTAAGCTAATCTATTATTGTTTTGAAATGTTTCTAACTGTACCCAGGCGCGGCCGGTTGGCCGTGCGGTCTAACGCACGGCTTTCCGGGCGGGAAGGAGCGCCTGGTCCCCGGCACGAATCCGCCCGGCGGATTTGTGTCGAGGTCCGGTGAACTGGCCAGTTTGTGGATGGTTTTTAGGCGATTTTCCATCTGCCTCGGCGAATGCGGGCTGGTTCCCCTTATTCCGCCTCAGTTACACTATGTCGGCGATTGCTGCGCAAACAAGTTCTCCACGTACCCGTACACCACCATTACTCTACCACGCAAACATAGGGTTACACTCGTCTGGTGTGAGACGTTCCCTGGGTGGTCCACCGGGAGCCGAACCGCACAATAATCCTGGGTTCGGTGTGGGGCGGAGGAGGGGTGAAGTGGACTGCAGTAGTCGTCGTGGGGTTGCGGACCACTGCGGCTGCGGTGGGGACGGAGCCTCTCCGTCGTTTCTAGGTCATACAATACAATACAACTATACCCAGACACTACAACTGGTATCGAGTTGTCTCAGATAGGCCGTATAGGGTCATTCGAATTGCTAGAGGGGGAGCTCAGGATCCCATTGAACTTTCTTTTGTTTCAGGGATTAGACTTTTTGTTTGATATTTTAGAAGATTCAGCGTATATTTTAAGCCCATAAAAAATTTATTATTTTTGAAAATTCTGCAGTAGTGTTACCCTTTAAAAACCTCGGTGTCTGGTTCCAGAGAGACGATATAAAGCGCGCGTATCTTCCGTTCGTGAATATTGCTAAACTTCCACGCTGAAGCTTTGGAGAAATCCAGACGCTACCCAAAGACAATTTCCCGCAGCTGCACGGCTGTGGAGACTGTCAGCTGAATAGGGCCGTACAGTGCGGATGACGGGGCATTTCGCTAACAGTCCTTTCGTCCCGCGGGCTGGAGAACGCAGCGGAGCGTTTCCCTCGGCGGACAAAACCGTTTGCCGTCTTGCGCGCCGCGCGGCTGTCTTGTCTTGTCCTGAGACGGCCGTGTCAGGCAACCGTGCGACAGACAGCGCTGGAGCTCAGCTGGCCGTCAAAAGCAACGAGCGCTCAAATACGCCACGCCTCCCTTCCTCTCCCAGTCCCCCTCTCCAGTCGATAGCTCCTGTCAACTCCTACGGCGCTGGTTTAAGAGGCACTAATCTGTATGAGGTTTAGGAAAGGTAAAGGCTCCAGAGAGGCAGTCCTGTAGTTGCTCTACATAATGGAAGCAAGACTGAAGAAAATCAAGACACCTTCATACGATACGTGAACCTGGAAAAAGCGTGTGACAATAGAAAGTGGTGCAAGGTGTTCGAAATTATGAGAATTATGACATAAGTAGGAGTAAGCTGTAGAGAACGACAGGTAATACATAATGTGTATAAGAACCGAGAGCAGACAAAAAGATTTGAAGACCAATAATGAAGTGTTCGGATTAAAAAAAGAGTAAGGCAGGGGATTCAGTCTTTAGCCCCTGCTCTTCAATCTATACACAGAGCAAGCAATGGCAGAGTTAAATGGAAGTTTCAAGAGTGGGATCAAAATTCAGCAGGGAAAGGCATCAATGATAAGATTCGCTGATGACATGTATACTCAGGGAAGTTTAGAAGAACTGTAGGATCTGTTGAGTGGAATGAACATTCTAATGAGTGCAGAATGTGGAGTAATGAGAAGCAGCAGAAACGAGAATAGCCGGAAATCTAGTGTCAAAATTTTTGATCACTAAGTAGCTCAAGTTATGGAATTTTGCTACCTTGGAAACAACTCATGACGGACGAAGCAAGAAGGATATAAAAAGCAGACTACCAGAGGCTACGAGCCGGTCGCTGTGGCTGAGCGGTTCTAGGCGCTTCACTCCAGAACGGCGCTGCTGCTGCGGTCGCAAGTTCGAATACTGCCTCGGGCATGGATGTGTATGACGTCCTTAGGTTAGTTAGGTTTAAGTAGTACTAAGTCTAGGGGACTGATGACCTCAGGTGATAAGTCCCATAATGCTTAGAGCCATTTTAACCATTTGAACAGGCTACGATGGCGTTTATAGCCGAAAAAAGTCTATTAATATCAAACATAGACCTTAATTTGATGAAGAAATTTTGTAGAATCTAGGTTTGCAGTAGCGCTGTTGACACAGTATCGATGTATCTGTAAGTCGATATTCTTTCCAATAAATATCTTTAAATATCGGTGATATTTCTCCGCCGATATATGATATCGAAATGACGATATCGAGTGCCAATGTTTTTATTTTCTATTTTTTTTCAATTTTCGATAAATATATGAAACTTATCTTTGGATACTGTAGAAGAATATAATTTTACTTCCACTGTGTGAGGGAGTCACATTACTGTGAGCTTTCATCACGTCCAGTGTTTCTCTTTGACTGTGTGGAAAAATGTCTCTGAGCACTATGGGACTTAACATCCAAGGTCATCAGTCCACTAGAACTTAGAACTACTTAAACCTCACCAACCTAAGGACATCACACACATCCATGCCCGTGGCAGGATTCGAACATGCGACCCTAGCAGTCGCGCGGTTCCGGACTGAAGCGCCTAGAACCGCTCGGCCACCACGGCCGGCAGACTGTGTGCAGCAAGTATAGATGGCACGAAGAAGAAGTCCATTGCACTGGGGGGCTTTGCTGTGAATGGAATAACAAGGTATCCAATGTGAAAGAATAGCACATCAGTTGCGTTAAAAAACAATTTTTACCGAAATCAGATATTTCTTCATATCGTCAATCTTCAAACCAGTTGCTGAAACTGATGAGCAGAAGTATAAATGATAAGATCAGTCTTTGCGACGCGCGGAGACGTGGGCGGGGAAATGTTGACGTAATTGGCGCCTGCCGCTACCGACAGAAACTGCAACTTCTAATCCACCACGTAATTTTGACACTACAACTGCTAGGTTGCAAAAATGAAAAGACAAGGAAGTCGACATGAAGTGTTCCACACAAATCTGCTATGTGACGAAACCGAACGACGGACCTAACGGACACCTTTTATTGTGCCACTTACCTGCATTTACCACTGTTACAAAAGTGGTTATCGTCAAATGTGAACGTTCATCGTTTTGCTTTAAATTCCGCCTCTGAGGGAGATTAGCAGGCTGCTAGCTTGTTGATGTACAGAATATCTAATAATAAATCAATACTTAAATACCGGGTGATCAAAAAGTCAGTATAAATTTGAAAACTTAATAAACCACGGAACAATGTAGATAGAGAGGTAAAAATTGACACACATGCTTGGAATGACATGGGGTTTTATTAGAACCACCCCATATTGCTAGACGCGTGAAAGATCTCTTGCGCGCGTCGTTTGGTGATGATCGTGTGCTCAGCTGCCACTTTCGTCATGCTTGGCCTCCCAGGTCCCCAGACCTCAGTCCGTGCGATTATTGGCTTTGGGGTTCCCTGAAGTCGCAAGTGTTTCGTGATCGACCGACATCTGTAGGGATGCTGAAAGACAACATTCGACGCCAGTGCCTCACCATAACGCCGGACATGCTTTACAGTGCTGTTGACAACATTATTCCTCGACTACAGCTATTGTTGACGAATGATGGTGGACATATTGAGCATTTCCTGTAAAGAACATCATCTTTGGCTTGTCTTACTTTGTTATGCTAATTATTGCTGTTCTGATCAGATGAAGAGCCATCTGTCGGACAATTTTTGAACGTTTGTATTTTTTTCTTGGTTCTAATAAAACCCCATGTCATTCCAAGCATGTGTGTCAATTTGTACCTCTCTATCTACATTATTCCGTCATTTATTCAGTTTTCAAATTTATACTGATTTTTTGATCATCCGGTATACAGCTCTAAAACGGGAAGTGTATTTACAATGTGCTGCCGACACATTTTTGGCCAACATGCCGGTATTTTTCTGTCGATATGTCGTTAATTCCTTCGATACATCACGGGCCTATATCGATTCTTCTATATATGGATATATCGGAACAGGACATCTGTTAGGTCATCAGGGAATAACTTCCATGGCACTATAGGGAGCTGTGGAGGCTAAAAACTGTTGAGGAAGAAGGAAACTGGAATACAGCTACCAAATAATTGAGGATGTTGGGTGCCAGAGCTACTCCGAGATGGATTTAACACTGGAGAGGATTTCGTAACGGGCCGCATTAAGCCATTCAGAAGACTGATGACAAAAAGTTTGAATTTACTCTTAGTCTAAGGGCTGTGGGATATCTATTAAGGAGGACTGAGCTACTTTTATAACTACTGTTTCAGTGGAAGAAATGAATCATTAATGCATTTTTAAGTACTCGAATAAGCTAAAACATACTCAAACTGGTGCTGCCAGAACAACGAGAGAGCTTGAGCAACTAGCAGAACTCTTTAACTTAAAGTCTCTTTAAAATTAGTAAACACCTGACGTAGATTGAGACTTTTCAGTCTACCATAAACGAAAATAGTACGCTGTTATCGAAACACTACTTCGAAATTTTGAGGGTAGCAGTAAGTTCATAGCTACCTTGATACGAATGCGTACCAACCATTGTTCCTTCCGAATTAATAATGCAATTCCAACATTTTGTTGATATAGTACCGCACCTATTTTATTTTATTAAGAGTTTATTACAAATCTGTCACACCTATAGTACATACAGGGTGGCCCATGGATCGTGACCGTGCCAAATATCTCACGAAATTAGCGTCAAACGAAAAATTTACAAAGAACGAAACTTGTCTAGCTTCAAGGGGGAAACCAGATGGCGCTATGGTTGGCCCGCCAGAAGGCGCTGCTGTATATGCTAATGTACACAAGAAATTGGATTCTTAATTTTAATATTTTGTAAATGTCGACACTTCAGCACAGGTTTTTGCTGAACCTCAAATACAGCTTCATAAATGCAAGAAAATGATATTTACGCAATAATTTCTGGCAAGCAATAATTTGCTACTGCTAGTAAATAAAACTGATTCTTATGTACATTTTATGATAAGCTGCCCGAAAATTATTTTCCACGATACATGAATATATTCCACATCTGACGCACATGTCTCCTGTCTTGGAAACGTGGCCGTGTTTCCCGCATGTTGTGGCACTGGTAGTTGGCTAACATTTTGAAACCTAACTTCTGATACTGGTTGCAACATAGTTCTTTTTGGCTTTTGTTCACACTTTCTACATCACCTACATCTCAGATGTCAGAAGAATTCTCTGTACAGAGACATCCTGTTCTCCTGACACGACATCTTGACGTTCTTGGTGTTAACCAATGTTGTTTGATCACGCTCAGCACAATTTTCAGTCAGAAACGGGTTATCGTCATGTTCCCGATCATGTAATTCCGCATTTCTAGCATTAAAGGGTGCTTCTATCTGCTCATCAGTTGCCATTTCATGTATTGCTTTAAAGTGTAGAAATAACAGTTACCTCGGTGTTTCATTATCGAAGACCAAATTTAAATTAGCACACATGCACGATGACCTGAGGTCCACGCACGAGTATCTTTAGAAAATTGGTTATTTCATAGTAACCAACACAATTTATGCAAATCTGAGTTAATTCTCAACATCTAGAACAGTTAGCAAACGTTAAGAAAAAACTCAAATTGTCAGTCTCAGCTGACAACTAACACACGAATCGTACCTCGCAAGGTATTGCAATCCTGGTTTTAAAACTAAGAAGTTCCACACTGGCGGACTATCGACCTATAAGCAGAAAAATACGTAAACAGAAAAATACTCCTATTTACGCAGAAAAAGCAAAATGAACGGCGGACCGAGGGAGCGAAGCGGTTAAGGTGGTAGCAGTTTTCACAGTGCAGAGTGTCACACTTGTCATCGTGAATGGTTGCGTAAACACTAAAACAGCTGAATATGGAACCCAAATTTATAAGACAGATTATCCCATAGAAATATGTTATCTTTTTTTTTTTTTTTTTTTTTTTTTTTTTTTTTTTTTTTTTTTTTTTTTTTTACGCTGTACGTCGAGAAAGCCTGCTCAGGAGAATGACAAAGGCGACTGTCCAGCAGAATGTCGTCTGGAACGCGTGGGCGCCATATGTGGCGTCATGACACGGGCTGGCTGCGCGCTGTATTCTGTATGCTAGCGTCATATGGGAAAGACTAAATAACGGGGCAAACAATGCAGCAAGTAAAGGTGGCCGGGATAATTACTGAGACACTACACAAACGTTGCAATACAATGAGCCAGCCGTAAATCAGAGAGTGTGTGTGTGTGTGTGTGTGTGAGAGAGAGAGAGAGAGAGAGAGAGAGAGCCCTCGCCCCCCCCCCCTCTCTCTCTCTCTCTCTCTCTCTCTCTCTCTCTCTCTCTCTCACACACACACACACACACACACAAAGTTCTAGATAGCACTCAACATAAACATTTACCAACACTCCAGAGTTGAAACAGCAAAATATTACCATCAAAAAACACAACTCTAGATTCTTCTTCAACATGAGATAAAACACAGCTGAAGTTCCAGAGTGTAAAATGAGATAAATGACGACGTTAACTTGACTGCCGCTGTAGCATAGCAATCTCATTCCAAAACTGCATTCAAAAAGAAGTTTTAAATGTATCAACAGTTGTAACGAAAGCACTTGGAGGAACAGTAGCTCAGGTCTGCAATTTATGTAGAAGTATGGAAGGTAGGCGATGAGGTGCTGGCGGATGAAAAGCTTTGAAGCAGTTGAAGCAGGGCGGTGTGTCGTGCTTAGGTAGCTCCGCTGGTAGAGTACTTGCACAAGAAAGGCAGTTCGAGTTTCAGTCCAGCACTCGGTTTTAATCTGGCAAGAGGTTTCATTTCAGAGCACACCCTACTACAGCTTGAAAAATTCATTCTGGATATAAAAACGTTGTTTAAAGCATGATTATGAACACAAATTTTGTTCACTGACTGAGAATTCACTGATATGTACCCGGTTTTTTTAGACTATCTAAATGTTGCTCATAAATAGTGAAATGAGTAATGAAACAAGTCGCTTATCAGCTAAGAATGGTTGCTGTGCTTTTCATAATTATAATAAAAGACTTAACGCCCATTAGAAAAAATTGGTTACACATCTACAACAGGTACACATTTTTAATTATAACCTCAAAAAAAATAAAGTTACGTAAACAAATTTTTTGTTTGTTTGCAAAAAATGTCTCTGAGCGCTATGGGACTTAACATCTATGGTCATCAGTCCCCTAGAACTTAGAACTACTTAAACCTAACTAATGTAAGGACATCACACAACACCCAGTCATCACGAGGCAGAGAAAATCCCTGACCCCGCCGGGAATCGAACCCGGGAACCCGGGCGTGAGAAGCGAGAACGCTACCGCACGACCACGAGCTGCGGATGTTTGTTTGCAGGTAGATGTGTGCAATTCTACACTCTCGGCGCCACAGCGCGGTAGCACTCTGCTAGAGATGCCAAAATAAGATGGCGCACCGCATTGGTAAAGGGGCATCTATATCTTTATCTACATCTACATACACATTCCGAAAGTCGCCGTACGGTGTGTGGCGGTTGGTGCCCTGTGCCAGTCATTTCCTTCCTGTTCTACTTGCTAACAGAGCGAGCGAAAAACGTCTATCTATATCCCTCTGTACAAGCCTTACTTCTCTCATCTTGGTATTTCTTACGCGAAATGTACTTTGGGGCAGTAGAATCGTTCTGCAGTCAGCTTCAAATAGCGGTTCTCTGAATTTTCTCAAGAATGTTCCTCGTCTAAGCCGAATAGCGAATATGGACAAATCTCCTCTGACATTTGATGTGCCGAGTAAGAGAACTGTTGCCATGAAAGGCGCTAAAACTATAACTATAAAAACAAGTGGACATGAAAAAAATGCACTACACTGTTGTTCTTTTATGTTGTGCTGACGGTATTGACCTTAATTCAATGATCTTTTACAAGAGCAAAACAACGCCAAAATCTTCTGAAATACCGCCAGGTATTGTTTTTAACGTTCATGATTAAGGATTAGACGGATGAGGCTAGTATAGCTATAACATAGTGTGGGAGAGAAGGAAAGGTGCTTCATCAAAGAAGAGTTCTCTTCTTTTCCTCGATCAGTTTGGTATTCATATAAAAAATATTGTGAAAGAGAAATCGAGACACGGAAATACAAAGTTGCTCTTATTCCGGGAGGATTTACATACTTGCAACCCCTTGATATCTCGATAAATAAACCATTTAAAGTGCATATGAGAGAGGAATGGAACAAATGGGTGATGGATGAAACTCAACATGAATTCACGCCAAAGGAAGCTTTAAAACGACTTACAATCAAACAAATGTGTCAGAGGATAAAACAGTCATGGTCTAGAGTGAGACAAGACATTATTTTAAATCTTTCAAACAGTGCGGCGTAAGTAGCGCTCTCGATGGCAGTGAAGACCATCTTATATATGCAGAGGTTAATGACGACGAAGAAGAAGAAGAAGAAAAGGAAAACGGATGTTTAGATGACAATTGTTAGGGATTTTGAAGGTCAGTTCGGTTTTATAAACTATGAATTTTTTAGCCTGGCTTTGCAGTCTAATAATAAAAATGGTAAAAATGTTATTTAAAAAATACTTGAAAGTTAAAGTGCAAGTCATAGTCCGTAGCGCCTTATAGTCTGTAAAACACCGTAAATCTACATACGTTATGTATCTCCATAGCAAAGATATGCGTGTCATTTAATACAACATGACATGAAATTTGTGCTGCAACGTAGTACAGTGGCTGTCATGTATGTTACTGCTGTCATATCTTAAGCAGTAACAATTATTGATCAGTTATAGTAACTGTCATGTTGTACAAACATGAAACTGACAGGTCAGAGAGACTACTCCTACATTACCTTTCTAAGGTCATATTATATAAATCTGTGATGCTTTCATGTATGTAAATTAGAACCCTTCGACAACTTTTACATAAAGGTAGAATATACAACCGAAAATACAAGAAATCTGGTAATGACATTAACAAAAACATCACTTATAATTAAGCCAGTATCTCGTCTCCTACCTTCCAAACTTTACAGAAGCTCTCCTGCGAAACTTGCAGAACTAGCACTCCTGAAAGAAAGGATAATGCGGAGACATGGCTTAGCCACAGCCTTGGGGGATGTTTCCAGAATGAGATTTTCACTCTGCAGCGGAGTGTGCGCTGATATGAAACTTCCTGGCAGATTAAAACTGTGTGCCCGACCGAGACTCGAACTTGGGACCTTTGCCTTTCGCGGGCAAGTGCTCTACCATCTGAGCTACCGAAGCACGACTCAGGCCCAGTCTCACAGCTTTACTTCTGCCAGTATCTCGTCTCCTACCTTCCAAACTTTACGGAAGCTCTCCTGCGAACCTTGCAGAACTAGCACTCCTGAAAGAAAGGATATTGCGGAGACATGGCTTAACCACAGCCTGGGGGATGTTTCCAGAATGAGATTTTCACTCTGCAGCGGAGTGTGCGCTGATATGAAACTTCCTTGCATTTCCATAATATTGCCCTGAAGTACATCGCCCTTGTATAGACCCTCTGTATACCCCTTGCACCTTCCTGCTTTCCCTGTCGAGATGACAGTCTTGACTGTTGTAACCGATCATCAGGATTAAACAGTATTGAATGCAATCTCGGCTATTAAATTTTCTTCGACGCAATTAAAGATCGCTCCTTCTCATTTCTAATTGTGAGATGATTTCAGTTTTCTTTTCAATACCCCTGATAGCTCTTTTCATTAACGTAAATGTGTTTGGTAAATGCATCAAATGATTCATATGGCTCTAAACACTATGGGACTTAACATCTGAGGTCATCAGTCCCCTAGACTTAGAACAACTTAAATCTGACTAACCTAAGGACATCACACACATCCATGTCCGAGGCAGGATTCGAACCTGCGACCGTAACAGCAGCGCGGTTCCGGACTGAAGCGCCTAGAACCGATCGTCCACAGCGGCCGCCGGTAAATGCATCATCTCGGTGCCATGAATAATAAATCTTTTCATACCTCCCTAGTGAAGGATTTGCGGATCAATGTTCATATTAGCTTTTTGTAAAGTTTTGATGTCAGTAATAGATCCCTGAGGTGTCTGACATGTTTCTGCACACCCTGCACGACGAGAACAAGAGCGGGCCCAATATCAATCACTGTGGAACATATGTAGTGATTACTCCGACAGTACTTTTTGATTTTACGGCGAACATGTATAGATCTTTCGTACAAAATTACGAAATGTAGCACAAAATTAGCTGTCCAAGCACCGAATGGTACAGCGTTCGAGCGCCAGCATGTAACGGACAAAATTTTGCGCGGTACAGAAATTTCTTTCTCTTGCGAGGGACGCTGTCGAATTAAGTCACGCGCGTAATTTTCGCAAACGATACGGCAGTGCTCGGTATCTATGACGGGGCGGGAGGATGCTCTATATGGCGCCGCGGCGAAGCAAACTACGGTAGGGAAGTCCGTTTTGCCGATCATGGAAACGAACTGGGATGCGGGTTGCATAGCGGGACAATTACCCCTACCGTACGGCGCCCGCGCCGGCACCAGCATCGTAAAAATTAATCGGCCTTTGGCTGCGCGGCGCCGGTGGCGGCGCGGCGTGCGCTAAAAAAGCAAGAAAAAAGGGCTGCCAACTGCGGCGCGACAAAAGACCCAGGGCTGGGTAGGAGCTGGCACCAGGGCGTCGCTCATGCAAATGGCCTCGGGGCCCGCCCCGCCGTGTCTTCTCGGCGCTCACAGCTCGCAAAAACGTCGCGCTGCCTCCCTCAGATTACCATAACTAAATTCGCCAGCTTGAAAAAAAAGTAAATCCGAAATTCCGCTCGCTCCACAAGATCACGGCGCCGATAGATTTCCGATTTACATATAAATAGGGATACCGTGTGCTTACATAAAATTAGTTACCGCCGCAGTCCTCTCTCTTGAGCCTGTCTCCAGTAAGGCAGGCGACTCCGACGCGCGCGTGTTAAAATGCAGTTTGACGATCCGACGACCCAAGTCAGCAGGCCGATACAAAGGGGAGAGGAGCTGAAGGCATTAAAGTACGGCGAGAGTCGATCAAGAGGCAATACCGGAGAACGAGCTTCAGCGATTACGTCGAGCTGCCGAGACAGTAACAGTTTACTGCAAATACACATTACACTCCTCCAGTTTGAATTTCGTACGGCGTTTACAACCAGTTTACTGCACAATAACGGTATAATGCTACGTATCCTTTGTGAGAAGTTCTAAGGGCGGATATCTCGAGAATTGGTGTAGAGAAATTATCGACATGAAAACTTAATACAGCATGCCTCCGAATATCTGGGCTAATGCGGACACAACACTGAACAGATAACCAAAAAACGGGGATAATGCAGTACTATCATGCCTTTCGACCTGAGAGGTTAAAGTTCGTGTGAATATCCCCTTCCAGAAGTCCAAGTTTGGCGATGATATTGTAATTTGGTCTGAGACGGTAAAGAACCGAGAAGTTTAGCCAAATGGAACTGGCAGTGTCTTGAAAAAAAAAAATGAATCGCGTATTTCTAAAAGGAAAGAACTCACAGCTGATAAATTATTCTGGAAAAAGATAAAAAAACATTCCACCCTATTTGTTCGCTAATTTAATAGCGAATTTCTTTCCGCGTCTGAAGAAATTCTATTTCTGATCTGTGTGAGCAAATATTACTTTGTTGGAAAAATATTTGTAGGTGCTACGGCGATTTTTATCACCTGGAGTTCTCCATTTATAGCAATAAATTAGGAAGTAAAGACATTTTAAGGCACTTATTTTAATTACATAAAAGTAAAACCTTTTAATTAATGAATTGCAGTACTTCGAGGGCAATAAATGTAATACAAAGTACTTAGCTTTATAGTGACAGAAAAATGCATTATTACCATACATAATCAAGTTAGGAAGTACCTTTAATAATAACCTTATCTTTTCTGAACTTTAATTAACTGTACTGCTGGATAAAAATGATATTTCATCCTGTTTTCTAGCACGTCTTCCCCGTGTTTCAGTTTATATGACAATCTTTTCCTACAAATGGATCCACCATCTACTAAAACCTGCTCCTTCCTGCTGCATAAACTGAAAAGCGATCAAGACGGCTGGATTTGGTGTAAAGTTACATATATTCATCTGGAATAAGCACTCGCGTCATTCGCAAATCTCTTTTAACGATACCAAAGTCACAGTCAAATGGCAAACAAGAGTGCCCTCTAATAGGGGAATAATGGTAGGTTTTGTCATATCTTCCACATTCAGTTAAGAACAATAACATTCTCGTAACAGTCTGTTGGTGGTTTTAGTCTCTGTGTGCATGGCTAATGGAGCTCTCTTACTTTTCTTTTTACAAGGTTCTCAGTGTAACCTTTCTTCGCTTGACTCTTATGATAACAAAAAATTATACCTTCATCTAGTGTTCATGTTGTGTATCTCAAAATTAAAAACGCACAACTGCCTGATATAACGTGTCCTTGTTGTCACAAATGTGGAAAAGGAAGATTCTGCATACAATCAAACGACAGAGTCAAACTTTTTGCAGATTTTGGCGACTATTTTCACGAGGTGTAACATTTACAAGTCCTCCTTTTACGGACAACCATTCCACGAATGCGTTTGCGTCAAAGTATTGGAAAATACAACACTATAGCATACTAAAAAGTAATCAAGGTTACTTTTCTTTCGTCTTCTTGTTTCTTTAATCATTACTGAAAACATCAAACTCTGCTCATTTTCATATCGTATGTGGATTACTCAATGAAGCTTCACAACAAAAGAACGACTGGTTCAGCATGAGTCCGGGCCTGCCACACCCTTATTTCTCAAACGCGACAACTCCTTGAGTTCTCCCCAATTGAATATTTCAATCCACTGTATACAAGCGGCAAGACAATGACAGCGTCCCATTTAATTCCAGTCGATGCATCTATGCATCAATACACTGAAACCGAACAAATCTGCATTTTCAGTTTTTGAGGAGTCGTCCTATTTTAACAATGAGCGATTCAAATAAGATGAACATCGACGACATTAAAGCAAGGGTAATGGAATGTAGTCATATTGTAACAGGCAATACCTAGGGAATTAAAATAAAAAAATGACACACTAAAAGTAGTAGGGACATTTTACTGTTTGGGTAGCAAAAGAAATTCACGATGGCTGAAGTAGAGAGGATATATAGAGTGATAACAGCAACACAAGCGTTTCTGGGAAGGAGAAATATGTACATAATTATAATTCTATATCGCCGAATCTACAAACAACACCTATCAGAACAAAGCTGTAACATTATAGATCCAACTGAAGACGCCTAAAAGTAAAACAGATGAAACGTGTCTGGGAGAAATTAAATACAGTGTTGCAGCAAAAGGCGGTTTTTATTTACAAAACAAAGAAGTTTCACCATCTAAAATCGTACATAGTTTAAAACTGACTTAACAAAAACTAATAGATGAAACTTGATCGGTCTTGGAATAGATGGACTTCAGTGATGTCTGCCGAAGATAATAATACCCGAAATTGCAATCGTAATAAATAAAATGTAATTTTTTTGACAACCTTAAGTCGAAACAACCATGTTTAAGTTGTAAGGCCGATTCTTGATTAATGCTCATCAGGAACCCTTATCAGGTTTGAATTAATAGAAGAGACGGAGAAGATCCAACAGGATCGTCTGATAAGCGAAAGAGTTCCAGACGCTACGAGAGAGACATTGTGTTTCACGGAGAAAGATGCTGTTGAGATTCTAAGATAAATTAGTGAGTTCCAAGAAGCCCCGGCGAAACATACTACCACCTGAAACGTAACATCATCTCGGTTGATGGGCCGCATCACGTAGCTCTTCAGTTTCTTGTTACATAATAAACGGCTAGGCCACTCTGCGGGATCTTCTTCGAGATTTCCTGTTGTCCTCAGTTAGCTGAAATCACTGTTATGTGAGAAGAAATAGAAGATTGGGTTGGCGCGGCCAAACAACCTAGAAGATTTTACTATCAATAATAATGGCCAAGAAACCTATATTACTACGTCCCCTATACAGCTCACCAAATCAGAGAAATTGGAGCTCATGCGAAGGTTTATCAATAGTCGCGAATGAAACAAGGAGTGGGGAAACTGATAACCGTATTAGAAGTGTTCTCCACCATGCCTTGAAAGGTGGCTTACTGGTATAGGTGAAGGATGAAATCGTTATGCAACGACGAAGAGGCCAGTCTAGCGTGAAGTGCTGCATTCAAACAGTCTATACACTGAAGACCACCACAACAACAACAAAATTAACTATCTACTACAAAACGCCCTTACCACAATGTGTTTATGGCTTCCCACTCTTTCTGAAACAAGCTGTAGAAGTTAGCGTTACATCGAAACCCACGAGCGAAGAGTGAAATGGACGCCTGCAGAGAACACCATGTCGGAGGGACCACCAGAACAAGTGAAGCGCTGCCTCTCCCCGGAGCATTGCACCGCGGCCGCTCGCGTCACAGACCGCTCGGTTCCGCTTGCGCAAATAACAATTACGGCGAGGCGGCGGAATGAAGATGGATCTCCCGCAGGACTGCTCTGCCGGGCCTGGCAGTTTCAAATCGCGCCTTCCGGGAACCCGTCAGCGCTCTTCGCTCTTATTCGCTGGCTCCGTCGCCGCCACAGCTGTTCCTGGCGGGCGCGCCGAGCTGCCAGTCCAACTTCCCTCTCAGGATTACATCCGCACCTATCCGTAAACCACCATGTGGCGTGTCGTTTCCTCCCGGTGGTGTTAAAAATCGCGAATGGAGCTCATGAAGAATGATTGTTAGTAAGCGGCCGCATGCAGGGGTAGATTCCAAAGAGCGGGACGGGGGAAGGAGTAACTGTTTCCTAATGCGACGCGTAAGTTTTGTAACACGCCCGGGTGTACAAATGGGTGGGGTACCTGTAAACTGGTTTCGTTTCGCTTTGGGACCGTGCGCCCTGTCCACACCATGTACCTGATAATCCCGCGGCGGTCATACTGTGATGCGCCACACTGGTGCTGGCTTGCCTGAAATTATCTATCGAACTATGCAAGCGGGTTTAGGGGAGCCACTCAACGTTAAAACACAACACTGTTCGACGTCTGGTATGAACAACTATATTCTGAGACGATTAAAAGAAATCGCAGGTTGCACTGTTTACATTCTAATTCATAAGTGTTTATCCCAATTAATGGATGATTACCAGTCCACGACATCACTCAGACGAGCGTACGCGTAACCGACACGACGCGGGTGATTGTTGATGATGCGGAAGCCGAATGATCGCACGAAAGTTCAATAAAATGGTTCAAATGGCTCTGAGCACTATGGGACTTAACATCTTAGGTCATCAGTCCCCTAGAACTTAGAACTACCTAAACCTAACTAACCTAAGGACATAACACACATCCATGTCCGAGGCAGGATTCGAACCTTTGGCCGTAGCAGTCCCGCGGTTCCGGACTGCAGCGCCTAGAACCGCACGGCCACTGCGGCCGGCGCGCACGAAAGTTCTTACGCTCGTCACGCATACACAGATATTTGGTACCAGTCCTCCTTGACACTAGTAATGAAATAACACTGATTATAGAGTTAATTATTCAGTTCTCACTTGTACGAGCGTGCGCCTAACCATCGCGGCGCGGCTGATTGTTGATAATGCGGAAACGGGATGATTGAACGCACGTCCTCACGCTCGCTACAAGAAACTGGCGGAAACGGGATGATTGAACGCACGTCCTCACGCTCGCTACAAGACACTGGCACTTGACTGCACTCTTTTATGGTAACTAATTTCTACTGATTCACATCAGTTCATTCTGGGAGACCGAGCACGGCGCGGATGCACAAATACGTTACCAGCAGCACTGCTCATTTTTAAATCACTGCTTGACGCACTTTCCTCTGAATCATTTACTTATTTTATCACTTTACTGTAATAGCACTTGTAGCAACACTTCAACTTCCACACTAACAATGCTCCTCACATGCAGAGCTACACACTACACAACATAACAGTTCAGTGTCCCGTGCTCGACTCGACAGACGCGGCTGCCCGCGAAGATACTCCGCAACCAAGCCAGCGATATGACAGTACAGTTAGAGTTTTACAGTTGGCTCAAAGGTGCCTACAACTTTCAACTCTAACGGTACAAAAGCGAGGCTCACTGTGATGTCACTCCAGGGCGGCACTTTAAATAGCAAGTTGGTGACAGATAAGAAAAGAAGCACACAGCTGAGACGTTCAAGTGAGCTGTAAGGTGGATTAATTATGTCACATTTTCACTGAATTTCACCCCAGTTTTGCCTCTCTTACCCACATTCCACCACTTTTTTTGACGCCTCTGCAATGGAACTCAGAACCTCGTTACCCAGCGTTAAAATCATGCCGTTTTATCAAAGGGGCACAGAGGAAAACATTTCAGACACACCGCTTCTCAGAGTCAACACGGAAATGGCTTAGAGGGTGACATAAAAGGCGTCAATGAAACCATCCCTTTCCTTGCGGCGTTGATTCTCCCACATTTCGAGGTCGAAAACTACAGCTGGTAGTGCGACGAGGAACAAGGCGACGTTCTCGATAACCTTTAGCACTGCTGACTCATGCCAAATCCTTCTCTAAGGACATCGTGGTTCAGTAAGGTCGATGAACGTGATCGCACGCCTTTGATGTGTAGTGTGACCGCAGTTTTTGCTCTGGTATACAGGATGGAACCACTGAGACCTCTGTTGAGCGTGTACCTTTTCGTCACCGATTCATCCTTACGGCTACTCTAGCACCTGCAGGGAAGCAAGCTCCCGTTAGAGGTGTCGAAGGGGTTGTCTAACCCTCAGGCGCTAGAGCACCCGTGAGGCTGGATTGGTGTCAAAGTCTCTGACATGTGCCTTTCTAACGTGCTCAACAAAAGTTTGTGAATGGAGTGGGAAGTTTTAGAGGGACGTCCTACCGTTTTATTGACCCGCATCTTAATGCTGCGTCCCCCTAACCGCCCCCTCCTCACCAAACCGCGATCACGCCGCGGGCGGTGAAGCGACTGGACTTCGCCCCATCATTTTGAACCGGGGCCAGAATTACGGGCCGGAAAAAGAAAGGAAACCGCCCCAGGACCATCACTTCCCTTTGAAATCGAGTTTTAATTACAATTGTACTCGCCATGGTGACACCGTGACAGCTTCTCTCTCTCTCTCTCTCTCTCTCTCTCTCTCTCTCTCTCTCTGTCTTCTCGGCGTAGCAGCTGTCTGTAATTCACTCATGTATATGCCGCTAATTCAGACCGGTTGTCACAACTCACAGGAAGTAATTTAATGCAGAAACATGGACGCTACGTCGCGACGGTCGGGAAAATCTCGTTATTGTTACGGCTGTCAAGCGATGGTGAAGAACAAACCGTATAGATTTTGCTTGTCACAGAACGTGTACCGGGAACTTGCATCCTTTCTACAATTAAGAAATTATCTTCATGCACTGGACAATACCTTGGACGCGAGGCTGTGGAATAACGAGTCCGAAGGCTTGTATGGCTTTGGCTCTCTTCGGCCTTCGAACTGATTTATAAATCAATTTACAGAGTGCTCTACATTTTTACGTGGGTTTCAAAACACGGTGAATCTCGGCGTTATTCACAAACAAATAGCAATGCAAGAAGTGAAATTAGCAACTCCGAAGCGCCTTTACGCTGCATAATCATTCAGCAATTCGGATACTCTTCTCTTGCTATTTCACCCTGTCAGACCCTCTTTCTACAACTGTGTAAATTAACTTTTACTGTGTCTTAGCTGCAATAAAAATATTTTTTCCTCAGTGGAAACTTGAGGGATATATTTCTGAATGTTCAACTCTATGTTTCAATGTATAAGTGAATACTGTTACTGTTATTTTGCATGGGATTTATTGAATTTATTGACTAAAGTACAAAATATTTAACTTCATAAAATGAAGCCAAGTGTACAAAGTATATTTCGAAAATGGGTACATATTTTTTGTTTGAATCTTGTACCCTAAATTCATCAAAAAATCAACTAATAGCATTACCACATGAAGAAAAATTTTACTTCCTCCAGAAAAAATTCACTCTGAAACGGTTAAAAGTGTACGCCCTGGTATGGTAAATTAGCACGCATCCCATACTGCAACGTCATGGGGAGAGAGAGAGAGAGAGAGAGAGAGAGAGAGAGAGAGAGAGGAGGAACAGTATCTGTGTGCACGTTTCCTAACGAAATGCAGATGCCAATAATTATATGAAATACGGGAAATTAATATTTTTCTCCCTGGAAGCTTTTCATAGCCAACCTGCAACTGGTACCAAAATACCATTTTAGCCATTGAGTAATATCCATACTAGTATTTCAAATGCAAAATTAACTCTGCCTGCAACGTTGTCATGACTAGACCGCTGAATCGATTTTAATGAAATTTGCTTTGCAGACAGCGGAAACCATGAGAAAGAACGAAAACTGCTTTAGGATTTGGCGAACAGAGTGGGCAGCTATTGCGGTTGTTTGCTGATGATGCAGTGGTGTGCGGTGAGATGGTGAAGTTGAGTGACTAAGAGAATTCAAGCTGACTTAGACAAAACTTCTAGTTCGTATGATGAATGGCAGCTAGCTCTAAACGAAGAAAAATGTAAGTTAATGTGGATGAGTAGGTAAAACAAACCCGTAATATTCGAATACAGCATTAGTTGTATCCTGCTTATCACAGTCACGTTGTTTAAGTATCTGAGTATAACCTCCCAAAGCGGGATTTTCCCGTACGACCATTTCACGAGCGTACCGTGAATGTCAGGAATCGGGTAAAATATAAAATCTCCGACATCCCTGCGGCCAGAAAAAGATCCTGCAAGAACGGGACCAACGACGACTGAAGAGCATCGTTCAACGTGACAGAAGAGCAACCCTTCCACAAATTGCTTCTGATTTCAATGCTGGACCATCAACAAGTGTCAGCGTGCGAACTATTCAACGAAATATCATCGATATTGGCTTCCGGAGCCGAAGGCCAATTCGTATACCCTTGATGATTGCACGATATAAAGGTTTACGCCTCGCCTGGGCCCGTCAACATCGATATTGGACTGTTGACTGGAGACATGTTGCTTGGTCGGACGAGTCTCGTTTCAAATTGTATGGAGCGGATGGACGAGTACAGGTATGGAGACAACCTCTTGAATCCATGGACCCTGCAGGTCAGGAGTGGACTGTTCAAGCTGGTGAAGGCTGTGTAATGGCGTGGGGCGTGTGCAGCTGGAGTGATGTGGGGCCCCTGATACGTCTAGATAATACTCTGATAGATGACACGTATGCAAGCATCCTGTCTGTATCCATTCATGTCCATTGCGCATTCTGACGGACTTAGGCAATTCCAGCAGGACACCTTACACGTGCAGAATTGCTACAGAGTGGCTCCAGGAACACTTTTCTAGGTTTTAATACCTCCGCTGGCCACCAAACTTCTCAGGCATAAAAATTATTGAGCATATCTGGAATGCCTTGCAAAGCGCTGTTCAGAAGAGACCTCCAAGCCCTCGTACTCTTATGGATTTACCCTCGTACTCTTATGGATTTATGGACAGCCCTGCAGGATTCATGGTGTCAGTTTCCTCCAGCTTTACTTCAGACACCAGTCGAATCCATGCCACGTCGTGTTGCGGCACTTCTGCGAGCTCGCGCTGGCCCTACACGATATTAGGCAGATGTACCAGTTTCTTTGGCTCTTCAGTATACAGGGTGTTACAAAAAGGTACGGCCAAACTTTCAGGAAACATTCCTCACACACAATTAAAGAAAAGATGTTATGTGGACATGCGTCCGGAAACGCTTAATTTCCCTGTTAGAGCTCATTTTAGTTTAGTCCAACTACGCTCAATGGAGCACGTTATCATGATTTCATACGTGATACTCTACCTGTGCTGCTAGAACATGTGCCTTTACAAGTACGACACAACAGGTGGTTCATGCGCGATGAAGCTCTGCACATTTCAGTCGATGTGTTCGTACGCTTCTCAACAACATATTCGATGACCGATGGATTGGTAGAGGCGGACCAATTCCATGGCCTCCACGCTCTCCTGACCTCAACCCTCTTGACTTTCATTTATGGAGGCATTTGAAAGCTCTTGTCTACGCAACCCCGGTACCAAATGTAGAGACTCTTCGTGCTCGTATTGTGGACGGCTGTGATACAATACGCCATTCTCCAGAGCTGCATCAGCGCATCAGGGATTCCATGCGACGGAGGGTGGATGCATGTACCCTCGCTAAAGGAGGGCATTCTGAACATTTACTGTACCAAAGTGTTTGAAGTCACGCTGGTACGTTCTGTTGCTGTGTGTTTATTCCATGATTAATGTGATTTGAAGAGAAGTAATAAAATGAGCTCTAACATGGAAAGTAAGCGTTTCCGGACACATGTCCACATAACATATTTTCTTTCTTTGTGTGTGAGGAATGTTTCCTGAAAGTTTGGCCGTACCTTTTTGTAACACCCTGTATATAGACAGTCGTTTTACCCTCGCTCTGTTTGAGAGGAGCAGGAAACGAAATGACTAGTAGTGGTATTGAGTACTCTACGCCACTCGCCGTATGGTGGGTTGCGAAGTACATATGTAGATGTAGGACGTAACAAATAAAAGTCGACCCCAATGGGTTTGAAGTAGGAATGGAACATTTTTTTTTGTATCAGTGATACAAAACATTTTGAAATTATTAAGTTTGCTGAATAATGTTTGCTTAATTCTTCAACGGCATGAAGTACAGATGTGCGCTCCTGCCGATGCGCCTCGGGATACACTGCTCGGCAGTGACGCTGCACTTCCTGCGTCGTGGCAGATGTGGTAGGCCAGGGGAGGGGAGTGTCTATCACGACCTGTGTTTACCTACATACCAAGCGTAGGCAACTGAGGCCAGCTGACGTTACTGGACGTGCAAATTTGTGCTGTACCGAACTACAAGTTATTTATTTTCTTCGCCAGTCTAACGATGGTTAATAATTTTAGGAAGTCCACACTTTAATCTAGTGCCCAACGTGATTCCTTGGCCAGAGATTCACTTGGTTGTAGATAGTAGCCTTTTTTTTAATTTTCAGTTTCGTATTTAATATAATTCTGATAATACAGCCCCAATTCAAACAACTGTATAGCAATTTACTGTGCTTTTTATGAGCCTTTACGCTATGAATGTTTTTACTGTTTTTTTTTACAGTTAATCGTTTTGTAAGCAAAGTTGTTTTCCGCATAATTTTACAAAAGTCGTATTAAAATGGGTAGCTGTTCAGCGTTTAGGTGTTTCTTTATTTCTAAATAAAAGTTTTTTAAAAAATACGACGGTATGCCATCTTAGGCACTGTATAACATTAAAACACGTAATAATGCCAATTTAAAGCCGAAATCATGATCGTGTAAATGTAACACTGCAAATAAAAAACAGTCTAATGGCGGTACTGACTGAAATATATTATGACTGTGGCCCCACATTGTAAAAAAATTATTTCACGTACCTCTCTACATAGTCACCGCTTCGACTTAGACATCTGTCGTAGTGTTGGACAAACATTGCAGTAACCTCCTCACAGAAAGCAGCCACCTATGCATTCTCCACGCACGTCTGCCTTTCGTCGTTTGTCACAAAATGTTGTATTCGAAGCCAGCAGTTCATGTGATCAGGGATGAACAATGGAGGGAGCCAATTAAGGCCTGTATTGTGGGTGATCAAACACTTTCCATCGAAAACGCTGCAGGAGCGTCTTCTTTGTCCCTGCAGAATCCGGCTGAGAAGAAGAAAGAAACTCATGACCTTTATACTACGTGGGCTGCATAGCTTCAGGCAAATACTCTCACCAGATCTACATATTTGGCGGGAGACACTTTTTTAGGAATTTCTACGTGATCACAGAAACGAGCGACTTGAAGCGATCGACAGGCACACTACACCTCTGTGCAAAGTTCCATCAGATTTTCATAGTGGTTTCCATTTCACGCCAAATCGGACCTTACATTCCGAATACGCCTCGTATATGCTAAGCAACCCCCCTTCTGCAGAATATCGTATGAAGGCGTGGATCTGTACTAAGTTTCCCTTAGAGGTATTCAGAGTTTTACTCTCCCGAATGCAAATCCAGGCTGAAGTCAATGAAATGAAGTTGGCCGCAGCTGCAGCCTTCAGAGGTCGAGCGCAGCTGCGAACACACATCAGCGACATCTCGATTCCTGAGGCAGCCCTTCCCGGTTTCGGGGAAGCAAGTTTGCCAGCGTCGCAACGTTCCGCAATTGCCGACCTTTGTCTTCGTATTTCCACGTAGAAGGCAACGGAAATGAAGCGAAAAGAGTTCTGAAGTAAAGCGGCTTCGCGGAGCGCGCGAGAGGGAATTAAATTGAGCCTTTATGCCCGACGTCACTCGGCAAGCAGTCCGTTCGGGGCGAAAACACATCCGTAGCAGAAACGGGCCTCGAAACTTGTTCCTTGGTTGTAATTAAATCATAAAGCAATTCCCTGAGAAGTCGAATCCTTTCGTTTGCCCATAGCGAAGGCAAAAGCTACCTTCTCCTCTTTCTCTCTCTCAACAGAAGAAGGAAAAGTTGGCACGACTCAGACGGTTTGTAGAAGTTAGTAAACACACCGTGACAGTCACAACATCTGTTACTCTCAGTGCGCAAGTCTAAGAAAACTTTTCACGAGTTACTCCAGTCTGTGGATTCGGGCACTAGCTGCACTCAAAAGGAAGGCACGTTTGGCCAACTTTTTTTCTATAACAGGCTTGTCTTTTCTTATAGATCACATGGCTTAGGCTGCACGTAAGCTGCTGTATTTTCGCGGTGATGGTATTTCTTATCGATCAGGTGAATTAAGGTAAGTCAAAGCGTCATGAAATATCGCGACGTGCGATCTCAGAGCCTACGCAAACTGCTCCAAGCTACAGCCAAACGCTTCAGCACTGCTAAATCTTACGATCACGTACACTAAAAAAGGACTACTCTTACTGAAGTGCCGGCCGCGGTGGCTGAGGGGTTCTAGGCGCTTCAGTCGGGAACCGCACGACTGCTACGGTCGCAGATTCGAATCCTGCCTCGGGCATGGCTGTGTGTGATGTCCTTATGTTAGTTAGGTTTAAGTAGTTCTAAGTACAGGGGACTGATGACCTCAGATGTTAAGTCCCATAGTGCTCAGAGCCATACTGAAGTGTTTAATTGGCTCTGAGAAGTAGGGACAAACACGGTGACACAAGTAAGACTCATTGGGGGATGCTAATAAACAACACTATTCCAGCAACACAGAAATATTTCGTGGCTCCTACCTACATCTACATAGGTACTCTACAAAACACATTTATGTACACAAATGTTTAGAAAAAAACAGGACTCCTTGAACGACTACAGATGGCAAGTTCATATTCGCAGGACATGTACATCAGTATGTTCTGCTGAAAAGATTAGCATTTGAACCATGTCGGCCTGCGAATTTTGAGATCAACATCGATTTCGCGGCGCAATACCACCTATCGGTGAAATGTGCCTGCGGCTCTTGTTGTCGCTATAAAACCAAGGTAATGAATCGGTGTGAATTTAGCAGACGTGCAAGATGGCTCGCAGACGTATGCGAACCGTATCGTCAAATCACTGAAATAACGGAAGGCGCGTTTTGGCACGAGAGACTGTGATGCATCCATCCGCGAAATTGTTGCTCGTGTGGGACGAAGTGATTCCGCGTTGAAGCGAATAGTTGAAGGAAGTCCGCAGAACAGGACGAGATGGATCAGGCCGCCTCACCGAGAACAGCCCCAGAGAAGGTCGCCACCTCATGCGAATGCCATTGCAGGACAGATCTGCCACATCCCTAGCTCTGATGCAACAGTGAAACAGTGTAACATATCGTACAGTATCAGGTAAAAGTCCGGCGCCGTTTATTACGGCAGGGGTTGCGTGTGCGTCGTCCATTTTTCAGCCTACCTTTGACGAATGCGCTACAATATAGCAGGTCAGCACCTGGAAGCAGTTAATTCCATAAATTATTTGGGAGTACGCATTAGGAGTGATTTAAAATGGAATGGTCATATAAAATTGATCGTTGGTAAAGCAGATGCCAGACTGAGATTCATTGGAAGAATCCTAAGGAAATGCAATCCGAAAACAAAGGAAGTAGCTTACATTAAGCTTGTTCGCCCACTGCTTGAATACTGCTCAGCAGTGTGGGATCCGTACCAGATAGGGTTGACAGAAGAGATAGAGAAGATCCAACGGAGAGCAGCGCGCTTCGTTACAGGATCATTTAGTAATCGCGAAAGCGTTACGGAGATGATAGATAAACTCCAGTGGAAGACTCTACAGGAGAGACGCTCAGTAGCTCGGTACGGGCTTTTGTTGACCTTCATCGAGGAGTCAAGCAGTATATTGCTCCCTCCTACTTATATCTCTCGAAGAGACCATGAGGATAAAATCAGAGAGATTAGAGCCCACACAGAGGCATACCGACAATCCTCCTTTACACGAACAATACGAGACTGGAATATAAGGGAGAACCGATAGAGGTACTCAAGGTACCCTCCGCCACACACCGTCACGTGGCTTGCGGAGTATGGATGTAGATGCAGAACATGTTAGACGGCGATGGCGTATGGGACGACGCCACGCCTTATTCTGGCATGTATTAGTTTATTTTATGCTTCTGAAGAATGCTAGATTACTCTAGCTGGAACCTGGGTAAAGACCAGTAACATTTCGCAACTGAGGCGGATTTTTGACATATTGATCACAAGACAGTTAATGCGGATCACCTTGTTTCTACATCTGTCGAATTTCTCTGTGAGGACGGCTTAACAGCCGGTTAGGTCTTGTTGTTGTTGTTGTTATGGTCTTCAGTCCTGAGACTGGTTCCATGCAGCTCTCCATGCTACTCTATCCTGTGCAAGCTCCTTCATCTCCCAGTACCTACTGCAGCCCACATCCTTCTGAATCTGCTTAGTGTATCCATCTCTTGGTCTCCCTCTACGATTTTTACCGTCCACGCTGCCCTCCAGTACTAAATTGGTGATCCCTTGATGCTTCAAACATGTCCTACCAACCGATCCCTTCTTCTAGTCAAATTGTGCCACAAACTCCTCTTCTCCCCAATTCTATTCAATACCTCCTCATTAGTTATATGATCTACTCATCTAATCTTCAGCATTCTTCTGTAGCACCACATTTCGAAAGCTTCTATTCTCTTCTTGTCCAAACTATTTATTGACCGTGTTTCACTTCCATACATGGCTATAATCCATACAAATACTTTCAGAAACGGTTTCCTGACGCTTAAATCAATACTCGATGTTAAAAGATTTCTCTTCTTCAGAAACGCTTTCCTTGCCATTGCCAGTCTACATTTTATATCCTCTCTACTTCTACCATCATCAGTTATTTTGCTCCCCAAATAGCAAAACCCCTTTACTACTTTAAGTGTCTCATTTCCTAATGTAATTCCCGCAGCATCACCCGACTTAATTCGTCTACATTCGATTATCCTCGTTTTGCTTTTGTTGATGTTCATCTTATACCCTTCTTTCAAGACACTGTCCATTCCGTTCAACTGCTCTTTGCTGTCTCTGACAGAATTACAATGTCATCGGCGTACCTCAAAGTTTTTATTTCTTGTCCATGGATTTTAATGCCTACTCCGAACTTTTCTTTTATTTCCTTTACTGCTTACTCAATATACAGATTGAATAACATCGGGGTGAGGCTACAACCCTGTCTCACTCCCTTCCCAACCACTGCTTCCCTTTCATGTCCCCCGACTCTTGTAACTGCCATCTGGTTTCTGTACAAATTGTAAATAGTCTTTCGCTCCCTGTATTTTACCTCTGCCAACTTCAGAATTTGAAAGAGAGTATTCCAGTCAACATTGTCAAAAGGTCTTATTTTTGCAAAATATGATGGTTTCCAGTCGTCATTGTGAGCTGGACGTCAGCAGCCAACTTGGGCGCCCTGCAGATATCGGCGGCCACGCTTAGCGTAGGAGACACGTCCGAGGCGGCCGGAGCGAGTTGCGTCGTGGACACGCGAGAGCGGCTTCTGATTTATTCTCCTCCCACGGGGAATGGACCGATCCTCCCGACGGCGCGACGCCTCCGCCGTTATCTGACGAGCTGGTAATTGAGTTTCTGGCTGCGGGCGCGCGGTGGGACGAGCACAGACAGGGTGGCGGTGGTGGTGGGAGAACGGTGGAGGGTTAGTGGGGGGGGGGGATGGGATTGAGGGGGGATGGGATTGGGAGGGAGTTGGGGGGGGGGGGGAGAAAAGAAGCAACGGCTCAGGCAGTGACAGCTCGTGGATCAGGGGACAAAAAAAACTCGCCCGCTGCAGTGGCCGGGGCCTGGCCCGTAGTTTCTAGCCCTGACAGTGATAACCGCTCACGAATTTTCCGCCAGCCTGCCGCGTGACGGGCGCCAACAGGTGCTCGCTTCGGAGCGGACAGTCATTAACGCCAGTCGTGTGCCCGCCGTTCGGAACGGACGGTTCTGTGGCTGTTTCTGCAGGACCGGTCTCCGCGGCGCCCGGAGGCTGAAGTGGCGGTCGGCTATGTCACTGCAGAGGCGGACGGCGGCGTGACGGCCGGGCGTCACGATAGCGCGAGGCCCCGGCCGTTTCGTTTCGCGACCGGCAGTTCCAGCGCGGCGCCACGGACAAAGGCGACGGGCCCCGGGGCGCGATTACGATCGCAGGCAGCCCGGCCGGGCCAATGGCAGAGACAGCGCGGGCCGGACCCCGGACATCTGGCAGCGGCCGTAACGAGGCGCGGCCGGCGAACAAAAGACGCGCGCCGCTGGCAGGTCACGACGCGACGCCCGGGGAGCAGCGCGCAGCAGTCGCGGCTGCCGCCTTCTGTTCCACCAACACGCAGGTGCTGCTCCGTGACACTTCCCAACATCAGTCACATTAGGCAATAAACGACGACAATGTACGCTGCTCTCTATCTTGTCAACTACAGCTTGCGTATTAAAAGCAATTACAGTGTGTCCAGGCTAGAGGTATACACAAACAAATATTTATAATAAAAGAACTCGACATTTAATGTTGTTGCCTATATACGCAGGTGGCAGTTGACGCTAAATAACGAAACGTGTGAGGTGATCCACATGAGTTCCAAAAGAAATCCGTCGGAATTCGATTACTCGATAAATAGTACAATTCTCAAGGCTGTCAATTCAACTAAGCACCTGGGTGTTAAAATTACGAACAACTTCTTTTTGAAAGACCACATAGATAATATTGTGGGGAAGGCGAGCCAAAGGTTGCGTTTCATTGGCAGGACACTTAGAAGATGCTACAAGTCCACTAAAGAGACAGCTTACACTACACTCGTTCGTCCTCTGTTAAGAATATTTCTGCGCGGTGTGGGATCATTACCAGGTGGGATTGACGGAGGACATCGAAAGGGTGCAAAAAAAGGGCAGCTCGTTTTGTATTATCACGTAATAGGGGAGAGAGTGTGGCAGATATTACACGCGAGTTGGGATGGAAGTCATTAAAGCAAAGGCGTTTTCCGTCGCGGCGAGATCTATTTACGAAATTTCAGTCACCAACTTTCTCTTCCGAATGCGAAAATATTTTGTTGAGCCCAACCTAAATAGGTAGGAATGATCATCAAAATAAAATAAGAGAAATCAGAGCTCCAACAGAAAGGTTTAGGTGTTCGTTTTTCCCGCGCGCTGTTCGGGAGTGGAATGGTAGAGAGATAGTATGATTGTGGTTCGATGAACCCTCTGCCAAGCACTTAAATGTGAATTGCAGAGTAATCATGCAGATGTAGATACGCAGTCGGTAGAGACGCTCTCCAAGAGGTGATCCTCACCATTTCATATACAGAGGACAAATGTTTACTGCGCAGCAGGTAAACCGTACTCCTCACAGTTGACATGAGAATGCCACAACTAAAGGAGCAGGCTGTGCTTCTTCTTCTCCTTCTTCTTTTTTTCCCTCCAGTCATCAGTCTTTCACCACCATATAATGCTGTGTTTCAGACGTACAGTTCCTGAAATTTTTTCCTGAAATTGAGGCCTACGTTCGATACTGCCAGACTTCTCTTGGCCACGAAAGCCCTTTGCTGCCTAGGTAGCATAATTCCTTAACTTCGTCGACAATCCTGATGTTAAGTTTCTCGCTGTTCTCATTTCTGCTATTTCTTATTATTTTCGTCTTTCTCCGATTGACTCGCAAACCATGTTCTATACACGTTAAACTGTTCATTGCGCGCCGCATATCCTGTAATCTTCTTCTGCTCTTGAACTTTTCCGTTATTTCCATAATTGCTTCTTCGCTGTCTAGATTGAACAGTACAGGTGAAAGACTACATCCCTGTCTTACAACCATTTTAACCAGAGAACTTCGTTCTTCGTCTACCACTCCAATTTTTCCTTCTTTTACCGTGTTCATATTATATTTTAGCCGTCTTTCCGTATATGGGTAACCTGTACGGAACATCTCACACCATTTGCGACTGTCGAACACCATTTGCCATTGTCGAACGCTTTTTTCAGGTCGATAAAGCATATGAACGTGCCTTGATTTTTCTTTAGTGCTATGGTTAGCAGAGTTAAAATCTGCAACACGTGTTTAGAGGCTGGCAAGAAGTGAATGCGACGTGGATCATTCCGCATGTAAGTCCATGCATCAGTGTGACAGAACTCTTCGGGAAATGAGACATTTGATTTCAGATGTGGGAAAACATCCCACAACGCAAGTGAATGATGAGACCACGAAACATATGCGCGAAGCATTCTCTAGAAGCCCACGTAAATCCATTAGACAAGCTAGTAGGGAAGTAGCTATTTACGGTCGACGGTACACGACATTTTGCATAAACGTCTCCGCTGGCGAGCTCAGAAACTCCAGCTTTTGCATCGCATTGACCCTGAGGATAACCGCAGACTATGCTGTTGAAATGTTGCATCGTATGGACAAAACCAACCACTAACTCAGTGCAGTGCTGTTGAGTGCTGCATCTCACGTCTGTGGCAAAGTCAAATGAGATAACTGTCGAATATGGGGAAGTGAGACTCCAGGGGAAGTGACTGAGTACGAATGGACACACCAAAAGTTAATATGTGGTTGGGATTACACAAACATGATGCGATTGGTTCGGTTTAATGGCGTCTACAGTGACATTCGGGAGGACGACGGTTCAGTCCCGCGTCTCCGGCCATCCTGATTTAGGTTTTCCGTGATTTCCCTAAAATCGATTCAGGCAAATGCCGGGATGGTTCCTTTGAAAGGGCACGGCCGATTTCCTTCCCCATCCTTCCCTCACCCGAGCTTGCGCTCCGTCTCTAATGACCTCGTTGTCGACGGGACGTTAAACACTAATCTCCTCCTCCGTCTACAGTGACGGGGCACACACATCTCGACATGTTGGCCAACTACGCAGTTCCACAGACACCTGCCGACGTCATTCTGCAGCACATTGGTGCCCCACCTATCATGAGATGTTACCACATTTCTCGATGAGACATTTCCTGAATATGGATCGCAAAGGGGGTGGGGACTCCCATTGTTTGCCCCCCTCGGTCCGCTGATTCTGCTGGATTTCACTGCATGTGGTTTTATTAAGGACATGATTTACGGAATAAAGTTCAGAGATTTGGTATACCTGAGGCAACGGACCTAAGTCGCATAAGAGGTCATAAAACCTCTCATATTTACGAAAATGTGGCGAGAAGAGGAGTACCGTTTAGATATCTGTCGAGCTACAAACGGTGTCCGCACTGAACTATACCAAAATGCACAAAAATGTGTGCGCCCCTGTATACAAAGTTAAACAAATACAGCTATAAACGGTAATAACAAATATAAACAAATGTTTCTGTGTAGCCCAAACACCCTATATTTATCCATTAAATTCCGCAGCGTGGAGTAGGTTGAAGAACAACATATAATAATACTTTTCCAAATTTTTGCTGCAATGGACGCTTTATTAGTTCGTTTCGGCAAGTTTCGCCATTTTCAAGTGATCCTGCAATGATGGTACACTATTTTGTAATATTATACGATAAAAATATGTTACTTACGTCTATGTTAGCAGATGTTTGCTCTACACCTCACGTCACAATATATTATGCTACAGGAGCTCATTTCTGTGTCAGTAGTTATTTAGTTTAGGTTTCAGTATCCATATATACTGCCGGTCGGAGTGGCCGTGCGGTTCTAGGCGCTACAGTCTGGAGCCGAGCGACCGCTACGGTCGCAGGTTCGAATCCTGCCTCGGTCATCGATGTGTGTGATATCCTTAGGTTAGTTAGGTTTAATTAGTTCTAAGTTCTAGGCGACTGATGACCTCAGAAGTTAAGTCGCATAGTGCTCTGAGCCATTTGAACCATTTTGAAACATATATATTACAAAAATTACATGCTGTTAAATAATAGCATGGTCGATATTACACATAGACGGTAAAAGATATCGCCTTATTTCTTCCCCAACCCAACAGAAGGAACCTTTGTATTTGTTACAACGTCCATAAAGCGTTACTTGACTTCGAATTGTTGACTGAGATATACAAGAAGGGACGTCAGTGTAACTTAGCCGACATGTTTATCAAAGATGTTTGACGTCGATTACCTAACGTTGGTTCATCGATAAAAATGGAGATGCAATATTGGAGAAGTACAATGATCCGAAGCACCGCAGCAGGCTCTGCAGCGATTGGGAAGGTCTGCAGGTCCTTGGTCTCCACAGCCGCCTGACGCCAAACCTACTGAAAATGTATGGTCTTACATCAAAAAGAAGTTGCAAGGCAAAAAGATCTCCGCTTTGAAACATCTGCCAACGCGGATTGACGTACTTGGAGTTATCTTCCACGTGAATACGCGGAAAACTCGGTTTCAAGCATGCCTCGGAGATGCCAAGCAGTTATCGACGCTGTGCGGGTGAGTGGACGAATTACTAATTGTAACTGCTTTTTTTTCTTTAGTTCGTATATGTTACACATATTCGTTTTAGTTAGTTGATTAACCGGATCACGATCTTACTCAGCAGTCTGTATGTACGTATGTTCGATGTTTCCCCCTAAACCTCTCTACCGACTGGTGCAAATATCACTTACTGTATGGAATGAATCGCTTTGCGGGTAAGAACTTTACACCTCTCAAAGGGGTGCGTGTGGCAGTGAAAACGTAGTGAAGCTCACGACGCGCCAATTTGCAGAGTTTATTCATCCAGTTTTTGAGAATGAGAACACTTAGTGATTTAGAACAAATTTTACACATAATTACAAGCGGTATATTGATAATTTTTACTTATGGACCGTCTGACAGCAACTGAATGAAACACAATTTAAGTGCCATTCGCGTTTCGCCTTTATTTTCTGCAAGGCATCATCAGTGGCCTGGAATATGTACATATGTTAGCTATTTAATTTACATTTTTGTCACTGTGCCTATAAGTTATAAACAGTTCTGGTGGTTGGTATTTTCTTATTAAGTAGTAATGTTTTGAACTGTACTTACAGGTTGCGTGGACAATTTCTTACATATTACGTTCCTGTTGCATTTTTGGTGTTGTTCTTCTTCTTATGAATGCCAATTTGCGGTTTTTTCCCACATTCCGTAAGTAAAAATTATCAATATACCGTAATATTACACGCAACTGAGGAAGACAGGACTACAAAAGTTGAAGATAATCACAAGCCTTTGCGAAATTTTTTGTCCCTTACAACACCCATAAAATGATGAAACGCAAAAGTTTATCGTTTACTACAGTTTCGCTGTTCATACAATAAAACTGCCCCGTCAAGCGAGACATTTTGATTTGTTACTATTTTACGACGAATAGTATTCACGACACATGTTGCGGACAGCATTCACACATATCACTAAACGTACCTGCACAAATGTATCATTATACTACACATAGGAGATACATTATAGAGACTGAGCTACTGACTTCGTGATATGTGTGTACTCTGACAAAGACACGAATAAAAAGCTCCTGCTAAACCCCTGGATCGAAAGCAACCAAACTTGTTAAATATATTTCTGGCAAGAACCGGCAGCCTCCCATTGGGGTGCGGACAATAACATATAGAGACAAGGCGGAGGAAGAGACGGGCAGGTAGACTGGGAAAGAAAACATGGACACAGATAGAGAGATAGAGGGGAAGAGGAGATGGATACAGTGACGGGGAGAGGGAAAGGACAGAGAAAGGGTAAAGGTGGAAATGGACAGGCAGTGCCAAACGTAATGCTTATTGCAGATTCAGGAGGCATGAAAAGGCAAGTCGTTGCCTATCAGAATGTAGATAAAGTAATGTTAATATACTTACACATGAACTCAATGGACAGGAAAGTTTATCGGGTGGTGATTTCAGTTTAATGTTACTGTGTTATAAGCTTATCCACAGTACTGGGGATCTACCTTGTGATGATTGTCTTCACAAAAACTGTACGCTACTTATTATGAGGTATCACAAACTGAATGGCCTAACCAGCATGGGTGAAAACAATTAGCGGTTACCTCAGTTGACTTCCTGAAAGCCATCGATCAAGGCAGTTAGCAGTATTTCTCTATTTTCGAAACGCATTTGACTCCGTACCACACTCAAGCTTATTATCGAAAGTACTATTGTGTCGGATGTCAAGCACAGTATGTGAGTGAGTTAAGGATTTCTTGCTAGAGAGAACGCAACATGTTGTCTTGGATGGAGAATTATTGACAACGTAGAACTAGATTCAGGTGTGTCCAGGGAAGCGTGCAGGGATGCTTACTGTTCATATTATACATAGTGATACGGGTATAAGTGCAAATATTTCCAGTGACGACTGGGGGCAGAATGCTGAACAACATTACGTCAGTAGCTGTTCTAGGCGCTTCAGTCTGGAACCGCGCGACCGCTACGGTCGCAGGTTCGAATCCTGCCTCGGGCATGGATGTGTGTGATGTCCTTAGATTAGTTAGGTTTAAGTAGCTCTACGTTGTAGGGGACTGATGATCTCAGAAGTTAAGTCCCATAGTGCTCAGAGCCATTTGAACCATTACGCCAGGAGTTATGTTATTGGCAGCCTAATAGCTGTAGCTATTAAAAGTCGAATATTTTAGGTTGGTTAGTACCTCCAAGTACGTGTGGCAAGTCCGAGCCATTAATGTCTGTTTTCCACTAGCAGAAAGTCACGTGTTGAAGTGTGGACGTGAAACACTGAGTCTACAATAACAGACAGAAAACATAAGATCGTAAGGCCTGTGACGTGTTTCTGAAAAGACTGTTCAACGAAGGGAAAAAATAACCAACTCACTGATGAGTGTACATATAAAAGTACCACAAATAAAAAATGTCTGCACGGATACACATTACACACTGTATATTAAATTCCTTGCAGACTTTTCGGGATGATGCATTTCTCTATAATAAAGTATTGCCTGAAAAAAGCTATGGGGTCCAAGACTGGCAATCATCTTCAAATGTTCAGAAATGTAAAATTGTGCACTTCGCAAAAAGTAGTATCCTATGCCAATAATTTTAATAAGTCACAACTGGAATCGGTCAACTAATATAAATACCTGAAAGTTACAGTTCGAAGGATAAGAAATGGAACGATCACTTAGACTCCGTCGTAGGCAAAGTAGTAGGTGGCAGACTTCGGTTAACTGGTAGAATACTAGGGAAATGTAACAATCTTACAATGAATACAGCTTACAAATCACTCGTGGAATATCGTTCAAGTGTGTGGGACCTGCACCAAATAAGACTAACAGGGGATGATGAACATGTAAAGAGAAGAACAGAACGAACGGTCACTGGATCGTTTTACACACGAGACACTGTCACGGAGATGCTAAAAAAACTGAACGGGTAGACGCAAGAAGATGTACGCGAACTATTCCGAGAAAGCCTACTTATAAAGTTGCACGACCCAGTTTAAGTGATGAATCTAGGAATCTACTAGAAACCCCTATGTATCGCTGCCGCAGTAACAGCGAGGACAAGATCAGACTAAGTACGGTGGTGCACACAAAGGCGGTGAAACAATCATTTTTCTAGCTGTCCATACGTGAATGAACAGGAAGAAACTCTACTAAATGGTACAATGGGAAGTTCACACTACCATGCACTTCGCAATGCTTGGAAGAGTACAGACGTAAATGTAGTTGTTATATATATACGATTCATAAAAATACGCAGACGGAAAAGAAACTACAACACCGACAAATAATTAATGTAAAGTAATGAAATTTTGGGAATACACTTGTCTAGGTAACACATTTAAGTGATTAGCACTGCAAGATCACAGGTTAATGTAAGCGCGAGATAAGCCATCGCAAATGTGAAATGCTAGTACATTAATAATTGGTGTAACCGCCTGAATGCTTAACAAGCATGCGAAGGTGTACACATTGTGTCGTAGTGGTGCAGGATGGAGTTTCATTCCTGTTGCACTTGATCAGTCAATGCAGGAACGATTAATGCTATTTGCGGATGACGCTCGAGTCGTCATCTGATGTTGTACCAAATGTGCTCGGTTGGAGAAGGATCTGATGATTAAGCATGTGAGCGACCGTTATCCTGTTGGAAGACACTCCCTGGAATGCTGTTCATGGATGGCAGCATAACGGTTCACATACCAGATTGAAGTACATATTTGCAGTCAGGCTGTGTAGGATAACCACGCGAGTGCTTCTGCTGTCACGCACCCCAGACCACAACTCCATGTGTGGGTCCAAAGTATCTAGCGCGCAGACAGGTTGGTTGCATGCCCTCAACTGGCCTCCTCCTGACCAACACACTTCCATCACTGGCACCGAGGCAGAACCATCTTTCATCAGAAAATACGACAGACCTCCACCCTACCCTCCACCAAGCACTCCTTGACACCACACAAGTCGCATATGGCGGTGGTTTGGGGTCAATGCAATGCACTCTACAGGGCAACTGGCTCGGAGCAGTCGAAGCAACTGATTTGTAACAGTTCGTTGTGTCACTGTGGTGCCAATTGTTGCTTAAACTGCTGCTGAAGTGCAGTACGATGCACCAGAGCCTTACACCGAACACAATGGCCTTTCTTCTTAGAAGTGCTACGTGGCCGTCTGGAGCCCAGTCTTCTTGGTACCGCACATTGTCGTGATGATCTCTGGCAGCAATCGCTTATAGAAGCTACATTCCTGCAGTATCGCAGAAGGAACATCTAGCTACTTAAGGGTCTACTAGATGACATCGTTCAAACTCGGTGAGGTGTTGATAATGGCGTCTTTGTCCCCTTAAAGGCATTCTTGATAAATTCCCCTGTCATATCTCAGAGGAAACTAACGCTCAGTAACGTCAAAGCGTGTATTTAGCGCAAACCTGATTTGTATCCTCACACTGGCGCTACTAGTGCCACTATGATGCGACTGGTGCGAAATCTGAATAGATGTCATCTTTCAGATATAGAAACACGGCCACCAACTTTCATTTATGTCACACAACTCATTCTTGGTATTGAGACTTTTTCCTGTCGATGTATTAAAGAACGCAACAGGCTGTCAGTATTATTTACATTCAGGATGAGTCATCAAAGCGAAGGTTGGTTTGATCACCACAACTTGAGATGGTATGCTGTTACCTTCTTCTAACCGTTCAAGTGACTTGCCCAGCCAGGTATGTGAGGACATATAGTTTAACTCGAATCCCGAACCATGGTGCAATTCAGTAGACATGGTGTTAAAACAATTCCAATTTAATTTTACTCATTGCCCACAGTGTTTTTTCCGTGACTGTAAAATAACGAACATCTGCCTTCAGTCACAAATCGTGATTTTATTTCAATGCACGATGCATTTGGAGCCCTGGTGGCTCACCCTACAGTGCTTTGACAGTCTACATCATTTTTCTTCCAAATTTAGGTTAATTCTTCTTCTGGTAAGCTTACCTTCGTTTATTACAATTTGGTAAACTGCGAAAAAACAGAACAGACAAATCGGAAATAACGTACTGTTTCCAGTAGTACACTATGAGTAGACATGTTTATATACATACACTCACTCGATTTTACAGGACATTTGTAAACACAAGTAAAACATGTCAAAGATTTCAACTGTAAAGTTGCTGCATTTCTACAAATACATTGATGTTATTTATTGAAAGAAGATACAAAGCAGTTACATTATTAGTCAGCACTTGTTAATTAGTGGTAGATCAAGCAGATCGACAAACTCAGAAATCTCTGGGAAGTTAAATTTTTTTATGTTTGGTAATGTCAAGCCTCATGGCTGACGTATTCATCAGCCGCTTGGAAAACTAATTTTTTGAAGGGAAGAATAAAATTATTACAGAACACATATGGACGACTACTCCTCTATGACAGTTCAAAAGATAAACTTGATGAACTTACATAATTTCACAACAAAAATAAAGTTCAAAATAGAACATGAAACAAATCAATTCATAAATTTCTTGGACCTTAAAATCGATAATGAACAGTAAGAAAACAGTTTTTTTCATTTACAGGAAACCAACCTACACTGATATCACAGTACATAAATCATCACACCATCCAAACACACTCAAGTATGCTGCATTTATATTTATGTTAAACAGGCCACACGCATCACTTTTCACACCCAAAGCATTAAACAACAAATTGATAAAATCTAACCTATTGCAATAAATAATGCATACTCGGAAAAAACAATGGACAGACTATCCAACAAAATAAAGGCCAACATAAATACCAGAACCACAACAGGTATAACAACAGACACAACACATACTTTCAAAGCATTCCGTACTTAGGCACAGCACCACAAGAATTTGCTATCTTGTTTGGAAATACCTTCTCCAAGAATAACAAAATGGTTCAAATGGCTCTGAGCACTATGGGACTCAACTGCTGTGGTCATAAGTCCCCTAGAACTTAGAACTACTTAAACCTAACTAACCTAAAGACATCACACACATCCATGCCCGAGGCAGGATTCGAACCTGCGACCGTAGCGGTCGTGCGGTTCCAGACTGTAGCGCCTTTAACCGCTCGGCCACTCCGGCTGGCTCAAGAATAACAACTTTATACACCACTTACCTCACACAGTAAACATAAGCACCCCAACAACAGAACACAGCGAAACATATAAATTACAATGTAACATTTCTCCTACATTTTACATGTACAAAACAGGAGGTACTTTCCATACATATTACAAAGAACAAACTGATAGTTTTAGGTTTAACTACTTTGAAAAGTTCACAATAGGTAACCACATGTACCTTAGTAAACGCAGACTAAATGACATCCACGACAGCCTAACTGTAATCCACACAGAAAATCATGATAAAAAACTTGGTCTACTGGAACAATGAGAAATAATGTAACACAAACAAAAACCTTCTGAAAAAAATTGAATGAATAAACGGAGTTAAGCAGCCACAGTTTCTTCAGTAATTTCAGAAATTTATTTTTTCCTAAAGAAACAAATATTTAGTAGTGCAATCACTTGATAACATATTGCCACATTTTACATATTCAAAAATATTGTTTTATGAACGATGTCAGTTATTAATTAACACCTTTGTATCTTCTTTGAAATAATAGTACCTCTGTATTCGAAGAAATGCAACGTCTTTACATTTGAAATACTTTGACTTATTTTGACTTGTGGACACGAATGTTCTGTATAACGAAGAATGTCTACTCATACTGTGCTTCCAAACCATGAATCCACTACTGGAAACAGTAAGTTATTTTTCGATTTGTCTTAGTGCTGTAAACTTTCATTCACAATGTGCCACTGTAATCCTACCAGGACCAGAATTAACCTAAATTTGGGAGAAATTGGTGTAGACCGTCATAGTACATGAAGATGAGTGCCCAGCGCTCGTAATGCATCGTGCTTAGAAATAAAATCATGTTTTGTGACTGAAAGCGGTTGTTCTTTATTTTAAAACTTTAATTTACCGAAGCGAAATTTTGCGTAAATGTTCGAAACTACAAGGTAAAAAGGTGACAAAATGAAACTTCAAAAACTGGAATTCAAATAACAGTATCAACGTTGCGAGCTATACATCCTAGACGGACGAGTGATGTTGCTATCTCCCGACCTACCGTACTCACCACTTACCGTTTACAACTGTTACTGTTTACAAAATGCGTACTAGTACGCCCACTTTGGGTTCACAGTAAAATTTCGTAAGGACCTTCTGTAATAGAGTGCTTTTTGACCTAAAAAAAGAATTTTTAGTGTCATGCTGAGAATTTTTCTCCCTGCTTTCGGTTTCGAAGACATCCATAGAACGCCCCAGTTTTAGCCCTGTAGTTTATCATTTACAGGTCGAGATGCCAAGTGAATTGTCTTGTTCAAGGTCTTTTGTAAGTTCCCGTGAAGTTATCGTTTTGAAAAAGTGGTGTCCGGATGTAGGTTGCATACACGTCACGTTACAGCAACATACATGTAAAACAATTTGTTTTGCTCCGCCAAATCTGCTGCATGAAGGGGGGGGGGGGATAGAAGGTAATTAATTATGAGTCTGCTATAATTTTGTAACAAGCAATTGTTGTTGCAGTTGCGAACAGGTTGCAAACGGACTTTAGCGGAACAGAGACCAAGCATAAAAACTAAAAACCAGGATTACTGTGCATCCCGTTTGTCATTTGATGTCGGACTTGCTACCACATAATTAGTTTTAAAATATCTTTGCAACAAAAAGTGGCGACTGCTCTATTTTATCACTGTTCGATCGAGTCTGGTACAATATGAGACGTAAATTAGGATACATTACTGCAAACAAATATGTAGATGGAAAGCACACTCAGCGGAAAGACTTTCTGTGGGCATAACTCGCAACAAGAGTCAGTCTAGTGTTGCAAGAGGAAAGAAAAAGTAATAAAATTAAATACAATCACATATCACACATAATGTGGGTATTCTTTGATGTTTGCATTTCGTTACCGCTAACTAGGAATTTTGGAACTCCCTTTTTCGTACTGCGTAATCGAATCTAATATGAGTAGCAGACAGAAAAAAGTTATTGTCCGCATGATTATTAAATTTCCGTAGAGTTCACGTTCGGATGCAAGCTCGCGGAATATTACAGCAACAGCGCATGTAGGAGATTGCAAACGATATATCTCCACACTTGGTTCCACGAGAAATTACAATGGTTGCAGTTTGGAAACACATGAGAAATATTACACACAGGCGCAGGCTGGTCGGGCATGGAATTTGCAACGAGAGATTGTGCGAGGGGAAAAAAGGCAATATTAAATTTGTTTTCTGTAATAGCTCTGGCAATCCCGTATGCATTCTTCGTTACTTCCATTTATTCTTTTCCATGCGCCTGAAACAACTGCGGGTTAACTTATCTCGTAGAAAGTATTACAGGGTGGATGAAGAACCAAGTTGCACATTATACTTTGATATCTTGAAAAGTGTCAATATGATCCGTTACACTGGCTCTACGGAGCTGCCTTCGGCCTTTGTGTTAGTATTTGTACCCCTGTTAGCAGTAACATCTGCGCTTTCGATTTTGGGGAGAAGGTGAGCAGCAGAGAATTTCATTAGACAGCCACAGCGGCATTTCGAAAAGAAAATACTGTCATTTATCTTCAGGTATACTAAGTGTGTGTATATAGTCCTGTGTTTTTGTCCCATTACTCTATTACTTTTTCATGTTAGATTTCTGTGTTTCCATTTTATTTCTTGTCTCGTCTGCTGGAGAGAGAGAGTGAATGTCTGTGTGTAATGCTTCCACGTACTTTGGTTCTTGGACAGGGGTTCTTAGAGTGGTTGCGATAGTTTACCCGAATTTTGTGTGGAGACAAGGTAGCTTCTGCTGGACCAAAGACACATCAGGGGAGAGTGATCAGCAGCTGTAAGTTGGCACAGGTTGCCGGAACATCCTGCCTCCGTCCATTTCCGCTTCTGCCTGGGGACCTCAGTGCGGTAGTACCGAACAACACTGCTTGTTGGAACGCTGGAAGGCGATTCTGTCTGCCGTGAACATCTCTTATAATGTAAGTTTAGGCTGTGTAAGGATTTTGGTTACGGGGAGATGTTAACACGTATGATCGTGGTAAATCGCTCCGGAGTACCTATTTCAGTTATATAATGTGACGATGCTTATTAATATTTCAGTTAATTAATGGGATTCCATGTCCTACCAATACTGGGGAAGGGGACAGCACTTTGTTCAACCCAAGAACTTGTTTCAGTTAGTGTGAATCTCGAAGTGTGAAAGCGTTGTGTCTGTGTGTGTGTGTGTGTGTGTGTGTGTGTGTGTGTGTGTTATCCGTTTGTCGTGTTCGAATTCTTTTTCCATGTTTTAATTTTAAGTTCAACTTCTTTGTGTTGCCAACTAAATATCCGCATTTCCGCAACGTGCAAAGTCTTCCGCTCGACGTTGCAATTCATTAAAGCGTGCTGTTTAAATTCATTTTCGGATCGAATGAGAATTTGGTTTCATCCTCTATACTTCTGTGTGTTTTGTATCTCCGAGGTGGAAATGCAAGCTGCCGACCACGTGGCTGATCAGTTAAGCTGACGTTTCTCTGGCCCATCATGCTTCTATCTTTACGTTCTTTTCTTTTGTGCGTGTAGTGTGGGATGAATGTGTGTGAGCTTTCAGATGAGATGAATCCCTCCTTAAACCAAACCGAGGCTTTCTCACTTGTTCAGAAATCGTTATACAATAGTTACTGTGTCATGTATACAGTATCAGGCATTCCTGTGGTGACCTATATGGTTCGTAATTTCATGTTCTTACGATCTGATTCAATGATTGAGACTCTTTTCACGCACGTAAGCATTAGACTCAGTTTCAGACTAACCATCCGAAAGGGATTTGTAGTTGAAGCTCGAGTAGGTATAATTCAATCTTCAACGTCGTTCTGTCTCACATATCAGTACTTATGTGTCTAATGGGTATTCTGGAGTTTTATAGTGATTTCAGTATCCCACTTTACGCTAAAACAAGAACTTGTTTGATCAGAGGTCTGATTAAGCTGTGGGCTGTTTGATACATTTCCAGAAGTTTCTAGGTTCGAATGCTAAGTGGATGCGTGTACATCAAACATTCTTAAAATTTTTATCCATTGTGGAGGAAGAGGAAATCAGAAAATGTTTAGAGAGCGTAATAAGTGAAAGTGATAAGTATTTTTTTTAATGTATTACTTTAGTCAGCCATACCTACTACCTTCCAATGATGACACATAATGGAATAAATTTTGCATTTAACTAGTTTGTTTTCAGACTTCTTTTACCGATAAAAACATATAATGTAGTCTAGTACACTTAAAGACTGTTCTGTAGGAGAAATTGAGCACAAGAGTTAAACAGATTACTAAAGAACTCTTGTGGACAGAGAAACGGAGATCCCATTCAATGTTGCGTTCAGACGGGCTTCGGAGTGGGATGCACGTCTGCAACTCATTGTTGGAACCATGTAGCATCTGTCAAACAATGAAACACTTAGGTCTAACAGAAAATCGCCTTCAACACTTGACACAGATATCTATTGATAGAGAAGTAACTAGCACTGTTAACTGGGATACTGTCATCTTATTAGACGCGTTATTTGTTAAAAACGGTGCTGAAACCACAGTATCCAGTTGCTCACCTACATTATTCACATTAACACTTGCCCACAATGCATCTGGGATGATCAATGGATATCGAAACTGCCACCACAACATCCTTAAACATAACCGTAACGAAACATATCATCAACAACCTAGAAAATGATTTGGTAATACTGCACAATGAAGCCAATGGTAAGATCCTAAATCTGTTAGAACAATTGGAAATATGCTTCCATAAACCCAAAAATCAGAATCTCTGTTAAATGAAAAAACAGATTTCGCAAGCCACAGTTATTTCAGTAATTTTAACGACCTATTATAAAATTATTCCCTACATATGTCGACCGTTTAATAATTAGATCTCCGGCACTACGAATAAATTCATCGGCCGTGCGGTTCTAGGTGCTTCAGTCCGGAACCTCGCGACTGCTACGGTCGCAGGTTCGAATCCTGCCTCGGGCATGGATGTGTGTGGTGTCCTTAGGTTAGTTAGGTTTAAGTGGTTCTAAGTTCTAGGGGACTGATGGCCTCAGATGTTAACTCCCATAGCGCTCAGAGCCATTTGAACCATTTTGAACCAATAAATTCATCTTTGATCGCACCATGTGCAACATCATCTGTGAAGTGTTTAAAAACATGTGTATGCTAATATGCCTCTTCGGTGAAGTGACATGCAAGTACAGGATGGAGAAAGGAATGTATGATGGCGTTAAAAAGTTAAAAACGGCTTTCTTGGATTATGTAGTAAGTTTAAAGCCTTCATTTTTTCTACTATTTCTCACATATTCCCCGCAATTTTCATGTGAAGAATATGCATCTCACCTCACTCAAGAGCAAAAATAGGTCATGTATTAAGACAAGTTACACCTGATGATGGATCAAGAGGGTCCTAGATGCATCGTGTAGTAAAACACGAAAATTTGTGACTGAAGGCGTTTTTTAATTCATACTTCCAGTATAACGGTAACGAATTTTGGATTCTCAAACTTAATTTATCGGGAAGTCACCCAAATGTAAAAGCTATCTGTTGCCAAATCGAAGGAAGTGGCGCAGTGGTCAAGATACTGTACTCGCCTGCATCAGGACGGCGATTCGAAACCCTGCCCAGCCATATTCTATTGCGTCCCTAAATCGCTGAAGATATATGCCGGAAACGTTCCTTACAGAACAAAACCGCCGGTTCCCTTCCTCATCCTTCTCTAGTTTGAGCTTGTGCCGCGTCTCTAATAAAGTCGCCTTCGAAGGTACGTTACACCCTCATCTGCCTTCCTTTTGTCAGTGAAATCTTATCTCCGAAGAGTAGCGATTCAGCGCAGGAACATGGGTCGAAGTGGAGACGGAAAAGAGTGACAGAAAGGAACTAACGTTTGATGTGCCCGTAACCACAACATGAATGAAATTTCCCGGTTTGTTTGTGCCTCAATGCGGAATGTCCAACGTGGAGAAAGTCGTCTACTCTGGTGCGGACACCAGTCACGCAACGTCTTCGCGCAGTCACTTTTTAGCCTAGATTTTTTTGTCACCTACTTGTCTACTAGCGTGGTGCATCTCTCGGTACAAACTGCCAGGTACATCTTGACGGGACGAGCTAACAGGATCTGTCCAGTCAGAACGCTGGGCGGTATATTTCGGCTTGGAAATCCCCGTGGTCGAAGCATGAAAGGACAATTCTGATTCCGCTGCCGTGACAACTGCTCGCGTTGATGTTCCTTGTCGTACAGACTCTTTGTCTTGTGATTGAAAAATGAGTGCATTCAACCAACTTTGATCGGGATTATGGTGAGAACGTTTTGGGTTCCGACATGTGCACTGCATTTATGTGATTCCAGATTACGCGACATTTCATTTCAGATCATGGGGAATTAGGTTTCTTTCGCACTATCTTTTGCAGTCGTATTTGGCCAGGGAGCAATATATCTTTGTTAACGTTTTCAACTTCTTTAGAACGATAGGGAATCAGTATCCAGTTCTAATTTAGTCATCCAAGCGTTCAAGTGGATTATGTCGAAGTTGTTCTTTCAATCGTTAAACAATGTTTCAGAAATTAATAATAATATTTCGTAATTTGCTTTCGGCTACCATGTCCGGTGAGAATGTAAAGCACATGGTCTGTTGGATTGTGTTTTCACCATGAAGCGTGCTATCCTGTCTATGAACTTCGATATTAATGCTGCATTTGAGTACAGCTAGGAGTTTACGAATTCTTTATCCTCCTTCCCTCGTCTTTATTCAGTGGTTCTTTCCTCGTTTTCGATTTCTCCACGTATGTTCACTCAAGAACTTCATTCTTGAGACGTAGGCGATTCATTTTAGCTGCTTTTAAAGCAGGGGAGAAGCAGCATGAATTAAGCAATGCTCACAATTATATGGTGTAAGAACCTTCATCTTTAGAGGCACCTCTACGAAGCTGTGTTACATCTGGACACATGTCGGCTGAGATGGAATGACCAGCTACCAAAAAAACTTGGGGTTTTCTTGTTTGATAAGGTAGTGTAACGCAAAGATGGAAAAAAGCTTTAACTTGTATAAAATATGCCTACAAGATACAATTTCCTTACGTACACATCAGTAGATACATGAGGTCTACAGTGAGGGTTCTAATTTTAGTTTTGGTTAACTCTTAACCCACTTTCTTCTGTTGTGTGTGCGAAAGTTCTTGCCAGTCAGTAAGTTTAGTCGTCAGAGTCAGATTGCGCTTACACGTGGGTCACATTTAATATAAAGAAGTGACATGTCAGGGAAGAACATAAGGGTCATAACCCCGTGTGAACTCACGGAGTAAAGTTAAATCAAGGAGGGTAGGCTTTCTGTGTATGACGAATGGTGTAGCACTCGCAGCTGTGTAGTACGGCCTAAGGACAACGATCGGAAAAAGAAAATCCTAACAGTCGGCTTCAACGCTGACTGGAAATTAAATCTCTCCCAATAAGTTTCCGAGTGAACATTGAGACTGGGCATATGACATGCGATATCATGCAAAAGGCCATTTATGACAGCGATAAATGAAGCTGCATGTCAGAAATAAATCGAAAAACACAAAAAATGCGATGTGGCTGACTAGAGGCGTGTGTTGAGGTCCGGTGAGCCGTGATTTTGCGTTCTTTCCAGAGTATTCAAGGCGCTGACTGTACTGAAGGTCGAATGTGTTTAGAGTGTCATAATGCTGTAGGCGCTTCTGTAGTGTTTTGAGTTTTTCGTACCGTGACTCATTCGGGTTGCAGAGATTACGAACCAGAATGTTTATTTCAACATTCTCGGGTTTGCCGTAAAGTCCTTTATGATGAGTGTGATGCTGTCGAAGGTCCCCTCTTCGTAGGTGCCCACAACCGTATTCACAGGGCTGCACGCATACATTTCTGGTTTAACAAAAACTCAGGCACGCTATCACACTTCAAAGGGCCTACTAAATCACCGGATCTTAATCCTATATAAACTGCCTGGAATTAAGCTTTTACATATAAACCTACATCTACTTCGATACTGCGCAAGCCAGCGTACGTTGCGTGGTGGAGGGTACCCGTACGACTACTAGTCATTCCCTTTTCTGTTCCACTCGTAAATAGAGCGAAGGAAAAACGACCGTCTGTATGTCTCCGTATGACCTTTAATTTCTCGTATGTTATCTACGTGGTCCTTGCACGCAATGTATGATGGCGGCAGTAGATTCATTTGGCAGTCAATTTCCAGTGCCGCTTCTCTTAATTTTCGGAACATTCTCGATAAGAACGTCACCTTCCCTCTAGGGTTTCCAATTTGACTTCCCAAAGTACCTCTGTACCACTCATTTGTTGTCTGAACCTACCGGTATAGCTCTAGCACCCCGCCTCTGAATTGGTTCGGTGTCTTCCTTCAATCAGACTTGGTACGGATCCCAAACACTGGATCAGTGCTCAACAATAGGTCGTACCAGCGTCCTATATGTTGTCTCCTTTACAGGCGAACCACTCCTTCCTAGAATTCTCCCAACAAACCGAAGTAGACTATTTGCCTTCCCTACTGCAGTTCTCGCATTTCATATCACTTAGCAACGTTACGTCCAGATATTTAAACGACTGTGCCAAGCAGGCCGCTAGTAATACTATAGCCTAACATTACAGGTTTGTTCTTCCTACTCACCCGCAATAACTTACAATTTTCCACGTTTGGAGCTAGCTGCCATTCATCAAACTAGCTAGAAATGTTGTGTAAGTCGTCTTACATCTCACTACAGTGGCTCAACTTCGACACCTTCTCGTATACCGCAGTATCATCAGCAAACAGCCACAGATTGCTGCCCACCCTGTTCGCCAAAATATTTACATATAAAGAGAACAACAGTGGTCTCATCACAATTCCCCGAAGCACTCGTGACGATGCCCTTGTTTCTCACGAACACTCGCCGTCGAGGACAACATACTAGGTTCTCTTACTTAAGGAGACTTCGAGCCACCCACATATCTGTGAACTTATTTCTGATGCTCGTACCTTCGTTAACAGCCTGCAATGGGACGCCGTGTCAAATGCTTTCCGGAAATCTAGAAATATGAAAGCTGGCTGTTGCCCTTCGTCCATAGTTCGCAGTGTATCATGTGAGAAAAGGGCAAGCTGAGTTTCGTACGAGCGATGCTTTTTAAAACAATGCTGATTCGTGTAAGTTCTCAGTCTCTAGAAAGTTTATTATATTCGAACTGAGAATATGTTCAAGGATTCTGCAGCAAATCGAAGTTAGAGATATTGGTCAGTAATTTTGATGTTCCGTTCTTTTACCCTTCTTATGTACCGGAGTCACCTGCGCTATTTGCACTCGCTTGGGACTTATTACTGGGTGAGATATTTACGATAAATGCAAGGTAGGTAAGGATCCATCGCCGTGGAGTACTCTTTGTAAAATCTAACTGGGATTCCATCCGGAACCTGGTGGTTTATTTGCATTTTTCAGTTGTTTCTCTGCGTCAGGTATGTTTACTACTATGTCGTCCAAAGAGGGAGTCCGAGGGTCAAATGATGTTTGTTCGATTCTCCTGTGCGAATAATTTTTTGAGCGTAAGATCAAAAACTTCAGCTTTGGCTTTGCTGTTTTCAACTGTCACACCAGACTGTTCAGAAAGGGACTGATTGGAAGCCTTAGACCCGCACTTGTTCGTTTGTTTTCTGTGCTATTCAGTACGAAGACTGCTATGATGGAACTCTTCATGCTGCTCTATCCTGTGCAAGCCTCTTCATCTCCAAATAAGCACTGCAACTTACATCCTTCTGAATTTGCTACCATATTCATCTCTTGGTCTCCCTCTGCGACCTTTCTCCACCGCGCTTCCCTCGATCATCCCTTCTTCTAGTCAGACTGTGCCACAAATTTGTTTCCCCCCATTTTCTATTCAATACCTTCTCATTAGTTATATGGTCCACCCATTTAATCTTCAGCGTTTTCCGGTAGCACCACGCTTCAAAAGCTTCTTTTATTCTCGTAATAAACGGTTCACTTCCATAGATGGCTACACTCCATGTGAATACTCTCATAAAAGGCTCCTTAATGCTTAAATCTATAGTCGATGTTAACAAATTTCTCTTCATCACAAATGCTTTTCTTATTATTGCCAGTCTACATTTCATATCGTCTCTACTTCGGCCATCATGCATTATTTTACTACCCAAATAGCAAAACTCATCTACCGATTTAAGTGTCTCGTTTCGTAATCTCATTCCCTCAGCTTCAGTTGATTTTATTGAACTGCATTCCATTTTCCTCGGTCTGCTTGTGTTGATGTCATCTTGCGTCCTAGCTTCAAGAAACTGTCCATGCCATCCAAAGGCTCTTCTAAGTCCTTTGCTGTCTCTGACAGAATTACAATGTCATCGGCAAACCTCAACGCTTTTAATTCTTCACCCTGAACTTTAATTACCCTTAGTAACGCAATTTGGAGAACACTTTTTCCGAACCCCGTAACTGTCTCCCATTGTTTGAAATTTTGCTGAAAGGTGCCTACAACCTTCTTTTGCAATGAGACTTCCAATATGGGCAGCGCCATCGCCGTGCCGCAGGGATCCGCGACCTGCCACAAAGTACGAGAGAGAAGACAACGCTGGTTGCCTTGCCTCGCAGCGTGACCACAGCTGGCCCACGTGCAGTGTGTACATCGCCGCCATCTTCTCGGTGTGCCAGGTCAGAATGCCACTGTGTAAGCAGCTTGCGTCCCTGCACCTCTGGCCATTGCTACTCCTGCCGCTACAGCGCCAAGAGGATCAAATGGTTCAAATGGCTCTGAGTACTATGGGACTTAACATTTGAGGTCATCAGTCCCCTAGAACTTAGAACTATTTAAACCTAACTAACCTAAGGACATCACACACACCCATGCCCGAGGTAGGATTAGAACCTGCGACCGTAGCAACAGCGCGGTTCCGGACTTCGGGCTTAGAACCGCTCGGCCACCGCAGCCGGCACGCGATGAAAGAAACGCAGTGTGCCAACTGTACAAATTTGATAGATTAATCAAGGGCTTGTTTTTGTTCATCCTTACGTTTTTTCGCAGCCAATTCTGACCAGTTACACAATGAAGGTAAGTTGAATAGATTATTAAAAAAGTAATTAAGAAGTTATCGTACTCTCCCCAGGACCTTACTCCGTTGCACACGTCCTTCAAACACAGACAATTTCTTTTTCCCACTACGTAACACAGCTCGACAAAAATTGGACCATACATAGAAAAAAAACAGTACTACGGTACAGTTCAGTAAAGTACAGCGTAGCAGAGAAGACAACTGAAACAAATACTCAAGGAGACGCACGTAAATGGCATTTTTATTTCAAGACAGTAAGTACACCGAAGTCACAACGATTTATCATGCTCCCTTGGACACTGAAAAAGGCGGAACTTGGTTCTTATTTGGGTATGCGAATACCACGGACGGCAGCGCATGCTCCGCAACGTGATCCAATCGCAGCCACAAGATTGGCAAGGAGTCTTAGGAGGGCATTTCATTCCTCCACCAGCGCGTTCGAATACTGCTAGAAGTTGAAGTTCCTGGCAGATTAAAACTGTGTGCCGGACGGAGACTTGAACTCGGAACCTTTGCCATTCGCGGGCAAGTGCTCTACCATCTGAGCTACACACACACGAATCACGCCCAGTCCTCACAGTTTGACTTGCAGAGTGAAAATCTCATTCTAGAAACATCCCCCAGGCTGTGGCTAAGCCATGTCTCCGCAATATCCTTTCTTCCAGCAGTGCTTGTTCCACGAGGTTCGCAGGAGAGCTTCTGTAAAGTTTGGAAGGTAGGATACGAGGTACTGGCGGAAGTAAAGCTGTGAGGACGGGGCGTGAGTCGTGCTTGGGTAGCTCACAAGGGAACCTCCCCATCGCACCCCTCTCAGATTTAGTTATAAGTTGGCACAGTGGATAGGCCTTGAAAAACTGAACACAGATCAATCGAGAAAACAGGAAGAAGTTGTGTGGAACTATGAAAAAGTAAGCAAAATATACAAACTGAGTAGTCCATGCGCATTATATGCAACATCAAGGACAGTCTGAGCTCAGGAGCGCCGTGGTCACATGGTTAGCGTGAGCAGCTGCGGAGCGAGAGGTCCTTGGTTCAAGTTTTCCCTCGAGTGAAAAGTTTACTTTCTTTATTTTCGCAAAGTTATGATCTGTCCGTTCGTTCATTGACGCCTCTGTTCACTGTAATAAGTTTAGTGTCTGTATTTTGCGACCGCACTGCAAAACCGTGCGATTAGTAGACGAAAGGACGCGCCTCTCCAATGGGAACCGAAAACGTTTGATCGCAAGGTCATAGGTCAACCGATTCCTCCACAGGAAAACACGTCTGATATATTCTATAAGACACTGGTGACGGCATGTGCGTCGCGTGACAGGAATAAGTTGTCGACCCACCTAACTTGTACACTTGGCGAATGGGTAAGAAGATTCTTCTACCTTGCCCGATTTAGGTTTTCTTGTGGATGTGATAATCACTCCCAAAAAAGTGATGAAAACATATGAGTTTGTCACATAAACTGCAACAAATGAATGCAACACTTTCACTGTCGCACAGTTTTCCCTTTTAACGTTTTCAAATTTTTCCGTGTGTAGACCGTCAAATCCTGCATATGTCCAAGGAAATCTGAACATGCCCTGGAATTTTGGAGAGCAAAGTTGATTATATGTGAGTGCCTGAACTTTGATAATTGGCTGAAAATAAAAAATTAAACTTTTCACTCGAGGGAAAATTTGAACCAAGGACCTCTCGTTCCGCAGCTGCTCACGCTAACCACGGTACCACGGCGCTCCTGAGCTCAGACTATCCTTGATGTTGCATATAATGCGCATGGACTACTCAGTTTGTATATTTTGCTTACTTTTTCATAGTTCCACACAACTGCTTCCTGTTTTCTCGATTGATCTGTGTTCAGTTTTTCAAGGCCTATCCACTGTGCCAACTTATAACTAAATCTGAGGGGGGTGCGATGGGGAGGGTCCCTTGTCAGATGGTAGAACACTTGCCGCGAATGGAAAAGGTCTCGAGTTCGAGTCTCGGTCCGGCACACAGTTTTAATCTGCCAGGAAGTTTCATATCAGCGCACACTCCGCTACAGAGTGAAAATCTCATTCTGGAAACCGCTGGACGTGCTGAAATATCTTCCCAACGCATTCCACGCCTGCTCAAGAGATGTGTGGGTGGGTAGGGGCAGGCCAGTCCAGTCACCGAATGTCCCCTCGTTTCAAGAGTTCCGCCACCTGCGCTGCTCGATGCGGTTGCGCACTTTCTTCCATAAAAATGAAGTCGGGGTCGAAACCACCCCTAAAAAGCCACGCTGGCGAAGGGGATAGCAGTACAGTAACACTTACCGGTGAGTGTACCGTGTTCAAAGATTTGGAGCTCAGTACGCCTATACCTTCGGTACCGCCCATGTATGGATTTCAGCGAAACACAATGTACTGGTCAACCGGTAAAGAGACCACCAACGTACAACCACTGTGCCACCGTAAAGCGTGAGAATGTGTGCCATGCAGTCCTGTTAAATGTGGATGTAATTGTAGCCACTGTTTGACATGGGCCCCTTCTCGTCTGTTGCACATTGTAGATGTCTGCTAATGTAGTTAACTCTGGTCCACCACCTTCTCTCCTTCGGGCAGCGGTGCCTGTGGTTTGGAACCTTCTCCTTGCATGTGAACAACACCAGACTCCTAACTTACATTTGCCATACTTCATTCTTCTTCCAGTTCCTCTACCCAGATGTCACCGGGCAATGTTGTAATGAAGAGCAACATCAAGGTGCTCTGTAACTGCTCGCTGGCTGACGCACACTCTGTCCCCATTCTTTCAACTGCCTCATGTCGCGGGACCAGCGCCATTTGGCTTTGTAGCCACGATGACTGCACGCCATGTTACGTCCAACTTTCTGCACGATTGGCAACTGCTCCCTTAGTGCACATTGTCGGATTTATTTATATCCGTTTGTCTATTACTATCAGTCCGGAACCAGGCGGCTGCTACGGTCGTAGGCTCGAATCCTGCCTCGGGCATGGATATGTGTGATGTCCTTAGGTTAGTTAGGTTTAAGTCTCAATGACTGATGACCTCAGTGCTTAGAGCCATTTGAGCCATTTTCTCTATTACTACTTTTACAGCTAAAACTCTGTGGACCTGTCTGTGTACATATATGTTCCACATAAGAGTATGCCATCGCTTTTTCATTTCTGTTCCTCCCACTTTGAGAAATTCGACAGGAATATTTTCTACGCCCCATGATTCAGCTGTTTTAGAGCTTGTTCGAATTCTTGTTTTAATATTAACTCACCAGTGCAGACTTCATCTACTTGCCTTTAGTCTTTAATGATACACTAGGCTTTTCGTCACAGTAGTTCATGCGGAATGAAATTTCGCTGCCGTGTACTGAGAACTCACTGGATTTGAAGTGCGGTAAATACTTGCAGCAAACAGGAGGAGGATGTAGTAAAACGTAATGTAAGATCTCAGTAATGCCCAGTAAAGCGAAGTTTCGAAGAATCTACACTACGCACGACGTGTGCAGGTAACCAAGTAGCGACAGCTAATAAAGGGATGGCCGAGAAGCCTTCTAACTGGTTGCCAGGTGGGCTGAGTAATTTCCGTTTCCTGGTAGTCGCCGACGGAGAGCTCACGCCGCACTCCGGCAGCGACGGAGGGTGTAAAGGGCGCAAAAAGAGCAGAGCAGCCCTTACGCCCTACCACGGGACGTAAACGGCAGCAGAGACCTCACCTACTCTCCCGTGTGAGAGCGCGCGCGAGCGGGGGCGGACGACCGGAATCTTACTTTGAGCCGGGCCATCACTTATTCATCCCCTTAGATTAGCAGCGACGGCGTAATCCGGACACTACGCCTGCCGGAAGCTGCCTACTTTACCCGCAAGAGTTCGTCTCTTATTTAGCGCGTCACATTATCTGCTGCTGTTTTATTCATCCGCGCCTCGTCGGCGCAGCCGTACGTACGGAGGGGCCGCCCTCGGTCAACAGGTTCGCAAGGCGTGGCGTGGACTTGGCCGCGCTTCTTTCAGCCTGCGACTCTCGGGAAGTGATCAAATAAAACGCGGCGCCGCTGCTTTCAAAGGGTCTGCCACACACTGCGCGGCTTGCTGCCTCTCTACGGATGTTACGCTTACGGCAACGGTCGGCTAAGTATCGTCTGGCTTCTACCACAGACGACGAAAACTCGCTTTTGACGCCTGCCGCCAGCGGGCGTAAGGGCGAGACATTAATACAGGTACAGCCCGTCTCGCATGTCTGTCGCCTCACACAAACTGAAGCAAACATGTTATTACACCTTGGTCCATGGATTTCTGATTCACAGGCTCCTGTGGTTACGGTCATTAGTCCGAATACCGATTTGTTGCACCTTTTTATGATATCCTGTCCCGCCCAAATCTCATCTCAATTACTGCGGTACGTATCCTTCTACTGTGCACACGACGCGTCGAGATACCGAAGTTGCTACAGTTAATAAAGGGATGGCCGAACTTGGGCTTCCCTCATAACTTTTACGCCCCACGCTTCGCTCAATTACCAAATCTATAGCACCTCCCCCTCGTACAGGTCCTCAATGTACTGTTTCCACCTATCCGCTCTTTTCTCTGGGTTTCATAGTGGAATTCCTCTTCACTGTTAATGGTGACTCCGTTGATTTTAATTTCACCGAAGGTCGTTTAGGCATTTCTATATACTGAATGTGTTCTTCAGACGACCATTCCTTTTTCGATTTCTTCACATTTTGTACGCAGCTGTTTCACGTTATGTAAATGGAAGGGGGATCACTGCTGTCAGTTGCAGCGGGATTTTAAGCGGAATCAGCGGCGACGAGCGGAAATGTGTACCGAACCGGGATTCGAATCCGGGATCTCCTGCTTACGAGGTATGTGCGATAACCACTGCGCCAGCCGGGTCACAGCGTTATCGCAACTGCATGAATTATCTCAAAAAAATGGTTCAAATGGCTCTGAGCACTATGGGACTCAACTGCTGAGGTCATTAGTCCCCTAGAACTTAGAACTAGTTAAACCTAACTAACCTAAGGACATCACAAACATCCATGCCCGAGGCAGGATTCGAACCTGCGACCGTAGCGGTCTTGCGGTTCCAGACTGCAGCGCCTTTAACCGCACGGCCACTTCGGCCGGCACGAATTATCTCAGTTGACCTCACGGCCGATCCACACTCCCACCGAGTGCCACTATCCGCAGTCTGTTCTTTCGAAGAAACAGACACCGCGCATTCATATAACTGATGAGCCTGGTTGGGCAAAGGAGCCACTTTCTTCAGTGCGAATGCTCGAACGACGTCCAACCTCCTGTGGGAATCTCAGAGTAGCGAGGGGGAGTATAATGGACAGGGACTGCGGTAGGTGGTACTCGGTGAGAGTGTGGATCGGCCGTGAGGCGTATCGAGGTAGTCCGTGTAGTAGCGATAACGCTGTGTCCCGATCGCAGTCGTTACCGCACATGTCTAGTAAGCAGAATCCGGGTTCGCTACACACTTTCGCTCGTCCTCGCTGATTCCGCGTGACGTCCCACTGCAGCTGTGACCCCCCCTTCCATTTAGAAATAATGTTTCGTAGTTGCGGGATCTTCGTGGTGTCTGTTCTTTCGAAGAAACATGCGAGGTGCCCGGGTGGAGAAGAGTTTGTACCTCTTTAATTCAGACGAATTATGCATGAGAACGAGACATGCACTCGACCCCTCCTTATCTACCAGCTAATTAATTATGAGCACAACGGTAACGGAAGGAAATGATGGTGGACCCTGCTAGTTGGTAAAATAAGGAGTGCACACTCACAATAATTTAATAAAAATCGTAATATACTCCAAAAAGAGAGAACTTTATCATAATAAACAACAGGAAATGGGATTCTGCCTATATCTACGAAATGATATGCGGATTAAATGTTGCAACGAGATTTATTATGTATCAGAACACAAATGCACATGATTGTCGACACACACAGTGGGTTAAAGGATATGGTATACTGAAATATTATGAGAATAATAGTTGGCTCCAGAACAAGGGGCTCCTACTCTCTGTGTTGCAATAGACTGACGATAAAGACTGGAGGTCCTAATGAATCAAATATTATTCTCCCGACTATATAGCAGTATCGCAATTAGTAGTGAGAGCTCAAGTGGGATCACATAGTGAAACTAACAAGGTGGACTTACAGCAAAGCGAGCGCGCATGCTGCTGAGGGGTTCAGTTCAAAATTAATAACGTCCCACAATGCCAGAGCCGCAAAATACTGTACCATTACTGAAATCTGCAGCACGTCGTCGGTAGGCAGCGTCCCGATGATGTAGGCGGCGACTCGACTTCTGCCGTGCAGCAACTCTGTGTCAACCCCTGGCCGCGAAGGCTGTCCGAGAACTCTATGTTCTTCCGAAAACGAGTGACCAAGTCGCAAGACCGTCCGACTCCGAGGAAGATCAGATCCCGAATCCTCTCTGTCATGCGATGCAAGAACGAAGCCAGCATTTCTCAACTCCCTACTCTCCTCGAAAATCGCGAATCAGCATTCAGTTCTGATTCCAAAATTCCCCCACACTGTCTCAGAACATCATTCGCGCCCATAGCGACCGTTCCCTCCAATTTCGAGCAGGGCTTTATGACGTCAACTAGCCTCAGTTTGACCAATCATGCATCTGCTATTCAGCTGGGGGCACTGAACTTGCCGTTTGGCCGGCTATGAAAACAACCTGCCTAGACCACTGGCCGTCCAGTGCCAGACAGTCGCACCCAGCAGGGCATGGTCCACAAGTATTCTCAGAATCATGAGGACAATGCAGTCAGTCGGTGCCAGGAATCTTCGTTCCGGACGAGCCGGAACAGTAAACACTTAAACTGCGGCGACACTCAGACGTCTCGCAAGTTGTTTCGCCCTGCATACAATAGGCGAAACTCGACCGACGTCAGTCGTTCCGCCAGTCGCTTAAGCCTATTGTACGAACCCCTCAGAATTCAGGGAAGTGCAGCTCCCAACCGGAAACGCAGTGTGCCGCGTCTTACGAAGCTCGCCTCGCCCAGGCCACCCACGGAAGTGAAACAACATGTTTAGGAATCAAGTGAAAAGTATTTTTTGAGCTCTCAGTACAAATACTCTCATTACAATAACCTTATTCGGTCTGTTACTACCATGCAGTGACATAGAACATTAATAAAATTGATAAAAATGAGAGGAGACATGCAAAAGAGGGCATGGAACCTGTCAAACAGACACCATGCATTCATATCATACCACTTTAGCTTCCCTGCACTTTATTCGTGGCTGCCCCTGAACATATTTTGTACTTAGTCTTTTAGTCGAAGAATTGGAATATCTCTTCTGTTACTCAAGGTTTCTTTGGTCTGACTATTAGTAACCGTGTTTTCTGTCCTACTTCTGTGATAACCCTTTTGAGAGATGTTAATTCCTCTTCAACTCAACTGCCTACTGTGGTATTCATTACTGAAGTTTCTGTAGCCTTAAAGATCTACAAACGGACCATTTCTGAGCAGCACAGTGGCCTACTTTTATTCATAACGATTCTTATTGGTGATTCTCTGACACTTCAGTCTACTACATTACTAAATTGTGAACAGACTCTAAATATGCTCCTGGGAACGCCTTACAAATCAATATCTGATTTCGAAATCTCTGTCCGACTATGATGCAACTCAGATGGAATCTTCCAGAGTTCCAAGATCTTTTCCATCTCCTCCTCTTGTGATTCTTGAAATGTGTATTTCCTATTACTAGTTGCAATTTTTTTCAGAATTCAATCATTCTTTTTCCTCTCTCTTTCCTACTATCAAGCTCATGTTCTCTCTTTCTTCTATTCCTTCCACTACTACCTCGTCACTGTTCCCTATGATTATTGGACACTCATCTTCCTTTACATACCGAATTACCCACTCGATATCTCCTCATCTTGTGTTTTGTGACGTGGGGATGTATACATCAACGATTGCTGTTGGCATCAGTTTGCTTCATTTCGCAGAACTGTTCACAATAACACTCATCCCTGGTTTCCTATTCGTAACGGGTCCTGCTTCCGTTATACCATTGCAGCTGCTGATACGAAGTTGCATTTGCCTCACTAGATTTCCTTATCCTCTTCTCACTTCACTGACGTCCGCTATATCTAGCTTGAGCCTTGGCATTTGCCTTCGCAGATTTTCTAGCATTCCTATCACTTCAGATTTCTGACACTCCACGCACCGGCTTTTAGAGTGTTGCCTTTCGTTGGTTGTTCAGTCTTTACCATTCTAAGGAATTCTGTTTTTTACGTAATTCCTGCTGCGTATAAGGCTTCAGGATCGATCACTGATCGAAAGATTCTTCTCACTGTTAGAGGGGCCGCTCATAACGTTTTAATTATCACCTCGAAAAATAATGATACGTAATTAATTGTTTGTTTGCTTGTTTGCAGGTACAAGACGACGCTGTCCATTGACGAAGTACGATATCGTGTGGTACTTAGTTTTCGGTAGCACCGGAAATGGTGCAGCTGAGTCAAGGAAATCTTTTATGCTCTTGTAGCGGCGTGCTCGGCAATATGACGCGGGGATTGCAGCGTGTGTGGAGGCTCAAGGCATTTAAATACAAACAAACAAACTGTGTTTCTTGAAACTTTCCCGAAGATAGAATATTCCATCGTCTTTCGGGAGTGAATCGGGACAGCAATATTTCTGCTTGCGATATTTCGGCTGTAACAGTACAGTCATCTTCTAGGTGAGCCGATGACTCAGATGTACACTGAGTGACGTGGTTTTAAATTAGTCATCAATTCACAGTGAAGATGGTTGACGATTATCAGCCAAAATATCACAAGAACGAATATTGCTGTTCGTGATTCACATCCGGAAGATGATGGAATAAATAATTAAATGGCGAAGTGGAAGCAGGGCTCGCTCACTGAGGGTTCCATACAAACTTAATTATGTATATAAACAATTCATCCACACCGGGAATCAAGAATTTCGACGATTTTTGCCTGTTACCGACATTGATACTGGCAAGATACCAGTCCCAGGGATTTCAAGATTTTAGAGAGCATTTTAATTTCGAAGTTGGATAACAAACGACAAAACATATATTTCAAAGTGATGTAATTACCAATTAAGAATTTTCTAGTTATTTTCTCTTTATTGTATGTGAAACCATGCTTCTTGCCAAATATCATGATTATATGTCAAGGTAAGCGTCCTAGGGATTTTAATGTGTCAGTTTGCGAGTATCAAAACATGTGACATAAATGACCATATCTTTTGACTGTACTGACAGAAGCTTCACGCTCTTACTCAGGCAAGATCTGCAGACCTTAATATGTGACACAAATGTCAACCTGATACCTCGAACTGTTTATGAGGAAAAGGGGGCTTAACAAACCGACAAAGAGATGGTCTGATAAAAAAATGACAAAAAAATTTTTTCGGGTGATGTAATTACAAACTAACAATTTTCGGATTTTTTACTTTGATTGTAGTTTGAAGCCTTTCTTCTTGGCAAATTTTATGATTCTAGGTCAACAGGAGCCAACAACCTTGCCGCAGTGGCAATACCGGTTCTCGTCAGACCACCGAAGCTAAGCGCTGTAGGGCTGAGCTAGCTCTCGGATGGGTGACCACCCGGTCTGCCGAGCGCTGTTGGCAAGCGGAGTTCACTCACCCTTTGTAAGGCAAACTGAGAAGCTACTGATTGGTAAGTAACGGCTCCGGTCTCCCAAACTGACATACGGCCGGGAGACCGGTGTGCTCACCACATGCCCCCTCCATATCCGCATCCAATGACGCCTGTAGGCTGACGATGACACACAGGCTGGTCGGTACCGTTGGTCCTTCAAAGCCTGTTCGGTTGGAGTTCAGTTGAGTTTTTAGATAAACGGGAAGTACCCTGTAGGTTCTGATGAATGAGTCTGTGAGTATCAAAACAAGGGGCACAATTGACCGTATCTTTTGATCGCATTGACTTAGAAGCTACATCGACAAGGGACCGAAGACCGTAGACTTTATGACCACTGCCAGCAGCAGTGGCAAGAGTGTATACTTTTTTCCTGTCAAACGCTGTCTAACCGTAGTACACTTATGAAAATCGGTATACACTCGAACTAAAAGTACCACCCCAGCGTTGCGTCTGGCGAAAGAGTCGCTACGGACCACGCACGCATTAGCAGCTTGGCGTGCACACAGCCAACTACATACGAAGCTAGGTGGTCAGCGAACTTATGCCGACGAGTTTGGACGCAGTTCACGGATAGGTTGCGTCCACCAGCCGAAACTGGAGACGCAGGCAGCGCGAAACAGGCAACAGCGGGCATCCGATTACAGCGTAGGTCGCTGGAGCGGTCTCTGTGACCGTTGCAGAGGCGCGGCAGAGGTTTGTTGGAGCGAGGAGAGGAGGGGGGGGGGGGAGGACGCACGATGGATGGGCGCCATCTGGGGCTCCGACCACAGGACACGCGGCCGCGGGCCATCCAGCTCCCGGCGCTGCAGCAGCACACAACTTCAGACACGGTTAGCTGCGCGCAGTTCAAAGTGCTGAGCGAGCCTCTTGCTCCGAGGGTTTGAATAACGAGGAATATGTAGCCAGGGAGCTTATCAAAGACGCCTACACACGTTCCAAAATTTCTTTAGGATTATTAACGCTCCGGCGGCAGCTGCGGAGCATAGTTGTCATTTCCCACACGGAACACACACGTAATTCATTCAACTCGGTCCATCTACGCAGAGTAGATGGGCAGAACACAATTTTTGTCACCAACATTTACCACATATCAAGTAACCGAAGGAAGCAAAAAAGAAACTACTTCAAGAGTCATCATCAGAGAAGGAAAATCCCTGTGGGAGGAATGAGATATTTTGACAGTATGGAAAGAATACTGTAAAAACTATATGAAGGACAAGGTGAGGCAGAGGGAGGGAAAGGGAATATCACCACCACAGAGGGAATAGAAAGACAAGATCTGCAGATGGTGAGTGAAGAGAAAGCTGTATTAGAAACGAAAAATGGCTAAGCTGCTGGAGTATATGACATCACAGTGGAAATGATCAAAGTCGCAGTGATTGTATATAATAGTGAGGATGGTATGGATATACGGAAAGATTCCTGATTACTGGACAAGGGCGATAACTGCACCTATCTTTAAGAAGGGTACCAAAGCGTTATGTGTGAATTGCAGAGGAATATGACTATTGTGCCAATGCATGAAGTTTTATGAAAGTATAATATAATAGAAAATCAGGTGTGAGGTAGAACTACAATTAACAGAACAACAAAGGTTTCGAAGTGGAAGATCAGCTGTAGGAACAATATTTACGGCCAAAAGACATTTCAGTTGCATTCATAGACATAAAAAGTGATTATCGCACTGTTAAAAGGGAATAGACTCGGAATGTCAAAAAGAATGCAACTGAGAGCGAGAAACATCTATAAAAATGCCTGAATTGTGTTATACTAGATAGCAAAAGAGAAGAATGGTTTATGTCGGGTTCGGAAAGGATGTGTTCTCTCACCAGTGCATTTTAATGTAGTCATGAACAAAAACATAAGGCAAGTTCGCCAACGATCAACAATAGATGACATGAAAATCATAGCATATATGGACGATGTGATGATGTGGGAAGAAAATGAGCAGAAATGGGAAGAACAACTAAATACTTTGCAGAGAGTAATCAAAGAATTACTTTGTATATTGTGTATCAGACATAAGTGGAAAATATCTGCCACATCAAAGATCATGAAGTATAAGTTGTATTATCTGCCAATTTTGACATATGGATCAGAGTGTTGGACAAAGAAAGATCTGAGCTGAAAACAGGGGCAACAGCGATATGCTTTCTGCGAGGGATCCTGGGTAAGACGAGAAGGCACTGGATAAGGAACGAAACAATACGAAATACCCTGCAGATTAGCTCCTAAAAGAAATTATCGACTGTAATAGGCTTAAATGGTTCGGCCACATTACAAGAACGGGACCAGAAACATTTCCGAGAAGAGCCCTAGAATGGGCATAATCTGGATGAAGACCAATTGGGAGACCACGAACGAGTTGGACAGGCCAGGTGAAAGATGATGTGAACCGAAGAGGACTGTAATGAGAGGAGGTGCTAAACGTCAAACTGCAGGTGGAAAGAGGAGCTTGGAAGAAGCTCTGTGGACGACTTGCATCAGCAGAAACGTCCCAGGAAGTTGAAGAAGAAGTTCGGAGTATGGTTTCGAAAGTGGACGAAAGGTAATGCGAAACAAAATCAGCTAACCATCTGTCGCTAATTCCTATTGGCTGGAAAATTGACCTCACCTGCCAATCTTACGTTTTCCTCGGCGGTAGTGACATCCGCATTCTTCTCGTCTAGCAGCGGTTTCATATGGTAATAAAAGGTTATTGCTGTAGGGCAACAGCGACTGCTACAAACCGAAACTGTCAGATCTGGCAATTAATTCAGATGTATTCACTATACAACACAAGAATTTACATTCTATGAGAGATCTATGTATGGTCCAAATTTCATCGAGCTATGTTACTTGGTAGTTACACACCATGCCGAATTTACTTTCGTCCTAACATTTTGCACAGCAGTGTATATGAATGGTTCTACAAAAACCATCACCCACCCATGACTCTTTAAAGGATCGAACTCTGTATAAAACACCTTCAAATGTCTGATTACTTTATAAATCAGTTTATTTGTTGCGTACGTAACGTTAAGCATTTAAGGTAGGGCAACTTTAGAAGAGGTCTGGAATCATGCTTAAACTTTGTTGGAAGTCGCCTACTGCTCTCATTATCAAACTATGGACGAGAATGGTCTGAGAAATTTGCTCTCTGTCTTCAGCAAAAGATAGTTTTTCACGCATCTAAACGTTTATGTCTTCATATGTCTTAAACTGTTTGTGGGTACATTCTGTCGTACCGAGCGGAGTAGCGCATTGGTTAGCACACCCGATTCGCATTCGGAAGGCGACGGTCCAAACATGCGTCCTACCATCCAGATTCAGGATGTCAGTGATTTCCCTAATTCGCTTAAGGCAAATGCCGGGATGGTCCTCCGAAAGGGCACACCCGCTTTGCTTTTCCTTTCATCATTCTGTGTGTGAGAGGGGGGGGGGGGGGGAGTGGAGAGAAGGGGGCTGTCAGCGAGATACAGTTTCATAAAGGTCTGAAACTGTGTGTAGGTAGTCGTTAAGAGATCTCATTCTTAAATGCAGTTCGTGATTTCTGAGTTACTCTACCTCAAGACGTGTGTGGGGTGTAACGGGCTAAGTGCAGATATTTGTACTAATAACTGACAATGGTGTACTGAAAAACATCACATGAGTATTTACGTCATTTGTAAACTAATAATTATAGCTGTCAGGAATAGTATGCATTTAGGTTCATTAGTACCTCCAAAAACATATGGTAAGAGCATGCCATTAATAATTATTTTCCCTTGGGCAGCCGTTCGGTTGTTGAGGTATGGACGGTAGGACGGATAGTGGTTAGCCTATACAGACAGGTGTGGTCCACTTAGTGATGAAGTTACGTGTTTGTGGGTGACTGTTCGATGGAAAAAAAACTTACGTATGTGCATATTAATGTACCATACGTAAAAATATCTGCACTTATACCAGTTACACCCTGAATACACGGACAGAAATTACTTCTGAAGACAAGATCGTTAAATACACACATCAAAACAAAACAAAAAATTTGCATCAGCTCGGTTCCGAGAGTTCGAAGCTGTACAGAAAACTGGAATACAGATCAACATAAACATCATTTCCACCATTTTTATTGCTCATGAAAAACACATATTGCATGTTGTACCACCATACAGCGAGACCTTCAGAGGTGGTGGTCCACATGGCTGTACGCACTGGTATCTCTAATAAACAGAAGCACGTCCTCTTGCATTTATGCATGCCTGTATTCGTCGTGATGCCTGTATTCGTCGTGATGCCTGTATTCGTCGTGATGCCTGTATTCGTCGTGATGCCTGTATTCCTCGTAGCATACTGTCCACAAGATCATCAAGGCACTGTTGGTCCAGATTGTCCCACTCCTCAACGGCAATTCGGCGTTGATCCCTCAGAGTGGTTGGTGGGTCACGTCGTCCATAAACAGCCCTTTTCACTCTATACCAGGTATGTTCGATAGGGAGAACATGCTGGCCACTCCAGTCGAGCGATGTCGTTACTCTGAAGGAAGTCATTCACAAGATGTGCAGAATGGGGTGCGAATTGTCCTCCATTAAGACGAATGCCTCGCGAGTATGCTGCCGATATGGTTGCACTATCGGTCGGAGGATGACACTGACTTATCGTACAGCCGTTACGGCGCCTTCCATGACCGCCAGCGGCGTACGTCGGCCCCACATAATGTCACCCCAAAACAGCAGGGAACTTCCACCATGCTGCACTCGCTGGACTGTGTGTCCAAGGCGTTCAGCCTGACCGGGTTGCCTCCACACACGTCTGGTTGAAGGCACATGCGACACTCATCGGTGAAGAGAACGTGATGCCAATCCTGAGCGGTCCATTCGGCACGTTGTTGGGCCCATCTGTACCGCACTATATGGTGTCGTGGTTGCAAAGATGGAGCTCGCCATGGACGTCGGGAGTGAGGTTGCGCATCATGCAGCCTATTGCGCAGAGTTTGAGTCGTAACACAACGTGCTGTGACTGCACAAAAAGCATTATTCAACATGGTAGCATCGCTGTCAGGGTTCCACGGAGCCATAGTCCTTAGATAGCGGTCATCCACTGCAGTAGTAGCCCTTGGGCGGCCTGTCTCTCTGTATCTCCTCCATGTCCGAACAACATTGCTTTGGTTCACTCCGAGTCGCCTGGACACTTCCCTTGTTGAGAGCCCTTCCTGGCACAAAGTAACGATGCAGATGCTATGTAACCGCGATATTGACCGTCTAGGCTTGGTTGAACTACAGGCAACACGAGCCGTGTACCTCCTCCCTGGTGGAATGACTGGAACTGATCGGCTGTCAGACCCCCTCCGTCTAACACGCGCTGCTCATGCATGGTTGTTTGCATCTTTGAGTGGGTTGAGTGACACCTCTGAACAGTCAAAGGGACTGTGTCTGGGATATAATATCCACAGTCAACGTCTATCTTCAGGAGTTCTGGGAACCGGGGTGATGGAAAACTTTTTCTGATGTGTGTATTATGTTGACTATTTCACGAGGGCAGAAGTTGAGTGTCATCATACAATCTTTGGAAAATTAAAGTGGATTCAGTCAGATAGTAGGAAAACACGCCACTAATAATGCACCGCAAGCAGATTGGTTTGTCAGTAATAAGAAAACGAAAATGTAAAAAGCACATAACTCAAAATGGTTTTGAAGTGGCGTAAGAGTAAAACATAACGTCGTAAGCCGGCAACATCAAGGCAGTTCCTATCTTACGATATTATATTCTACACCTATGCCACTGCACTTCAGAGACATAATTTAGAGCTATATTCATTTTATTCTTTCATTTTGTTATTACTGACAAACAAATGTGTTTAAGCTGTCTCACGAGTGGAATGCGTTACCGCTAATGTGGCTGATATATGTTCAATTTAAACTTCCGAAGATCAGATGATGACAGAAAGTTTCTGTCGAAAGCGGTCATCGTGAAATAATATTTAGCCATATTGACTTCAGAAGAAAATACTTCCATGAAATCGACAGATCGCTACTGTTACATAAACATGTGTCACCTACACATATATACACAGCTTCTAACTCTAATACTCTTCTTACTATGATAAACTCTGTGCATAAGATAATACCTCGTCGTGAGTAACTTACGACACTATTTTAAATTTTTAAATTCGGGCAATAATTATATGAAATACTGAAAATCAAATTTTTGTTGCCCCTTAAAGCCATGAGCCAAGAAACGTACAGCTGTGCCCGTGCCCCGTATTAGTCTTTTAGTAATATATAGGGTAAACTAGAACTGCAACGACGTACTTTCAGAACAATAAATGGGGAATACAGTACAGTACTGTGTTATGCATTCCTCTAAACATATTTCTGGTAGTGACTGCCGCCTCAAAACAAAGTTTAAACTTTCAGAGATACATACTGAACATGTGCGCATTTTATTAAAGGGCCCCACGACCTTTGTCGACCCGTTACAGAGTAATAATGTAATTATGACTAATTCGGTTATAGCAGTGATTCTTGTTTCTGGTAAAATACCTTCACAACAAAGCCTATAAAATGGCATCACTAATACGTGCAACAAATAAACAGAAAAATGCAAAAATCCGCATATAGATGGAAAAGTGATGTTACACGATTTGCATATCGGCCAACTCTTCTTCAGCAAACGTATACATACTGCCGCGTATTACTGGGAAATAAAAGAGAGAGATCGAGATAGAACCAAACAGCTTGAAGGGGTAAGGGAATCATAATTGTCAGAAGTACCGTGAGTGAATGGAACTAATTTGTTTGCAGAAAAGACACACAGTGTTTATCGCTAGCATCTGCTCCGTTCTACACTATTTTCGGTGCAATACAAATACTAAGCCAACTGGGACAAGAAACCAAGTAAAACTCGAAAATTCTGTAACGAGCCGCTGAAGACCGTGGGTCCCTTATACCAAAATACTCAGAATGTTTTTCTTTAAATGCAAACATTTTAGTTTAGGCTTTAACGTGACTATTATTGATGTCGAATGAAACAACAAGTTTATTGTCACGAGTCATTGTTTATTTGTATCAAAATGGTTCAAATGGCTCTGAGCACTATGGGACTTAACATCTGAGGTCATCAGTCCCCTAGAACTTAGAACTACTTAAACCTAACTAACCTAAGGACATCACACACATCCATACCCGTGGCAGGATTCGAACCTGCGACCGTAGCGGTCGCGCGGTTCCAGACTGAAGCGCCTAGAACCGCTCGGCCACACTGGCGTTTATTTGTATCGACAACCCGTTTCAAAGGTTTAAACCTCCCTCATAAGATGGATATATTTATGTGTGTTAATACGACCTGTGTGGGATGTGTTACGAATTTGGGGTAATGTGTGGCACTGTCGAGAGGAGAAACAGAGCACTATTTCAAAACATGGTTCTGTAGAGGTCCCTGACTAAAAACTAAATGTAAACGTAAATGTGAAAATAAAGCAAACTCCAGTGGTAAAAGGCGCCTTTCTCTATCGTAAACATCACGTATAAACTGTCATATTTTGTAAACAAATATGGTGTCTGGAAACTAGTAGGTGCAAAGACATATAGCGAACACATGTCACTTGATTACGTAAAAAAGTGAAAATTTAAGATTTATAAACTGGACAGAAAAAGATTTGCATGTTACGTGAAATACAGGGTGTTTCAAAAAGAATACACATATTACAAAGTATCATTTTGTCCAAACTATCCATCGCTGTGCCTCGGCTCGGCTATTGGAGAAACGATTACATAGTCGCTAGATGTCAGCTGGCTTCTGTTTTCCTTGGTAACCGTCATATGTTTAAAGTGGCTACTCCACAGCGGAAATCATTTTGTGTTTTCGAGTTTGCGAAGTGCAATTCCGTGATTATAGCGCAAAGACGTTTCAGGTTAGGGTATAAAATTGATGCTCCGAATGGGTGGAACATTCTCTGATGGTATCGACAGTTTCCAGATACAATATGTGTATGTAAAGGAAAGAGTCGTGGCCGCCCTTGTGTTCCTGAAGAAAACGTTGCACGAAGTCAAACTGGTTTCCAACGTAGTCCTTCAGAATCAACTCGTCGTGCCAGTCGGGAGTTACAACTGCCTACAACAACAATTTGGCGTCTTTTGAGAGGTCGGTTAGTTTTGAAGCCGTACAAGTTACAGCTGTTACAAGCTCTGGGTTCTGATAACAAATGCAAACATGTGGCATTTTGCAACGTGATTCTTGATGCTATTGACAATGATAACATTTTCGGGCAAAGCATCGTGTTCAGTAATGAAGCGACTTTCCATGTTAGTGGGCAGGTAAACAAACATAATGGTCGAATTTGGGGGCTACAGAACCCACATGCAGCCACTGAACATGAACGAGACTCGCCCAAAGTCAAGTGTGTTTTGTGCGATATCCCGATCATCTGTTTACGGCTCATTCTTCTTTGATGGAAACACGGTTAACGGTCAACAAGACGGGTTCAAAATCAGATGGCTCTGAGCACTATGGGACTTAACTTCTGAGGTCATCAGTCCCCTAGAACTTAGAACTACTCTAACTAACCTAAGGACATCACACACATCCATGCCCGAGGCAGGATTCCAACCTGCGACCGTAGCGGTCGCGCGGTTCCAGACTGTAGCGCCTACAACCACTCGGCCACCCCGGCCGGCCAACAAGACGGGGCACCCCCTGACTGTCGCCAAGTGCGTGAATATCTGAATTAACTGAATCGTTGGATTGTCCGTCAAGAAGCTGGCGACTTAGCATGTCTCAGCTGGTCTCCACGGTTACCGGATTTGACACCCTCTGGCTTCTTGCAGTGGGGTTTCGTTAAAGACAACGTTTATGCACCACCACTCCCACAGAACCTGGAAGAGCTGAAGAACCGGATCCGTACTGCCATAACATCAGTGACAAAGGACATGCTTGCCCGAGTATGGGAGGGATTTGAGTATCGATGTGATATTGTTCATGTCGCTGATGGAGGACATATTGAACAGCTGTACTCTGAACTTGAGAGGTTCGTAAATATTTGTGTAAAGTTTCATATTCGTATATCTTAAAGTTTAATACATATCTGCATTCGAAACACGTATATTCTTTTTGAAACACCCTGTACTTTCTCCATCGTAATTATGAATTCGTTAACTCAACCAACGACCTCCACAATGCTTTAAGACTTTCTCTGAAATAATAGGGCTGTTTTAAGACTTGTCGTTTCATTCGATACTGAGAATATATCCCGAGTAGCCTCTGAATGTTTGTCAGTGGAGTCCTGGTTCACCTTGTAGATGTACGGAGATGGGTGGAGGGGTGGGGTGGAGGTGGAGGGAAATCTCTCATGACGCCGCATGAGTCTCTGTAACCACCACCACCCTCCCTGTACCGTCGTTTTCGAGCCTGCAAGCCACAGTGACTTAGTTCCGTAATGTCTAACCTCTTACGGCAAAAGAAGGAATAGTTGCTTCGAATTTTTCTTCAATAAGAGTGAATTTGTATTACGTCTCTAATAACCTGGCCATCGATAAAGTAAAACCAAAATATTTAAAGCTGGGTCCAGGAAGATGACCATTGAAATCCCCCCACTACTCACGTTATGAGACTGTTCTTGTCGGATTTCTTCAATTGCCAGTGCTCTCCTGCGGACGGACCGCCTACGAACTTACGCACAAGCTACGGACGTGGGTATGGCTGTAACCCTTTTCTTTGCAGTGGTTGCAGTTCGCTGAAGCGTGACAGCACCTAAAGCTATCGGCGTTTTGTGAGCCGTATTCCGCAAAGGCCGTGTCGTAAGAATGGAGATTGGAGTCATTCTGTCTTGCAGACAACTAAGCGTCCGTGGAAGGCGATTCGGCTTCGCGCGGCGTGCGCTCAGCGGACTGCGGCACCTGCCATCGGACGAGGAGGGACCATTACTGGGTCTAACAGTGGAATTACCGCCTCGCGAGCAGTGTATAAAGCGCGCGCCGTAAACTGGAGATGGTGCGGCCTCCGCCGTACTTTATACTGCCCTTTACGAGCCGTGCGGACGGCACAGATGCGCACTGCTAGGCGTGGCGCACTGCGGTGCGGTGCATCGGCGCTGGAATTATCCACACGTCATTTGTTCTCGTTGGGCAGAGGTTGGCGATCGGCCGTCCGTGGCCGCAAAGCGCAAGTGCGGGCAGGTAGCGAGCCGCCGACGGCCCAGGAGCACTTGCTACGCCTCTGCACGCTCTGTTACGTGCACACAGCGGCCTCATGAATACGAAATACGACGCATTTCCCTACGCACAGAGAGGGACGCTCCACACGTGTGCAGTACAGCTACCATGCAAGAAGCTGTAAGGCACAAAGCTCGAAAGGAAAACAGGTGCAGAATTATTGTCAGAACCGCGGCGACAAAGGTTTAATATCTTTCACCCTTACAGTTATTTTACTTTCCCAGAGGGATGGACACGACAGCAGTATTCAGCATTCAAGATTCATAGTGTTGCAATTGATCGTACAGGTTAACTACCATTTCCACAGTGCTCTTTCGATGAGAAATAACGATGAAGACACAGTCCAATAATATTTATGTGACCACAGCCTATGTTCGACGTCAACTCATAGACGGCAGCACTAGTAGTGGTGGAGCCGGCCGCAGTGACCGAGCGGTTCTAGGCGCTTCAGACCGCTACCGCGCTGCTGCTACGGTCACAGGTTCGAATCCTGCCTCGGGCATGGATGTGTGTGATGTCCTTAGGTTAGTTAGGTTTCAGTAGTTCTAAGTCTAGGGGACTGATGACCTCAGATGTTAAGTCCCGTAGTGCTTAGAGACATCTGAACCATTTGAAGCAGTGGCGAGTATATAAAGCCCCTCGTAATGCGCACACGGAGCGATGTAGATGACGCCAAAAATGGAATGATCTTTGGCTTCGGGGCCAAAGGTGGAAGCATTACTGAAACGTGCCATGGCAAAATGGCGCTATCCAAACAGCGCCAAGTCAACTGTGATGCACCACAGGCAGTAGATGACCGGCATGAACGGCAGTGTCGATATGTGTGCGGGCAAAGAGACGTGCAGCTGTAGAGAAAATGTCCATCAGATGAACAGAGGAGTGCCCAACAGTGTCTCCTCAACGACCGTTCAGCGAACGCTGTTACGTATGGGCTTCTGCCGCTGGTCCCTGGTTCACGCAACCACGCTGACCAGCTTCTATCGGCGACGAAGACTGGAATGTACACACCAATACCGCAACTGACAGCCAGTGGATGGCGACAGATGGACTTTTTCGGATGAGTCACGTTTTACGTTCCATCACCTTCGGCGTGCACGACCCTACAACATCGGAAGGAAGCACGCTGCAGTAAGCAGCGCTGTGGTCTGTTTTCGTGGCCTTCCCTGGGTGATTTCCTCAGTCTGGAAGTACAATGGTTCAACACAAGTTTATCCATCCCAGAGGACCACGTCCGCCCCTACATGGAGTTTGTGTTTCCTTGGCACGATGGCATCTGCCATCACGACAATGCAACGTGTCACACAGCCCGCAGTGTGCGTGCGTGGATCGAAGAGCACCAGGATGAGTTCACCATACTCCGCTGGCAAAGGAACTCCCCGGACTTAAGCCCAGTCGAGAATCTGTGGCACCACCCCGATTGGGCTGTTTGCGGAATGGATTCGATTGAGAATCCATCGAGAAACCTAGCGCATCTGGCCACGACAGTCGAATTGCAATGGCTCCACATCCCTGTCAGTATCTTCCAGCACATCGACATTCTTCACGCACGTCTCGCAGCGGTCCCGCTGCAAAAGGTGGTTATTCAGGCTTCTGACGGGCGGTCACACATTACTATCAGTGGGCAGACTGGAATTTTCGTTTGTCTTTAACCTGAAATGTAGTGATATGACTGGGCATTAAGTGCTAGCCTTGTGACGCCGAATAAGTAGTGAGCTTGTGCAGCCTGGTCACCCAAGCCCAAGAAAAACGTGTAATGAGGAAAAATCGTGTTGTAAATTTCTGTGTAGTCGAACGTATTTTACTTAAAATCTCACTTAACTACCCACTCAATAAAAGGAAAACAACTCTACTACATAGGGTGCCTCTCCTAAGTGCCGTCAGGCGCATTTTTACTAGTGTTTCGGCGGATATTTGAAATTTTGGTTTTCGTAGTGAGTCACTTCTTTCATGTGATGTGCACTGTTGGAGGAAAGTGTTGGTTTGTTTACTGTTATAAACAAAACTATTTTTAAAGCGTTATTTTACGTATCCATTCGGTCGAGTTATTTTAGTTTTATCGGAGGTGTTGTCCTGCTGGATTACTGGTTACTCTTCGTGTTTTTCCGTCCATGTCAAGACATACCGATAAAACGAATATCGCACAAGACTAATTTTGGATTGCTCTGTCCAATGGACACGTAAATTTGCGGTTTTGCGTGTAACTGGAAAGAAACCGACGCGTTCCGTCGACATTGGGTTCAAGACATGATGAGCAGTATTTGTTCGAGCTGGCTCCAGCTACAGACCACTAACAAGATATTGCTAATATCAGCCGTCACATCAGGGAAAATACGCCTAGCGAGTCTTAGGAGTGAAACCCGATGTAAACACGAGCTCAGTTAAGTTATTTTTGTCTAATCGCGAAAGAGAACTTGACAAGGAATGCTGGGGAGGTATAGTCCACCTGTAAACTGAACAGCGAGCAACGCTGATGGGGGGGGGGGGGGGGGAAGTAGCCTTCCCGGAAGATCAATGCTGCTCCCGTACAGGTTGACTAAGAATCAATTTCCCCTCTAGCAGTATTGAACACTCTGCCGATATTTAAGAAATTCTGTACATATCCGTATTTTGCGTTAGTATTATTGGTAAGTCATATTTGTATTCCATGCAGTGTTAACGAACTTTGTGGAAAATAAACCCCTCCGGGCATTCTTGGCCCTGCATCGGCAGCGATTCATATAGCGCGCCAGGGAAGGGTCGGTATAACTTCGTGAAACAATATACAATTGTTTCTTGTGACGTAGTGGGGTAGAAAGAGTGGGGAATCCCCTATTCGCTCTTTTTCCGATCTTTGAAGGAGGAAACTGCTTGACCACAATCAGGCAACCTTACTTTTCCTCACGCTTCCACCCTGCATCCACCCACGACCAAATTCCACCGGTCATGACTTTTTACGTGTTCCTCATGGCACTGTCTCCTACCACTGTACAAGAATTTGCGACTACACGAATTTTTCCCCCTAATTTTACTTAGTTGATTCGACTAATATTCAGGATGCCGCAGATAAGACAGGCCACACAATATGAACTGCGTGACCAAAATGTAAAACACCGAGAAGACATGATCAGATGTCAATGTAACACCTTACACGAACAAACCGTCGGCGTGTAGGCCTATGTAAATGATTATAGAGTTACAGTTCTTTGTGAGAGACAAAATGACGCCCAGAGTTCTTTTGTGTTGTTCGTCTTTAGTCTCGTTACCAGGTAGGATACATAAAAAGTGTGAGCAGCTTGATAAATTCAGTAATCACTGTGAAGGGTACGAAAATGCAGCGTTGTAGAGAGTATGAAATGGCCTCATTTTGGGTCACCGTTTGGCCGAATGGTTCAATCGTGCAACATCCAGATATCTGGGGCATTAAGTTGCGACAGTGCGAACGTGAGGGCAGACATACACATCATAAAGGTTTTGCTTGAGTTCTTCTGACCACCACAAGGAATGTGCACCAATACATCAAAACTTTAAAAAAAATTCATAGTGAATACCAATGCCTTCAATTTTATTTTGAAACCCAATATTATTTATTTAGAGACAAATGATAATGGATTACAGTGCACAGTTGTAGACGTGGTATTCAACATGAAAAATTTTATTTCTGGCAGCATTTTAAATTTTTAAATTCGGACAATAATTATATGAAGTAAAGAAAATCATTTTGTTTCTCCTCGTAGCCATTAGATGGCAACCTGCAACTCGGATTGGATGTTAGTAATGTAGAATAGCACACACATGCTAGTTGTGCATTAACCTACACGGATGATATTTTCAGCAAGGTATTTAAAACAATATTCATCACACAGCAGTTTGAGGACAGTGTGTGAACATCCACTTCCTGGAAAATTAAAACTGTATGCTGGACCGAGACTCGAATTCGGGACCTATGCCTTTCGCGGGCCAGTTCCCTACCGACAGAATCCGCCAGGAAGTTTCATATCAGCGCACACTCCGCTGCAGAGTGAAAATTTCACTCTGGAAACATCCCCCAGACTGTGGCTAAGCCAAGTCTCCGCAATATCCTTGCTTCTAGGATTGGTAGTTCTGCAGTAGAGTTTCTGTGAAGTTTGGAAGGTAGGAGACGAGGTTCCGGTGGAATACAGGCTGTGAGGACTGAAAGTGAGTCGTGCTTGGGCAGCTCAGTTAGTAGAGCACTTGCCCGCTAAAGGCAAGTGCGGGTCTCGGTCCGACACACAGTTTTAATCTACTATTTTCTTCTTTCTATTAACCTCTTTTAAGCTCAGTTGTTTCTTTTCACTGGTCTAATAATCATATTGTAGAATTATTGTATTCCAAAGATTCCTGCTCTTTATACAATGTTGTTATGAATAACTGAAGCGACATCACAGATTTGCTGTACCGGTTTTATTTCGTATACCGTCACAGGGCTTTGCACAAACACAGAAAAACTCAAAAATCTTTTTTTAATTTTTTTTGACACATTACAAGCGCTCTATACATGCGATTATGCGTATATCAAATTGATAAGCCATTTCTTTCCACGCTCGATGCAGCACGTCCCTATCAGTCTATTCAAAACCACTGTTGGTGTGAGCTCGCAGTTCTGGTAGGGCTTTTGATACAGGAGGCTTAAAACGCTGATTCTTTCACATAACCCCATACGCAAAAATATGGAATAAGGACGGATGAGCGTTAAGACCATGACATCAATTACTGATCAACTCCATCACGACCGATTCATAGGTTTCTCAACTTCCTGTTTAAGAATTCACAAACATCGTGGTGGAAAATGGCTCTGAGCACTGTGGGACTTAACTTCTGAGGTCATCAGTCCCCTAGAACTTAGAAATACTTAAACCTAACTAACCTAAGGATATCACACACATCTATGCCCGAAGCAGGATTCGAACCTGCGATCGTAGTGGTCGCGTGGTCCCTATGGCCGGCATGGTGGAGGCTTCGTCGCTTGATAGATGAATTTCACCTGTCGGTGTCCAGTTGGGGCACGAGCCAGTTGCTTACATGTCTAGATACACGTATCCTATAACGATCGTTTCGCATAAAAAAATGGATCGTAAACTTTAAACCGTGAAACTGCACAGAACACATTAACTTTTGGTGAATCTCGAATGTGCTGCACGTAAGTGTGGTGGTTCTGTGATCTTCAGATTCGCTCGATGGGCCTGTTTACCCCGTCATTCACGAAAAAATGTTGTTTCATCACTGAGGAGGAATTTGTCACAAACTCCATCCTCTTCCAGAAGCTGTTGGAACTGTGCCAAAAATTCAAAGCGCCTGACTTCGTCATTGGGAATCAATGCTTGTAGCAACCGTAAGAGGTAATGCTTCAGCTTCAGTCGTTTCCATAAAGTCTTCCGAACCCTCGGTTGTCACATTTCCAGCTCTCAGCTTGCTCTGTACATCGACTTCTGTGAGCTACGTGAGAAACTTAACCGTTTCTTCACTCATTGCATGCCGACCCGTTGATTTCCTCTTGCAGATGGATCCTGAAGCTTCAAACAGGGCATAACGTCGCCGAATTGAAGTGTCAGTTGGTGCATCTTCGTTGAACTTCGTTCTAAAATGTGGTAGCTTGGTACGGCAGACTGATGTGAATGCAATTCATGCGCAACCTGGGCATTCTCATTGCCTTTCGTCATCTTGCCTAACACATCACTGTTGTGCTCTCACATCAGAAATCTGAAGTGCGGCAGCAGCAGTAGTACAAAACTTTTTGAGTTTTTGACAAACTGTCAATTAATGCAGCAACAGTGAATTCACGAAATCCCCTCGATCATTTATAATTACCTTCTATGTTGACAATCGGTGGAGCTTAAGGATCACCCAAGTTCTCAAGTAATCTGATGAGCGCTTTTCTAGATGTTGTAGTGCGCGAACTTGGAGGTTGTGTGGGGCTGGGTCTACAGTACTGGTAGCCGGATCCGATTTCTTGCTGGGTGCACTGCCAGCCCACTCCAAAAGGCCTCGCTGATTCTTTCAGCACCTTTGTTTTCTCGTATGTTTTTGGGCGATTAATAAATGAATGCACTCATGGGCTAAGTAAATAAGGCTTTCAATCTTGATGTGAATGATGTTTATTTGGTCGCCTGGCACTGCCGCTCCCTACCCGTCAAGATTGTTCCCTTCCTGCTACCGTTATGTTGCGCGTTGAATTGAAATAGTGAATGAAACAGCAGACATAATTATTAATAAGTATTTGCTATCTAATGGCTATATGGATGACTGTACTTACAATGTCTCAATAATCTGTCAATAGTATGAATAACCACCTTTCGCAGCGCGGACCTCTATGAGGCGTGAAGGAACAGAGTCATTGCTGTTCTGGAAGGTGCCGACAGGGACTTCAGTGTCATGGCCACCTGCGCTATGTTTCCCGGTTGAGGACAAATTTTGCCAACAGCCCGATAGATATGGTTCCACAGATTCTCAATTTGGTTTAAATCTGGGGAGTCTGGTGGCCATCAGAGTACGGTAAACTCACCCTGGTGTCTTCGAACCACGCACGTACGATGCGAGCTGTGTGACACGTTGCATTGTCCTGCTGGTATATGGCATCGTGTAGAGGAGAAACAAACTGCTTACAGTGGTGGATATGGTCCCCTCCAACATAGATTCATATTTCCGTTGATCGCCGGCCGTTGTGGCTGAGCGGTTCTAAGCGCTTCAGTCCGGAACCTGCTACGGTCGCAGGTTCGAATCCTGCCTCGGGCGTGGATGTGTGTGATGTCTTTAGGTTAGTTAGGTTTAAGTAGTTCTAAGTCTAGGGAACTGATTGACCTCAGATGTTAAGTCCCATAGTGCTCAGAGTCACTTGAACCATTTTTATTTCCGTTGATCCGTTGAGCCTTCCAGAATGACATCATCCAGGGAATGCCCTTCGGCCTGGACCCTTCCTACCGTTATTGGAGAGTTCATTATTAAACATTAAATAATGTTGTGTGAAGTGGATATCACAGCAACGAAAATAAGAAGTTCATTATTCTCCGCAAGACGTATCTCTCAACTGACGTCTCCAGTTTCTTACAGGATAATCGAAGACGTAAAAAAAAAGACCACTACGTATGTTCACGAACTAGCAGCAGATTGCAAGTAGACATAAAAGTGAATAAGGTGCACATCTACAAAATTAAGCTAAGAGCACATGGTATGCAACCTAACGTGGCAGCACAATATCGTCCCGCAATATATATCGTCCAGCAGTGCAAAGTGGCCGTGTACCGGGGGCGCAGGATTACACGGGCGATTCGCCAATTATGTGTTAGGGAGGGTGTCGGCCAAGACAATGGCTAGCTTGTATCGGCGTTGGCCGCCGTCCAAGGGGTTGCCTGATACGGACTATGTCGCGCCTCCTGTTCCATGCAGGCGACCACCATGGCTTCCGTTATATTAGCTCCTTGATCCTACTACAACCGCTACCGACTGCACTAAAACATTTGCAATTACCAATGACGGTTGAAGAACGTTCACAGCAGGAAATATGTATACAAGATGCAAATAAACGTGGCTGTATATGTCACATATAGGTTGGTTAGGGATATATTTCGTTAATAATTTTCCGTCTCGAGTTAATTTTTTCTTTCTTTTTTCAATTTTCTGAGTAGTACCCAACTCGTTTCGGAGCTCCACTTTCAAGGACTATATATATATATATACTGTGCGTTAAATCTCCTTCAGTTTGTCACTACTTGTGTTACAGTTTGTGATGGAGTATTGCATTTCACATTATTTCGATTTAAGTAGATCGACAAAAATAAAATAAAAAGAAAATAATTCGAACAGTGTGAGATAATTTTTGCTTTGCATTCTTACATGTTCATGGCGAGATTTGGCGTGCTTATTATCATACCGTGTGGCTCCAAATACTCGTTACAACGTATAGCGTATATTGCGAAATGTTTAATTTATACCTGTAGAGATTGTATAAATTGCATACTTAGTAATATAACGAATATTTTCAGTCTATATGTATGATAATAAGCATGCCAAATTTCGCGATGAAAATAAAATAATGCAAAAGAAAAAGCATTAACTGTCACTCCTCTTCAGTTTTTTTTCACTTTATTTTGTCAATCTATTTAAATCTAAATAATACGAAATTCAATACTCCATCACAAACTATAACATAGGTTTAATATGCGTCTTTTGAACCATGTAGTATTGTCATAAACATGCTAAATAATTCAAAATATAAGTATAAATTTGCAATTTATTTACCAATGCTGTAGACGAATGTTAATGGTGAAAAGCAGATACTAGGTCTCATTAATTGCACCTGCGACAGTTTACTCGTAAAAGTAACAACCGTGTCGTTGCGTTAGGGTTGACTGAAAAACTCCAGTTTATGTAAAGCCTATTGTATCCACACAGTCTTTAAATACGGAGCTGTAGCACCGAAGCGCGATGGATGCTAATTAGAAAATAAAAAATATTGAGACTGTAAACTTTATAATGTTGAAGTATATCGTTAATCTAGAAGTCACAGCCACGGGTGGCCCATAACTACACCTCTATTAATCTCTATATACGGGGTGAGTCACCTAACATTACCGCTGGATATATTTCGTAAACCACATCAAATACTGACGAATCGATTCCACAGACCGAACGTGAGGAGAGGGGCTAGTGTAATTGGTTAATACAAACCATAAAAAAATGCATGGAAGTATTTTTTTAACACAAACCTATGTTATTGTAAATGGAACCCCGTTAGTTTTGTTAGCACATCTGAACATATAAACAAATACGTAATCAGTGCCGTTTGTTGCATTGTAAAATGTTAATTACATCCGGAGATATTGTAACCTAAAGTTGACGCTTGAGTACCACTCCTCCGCTGTTCGATCGTGTATATCGGAGAGCACCGAATTGCATAGGGATCCAAAGGGAACAGTGATGCGCCTTAGGTACAGAAGAGACTGGAACAGCACATTACGTCCACATGCTAACACCTTTTTATTGGTCTTTTTCACTGACGCACATGTACGTTACCATGAGGGGTGAGGTACACGTACACACGTGGTTTCCGTTTTCAATTACGGAGTGGTTCAAATGGCTCTGAGCACTATGGGACTCAACTTCTGAGGTCATTAGTCCCCTAGAACTTAGAACTAGTTAATCCTAACTAACCTAAGGACATCACAAACATCCATGCCCGAGGCAGGATTCGAACCTGCGACCGTAGCGGTCCTGCGGTTCCAGACTGCAGCGCCTTTAACGGCCAATTACGGAGTGGAATAGAGTGTGTCCCGACATGTTAGGCCAATAGATGTTCAATGTGGTGGCCATCATTTGCTGCACACAATTACAATCTCTGGCGTAATGAATGTCGTACACGCCGCAGTACATCTGGTGTAATGTCGCCGCAGGCTGCCACAATACGTTGTATCATATCCTCTGGGGTTGTAGGCACATCACGGTACATATTCTCCTTTAACGTACCCCACAGAAAGAAGTCAAGAGGTGTAAGATCAGGAGAACGGGCTGGCCAATTTATGCGTCCTCCACGTCCTATGAAACGCCCGTCGAACATCCTGTCCAGGGTCAGCCTAGTGTTAATTGCGGAATATGCAGGTGCACCATCGTGCTGATACCACATACGTCGACGCGTTTCCAGTGGGACATTTTCGAGCAACGTTGGCAGATCATTCTGTAGAAACGCGATGTATGTTGCAGCTGTTTGTTACAACACGCAACTGAACGTCGGAGATTTCAAGCGTCAACTTTAGGTTACAATATCTCCGGATGTAATAAACATTTTAAAATGCAACAAACGGCACTGATTACGTATTTGTTTATATGTTCAGATGTGCTAGCAAAACTAACGTGGTCCCATTTAAAAAAACGTAGGTTTGTGTTAAAAAACATACTTCCGTGCATTTTTGTGTGGTTTGTATTAAACAATTACACTAGCCCCTCTCCTCACGTTCGGACTGTGGAATCGGTTCGTCAGTATTTGACGTGGTTTACGAAATATATCCAGCGGTAACGTTAGGTGACTATAAAAGGCAGTATTCCGACTGACTGACTCACCTCTTTCACTTACTCACCGTTGCCCAGTAGAGTACACAAAGGACAGAAACTTGAAATTTGGAGAGGGTTCGACTGTGTACTTCAGGTGTCGTTTCTGTAGGGATTTTTCGAAATTCCATTCCTAAGAGAGTGAAACTGGGGATGAAAGGTTTACTGAAAATATGTCGCTATTACGGAAATTTTGAAGCTAGACCCACGAAATATAATACATGGTTTATCGGTCACAAATAAAAGAATTCGTGTTTCGGCATTTGAAAACTAAACCATTAAAGGGGTAAAATAATGGGTGAACGTTTCTTCGAAAAAAATTATTTTTAAACAACTACAAGGTATTGTTAAAGCTACATCTATGAAAACTGGTACTCGACTTCCCGGTTAGAAATAAAAGAAAATACATGTTCTAGGGTTTCTGGAAATTCAACTTCCTAAATGAGTGAGACAGGGGAAGAAAACTTTTCTGATATTATTTCATTATGAAAGTACTTTAAAAGTTAAATAATTGTCAATTTCTATTTAGCTTCCCTGTTAGAAATAAAAAATACGTGTTTAACTATTTTTGGAAATTCTACCCTTAAGGGGTCGGAATGGGTGATGAAAATTTTTAAGAAAGTGTTCCATTACATCAAAAAAATTTTAAAACTCAGTCTATGAAAAGATGGTATTTCACTTCTCAGTTAGATATAAAGAAATGTCTGTTAGATGATGGAAGTTTCTACGGAAAGGTCGCCACAAGAATGCACAGACATGGTTAACAAAAACCTTCGACTTCAGCTACCAGAATTCTTTCTTGGTCAGAAGTGCATGCTTCTATGGCCTCAATTAGTGTGAAAAGTTTAGAAGGTGTCGCAGTTTGTAAACAACATAAAAATTCGATAAAGGAAAACCAAAACAAACCTATGCACACCATACAGTTTACGCAAGTGAAGCGTCGGGCACTAAGCTAGTAATATATCTACGGTGGTGCATCGACTAGCCAGTTCAGGTACTGTTTAGGACAGACGTCAGTACTCGAAACGGGTTTTGCAATCTGTGCCTTATGAACAGATTGATCCTGAAATACTTTTTCCTCCATGGAGCTTTGCCACAGAACAAGAAGGAGGATTACTGGTATTAAAACACCTTACAATGCTGTCACGGATGCACCTTTTAATACTGACATGAAGGCATTGGCAAAGCGTGCTGTTGCTCTGCTCTGCATATAATAAACCAAGGTCGTTCCGTTAGCCACACCCAGCAGAAATTATGCATTGGTGAAAAAAGATGGGGGTCAATAAATCCTGATTCAGCAATTGCACACCACACCCTTGTCTCCACTTCATGCTGAAGCTCTTAGCGTAATTGGTGAGGATTTTTCGAAATGCAAAATCGATTGTTCTCCAAGTTTACGAGGCCTGATAAATGCAGCCATGCTTCATCAACAAAAAACAAAAAAAGAGCTACTTGAAAGTCGCCTGCTGATGGACACCTTCCATGGATATAACATATGCGCATCGATAAGCACCTGTCCATTTCAACGAGCCTCAGTCACTTATCCGTCGGCAAAAGTAGCTTATCTCTGGAAGGGAACTGCAAGGCATGTCTTAGCAAGTCAGTTAAGCGTCTTAGCAAGTCAGTTAAGCCCGGTGTTTTGGAGGTTCGTTTTTGTTGTCTTGTCAGTTAGTTATTCGCTACTGATTTGTTCTGGGTTTTGAAATTGTTAATTCGTTGTATTGTTCATGGTTTTAAAGCTATGTTTTTGTTTCGTTTGGTACTAGGTATGCGTGTTAGTGTGTGTTGTCCCCGTCTATACTAATTTGTTAGCTGACTTTGAGTGGTAAGTACGTTTTTATGTATTTTGGTCTTTATTGTACAAAGTGTAGTGCGTTTGTCTACGTTAATAACTTCTTTTTTGAGATTTGGATATCGAAATTGGTATTTTTTATGTTTCTGTGGTTTAGTTCGTTAGTGGGAATTGATATTTAGTGATTTACAGTGGTAGGTCTCGTGGAGTTCGTCGTTCTTATTTAGGTCTCGTTAGGTATGGACAGTAGTTAGTTTTGCTAGTTGTGGGTTGTTGGTATCGCAGATTTCCTTTGAGCTATCGGTGAACAGAAATTTTCGGTACCAAGTTTTCGAAATGTATTGGACAGCCTGTTATCGCTGTCTACGTTTGAGCTATACACGACCATGAAATATATTTTTTGTATTTATATGTTTGGTTTATTCTCGAGGATTTCGTGTGTGTATGTTCCAGTTTAGGTTTTGTTTTGGAACGATGATGTTATTCTTACTGTATTTCTAGTTTGTTGCCCCCTCAAACTTCCAAATTCCCACAACTGTGTCGTTAGTCTCATTTTGTTGGTGGAATGAAACATTTCACACGTTGCTTACGTTTGTTTGCCGGCGTTATGACCTACCTTGTGGTCGACGCCTTGATATGGTCAAGAAACGAGTGTCCGCCATATTGATGACAATCATGAGTCAAAACAGGATCATGGGATTGGACAGGGCGGTAATCATGAGAATAGACATGTCTTCATTGAATTCTTACTTCACAACAAGGAAATACCCTTTTCATCACTCCTGATATTACACTTAACAGTCAAATTAATGTGACTACTGCCTATGTTCGACGTCAGTGTGCAGTAACCATTCACAGACGACAGGTGGCAATACCAGCTGTGGAGGACATATAAAGCGTGTTGGGGGGGGGGGGGGGGGGGGGGAATGCGGGAAACGGTGCAGTTGTAGTCTTAATTCGGAAACGGAGCTATTAGTATGACATCGAAAAGAGAATGATCATTGGCTTTCGGGCCATGGATGGAATCATTTCCGAAACGGCTAGGATTGTAAGCTGGTCGCGTGCCGCCGTAGGTAAAGTATAGCGTGAATGGCGAAATGGCGTTATCCAAAATCGATTTCTATGGAACTGTGGTGCAACACGGACCACAGATGATAGCGGTGAACGGCAGCTGCGGAGATGTGTACAGGCGAATATACGTTGAGTAACAGACCGCCCAGAGGAACCAAGGAGCTGTTAACAGTGTCTCCTCAACGACAATTCAGCGAACGCTGTAGGCCCCGCAGAAGGCGCCTGTTTCATGCACCCACGCTGACCGTTGTTCGTTGGCGACGAAGGCTGGAATATGCACGATAGTGTCGCAACTGGACGTCCACTTGATTTCCTGGCAGATTAAAACTGTGTGCTGGACCGAGACTCGAACTCGGGACCTTTCGAGGGTAAGTACTCTGCTAGAAGTTTCGTGTCAGAGCACATTCCGCTTCAGAGTGAAAATTTCATTCTGGATGTGCACTTAATGGCGGCAGGTGGTCTTTTCGGGTAAATAACGTCTTACGCTCCACAGGATCGATGGCCGTTGGCGTGTATGGAGTGACACGTTTGAAAGCAAGCACCCTTCAACTATCGTCAAAAGGGTACAGGGTGCAGGAGGCAGCTCATGGCCTGTGAAATGTTTTCGTGGCATTTCCCGGGTGATCTTGTCATTCTGGAAGGCACTTCCTCGGCACTATGGTATCTACCAGCAGGAAAGTGCAACGTGTCACACAGCTCACAGTGCACAGTGTACGTGCATGGTTCGAAGAGCACCAGCATGAGTTTATCGTAACCTGAGCAGCAAAGTCCTGGGGTTTATATCTTATCGAGGATCTTTGGGGCAACCTCGATCGAGCTGTTTGCGCCATGGATCCTCAATGGAGAAACCTGGCGCAGCTGGCTGTGGTACTGGAGTGGCTCCACATCCCTTTTGGTACCTTCCACAAGGTCACTGAGTCTTTTCCTGGACGCCATGCGCTGCAAAAGTTGGTTATTCGGGCTTTTGATATGTGGACACATTACTGTGACTGGACAGTGTAATTTGTAGACAGACATAAAGCTTATTTTAATATAGCTATTTTGCCAATTGGTGATTTTTAAGGGGTTCTCTGTGTTATAAGGTACGCTAAAACATAACTGTCAGTCTCTAACTTGATAACATTTTAAACAAATTTTATTGTTTTTTGCCATTGTTGGTTTTCAATAATTAGTGTACCATCAAGTGACTGAATTACATTTAAAGTATGCTAATGAGCTGTTAAATTCTTTGAATTCCATGATTGCCTACAGCCAATACATTAAAGGAGTCGCGAAAGAAAGCGTTAACCCTTAGTTTAGTAAAGATTAATTTAATCACTCCATCTGTTGTGTTTAGTAAGGCATCACATAATGTTAACATGTAGTTCCACATGTACACCTAGAAAATGTTGTATACCATATAAATTCTTTCTCTGATTATATTTATATTCTTGTCTTTGAATTTCACCAAACATACAACATGCAGCAAATCAGAACACGCTCTCGTGTGTTATCACCTCCTTCCCCCGAACCGTTTATTTGAAGCTGATAAATATTCGAAAGGAAAACGAAAACTGAGGATAGGTTCACGTTAGAAATTGCATGACAAACGTGTAGCACCTGTACTTACGGTGAATGTTTCCTAGATGCTTTGAAGGCTTGAATTTCCTTCTGTGCCGCACAAAATGCTGTGTTGATAAACATATCACTATGTTGCGCGATGTTCTGGTTAGAATAATGAATGCACAAAGTTGAGTCTCACGATTTGCGCTTATACATCGAACAACTTGATTTTATATTGACATGGCGAGTTCTACAAGCACTGACGATAAGCAATGTTGTGTCCAGACAAGACAGCCTGGACACAATGAGAGGAAGCCGAAAGGCAAGCGCTTAAACTCACGCAGGCTGGCGTGAGGTCTGAAACAGGATACGTAATGAATGCTATAAAGAAAAGTACGCAGCTTCTGGAATACTTAACTTTAATCCACATTTGTAGAACATCGCTATTGATGATACATTAATAGAATCTCAATATCAATTGAATACGGCGCCTTGCTAGGTCGTAGCAAATGTAGCTGAAGGCTATGCTAACTATCGTCTCGGCAAATGAGAGCGTATTTGTCAGTGAACCGTTCCTTGCAAAGTCGGCTGTACAACTGGGACGAGTGCCAGTACGTTTCTCTAGACCTGCCGTGTGGTGGCGCTCGGTCTGCTATCACTGACAGTGGCGACACGGGTCCGTCGTATACTAATGGACCGCGGCCGATTTAAAAGCTACCACCTAGCAAGTGTGGTGTCTGGCGGTGACACCACAAGCAAAGACACAAAAAAACCAGGTATATACAATGTTTACATTAGGCGTCAGAAATGAGTTAAAATGATAACATCTATTTGCTGCAATCAGTGACAGTACTACAACGAGCAGCAGAAAATAATTAACTATATTTCAGAGGTGTTAGCAGATTATACATTATTCTTGCGTCCAAACCAGAGTCAGATTCATATTTGTATTGTACGTGTGGAATTGAGAAGTATGTGCTTTTGACGTCTTAGGAACACATATTATTAAAAACAGTGGGTAGTTAAAATATGTATGAAATAAATTTTTGTTTAAAATAATAGGTTTATACGTAATGTATGTTACGTATTGATGTTGATAGAAACAATTCACACATGTATTTTTGTTATGGGCTGGTGGTATTTATTTATTTCTACGTACTATGAGAAGGTACGTTTTAGAAGTTCTTATGTAGAAAAACATTGCTAGTTAGTTCTGTTGGTTTGTTGATGATGGTGTGAGGTGACCTTTCTTTTTTTTTAATTCTATTTCCTTCATGATATCCTTACAATGACCTTATCTGAATACCAAGGAATAAAGACGCGTTTGTAAAATTCGCAACATAGAGGTACATTTATAAAAACAATATTTCGTGCTACACAGAAGGAAATGCAAGTTTTCAAAGCAACTAGAAAACACACAGGAAGTACATGTTAGTCATTTTCATGTAACTGCCAACTGCATTAATCTCGACTTTCACTCTCTTTTCCAATCTATACATGTTTTCACTGAAGTGGAGCATGGCTTTCAAAGCATTCGTCAGGTGGTTAACAGTTCGTCCTGCCATCTGATGATAAACAGTTTATTCGACACTGGCAGTGTCATCAATATTTTCCTTCCACGAGTTAGGCCTCATGACCTGTTACTGTCTCGCCGAGAAAATGCCCTACCATCGTATCACTGGTCACCCTAGCGATCTTACACCTATTGAGGTGGTACTGTAGCATGGATTTTGAGATTTCCTTTGAGCTCATCCGTTTTAGATGTTCTCTCCAGTTGTTCTGATGACTCTGAATACATTGTGTGATGGGTTCCATTCTAAGTTCCTTCAGTACATCCGCATTTCTTTTGTGATCCCATTTAGTGTAACCAGCTGTTCGTCTTAATAATTTCACTTCAGAGGCTGTTAGTCTTTCCGTATCTTCTGTATATACAGGGCGTCATCCTCTAAAATCTTTGCTAAGGACTTATAAAGGCTTATTTTGCTGTGTCTCGTTACTAGGAAAGGCTTCATTACATACTTAATAATTCCCGTTGTTTCTATATACGTTCTGGCTTCTCCATCTAGGTTTGATTCTCCCAGAAAATATAGCTTATAGGCTAAATACACTCCTGGAAATTGAAATAAGAACACCGTGAATTCATTGTCCCAGGAAGGGGAAACTTTATTGACACATTCCTGGGGTCAGATACATCACATGATCACACTGACAGAACCACAGGCACATAGACACAGGCAACAGAGCATGCACAATGTCGGCACTAGTACAGTGTATATGCAATGCAGGCTGCTATTCTCCCATGGAGACGATCGTAGAGATGCTGGATGTAGTCCTGTGGAACGGCTTGCCATGCCATTTCCACCTGGCGCCTCAGTTGCACCAGCGTTCGTGCTGGACGTGCAGACCGCGTGAGACGACGCTTCATCCAGTCCCAAACATGCTCAATGGGGGACAGATCCGGAGATCTTGCTGGCCAGGGTAGTTGACTTACACCTTCTAGAGCACGTTGGGTGGCACGGGATACATGCGGACGTGCATTGTCCTGTTGTAACAGCAAGTTCCCTTGCCGGTCTAGGAATGGTAGAACGATGGGTTCGATGACGGTTTGGATGAACCGTGCACTATTCAGTGTCCCCTCGACGATCACCAGTGGCGTACGGCCAGTGTAGGAGATCGCTCCCCACACCATGATGCCGGGTGTTGGCCCTGTGTGCCTCGGTCGTATGCAGTCCTGATTGTGGCGCTCACCTGCACGACTCTCATCGCTGAAGACGACACGTCTCCATTCGTCCCTCCATTCACGCCTGTCGCGACACCACTGGAGGCGGGCTGCACCGATGTTGGGGCGTGAGCGGAAGACGGCCTAACGGTGTGCGGGACCGTAGCCCAGCTTCATGGAGACGGTTGCGAATGGTCCTCGCCGATACCCCAGGAGCAACAGTGTCCCTAATTTGCTGGGAAGTGGCGGTGCGGTCCCCTACGGCACTGCGTAGGATCCTACGGTCTTGGAGTGCATCCGTGCGTCGCTGCGGTCCGGTCCCAGGTCGACGGGCACGTGCACCTTCCGCCGACCACTGGCGACAACATCGATGTACTGTGGAGACCTCACGCCCCACGTGTTGGGCAATTCGGCGGTACGTCCACCCGGCCTCCCGCATGCCCACTATACGCCCTCGCTCAAAGTCCGTCAACTGCACATACGGTTCACGTCCACGCTGTCGCGGCATGCTACCAGTGTTAAAGACTTGCTACCAGTGTTAAAGACTGCGATGGAGCTCCGTATGCCACGGCAAACTGGCTGACACTGACGGCGGCGGTGCACAAATGCTGCGCAGCTAGCGCCATTCGACGGCCAACACCGCGGTTCCTGGTGTGTCCGCTGTGCCGTGCGTGTGATCATTGCTTGTACAGCCCTCTCGCAGTGTCCGGAGCAAGTATGGTGGGTCTGACACACCGGTGTCAATGTGTTCTTTTTTCCATTTCCAGGAGTGTATGTGAATGCTTTCACTATTTCTAGAAATTTAGTTTTCAGACAGGTCTTAACTTGTACTGGATATTTTCTATAGTTTCGTTTTTTCATTGAATATGTCTGTGATCTATTTCTCGGATATAATTTATGAACTGTGTACAGAAAGCTGCAGGCCATCCTCTGAAGATATTAAAATAACTGAATTACTCATAAAAGTAAAGCATCTAGCTTTTTGTTACCTTTGATTTGAATGACGCCGTGTGGTATTTGCCTCTACTTTTGGATGATTTTATTCACATAAATAACGAAGAAGAGTGCTGAAAGGCCGCATGCCTGTCTTACATGTATTCTGCCCCACAGTAATCATTTGTTCTCTTTCTCGACGCAGATTAAATTTATTCTGTACGTTTTGTATATACAGGGCGTCATCCTCTAAAATCTTCGATGTTTTTCGATGAACAGGAGAAAAATAAACTGCAGTTGGAAACCCTTGTCCGAAGCTGTAATCGAAAGACACAACGCATCAAAACCAAAGAGGACAAGGCCTGTTAGCGCAGCAGCTAGGTACATCTTCTCCACAGTCGACTGTGACAATCAGCCGCGATCACGCAATAACAAACATCATCACGTGACGTCCCGTCTACGGTCCGTCGGTGTACAAAGCTACGTTTGCTGTCGAAGGTGTGGTACGCGCTAGCATCTATAGCTTTGATGCTCCGTAGCGTCGTTGGATGACGTTGCCGGACACAGATTCCTATCGTTGATTTCTTCCTCAACAAACCTCTACAGTCCCACAAAGTTTGTTACAAAATTTATGGGACATGATTTAATATCGATAAGTTGATGGGAACATGATTATCTGCCAGAATCTGTAATAATTTATGTCTGTTGACTTTATAAAAAGCTTTTCTTGAAGCTGACGGAGGCAGTATGTGTTTCTATATTGAATTCTCTATTTTTCTATTAGCAATTTCAATGAAAAAAGGCATCATAGCATGAGCTTCTTTTCTAAAGCCATTTTGCTCCTCTCCCTTGATGGATTCACAATGGCTGTACAATTAATTTTTAGATGATGCACAACAAGTTCTCATTTGCTGCCTCACATTCAAACAAAATTCCAAGCATTCGATGATATCGTCCAAAGAACAACATCCGATTACCTGGATTACGTTCTGAGAACATATAAGAGGGAACCTTGCAGTTCGCGTCAGACAGTTTTAGTGCCTCACGAAGATGATGGATATCATCAAACGCTTGGAATTTAATCCGAATTCAAGGCGCCAAGTGAACTGGGAACTTCTTATGCAAGGACTCCATCGCGAAAAACATCGTAGACATATTTTTGATGGTTTTCTCAAAAGTTTCACACGCCGAATTCCACAAGCTTATTCCTCGGTAGTTACAACAATTTTCAGGTCTGCTTTTTTAAAGATAGGAATAACAATAAACGTGTCAAAGGAAAATGGCCGGCCGCTGTGGAAGAGCGGTTCCAGGCGCTTCAACCTGGAGCCGTGCGACCGCTGCGGTCGCAGGTTCGAATCCTGCCTCGGGCATGGATGTGTGTGATGTTCTTAGGTTGGTTACGTTTAATTAGTTCTAAGTTCTAGGGGACTCAAGACCTCAGATGTTAAGTCCCATAGTGCTCGGAGCCACATGAACCACTTGAATCAAAGAAAAATGTCACCATATAGAGGGTGATAACTGTTTTTGGATCTTATGTTGGTAAAATTTTCAAGGTACAACTCTGTTAAATTGCTTATAACTTTACAAACAAAAAAATAAGTCCCTGAGTCGCAGGACACGAAAACCGGTTTCCTTCTCTGTACCTATCCTGAAAGAGCTCACTCTGTTTCAGATTATGTCGCTGACATTAAAATTTGCTATTCCGTACTGTGTCTCTAATGATACCGTTTTCAACTGTAAATTAAATTCTGGACAGCTTTCCTGACTTCGTTTCTCGGTGAATAACATTCATTAAAACATTGACAAAAGTCTGACAGACATATCGATCGAGATTCGTGAAATAAAGTACCACAGTGAACTGCTCGGTCAGAAAATGTGTTTTTACTATTTGCAAAATTCTCTGCTTTCACAGAAGGTTATCATTAGCGTACACTAGAGACAAATGTTAACACACACACACACACACACACACACACACACACACACAAAAGGGGGGCGCGTGCGCTCGCGCAGCTGGGCGTCCCTCTTGCAACTTCACCAGACGTCGGCATATTGCGCTTGCTGTAATAAGAGGATTGCTGTTCATCAAACCGGCAACAACGTTTCTGGAATCATATCTGACGGGAAGACGGACTCGACGTAGTAAAGTTATCGTGGACCGCGTGTCGTTGGCTTAGGCTGCACAAATCAACTACCGAAGGCCCTGCCTACAGGCGCTGGGCAGCCTGCTCCAGTCTTATCGTCCCACAGAGTAAAGAATTCACAATTTATGCCAACATGATTCTACTTTGATTTTGCTTATTGTACTTTCTTAGGGCATTTTCGTGGTTTTTCTAAAAAGGGAAAAGCATACATTTGCAACACACGGCCCTAACATGTACAGCGCGATTATAATTACAGTCCCCACTTCAAAACGCTGTAAAAAACAAACACTGCTCATAATGATGTCAAATCTGAAAGGAATATTATCGAAGAACGGGAAACGTTATGGAGAAAAGATATTACAAATTTTATCACTAGACGGCGCTATAAGCGACAGAATATGCAAAATAAAAGTCACCGGGTTCCTCTCTTTGTGTCTGAGATATTCGAAGCAGACAGGCAGCAGACCGCTCCATTAGCACCATCAACAGAGCAGGCTCTGCTAACGGCATATTACGCCTTCCACCTTGCTGGCAACGGGTTCTACACAACGCTGGTGACTACTTTGAAGGACAGTAACAGGTGCAACAATGTAACTCTTTCGTATCGGTTGTGAATAAATAGTTGCCACTATTTAAGTTCCAACTAAATGAAATTCTTTCATGTTAGAGTAAAAATATGTTCTAAATATAAATCTATCAAGAATATATCTTCCTTTACCTTAGCTTTTGTTTTAACCCTTCACTCACTTATACTATCAGAGACCCCCATGTTTAAACTGAGACTTAAGGCGTAATTCATTTGAAAAATTTGATTTCAGTCATATAACATTTATTTTTACAATTATTTATGTGCTGTTCAAACACTCCTTGTTGATTTTATTCTACTAAATAAAGACTGTAGTATTTTACTTTTTACCAGAAAAAATCATATACTTTAGTTCGATTTATTAAATAGTACGCATAAATAAAGTGTTAAGGAACTGAATTTTACATTCTGAAAAATTATAGTACCTCTGTAGCAAGTAAATTTTTTACATGAAACTAAATTTCAGGTTTGGAATTTACACGTAAAAACTAAACTCTAAAAATAAAGAAGTCTGCAAAATTGATATTCAGTGCTGGGATATACATTTTTCCTTACCCCCACTCAGAACACATTTGAAATTACCCACCACTGCGCCCAAGTTCGGACCCTGAATCATCCTGTTGTTTCCTAGCAGAATAGTTATAGCTGGCTATTGCAAGATCATCATTTTTTCGTCTATTTCTTGATCTATATAATTGACATCTTCCTCTACTCAGCGATTAACATTTTTATCAAACTTGGATCGTTATAACTGACACATTCCAACGAACACATTTTGTACTTTACTAAAGAAAACCGGTACATACAATGATGCTCATAAATTAAGGATAATGCTGATGCATGGTGAAACAACGCTCTAGTGGGAGGTTTGAGGTTTTAAAGCACCTCGGGGTATGACCATGCGGTGCATTTGACCTGCGGTCGTCGCACGATGGCGCTGGCAGCAGTCCACATACGCAGAGGTGTGCTGGTGCATGATAGAGCACGGTGCAGCGAGTTAAGTGTGCAGACGTTTTCAGACGTGCTAATGATGTCTGTGTGTTGAAAATGGCTCAAAGAACACATACTGATGACGTTATGAGGGGTAAGAATACTAGGGTGCCTGGAGGCTGGTCAAACACAGCAGGTCGTAGCACAGACCCTCTTTGTCCACAAAGTGTGATCTCAAGATTATGGCAACCATTCCAGCAGACAGGAAACGTGTCCAGGCCCTACAGTACAGGACGCCCACAGTGTACAACACAACAAGAAGACCAATATCAAACCATCAGTGCCCGCAGACGGCCACAGAGTACTGCAGGTAGCCTTACTCGGGACCTTACCACAGCCACTGGAACAACTGTCTCCAGACACACAGTCTACAGACGACTGAACAGACATGGTTTATTCGCCCGGAGACCTGTAAGGTGCATTTCCCTGAAACCTGGTCACAGGAGAGCCCGTAAAGTCTAGTGTCAAGAACACAGTACATGGTCATTTGAGCAGTGGTCCCAGGTTATGTTTACGGACGAGTCCAGGTATAGTCTGGAGCGTGATTCTCGCCACGGGTTTTCATCTGGCGTGAATCAGGAACCAGATACCAACCCCTTAATGTCCTTGAAAGGGACCTGTATGGAGTTCGTGGTTTGATGGTGTGGGGTGGGATTATGATTGGTGCACGTACACCCCTGCATCTCTTTGACAGAGGAACTGTAACAGGTCAGGTGTATCGGGACGTCACTTTGCACCAGTAAGTCCGCCTTTTCAGGGGTGCAACGGGTCACACTTTCCTCCTGATGGATGACAACGCACGGCACTACCGAGCTGCGATCTTGGAGGAGTACCTTGAAACAGAAGATATCGGGCGAATGGAGTGGCCTGCCTGTTCTCCAGACCTAAACCCCATAGAGCACGTCTGGGATGCTCTCGGGTGACGTATCGCTGCACGTCTTCAAACCCCTACGACACTTCAGGAGCTCCGACAGGCACTGGTGTAGGAATGGGAGGCTGCTCGACCACCTGATCCAGAGTATGCCAACCCTTTGTGCGACCTGTGTACGTGTGCATAGTGATCATACCCCATATTGATGTCGGGGTACATGCGCGGGAAACAGTGGCGTTTTGTAGCACATGTGTTTCGAGACGGTTTTCTCAACTTATCACCAATATCGTGGAATTGCAGATCTGTGTCGTGTGTGTTCCCTATGTGCCTATGCTATTAGCGCCAGTTTTTTTGTAGTGCCACGTTGTGTGGCACCCCATTCTGCTATTATCCTTAATTTATGAGCATGAGTGTAGTTCATGAGGAGCGGTCTAGGAAACCCCAACACGTGTTAACAAAATGCATTCGACAGTAAAATATTGTAGGGTTAGTAATTTAGGACGGTTAAGGGAGTGGAACGATGGGGGTCGGGGGGGGGGGGGGGGTATAGTAATATAACCCCAGAATTGACAATACAGAGGTAGTTCCAAAATTTCCGCGGCGTCTGATAGGCCACAAATCGTGGATTAGGGGTTAATCCAATTGTCTGTCAAAATATTCAAGCAACATTTCTTGGATTCAGCTCGGTGTGCCGAGAGTATGTTTGATTATAAATACATAAAGGGTCGTATGGATAGGATGGGCAACAATAGGCTACTGTTTGCTGATGATGTTCTAATGTTCGGGGAATGTCGCCGTTGAGTGACTGTGGGAGGATACAGGAGAATTTCTGATTGGTGTGATAAACGGCATCTTGCCCTAAAAGCAGAAAAATATAAGTTAATTTAAATTAGTAGGAAAAACAATCCTGTAATGTACGAATACAATATTAATGGCATGCTATCTAACATAGTCACGTCGACTGTCTATGTACACGTAACGCTGCAAAGCAGTATGAAGTGGAACGAGCACTTAAGAACAGTGGTAACGAAGAAGAATGGTGAACATCAGTTTATTCGGAGAAATTAAGGAAATTGTGGCTCATTATAAAGGAAACAGCACATAGAACACCAGTGCAAGTCATTCTTAAGTACTACTCGAGGGTTCGGCAAAAGACATAAAAGTATGCTACTAGATTTGTTACTGGTAGGTTCGATTAACACGTGAGAATCAAGGAGATATTTCGTGAAAACAAATGGTAATCGCTGGAGCGAATACAAAGTTCTGTTCATGAAGCACTATTGAGGAAATTTACATAACCGGCATTTGAGGCCGACCATAGAATATTCCTCTGCTGCCAGTGCACGTTCCTCGTAAAGACCACGAAGGCAAGGTAGGAGAAACTTCGGCTCGTACAGAGGCACATAGACAGTCTTTTCTCCCTCGCTCCATTCGTGAGAACAACAGGAAAGGGAATGAGTAGCGATGGTATAAGGTATCCTCCAGCACGTACGTATGGATGTAGATGGCCTGACGAGGATTGGAACTCAGGACTCCTATGTCACCTCTCTCGCTAGCATTGTTGCAGTGTGGAACAGTAGATTAACATCGCCAAGTGCGACCGTCGGCCATCTGCGCGCCGGTGGGCGGTTTCGGACAGTGCCAGCGGCGCGGCGTGACGTCATAAATACTGTGGAGGACGCTGGCGCGCACGTGCTCCAAATAATAAACAGCGGCGCGGGCCGGGCGTAGCCGTGAAATACGGTCCGATGACCGCTGCCACTGCTGCCGTCCTGTCCGGTAATGGAGTTGCCCCAGCAGGCGGACGTCACGACGCTCGTATTTAACGCCACGGCGCGGAAGCGGCGCTGCGGACGGGCTCCTTCTGTTTCCGCCCTCGCAATTAATAGCCACCATTTCTTTTTTCGTTTGCTGCGATATTATCTGTCCAGTATAGTACTGGATCGTAAACACTAGATTCAGGCAAAAGCCAAACTCAGCAGCCTAAAAGTCTGTCCAAGTGCAATGCCCGTGCCTGCTACCCTATCAACTGTACGTCATGTCCTGGACAATTTTGCCTACCGGTTTTTCGGAAGCAATCCCGTAATGCATGAGGTTCATTCAAATGAAACCTGGTCAGTGCGTCTACCTTTACCTTACACACATAAGGTGGCAGTAACTGTGGGTTTGGTGGTAGAGTGAGTGACGCGTGCGCACCGTTTGATGTTGCACAGCGCCAGTGTGGTTTCACGCCGAAGAGAAAGTGGTCACTCAAGTCATCGCCCACTACCGAATATGCAGACGAGTAAGCAGGAACAACGAGGAGTGCTTAGATTTTTGGCGGCGGAGGGAGTTGGAGACCGTGAAATGTATCGACGGATGAAGGCTGTTTACGGTGAATACAGTCTGAGTCGTTCATGTGTTGTGGAATGGCGCAAACGGTTCCTTGAGGGCCGTGAGTCACTGGAAAAGAATGCTCGTCCTGGACAGGCTCATCGTGTCATCACACCGCAAATGCTTGCGGAAGTGAATGCTTTAATCTTGGACAACAGTAGAATCACCGTGGATGAGGTCCATCGGTTACTGGGAACCGCCCACACCATAATGCGTGAACATTTGAACTATCGAAAAATCTGTGCGCAGTGGGTTCTCCGCCAACTGATCGCAGAACAGCGCAATAGTCGAATGGCGCTGTCTTTGAGTCATCTGCAATGTTATCATGAGGAGGAATACGGCTTTCTGTCGCGTATTGTCACAGGTGACGAAACATGGTGTCACCGTTTTGAACCAGAAAGCAAGGGTCAGAGCAAGCAGTGGAAACACCTCCAAAGAAATCAAAGGCCGTGCACACCAGTTATGGTACATGATGTCCTCCTTTTTTTTTTATCACAAGGGCCCACTGCTTGTCGAGTTCCTGGAATGGGGAACCACCATCAATGCCCAGTCACTTTACAGAACCTTACACGAGCCATCAAGTCGAAACGCCGAGGCATGTTATCCAATTGCGTTATCCTCCTGCACGATAATGCCCGCCCACACACGGCCAATGTGGTGAAGACGACATTGCAGCAGTTTCGATGGAAAACGCTGGAACATCCACAGTAGAGTCCCGACCTTTCACCGTGTGACTTTGATGTGTTTGGACTTCTAAAACAAGCTATTCGCGGACATCGATTCGCAACGTACGACGAAGTGTGTGACTTGGTCCAGGTCTGGATCCGACAGCAGCCTACTAGCTCCTTCAAGGATGGAATCGACCGGATAGTGACGCAATGGAATAAATGTGCGAACAGTTTTGGCGACTATTTTTGAGTATGTGTGCTGCGTATAGCTGCATTTTTGAGTTAATAAAATCGTTACCGTTAATTTACACATGTGATCGGGTTTCATTTGAATTCCCCTTAAAAATCATGCTGCAAAGCCCCATTAGACTGGAATGATTAATCGACACCAAGAAGTGTAGTACAAAACACTACAACTGATGTTCGGTATGTGATTAATATAATTTACTCTTTTATTCGAATTTGCATGGCTTACAAAAATTGGAGGACGTTGAAAGCAAATTGGGACTAGGCGACGGAGCCACAGAGTCACATAGGCCATCACTCTTGGGGGTGGTTCACGGAACGCAGCCCCAGGAGACGCATAGGTCAGTGGCTGGCAGACTACTGGACAGTCTTTGCTAGTGCCACCATTGGGCACCTGAAGCACCGCACGCAAACGCGGATGAGTCTCTCTGTGATGTAAAGCTCCCAGCCATGACCTCTTTCACAACCCAGAAGTGGAATGAAAAGGAATGCCGTTTCTAGCTAACAAGCACTGTTGTGCATAGAAGCAGAAAGCTGTATTGTCCCCAGGAAGTGCCGGATGCTACATACATGCTATCTCGAAAATGGTGTGGAAACCAGCAGTTTTGGAATGCTTCAGAGTTTTGAGTCGCATCTGGACGTTGACTTCACAACAACCAAAATGTTAGAGAGAGGAACTCGACTATTCCGATGAGGACCCACCTCACTGGCCAAACAGAGAGATGGGAAGGGAGTGAGATGCCTTTTTTCAGTGTTAAGTGGTTGGACACATGTTACTGGTTAACCGCTTAGAGAACAGCTCAAGGAAGAAGAGTAGCGTTTCGAACGAACAGTTTTACTGGTTGGCCAAGCCAATCCGAACGGAGTAAAGAGCGATAATGAGGAATTGCGAGTTTTCTTGTTAGCGAGCACTTGGCACTTGGTACTCCCTCTTTCTTCTCGTTCACTGACTGCCGTAATCGCTTCACTTCAGAGAGTCTTGATTGCCAGGGTCCACCGCCAGAGCGCCAGAGCATATGTACTGAGGGACTTTAGAGAGATTTCCGTCTGATTCACACTTGGAAAGGGTCGTTGGCGTACTGCCAAAGTGCTGCCACTTCAACTTCCACCCACAGTTTGCTATGGCGAGAGTCAGCCGCAACGGCAAGACGATGTATAGAGACATTAAAGCCATTTTATGGAATTTTAACTTCAACATTCACTTTAATGACTTCCATTAAGATTTAATGACCAGTTTGCTTTCAACTCCAACCACAGTTTCAACGCATTCCCTTCTTTAGTAGTATCTGTCTTTTTTACTAACATCATGACCACGGTAAGACTTCGTATGTCCAACTGTTTCATTTACATTACTATTAGAATCTTATCCCGCACCCTTTTATCAGATTTTTACAAGAACAATATTGTCATTGCTTGTCAAACGTTTTTTGTAACAGAATACACAGAATAAAAAGCGATACTTCTTTCATTTAGCAATCATTTAATTCCTAATTTATTATTGTGGAAAGTGATTAACTTAAGTCAGATACAAGGCCCAATTTCCACATCTCCAACTTCAAATCCCACAACCTTAACTCAGAAACCCCAAATCTGCAATTAAGGCAAGTAGCATAAGGCGTTCTCCAGGGTTCAGTGTTCGCTCCTCCACTCTCATTGTTGCACGTCAATGACTGTCATCAACTTTGTCCCACTTTAAATGCCACATGTATTCTGATGACCTCCAGTTATATCCAAGTACATTACCAATCAAGTTGAAGAAGAACGCCCTAGGGTAGTGCAGTTGGGTAACGCCCTCGAATTTGGAGGGTTGAATACGCTATTTCCAAGGCACAAATGAAAGGAGACACCGCTTTCTCTTTAACATTGTTCCAGTAGCTGGAAATGTACAGTTGGTTGAATTGCCATCCTTGGTGATCTCTCGTTTCATTTGTACCTTTGGAATGAAGAGTTGTTCACCTAACGAACGTTCGGGAGCTGTCGACGATGTTAGATGGTTGCACTATCTCAAGTTACTTGAACTTTCGCTACGCCAGAGAAGATAAAATATCAAGACGAAGGCAGAAGTTGACAAAGTCAATGCTGAGTTATGGGAATTAGCAAAGTGGACACAGGCCACACAGTTAAATCTCAGGCCACGAAAACCGAAGCAATCCTGTTTGGTCATTCTAGACTCATTCGCCCGAAACATCAGAAATCCATACCATCTTCAATCTTAAGCTGGATAATTATAAATTTCTCTCCCTTAGGAGGTAATGTAGGCGTAATAATAGACGAAAAATCTTAACTGGGTTTAGCACGTGGTACAATGTGTAGAAAGGCGTTGACACCTCTCCATACCCTACAAATGTCATACTTCCAGTTATAGATTACAGGAAAGCTCACGGAGCCTGCATACGAATGTGGCATTTGTGATCTCGATTATATTTCTCAGTCTATTATGGCAAGCTATCCCAGCTACGTGCCGAAAGTGCAGAGATCTAGACACATTGTCTGTACTACCCGCTTCTGAACCTATACAGACCCTCGTATCTCTCCTCGACCTTAACACATTTTTTTCTGAATAACCCAGCAGAAACACTTGTTCCCGTCACTCCGAAATCCTTTCTTTCCCACTCTGCCACTCAGGCGCTTTCTCTTAAAGACTGCTAAAAAAATGTCTGTCTTTGTTTCGTGCACATCCCTTATCCCATAACCAACAAGTACCCTTCTTAGCAGCCAGACCTTCGTTTTTCAATGGCCAAATCTAGTGCAGTCCATCCAGACTTCTTTTGCTCAGTACTTGCTGTGTTAGAAAATCAATTTTGTTTACCCACAAATACAATTTTTATCTGCTAGTACCAAAATTATTATTATTATTATTATTATTATTATTACCAGCAGCAGCATTAATCCGTCTACAGGCCCTGGCGGGCCCATTGGTGCCGACCGATCACCGTGTTATCCTCCGCAAATGGCGTCATTGGATGCCCAGATGAAGGGAGTGGAGTCAAACAGCGCTCTTCGGGCCATTCTCAGTTTTAGCGACCCGCTGTCGCTAATATTCGGTCAAGTAGTTCTTCAACTGCCTTCACAAGGCTGAATGGACCCCACATCAGTCTTATCACCATGGAAAAATCCCTGGCAGAACCGGGAATCGAACCGTGGTCCTCCATGTGGCAGTCAGCCGAGCTGAACACTCAGCTACAGAGACGCACATTACTGGTAGTAATGCTAGCGTTGATGCTATTAGTTGTTAATGTGTACTGTTACTCACATTGTCATTAGATACAGTCAGACCTTGTTTCAAACATGTTTAATTATACTACTAACATTTTATTAGTATTTATGACATTAAAATTATCATTTGTTCAGCAACTAAGTTGTTAATAACTGTCACATGTATCTAGGCAACTGTTTGCAACGATGCTACTAAACCAGTATGATAGTGGTTGGTGTACAATCGAACCGAGCAACAGCTCAACATAGATAGGGCCCGAAGGTCCTAATTTGAGCAGGTTAAACCAATGAATAAATAGATAAATCCATATATAGGCCTATAAATAAAAGACATTAGCTGAATTATAGCTCTCTGCCAAACTGGCTGCCATTGGGCTGATTTTAAAAAATCCCTTAATTTTGCTGTGAAGCCGTTGTTGTATGACTGTGTGACCACTACGTTCTTTCAGTGCTAAGTGGTATGCTACATCACTGCTGTTCAAGTTATACTTGGCGTCAAATCTTTCAACTGTGAAGCCAAATAATAAGGCCAATCCCTACATACACTGTGTTTTGAGAAGGGTGCAACACCAAGAAGGAAGTACCCGAATAGCGCCACACTTGGTGGAAGTGGCGACGGGTGTGCAAGCAATTCGTGATACGATGGGGCACACGGAGGCCGAGCAGAGAGCCCTCTCGTGTCGGTCCGACAGGGTGGGTGTTGCGCCTAGTGTAGTCAGTGCAGGGGTGTCACACAAGGTGGAAACAATAAAGTGAGGGCCAGTACGCCTCGTCGACGTCAAAGGGAGACATGTCGCCATGTGAACGAGTTAGAACGGAGCAGAATGATCGGTCTCCGGGAAACGGTGTTGTACCGTGACATTTCGGCTCGCACAGGGCATGCTGCTACGACAGTGATGCGTTTGTGGAAGCAGTGGATAGAGGAAGGTCGTAAGCAGTGACCACGGAACATGACCACAACACAGGATGACCGTCATCTTGTCCGCATGACCATTACGGACCGTACAGCGTCATCGCGTCATCCACAGTGTTTGCTCGTCGCCGCAGCACTGCAACAGGTGTGAACTTGTCCGCATCGACAGTTCGTGACCATCTGCTGCAGGATGGACTGGTTGCACGCATGCCATTACGTCGGCTTCCACTGTCCAGAAACCACAAGCTCCACCGACTGCAATGGGCACGTGAACACTGTCACTGGGGTGCTGAGTGGCAACATGTTATCTTTTCGGATGAGTCCCGCTTCAACGTGTCCTACAGTGATGGCCTCATACGTGTCCGGCGGTACCGTGGTGAGCGCAACCTGGAGGGCTGCATTGTGGAGCGGCATAGCCGACAAACACCAGGTGTGATGGTTTGGGGCGCCATTGGTTAGAACAACCGATCTCGCCTCGTACCTATTGCGAGCACTGTGAACAGCAACCGGTGCGTAACGGAGGTTGTGGAGCCTGAGGTACTCCTCCTGCTTGAGGCACCTCCACAGGCCACATTTCAACAGGACAATGCCCGGCTACATATTGCGAGGAATGTACAGGCCTTCTTCGAAGAGCGACGGGTACCACTGCTTCCCTGGCCTGCACGTTCGCCAGATATGTCGCCCATCGAACATGTCTGGGATATGGTTGGTCGGAACCTGGTGCGTCACGGTTCTACAGTTACTGGTGTCACGGATTTGTGGGCTCGGATACAACCTGCGTGGAGGGACATCACTCAGGAACGTATTCAGAACCGTACTGACTCAGTGCCACAGCGTATAGCAGCTCTAATTGCAGCGCATGGTGACCACACGACATACTGAATAGTAGGGCTCAAAGGACATGTACAGATTTGAAAAGATAATCATTTGTTACTTGGCATGTACCTAACCTGTGGTATTAAATAAACTGAATTCATGCGTTTCCTTCTTGGTGTTGCAATTTCCACAAACGGTAGTGTATTTTCCTTGGACGCTAACACAAGTAAGTCATTGATCGGTTACTGCACAAAATCATTTCAAAATCGCTTTACCGCCGGACTTCCGAAAATATTCAGAGCTAAAGTAGCAAGCCACTCATCAGAGACAAGGGTATCGTCAGGCGTGCCCCAGGGAAGTGTGACTGGACCGCTGTGTCTTCTATATACAAAAATGATTTGGCAGACAGGGAGGGCAACAATCTGCGGTTGTCTGCTGATGATGTCGAAGTTGAGTGACTGTAGAAAGATACAAGAAGACCTAGAAAAAATTTCCATTTGGTGTGATGAATGGCAGCTAGCTCTAAATGTGGAGAAATTTAAGTTAATGCGGATGAATGGGAAGAACAGACCTGTAAGTTCGGATGCTATGTCACTAGGTCCTGCTTGACAGAGTCGTTTAAATTTCTGGGCGTAACGTTGCTAAATCATACGAAATGGAACAAGCATGCGGGAACTGTGGTAGGGAAGGAAAATGGTCGTCTTCGGTTTATTGGGAAAATCTTAGCAAAGAGTGGTTAACCTGTAAAGGAGACCGCATGTAGGAAGCTGGCACGACCTATTCTTGCGTACTGCTCAAGTGTTTTTTTGGTCCGTACCAGGTTGGATTGAAGATGGTGCGTGCCTCCGCTCTGTTGTCACGCCTGGAGTAACGTCCGTGGCGGAAGACGCAAGTCAATTGTCTGCAGTGGGCGTTGCCTCCACTAGCCGCCAAATCGAGCGTAGCGGAAGAGGCAGATTCGTCACCAGCAATGGGCGTCACTGCAGCTGACTACCAAATCGAGAACGCGATGAAGCGGACGCATCGGCGCGCAGAACGAATGCAGAGAAACGAAACGGTTTGATAGACCTACGAGGACATTGCGACCATTTGCTTGAATATACGGTTATTGATATCACGTTCAAGTAGCTTGTTTAAAAAAAAAATTCCTTTAGACCAGCGTACTTGTTGAAAGTCGCAATGGGCTTATGGGCTTTTCCCTAATATCTCCTCTTGTGATTTTTAAACTGAGTATTCCTATTACAAGTTGAAAAATAGTGACAAACATAATATTAACTAACTATTAATCATCACTATTCCTTCGCTCTCAATCCTTCTACGAAGCCCATATTCCCCAGTAACTCTTTCCTCTGCTCGTGTCTGGAACTACGGCTGCAGAAAGTTCGTAAAAGTGTCCAAACCCTATGTAATGCCGGCCTGCGTGGCCGAGCGGTTCTAGGCGCTACAATCTGGAACCGCGCGACCGCTACGGTCGCAGGCTCGAATCCTGCCTCGGGCATGGATGTGTGTGATGTCCTTAGGTTAGTTAGGTTTAAGTAGTTCTAAGTTCTAGGGGACTGATGACCACCGCAGTAGTCAAGTCCCATAGTGCTCAGAGCCATTTGAACCATTTGAACCCTATGTAATGTGGAAGTGACCACTAGATGTCACGGGATGCGGGCTCGGCGGTATAAAAAAAGATGGCTAGAGAAAGAGGGACTGTTCTGGAAAGCTAAGTGCCTTCGACCGTAGATTAGTCAGTAGATGTCACTGAATAGCAGATGTAGCTCATTGTTCAGGAACATTTCCGTCCTTCCAAAGGTGCCCAAGTCTGAGTGTGAAACGGAAGCACGAAGGAATAACCAAGACCAGACACACCTAATGAAGTTAAGTACAGCGACTACAGAGCATTCAAAATGTTCAAATGTGTGTGAATTCCTAAGGACCAAACTGGTGAGATTGTTGGTCCCTAGGCTTGCATACTACTTAAAGTAACTTATGCTAAGAACAACACACACACCCATGCCCGATTGACTCGAACCTCCGGCGAGAGGGACGTGGCACCTCGAACAGCGCGACGACTCCGCGCGACCACAGAGCACGGCATGGCTGTAAAAAGTCGCATGAAGTGAGCGGAAGGAATACCTTGTGATTTAGAAAATGCTGCAAGCTGCACGGGTAGCCCAATGGCTGTGAGTATGGACTTAAAAACCACGATATACAACGTTCAACAAGCTTTTTTTAAACGACACATTCCAGTAATCAATACAAAATGCAAATCGACAAATCGACGCTTGATGTGGTGTAAAACGCGCCGTCTTTCAATAGGGGAAGAGTGGAAACGAGCGGCTCACAGTGATGGATCACGCTATTCACTGTGGAAATCCGATGGAAGGGTCTAAGTTAGGCCAAACCCTGGAGAACATCACCGGCCATCACTTTTCTGCCATCTGCGAAATAAGGAGAAGGTGATGTTATAATATTGATCTGTTTTTCTAACTTCAGAATCTGATAAATTGCAAACGATATGAACACATTTTACAGCATTTTATGCTCTGCACAGGAGAGGGACAGCTAGCAGACAATAGTTTGTGTGGTGTCACCGCCAGACACCACACTTGCTAGGTGGTAGCTTAAATCGGCCACGGTCCATTTAGTACATGTCGGACCCGCGTGTCGCCACTGTGTGATCGCAGACCACAAGGCAGGTCGCGGAATACGGAATAGCACTCGCCCCAGTTGTACGACGACTTTGCTAGCGACTACACTGACGAAGCCTTCTCTCAATTTGCCGAGAGACAGAATAGCCTTCAGCTAAGTCCATGGCTACGACCTAGCAAGGCGCCATTAGCCTTACATAGTTTGATAGTTATCGTATGAAATGTCTCATCAAGAATGCTGTGATTCACATCAAAGAATAAAAGATAAGTATTCGAGGAGCTGCATACTTTTCTTATGAGAATTCACTACTTATCCTGTTCCAGAATTCACGCCCGTCTGCGTTAGATAGCGTGCATTTCGGCCGCCTCTATCTACAAGGTGTTGGCACATTTACCAACACATCAGTTTGTATCAGCATGGAAGTGCACACTGTCCCACAGCAACAACTGTGAGGCAGCGGTTTGTGGAAAACATCATTCCTGAAATGGACTGTTCTGCTCAGGGTTCCAACCTGAACCAAATGCAATATCTCTGGAATAACTTTAACGCCGACTTCGCTCCAGACCGCAGCTCCAAACAACTTTTCCTGGTTCGGCTCTTTAGGAAGACTGGCCTGCCATTGCTCCATAGACATTCACATACCTCACGGAAAGTGTCTCCAGCAGAGTCGAGCCACTGTAAAGGTGAAGGGTGGTCACAACCAATATTAATGTCCACTATTGAGGGACACAGCTCTGGCCTCCACGATTGCCAAGATGGCGTGGAGTGCCGTGATGAAGATCTGTACAAAGCCAAAAAGGTGCTAGTAAGACAGTGTATACAGAATACAAATTTATTATTCATGGATAGACAGTTATCTTCTTTTGCATCTGCTAGTGGATGGGCGAAGAGAAGTGCACTAGCCACGCTGGTACGAGCTGACGCTTGCACGTCTCGCAGTCTCACCCACTGTGAAAACATAGTGCACACGTAGCGGGCTGTTGTGAAACAGCAGGTTGCTGACTGGATGCGGTGTGGATGTTGCTCGCACGCCCTAATGGCCAGCAGTACGGCCAGGACACTGTCGTTGATACCGTAGGCGGCACCCAAAAGGTGCTTACAACAGCTGTACATGAGGCAGCTGTAGACATGCAAAGTTACTTCATGCCAATCTCAGTGAGGGAACGACCAGCAACACTGGTGTCTGCTCATAGAAACAGGTCAGTGGGAGGCAGATATTGTGCTCCTCTGGGATGATGGTAGCTTAGCAACTCAGAAGGTACCATCAGCCAGGGCTCCAGGGCCTGTTGGTAGGAGGCACCAAAGTATTCTCATCACCGATGGTGAAGACGAGGGGGCAGCAACCCACAGCAGAAATGTCCTTCGTGCTAGGCAGGGTGTTGCATCGTAGACTGAAGTATTTTACGAGGTTCTTGGATAGAAAGTAACTGGTCCCACACTGAGGCTTGTTAGCTGCAAACTGGCGTTTGGATGTAAAACTGTCTGTATCGGTCAGTATATGCAAATGATGTTAATGTGCCACAAAATGTTGAACCAAGGGCAACGACGGGTAAAATATTTATTGAAGTCCTAGTAGACTCGCACTACCAGGTTTGCAACATTGGATCTTTTGGTGCGTCTATTGCTGTAACATGTAGTTATTGTAGTTTACTATTGACAAGATGTAATGGTTTACGCCGACCCACAATATCCTCATCAGTTGTGAAAATTAAAACTTTGCATGAGAACCTTTGGTGTGTGCCGCACCGGCAGGAAACCCTTAAAACGAAAAGCGTTGAATGTCAAATGTGCAGATGCCCTTTGCAAAAAAGAGCGTTATATTTACAAGTTACAACAGTAATGCTGTTGTTTTCATATGGCATCTTCGCATTTGGTATTCAATAGTATTGTTTTTAGGGATTCCTACTGGTACGACACACACCAAAGGAGGTCAGGCAAGTTTCAATTCCCGCAATTTCTGGGGACATTGAGAGTCGGCATCCATATTATCAATTGTAAACAGCAGTAGCTCCAGGCAACAGCAATAGATGCAGCAGAAAATGCAAGTAAAAATGTTGCAGAGCAGGCAGTGTGAGTCTACACGGATTTCAATGTGTTGTTTGTTCATCAGTCTACTGATTGGTTTGATGCGGCCCGCCACGAATTCCTTTCCTGTGCTAACCTCTTCATCTCAGAGTAGCACTTGCAACCTACGTCCTCAATTATTTGCTTGACGTATTCCAATCTCTGTCTTCCTCTACAGTTTTTGCCCTCTACTGCTCCCTCTAGTACCATGGAAGTCATTCCCTCATGTCTTAGCAGATTTCCTACCATCCTGTCCCTTCTCCTTATCAGTGTTTTCCACATATTCCTTTCCTCTCCGATTCTGCGTAGAACCTCCTCATTCCTTACCTTATCAGTCCACCTAATTTTCAACATTCGTCTATAGCACCACATCTCAAATGATTCGATTCTCTTCTGTTCCGGTTTTCCCACAGTCCATGTTTCACTACCATACAATGCTGTACTCCAGACGTACATCCTCAGAAATTTCTTCCTCAAATTAAGGCCGGTATTTGATATTAGTAGACTTCTCTTGGCCGGAAATGCCTTTTTTGCCATAGCGAGTCTGCTTTTGATGTCCTCCTTGCTCCGTCCGTTATTGGTTATTTTACTGCCTAGGTAGCAGAATTCCTTAACTTCATTGACTTCGTGACCATCAATCCTGATGTTAAGTTTCTCGCTGTTCTCATTTCTACTACTTCTCATTACCTTCGTCTTTCTCCGATTTACTCTCAAACCAGACTGTGTACTCATTAGACGGTTCATTCCGTTCAGCAGATCATTTAATTCTTCTTCACTTTCACTCAGGATAGCAATGTCATCAGCGAATCGTATCATTGATATCCTTTCACCTTGTATTTTAATTCCACTCCTGAACCTTTCTTTTATTTCCATCATTGCTTCCTCGATGTACAGATTGAAGAGTAGGGGCGAAAGGCTACAGCCTTGTCTTACACCCTTCTTAATACGAGCACTTCGTTCCTAATCGTCCACTCTTATTAATCCCTCTTGGTAGTTGTACATATTGTATATGACCCGTCTCTCCCTATAGCTTACCCCTACTTTTTTCAGAATCTTGAACAGCTTGCACCATTTTATATTGTCGAACGCTTTTTCCAGGTCGACAAATCCTATGAAAGTGTCTTGATTTTTCTTTAGCCTTGCTTCCATTATTAGCCGTAACGTCAGAATTGCCTCTGTCGTCCCTTTACTTTTCCTAAAGCCAAACTGATCGTCACCTAGCGCATTCTCAATTTTCTTTTCCATTCTTCTGTATATTATTCTTGTAAGCAGCTTCGATGCATGAGCTGTTAAGCTGATTGTGCGATAATTCTCGCACTTGTCAGCTCTTGCCGTCTTCGGAATTGTGTGGATGATGCTTTTCCGAAAGTCAGATGGTATGTCGCCAGACTCATATATTCTACACACCAACGTGAATAGTCGTTTTGTTGCCACTTCCCCCAATGATTTTAGAAATTCTGATGGAATGTTATCTATCCCTTCTGCCTTATTTGACCGTAAGTCCTCCAAAGCTCTTTCAAATTCCGATTCTAATACTGGGTCCCCTACCTCTTCTAAATCGACTCCTGTTTCTTCTTCTATCACATCAGACAAATCTTCCCCCTCATAGAGGCTTTCAATGCATTCTTTTCACCTATCTGCTCTCTCCTCTGCATTTAACAGTGGAATTCCCGTTGCACTCTTAATGTTACCACCGTTGCTTTTAATGTCACCAAAGGTTGTTTTGACTTTCCTGTATGCTGAGTCTGTCCTTCCGACAATCATATCTTTTTCGATGTCTTCACATTTTTCCTGCAGCCATTTCTTCTTAGCTTCGCTGCACTTCCTATTTATTTCATTCCTCAGCGACTTGTACTTCTGTATTCCTGATTTTCCCGGAACATGTTTGTACTTCCTCCTTTCATCAATCAACTGAAGTATTTCTTCTGTTACCCATGGTTTCTTCGCAGCTACCTTCTTTGTACCTATGGTTTCCTTCACAACTTCTGTTATGGCCCTTTTTAGAGATGTCCATTCCTCTTCAACTGTACTGCCTACTGCGCTATTCCTTATTGCTGTATCTATAGCGTTAGAGAACTTCAAACGTATCTCGTCATTCCTTAATACTTCCGTATCCCACTTCTTTGCGTATTGATTCTTCCTGACTAATGTCTTGAACTTCAGCCTACTCTTCATCACTACTATATTGTGATCTGAGTCTATATCTGCTCCTGGGTACGCCTTACAATCCAGTATCTGATTTCGGAATCTCTGTCTGACCATGATGTGATCTAATTGAAATCTTCCCGTATCTCCCGGCCTTTTCCAAGTATACCTCCTCCTCTTGTGATTCTTGAACAGGGTATTCGCTATTACTAGCTGAAACTTGTTACAGAACTCAATTAGTCTTTCTCCTCTTTCATTCCTTGTCCCAAGCCCATATTCTCCTGTAACCTTTTCTTCTACTCCTTCCCCTACAACTGCATTCCAGTCGCCCATGACTGTTAGATTTTCGTCCCCCTTTACATACTGCATTACCCTTTCAGTATCCTCATATACTTTCTCTATCTGTTCATCTTCAGCCTGCGACGTCGGCATGTATACCTGAACTATCGTTGTCGGTGTTGGTCTGCTGTCGATTCCGATTACAACAACCCTGTCACAGAACTGTTCACAGTAACACACCCTGTGCCCTACCTCCCTATTCATAACGAATCCTACACCTGTTATACCATTTTCTGCTGCTGTTGATATTACCCGATACTCATCTGACCAGAAATCCTTGTCTTCCTTCCACTTCACTTCACTGACCCCTACTATATCTAGATTGAGCCTTTGCATTTCCCTTTTCAGATTTTCTACTTTCCCTACCACGTTCAAGCTTCTGACATTCCATGCCCTGACTCGTAGAACGTTATCCTTTCGTTGATTATTCAATCTTTTTCTCATGGTAACCTCGCCCTTGGCAGTCCCCTCCCGGAGATCCCAATGGGGGACTATTCCGGAATCTTTTGCCAATGGAGAGATCATCATGACACTTCTTCAATTACAGGCCATATGTCCTGTGGATACACGTTACGTGTCGGATTTCAATAAAAATGGCTATAATGACAACGAGCTTTCATTCAGCTATTGTTCATCAGTTTTAACAATTCTGACAACTTGATTTGACCAACTAAAACTTCGATAAGATCGTGTGTCAACAATGACCGAATGTGACCTTGTTTTCTGACCCTAACAGCACTCTATGTCGTGTCAAAGTTTCTCAACTCTTCTCTTCAGGCTTTCAATTTGCCGACTCCTGCAGTGCCCACGTGCTGAAAAGACACTCTTGTATATGACATAAACGTTGCGTGGTTGACAAAATGATGTTACGCTCCCCTTTCCATGAGGTCATCCGCGGCTGTCGTTCCTTGCTAGTATTCCAAGTTAGATATTATGTGCTAGTCCGCCTTGGCTTCAGCTCTGGTTTTGTCGCCGGCCGGAGAAAATACACTACTGGCCATTAAAATTGCTACACCACGAAGATGACGTGCTACAGACGCGAAATTTAACCGACAGGAAGAAGATGCAGTGATATGCAAATGATTAGCTTTTCAGAGCATTCACACAAAGCTGGCGCCATGCTGACATGAGGAACGTTTCCAACCGATTTCTCATACACAAACAGCAGCTAACCGGCGTTGCCTGGTGAAACGTTGTTTTGATGCCTCGTGTAAGGAGGAGAAATGCGTACCATCACGTTTCCGCCTTAATAAAGGTCGGTTTGAAGCCTATCGCCATTGCGGTTTATCGTATCGGGACATTGCTGCTCGCGATGGTCGAGATCCAATGACTGTTAGCAGAATATGGAATCGGTGGGTTCAGGAGGGTAATATGGAACGCCGTGCTGGATCCCAACGGCCTCGTATCACTAGCAATCGAAATGACAGACATCTTACCCGCATGGGTGTAACGGATCGTGCAGCCACGTCTCGATCCCTGAGTCAACAGATGGAGACGTTAGCAAGACAACAACCATCTGCACGAACAGTTCGACGACGTTTGTAGCAGCATGGACTATCAGCTCGGAGACCATGACTGTGGTTACCCTTGGCGCTACATCACAGACAGGAGTGCCTGAGATGGTATACTCAACAACAAACCTGGACGCACGAATGGAAAAAAGTCATTTTTTCGGATGAATCCAGGTTCTGTTTACAGCATCATGATGGTCGCATCCGTGTTTGGCGACATCGCAGTGAACGCACATTGGAAGGGTGTATTCATCATCGCCATACTGGCGTATCACCCGGCGTGATGGTATAGGGTGCCATCGGTTACACGTTTCGATCACCTCTTGTTCGCACTGACGGCACTTTGAACAGTGGACGTTACATTTCAGATGTGTCACGACCCGTGACTCTACCCTTCATTCGATCTCTGCCAAATCCGACATTTCAGCAGGATAATGCACGACCGCATGTTGCAGGTCCTGTACGGGCCCTTCTGGACAAAGAAAATGTTCGACTGCTGCCCTGACCAGCTCATTCTCCAGATCTCTCACCAACTGAAAACGTCTGGTCAATGGTGGCCGAGCAACTGGCTCGTCGCAATACGCCAGTCACTACTCTTGATGAACTGTGGTATCGTGTTGAAGCTGCATGGGCAGCTGTACCTGTACACGCCATCCAAGCTCTGTTTGACTCAATTACGGCCAGAGGTGGTTGTTCTGGGTACTGATTTCTCAGGATCTATGCACCCAAATTGCGTGAAAATGTAATCACGTGCCAGTTCTAGTATAATATATTTGTCCAATGAATACCCGTTTAACATCTGCATTTCTTTTTGGTGTAGCAATTTTAATGGCTAGTAGTGTAGTAAAAAGGCTTTCAAATTCGTCGGAATATCATTCTGGGGCTCATGACGACCGATAGGTGTCCAGATACTTCTGATCTGGTTGTGTATATGCAAGCTGTGGGGCACAAACAGCTGAAGATATGCGAGTGTTTCGTGCCTGTACAAGGTTGTGTGGAGAAGAGAAGGGGCGCCGAGCGCTCCAGCAACTGGGCGAAGCGCCGGCGGCTGCGGCGGCGCGGCTGCGGGCCGGAGCGCCCGCTGGAGCGGAACGCGCACACGTGTGCGGCCTGGCCGGCCTCCCAGCGCCCCCCTGCCCTGCCCTGCCCTGCTGCTGCTCCTGCTCTCGCCCGCCCTGGTCTGGCCGCAGCCTCTGCCGTTGCGTGCAACCTGGCCCAGCCTGCGCTGCCGGTCCCGCCGATCGTAAATTAGTGTCGTTGCGCCTGCTGGAGCAGGGCGACGCGCCGCCGCACGCCGGGGGGCGGCCGCTACTGAGCGAAAATCGTGCCGACCTCGACAGGACGCGCCGTGTCTGCCGGGCAGACTGCTGGCGTCGGCAGACACAGGGGTCGCGACAAGCCGATTCCACGGAGGCGGCAAACGGGCCCCTCAATCCCGTGTTTCTGCTAAGATCATTCTCCCCAGTTGGATTTATTTTGGAAGGGAAAGGCGTCAGTGCATTACGTGTAAAGGTGTGGGTGTAATACAGAGATGGATAGACTCCAGACAAATAAGTTCTCTTAAATTCACATTAGGTGTTAAACAACATCTTTTTTTTTCAGGAATTCTGTTACTGGTCTGATCTTATATCATCCCTACTTCGACCATTGTTAGTTATTTTGCTGCCCAAATTGCGTAACCCGTCTAGCTGCTTCCACTGCTTTATTTCTTAATCTGTTGGCCTCGATTCCCCTGAATTAATTCCACCACTTTCCGTTAACCCTGTTTTAGTTTTGTTGTGTACACAATTCCGCGTAGTCAGCGCGTACACAACTTTCCCACTAAAGCGCGCCCCGCTAGCCACAACAGCGCAGGCACAGCGCTCGTCTGTCTCCGCACTACGAGATGGCGCTGCCTTAGAGACGGACCGCCGATCCGCGTATTCATATGTAACGCAGCCAATGAGATTGCTGCTAACGTAGAACATTTTCTCCTCGCGGATCACACTCATGCAGTGATACCTGAACGCGTGAGGTATTATGACGAATGTACAGACTCCGATTAGTCAGTCTGCATTTGTCTGCACCAGTATGTACCAGTCTGCATTAGCCTGTACCAGTCTATAGTCAAGTTTCAGTCTGCATCTAATAAGATTATCATATTCCTGTACATAGCCATGAAGATAAATGTATAGACACTTTCGTCAAGTATCAGAGATATATGTGAGAATAAGATTAACGTACCAAGACCAAACGAACTTCAGGTTGTCAATTTTAAACAGCATCCAGAACAAGTTAGCAATGTCTATGCTTTTTATTATTTTAATAAATGTGTGTGAAAATTAATCAAGTTCTGTTTAAAGTTGGTTACTGTCAATCTGCTACTCTAAGCGTGCAAATGGCATTTCTATCGTCTGACCTAACGGCAAAAGATAAACATGCCACGATAAGACCACGAGACATATTGCTGACACTGGTGGGGTCACGGATTTTCTCTGCCTCGTGATGACTGGGTATTGTGAGATGTCCTTAGGTTAGTTAGGTTTAAGTAGTTCTAAGTTCTAGGGGACTGATCACCATAGATGTTAAGTCCCATAGTGTTCTTAGCTATTTGAACCCTTTTTTTTCGTTAGAGCGACAAGTCAAATAATCTGATGGTGCGTGTACCGAAGGTCTTACCGTACGCACACCACAAGTTTTGTTGATGTTCTTCTAATAACCTCTTTTCAAGGCACTATCCTTCCGTTCAGCAGCTCTTCAAAGTCTTCTGCTGTCTCTGACAGAACTGCAATGTCATCAGCGAATCTTAGTTTTTTTTCTTGTATGTCTCATTGATCAGATCTTAATGACAACTGACACCTGTCGAAAGTTAATTCGGAATAAATGCGAATATTTTGGCATCAGCTGTGTTAGGTGTAGATGTACATTAAATCACATTCCGAGCTGGGCAAAAGACGATAATGTCATGGGTCGCATTCTCACTAGTGTGCTAGCATTAAGTCCTAGGGACTATACTACAGGGATGTAGACAGTGTGACATGGATGCTTGCAGCCGGCCGGAGGGGCCGAGCGGTTCTAGGAGCTACTGTCTGGAACCGCGCGACCGCTACGGTTGCAGGTTCGGATCCTGCCTCGAGCACGGATGTAGGTTAGTTAGGTTTAAGTAGTTCTAGGTTCTAGGGGACTGATGACCTCAGAAGTTAAGTCCCATAGTGCTCAGAGCCATTTTGAACGGATGCTTGGATCGTTCCGGGAGGCGTGCATCAATAGCCAAAGTAACAGTATGCCTTCGGCAGGTGGCCGGCCAGGACGTCTTGTTTGCATCCCGTACGCAGACTCGCGAGTGCGCATAATTTGTTTACTTCCTCGATTTCGTTGACATTTAGTCACTATGGCCATTTCCCACAGAAAATCGATCACCACGATCAGCTTCCAAACTGACCACGCAAGAACATGAAATCGAACGCAAATAGAACCACACCACATCGTCGGTATTCACCTCTCCATCACTACTAGCGTCACCTGCGGCAAGATGAACGATGAGACGATATGTAACGCTGTTGTGAGCAGATGTGCGAACGCTCTCAAGATCAAACGCCCCAACGCCCACATCGGAGCAGTTACCACTGACCACGCAGAACTAAGATTACGCACTCTACGACTCTTTGAACAACTGTTCAAAGTGCTGCCGGACGTAATCACGGCAGCTTTTCAATCGTGTGTGACGGTAATTAGGTACGTGGAAAAGAAATGGAACACTTTCGAAATGTATCCGGCCCTCAGTGGTGTTCGACGAGTTAAAAATTAACTAACAAAACACGGTCCATCCTACCTAGTCACTGGTGGATGTCGAGCAATCGCGATGTACGATGTTCTCGTTGCGGCCAGAGGGTCATATGCGTTTGGCGTGTGTTCAACGTCGGCTTATGCAGCTCCCTTTAGGTGAAACAGTGCCTACGACTATGTTAACGATCTTCCCCATCAATCACGCAGGGGTGACACGGTCTACCGTCATGACGAACAGGGGAGCACTTGGAAGACAGGGAACGTCACAACTGCAGGACTCCAGGATCTATCGACATTATGACACAGTCGACTTAGATGAAAGACGTCGCCCGTCAACTACACAGCGAGATTCGGACTAGATAATGGATCTCGACGCTGGGTTTGTACCAACCTCTGCTTTCCTCCCTGAAGGTCACGTCGCGCGCGCGGGAACACACACTCATTCGGACACGGAAACCCGCGTCTGGAAACAGAGGCCACTGAGGAAACATTAAAAACGACCCCGCACACCCTCCAACGATTGCCTCCTGCGTACATCTTCTTCCGTTGACGACGGACGACCGACGAGACGGGAAACGTTTTTCACACAGGGTTGCCCTCACCTGTTGCTTTCCCTGATTTCGACATAGCGGGCAAACAGATCACGAGAACAACACCCTTCACCAGTACACAGCAGCGAACGGCTTCGGATTCAATCTGTCACCCAGCTCGCAACGGCCCTACCGAGGCCATAGTTAACTTACGGACCTTGGGCGGAAGACATTGCGGATACCCCTCAGCCCCTCCGTAGCAGCGGACGACGGGTTGCACACGGCCTGCAGGTGACGGCCGTAACATTTAGGAGACGTTCTACAGAACTATCGCTTAGTGGCCGTCAACGTTAATACGATTCGGACACGTACGAAGTTATCACTGCTCCAAGACATGCTCATTGCGGCAGACATAGCCGTTCTGCAAAAGGTCTACGTCGATGATTTCCCGGGTATATATGGTTACACGGCACATTTGTGCCACGCCTCGCCAACTAACAGTGGTACCGCAGTTCTCCTCGGGGAGAGCTTCGAGGCGGACGAAGCACGATATCTCCCCAACGTTAGAGGAACGGCTGTAATGGTGCTGGGCGTCCAACTTATCAACGTATACGCCCCTTTCGGAACGAATCGGCGTCGCTACCTAACGCTCTTCTTAGCGGAAGGAGTAGCATCGCTTTTACAGGACAGGCACGATGACTTGGTGCTAGAGGTTGATTTCAATAGCGCCCAGCCACCTAAGAATCAGCTGCCGCGCCATTCACCGTGCCCCGAGCTAGGGACACTCGTCTACGATCTCCAGCTGGCAGATACATGAGATGGCTGTGGGAATCGGCCGGGATTCACCCATTTTACGAGTCACTCGTCTAGTCACATTGACAGCCTTTACGTCTCCCGATTTCTCGCTGCGGTAGTCAGCGACGCAGAAGTGTAGCCTGTAGCCGTTCCTGATCACGAGGCCTATACATGTGCCGTCACACTTCGTCGCCAACGGGTGTGTCGCAGCCGACATTCCTGGAAGTCAAACCTCGCTCATCTCGCTTCTCCGGATTGGCGTCGCTCCCACGACGGCACAAGGATTTCTTGCGTCCGACGCCTCTCAAAGTATCCTACGTCGATCAGTTGGTGCTTAAACTGCACCAAATTGGCCCTACAAAGAACCTTCATTGCGTACAGTCGCGAGACCACTGCTAGGAGGCAGCACACCCTGGATTTTTACTTCACCATCCTTCGCGAGTGTGCCTCCTCCCACATCGGAAAGTCAGATGACGGAACAGCGTGCAAAGGCACAGATCGTAGCCTATATGCGCCAGTGTCTCGAAGGGACTATCGTTTGAGCGTGAACACGGGACAAAATGGTTCAAATGGCTCTGAGCACTATGGGACTCAACTTCTGAGGTCATTAGTCCCCTAGAACTTAGAACTAGTTAAACCTAACTAACCTAAGGACATCACACACATCCATGCCCGAGGCAGGATTCGAACCTGCGACCGTAGCGGTCTCGCGGTTCCAGACTGCCGCGCCTAGAACCGCACGGCCACTTCGGCCGGCGAACACGGGACAGAATAGCAACGAAACGACCTCCTATGAATCCCGCCATTCGAGAACGTAAACTACGACGAAGGGCGCTGATATAGGCCATCACCATTGCGGAAGGCCGTCGTTTCAGCACCCAGTGCGGTATTGGTGCAGCCTACTTCGACCAATACGCGCGACTTTATTCTGCTCAATATTCAGACCCATCGACGGTGACAGGACTCTAATAACTGATTTATGACATTATTCCAAAGGACTTACAAACTGCATTATTGGTCGGAATTACGGAAGAAGTTATCGAAGGAAACGGTAAATGAGCGTCGAGCAATTCTTCTCGCCCCAGCCAACTGCCTGACGAGTTTTATAGAACTTTTCAGCATGTACTGGCCCCCAAGATGACGGACATTTGTCGGGAGTTTATGTTCTCCGCGGTGCCGCTTCCTGCAGCCTTCGTCGAAGGTTCACATACCAACAGGTAGCGCCTGATTAAGTGATTACCGCATGCTGACACTCCTCAACTGCGACATGAAGATATTTACCAGACTATTAGACTATTAGCGTATAAAGCGACCCTGCTTCACATCATCTCAGCAGACCAGGCATCCCAAGAGGGCATCAATAACATTCACACAACACTGCGTCGATACCGTTGCGTAAAAGTCCTAGCGAGGGCACGCCGCTTTTGACACTTCTTGATAAACTTTAATCCAGTTTATAAATTTCACGTTGGTTTCCTTTACTGTTCGTTCACTGTAAAAATTGACTAACATTAGGAAAAGGCTACAACTTTGTCTCACTCCCTTCTCAACCACTACTTGGCTTCCCTCGTCCCTCGACTATTGTAATTGACGTCTGGTTTCTGTACAAGTTGTAAATAATCTTTCACTCCTTGCATTTATCCACACTTCCTTCAAAATTTCAGAGAGTGTAGTCTAATCAATATTCTCAACTGCTTTCTCTAAATCTAAAAATGCTATTAACGTAGACAGCCTTTGTTTAATCAATATTTATAGATACGTCGTTGAGAGACTATTGCCTCACGTGTTCCTACGTCTATCTGGAACCTAATTGAAGTTTCCCAAAGTTAGTCTCTAGCGGTTTTTCCATTCTTTTGTTAATAATTCGAGTTTCTGTACTTTCCAATCATGAATTATTAAACCGGTATTTCATAAATATTCACACGTGTCTCGAAGTGCTTTTTTTAGAACTGGAGTTATAATATTAACCCTGAAGTCTAAGGGTATTTCGATTGGTTCATACATACTGTGCACCAGTTGGAGCAGCATTGTTATGGCTGACTCTCCCAAGAATATCGATGATTCTAGGAAATGTCGTCTGTTCTATGGGCCTCGTTTCGACTTCAGTGTTTCAGCGCTATGTGAAAGTTTTCACGCAGTGGAATATGTCCAAAGTTTTAATTACCAACTCGAAAAAAGCTCAGCAATTAACTTTTTTTCCCACATACGTGTCTACAGTCCACAGCACAGTACCAGAACACGCCGCAGACTGCACCAATATCTCCCCTCCAATGTGAACACAAGAAGTCTCCTTCCGAGTGTTATTGACTTTGACGTTCAGATCCGTTCCGCTCCGTAAATGCCACCACTTGCAAGACACTGGGGAATGTTCCGACGTTCCATTCCCTGAAATGCAGTGTGAATCGACCTTGAGGCTGCAAGTTCACCAGAAGGTAGCTCGACTAACGTATCAAGGCAACTCGGCAGCTGACCACAGGAGATTAAATTTGTGAAATTCGCACTGCCACTTATCTCTGCCTGAACTAAACGAATTAGTTCGACACTTCAGTAACAAGATCAAACTGTCCGAGCTGTCAGTCCTCGTGGAGCGCTCTCCCTGCTACCTGTTCAGGGCACCACATATGGCCTTGTGAGCGACTCAGCACTGACGAAAGCCTTCTCATGTTCGGCGCTGGCGATTAATCGCATCGAGCTTCTGTAAATAGTCGGGCACCTGGGTGCGGCCGCAGTTAAGTAGTCCGGCGATGACGGTCACGTCACGCGCTCTGTATAGCTCGCCGGCCATTAGGCGCTTCCCGGGGGCTCCGGTGTGTGCCTGTTGGATTCGTGCGCGGTCGCTATCCGAACCCCAGCAAATACAGCTACGCACGCTTGCACATATGCCGAAGTGTGCTTGCGCAAGCGTGTACGAATTCCTCGCGCCTTCACACGGCTCAAGTATGCTCGTACAAGCATCTATTGGTTTATGGAAATTATCTCACACGAAGGTGCGCTGTCTTTGGCAGAATTTTTGCTTATGTTGCGGAAAAAAGTAAACGTGATGTGGGGAGTAAAGAGTGGTTAAGGAAACGAAAATCTTATCCCATATTAAGTATTCGCAGTAGACAAGCTAAGGAAACTGTCTCGCAGTCGTGGTACATTTACTTCCGGCATAAGAAGTCAGCCTCATTCTGCCAACGGCATTGTCAAAGCGGGCGGAGGAGCGGACAGAGGTTGAGGGCACTCTCTTGTCCTAGGGGTGGGAAACTGCACCTAAAGGCGGAAGAATCAGCAATGATCAACGGGATGAGGATGCAGTAAGCAATGGGAACCATTACATTAAAGACATGTAACGTGTATAAACAGGACATGCGGCCTGTAAGTGAAGAAGTGTCATGATGATCTCTCAATTGGCAAAAGATTCCGGAATAGTCCCCCATTCAGATCTCCAGGAGGAGACTGTCACGGCGGAGGTTCCCATGAGAAAATGGTTCAAATGGCTCTGAACACTATGGGACTCAACTGCTGAGGTCATTAGTCCCCTAGAACTTAGAACTAGTTAAACCTAACTAACCTAAGGACATCACAAACATCCATGCCCGAGGCAGGATTCGAACCAGCGACCGTAGCGGTCTTGCGGTTCCAGACTGAAGCGCCTTTAACCGCACGGCCACTTCGGCCGGCGGTTCCCATGAGAAAAAGATTGAATAATCAAAAGAAGGATAACGATCTACGAGTCGGGGCGTGGAATGTCAGAAACTTGAACGTGGTAGGGAAACTAGAAAATCTGAAAAGAGAAATTCAAAGGCTCAGTCTAGATATAGCAGGTCTCAGTAAAGTGAAGTGAAAAGAAGACAAGGATTTCTGGTCAGATGAGTATAGGGTAATATCAACGGTAGCAGAAAATTGTATAACAGGAGCAGGAGTCGTTATAAATAGGAGGAGGGTATGTTTCCGTTAACAGTTAATGACAAGGTCGTTCTTATCAGACTCGACAGCAAACCAACACCGACAACGATAGTTCAGGTATACATGCCGACGTAGCAAGCTGAAGATGAAGAGCCCGAGAAAGTGTATGAGGATATTGACAGGGTAATACAGTAGGTAAAGGGGGATGAAAATCTAATATCATGGGGGACTGGAACGCAGTTGTAAGGGAACGTGTAGAAGTTACAGGAGAATATGGGCTTGGGACAAGGAATGGGAGAGAAGAAAGACAAATTGAGTTCTGTAACAAGTTTCAGCTAGTAATAGCGAATACCCTGTCCAAGAATCACAAAACGAGGAGGTATAGTTGGAAAAAGCCGGGTGATACGGGAAGATATCAGTTAGATTACATCATGGTCAGAAAGAGATTCAGAAATCAGATACTGGATTGTAAGGCGTACCCAGGAGCAGATATAGGCTCCGATCACAATATAGTACTGATGAAGAGTAGATTGAAGTTCAAGACATTAGGCAGGAAGAATTAATACGCAAAGAAGTGGGATACGGAAGTACCAAGGAATGACGAGGTACGCTTGAAGTTCTCTAAGGCTATATATACAGCAATAAGGGATAGCTCAGTAGGCAGTACAGTTGAAGAGGAATGAATATCTCTGAAAAAGGGCATAACAGAAGTTGGGTAGGAAAAAAAAGGTACAAAGAAGGTAACTGCGAAGAAACCGTGGGTAACAGAAGAAATGCTTCAGTTGACTGATGAAAGGAGGAAGCAAAAAAAAAAAAAATGTTCCGGGAAACTCTGGAATACAGAAATACAAATCGCTGAGGAATGATATAAATAGGAAGTGCAGGGAAGCTAAGACGAGATGGCTGCAGGAAAAATGCGAAGACATCGAAAAAGAAATGATTGTCGGAAGGACAGACTCAGCACACAGGAAAGTCAAAACAACCTTCAGTGACATTAAAAGCAAAGGTGATAACATTAAGAGTGCAACGGGAATGCGCAGGAGAGAGTGGATAGGTGGAATGAATACACTGAAAGCCTCTATGAGGGGGAAGATTTGACTGATGTGATAAAAGAAGAAACAGGAGTCGATTTAGAAGAGATAGGGGATCCATTATTAGAATCACAATTTAAAAGAGCTTTGAAGATCAAATAAGGCAGAAGGGATAGATAACATTCCACCAAAATTTCTAAAATCATTGGGGGAAGTGGCAATAAAACGACTACTCACGTTGGTGTGTATGGCGACATACCATCTGACTTTCGGAAAAGCATCATCCACACAATTCCGAAGACGCTAAGAGCTGACAAGTGCAAGAATTGTCGCAAAATAAGCTTAACAGCTCATGCATCCAAGTTGCTTACAACAATAACGTACAGAAGAATGGAACTGAGGATGAGCTAGATGACGATCAGTTTGGCTTTAGGAAAAGGAAAGGCACGAGAGAGGCAATTGTGAAGTTGCGGTTAATAAAGGAAGCAAGTCTAAAGAAAAATCAAGACACTCTCATAGGATTTGTGGACCTGGCGCAAGATGTTCGAAATTCTGAAAAAAACAGGGGTAAGCTATAGGGAGAGACGAGTCATACTAAAATATGTACAAGAGCCAAGATGGAATAATAAGACTCGACGACAAAGAACGGTGTGTCCTTATTAAAAAGGGTGTAAGACATGGATGTAGCCTTTCTCCCCTACTGTTGAATCTGTACATCGATTCGTTGATGACATTGCTATCCTGGGTGAAAGTGAAGAAGAATTACATGATCTGCTAAACGGAATGAACAGTAGGGACCGAGAGTAAATCGAAGGAAGACGACGGTAATGAGAAGTAGTAGAAACGAGAACAGGGAGAAACCTAACATAAGGATTGATAGTCACGAAGTAGATGAATTTAAGGAATTCTACTACCTAGGCAGTAAAATGACCAATGACGAACGAGCAAGGAAAACATCAAACGCAGACTAACTACGGGAAAAAAGGCATTCTTGGCCAAGAGAAATTTACTAATGTCAAATATCGGCCTTAATTTGAGGAAGAAATTTCTGAGAATGTTTGTCTGGAGTACAGCATTGTATGGTAGTGAAACATGGACTGTGGGAAAACCGGAACAGAAGATTTTTTTTGTGCTATGGACAACACACACACACCCATGCCCGAGGGAGGACTCGAACCTCCGACGGGGGAGCCGCACGGATTGTTACAATGCGCCCCCAGACCGCGCGGCCGCAACAGAAGAGAATCGAAGCATTTGAGATGTGGTGTTATAGACTAATGACAAAAATTAGGTGGACTGATAAGGTAAGGAATGAGGAAGTTCTACGCAGAATCGGAGAGGAAAGGAATATGTGGAAAACACTGATAAGGAGAAGAGACAGAATGATATTACATCTGTTAAGGCATGAGGGAATGACTTCCATGGTACTAGACGGAGCTGTAGAGGGCAAAAACTATAGAAGAAGACAGAGATTGGAATACATCTGAAAAATAATTGAGGACGCAGGTTGCAAGTACTACTCTGAGATGAAGAGGTTGGCACAGGAGAGGAATTCGTGGCGGGCCGCATCAAACCAGTCAGAAGACTGATGACAAAAAAAGCCGTATTTTGACGTATCCTACATTACAGTTCAACCTTTGTACACAAAATACACGGTCCAGTTACGTTAATAATACAACCACCTATGTTCGACGTCAATATGCAATAACCACTAACAGATGGCAGATGGCAGGTATAGCGGTCAGGGTAATTATGAAGCGTGTCTGGAGGCGCGAAAAACGGTGCAGCGGTTGTCGTATTGCGGAAACGGAGCGGTTTATCTGACGTACAAAAGGGTATTCTCTTTGACTTTCGGGCCAAGGGTGGTGCCATTTCCAAAATAGCTAAGTCTATAAAAGTTCATGCGCTGCCGTGGTTAAAGCATGTCGTGCGTGGCAAAATGGTGCTGTCCACAACCGACGCTGTAGTAACTTTAGTGCACCACGGGTCATAAATGACAGGAACCAATGACGGCTGCAGAGGTGTGCACGGGCGAATAGACGTGCAACTGTTACGCAACTAACCGACTAGATGACGCAAGGGCTACCAACAGTGTCTCCACGACGACCGTTGCTGCGTATGGGCCTCCGCAGCATGCACCTGGTTCATGCAAACATGCTGACTGCTGTCCATCGGTGAGGAAGGTAGGAATTAGCACGCCAATACCGCAACTGGCACGCCAGTACAGCTACTACAAGTCCACTGAGTGGCGTCAGGTGGGCTTTCCAGAATAATCATGTTCTACGCTCCATCGGACTGATAGAAAACACTCTGCAACTATCGTCGGAAGGGACGAGGCCGGAGGAGCGAGCGTTATGATCTGGATAACGTATTTGTAGCATTCCCTGGCCGATATCGTCATTCTGGTTGGCAAAATGGATCAGCACATCTATGCATCTATCCTTGAAGACCATTTTCACTCCTACATGCAGTTTGTATTTCCTCGGCACGATGGCATCCACCAACATGACAATGAAACGTGTCACACGGTTCGCTGTATGTGCGTCGTTCGAAGAGAAGCAACATGAGATCATAGTAATCAGCTGGCCACCAAACTCCTCAGATTTAAACCCAATTGAGAATATGTGGGACTACGTCCATGGGACTGTTCGCGCCATGGGGACTCAACTGGGAAACCTGAGCACGACACTGGAGTCAGCATGGTCCCATCCCTGTCGGTACCTTACAGAATCTCTCTGATTCTCCTCCGGCACGTCTCGCAGCGGTCCGCTATTCAGCTTTTTGTCAGCTGGACATTAATGTGACTGGTCAGTGTAATTCAACAATACCAAATAAACATAAAATAAAATGAAATCACTGACTGATGCTTTCACAAGCTTGACTGTTCTTGGTACACACGCTCAAACATGCACACAATTGAAACCTTGCACAAGCACCCTTAGCTGGCCGGTGTGGCCTAGCGGTTCTAAGCGCTTCAGTCTGGAGCCGCGCGACCGCTACGGTCGCAGGTTAGAATCCTGCTTCGGGCATGGATATGTGTGATGTCCTTAGGTTAGTTAGGTTTAAGTAGTTCTAAGTTCTAGGAGACTGATGACCTCCCATAGTGTTCAGAGCCATTTTTGAAGTAGCACGCTTACTCAGAATTCGATCACGCATCAAGTTGCTTTTAAAGCCATGACGCTTGCGCAAATTTACCCTTCGTACGCTTAGGCTAGTACGCTTTCGCGTGCGTGTTTGTCAAGCATGAGCTTAAGTATGTAGCCAAGTTCACAGCTCCGCGCCATAGGTCAGCGCTACTCGCCAAGAACTAGGCTCACCACTATGGAAATTTTGTGCAATTCTACTTACCTTGTACTATTCCTATTACTTAAAAGGGAGGGGCAATGATTTACTATACATCGTTCATCGAACGTTTAAACCTAATTTAAAGGAACACCCGTGCAGCGACAGGATGCCATGCGTAGTTCACCTCGGACGGAAGAATCGTTACGGCACAGCCGATTCTGAGGAATCAAACAATTGAAATTTTGCTATGGAGGCAAGTGGGGGAGGGCGGATAAACACTGCAGGAGGAGTTGAAGGCTTGTCTGTAGTAAGCAGGAATGTTGTAATTTAACCCAACCCGAAAAAAAACATGTGTATAAAAAATTAAGAAACTCACCAAAAATCTCACCAACTAAAACACAAAATGTTATATAGTTAGCCTTATACAGATCGGAAAGAGCCATCATATCTAATGACGGTAACTATTTATTTTTATTTTATTAATGTTGTATTTTAGCTTTTCTTGCAATATAAGAAACAAAGTTAAATTAATTACAGTTACGCTTTCAGAACAAAAACTTCAGGTGGAATCATAATGCCTTTCAAGAACAATTTAGTCCATTTTGGAAACATGTAGGGATATATAGATCTCTGTTAATTTCTCTTTTCTGTTCTCTCCTAAATTATTTCTTAGTTTGATCAAACAAGCCCGTACGTGGAGGAGATCCTATCAATGGATGCATTGCTGGCAGGGAAAGGAATGAGATTTTTCTCAAAAGTAGTAAATCCTGTTGGTAAGTTTCCTTTTTTACTGCTTTCAGCTCCATTATTTTCCATAATTTATTCGGATGGAACTGTTACAGTTCAATCAGACAACGTAGTGGCAGGAACGAAATCAGAATCAAATGTCCTAAAAGACATAACACTTGCAATCCACTGTGGACGCATCTTTGAACCTGTTCTCGTTTTTTTATTATGTTGTTATACTTTTCCACTTCACGAACTTCTGAAGGATTGATCCATAGTTTGACAGCTTGTGCAATATTTGTGCTTTCTGCTTGAATAAGAGCTTTACAAACTTGAGACAATTGTCGGAGAAGATGAGTGGCACCTTTCTAAATTATAAGCAGGTACTTCTTCAGAGTGTTCTTTTTACAATTTCTGCATATTTACAATAATTATCAATAAATATGCGCAGGCAGTCATGCTTGGAATTGCATCTAGTAGAACTGGAAGCTGCGGCATGAAACTATTCTTTTCCTTTAACCAACTACGTGGTCGATAATGCAAGGCTCTGGCTGCCTACATGGGAAAAATTAATTTACCAATTCTTGCCTGTTTAATTTAACAGTTTTTTCACTAATAAAGTAGTTTTAAGAATGGGTTGGTGTTTTGAATAAATTAATTATAAGAATTTAAATTTAACTATTTAATTTATTTATTCGTATGGATCACGGGCAGTGTAAAACAAGCAGGAATATAACATTAGTATATGTATATAACAAGAGTAAAGAAAGACAAAAACACATATAAAACTAATTAAATGTTAATATCTAAGTCCCTGATCCATATAAGATTTTTATCGTCAGCTTTCAAGAGGTTGCTCAATCTACCTGATACAAACGCAAGGGGTACTCGTCTCGACTGTATCTGGTTCGAAGCCCCAGTACCAAGCCGGAAACTGTAGCACCCTATTTGTAAAGTGAGTATGCGCATCGATCATACCCAGTGCGAGCTTTGTTCAGTTTCACCCATAGTTTCCTCTCGAGTTCTGTGCTAGCAGTACCACAGTTATACTTCCGGAACCACTCACGCTCTTCAGGATTTTCAATAAGTTGATACTTCTGATACCACATGTGTCTCACCTCGATATTACTGGCATTAGCTGTTGTGTTTACCGTAACGGTGGGTTTCTTGAACGGAATCTATGTCGAGTCTCTCGGTATGGGTAATTCCATGTTTTCCTGTAGCTTGCTGTATTCCGTAGGCAAGGCCTCGCTTCTACAGAATGCGAGAGTATAGATAGCTTCCTCATCAGAGAAAGCCAATAAATGGGTCTTGGTCGGATTGTCCCAGTTATTAACCGACTAGTGCGGTTCAACTGGACGTCGATCAAGTTGATGTGGCAGCTGTTCAGCCACTCCATGACACAGTACTCTGCTGCTGAGAAGACCAGCGCAGTGGATGACGTGCGCAAGGCATCCGTTGAAACTCCCCAAGTCATTCCAACAATTTCTGAATAATATTGTTACAGTTTTTTCCTTGGCACGGGTATTTTCAAGATGTTTTTTTGTATCAAAGGGTGCGGTCAAGGGTAACACAAAGGTACTTAGGGAACTTGTTATGGCAAAGAGTGTTTCCATTAAGGTTCACTCTGAGCTCCGTGTTAGCTTGTTTGTTTTTCAGATGGAATGTACATGCTTCAGAACTATTTAACTGTCAATACGAAAAAAGCTCCAAATAACGAAATAAAACCCATGAAACCCAATTTAACGGAGTGAGTTGTTTAAAAAAAGACCCAGTTTCTTCTCAACCCTGATAATAAGCAGGTTGAAATGGATACAGGTTACAGGAATCACGCAGAGATGAAGAGGTCTGCACAGGACTGACTAGCGTGGAGAGCTGTGTCAAACCATTTCCATACTTGCATAGAAAAACTGGGGAGAATTTTTGGGTTATGTGAAACGTAATTAAATTCAATTATTTTACCCATGACACCATTACTAGTGAGAATTGAAAAAAACGCCGAAGATAGCATAAAAGTTCTGAAGCGTGTAGAAAGAAATATAAATTAATGGTGACCAAAGAGAAATTCCAACATAAGCTGCAATCTGGAACTGAAACAAATCTAGTGGTGACAAGAGAAAATTTGTGCCGGACCGCAACTCAAAACCGGATTTCCAGGTTATCGCGAGCGGTCGCCTTAATCACTTCATGTACCCGCCGAGCACGCTTTCTGTCCAACCCAAATTCCTAACCTGCGCACACGACATATGTAATGTCCTCCTGTACATTATCCTCATTGCTCGCGGACTCACCTGATTCCATCAAGAGGTTCAACGAAGAAGGCGTCCGCAATGAAAGTAGCATTGTTTCCCGTGAAGGCAAATGCGCCTTGGCAGTAAATAGTGATCATTCAATGCAAAAGCACTATTCATCCGATCGTTCCCGGTAATCACAGTGAGGCCACAAGTAATGAGATTAATGGACAGGGGACCCTATTTATGTAGTGTGCGACAGGTTAGGAACTTGGGCTGGAAGTTAGCCGAACATGAAATCCGGGTTTGAGTCTTTGTTCGGCACAAATTTTCACATGTCGCCATTGGATTTATTTCAATGCCCGATTGCAGCTGACGTCGAAATTTATATTTCGTCGTCTATTTACGGCTGTACAATCGCGGATGGTGTCTGTTCTTTAGGACACGTCCGAAAGAATAGAAATCACACATGTAAACTAATTGTGACGTTCATGATTCGAAAATCCTCTCCAGTTCCTGTTCACACATTATTTGATAGCCCCTATTTGTTAATCCTAATATGCGTACACTCATGTGCAACGCCAGCGGCTATTATCCAATTTCATAACAACGAACCGAAGCGTGTCCCTTTCTTTACCATTGACTGAACCTGTGCGTTCCAGTGGCTAAACAGTTTTACCTAGCGTTTCAGATAGTACTCGAGCACAGTACAGAAGGAAAAAAAAATCTCGAATATCCTGTTCGATGCGTGAAACAAGAATCTCAGCGCAAATTTCCTCCTTCTGCGACGGGATCGTCAGAGATGCTGCGTAAATCCGTGAATCTAACGCATGAGGATTCGGGAATAATTTGAGCAAGATATGGCAACTTATACCGATGTTGTTACGACCTTCACGTCAGCGAGCTCACAACCAAGAATTGACCCAATGCCAGACGTTGTAATTGGAGCGGACAATGCGGCAACATCTCACTTCATCAGAACATCTCGTGATGGATACTTGTTCCGATGCCGAAACATTGTAGCGCTTAGGGTCGTTCACCCGGGAGACAGATCTTTCTTTTCTGGCGAGAAAGACTGTAAACCCATACACATTAAGAAATGCACTCGATGTAGATGACTAGAAGACTACGAAGCATGACGCGTTAATGTCATAGAGGCTCACATTGTACGAGTTTTAATGTTTTGTGGAGTACCTTTGTGAAAAGCTAAGAAAACATCTGAAGTCAGATTTCTGTTAATGTGCAAGTGCGCTACTTTTCGCTCTGTGGGAGTTCACTTCACTAACAGACTCGGAGTTTGTAGCATTAGTTACTTTCCTTACCCTCAGACTTGAATCTTGACCTGAGTCTCAACTTGTTAGAAACGTTCGTAATCGCACCTACGCTACTAAAAAGTAAAACACGTCTTTCACAGTGGAAAGTAGTTTCTATTTTTACTTACTGAAGTAGAAAAGTGGAATCGTCGTTCTCTCCTACCTGCAACAAATGAAAAACACTCATTAACATTTGACAATACAGAAGCTACGTGTTAAGAGAGTTTACAGCAATAGGTTTTATTAAATAATACGGTAATAACATCAATCATTATTTTTTATACTGTCAGCAGCGCATCTGCATTGAAACATTTCCGAGTAATAATGATCATATATTAGTGATTATCACACATTTCAACCAGTTGTCTCTAGATAAAGTTGGAGATAATTTCCAATTTTTGCAGAACACATTTACTTTATTTTATCCATAAATGTTTAAGTACTTTCTGTGCTGTCTTCAGTATTTTGCTGTTATATTGCTGAAGAGTTGTTGGTGATTTGATAAAATATTTTACAGGTTTATGTAATTTCGGCTTAAAGCTACTTTTATAAAAAATTCATAATTTAACGCTAATTTGGATACTACAGATATACAGCAAAGGCTCATACACACATTAAACAGCTGATCCATCTATTATTCATACTGAATTGATAAAGAAGTCCACAGTATTTTTTGGGAAAGAAGACAGATTCTTATGTTTATCCCATGTAATTGTGAGATGTACCTAATTTACGTAGCTTATCATCTGCAAACAACAAAACCTTTTCCATTTTTATTCTGTTCCTTATTCTCTCCCTTCAGATGGAAAATATCCAAACGTTGATTATATTTGCGATTACTTACTTCATGTCAGTCTCAGAAATATCTTCACCTTTCTTTGTTTGGCTTGTTACTGTACCCATCGCTTCCTCGGACTTCCTGGACTACTTCTCCCAACTGGCTTAAATCTTCTTAATTGCAGAGGTAATATTCCTCCAGTCAGTCTTTCGGGATGTTCATTTCAGTTTCTCCTGCTTTCTTGTATTTTATTGAGGATGTTAAATATATTTAGTTCTTCCTTAATTTTCCGAATTTCGAAGTTTGTAGGCTATTGTGCAGCATTTTCTGCTGTTGCATGTAGGCGACTTTCTTGATGTTCACTTATAACCCACGAATCAACTCAGTTAACAAGCGTTGGAACTGCTATTGTCTTACCAAATTTCAGTCTTATAACTTTCCTCTTTTTTTTACATATTTTTATTGTTCCACATTTATTCTCAAACTTTGCTAATTTCTGTTCTATGTCCTCGTCATATGCATATGTGGCGCCACAACCTAAATAGTTAAAACGTTTGACATGTTTTGTTGTTAATCACAATTTTTGTCCCTACAGTATGCTTTCCTTTAGAAGTCATAGATTTTGTCTTCTTTTCTGAAATCGTCAGATGGTACTCTTCCCAAATCTTACCTATTAAATGTAGTCACTTTTGTACGCCGTCATTCTCCACCAGCAGTCTCTCGTCGTATGCACGTAGAAGGTAATTCAAGCGGAAATTTTCGTTAGTCTTAATTCCTCCGTTAAAAATCTCCTTCAATTACCGAATTCACTCATCTAAATAAACGTTAGAAAGTGTGGGTGAAACGCTGCAATCTTGTCGAACTCCTTTGTCTGTGGCCATAGACATTAAAATTACGGTCGTGTGTTTGTACAGACTTTTTTAAAACGTTTATAAGGTATTGTAGATATCCTCTTTTCCTTATAAATCTCCACACTTTCTTTCAGTTAACGTTATACAATGTCATAAAAGTAAATGAACGGTGAATGTGTTAACCCATTATAGTTTCTCTGTTTTACGATTATTTGTTTAGTTATAAGTGACGTATCTGCTGTCGAGCTGGCCCTTCGAAATCCCATTTGTTCTTCGCGTAATAAACTCTCAGCTGTAAATTTTAATTTCTTTTTCACTATTCTTGCACAAACTTTGTATGCGGTGTCCAGTAAGCTGATTCTGGTAGTTGCTTCGGTCTTCTTTTTTGAACACTGATATTACCTTTGCTTATGACCATGCTTCTGGAATAGCTCTACTTTTCCCGCACATATTAAATATATATAGTAAACATTTTTCTACGAAAGCATTGAGCGTCTTGTTTCATAGTACGATAACTGTATTAACAGTTATGATGGTTACTTTTGGTGGTGCTGGAAAATTCTTATGGGACAAAACTGCTGAGGTCATCGGTCCCTCACAGCCATGCCCGAGGGAGGACTGGACCCTCCGACGAGGGGAACCGCACGAAACGTGGCAAGGATCCACAGACCGCGCGGCTAACCCGTGCGGCGATGATTATTTTTGAACTAAAAAACAGTTTACCTACATTTTCTTCCATCCCTCTCGTTTTCATTTACATGCCCCTTATAAGAGGAAATGGCATCAGGGGTGCTGTTTAACGTTAAGCAATACTTTGTGTTCTCTAAAATAACGCCATTCATTCGTTAAATACGAGAACGTCCTTTGAATTTCTCAATACGTGGGCACTTCTGAACAATAGCTGACACCACAGCACATGTTTCCCTTTGAACGTCGTTACAGCAACCAGGTTACAGAACAAGAAACAAACATTTGTGAATTTCCTGATTTTTATGATAAGGACCGCATAAGAATCTGACGGGCACTTTGCAGTTCCATCATCGAGAAGAACCCAGTTTTGTAAATAAGGTACTGTGCATTTCAAATAGCTTACATTATTTTGTTTCATTTCTGAAGTTTCTAAGTTAGCTGCACGGTGTGTTCGATCGCTGTAAAGCTTCGCTACCAGGATACTGGAAAAAGTATCACGATGTACGTTTCGGATAAAATTCCTGTTACGGCAGGTACAGATTCTCAAGCTAATTTCCAAATTGCATAATATAAAATTTAATGTTTGACATGTCCGCCAAAAGCGCTAGGTGTAAGCAAGTGACTACTTGAAGCTTAGAGAGGGACTTCTGAGATTTGCTACTATACCACGAACAGTCCAGCAGTCCGCAGCTCGTGGCTAGCGTTGCTGCCCCTGGATCACGGGTCCCGGGTTCGATTCCCGGCCGGGGTGGGGATTTTCTCTGCCTGGGGACTGGGGTTTGTGTTGCCCTCATCATTTCATCATCATTCGTGATGGTCACCAGACTTGATTGCGTAAAAAATTGGAGTGTAAAAAAATTGGGACTTTGTGCGGGTGCTGATAACCGCGCAGTTGAGCGCCCAAAAACCAAACATCATCACGACCAGTCCAGCAGACAGCGTTAAGTTATTACCTATAATAAACTCAATACGGATTCCACGAACAATATACAAAGAATACAAGAATACTATCTGACAGAAATAATCATTCACTGACGACACTGCCATCCTCACGGAATGAGAGGGAGAATTACATAGTCTGTGAATGGAATGAACAGTCCAATATGCACAGTAAATGAAATGAGGGTAAACCAAACAAGACGAAAATAATGGCGAGTAGCAGAAATGACATTACCGATAAATTTAAAAACTGGTGACCACAATGTGAAGGAATTCTGCTAACTTTGAAACAAGATAAAAATGATTTCACAAAATGATGTCATTACGAGAAGCGGACTAGCACAGGCAAACAATGCATTTCTCACTAAAAAAAGTGTTCTAGTATCAATCATATTCATGAATTTTAGGAAGACACTGGCGAGAATGTACGTTTGGAGCACAGCATTGGAGGGAAGCAAATTATGGACTGGGAAAACCTGAAAAGATGAGAATGGACGGGTTTGATACGTGGCATTATAGAGCGATGCTGAGAATTAGATGTACTGATACGATAAGAAATGAGGAGGTACTCGACAAAAAAGGTGACGACGTGAATATGTGGAATTTAAGGTTGTATACGAAGTAAACTGCTCTCGCTCTACTGATTTTGGTTTATTTCTAACCTGTTTTCGGCTTATTGGGCCGTCTGCAGTAAACAGCTGACCACCGTCTGCAAGGAACACTAGTCCTTGGGTAAACAAACATTATAAACAAAGGTATAATCCCCTTGCACGGACCGGTCGGGGTGGCCGTGCGGTTCTAGGCGCTACAGTCTGGAACCGCGTGACCGCTACGGTCGCAGGTTCAAATCCTGCCTCGGGCATGGATGTGTGTGATGTCCTTAGGTTAGTTAGGTTTAAGTAGTTCTAAGTTCTAGGGGACTGATGACCTTGGAAGTTAAGTCCCATAGTGCTCAGAGCCATTTGAACCAACCCTTGCACGGAATGTTGTGCAAACTAACTTGTTTTTCAACGTTGTCAATTGCACTTGAGCGCAATGAACAATATTATACGCATTAAATAATTAAACTACAGAATATGACAGTATCACAGGTATATGGTTTTAATGCTAAAGTTTTTGAGGTCGTGACATTGGTTGAGAACTGTCTAACTGAGCACTAGGCACTTAACGTTGTGCAACAACGTGTTTTACATTATAAATTACGGTTTATGCAATAGACAATATACACACAGCAGCCGATTAAAAAACGTGATATCAGAGTATTACAATGTACATTACTGAAACGCTGAAGCTTGTGAGGTAAATAACTTAAATAATATGAAATTATACTGCGATTTAACTATGTGTAGCAGGATGTATCATTGTGTGGATATGCGGCTGGTTGTTGCATCATGTAAAGCTTAGAAGTGGGTATGTGCTCAGTTGTAATTGATCGTTATAAGTACATAAACTGTAATATTGTGTCTTTTAATTGTTTGTTGTGTTTGATATTGTCTATTGCGTAAAGTTTAATTCCCAACGTTAAAAGCAAGTTTGGTGCACAATATTCTGTGTAAGTCGACTGTATCTTTGTTTATAATGTTTGGTTATCTAAGAATTAGTGTTCCTTGCGAACGGAAGTGAGTTGTTTCCTGAAGACGGTCCAATGAGCCGAAAACTAACTAAAAATAAACAAAAATCATTAGGACAAAAACCAGTTTACTTCATATTCAACCTTACCTTACCTTATCTTAAGAAGTGACGGAAGAATCCGTAATTGAGAATAAGTGGAAAATAATGAACAGAAGAATTGATAGGACATGTGTTAAGACATCAAGGAATAGCTATAAATAGAGCCCCTTGTTAGACAAGTTGTTCCAACTTCCTCTTCTGCCCAGTTCGATCCATTACTCCTTTATTAGCTGTTCTATCCACCCATTTAATGTTCAGTATTCATCTCCAGACCACGTTTCAAAAGCTTCTGTCCATTTCTTCTCTCTAATGATTATAGACCACGTTTCATTCCCATAAAAGGCCACACTCCAGACAAATACTTGTATAAAATATTTAGTGGTGACACTTGCTGGTAGGAGGAGTAAAAGGTAAAGTCTGTAGGGGAAGGCAAATAACAAAATGCATCCAAGAAATAATTCAGGACATTGGACGTATGTGCTACTCTGAGATGTTGACACAGGAGAAGAAGCCATGCTGGGCTGCATCACATCAACCTGAAAATTGACGACCCTGAAAAAACAGAGAAAAATGCATGCTGCATTTGCACCTGTCGCTATTCATCTACTGGCTGGAGAAAGGCAAGCGCAAAGTACTTCCTCTAGGTCTTTGTTGGATGCAGTGGCGTGGTTCTTGCTGTTACGAGATTAATTAAATAACCTTCACCGTACTACGGCAGCAGAAGAGGCGAGGGCCTGCTGTAGATCAGGTGGTGCGTGAGCTAATCGATGGGGATGCGGCAGTCGAGTTGATAGTCAGAGCAGTGGCTTGTTTGCGCCGTAGCCGGCGTGTAAACAAGAGGCGCGGCGCCCCCGCTGCCATCATACTTTTCCTCTCCCTTACTGTCGACACCCTCCAACTTCGCCCCTCTTTCATTTCCTTGCGTAACGTACCGCAGAGCCAGAAGCAAAACACACACACACACACACACAAAAGCACGAAAGGCACACTGGGAGAGAGTGAGAGAGTTTGGGGAGAGGGGTTAAAATAGAGAGCCCGGAACCAGCAGTTCGCACATCCGGTGAATCGACAACACACTGCTCTGAAGAAAACAAGTCGGCCTGTCGCCGCATAACAATGTTCCAAGTCAGATGTATTCGTAGCGTAACCTTCCAGCCTACACACGTGTCTTCCACATCAGTACGACTGATGCTGAGCCATTACTAAGTACTGTCACACGAATAACAGTATTCACGCTTACCTCGGCGCTGTTCCCTACTAGAGAAGCATTCCGTGCCAGACTGACGACCGCAGAGGAGGTAAAAGACATTAAACGTAAAATTACATTTAAGCTGACACAGAGGCTTACCAACAATTGTTCCTCCGGCAAAACCATTCGCGACTGTATTATATAGATGCACTAAGTACCATCTACAATAGACCGTAAGGTTATTTGCAGAGTGTAGATGTAGATATAGTAGTTGTAGCCAAGGCATGGTACCAGCCAGTGGGTCAACCTTTCTGGCAGCTGATAACAAACACTACAGCAGTTAGATCCGGTAGACACTAAGGTGTAGCGTAGCGACACTATTACTCTACAGTACTCACTGCTCACAGGCTGTTCAGGCACCTGTAATATTTGTATCAGCGTCTAATCTGCAGTCCCAAAATGATTCCTTATAATTATCGACCTACAAGAAAAACTACATCTACATTCATACTCCGCAAGTCACCTGACGGTGTGTGGCGGAGGGTACTTTGAGTACCTCTATCGGTTCTCCCTTCTATTCCAGTCTCGTATTGTTCTTATTGTTCTTGGAAAGAAAGATTGTCGGTATGCGTCTGTGTGGGCTCTAATTTCTCTGATTTTATCCTCATGGTCTCTTCTCGAGATATACGAGGATCTTCTCTATCTCTTCTATCAACCCTATCTGCTACGGATCCCACACTAGTGAGCAATATTCAAGCAGTGGGCGAACAAGTGTACTCTAACCTACTGCCTTTGTTTTCGGATTGCATTTCCTTACGATTCTTCCAATGAATCTCAGTCTGGCATCTGCTTTACCGTCGATCAACTTTATATGATCATTCGATTTTAAATCACTCTTAATGTCTACTCCCAGATAATTTATGGAATTAACTGCTTCCAGTTGCTGACCTGCTATATTGTAGCTAAATGATAAAGGATCTTTCTTTCTGTGTATTCGCAGCACATTACACATGTCTGCATTGAGATTCAATTGCCATTCCCTGCACCTTGCGTCAATTCGTGGCAGATCCTCCTGCATTTCAGTACAATTTTCCATTGTTACAACCTCTCGATATACTACAGCATCATCCACAAAAAGCCTCAGTGAACTTCCGATGTTGTCCACAAGGTCATTTATGTATGTCCTACATTCTCCACTTCTTCTCTGGTTTTCTCTGTTGGTCGCTTTTCAAATGCTTTTCAGAACTAGGAAGCAGAAGCCAGTTTTTTCTTTATTGTACAATAAGGACTACTAATTAATGTACGGTATGTGGGAAAGTTCGATTGGGAAGCACTATATTACCCTCTTCTAACAATTTTCAGGTGGTACTGTAGAAGAGCTGCCAAAGAAGAACTACTACCACATCTTACCTGAGCCTCCAATCCCACCTCACATGTACAGATCATTCTTTAGCTATACTAACTGAACAAAGATTCAGAAGCACCTGCAGATGCTGTTTTTTGCCCAAGGAAATGAGTATTACCATCGAATCTTCTGCTATTAAGGAGAAAGTTTGTATTGCAATCTTAAAGGTTCAGTTGACGTTATCATGTCCAGGTTCTACATTGTTCTTAGTAAAAAAAAATGCTGTCCTACATTCTCAACTTCTTCTCTGGTTTTCTCTCTTGGTTGCTTTACAAATGTTCCCGCTCCTCAAAGAAGTTGTTAGTTGACGTCAAATATTACTAATGGCAGCAGTCGTAATTCGTGTGCTCTTGGTGCACATGACGAATTTGACAATGTATTATTCCCAAGATGCTTGTAAGGTAATGATCAGTTTCTGCACAGGTACATTTACTGAATGATCTTAACAAGAGCACCAACCTCGCATTGATCTGCAGGACAGGATTCAGCTCATCAGTGCTCCAAAATCAGTGATTAAAGACCGCCTCTAGCTGATGGCTACACGATCTGGTCTGAGGCCTCCAACTTATCATTACTCTCACCTACGAAACTGAATAACGGCTACCCAGATCCATGCCCCCATATAGGATAACATCAAATTCTTGTAGACTTCCTGTACTGGAAAATAACTTCCTCAGTCACTAGGAATCACTAAATGCCAATTTCAGAAATAAACACTATTAATTCACCACCTCTACCCAGAAAAAACACAACATCCAGGAGAGTTTCCAATCGGCTCCTAGACTTTGTGAGCTCTAAGAAGCTACACAAACCTGTTTTAACATTAAGGTAATAACCAATCAGCCACAGCTACAAAATACAAATATTTCTATTCTGCTCTCACTAACGGCACCACCACGAAAAGTGCTACTTCCTACTACGTATTCTCACAAGTTTAAACACATGCTGAGAAACACCTGCCACCTCAGGAAACAGCCTTTAAGCCAGACTGATAGGGTTCAGCTATTATGCAAACATTCTTTTCCAAAACTGTAGCATAACTAATATAAAATCACAATATAAAGACCCATTAGATAGGATAATTAATCATACTGCGAACTGAAACGCATACTAGTGCCACTGACTTTCAGTATTTAATTATCTTAATTTACATTTTTTTCGGATTTACACGGTGTGTATAAGTTTGAAGCCATTTGTGATAAGCTGACAGCACTTAAAATATGGTGAGCTGCAGGGCAATGTAATAGTATTGGGGGACCACCCCTGAGGGATTTCTCAGAAGGACACAACGGATAGGCCACAAGTCAGTACCACTTACTTGAAAATACTTTCCTTTTCAGTTGCCACAACTGGACACTGGGCACCAACACGCAACACAGATATGGTCTCACGTAGTGTAAGGCTTCCAGAATCAAATGTCTTTACGGCTTCAAGGTGGAAAGAGGAGAAACGGTGTTTTTAGCAAGATCCAGGAAATGAACGATTGTGAACACAAAGTACAGGGCGGTGTTTCTTTGAGATACACTCCAGGCTCCACAGGTAAAATATGAGTTCTGTATTAAGAGCTTAGTGCTTGGGACCTCTTTGTAGGCGTGGGATGCCACTGAAAGGCAGGTCCACAATAGCGAAATGTGTGTGCAATACAAGAGCTGCCAAGATTGGCTAATGAATGGTTCAAATGGCTCTAAGCACATCTGAGGTCATCAGTCCCCTAGACTTAGAACTACTTAAACCTAACTAACCTAAGGACATCACACACATCCATGCCCGAGGCAGGATTCGAACCTGCTACCGCAGCAGCCACGTGGTTCAAGACTGAAACGCCTAGAACCGCTCGGCCACTGCGCCCGGCTGGCTAATGTAAATAAACTGGAAGTTAAAGAAGGAAAGTCGACTGTGCTGCTGAGGAACTGCGGTACTGGTTAACCGCCTGAAGAAAAACTCACGAAAGGAGACCACCACTTTTAGGTAATCTTTTTACTGATTGGCACTCAGAATATCTGTAACCCAGCCAATCCGAGCAAAGTAAAGGAAGAAATAAGAGTTTTCCTTTTAAGGATCATTCGGCACAAATACTTCGACATTCAGCTTTCGATACTGCGACTTATTCTTCGCTTGACCATCAGGCGCCGTCTCCGCTGCCAGACTTCATCGCTTCCAGGATCCATACCTGAGGAGATGCACTGAAGGACTTAACAAGATTTCAGGCTGACTTGTCCTTAGCTGTAGGTGTTGATCATTAGTGTTCCGCCAATGACTGATTCTACAGCCGCTTCAGCCTCCAAATACAATGGCTGTCCAGAATGTAGATTGGAGCAACAATGGCCAGGCTAGCCCGGCATTATTGTTGTTGAGCGTTTTTCCGTTGAGCAGACATCCAGCTGTACAAGCATGTGGTTCGCGTCGCATCCTGTTATTTCACAATAAAAGTTTAAAATGTGTGCCGCAACTGAAAATCTGGAAGTGAGGTTTCTGTTGGCAAAATACTGCAAAACCGACTGAAATTTATCAGCAACGGTTGGAAGTGTTCGAAAACAACGTAATCACTCAAGCTGGAGTGCGCCAGTGGCGTATTACGTTTTAAAGTGGGCAAACTAATATTTGCGATAAAGAGCGAGATGGACGATCAAACAGACTTACGAAACGGTCGCAAAAGCCGATAAGATTCAAGGAAACAGCCAGTTCACAATGACGGCACTCTCGATTACTTTTCCACAAATTTGTTGCATCAAATCATTGCACAGAAGCTAGGTTATCACGAGTTTTCTATGAGATGAGAACCAAGAATCTTGACAGAAAACCACAAGGACCAGCCCATGGTTGCGTCACTGACATTTCTGGATTCTTAGGAAAAAGATGTGATTCATGCTTGATCTAACAGTAAATGGAGACGAGACTTGGGTCAGACATGTGAACAGCGAATCCAAATTGCAGTCTATGGAGTGGAGCTCATAAATGCACCCCCCCCCCCACCCTTCCCCTTTCCTAAAACATCGTTTGCAAGAAAGATTATGATACCAGTCTTTTTTTATAACATTTTATTCAGCGTGGTACAGTAATAAATTGTGCGAGATATTGGCAAATTTTGGAAAACATAAGAAGAGCGATTCAAAATAATCGTAGAGGAATTCTGTTCTTGCACGACAACGCTCGACAACACTTGGAAAACCGCCCTCGAGAAGTACTCGATGCTTTCAAGTGTTTCCTCATCCGCCATACAGACCCGATCTTGCACCAAGTGACTGTCATCCATTTCCAATGATTAAGATCTAGTTCTCAACGCAGCGCTCTGACGACGTCGCGGAATTGCGGGAGTGAGGGTGTGGCTATCTTGATGGTCTCAGCTGGCAGAATTTTACGACAATGGAATTTCAAAGTTTGTTCGCCGACATCAGAAGGGCCTTTATTTGTGTGGAGACTATTTACAAAAATCATATTTAAATATCGCTTTCAGATGAACGAAACATCTTTTTCCATACTCTGCAAACCACTGAGAAATGCGTTGCACAGGGTACGTAGGACTTAACTACACGTTAGAGTTTCTTCCCATTCATTCATGTATGGAGTGCGGCGAGAACTACCGCTTAAATTCTTCAGTGTAACTAGTCATCCTGCCTTCGTGGCCTCTACGGCAGCAACACGCAGCTGATTCTTGAAACTTGTTAAGTAGGCGTTCGCAGCATAATTTCCGTCTCTCTCGAAGCGTCTGCCAGTTCAACATTCCTGTGACACTCTCTCATGAGTGTCCTGCCTTTCTTTGCATACGTTCAATATCCCCTGTTAATATTATATGGTATTGGTTCCACACACTTGAGAAATATCCTAAGATGGCAGGCACAAGTACTGTGTAAACAGTTTCTTCACTATTTGCACAGCTTTGAAATCTGATCAAATTCTAACTGAATGTTCACGCAGATTTTTCTCTGGTACCAGTTCATTACAAATGAAAACGTCAGCTGCAGAAAGCGTGAGATTATTAGTAATACGATTAGTGCGGTCGTAAATATACAAGGCGGGCGCAATTAATGGGGCCTGGATATTATTTACTGTAACACTGATGCGTGACTGACCCTTGTTAAATCATACAAGATGATTGAAATCGCCACCACTGACGCCGATTCAGCGCTGTGCTCAATTTTATCAAGCTATTACACGTGGGTAGCAGTTGTTTCTGAGGGGTAACAGGAACAGAGTTTCCACTGTCCTGCTGTATCTCTTCCAGTGAGGGAGGATCATTTGAGCACACCTGACCCTTCAATTTCCCTGACAGATGAAAACGGCAGGTGATCCAGGCGTCCAAGAGATGGCACTGCCAGTGGTGATTGTCCTCTCCTTACTGAACACCTCATTCACGGGTACAAAGTTGTCGAGGTTGTGTGTGCCTTTGCTGTTGCTCTATACGCTCGTCCATTTTCTGTGAGTTGATACAGATATGGATTAAACAATCTCCCGAGATACCGGTTGGCACCAACAGTTTGATGAAGGAAACGTATTACAATGGCGGCACTACACATTGCGCACCAAACACCGACCTTGAGACTGTGTCAGGATCTTTAAAGTAGACTTACCGATGGGCATTTCGGATGCATAATGGCGCATATCTTGTTAGCTCACTTGACAGGACGAACTAGGCCTTATATGAAGAAACGAAAGAAGAGGCACTTCACTCAAAAACCATCGGCAGAGCTCCACACTCGAAAGTTCGTCAGGGTGATTTAGCTTATGCATTTTCTGTGATGGGCAGTTCTCCTGTTCATCAACAAGGGTCAATTCCGCAAGAGTTCCGATACGCATCCCCATCTGAATTTCGTTCTAATTCTAACAATTACTTTCCATCCAAGAGCACTTATTATCTCCTTTCAATACAGTCACAACATTTTTTTATACCCCCCCCCCCCCCCCCCTTACGAACACATTTTTGTCAATAAGGGTTGATGTGGCAGTGACTGACATGCTTTTCAGAAGTCCGTAAAATATTGTGTCCACCTGGTTGCCTTGATCCATGGCTTTCAGGGTATCTTGTGAGGAAACCGCACGTTGCGTTTCGTCACACCTGATTCCTCTACACTGAGGTGACAAGAGTCATGGATTAGCAATATGCATATATACAGATGGCGGTAATATCGTGTATAAGAGGTATAAAGAGACATTGCGTTGCCGGTGCTGTCACTTGTACTCAGGTGATGAGTGCGAAAACGTTCCCGACACGACGGGAATTAACAGACTCTGAACGTGGAGTGGTAATTCGAGCGAGTCGGATGGGACACTCCATTTCGGAAATCGTTAAGGAATTCAGTATTCCGACATCCACAGTGTCAAGAGTATGCCGAGAATACCTAATCTAATTTCAGGCATTATCTCTCACCACGGACAACGCAGTGACCGACGACCTTCATTTAACGACCGAGAGCAGCGTGCACGACGTGTAAATAAATGAAAACATCTGACGATTGCGGTGAATAAAAAATGAAAGTAGTCTCGAAAACAGGTGTTTTGGGGCATAATTTGTTGGTGTGGCGCGTCCGGAAAGGGGTGTCAGTGCCTTACCCCCTAAACAGTGAGTCAGGATCGCTACAGTTTTGACTTTAGATAGTAGGAGAGCTGCTGTCGTGTCAAGTGACGAGGCGGGCCCCGCGCTTAGTTAAATATGTCAGTTGGGTCCGTGGATTACCAAAGGTTGCCCATGCCTACCCAAAAGCACATGGCGGTGTGGCGCTATTGGAAAGGACAAGGCCAATTTCATTCCACAATCTTCCGCAATTAAATCCTAATCTTCATTCTTCCTTTTTTTCGATATGTGGTTCGACAGTAATTAGCTTTCAATGAAACTAGAAAGAGCAGTTTCTTTCAACTCAGCTGATATGCCAGTAACAGGACCAAAAATTGTAGTGTGATGTCTTTTGGCGGTTGGCACTAACCAGCATTCTGCTACTGTCGTATAGACGTGTGGACGATCAACTCCGGGGATGCAGGTAAGATGTATTGCCGCGACAAGACCGAACATCTCGTTGTGAGAACCGTTGGCACCGAATGTTAGTGCCCATTCAGGTCACGTTGTACGACCGAAGCTGGCGAAACGATCACACGGTCCCTAATGTGTTGCATTCACGTTCGTGCGACCGCCACATTGTATGTCGTAAAGGGGTGAGTGGGGGAGCAGGAAGAGGGGGGGCGGGAGGCGAGCGGACACCGTGTACAGAGAGGGAGCAGGCCAGTTGATTTCGTCTGTACCACTCAATTGCCCCATCCCTAATCCTCGCTTCCGCCCGTACGGTAAATTAAGCCGTAAGCGGGCAATCCACAGTGCGGAAGCAGCGCTGATTACGGCTGTGTTTGCAGTCAGACCGCCGAAACCGCGTGCTCACCCCCCCCCCCCCCTTGCCAGTATCCACCCCTCACTCCTCTCGTCACCAGTGTTTGCTACGCGTGTCTACGTGACGATCCGGAAAGCACACTATTTTTCTCTCCTCGCCGATTTACACCAAGTTACGCAAATATCGCATTCTGTTTATTTCAAATGTATTTTCAAGTTATGCCTAAGCCATGAAAAGAGAATTTATCGTTGTAAATTTTGTTTCTTTTTCTTCTTTAAATTCCATGTCACGCAGGTCACTGGTACAATTTCCACATGAATAAAGTACAAAGAGTCAGTACACAGGCTACGTCTACATTGTTTTCGCTTTATTTTCGTATGTATGGTTACTTGCTGCCCATTCTCAAATTCCTCAATAGCACAGTAAATTTGTTTTTCGCTTTATTTTCGTATGTGTGGTTACTTGCTGCCCATTCTCAAATTCCTCAATAGCACAGTAGATTAACAAAAATGGACAGACATACCTAGGGGAGTCACTAGGTGTGGCTGGTAAAGCTCAGATATGAGAGCCACATCACAAGTCTTACCCGAGATGGGCCAGTATCTTATTCGTGGACTCAATAAACGTAACTGCAACACTCAACGTAGCCACGCAAATAGGACGGATTACCGCAATTCGACAAGAATTAAGATAAAAAGGAAAAGGTTTAATGAAGCTTGGGGAACTGCTATTAAAGAAGTCGAATTAACTAAACATATGAACGAAAAGAAAATAGATTTTGCGGCAATTACAGGGACGAAAAAGAAACACCTGAAACTAAATACTTAGATGACAAGAACAAAGAGCAAGTAAAGGTGTTACCATCTACAATGGTAGAAGATGGGAAGAAATCTACTGGACTATAAATATGTAAATAAACGCACTGTACTAGAAGAAAGTCCAAGAGAAATCCTAAGACATGCCCCAGAAGAAGGAAAAGCTGAAGAGTCCATGTCCTTTCACAAACAAATGCAAACGATATTAGACTGATACAATAACAAGCACATTGGAGACCTCGATGCTAGAATAGGAAATATATCGATTCCAGGAATAGTAGGCACATTTGGGGAAAACATATGTAATGAAAACGGCAAAATACTTCGGGATTTTGCTTCCTTTAACTATTTAAAACTTACCAATAATTTATTTATGAAGAAAGACAGACACAAATTTATCTGATCAGCAAGAGGATGTTGATCTATTACAGTTTCTTTAATAAGAAATGAAGCATTTTGTGGACATGTTACAAATTACAGAGGTTATCGAGAAGTGGATACTGAATAACGCAAATTCTTATCGCTATCAATAATTAATATATCTGCAAAATGGAGAGAACTGAAAAAAAACTAATTAGGGATCAAAAGGAAGAATAAGTTTTTTAGATATATATCTTTTAGAAGTGAACACCGTGAGATCTCTACCAAACTCCGAAGACAAAAAACGCTAGGAAATCTGGAAACAGTATAAGACTTCGAAGAATATTGAAAACAGCCGTGTCACACGCAGCTAACGAGGTTGTGAGGATGGAAAGGAAATACAGGAAACGTAGAGGAGTAAGGATCTGGACACAAGAGATAGAAACAGCAATTAAACAAAACCAAATAATCCCACGAATGGAAACCACAATGAAAATAAAGAGTAAATTATCTTGTCAATGTTACAGTTCTTCTTATTTCCGTATTTGCTAAGAAAATTGGAGAGAAATTCCGCCGTATGCAAGACCTCTTTGAAGTTTTGTTTTCAACAAGGCACGTTTCAGCACTTTTTGTGCTACTTTCAGTGGGTTTATTTTTTATTTACCGTTTGTAAAAAAAATTTTACATATTAAGCTCTAAAGAAACCTTTGGTAAAAATATTTGCTTGTGAATGAGCGATTATTGTCAAATATTTTCCACTGAATAAAGAGGAAAGAAATATTGCGAAACATATAACTCGGAAATCACACGCAGAGCTAGAACGCTTTATTAGCAACATGGAGCATGAGTTGTATGATTGACAAACTGACAATTACAAAGTGATGAAGTCACCCAACGGACAAGAAAGGGATCGTATACGTGTCAAAAATATACGAGAGAACGAATGTGATTCATTATAAAAGTTGTGGTACGATGATACTGTAATTCAAACACAAATAACACAAAAGGCCTGGGTGATACTGACATGAATTAGTTGACGGAAGCTCTAAAAGCAACAGAAATCAGGAAAGTACTGGTTCCGATGGTACTAATAACGAACTATGGAAATATTTTGGGTTATTCCTACTTCTAATCTTTCTTCCCGATATAACAGCAGAAAATTAAGTGCAGTCACTCATTCGTACAACAAAATTTTGTCTAACCATGCACCAGTGGCCTTGTTTTTTCAAATCTGAGTGAGGTGGCGTAGTGGTCAGCGCAATGGACTCGCATTCGGGAGGACGACGGTTCAAACCCCATCCGGCCATCGAGATTTAGGTTTTCATGATACCCCCACATCGCTTGAGGGTCCATTGTCCTCAGTCAGCCTATACTACAAGCAATTTTTATGATTTGGTTTTTGAAAAAACTAATGAAGCAATGACAACATTTTCTGATTTTCTTTGAAGAAATTCACTCATCGCGTTAACCCACCAATCGAGGAGTTAAACATGCTCTGTTCAGAATGAGGTGTGTGCATGACGGAAGTCCACAAGTCTACCAACCTAATCAGAAATAATAATAATAATAATAATCAAAATTTTAATATATAGTGAAACCACAGTTTTTGAAATTTGACAAAATTCGTTCTTGTGAAACAACTAGCTCTTTACTCGCACGGGTGTTAAATGCTACCGACAGGGTATTTCAAATTGATTCTGCATTTCTGGATTTCCGTATGGTTTTTGACACTGTAACACAAAAACGGCTTGTAGTGGAATTGCGTGCTTATGGAATATCGTCTCATTTATATAATTGGATTCGTGACGACCTGTCAGAGAAGTCACTGTTCGTAGTAATAGACGGAAAGTCATCGAGTAAACAGAAGTGATTTTTGGCGTTCCCCAAGGTGGTGATATGGGCGCTTCGCTGCTTCTTAACTAAATAAACGATTTGGGAGACCATCTGGGCATCCGTCTCAGGTTATCTGCAGATGATGCTGTCGTTTTTAGACTAGAAAAGTCATCATGAGATCAAAACAAATCGCAAAACGATTTAGAAAAGATACTTGTACTGTGCGAAAACTGGAAATTGACCCTAAATAACGAAAAGTGTGACGTCATCCACGTGAGTGCTAAAAGGGATCCGTTAAACTTCGGTTACACGATAAATCAGTCAAATCTAAGGACCGTAAATTCAACTAAATACCTAGGAATTACAGTTACAAACAACTTAAACTGGACGGAACACACAGAAAATGCTGTAGGGAAGGCTAAACAAAGACTGCGTTTTATTGACAGGACAGAAAATGTAAGAGCTCTACTAAAGGGACTGCTTACACTATGCTTGTCCGTCCTCTTTTAGAATACTGCAGCACAGTGTGGGATCCTTACCAGGTGGGATTCGCTGAGTACGCCGAAAAAGTTCAAAGAAGGACAACACGTCTTGTATTATCACGAAATAGGGGAGAGAGGGTCACTGAAATGATACAGGATTTGGGGTTGTCACCATTAAAACAAAAGCCTTTGTGACAAGACGTGCTGCCCTTCTTTGAACTTTTTCGGTGTACTTCTCACGAAGTTACATTTACCAACTTTTTCCTCCGAATGCGAAAACACTTTGATGACGCCGACCTACATACAGAGAAACGATCACCATAATAAAATAAGGGAAATCAGAGCTCGCAAAATAAGATATAGGTGTTCGTTTTTTCCGAGCGCTATAAGAGATTGGAATAATAGAGAATTCTGAAGGTGGTACGATGAAGCCTCTGCCAGGCACCTAAATGTGACTTGCAGAGTAACCATGTAGATGTTGATGAATAAAATGGCAGACGCTTGAAGCAATGATATAGTTTCGTCGTGTGTTTTTGGTCACGTTTTTGCAAATAAAAAAATTAGCCTATTACTCCTTGCGGACATGCCCGAGAAGTAATTCAAATTAGAGAAAGATATTTGTATTAGTGTGCTGGCAACCCACTCCGTCAGCTTGAGATACAGGGTCTTTCAGGCTGTTTTTTTTTTATTTTTTTAAATTTTTGTTTCAGATTATATTTGCAGACTGCAGGATTCCCGACATGGAAACACCTCATTTTCGACACAGTACGTTTAACTCCTAGGATGAGGGGGGGGGGGGTGTAATGATGAATGAATTTCTGAAAAAAAGCCAGTCAGTGTTGTTCAAGAATCAATAAATAACATGCAAAATGATTTACGTTGATTGCTTCCACAAAAAAATAGTAAAAACCACTTCTCTTATAGACTGACTGATGAGAATGGGCCCGTAACACAAATGATACCGGGGTGTCTCCTTTGAAAGATTGTGTTCCGTCTCTAATGACCTCGCTGTCGACGTGACATTAAATCTTAATCTTACTTTTTTTTCCTTTTACAAAATGTCACTTGTTTCTAAAAGTCCTGTGTCGCATGTTGATCTTCATATCACTCTACATACATGAGTAATGACAAACGTGATGTGTTGGCTTAACCCTTTTTAACCCTTATCCTTGAATAAGGTCCATGACTGAAACCTTCTCTGCCTCGTGATGACTGGGTGTTGTGTGCTGTCCTTAGGTTAGTTAGGTTTAAGTAGTTCTGAGTTCTAGGGGACTGATGACCATAGCTGTTAAGTCCCATAGTGCTCAGAGCCATGACTGAAACCGGTGGACAGTTTGGATTAAAAATAAAAGCAGCTGATGGTCAAACACGCATTTTATGCGTTACTTGACGGCTGTTGATAGTCACGTTCCAAAAATGTTTAAAATTCAGTGAAACACTGAAAAACTAAAACTTCTAATAATCTGATAATATATATTATCTTTCTTGGACTCGTTCTGTATAGTCAAAGTTCCTATAAACGTAGGTCACCAAGTATGCGAGCCTGTATTTATGCGAGCCTGTATTTCTACTCTAATTCCGATTCTTTTCAGACGCAAGAGACGTTTTAGATTTAGAACAGACATTAGCCGCGCGGCGTGGCCGCGCGGTTCGAGGTGCCATATCACGAATCGGGCAGCCACGCCCGCAAGAGATTCAGGTCCTCCCTCGGGCATGGGTGTTTGTGATGTCTTTAGCGTAAGTTAGTTTAAGTAGTGTGTAAGTCTAGGGAACGATGACCTCAGCAGTTTCGTCCCATAGGAATTCACACACATTTGAACAGACATTAAATAAAAGCGCGCGTTTTTCTTAAAAGGATGCCAATTAAGGCTTCTTTTGTAGCGGAGCTGTTAGCGTCGCCGGTTCGATGGGGAAATAGCCGGGTTCAATTCCCAGTACCTCCACAGATTTTCGGAGGTAGCGAACTCTACAACGGGGAGCACTGCATCGTGAGGTCAAATGGGAAGCAGCCTAAGTAAGGAAACAGTGGCACCAACAGCTTCATCTATTGGTAGTAGCGACTAGAGCGTTTGACGATATGCTCATTGCATGTTGATTGGTATGGGGGAAGGGACCAACAGCATGCCGCCCGCTGTGGCGGAGCGGTTCTAGGCGCCTTAGTCCGGAACCGCGCTGGTGCTACGGTTGCAGATTCGAATCCTGCCTCGGGCATGGATGTGTGTGATGTCCTTAGGTTAGATAGGTTTAAGTAGTTCTAAGTCAAGGGGACTGATGACCTCAGATGTTAAGTACCATTTGAGCTATTTTTGGGACCAACCGAGGTCGTCGGCCCCATTGGGTTAGGGAAGGGTGTGAAGGAAGTCGGCCGTACCCTTTCAAAGGAACCAACCCGGCATTTGCCTGAAGCGATTTAGAGAAATCACGGAAAACTTAAATCAGGATGGCAGGACGCGGGTTTGAGCCATCGTCCTCCAGAATGCGAGCCCAGTCTGCTACCACCTCGCTCGGTTTCATCGCATGTTCTACGATCATATATCGCTTCTCTTAACGCCTTGCAGACAGCAGTCGGCCATTTGGAACAGACCTGCGGCCTAATACGTCAATAGTGGCAAAGTTTACGGATGCCAGTCAACACTGACAAAGAAGCAAATGAAGCGCAGTTTGAAGGACAAGAATCGATGGAGAAAATTATAGGTGGAGTTGGTATTAGTACTAGGTTTGTAGATTTCCCATTATATGCCTTTGACTCTAGAGATACGCTGGTTGCAAGTGTTTTCAGGGTGGTTCGGTCGTTTTTTCATGGACGCAAAAAGACAAGGAAGACACCAGCATGTGATATGATTCCAGCAAGACCTGTTTATTGGTAGGTAGTACACGGGTGAAAAACCTAAAACTTGCACCGCAAATATTGGTGAAATAGAAACTGCTACTGATGTGCCGTTTTCACAGAATGGATTGGGAGTCAGGGGCTCGTGTTCTTAGCCAACAAACAGACTGTAATAACACTTAGCAAGTTTATTTTTATTTTTTAGAAACATACTTTTAGGAAAGGCATGCGTATTGAAATACAGAGGTATGTAAACAAAGTATGGCGCAGCGGTCGGCAACGCCTATAAAACACAAGTGGCTAGCTCATTTGTTAGATCGGTTACTGCTGCTACAATGGCAGGTTATAGAGATTTAAGTAAGTTTGAACGTGGTGTTATAGTCGGCGCACGAGCGATGGGGCACAGAATCTCCGAGGTATCTGTGAATTGGGAATTTCCCGTACTATCTTTCACGAGTGTATTTTGAATACCAGGAATCCGGCGAAACATATATCCGACGTCGCTGCGTTCGGAGACAGATCCTGCAAGAGCGGGACCAACGACGACTGAAGAGAATCGTTGCACGTGACAGACGCGCAGCCCTTCCGAAAATTGCTGCAGATTTCAATGCCGGGCCATCAACGAGTGTCAGCATGCGAACCATTCAACGACAAAGGCTTTCGAAGCCGAAGGCCCACTCGTGTACCCTTGATGACTGCACGACACAAAGCTTTACCATTCGCATTGGCCCGTTAACACCGACAGTGAACTGTTAATGACTGGAAACATTTTGCCTAGTGGGGTCAGTCTCGTTTCAAATTGTATCGAGCAGATGTACGTATGGAGACAACCTCATGAATCCATGGACCCTGCAAGTCAGTATGGTATTGTTCAAGCTGGTGGAGGCTCTGTAATGACGTGGGGTGCGTGCAGTTGAACTGATATGGGAGCCCTGATTCGACTAGAGACGATTCTGAAAGGTGACACTTTTGTAAGTATCCAGTCCACTGTTCCTTCCAACGGACTTGGGCAATTCCAGCAGAACAGTGCGACACCCCACATGTACAGAATTGCTACAGAGTGGCTCCAGGAACACTGTTCTGTGTTTAAATACTCCCGTTGGCTACCAAACTCCCCAGACATGAACATTATTCAGTATATCTGGAACGCCTTGCAACGTGCTGTTCAGAAGAGATCTCCAACCCTACTCTTACGGATTTATGGACAGCCCTGCACGACTCACGGTGTCATTTTCCTCCTGCAATACTTCAGACATATAGTCGAGCACATGCCACGTTGTGTGGCGGCACTTCTGCCTGCTTGCGGAGGGCCTAAACGATATTAGGGAGGAGTACCAGTTCATTTGGTTCTGCAGTGTAGAATGTACAGGGTGTTTAAAAAATGACCGGTATATTTGAAACGGCAATAAAAACTAAACGAGCAGCGATAGAAATACACCGTTTGTTGCAATATGCTTGGGACAACAGTACATTTTCAGGTAGACAAACTTTCGAAATTACAGTAGTTACAATTTTCAACAACAGATGGCGCTGCGGTCTGGGAACCACTATAGTACGATATTTTCCACATATCCACCATGCGTAGCAATAATATGGCGTAGTCTCTGAATGAAATTACCCGAAACCTTTGACAACGTGTCTGGCGGAAAGGCTTCACATGCAGATGAGATGAAAACTGCTTAACATTAGCATTTTGCATTTATGCAATATCTGCGATGCAGTTTTAGGTGATTCACCCTGTATATGTCATTCTCTCGAGGAGAACGGACCACATACCACTATACAGGGCGCGTCAAGAGAAAAGGCACATGCTTTGAGGAGTGATGCCGATACTGAACAAAAACATCATATGGACATACTGCATGCACTATTCCAAATGGTTTCCGAGATCGAAGTACAGTAACATTTATTTTGTGTAATTCTAATCCTGTCAGAGACAGATAAGGACTTGGGAGAACAGTTGAACGGAATGGACAGCGTCTTGAAAAGAGGAAAAATGGTTCAAATGGCTCTAAGCACTATGGGACTTAACATCTGAGGTCATCAGTCGCATAGACTTAGAACTACTTAAACCTAACTAACCTAAGGACATCACACACATCCATGCCCGAGGCAGGATTCAACCCTGCGACCGTAGCAGCAGCGTGGTTCCGGACTGAAGCGCCTAGAACCGCTCGGCCACAGCGGCCGGCTGAAAAGATGATATAAGGTGAAATCAGCAAAAGCAAAAATTGGATAATGGAGTGTAGTGGAGTCAAATCAGGTAATGATGAGGAAATTAGATTAGGAAATGACACACTTGAAGTAGTAGATGAGTTCTGCTATTTGGGCAGCAAAATAACTGATGATGGTCGGAGCAGAGAGGATATAAAATGTAGACTGGCAATGGCAAGGAAAGCGTTTCTGAAGAAGAGAAATTTGTAAACATCGAGTATAGATTTAAGTGTCAGTAACTCTTTTTGAAAGTAGTTGTAAGAAGTGAAGCAATTTGAGGAAGTGAAACATGAACGATAAAGGATTTAGACAAAAAGAAAATTAAAGTATTTGAAATGTGGTGGTACAGAACAATGCTGAAGATTAGATGGGTATGTCACGTAACTAATCAGGAGGTACTGAATAGATCTAGAAGAAGAGGAATGTCTGGCACAACTTGATTAGAAGAAGGGACTGGTTGGTAGGACAAGTTCTGAGACATCAAGGGATCCCAATTTAGTACTGGAGGAAAGCGTGGAGGACAAAAATCGTAGAGGGGCACCAGGAGATGAATACACTAAGCGGATTCAGAACGATGTAGGTTGCAGTAGTTACTCGGAGACGAAGAGGCTTGCACAGGATAGAGTAGCATGGAGAGCTGCATCAATCCGTCTTTAGATCGAAGACCACAACATCAACAACAACAATATTCAAACATTCTCTTTGTTTACAAGGTACCACAATGATGTAGGGAAAGTTTAAACGAATAATTTGATAAAGGACACGTGTGATCTATAGAGTCAGGAAATTACCTAGAATTGGGTTACAAAAACTACAGGAGCAACAGCGCATGAGCGTCGAGTGAGACTTTCAATAATCTTGCGTTCCCTTCGCGCCAACCATTAGTCGTACAGAAAAAATAATAGGACCTTTTTCGTAGCAAATTTAATACATCTGAATTTTGTGCTGCGACCTGTTTTCGGTGGAGGGTGCGGCTTTCGAATTACTCGGAATAGAGCATATGTCCATCTGGAATTTTTGTTTCGGATCACTAATAATATCACCACTTCCCGTCTGACACATCCTGTAATGATGTCAGCCATACTGAGTTACTGAGGAGCAACTAGGTAGTTTATTTCATCAGCAATGAGTTTCTCATAGGATAGAATGCTCTTCCACCTGAACTTCAATTTTTATGTGATGTTGTTGACAATAACTATAAATTTCCCTATGTGGTCCTTGAAAATATGAGGGCCAACAGGCATGGTCAAAGATAGCGCAGTATACGCTCACTTGTGAAAAGCGCAGTGTTCGTTCGTCGAACGCCGGTCGTAAAAGTCTCGGGGGAGCGGAGTGGGGGTGGGTGGCTTTTTTTTAATTTGACTAATTGGTGCCGCCAGCGAACGAGCGCTATTCAGTGTGAGCAGCCTGGCGAACGATCACGCGTCTGGCGCGAGTATCGGCAATGATTTATTTTTAGAGCACCGGCACCGCCCTGTGATTCGAGCACAGGTCGATCCCACTGGAGGGCTTTTCAACGTCGTTCGTTCGATTACGGAGCCTGTGTGTTTACGCATAATGCCGTGATTTGTGCGCCCCCAAACTGCTGCTCGGCAGTCCTTTTCTACAGAATGAGCATCATGTCCATTGCTCGTTATAATCAATAGGAATAGGAGCTTTTATTTTTTATTTTTTTCAGAGCGATGTGATCGCTGCTGGAGAGGGAAGAGACCGACGTGAATTACGATAGTAGCGTGGATATCAGAACAAGGAACAACGGACTGAATGTCACACTGCCGACAAAAATAAAAAATAAAAAAAAAACCTTACCACTTATTCTCCTCTTTTTGGGAGACAGCTATTTGAGAGGTAGGTGACGTTTCATGTAGAATGTGTAGTGAACAAGTGGAGTTAAATCTCTCTTGCCGAACCTGTTACAGGTGCTAACAACGTAAAGTGTCATTTAAATAGTATAACGTGCTCAACGGCTAGTTTAGGATGTCAAGTATCATTTTCGTTGAAACTTCCTGAAAGATTAAAACTGTGTGCCGGATCGAGACTCGAATCGGGACATTTGTGTCTCGCGGGCAAGTGCTCTACCATCTGAGCGAGATCAGGAGAGCTTTTGTGAAGTTTGGAAGACAAAAGACGAGGTACTGGCGGACGTAAGGTTGTAAGGAAGGGGTGTGAGTCGTTCCTGGGTAGCTCACATGAGCCGGCACGGTAGCTCAGCGTGTTCGGTCACGGGGCTAGCTGCCCTCTGTAATAAACAAACTGAGCTAATGGATCAACCCCGAACTGTAACGGGTGTCTTTCGACGTCCACCCAGAGCAGATACAACGAACGAAAACGAACAAAATGAGGTTTAAAAAAAAAGAAGAAAGAAATGATGGTAGAGCACTTCGCCGCAAAAAGCAAAGGTCCCGAGTTCGAGTCTCGGTCCGGCACACAGTTTTAATCTGCCTGGAAGTTTCGTATCAGTGCACACTCCACTGCAGAGTGAAAATCTCATTCTGAAATCATTTTCGTTACTTTCATTATCTTCAACGGCATTTTACTACGAAATTTCGAGAGTCTACAATATAGCAGACGACAAGAGTAAAATTAGTGGTGAAGCTATCGCGTCATCAAAGCATCGAGCCACCGATAATACTACATCGGAACTACAGTCATATCTCAAAAAATTGTTTCTTCTTTTAATTCAGCGCTGAGCAGCACGATTAGGTCTTTGTTTATTAATTTATTTATCATATCCGAGGAAAAATGCGATACATAGTTCCTTGGACGTACAATGCGTCAATACTGAGTTTGCACACTGCAGATTAGGAAGTTAGTAAATCACATTGAAATCGCGATACAATACACAAAAAAACAGGTTACAGAGGAAATTTCTGAATTACTGCAAAGGCTCTTGTGCGGAACACAAGTGCGCAACTGTAGATTGCTCGTTTCTTTTAGCTTTGGAGGCACAGAAGTGAAAAACGTAAAAGAATTCTACCTGTCAATGTTTCCCTACCATCAGAATAGACGAACCACACGTTATGATCTGCTGCCATCTGGACTGTGATGGTGTCGCATTCTTATTCGTGTACTGCAGAGATTTCGACTGATGACTGAAATTAACTGGTCAATAGGGAGAACACAGACCAGCAACAGACAACTAAAAGAACATCAGATTTATTTTCATAAAAACACTGAAATGAGACTCAGTCTCAGTGTAAGTAGGAGGACCAGCTAGTCAACAACGTCACACTACACAGGCGACCCGCAGGCTTGCTGTGGGCCAAGCCACAAGTACGTGGAAAGAGACAAAATACAAACAAAGGTAACGGTAACTGTTCCAGTCCCTAGAGAGAGTTTTGATCCCGCTCTACCAAGATGAACTCCAGGATTCGAATCACAAGTTATGAAGGAAGCACACAAACAGGGTCAGCGCGACAAAGACTACCGAAGATGAACTCTAGGATTCGAATCACAAGTCATGAAGGAAGCGCACAAACAGGGTCAGCGCGACAAAGACTACCGAATTAACACTGATAAAGTCGTAAGGCTGATCTCTCGGGTGCAAACCGAATATTTGCATCTTAAACGCAGTCGGCTTTGCTATTAGCGTTATGCCGCGAATCACTTGATAAAAACTGTACGCGTGGCTACCTGGTCGCGGTGAAAATTAGCGCAAAATGGAGGATACTACACCGCGACGGCTGCTGACAAAATAAACCTACAACGTACCGTCACGAACTGAGCCTACCGAGCCAAGCCACGGACTGAGGGCGAATCTCAGTAGGTCTGTAAACTCGGATCCTCGCATACTGTATGCTTCTTCCGTGACCGAAAGGTCAGTGCTGCCAACATGAGTGGGGGCGAGAATACCGACGGTTGCTTGGGCTTTCAGCAAAGGGGCTGTTCGGCCCGCCGGAGCACAGGTTGCCATTACTGGAGTGACGCCAGGAATGTGGCTGTCGGCGAGGGCGGTATCCTTTCGTGCACCGGCCGCCTTGGTAGCAGTTTGACGCCATTCTGAGGAGTTAATGATTTAAGTGCTAGGTGAACCCACCATTTTATAACCTTTACTCATGAAAGGTATCTGTGGTTACAGACGGCTTGAGAGTACTACGTTTATTGCATTGTTAAGCGAAGTAAGTCCACAGTATTTTTAAAAAATGGGATGTGCAGCCCTATGCCTACTACCACTAAACTTGTATTTGTATACGTAACCCGAATCTGTGATTGGAACCCCCTCTCTCTCTATAGGGAGTTGGCTGGACTGCTAAGGGAGTTTGACACGTGCTCTCTGGAAAGTTGTATTAAACCACAACGATACTTCTGAATTAAAAAGAAAAATTCAAATGTGTGTGAAATCTTATGGGACTTAACTGCTAAGGTTACACATTACTTAAGCTAAATTATTCTAAGGATGCCCGAGGGAGGACTCGAACCTCCATCGGGACCAGCCGCACAGTCCATGACTGCAGCGCCTTAGACCGCTCGGCTAATACTTGGCGTTTGTGGCTCAATTTTTTCAGTTATGCTGCACGCCGACTGAAGATGAAACCTGCTGAATAGTACACCGTTTACTGTACAACGTCTGCCACCCAAGTACAAATCGTCTTTTTTCCGTCTAATGATCACCCAATGAAAGTGCACGCCCTTCCAAATAAGTCAATAATGTCAGCAACAAATCTCGTGACGGAATACATATACAAAGATGGTAGACATAGACTTCCAAGAACTCTGGACGTCGGTATACACGAAGTTCACCGACAGCACCTACAGAGGTTTGTCTACCCTTTCCTGCGCTGAAATTATTCTAGATGAAGGTACACAGTTGACTCAAAATACACACTGCGGGTTAAAAAGTAGTACACCCGCTTAGAGGTTCCCAATTCACTTAAGATTTATTGTTGCAACAGTGCATACGGAGTACAATAAATGATTATATTTATAGATCAACAGCACAAGCGTTTCTGAGATACCAGGTATGGACCCGTGCTGAAACACTCCTGTTAGTAAGTTCTGTAGCTTCTGCGGGCAGCAAACCGAGCGAGGTGGCGTAGCGGTTAGAGCACTGTACTCGCATTCGGGAGGATGCCGGTTCAAAGCCACGTCCGGCCATCCTCATTTAAGTTTTCCATTATTTCCCTAAATCGATTCAGGCAAATGCAAGGATGTTTCCTTAGAAAGGGCACGACCGACTTCCTCCGCCATCCTTCCCTAATCCGATGAGACCGATGTTCTCGCTGTTTGGTTCCCTCCCCCAAGTCAACCAACCAACCAAGGGGAACAAAGCATGCGCTGACCCAGGCATCCAGTGAACTGTACAGTTGGCGAATACTGTCATGGGATACATTATGCCACGCCCGCTCGACTTGTTCGCATAGTTCTGCAAGAGTTGTGGATGACGGGTCGTATGACATCCCACACCTGCTTGACTGGATCGTCGTTACCAGGGAAATTGCTCCACCTCTTACAGAGTTTCATGGGTAGTGTATGGGCGAGCGTTTCCTGTGGGAACAAAGCATCACCTTGCTGTTTCAATAACGGCAATAGAACGGGTTGAAAAACTTTCAGCACGTACCGAGTGCTGGTTAGCGTCCCTCCCAGAAACACCAAAGGTGAACGAGGGGTGTAGCTTATCGCACCGCAGACCATAGGGCCTGGGGTGTGGGCAGTACATATTGGACGATTGCACTCTACCAGTCACTGCTCACCAGGTTTACGTCGTACGCGCAAACGACCATCACTTGTGTGCAAGCAGGATAAGTTTTCATCGTTGAAGACCACGGCGCTATTCCATCTTCCAAGTGATCCTCTCACGGTAACGGTCGAGCTATGACGCCGATGCTGTGGCGTGAATGGAAGACGGGGTTACTGGTCATAGTCCCGATGCTAATAACCGGTTCGCAACAGTTCGTGTTGACCGGTCTGGGCTCACAAAACCTCTTATCTGTGCTGTGGTAGTTGTACGATTTGCCACTGCTGCCCTTACAATGCGGCGATACTGGAAAGCGTCTGTGCTGCGTGGACTTCCATAACCTCGTGAATGTGTAAGAGAGCAAAAGGGCACTGCATCGCTGCACAACTGGCGCTGCATGTCCAACCTGTGTAGCAGTTCTTCGAAAGGACCATCCTACCACTAGGAAGGCCACAATTTGACACCTTTCAAACTTGCTCAGTTGGCTGCAGGAAGCACAAGTGGATCTCCGTGTCATGGTTGCCTGCTTGCTTCACACGTTTACACCACACTGAACCTACTGGCTGAGAGCATTCCCTATTGAAGGGTAGACACAGATGACGCACTGGTAACTGTGCCACTACGCTATATATTGGCGGACGACGCTGAAACCATTATCAGTACATCTAATATTCCTCTGGTGGTAAATGCCGTCATCGGATCAAAATCGTCGTCGTCTTACTAGATGTTCTAATTTTTTCTGGCAGTGCATTATCAAGTGACATAATCTGGTGAAAGTAAGCAAAGTAAAGAAGTCTGTTACTATTGGTTAGCGGTCTAGAGCTGTCTGCAATTTCATTAAAAAGAATTACACCAGATGCGTTTCGCTTTTATTTATAAAGCATTTTCCGTGGTTGTTCTGCAAATTGGACACATACGTTTGCACGTTTTTGATTGTTTTAGGTTAAAAACGGCGTTTTTTTTTATAAAATTGATGTGCAAGTTACCCACGGAGTTTCTGTACACATTCTGCTCCTTCCCGCCTAGCTAGCCACGGTTGACGTCGAAAGACTTCCAAGTGCAAATGTGAATGGAAGTCAACCACTGCTAGGAAGGAGGCAAGGAGCAGAATATTAAAGAAAAACCGTAAGTAACTTAGACACCAAATTTATAGAAAAAACGCTTTACAAACGTATGTATCCAATTTGCAGAATAACCACGAAAGATACTTTATAAATAAAAGCGAAACGCATCTGGTGTAATTCTTTTTAATTAAATTGCAGTCAACTCAAGACGATTAACCAATAATGATTGATTTTAACAGCTGCTGCGGAAGATGGCCACGTAAACATACGTAATAAAGTAAACAAGCCTTCTAATTTCAGCTTCAGAGACAGTGAAGATTATTTTTATTGTGACGATGGCAGCATGCAGTTTTTGCACAATATTTCGAACGTGATACTTCCAATGAAGCCCTATACCTACCTCAATCCTAAGAATTTAAATGGTTCAAATGGCTCTGAGCACTATGCGACTTAACTTCTGAGGTCATCACTCACCTAGAACTTAGAACTAATTAAACGTAACTAACCTAAGGACATCACACACATCCATGCCCGAGGCAGGATTCGAACCTGCGACCGTAGCGGTCGCTCGGTTCCAGACTGCAGCGCCTAGAACCGCACGGCCACTCCGGCCGACCTAAGAATTTAAAACTATCGACTTCAGTGAGCACGTTGACTACCCTGGGACAGTAAAATTTCGCTTCTCCATGAGTTCGTGTCAGAAACTGTATGCCTTATGTTTTGTTTGAGTTAACTACAGTATAAGCAGATTATATCATATTAATTTCCACGTCTTTCGCAACAACACTTGCGGTATTTGCAAAGAGAAAGAACTTTGAATCGACTGCGATGTTTGACGGTAGATCCATGTGGCACCTGATACTTTTCATGACCTCTATCAGACTGAAATCTCTTCCCTGTTGGCCGCACTGGGTAGCCGCGCGGTCTTAGGCGTCATGTCGCGCTCCGCGTGGCTCCCTCCGTCGGAGGTTCGAGTCCTCCTTTAGGCATGGGTGTGTGTGTGTGTGTGTGTGTGTGTGTGTGTGTGTGGTCCTTAGCGTAACTTAGTTTAAGTTTGATTAAGTAGTGTATAAGCTTAGGGACAGATAACATTAGCAGTTTGGTCCCATAATACCTTACCACAAATTTCCAATTTTTCTTTTTCTGCCCTATTGTTGGCACTGGAGGATAACCTTCAGCTTCTTACTTTACAAGTATTGAGTGAACCCTTGCTGAGCTTTCTCCCAAGTCACATATCATTCTTGCTTATTCAAAACTGCTGCTTAGTGAAATGTAGTGACACGTGATGACTAGTTGTCCATTACGGAAGTGCCTACTGCGTTCAAAAAATGGCACTGAGCACTATGCGACTTAACTTCTGAGGTCATGTCGCCTAGAACTTAGAACTAATTAAACCTAACTAACCTAAGGACATCACACACATCCATGCCCGAGGCAGGATTCGAACCTGTGACCGTAGCGGTCGCTCGGCTCCAGACTGTAGCGCCTAGAACAGCACGGCCACTCCGTCCGGCTACTGCGTTTACCAGTTACCTGAATACACCGAGACGTGAATGAGGTTGCTGGGAGAAGTGGTAGATCTTTTTTTCTGGTAAGCAAGCCGAGACGCGTAGAGACAAATAAAGGAAACCCAGAGGGAGATGGAGACGGCGATAGCGCCGAAACCGACAGGGGACTTGAAACAGGAGCTCGCGTGTGGATGAATGGCGCTGCATTCCTTTCATCCGGCCCGCTATGCCTGCGGAATAGCGCACTTGACCTGCTGCCGCGCAAGAATGGACCGCCTGCTTCTTCCTTTCCCTTTCGCGGGGGCTAATTAGGGAGATAGCGATGCGGACTTTTAATTATGAGAAGCAAGTCCGTGGCCGGCCGAGGGCACTGCCCGCTGGCACACCCTCCTTGAACCTCCAAAAGGTCGCCCATTGACCTCTGGTAAAGATGTCACGACATCGCAGTTTCTTGCGTTGATGACTCGTATTAAGCATAATTATTGTTACCTTAATGTAATGAGCAGATACATTTAAATTTTCCTTCAGTTCTTCTTTTAGTATTGGTAGCATACTGTAAACTGTTATCTTTACTCATTTATTGTCACTATAAGCAGACTGTTGGGTAGAAAGTGTTGTGCGGTGCATAAAATTCATTCGACTTTGTATCAGAAAGCTGAGCAACACAAACCCCTCATGGGGCATTCTGAGTCGAAATCCACCGAGAGGTGCAACACAATGAGGCTTCATTTAGAAAACAGAACATACCAAAAGGAAGTATAAAGAGAATCCCACACTTGCTCTCTGACTCGAGTTTTATCGAGGCTATGACAGAATCGGAGCACATATGATTTATTTGGAAATATTTTAATTAAAAATGTGTGTGAATTCCTAAGGGACCAAACTGATGAGGTCATCGGTCCCTAGACTTACACAATACTTAAACTAACTTAACGCTAAGGACAACACTCACACCCATGCCTGAGGGAGGATTCGAACCTCCGGCGGGAGGGGCCGCACGATTAATGACATAGCGCCTCTAAAAGCGCGGCCACTCCGATTTTAATTACTATTGAAGATTTTTGTACAAGGTGGTCGGAAACAAGTTGGAAAGCTTGTAAGGGTGTTACAGGGTAAGTTGTTTTGAGAAATAATCGTTGAGAAAAAATTCGATACGTTGCACCGTTTCCGAGTTAATCAGTACTAAAGTTAGCCAATCAGGCCGTTGCGCGAGCTGATTCAAGTTGCCCGTCCGAAACGATGTCGCTAAATGTTTCTCGGTTTGTTTCCTGAAACCGAACAAGAAAGCGATACAAAAATTGGACATCGGACGCAAAGGCCGAGCAGTCTCGTGGGCTATCATCTACACTAGGAGAACAACTGACACTTACTGTATCTGGCGGGCAGCCTGAATTTGCGCACGGAACGAGCTCAATGTCTAACTTCAATAATAATGAACTGGGAAACGGTGCAACGTTTCGGTTTTTCTTCGTAACCTGCCCTCCAATACCCTTACAAGCTTTTCAGACCGTTTCTGATCGTCTTGTATATACAGGGTGGTCCATTAATAGTGACCGGGCCAAATATCTCACGAAATAAGCAGCATACGAAAAAACTACAAAGAACGAAACTCGTATAGCTTGAAGGGGGAAACCATGGCACTGTCATAGGTCAAACTGATATCAACTGCGTTTTTTTAAAAATAGGAACCCCCCATTTTTTATTACACATTCGTGTAGTACGTAAAGAAATATGAATGTTCTAGTTGGGCCACTTTTTTCGCCATCTGGTTCCCCCCTTCAAGCTAGGCGTGTTTCGTTCTTTGTATTTTTTTCGTTTGACGCTTATTTCGTGAGATATTTGGCCCGATCACGATCAATGGACCACCCTGTATATTACTTCTAGCTTCCTCAGGAGGACCCACGGCGATTTGAGTGATTTTACAACACCGAGCTATTACGAACAGTACTTTGTCTCTTGTGTCACAGCCGGTACTACATCTTGGGAGTATAGACAGTGAGTTCTTAGGGCTATGTGATATCGAGACCAAGGCACCAATAATGACGGGAAGGAATCAGTTTTAACAATCCACGTTCGACTGACATTTATGCTTGAATTCTTATATTCCAGTTCATTATTATTATTTTATTTAACTCGAACATATATAAAAATTTTCCTCATTGAACTTTAAATTTCGTTCTGCAAAAACACAAAAATATTCATACGATACATCGTAGGAGTAGCTTTTAATATTTGACGGCCTCAAAAATGTTTAAACAAATCTATGACTTGTATATTTCCGATGGTGACAATGACTGCTCAAAAAAAAGTCACAGGTATTCCAGTTATTGCATTATTTTCCCTTTATCTGACGAAGAACTGAAGAGGCAATGCGGGAAATGGGTACGAGGATCAGTTTGAATAATAGAAAACAGAGGGGCCGAAGAATGATATTTTGAGTCATACTAAAGGAAAGATTAAAATTAAGGAACAATATCTGCACTCGGTTTAACTCTTTGTTTGTTCCGTGGACCACACACACGGTACGTAATGACGACGTGTCAGTCCGTTGTGAAGTCACTGTAACAGATACATCTTGCAAGTGCTGCTTTGGTTTCATACTGGTTACTGACACATCGCTGCGACTAGGTACGCTGTTATTCTGTAACGAAATTTTTTTTCTACTATCATCAGTAGTTGCCATACAGCATTACACTGCTGTCGCTTTTCATATATCCTCTTCGATCCAACTTGACTGTTGCACCCCATGGCACAGACCGCGGGTGAACAATCGGCGGCCAGTGGGCCGCATTCGACTCGCGGTTAGTTTCAATTCGGACCGCGGAAGAAATTCTGGCTGAACATAAAATTAATATGCTCTCAAAAACGCGTATTTTAATGCATAATTTGTTGGAGTGGCGTGTCGAGAAAGGCGTCCCATTCATATTGATTCGTTACCGCAAAAACATGAACGTCACCGAAGCTACAGTTATGATTTTATGTGCTTGGAGCGCTGCTGTCGCGTCACGTGATGAGACGACCCGCGAGCTTAATTATGTGATTAAGCTCCTGGGTCATCAAAGTTTACCCTTGGCTGTCGTAGACGATCTGTCTTTTGCACTCTTATCTACGGCTAAACATGCAATTATTTCCCCTACAGTACTTTCAGCTACTGATTTCAGCAACGACTTACGTACTACTAATGTGTGAGGAAACATTCTCTGTGTTTATTTCATTACGTTCTGTAGTACACATTTTTTCTCGTCGCTCTCATCGTCCCAGGACGCCTTCATTCCTTACACGATCAGTCTACCAGAGTTCAACAGCCTGCTGTAACTTCACATTTCACAGACATCGAATGTTTGATTCCTTTCCCCACTCCCCCTTCCCCCCACCCTGACCATGTTTCGCACCCATGAAGAGCTACGTCCGAAACATTGCTTTTCACAGTCCCCCTTAACACACACATAAAAATGAACACTGGTAGACAGAAAGGGATAGTCAAACAAATATTTTAACTTGTATTTAACTGTACATTTGTTATCTGTGAGACTCTTCGGATCACCAAATAAACTGTGAAAGGCTTTTGGATAATGCGCAGCATTTTGTAAGCTGCAAAAAAAGTCAGGCAATATAAAATAGCAACATACAATATGTGGAAGAACGAGGAGGGGAAAATAAGAATGGAGGACCAATAATGAAGTGCCGTATTACAAAAGGTTGTAACATAGGAATCTACCCTCTCGCCGCTACTGTTGGATCTATACCTCGACGTAAAATATATGTTCACGAGTTTGCTTAAAATACATGCTGAAAAGATATCACGATAAGATTCGCTGACAACTTTGCTATCCACAGTGGCAGTGAGAATGGACCTGTTGAACTGAATAAACAGTTTAAGGGGCACACACCACAGACAGAGTACATCGAAGGTGAATCTAATGAGGAGTAGCAGAAATGAGATTAGCGATAAACTTAACAACTGAATCTATGACCACGTAGTAGACGAAATTAAAGAATTCTGCTGTTCTGGAAGCAAACTAACATGACAGACTATCGTAGGAAAGAGGGCATTACTGGTCAAAAGTAGTATATTTGAAGCTAACGCTGGCCTTAATTGGAGGAAGACGTTGCTGAGAACGTACGTCTGCAGCGCAGCATTGTTTGGAGGCGGCTCTTGAATTGTGGGACAACCGGAAGGAGAGAGAGTATCGAAGCGTTTAGAACGTGATGCTGTACAAGGATTTTGAAAGTTGGATGGACTGATAAGAACCTCTGCAGAATCGGTGCAGAGTGGAAGACGTCGAAAACGTTGACAAGAAGAGGGGACAGAATGATAAAACCTATGTTAAGACAACAAGGAATAACTTCTGTGGTACTTGGGGGAGCTGTAGAAGGTAAAATCTAGAGCAAGAAAGAGACTGGAAGACATCCAGCAAATAATTGACGACGTAGGGTGCTAATGCTACTCTGAGATTAAAAATTTTTCAGAGTCGTGGAGGGCCACATCAAACCAGACGGAACACGGTCGGTTTTTCCACCCTTGTAGTTTTGGAATCTACTTTTGTTCTTTGACTGTGGGTCATTGATGACAGCAGTACTACATCCACCTGCATAACTGGCCTACACATAGGAGATTCGGGAATGGAAACTACGTATCATCTGTGGTATGGATTTGCCTGGTCTGGCGAAGTTACCTGTCAAATATAATTTTTGTTATTTTACTTAAAGATTGGGACGTTAAATACTTGGCAGGTCTATATCGAAGTAGGGGGCAGATAAACCGGCATTATTTCGAGAGGACAGATCTGCCACGACGCATATTGGAGCCTTCGTTTATGCAGAGTGTTCCAAAACGAGACGCAAATTTTCCCCTCTGGTAAGGCCTCCACTGCGTGTCTGTTCTCCCAGAATTTATATTCAAAGGGGAAATAAAGTGCGTGAGATAAAGGAGGTTGCGCGTATCAGACCTTTTGTGCAGCCGAGACGAGACCGTAATGCATGTGCTTTCAAATAATAAGTCATGCGAGAAGGACGCTTTCTGCATGCTGACTCTGTATTACGGGGCTGAAGCGAAGCCGAAATTTTTTGAAGGAAATATTGTTTCCTTACAATGAGCAGGCATTCACTATTTCTTTCTTTTCGTGCTGCCAAGCCGTAACAGTACCATATAAACAAAGGCAGTTTGTTCCTGCAAAAAATGTGCCCTTCAACAAATTTGTTATTTTATTGGATGTTGTGGGTATTTTCGGAAGTTATGTCGTTTCTGATATATAAAATTGTACCATTTCTCTTAATGAAAGGCATCTAACGAAATACTGAAAAGAATCAACCAGTACGTAAAGGCGAATGGATTTTATTATTAAAGTTTTCCCGAATTACACAATCCAGTATTGGCCACTGAATTACAAAAGCTATAAAATAGTGTGCTCAACCAATGAAACACAAGTAAAAGATTGTGGTGAATATCAGGACCACACAGATGGCACAACCTTAACTGGAAAAGTGACAGATTAGATTTAATGTAGATATCAATTACACTCGCAAAGCGTATTATTACAGAGGGTGGGGCAAATAATATTGGCCCTGAGTACAGAGTTACAGGGTGAAAAGAAACACAGCAAAGGAAAGGGAATAGAGTACTAACCTGATGTTGAAAGTGACCACAATTAATCTCTTGGGACTCTTGGACCTTGGTCAGCAAGTTGCTGAAGGCGGTCCGAAGGTGGACTGCGGGAATTTTTGCAGTCTCGCCCGAAATGTTCTGCTGCAGTTATGGCACTTTGATACCGTTGAACTTCTCAGAAAACAACTGACCACACCGTTTCAACTTTGTTGTCTCTTAACTTTCCAGGTGGCGGGCATACATGTGGTGTAAGGGTCACGAGGTATGCTTGTTATGTTGTTGTTGTTGTTTTTGTTGTTGTTGTTGTTGTTGTTGTCTGGTATGATGCAGCTCTCCATGCTACTCTATCCTGTGCAAGCTTCTTCATCTCCAAGTAACTGCAAAATGGTTCAAATGGCTCTAAGCACTATGGGACTTAACATCTTTTAGGTCATCAGTCCTCTAGACTTAGAACTACTTAAACCTAACTAATATAAGAGCATCACACACATCCATACCCGAGGCATGATTCCAACCTGCGACTGTAGCAGCAGCGCGGTTCCGGACCGAAGCGCCTAGAACCGCTCGGTCACAGCGGCCGACTCCAAGTAATTACTACACCCTACAGCCTTCTGAATCTGCTTAGTGTATTCATCTCTCGGTCTCCGATTTTTTCCCTCCGCGCTGCCCTCCAATACTAAATTGGTGATCCCTTGATTCCTAGCCGGCCGAAGTGGCCGAGCGGTTAAAGGCGCTACAGTCTGGAACCGCACGACCGCTGCGGTCGCAGGTTCGAATCCTGCCTCGGGCATGGATGTGTGTGATGTTCTTAGGTTAGTTAGGTTTAAGTAGTTCTAAGTTGTAGGGGACTTATGACCACAGCAGTTGAGTCCCATAGTGCTCAGAGCCATTTGAACCTTGATTCCTCAGAACATGTCCTACCAACCGATCCCTTCTTCTAATCAAGTTGTGCCACAAATTCTTCTTCTCTGCAATTTTATTCAGTACCTCCTCGTTAGTTTGTAACCTCCTTCTCACTTATCGACCTTAATGACAGTGAAAAATTAAACCGCGTGTACCTAATGGAAATTTGGGAAAAGCAATCGTCACCGAAGTTAATCTGTCGGTAAAGAGGGAGGAAGGGTTACATCTAAATGAAAGGAAAAATGCAAATGAAACTAGTGGAAATTAATTTTGAAAAGGGGTAAAGTTAATAAAGAAAGTAAATGTGCGGCCGTTACGTTAACAATTAACTACCGGTAATTAGATATTTGAGATTTGGGGGAAATTACGGTCGCCAGTCCTATGGACAAATACTATAGTAACTGAAAAAGAAAGGTTATTGCACATATAATTAGCACTAAAAGCGTGGCAACTGAAGGTTGACATGTGTTGTGTGAAAACTGAATGTTTGTCAGAAGTAATAAATTTCGCTACACTCTGACTTAATTTAGCAAAAGGATTAATAAAACCGGAAAATTGAAAGTTAATTTAGTGACTGAAATTAATAGTGAGCTTTGTTTCTGAAGCACATCGAAATTGAGAAAAATACGGTTAGTCTTGGGCTACCTCAACAATCATTTCAAAAGCTAATCATTTCAAAAGCTACTTGAATCTACGCAATTTAGAAATAAGAGATTTAACTTTGAACTTGAATTTAATGATTCTGAACAATTAACAATAGTAAAATTTAGTACGTACCAAGCTGAGCTGTAGTCACAGGTAAGCTAAAATATGGTAACAAAACTCGCACTCTTAATTTGTGCTTGTGTAATCTAAATATTGTAGCCAGCTATGAATACTTTAACTGAACTTTGAAATTAAAGCAGTGAAATGGAATAATATTACTTTAATGCTGGTGTCTGAATTTCAACAACACTCAGCTTCATTTTGGAAAAGGAAGGGACCCTGCTTGGTAATGCAATTGGGACAATGAGCAACAAAGGTTCATGCTAAGTTGCTGTAATTTTGTGATGCAAAAATTTTAAAAGCTGAGGTCTGCCATACAGTTCTAAAACTTTACGTGCTTCCAGTCTTCCTTGTTGGTTGATTGAAGGTTTGAAGTCGTCGATCGAGGAGGTGGCGACAGTCACTCATTGCCGGCCGTCGCTGTTGCAGAAGCTGGATTTTGGCGCGCCTTCTTCTCGACACGGTCACCAGGCGAAACGGGCTCTTGATGTGCGCCAGCTGATGCTTCCCGTCCGCGACACCGTGTCAGAAACTATCATAGCAAGTTGAGCGCAATTACATGCTGCCAAATCCCGAAAGCGCGGCAGCTCGCGGGAGCGTCACACAACACACCTGCTCCACCACACTACTCCAGCCAGACTCTCTCTCTGCCCGCGCTCCACGCGGCAGAGTTAACACTACCAAAGATCCTACACACTTTGATTCTTCACACGACCTATCGATGTAATCGTTCGATAGCATAGTTTTCCCTAGGCAAGACCCAGCGTAAAAATACAAATAATATTTACAAACCAAACCAATTATACATCGACATAAATGCATAAATAGTAAAACAATTACAATATATACAGACACAGAAATGTCATATCCTCAGGTAACAAGTAAAGGAAAAAAATTTGTAGTACAATAGATGGAAATAGGAGGATATGCATGTCCGGCGTTACAAGTTACGTGATCTACCTGTGTAATCTTCAGCATTCTTCTGTAGTACCACATTTCGAGAGCTTCTATTCTCTTCTTGTCTAAACTATGTATCGTCCACATTTACATCCATACATAGCTACACTTCATACAAATACTTTTAGAAAAGACTTCTTGAGACTTACATTTATACTCGATGTTAACAAATTTCTCTTCAACAGAAACGCTTTTTTATCCATTGCCAATCTACATTTTATATCCTCTCTACTTCGGCCATCATCAGTTTTTTCTCTTCCCAAATAGCAAAACTCATCTACAACTTGAAGTGTCTCATTTTCTAATCTAATTCCCTCAGCATCACCTGATTTAATTCGACTACATTCCATTATCCTGCTCTTCCAGGTCCCTTGCTGTTCTGACAGAATTACAATGTCATCGGGAAACCTCAAAGTGCTTATTTCTTATACATGGATTTCAATCCCAACTCCAAATTTTTCTTTTCTTTTCTTTGCTGTTTGCGCAATATACAGATTGAATAACATTGGAGATAGGCTAGAGCTCTGTCTCACTCCCTTCTCAACCACTGCTTCCATTTCGTGCCCCTCGACTATTATAATTTCCATCCGGTTTCTGTACAAACTGTAAATAGCCTTTCGATCCCTGTATTTCACCCCTGTCAGCTTCAGAATGTGAAAGAGAGTAGTCCAGTCAACATTGTCAACAGCGTTCTCTAAGTCTACAAATGCTAGAAACTTAGGTTTGCCTTTCCTTAACCTATCTTCTAAGATAAGTTGGTTTCCACCAGTTTTTCCATTCGTCTGTAAATAATTCGTATCAGTATTTTGCAACCGTGACTTATTAAGCTGATAGTTCGGTAATTTCCACCCCTGTCAACACCTGTTTTCTTTGGGATTGGAATTATTATATTCTTCTTGAAGTCTGAGGGTATTTCGCTTGTCTCATACATCTTGCTCACCAGATGAAAGAGTATGGTCATGACTAGCTCTCCCAAGGCTATCAGTAGTTCCAATGGAATGTTGTCTACTCCCGGGGCCTCGTTTCGACTTAGTTCTTTCAGTACTCTGTCAAATTCTTCAAGCAGGTATGCTTATATGCATACATTCACGTCCAGTCGTATCCACTAATCCGGGCCATTTTTATATGCCCCACACTGCTTATGAGTAATGCTAACGCAGATTTAAGAATTAAAAGAAACTGGCCTTTATTCTGCAAAATTCCACTCACTAAGGAGGTAAAGAATCACTTTTTGAAGTAACTAACAGAGATTGCATTTCGGAATGGGCATAAGCTTCACAAGATTTATATCTAGTGTTAGCTGTGCGCCTTGCAGTCACCGGCTCCAAAACCTTGGTATTTTTTACAACTTTTTCACACTACAACGCCAAGCTGTATACGGTCTCCGTTAAAGCGACGTACTCTGTGGTTTCTCTGGACTGCATTGGAAAATCCACAGTACAGACTCAATCTGGCACAGGCGATTTTTATGTCTTCGCTAAAGAGGCGCAGGAAGTGGAGCCGAATGTCACGCCTTGCCACCGATAATTAAATTGAAAGCCGATGGAGACTGCAGTTGTCAGTGGAAGCAGATCCAATTCAAACCAGTTTACCAGCGAACATTTCGCTATTAAGAAATCGTTCACGCAGCAGAATCGTACATACACACCGTCGTTTGATGATCACGTAGACTCGTTTATGCAGGAATAGTAATAATCATTCCTGGATTAGAAAAACCACTGAAGGTGTTGAAAGCAAATAAGGCGTCAGGTCCGGATGGAATACCACTCCAGTTTTATGCCACTGGCTCCTTACTTAGTAAGCATTTGTCAGCGTCTCTGGCCCAGCGCAAAGTCCCAAGCGACTGGTAAAAAGCGCACGTGACTCCCATATTTAAGAAGAGTTAAAGAAGAACTCACAAAATTAAAGACCTGTAGCCTTAACAGCAGCTTGCTACAAAATACTTCATCAAATTCTGAGTTCGAATGTAATAAATTTCCTTGATACGAAAAGCTTCTGTCTACGATTCGGCACGGTTTCAGAAAGCATCGCTCGTATAAAACTCAGCTTTCCCTTTTCTCACATGATGTCCTGCAACTGTGGATGAAGTGCAACAGGCAGATTCCCCATTCCTAGATTTACGAAAAGCATTTGACATGGTGCCCCATAGCAGGCTATTAACGAAGGTGTGAGCGTACGGAATAGGTTCTCAGTTCTGTGAGTGGCTGGACGACTTCCTAAGTAACAGAACCGAGTATGTTGTCCTCAACGGCGAGTATTCATCAAGGCAAGGGTATCTTCAGCAATGTCCCAGGGAAGTGTGCTAGGACCTCTGTTATTCTCTAGATACATAAATGATCTGGCGAACAGAATAAGCACGGTTTGAGGCTGTTTGCAGTTGATGATTTAGGGGTAGTTGTCGTCGTTGGGTGACTGTAGGAGGATACAAGATGACTTAGACAAAATTTGTAGTTGGTTTGATGAATGACAGCTAGCTCTAAACGTAGAAAAATATAAGTGTGCGGATGAGAAGGAAAAATAAACCCGTAATGTTCGGATACAGCATTTGTAGTGTCCTGCTCAACATATTCACCTCGATTAAATACAAACATCAAAAGAAGTTTTGCGTCACCCCGGTTCCCAGAACTCCTGAAGACAGACGTCGACTGTTGATATTGCATCACAGATACTGTCCCTTTGACTGTTCAGAGATGTCACTAAACCCGCCCAAAGATATAAACAACCATGCATGAGCAGCGCCTATTAGACAGAGGGGGTCTGACAGCCGATCAGTTCCAGTCATTCCACCAGAAAGGAGGTACACGGCTCATTCCTAGACGGTCAATACCACGGTTCGATCGTGTCCACATAATTACTTTATGCCAGGGAGGGCTCTTAACAGTGGAGGTGTCCAGACGTCTCGGAGTGAACCAAAGCGATATTGTTCGGGAATGGAGGAGATAGGAACTGTCGATGGCATACCTCGCTCAGGCCGCCCAAGGGCTAACTGCAGTGGATTACCGCTACCTACGGATTATGACTCGGAGGAACCCTGACAGCAACGCCACCATGTTGAATAACGCTTTTCATGCAGCCACAGGACGTCGTGTTAAGACTCAAACTGTGCGCAATAGGCTGCATGATGCGCTACTTCCCTCCATACGTCCATGGCGAGGTCTATCTTTGCAACCACGGTACCATGAATCGCGGTACAGATGGGCCCAATAACATGCCAAATGGACCGCTCAGGACTGGCATCCCGTTCTCTTCACCGATGAGTGTCGCATATGCCTTCAACCAGACAATCGTCGGAGACGTGTTTGGAGGCAACCCGGTCAGGCTGAACGCCTTAGACACACTGTCCAGCGAGTGCAGCAAGGTGGATGTTCCCTGCTGATTTGGGGTGGCATTATGTGGGGCCGATGTACGCCACTGGTGGTCATGCAAGGCGCCGTAACGGCTGTCCGATAAGTGAATGACATCCTCCGACCGATAGTGCAACCATATCGCTAGCATATTGGCGAGGCATTCGTCTTCATGGACGACAATTCGCACCCCCATCGTGCACATCTTCTGAATAACTTCCTTCAGGATAACGACATCACTCGAGTAGAGCGACAGCATGTTCTCTAGGCGTGAACACTATCGAACATGACGGGGATAGATTGAAAAGGGCTTTTTATGGACGACATGACCCACAAATCACTCTGAGGGATCTACGCCGAATCGCCTTTTGGGGAATGGGACAATTTGGACCCACAGTGCCTTAAAGATGTGGGTAGCATGCCATGACGAATACAGGCATGCATCAATGCAAGAGGACGTGCTACTGGGTATTAGAGGTACCAGTGTGTACAGCAGTCTGGACCACCACCTCTGAAGGTCTCGCTGTACGGTGGTACAACATGCAATGTCTAGTTTTCATGAGCAAATAAAAAGAGCGGAAATGAAGATTATGTTGATCTCTATTCCAATTTTCTGTACAGGCTGCGGAACTCTCGGAATCGAGGTGATGGCAAACTTTTTTTGGTGTGTGTATTTAAGCCTAATGTTGCAAGCCGGTAGGAAATGGAACGTGCATGTAAACATTGGACAGGGTGGGGGGCAAATAAAAGTGACCCGGACGAGTGGATACTTTTGAACTGAAGGTATGCATATTACCACGCCCCGTGACACGTACACCAAGTGCATGCCCACCATGTGTTCCACACCGGTTCAGAGCGTAGTGCGGGTTGTGTCAGTGTGAGTGGAGCAGCGCAAAGGGGACGATGATACTCACAGTGGAACATTAGGTGTTCGTTGTGGAAAGTTATGTGACAACACCTAAAGATGGCTGAATTTATGTTAGCCGAAATATCGTGATAAGCTATCGATGTCATCAAACTTCACTCCCGAAAGTTCATGGAATACTCAGTATGCTGGGAAACGATTTAGTTAGCTATTTGCTGAGACGTTTAATGTTGTCAATGTGTCGGAACTGCAACAGAACATTTTGGATGAGAGTCTAGCAATTCCAGCAGTCCACCTACGATCCGGCTTCAGCAACTTGCTGCCCAGGGTCCAAAAGTGCGAAGAGATGAATGGCGGTCACCTTCAACATCTTCTATAGTCAGTTTAGTACTGTATTTCCGTTCCTCTCCTGTGTTTCTTTGTATCCTGGAACTTTGTCCTCCCGGCCACTTTTATCTGCTCCACCCTATAGTAGGAAAGGTGAGTGGTCGGTTTCGGTGTATTGGGAGAATTTCAGAAAGTGTGCTTCGTCTGAAAAGGAGACCGCATGTAGGACACTAGAGCGACTCGTTCTTAAGTACTTCTTGAGTGTTTGGGATCCGCACCATTTTGGATTGAAGGAAGACATCGAAGCAATGCCCAGAGGGTGCTAGATTTCTTACCGGTAGGTTCGATCAACACACAAATATTACGTAGGTGCTCGGGGAACTCAAATGGGAATCCCTGGAAGGAAGGCAATGTTCTCTTTGACGAACATTTTTGGGAAAATTTAAAGAACTGGTATTTGCAGCTGACTACAGAACTATTCTACTGCCAATAAAGAACATTTCATGTATGGACCACGAAGATAAGAGAAATTAAGGTTTCTCTTTCTCTATTTGCGAGTGAAACAGGAAGGGAAGTGACTAGTATTGATACAGGATACCGTCCGCCATGGATCATACGGTGGCTTGTGTGTTTGTATGCAGATGCAGATGTAGAAAGTCCGATTGCTTACAGTGAAAAATAGACTGCACATCTTCAATGGGACGAAAACATAGAAACAGGGCAATAGCTGACTGGAGGCGTGTTGTCCGACGAGTTAAGAGTTTTGTGTAAGACGTCGAGAGTACCGACGCCCAACGAGGTGTTAATCGTACACTGTGTGACGGTTTCCTTCACGTTGGAGCGAACTGATTCAGGTTATAATTATACTGTACCAGAATTTGTATTTCAGCATTCTCGGCGATCTTTCCTGTGCATCTTCATGGTGAGTATGCCGTTTGAAACGACGCCTTCCAAGATAACAACAGCCGCGTTCACAGGACTGCACTAACATGTTCCTTCCTCGGTGAAAACTTAGGCGTTCTACTGCACGTCGAATGGACGACTAAATTAACCGATCTGAACCCCAAAGAAAATGTCTGTGTGTACTGTGTATTTGAAACGGTGAGTGGAAAGCAGCAGTCAGCAGTTGGTTACTTTCTGCTACCCCCCGCCCCCACACACACCCACATTTCAACATGCCACACATACTTAAGATATTAATAAAAGTAGTAGAATGTTTACAATAATAATAATAAATTATTTACATTAGCGCTTTGTGCATCGCATTACCATAAAATGAAATTCAGAAAAGTAGATCCACTTAAAACCATAAGTCCAAAATTTTAAGAAGTTCATGTAATTGATTTAAGTACTGTAATGGCAACTCAGACGACATCATAATTTAATTATATGAAATGCAATCACTGTTACCAGAATTTAATGCAGTCCTACAACTGTGAGTAGAGATTTGGAGAATACCGTTATGCGAGCGAGTAAATGGCGGGATTTATGTTTACACAGTCGTTTCCGCTTCCACCCGAGAAAGTGTCTTTCTATTAGCATTTACTTAAGTGAAGGACTTTCCCTTCTTATCTTTACTCAACTTCCTGCGAATTCCAGCTGTGCCTCCCGAACCTTGTCAGGAGCAGGTCTAAGTTCTGCCTGTGAGTGAACGCCTGTTTCTGGCAGGCATGTTTTCTGCAGCCTACCCCACACCCTTCCCCAACACCAGCCACCCCCTTTCGCGGTCAGGAGGCAAGATCTCGGGCAAGCAACTAAAACGTGTATTGCGGTTAACATAGTTTGTAATTATATGGAACTTGTTGGTATTTTCGTGACACTTAGTTACCATGCTCCTTTATTCTCTGGAAGTTAGCTGTGAAATTTGGGCTGTTAGTGAAACAGTTTTGCAGGATGAGGAGGCTGATCATCCCCCGCCCCACCCTTGTTACTGAACCTCTGTCTGGAGTTCCTCTCCTCTGTCACCCTCTTTGTCTCAGAATCCTTGGTAATTGATTATATTCCAATCTATGTCTTCCTGTGCAACTTTTGTATCATGCGTGGTTAACATGATTAGAATATGCGATTGTTGAAGTTTTGCCGGCATTGTGTGTATTGTACTGGGGACCTAGAAACGACGGAGAGGTTTCATCCTGCTGTAACCTTCAATGTTACATAACCCCACAATAGGACCACAGCGGTCCACCCACCACCCACCCCACCGCCGCCCCACATCGAACCAGTGGAACCGCCCCCCCCCCCCCCCCCCCGGGGAACGTCTCATACCAGACGAATTTAATCCCAGTGTTTGCATGGTAGAGTGATTATGGTGTACACATACATGGAGACAGTATTTGCGCATCAATCGCCGGAAATAGGGGAACCAGCCCGCATTCGCCGAGGCAGACGGAAAACCGCCTTAAAAACCATCCACAGGCTGGCCGGCACACCGGGCCTCGACACTAATCCGCCGGGCGGATTCGTGCAGGGGACCGGCACGCCTTCCCGCCCGGGAAACAGCGCCTTAGACCGCGCGGCTAGCCGGCGCGCTTTCCCGGCATACTGAGTATTCCATGAAGTTTCGGGACTGAAGCTCGACAGTTTATCACGATATTTCGGCTAACATAAATTCGGCCATCTTTAGGTGTGTGTCCTACATTGGAGCGATGTGTACCAGCTGAATGGTTGTCAGCCGAAATATCGAGGCACGTTTTCGGAGCCATCCGGCTGCAATCCCGAAACTTCACGGAATGGATTAAAATAGTCCCTAGACGCTACATTATACACTGTCTAGAGATACTAAAGTAGCTGCCACCTGTGTTCAATGTCAACATGCAATAACGACTCACAGACAGCAGTGGAGGGTATATTAAGCGTGTCGGGAGGGGGTGGGGGGGAGAGGGGGGGGGGACGCGGAGAACGGCACAGTAAGAGTCGTAATGTGGAAACGGAACCATTTGTCTGACGTCCAAAAGGCCATGATCAATGGCTTTCGGACCAAAGGTGGAGGTATTCCTGAAACGGCTTAGTCTGTAAATAGTTCGTGCGCTGCCGTGATTAAAGTAATGTATACAGTGCATGACAAAAATAGCGCTCTCCAACATCACAGAATAGCGCTGTCCAATACCGGCGTCGAGGCAGGTGAGGTGCACGAAGGGGTAAGACGACAGGGGTGAACGGCAGCTGCAGAAATGTGAACGGGGGAATAGACGTGCAACTGCAGAGCAAGTGACAGCCCAGATGAACCGAGGGGCTACCAAAAGTGTACAGTGCTTCCTCAACAAGCGTTCAGCGAAAATTACCGCGTATGGGTGTCGGCAATGCGCACATGGTTCATGCGCCCATGCTGACTGCTGTTACTCGGCGACGAAGGCTGGAATTTGCACGACAGTACCGGAACCGGGCATGTTCTGAGTGGCCAGAAGTGGCCTTTACAGGAGAATCACGTTTTATGCTTCATCAGACACATGGTCATAAGCGGGTACGGCGTAACAGGTCAGAAAGAAACACCCTCCAATGTTTTCGTAGCATTCCCTGGTTGATCTTCGAATCCTGCATCGGGCATGGATGTGTGTGATGTTCTTAGGTTAGTTAGGTTGTAGTTCTAAGTTCTAGGGGACTGATGACTTCAGAGCCATTTGAACCAGTTGAACCTGGTTGATCTCGTCATTCTGGCGTGTGCGATGGATCAACACCAGTATGCATCTATCCTTGGGGAACAAGTGCACCCCTACAAGCAGTTTGTTTTTCCTTGGCACTACGGCATCTACCAATTGGACAATGCTATGTGTCACACAGTTCGCCGTGTACGTGCATGGTTCGAAGAGCATGAGGGTGAGTTTACCATACTACCCTGGATACCAAACTCCCCGGATTTAAGCCCAGTCGAGAATCTGTGGAACCTTCTCGATCGGGCTGTTCGTGCTATGGATACTAAGCCAAGAAATCTAGAGCAGCTGTCCACAGCACTGAAGTCAGCATAGTCCCTCGACCCTGTCGATAACTTCCACAACCCCACTGACTCTCTTCCTGCACGTCTCGCAGAGATCCACGCTGCAAAAGATGTGCATCCTCACTTTTGACATAGGGTCACATTAACGTGACAGAACAGTGTAAAAGTTATTGTATTGACCACATGCTACATTACTGATAATCAACTTTGCGGTCATCATCAGATCGAAAAACAAGCATTTTATAGACAAAACCTATAAATAAACAGAACTCCGTCCGAACAGGCCTTGGAAGGCCCAACGGGGCCGACCGACCGCCATGTCATCCTCAGACCACATGCGTCACTGGATGCGGATATGGAGGGGCATGTGGTCAGCACACCGCTCTCCCGGCCCTAGGTCAGTTTACGAGACTGGAGCTGCTACTTCTCAATCAAGTAGCTCCTCAGTTTGCCTCACAAGAGCTGAGTGCACCCCGCTTACCAACAGCGCTCGGCAGACTGGATGATCACTCATCCAAGTGCTAGCCCGATAGCGCTTAACTTCGGTGATCTGACGGGAACCGGTGTTACCACTGCGGCAAGGCCGTTGGCACAAAACGTATCAATAGGTTTGTAAAACACAGAAAAGAACGTTAAATATGCGAACAGAGTGAGCAAAACACCTAATAATTACAATAGCGACTTGTAAGATGTAGGCAGTACAAAAAGAACAAGACTAGGAAGACTGTCGAGTGATCGTTTTTTGGAACGGTTCTGAAACCGCTCAACGATTAACTGGAGCACAGTGGTGTCAGAGACACCGGGTGATATTTTTAGTGTACTCGTACTCTACATGCCGCACAAATAATACCTTCGGCAGAACTGCGCGAGGGGAGCGCGCAGGTCATTTGTTGTTTGCGACGGAAGCGCGCAGGCAGTAAACAGCATTAGAGTTACGGGTGACGCGGCAGAGCTCCGCGGGGTCGGGTTCGAACGGAAATGACGCGAACCGCGTGTGAGCGGACGTTGCAAACTGCACGCCGACCAGGATGTCCCCAGTTACGCAAACGTATGTGCCGGCGGCTGCGGCGCCGCTAATTTGGAAAGCAAATGTCCAGCCAGAACGGCGCGCGCCTCATTTCGCAGTAGAAGCGTCCCCAGCAGCCAACAGTCTGCGGCCAGGAACCAGCAACCGGCCACCACACACCACCTGTTTGAAGAGACGTACCGTCCTGCTAACGCAGCCTGCGAGTGTTTAACGTGCGTTCCAGATGCCAAAGCACTGGCTGTTACTGCAAAGGGAACAGCTCGAAGGCGTTGTACGCTCTCAGGTATCCGTGTTGGCTATTTAGAACCACGCCAGTTTTTAGATACAGCTCGTAGGCACCTAGGACAGTATAACATTTTTCCTAATACTTGTATCCACAGAAATGATTATGCAGACATAATGGCCTTTAAAAGACGCCAAAGCACTGGCTGTTACTCCAAAGGGAAACGCTGGAAGGCGTTGTATGCCATCAGGTATCCGTACCGAGCCTTTTAGAACCATACGAACTTTTCGATACACCGCGTGGGCGTCTAAGACAAGGTAACATCTGACATACTTTGGTTCAAATGGCTCTGAGCACAATGGGACTTAACATCTGAGTTCATCAGTCCCCTAGAACTACTTAAACGTAACTAGCCTAAGGACATCACACACATCCATGCTGACATACTTTGAGCAGCAGAGATAAATATATAAGAGGCGTGTTTTTTTAAGTACGTACCGTTTTGAAATTAAAAAAAGACGTGCTAAGATATCTCAATAATTTTATTTTTACATTTAAGCCTTTACCTTAATCTACTTTTCTACATAATTTCTGTCAATATTGAGGCACTTGTCATAACGTTGTACCAGTTTTTGGATACCCTCCTCATAGAAGTCCGCCGCCTGACTTGTTAACCACTGCATCACCACTTTTTGACTTCGTCATCGTCTTGAAGACGCTGACCGCCCAGGTGTTTATGCAAGTGCAGGAACAGATGGTAGTCACTGGGCGCAAGATAGGGGCTGTACGGAGGATTATCTAGAGTTTCCCATCGAAAAGATGAGAAGAGGTCTTTGGTCTGACTCGCCACTTGCAGACGGGCATTGTCTTGCAGCAAAACGATGCCCTTGCTCAACTTCCATGGACTGTTGCTTTGATTCTGGTGTGACGTAGGTCACCCATGTTTCATCGCCCGTAACAATTTGGCTTAAGAAATCATCACCGTCGTTGTGGTACCGCTCAAGGAAAGTCAATGCACTGTCTAAACGTTTGGTTTTGTGCACATTCGTCAACATTTTCGGTATCCAACGTGCCCACAATTCTCGGTAATTCAAGTGCTCGGTCACAATACCATACAAAACACTACGAGATACATTAGGAAAGTCATCCCGCAAGGAGGAAATCGTAAAGCGTCTGTTTTCTCTCACCTTGTTGTCCACTTCCTGCACCAAACTTGCATTAACGACCGAAGGACCCCACTCCGTTGTTCATCATGCACAATTGTGCGGCCATCTTTAAATGCTCTCGCCCACTTTCCTACCATACCATCACTCATAATGTTTTCTCCGTAAACTGCACAGATCTCACGATGAATATCGATCGCTTTTAGGCCTTTAGCACTAAGAAATCTTGAAACAGACCGTACTTCACAGTCGGCGGGACTCACGATTATCGGAGGCATCTTAAACACTCAGTACACAACGTAAACAAGGAAGAATGAGACTGTAATGGAGTCAGTGCGTAGATTAAGGTACAGGCTTTCATGTAAAAATAAAATTATTGACATATCTTAGCACGTCTTTTTTTAATTTCAAAACGCTACTTACTTAAAAAAACACTTAGATATGTTGTGGACTGGAGGCACCCACTTTGACGAAAATCTCGCTGCCGTTGAAAAAAACTAATAAGGTGCAATACTGCAGTACCTGTGTTATTGTGATTGAGATTTAAAGTTCCTTCGGACATGTATGCATGTCTAAAGGAACAGGCACTGCGGCGACCACAGCCGTTACGAAATACGTTAAGTGAACTCGCAGTTGCGAATAACACAACTATCAACTGCAGAATGGAATGAGGACAATGAAATTTTGCGCTGGACAGGGATTCGAGCCCAGATTTTGCGCTTATCACAAGCGTCGCCTTACAATTTGGCTATCCGTGCAAGACGCACGATCAGATCTAAACTTCCATATGTCGTCAACCACGCGTCTACATCCTCTGCGCTTACATCCATTACATATGTTCCCGTACAGGTCAGACATTGTACTTGAAAGTCGCTTGCCCGGTATCGGCAGATATGAAAGTTTGGGCCTGGCCGTGAGTCGTCCACGGATAGCAAAACGGTAACGCGACCGCTCGCGGGTTCGACTCTCGGTCCTGCACAAATTTTCATTGCCGTCATTCCATTCTGCAGCCGATGGTTGTCCTCATTCGCAACTGCGAATTCATTTAATGCACTACTAATTCCGTCTTGGCAGGACGAATATGTGGTTTCTAGAGCTGCGCACACACGAAGAAAGTGATCTAGAACGGTGAAAGTAAAATATATTAGCCAATTTTGTAACGCCGTTTACAGCAGTTGCAGAATAGATGTTCAGCCAATCTGTCCTGCGCTGACTACAGTTTCATGAAAGCAAACTGAACAATGTTCTCTGAACTAAAGTCGGAAGAAAATTAATCTTCTGTATTGGTGTACTATTCGAAGAACAGTCAAACTAACAATAGTTTAAATCTCCAGGCAGGCGGTCCCTGTCCATATACGATCATTCTATTCACTGTTCTGTACCTACTGTAGACTAATGACTGTCTGTCTACTGGCCACTGTTCCTGTCTCGCTCGACGACTTGAAGACACGAAGAACGTTCTGCAGGAAGTCGCTAGCAAGACTTGGACTGACTGACATCTTGCGACTGACCACTTCTGCTCGTGCACCGCTACATAAGCGCGTCTCTCTCTCCAAGGCTGCGTTGTTGCTCCAGGGGGCGTGATTCTCGCGGAAAGCGGGATTGGTTTGCAAGCAGCCATGTTCCAACTGCGCATGGACGCCTACGGTACTTCCGGTACCAACTGTCGCAAACTCTTCTTATGTGATATATCAGTAGACTACCATATATAAAAATAAAGATGTAGAATGTTAATAACGTTAATTTCATTTATAAAGCTTTAAGAGTTTTCGCATACAAAATATGTGAGCATTATTTCTCACCGAGCGAGGTGGCGCAGTGGTTAGACACTGGACTCGCATTCGGGAGGACGACGGTTCAATCCCGCGTCCGGCCATCCTGATTTAGGTTTTCCGTGATTTCCCTAAATCACTCCAGGCAAATGCCGGGATGGTTCCTCTGAAAGGGCACGGCCGACTTCCTTCCCCATCCTTCCCTAATCCGATGAGACCGATGACCACGCTGTCTGGTCTCCTTCCCCAAACCAACCAACCATTATTTCTCAGCACGCCCTCGCAGCTTTCTTTGTTTGTACCAGTTTCTTTCTAATAATTTCTGGTGGCCGAAGTGGAATGTAAAATTATCACAGAAGAAATTCAGTGTTGCCCGACCTACAGTACAGTATGGTGCCTAACAACACAGCAAAAAGTTTCTGCACTCGAACACGTCGAAATCATTTTCCAAGAAAGTGTGGGAGTTCATAACGTTCTTGTACGACTTCGTTTAGTCTGACGGGAACTGTTATTTTTCGCTTTGGGAATAAGTAGAATGGAGATGACCTTCAGATGGGAGTCTGTAAGTTGCAGCAGATAGCCTCAAATTACAAGCTAACATTGTCGGCAGACAAAACGAAAATGATGGCATTCAAGGGCCGACAACCAGTGAGATCTAAAATAGTCTTGAATAATAAAATATTGGAGCAAGTAAAACATTTTAAATGCTTAAGATGCGACATCACTGAGTATAACCACGACGTGGACCAAAAATTAAATAAATTTACTTTCATGTGTGGAACCATTTAAAAAAAGTTGGAGAACAAAGCCCAAAAAAAAACAGCTGAAGTCTTATAAATCAGCAACAGTAATTATGGAAGCGCCGCATGTGCAGCAACGAGACGTCAAGAAAGCAGAATACAGGCTCAAGAAATGAGATACCCATGATCAGTGGAAGGATGTACTCATACAAAGAAGATCGAAAATGAAATCTTTCGGAATATATAACCTAAAACGAGAAAATAAAGAAAAATAGGAAAAAATGGAAGGGACATGCAGACAGTGTGGATGGAGGAAGGTTCCCGGTAAAGTCTCTAAACTATAAATGCACTGGAGCAACAAATGTAGGAAGACCACGGAAGAGATAGGTAAAGTATCAGGCAATAAGCCTAATACATGAAGTGAAGTAGCAGAAGAAGAAGAAAAAGAATAATAATAATAAGAAGAAGAATAAGATGCTACTTTTATCAAATAAACCAGCAATTTTCCCAAAAATCTCATGATTTGAAGTGCTTTTAACACCTCCGGGCATGCAATTCACTATTATTTCAAGTGGTTTTATTGGTAGGTGGTTCATTATCAACATACTACCGTCTGATATTTTTCCTCTCTATTAATAGCGTGCAAATTATGGTTTTAGCGCGACGGACTCTTCACATGAATGGGAGTTTGTTGGATCCTAGGAGGACATAATAATGAGACTAAAAACAGGCAAAGAGAGCGCACATTTGAAGCACAGCAACGTACAGTAGTGAATGACGGACTGTAGGGAACCAGAGTAGAAGAGAATCGAAGCGTTTGGGATATGGCACTGCAGAAGAATGTCGAAAATTAGATGCAGTGATACGGAACGAGGAGGTTCTCCGCAAAATCAACGAAGTAAGTAACATACATAAAACACAACAAGAGTGGACAGAATGATAGGACACGCGTTAAGGCATCCACGTTATAAGAGTGAACTGCAGAGGGTAAAAACTATAGGGGAAGACAGTGATTGGAATACATCCAGAAAATGAATGAAAATGTTGGGGGCAAGAGCTACTCTGAAATGAAGAGGTTGGCACACGAATGGAACACGTGGCGGGCAGCATCAAACCAACAATACCATTGATAACTGAAAAAAAAGAAATACTGGTTCATTGATAACACAGAAATAAAATTAAGAGTGATACATACTTCTCGATACTACAAATGTATTAGAAGATAACTCCAATGAAAGACAGGAAAAAGCGCCAACAGTTGCAAAATTAATAATACAAGAAATTTAAACTTTCACGACGTGTTAACAGATAAAATTCTTGACGGTTCTCTAGCCAGATCAAACTGTCATCTGCATACAATATTTTAGCGGTCCACCTGGCCGTCATCATCAGGTGACAAAAGCTAAGCCGCTCTCGCCGACAACTGACTCAAACCATGAACATCAGAACCTTTATATGCAGCGAAAATACGAAAGCACATGCGCTAAGGTAATGCGCAAGTTCTCAATTATTGCTGCTGATCCCTCGCGCAAGGAGAGTTGCAGCGCCTCCTGTGGTGAATACTGTCGAAAAACGATACATCGTTAAAATTTATTACTAAAAACCGGCCTGTTCAGATGCTGTTGTTTCTTCACATGTGATAAGAAAAAAGATTCCAAGTTTTATTTAGCGGCTTTCCATTATCACGGTTAATAATATTACCTGTTAGTCTGATTTCGAGTGATCCTTTTAAAACACAATCACCTTAACGCGAGGCGTCTGCAGCCACTTGTGTCTCACTATAAAACATCCTATGTCCCACTCTATGACTGTGCTCAACCACCGCAGATTTTAGACATTATTCACCACCGAAGGCGCTGCAACTCTTCTTGCGCCAGGGGGCAGCAGAACGATAGAGCTCTTGAGCATTAACTTAGCGCAAGAAATACTACATTCAAGAAATACTTTGCACATTTTAACAATCAAGGATAGCTGCTGATAAAGCTATTAATTCAGCTTCTCATAATTGTAGTAGGATATACCAGACTGGTACAAAAGTGCCAAGTGTTGTAATTAAACACTTAATTAGTTGGTAGCCGGCCACAGTGGCTAAGTGGTTCTAGGCGCTACAGTCTGGAACCGTGCGACCGCTACGGTCGCAGGTTCGAATCCTGCCTTGTTCATGGATGTGTGTGATGTCCTTAGAAATTAAGTCCCATAGTGCTCAGAGCCATTTGAACCATTTTTGAATTAGTTGGTAATCAAATATCTGTACGAAACCTTTTTACATTCACAAGCATCTCAAACTATAAATTGTGCAGTATAATGATAACTTTACGAAGTGACCATGCCTTTCAAATGCTTTACGCCACCGTAGACCTAAGTCTTGTACGCCTGCACAGTAGAAATCACTGTTTACTAGCCTTCAAAAGGGAGTCACCATACCACGTTACATCTCCCGAAGCAATTCTTGTATGGAAATCATCTCTAGAATCCTCGTATTGTTCTAAAAATTCAATGCACACTGTCTTCTGTGTTTCTTTGTGAGCTTCCATCAACATTCTCGGAACCCACTTGGTGTAAACCTTTGCCAACGTGAATTGTCTCAATATTCTGCACACATTCGTTTCACATACTCCCACTCGGGTTGAAAATTCGTTCACTGTATACATTTGTCCGCCAAAATCAGGTTATGAATACGGCGCAGATTATCAGGTGTCTTTTACCAGATAATCAGCTTGCCCAGTGACCAACTGCACTGCGAGCGACAGCACCATCATCATAAACCTTATTTAATCTGTTGTGAATATTTGTCACTGCCAATGGCCTTCCCGGAGTGGTAACAGCGGTTCCCGTCAGATCACTGAAGTTATGTGCTGTCGGGCTTGGCTAGCACCTGGATGGGTCACCGTCCGGGTCTGCCGAGTGCTATTGGCAAGCGGGGTGCACTCAGCTCTCGTGGGGCCAATTGAGAGGAGCTACTTGACTGAGAAGAAGGGGACGGGTCACGAAAACTGGCAACGGCCATAAGAGCGGAGAGCGGTGTGCTGACCATATGCCCCTACAGATTCGCATCTGGTGATGTCTAAGGGCTGCGGATGACACGGCGGCCGGTTGGTGTCACTGGGACTTCAAGGCCTGTTCGGACCATGTTCTTTTTTTTTCTTTTTGTCTTTTAATATTTATTACTGTTTTTGCAACACAGGAATTCTAACAGCACGTTCCTTCAGACAAACGCCGAGTGCAGCAGGCACCTTGACAATGCTACGACAGCGCGAATTGCGGTCATAGGTTGAATTAAATTTGAATATAAGCCGCAAAAGGGTTTCTACGACCTAAGTAAACATGTCCATATTTTGGGCTGACCCTTGTATAATACTGTAAAAAACAAATTTGTAAATTTCGAAAAAAAAGGAGAGAGATACCAGCAGTCTTAATGCTTGAGTAGAAAGGGAAGACAATTTCCTATGAGAAATACAATATACTTATATACTTATCAAATAATATACGTAAGTTTCCTTCGTATTGAAAATCTGCGGAATAATGAATAATGTTAAGTACAGTGAGAATCTCGTACCAATTAACGTAGGCTCTACCAATTAGTCTCGCATTTCTTTTCTTGACAGTGAGTTTACAAAGCCGCTTCTAACTTTTACGAAAACACCATACGCAGTAAGAAATACATATTTAAATGCTGTAGATTTAATTAAAATACCTAGAAATTGCAATTAGAAACAGTGGAACCATCAAAAGCAAATGTTGTGGGAAAGACGAATCAAAGACTGCGTTCTATTGGCACAACGCTTAAAAGATAAACATACCTAGTGAAGAGACAGTGTAAACTGCGCTTGGTGTCCTCTTCTTAAAGACTGCTGCGTGGTATTGGACTTTACCAGATGGACTGACGGGAAACATCGAAAAAGTTCAAAGAAAGGCAGCTCGTTTTTTATGTCACTGTTATGATAAGAGAGTTGGGGTGGCAATTACTTTATCAAAGACGTTTCTCGCTTCGGCGACATCTTTCCACGAAATTTCAAACACCATATTTCTCCTCGGAATGCGAAAATATTTTGATTCCCATTTACAAAACGAGAAATGACCATCATAATAAAATAAATCAGAGCCCTCACGGAAAGATTTGTGCGTTCATTTTCGCACACACTATTCGAGAGGGGAACTGTCGAGAATTTTTCTGAAACTAGTTCTTTGAGCGTTATTCCAAACACTGAAGTGTCATTTGCGGAGCGATCATGTTAGATATAGATGCTCGCGAATAATGGGAAAAGTAACGGAGATTAAATCAATTAATTTATTCCTCAGATTCAATCAATCAATCAAGTCGGCGATCGAGGACCCTGTAGATCACGTGCCGACCTCACAATGTTCGTCCATAGACGACGATCTTGAGCACTCTGGATCCAGTTGTCACGGACTCCTAGTTGGCAAAGGTCTTTCTGTAGCTCATCCTGCCATCGCTTCCTGGGCCTTCCGGCTGGACGGGTACCATCAGGTCTTCCCATAAGCACGGCTTTTGCCCGAGAGGTGTCTGGTCTCCTAGCAATGTGGCCTGCCAAGCTTATTCTCCACGCTTTCAGTTTTTGAACGATGTTCGGTTGCCTCATCAGCTCATACAATTCTTGGTTTTTTTCTACGTCTCCATGAGCTCCATTTCTGGACAGGTCCAAAGATCCTTCTCATAATTTTTATTTCGAAGACCAAGTTTTCTTCGTCCTTCTTTGTTGTGCTTAGGGTTTCTGTCCCATACAACAATACTGGCACTATCACGGCATTGTATGCTTTAAGTTTGGTCGTAATTGACAGATTCAGTTGCACATTTTTAATTATATACTGCGTTTCGATTTCTTTGGATCGTCTTCAGAGGTAAGAATTTGCGTCATCAACTCGCGTTTTCCATGTCAGAACCTCATATCAGAGCGGAAATATTTTGACACAGAAAATGATTGCTGACGCTCCTACTTACAACCTTTATTATCTGACTGCCACATTTTAGGCAGATGTTTTGTTCTGACTTGACTGAAAATGTTAGGTTGTCCATTTAATCCTAGCCTGGGTTTTATACAAACGGATTGTGTATTCCTGAGGTTCAAATGGCTCTGAGCACTATGGGACTTAACTTCTGAGGTCATCAGTCCCCTAGAACTACTTAAACCTAACTAACCTAAGGACATCACACACATCCATGCCCGAGGCAGGATTCGAACCTGCGACCGTAGCGGTCGCGGGGTTCCAGACTGTAGCGCCTAGAACCGCTCGGCTACCCCGGACGGCGAATTCCTGAGGATGTAGTTATGAGCTGCAAGACCGGTCGTTTTAATAAAGGATCATTTAACAGTTGTTCGGGCTCTTCATCTATCAAGATGTATTTCCACAGCTGTGGCTACCCACAGTATAAAGCGTTTTGCAACTCCTTAGATCTGTAGATGCACCAGACAAACATGAAGAGGTCACGTAATTAAAAATGTGCAACTGAGACTGAAGATCAAATGAGAACTGTCTTAAATATCAACTCAGGTGCCAGCCGGCCGCTGTGGCCGAGCGGTTCTAGGCGCTTCAGTCCAGAACCGCGCTGCTGCCACGGTCGCAGGTTCGAATTCAGCCTCGGTCATGGATGTGTGTGATGTCCTTAGGTTAGTTAGGTTTAAGTAGTTCTAAGTCTAGGGGACTGATGACCTCAAATGTTAAACTCCATAGTGCTTAGAGCCATTTGAAACATTTTGAACACAGGTGCCGGTCTCTGGGGCGAATATGTCGGCTATTGTGATAACTGATATTAGCTGTTACTAGTATGAAGACAACGCAAAGGATCGTCTCCTTGGGGGGAGGTGATAGCCCGTAACCTGTAGCTGAGACGTGAGGTCGTGGACACAGTGAGCGGGCAGTCAATTGTTTGAGACGAGTCACAGGGATGGGCCGAGACCAGAGGGCGGAGGTCCGGCCGCGGCCTGTCGCCTTTTATAATCGATACAATTCGTCCCAGCACGGCACCGCACAGCGGAGCGAGACGCTGTCGCAATGCATTACCTGGCGTGGCTGTCCTCGTAGGCGCCACCCACGGAGACTGCGCCTGCCCACGGCCATCTGCGCCTCCCACACAGGCAGGCGCCGTGGGCTCGACACTGTGTGCGCCCCAACCTACTATTCGCAGAGGTTTGACGTGTGGAGAGTAATTAACACATATTTACAATTCGATTTTTTTTACACTCGCTGATCACAAAAATTGTCGTTGTGCTACTGGTTTCCACCCATAGTGACCATCTTCAGATCTGATTAAAACGCATAAACCCTTGTTTTATCCTAATGCTACCTGGCCATTGTGGCATTCGTCAGGCGATAGAAACAAAATTAACTACACATCGTCGAACAGAAGTATTAATGTGTAGGTGTGCAAAACTTACGCACGAAATAACTGTCTCATAAATGTAGCTGCCATGTAAAATACTTTATGAAACCTCTGAGTAGGCTGTTTAGGTTTTTATGTTGGTAATGCCACGTAGCGCTCTGTATGAAAATCACTGACTGTGCTGTGTGCAGTCTGTGGCTGGTTTGCATTCCTGGAATATTTGCTATTGTAGTGTTGGGCAATTGGATGTGAACAGCGCGTAGCGTTGCGCAGCTGGATATATATATATATATATATATATATATATATATCAGTTCATGACATCCAGTCTTACAAATTTCATTTTTCTGGCGGACACACGTCCAGATCGTCCGCTCTCAAAACTGTGCCATCTCTCTCCCCACATCCACCACTGCTGGCGGCTCACCTCCAACTGCGCAACGCTACGCGCTGTTCACATCCAACTGCCCAATACTACAATAGCAAATATTCCAGCAATGCAAACCAGCCACAGACAGCACACAGCACAGTCAGTGATTTTCATACAGAGCGCTACGTGGCATTACCAACATAAAAACCCAAACAGCCTACTCACAAGTTTCATAAAGTATTTTACATGGCAGCTACATTTATGAGACAGTTATTTCGTGCGTAAGTTTTGCACACCTACACATTAATACTTCTGTTCGACGATGTGTAGTTAATTTTGTTATATATATATATATATATATATATATATATATATATATATATATATATATATATATATATATATATATCTTTTGAACACTATTAAGGTAAATACAGGTGTTTGTTCTCTATCAAAATCTTTCATTTGTTAACTATGCCTATCAGTAGTTAGTGCCTTCAGTAGTTAGAATCTTTTATTTATCTGGCAGTAATGGCGCTTGCTGTATTGCGGTAGTTCGAGTAACGAAGATTTTTCTGAGGTAAGTGATTCATGAAAGGTATAAGTTATTGTTAGTCAGGGCCATTCTTTCGTAGGCATTATTGAAAGTCAGATTGAGTTGCGCGAAAAATATTGTGTGTCAGTTTAGTGTTGATCAGAATAAGTAAAGAGAGAAATGTCTGAGTACGTTGAGTTTTGCTCAGCTGTTTGAAAATCAAATAACGTAGAGGTTTTCCAGGACTGTCATTCATAAAATTTTCTAAGGGAATGTTTCAAACTAAGACAACACATATTGGGGATGGGAAGGTGGGGAGATCGAAAAGATTTCGTTTGGGGACGTTGCTGCATCGTATATGAAACGTTGCCCCATTCCGATGCGGGTATACAAGCAGCGACAGGTAGATTAAGAAGTAGTGGGGCAATCGTGTCTTTCCCATGAACGTGTGGTAAATGCGGAAGTGTGAGCTATGGTGACATCATTACCAAATTCATCCAACCAGGATCAGAGTGGTATTATTCTCTCCGTGGCCCCCGAAGGACAAACACCGGTAAACATCCATAGGAGAGTGAAGAATGTGTATGGGGCAGCATGTCTGCCGAAACCACCGTTGTGGACTTCGACAAGAGGTGCTCGTGTTTCATAATAACGCACGTGGAGATACTGCAAACGTCGTAACGCAGAAGTTGTGCCATCTCAACTGAGTAACTGCCCTGTAGTCTTAAAATCCCTCTCCATACGATTATCAAGTCTTCGATCCCTTAAAAAAAGTCTTTAAGGTAAACGATTCCTGTCGGACAACGATACGCAGCAGGCAATTACCGACCTCTTCACGTAGCAAGACATGGTACTTAACAAAACGGCTATCTTCAGGCTGGTGCGTCTTGGGATTATTCCCTCAATGCTCACGGCGCTTTTCGCATATCGGTTCTGGACTTTACGACCTTCGAACGGAAACTTTTTGATCGCTCTTTCGCAGGAAGAACTGAAAGAAATGCGCAAGGAGACGAACAGAAATTACACTCTTATTCAAAGACAATAATAACACTGAAATCATCGTGATGTACTGTATAATAGTCCCTCGGACACTATAAAGGCATGACTTTGTTATTAGCAGGTGTGTGGTGCATGCTGTCCAACGTTCTCCCATGCTGGCCACAAGGTTGGTGAGGGGTTGTGGTAGGGCGTTCCAGTGCTACACCAGAGTGGTACATAATAATGTTGGTTTGTCGTTGGTGAATGTGGACGTACTGCTGTACGTCTCCTCAATGCACCTCATACATTCTCGATGGGATGTAAGTCGAGGTGATGGGCAGGACAGGCAGGCTACTCGTCGAATATTCTGTCGTTCCAAGAGCTCGTCCATCTGCGCTGTTAGAAACTCTCGAGCATTTTCATCCATAAAGATGCAGTCAGGGCTGAATGCACCCCTGAAAAGGCGCGCTATGAGAAGGAGTGCAGTGTCCCAATAACGTTGACCAGAGAGTGAACCGTTTTCAAAGATTTGGAAATCAGCACACCCGTACAGTGTTATGCCTGTCCAACCATAACACGTGGACCAACGAAATTATTATGATCGACAGTGCTGGACGTGCCCTCACATGGCGAGAGGTGTGAACACGTAATGCGTCTAGGCACGTCGTGGAACATGATTGTGTTGCTCAAGCACGGCTTCTTGGGAGTCAAATACCCAGGTATCAAAATTCAGTCTTCCTCCAGTCACACGGCACAAACTGAGGAGCGGGACAGTGAGAACACCCGATACTCCCTCCATCGGGGAGTCTCGATACTCTGTAAGCTGTGACTACAGTGAGGTTGCGCAACCCTGTAACACACATCGTTTGGGACTGCTCCTTATGTGATTTCTTCGGATCCCATTTAGAACTATATAAAGCTGACTCTAAAGCAGTTAAGTAGTTGGAAAACCTGGATGTTAACCTTTAATTTTTTCCTTTTGTTTATTTAACTGGTTGCTTCTCATTACTTTCATTGTTACTGATAGTGCGATTGTCTGAGAGAATCGAACTCTAAACGTAAAGAAATATTAACACACAAGCAACCCATCGACTTCTAACGAGCTAATCAGGGTGAATTGATGGTAGCGGGCCGGCCGAAGTGGCCGTGCGGTTAAAGGCGCTGCAGTCTGGAACCGCAAGACCACTACGGTCGCAGGTTCGAATCCTGCCTCGGGCATGGATGTTTGTGATGTCCTTAGGTTAGTTAGGTTTAACTAGTTCTAAGTTGTAGGGGACTAATGACCTCAGCAGTTGAGTCCCATAGTGCTCAGAGCCATTTGAGCCATTGATGGTAGCGCCTGTGAAAAGGTTTAGGTCACTGCACTCTTTCCCACCTAAAAAAAAAAAAAAATAAATAAATAAATAAATAAATAAATAAAATAAGAAAAGTGGCAACCAAATCACTGAATTCGTTTAGGACTGAGATCATTGTAATATCCAAACTGCCAAAAAGGACTCGCCGGGGATATTTCAAGTATACAAGGAAAGGCAGGTATATCTGAGCCATGTGAGAGTGTCACATGAAGAACTTGAAGACTGGCGGCGGAGGTTCGAGTCCTCTCTCGGGCATGGGTGTGTGTGTTTGTCCTTAGGATAATTTAGGTTAAGTAATGTGTAAGCTTAGGGACTGATGACCTTAGCAGTTAAGTCCCGTAAGATTTCACACACATTTGAACATTTTTTTTTTGTAATGTGGAAAACCCACCAGGTTAGCCGAGAGCGCAGCTTCCTGAATTCACGTAGGCGCGCCGACCCCGGATCGAATCCCTCTGGCGGATTACCGACGAAGGCTGGTGTGCCAGCCAGCCTGGATGTGGTTTTAGGCGATTTTTCACATCCCAGTAGGTGAATACCGGGATGGTTCCCACATCCAGCCTCAGTTACACGACTCGCAGACATCTGAACACGTTCGCACTGTTTCATGGATTACACTTGACTCAGACAGCTGGAGTACAATAATTCTGTCTCGGGAGGTACGGGTGGTGACAGGAAGGGCATCTGGCCACCCCTCAAATTAACCTTGCCAAATCCGACCCTAACCATGCCGGCCCAGCAAAACAGCGGACGAAGGCACAAGCAGAAGAAGAAGAAGGATACTTTAATGTGGAAAATCCGCATTAGTTACAGCAAGCTGAACATCAGTGTCCGTGGAATGCGAATGTTTGGTGTGGAATAATTGGTGACAAACTCATTGCTCTATCTTTATCAATGGCACCTTGAATGGTGATAAATATCTAACATTCTTGGAGGACAATCTGCAAGTATTTGCTTGTAGACCTTTCCTTGAATTTGCGACTAATATGATGATTGTCCCTCATGCTATTCTGTAGCACCATGGGAAATATTAGATGCATGTCCAATAGTCGGTGGACCGCAAGAGGCGGTCCTTTATCTTCGCCTCCATGGTCGCCAGATCTTACTTCGCCGTACTTTTGTTTGTGAGGTTACTTGTAGAGTGAAGTTTACTATGAACTGCCAACAGCGCGTGATAATATGATTCAACCTATCACCAATGCAAGGCAGCAGTTTACATTGAAAACACTTCTCAGTTGTGTCCAATCAGTCCTTGTGCCGATAAGCAAGTCCACCGAAGTGGGCGATGACATTTTTGAGAACTTACCGTGAAATTACTCTTACACACCAGCATATCGTTGGAAAGAGATGAGAGGACACACCTCAAACGAAAACAACCGCTGGTGAAAGGACATACCTCAAACAAGATTTTTACGCTATTGCTAAACACGGTTGGTTTTCTTTTATCGACTCAATGCATTTTTCCGGTTTGTCTCAGCTGTGTTATTTTTTGATTAGTGCCATCTATCGCGCAACAACAAAAGTGTCCCCATACAAAGTTACGAACTTTTACCCGGAGAATCCGAATCTATAATAAAAATGATATCGCCGGATAGTTTTTTAAAAAACAATGAGCACCTATTTTTCCGTTTTCTAATCGTGTTTCAGATATATCAGATATATCATTGTCTCAAGATAAAAACCTCGCCCTATTTATAGCTATGCACTGTTAGCAAGAACAGCATCCTAATCGTAATGGAGTTTTCTTTTTTTTTTTTTGAGAGAGATGTGAGTACCGTTGGTTTGATTCGTTTTATTTTTAAAAGAAACAGACAAGAATGCAGGAGTGCTTGGGCTTAAACTGAACGTAGCAGCCTTTCGAGTGCCACCCATTAGCCAACGTTAACGGGGCGAAACAAAATCGATGGCGGAAGATTAATCCTGCTGCCTCCACCCGAGAGAACGACGTAAAAAGAGAGCGAGTCAGGCGAGATCTCGCACTCCGAAGGAGGGGTGAAGTTCGCCAGGTTGGGGCGCGGGTGCTGGACTCGGAGTGGCGAAAACAACGTGGCTGAGTTCTCTTGCAATGGCGTGAAACAAGTGGACTACCACTTTCTCTGCTTTTCCCAGCTCTTGTCACTTATCATTTGTTTCGTCGTTGTTGTTGAAGAAGTGATTTCTACTTACCTCTGAATATGCATTTTCAGAATGGATTTACACTGAAGCCCCAAAGAAACTGGTATAGGCTTGCGTGTTCAAATACAAGATATGTAAACAGGCAGAACACGGCGCTGTGGTCAGCAATGCCTATGTAACACAAGTGTCTGGCGCAGTTGTCAGATCGGTTACTGCTGCTACAATGAAAGGTTTATAGGTTTAAGTGAGTTTGAAAGTGGTGTTATAATCGAAGCAAGAGCGATGGGACACAGCATCTCCGAGGTAGCGATGAAGAGGGGATTTTCCCGTATGAAAATTTCACGAGTGTACCGAGAATATCAGGAATCAGATAAAACAAAAAATCTACGACATCGCTGCTGCCGGGAAAAGATCCTGCAAGAACGGGTCCAACGACGACTGAAGAGATTCGTTCACCGTGACAAAAATGCAACCCTTCCACAAACTGCTGCAGATTTCAATGCTGGGCAATCAACAAGTATCAGCGTGCGAACCATTCAATGAAACATCATCGATATGTCGGAGACGACATTGGCCTGTTGATGACTGGAAACGTGTTGCCTGGTCGGACGAGTCTAGTTTCAAATTGTATCGAGAGGATGAAAGTGTACGGGTACGGAGGCAACCTAATGAATCCATGGACCCTTCTTGTCAGAGGAGAGTATTCAAGCAGTTGGAGTCTCTGTAACGGAGTGGGAGCGTATGCAGTTTGAGTGATATGGGACCCCTGATATGTCTAGGTACAGCTGTTACTGACTCTGACAGGTGGCACGTACGTAAGCATCCTGTCTGATCACCTGCATACATTCAGGTCTATTGTGCATTCCGGCGGACTTGGGCAATTCCAGCAGGACAATACGACACCCCACACGTTCAAAATTGCTACAGAGTGGCTGCAGGAACATTCTGAGTGTAAATACTTCTTCTGGCCACCAAACTCCCAAAACATGAATATTATTGAGCATGTCTTGGATGTCTTGCAACGTGCTGTTCTCCACACCCTCGTACTCTTACGGACAGCCCTCCAGGACTCATGGTGTCAGTTTCCTCCACCACTCCATAGGACCTAAAAACGCAATCGAGAAAACATTTTTGCACTCATTATTGTCAGGAAAAGCACTGCTGCTTGGTCACTTGGAGCGTCAATCTGAAAACTAAGTCTAACAAAAGAGAATGCTGTAATCATTGTTGCTCAGAATAAATTTGTGTCTAAAACCCTTCAATTTTTTGATGAGAAAGATGTTCGGAGCTAGATGCGGATCCGACCCACATGACACAATAAGAAATTAGGTTTGCCGTTAACAGCGCTACGCATTTGCTCGAACCGTTTCATAAAAAATAGCTTATTAATATGAATCCATTGGTCCCAAAATTGAGTTCCCAGTTTTAAGTACATAATAGTCGCCATTGTATTCGTCCAATTGTGAACAGTATGAACAGTACGTTTCCTGAGTAAGCAAGATTTCTTCGCGAAAAAATAAAAAAGACCTTTGTTTTTCGAAACAACTATTCTGTCGTCAATAGTCAACACCTAGTCAGTAAAATCAAAGATCTGTAGTCTGTCCAAAATACTAAATTGTTTTCATTAGATATTACGAACCTACATACTAACGTACCTGCTCAAACAGCCATAGACATCGTTGAAAAAAGCTTACATACTTTTAAAAAAAGATATTTCTGCTAAGCAAATCACTGACATAATTCGTGTGCTAAGAACAGTAGTAAAATACAACTATTTTGCTTTCAATGGCAAATTATACCATCAGCCTGACGGCCTGACAATGGGTAACCCAATGGCAGGCATTCGGCCGATATTTTCATTAATTCGCTGGAAGAAAAATTGTTCAGTAATTTTTCAGTTGCTGATATTGTATTTTGTCTAATGTTCGGTATGTAGATGACTTTTTGATCATATGTACTGGTTCCTGGGAAGGAATTCAACTTTTGTTTGAAATTTTTAATAGTCTTCATGAAAAAATCAATTTCACTTGTGAATTAGAAAATAACGACCGTCAGCTCAATTACTTGGACATCAGCACTACTGACGACGTCAGACTTCCTTTCGGTATTTCTCGAAAAGCCGCTAATACAGATCAAATTGTGCCCGCTAGTTCAGTGCATCCTCATTTCCATAAGAAAGCATTTTTTTTTTCATTCAGCCATTCATCGTACAGTCGCTGTACATTTGCCACTTGACAAGCGTAATGAAGAGATGAACATAATAAAAACTGTTGCAGTTAATAACGGCTATGTTTCCACGGTAGTTGACAAGATCTTCAAAGTTGAAACTGACGCTAAAGTGACCACTTTAGGCAGCAGAGCTATTCCAGACAATAACGAGTACAGATAAATGTTTTCCCTATTGCGTTCTTTGGCCCTATTTCGTATTAAATTCTTTGTCTTCTGATTAAACATACGGATTCAAAGTTGCCTATTCCACGAGTAGTAATTTGTAAAAAAATTTCATTCACCATCTCAAGTCCACAGTTGCTCTGATACACAATTCAGGAGTGTATAAAATCACTTGGGTGATACGTGTCCCGTTTCTTATGTAGGACGAACTGGAACATGTTTTAGTGTCAGGTACAAGTAACATTTGTTGAAAAAAAGGGCACTAATGCACAGAATTTCACTTTTGCTGATCTATTTTCCGGACAAACCGAAATGCGTTGAAGAAATTTCCATTTTACACAGAGAAAAGAAAGGTTAAAGGCTCTATGTACTCGAAGAGCTGGAGATTTTCAATCATATTTCTAAGAACGATGGCCTCATCCTCAATGAAAAGTTACAACTACGTAACAAAAATTTTTTCAGTGGTTTCAATCCACTGCTCGAGGAATTTAGATTCCTCTATTTTTTATTATACTTTTCCCTGCTTCTGGTTCCGAAACATCACAGTCTTTGAATCTCGTGGATATGTGCAGCTTAAGTTACCTTCGTTCAAATATTGTCTAGATTGTGCAGCTGTTTGTAAAATTTCTGCTATGTCATTCTGTCTAGTACGTAATATTAATTTCAGTAAAGTTGAAGAGATGGCTTTGCTATACTTAATCTGCTTGACTAATGCGTATTTGCAAAAAGGTATTAAGCTCTCTTTCTTTATTTTTAAAATTAACTGTCTTTTTTTCCAGTTATATCTGTCATAAGGTTTCAAATGGGCACATGTTACTGTCTGCTCATGACAGGCGGCGCAAATCGTATTGTTTTCGTGGCAGCAATGTAAGCCACTGGGCCGATCAGTCTGATGCTGTTCCCAGCAAAGACTAGAACGTTTTACTTCACTTTTGACTCAAGCATAGCTGCCATAATTTCTGCTGTCAGTTTTTGATTCTGACAGCAATGTAATTATACGTATGTAAGACTTGTACGCCATGACTATTGTCATCTTGGTTCAGGTGTTTCTGTCGTACCTAATTTTCGATGCATTATTTTATAGGATTAATCAAAATTTCGTTCTGATGAAGACGTCCGTAGTAGGCGTCGAAACCTAGGTCAATGTACCTACCAGTCGTGTGCAACCGGTTGGCTGTATAATCCTATGTTGAAATTAGTATACTGTTGCTGAGTAACAGGCATGAAGCTGAAGAACAAGTCAAGAGTATTACGGAGATGCTTCGTGTACTCAAATAGGGATCCCTGGAAAGAAGACGTTGTTATTTTCCCAAAATACTGTTGAGGAACTTAGAGAACCAGTATCTGAATGTGACTGCAGAAGTATTCTACTGCCGTAAACGTTTATTTCGCGAATGAACCGCAAAAATAAGATAAGAGGATGGCTCAAATGGCTCTGAGCACTATGGGACTCAACTGCTGTGGTTATCAGTCCCCTAGAACTTAGAACTACTTAAACCTAACTAACCTAAGGACATCACACACATCCATGCCCGAGGCAGGATTCGAACCTGCGACCGTAGCAGTCGCACGGCTCCGGACTGCGCGCCTAGAACCGCGAGACCACCGCGGCCGGCAAGATAAGAGGAACTAGGGCTCGTACGGAGGCATACAGTCAGTTTTCCTTTCCTCCTTTTGCGAGTGCAATACAAAAGGAAATGACTTGTAGTCGTTGACGGTATTACATATATAAGGTGGATTGCGGAGTATATGTGTAGATGCAGTTGTTTACCGCTGGCCGTTTAAACTGAACACAATGAGGGTGGAATGCAACAAAAGTTTATTGGCATATAATGTACTACATGCTTCGATACGCAAATGATTAGCTCTTCAACGCAACATCAGAAATTGTACTCAAGAAACTTCCTAAAATCTGTATGTATAGTAAAATTACTGTGCGATGTTCCCCATTCAGAAATCGCGTTTGAAAGTTGTTTGTTTGTGATAAAATCGCGTTAGGTCTCGTGTAAGACGTACAAATGTGTACCAGCACCTATCGGATTCCATAGCGATAGGATCGTGGCCTGCTCGCGTTGGCCGGGATCCCAAAATAGTCGTGCGGATACGGAAACTTTGGGTTCATAACGTCAATGCCCAGGATCTCATACGACTAGCCGCCGAGAGGACGGATGGATGTTCATTTAGCCACACAAGATCGGCACAGGACAGGTTCCCGCACAGACAATGGGACGACATCTGCAGTACCATTGCCTGTAGCCCGCCCGGTTGGCCGTGCGGAAAGGAGCGCCTGGTCCCCGGCACGAATCCACCCGGAGGATTTGTGTCGAGGTCCGGTGAACCGGCCAGTCTGTGGATGGTTTTCCATCTGCCTCGGCGAAAGCGGGCTGGTTCCCCTTATTCCGCCTCAGTTACACCATGTCGGCGATTGCTGCGCAAACAAATTCTCCACGTACATGTACACCACCATTACTCTACCACGCAAACATAGGGGTTACACTCATCTGGTGCGAGATGTTCCCTGGGGGGTCCACCGAAGGCCGAACCGCACAATAACCCTGGTGGCGGCGGAGGGTTGACGTGGACTGCGGTAGTCGTCGTAGGGTTGTGGACCACTGCGGCTGCGGCGGGGACGGAGCCTCTCGGTCGTTTCTAGGTCCCCGGTTAACATACAATACAATACAATACCATTGACTGTACTCATAAGCAAGGCGACCACTGTTCCGCTTTGCCTTACCAAAAATAGAGATATGCTGACAACAGAGCGCCCAGAGACATCATTGGACTCAGAAGCGGCGCCACGTCGACAACTCAGGTGAATCCACATTCTCCGTACAGCATCACGAGGGACGTGTCCGTGTGTGGAGGCTCCGAGGCGAACAGATGTAGCCAGACTGGATTCGTCCAGCATCTAGAGAGACAGTATAGGGTGCTACTATATACACAAAACCGTGACCTCTGATTCGCACAATAGATAATTTCAACAGTAGTCTTTACATTTACGACAGCGCCGTTGGCTGTGCTCCATCTTCTAGGGCTCCGTGACTTGTCTTTCAACAAGATAACACAAGACCGTCTGTTGCTCGTTTCGTCTTGACCTACCTCTATGCATAGGGTGTTTGGCTGTTGGGCTGGCCAGCACGTTCTCCTCTCATGTACTCAAAAAATCTGATAATGGATCGCGGAGAGAATGGCACGTCATTAGTCGCCAGCCACTAGGATTGATGAACTCTGGCACAGAGATGAAGCAGCGTGGAATCACGTACCCATATGTATCACCCGAGCTCAATTCACCTCGATGCCCAACCAGGTTAGTGCTGCTGACAGAGGTGGCAGAGCCCGATCAGCCTGTGTCGGAGTTTTTCGGAAAACGGAAAAACAAACATTTTTAAGTTTTCATTGATTCGCAGTGGTTCCGTGACATGTATACCAACGACACAGAAAACAGTAGGTGCCGCGCTGGGTAGCCGCGCGGTCTCGGGCGCATTGCCGTGGTTTGTGCTGCCTCCCTCAGGCATAGGTTTGTGTGTTGTCCTTAGCGTAAGTTAGCTTAAGTTAGATTAAGTAGTGTGTAAGCCTAGGGACCGATGACCCCGGCAGTTTGGTCCCATAGGAACGTACGACTAATTTACAAAAAAGTATTAGGTGCATAAAGTGTGAAACACCTCTGAAATATTTGCACAACGTGACACGGCGGGAAACTCGTGAAGACTATTTGCAACATATCCGACGGGAAAGCTTGAAGAGTCACATGTCATTGAGTATTGTAATGTTGAACCATAACGTTTGTATCGCAAGCCTATAATAAAGCTGTGGTAACGCCGGATCACAGCCTGATGGCTTGGCGGGTAACGGAAATTATTGGTTATGAATGGAGATGTAATCTCGACGTCAGTCCCAAAGAACGAGAGATAAATAAGTAAATTGAAATGAAAGTATAATTGTAGATGTTTATTTACATAACTGATGAAAAGTGACGCTCCTGAATTTTTTTATTTTCACGATATCGGTTGAGCTGTTGAATGTCACGCATATTACCCTGTCGACTTTTCCGCTCCGGTGACTCAAGCTGCAACCATCTCCCGCTAGACGGCTCCGATTTGTAGCCTGTAACATGGCGGTGTGTAACGTAACTACGTCGCTGAATAAGAAAAAACAACCGAGTAAGCCACCTTGAGTGTCGCTTAATCCAGAGCCCCTGAACAGCGGGCCCAAAGCCGCAATAGCCAAGGGAACCCCCGACAGACTCGAACAAAGCCCATAGGTCATCAGGGAGACGGAGCTTCCCATTAACAGCACGGGAAACGAGCCGCTCAATGCGCCATGGTATCTTCGAAACAGTCATAAGAAAAAACATGTTGTTATCGAATAAGCACGAACTGGAAGAGTTGGTACACACATGGAACACTCTCTCCTTCAGAATGACAACGCCAGACCAAACGTGAACGCTGCGACATCTGCTACTAATACTGGCATGTGCCGAACCGCTATTTTTTGATTCCACATATCATGGTTAAAATTATCTTTCGATGTCAGATTTGATGTCATATTCATGAAACTAAAGTCCCTTACGGGGGTCTTTTGTGTTTTAACTGGCGTGCGACGAAGCAAATTCTGTTTGTTCGCGCTGAAGTAGTGAAGAGTTATCAACAATGTATCGTTTTGGTACGCTTTATTGAAATCAATTGGCGGAAAAAGGCACGTCCTTACAAATCAAGCATCAAGTAAATCAGTGTTCAGCAAATATCGCGATGCACTTGTGTACATAGGGTCTGACTCCTACGCACCGCCGGCCGCGGTGGCCGAATGGTTCTAGGCGCTTCAGCCTGGAACCGCGCGACTGCTACGGTCGCAGGTTCGAATCCTGCCTCGGGCATGGATGTGTGTCATGTCCTTAGGTTAGTTAGGTTTAAGTAGTTCTAAGTTCTAGGGGACTGATGACCTCAGATGTTAAGTCCCATAGTGCTCTGGGCCATCCTACGCAACAGATAAACGCTTGGAGATCTTTGACAGTTTTCAGACTTAAATCGTATTTTCGGGTCCATGTCCATATGTGCTTCTACTAAATCTCAGCAGTTTCTCTATCTTGAGTTTTTACATTAAGGCTTTCGTATTTCACAACACACAGTATCAGTTTTTGCTGTTGACTCTACAACGAGGGAAATGGTAATGCAGAAACCTGTGGTAATTGTTACAGCTTTGATGGAAATAGCCTATCATAGGTGGGTCGATGTTCTGTTTTCAGTTGTTGTGGAGCCTCCTATGATAGAATATCATTTTCGAAAATCACACTTTGCTTGGTTTCCTGGCTTTTCTCTGGTTCCAATTCACTTACAGAAATTGTACTTAATTACCCTTAATATGAACTCGTACGAGTAGCATAATCGCTCTTCGTAAAACAGAACTAATCTTCCCACTCTCTTCAAACACTATTTAATTTTATAACTGAAATGAAAGAGAAAGAGATGAATGAGACAATCAACGACTGAGGCAGTTTTTATTTTGCAACGGCTTACTGAGAATCAGAGAGAGTTTAACAAAGAGACAGGTATTGCTTTTATATATTTTGAGAAATCCTTTGATAATGTGATTATAAAAAAGATATAGAGAATAATGGAACACAGAGGTTAACCTTAACAGTTTATATCAGCTATCAAAAGTCTTTGTAATGAAACATCTCTAATTGTAGATATAGAAGGCACATACAAATGTTCAAATGTGTATGAAATTTTATGGGACTTAACTGCTAAGGTCATCAGTCCCTAAGCTTACACACTACTTAACCTAAATTATCCTAAGGACAAACATACACACACACACACACACACACACACACACACACCCATGCCCGAGGGAGGACTCGAACCTCCACCGGGACCAGCAGCACAGTCCATGACTCCAGCGCCTCAGACCGCCCGGCTACTCCCGCGCGGCAAAGGCACATACAAAACTGATACAAAGAAATAAAGGAATGAGAGAAAACTGTTGTTTATTACCTACGCTGTTCAATATTTACGCTGACGATGCAGTTCGCAGATTGAATTCTAGGATAAACACTGGGGCATAACTAAGCAATTCTGTAGAGCTAAAAATCACTTCTGTGTGATGATGACAATACATTGCTTCTTCCAGGAGAAGCCGATTAACAAAAAGGAACTAAATAATACATGTACCCAATGTAATATGAAAATATCTTCTAGTAAATCTGTCACCAGCACGATGGGAAAGTATTCAGTGAGAACTAAGGTGCCAGTTGATGAAAATCCAATTCAACAGGTGAAATATTTTAACTGTCTTGGATGTAAAATATCGCATGAATATGAAAAAGATATCCATATTAAGTTGAATAAATTTGGAAGGACTTGTAGAACAATCAACGGGGCTTAAAGGCATAAATCACGGAAAGAAACAAGACTGAAATGTTACAAAACTGTCTCATTGTCTTCCCTATTGTATGGTAGTGAATGGTAGCTGTTGAATAAAAGACAAGAAAATCAAGTACAAGAAGTAGAAATGAGATTTCTTGTAACAGTGAAGGGATGTAAAAGAAAGGATAAACTACGAAATGAACACGAAGGAGTTGAAAATTTGGAGTACGAATGAAAAAATGGATGAAATCAAAAAGTAATGGAATCAACATCTACAAAGAATGGATCAGAGGGACTACCATATCAAAAAGAACTGTGAACCAAAAGGGAAAAGACATTCTGGCAGACCGGGAAAAAGATGAGTACTGTAACAGGCCTAATACGGAAAGTCCAGAAGAAGAACCGAATACTTCGTAAGAAAAATTAAGCAGGTCGAAGTAAGTTATGTTGGAGATACACATTCCCATAAAAGTCTCTCGCGCCATCAACCGCAGACGCGAAACGCATTTAGGAATACGGAACTGGTGGAAAAGGAATACTGCTCATTCTTCCCGAGTCGGATACGAACTGCACGTGGGAAAGAAAACATGGCAACTGACAAGATGTATTCTTTACTCCATGTCACTAACGACTTGCTCCGCTGTGAATAAGAAATTGGAAGAATACAAAATTACTGAGTCGGCACGCAGTGTGCGAAGGAAAAGTAAGGCGTTGCCTCTCAGCCCGCTGCAGATAAAGAATTCGAGAAATATGCAAACTACCGACTCGGCTCTAGTCGGCCACGAACTGCTTGGGGGAAGAAAACATGGAGTAAGAAAACGTCTCAGGCTGTTACGAAACAGTACTTAGAGTCTTGTGCAACAATCGTTAATCAGTAACGAATAGCGTAATGTGCCTATATTTTGGGTGACTGCCAAATTCCGGGTAGTTGAATATCTTTCTTGCTTTGTGCTGCACGCCTACAACGAGTAGCGAAGATCATTCAGATATGTCATTGTGAGTTTGGTGCCTGTACTGTTAACGTTTCGTTCTACACAGCTATTTTTGCATTATGGTCAAGATAAACATTTGCGTCAGAGTTTCGTTGTAAATCCTTCCTCAAGCCGGGTTATATGTACTTCCAAAGTTTTTCATATGACACGGCAGTTTGAAGAAACCTCTTTCTCATATAATGTCGTCCATCATTCGCTTAAGGATTAAGTTATGCCTAAACAGAAGTAAGAGATGACCCCTAATATCGGGTAGAAAGAGGTTGCACTACTTCATGTGTCCGAAGTTTACACAAACAGATGTTCTAAATTTTATTGCAGATGTCACCTCCACTGTGTTTGAGATGATTCAAATGGCTCTAAGCAGCATGGGACTTAACATCTGAGGTCATCAGTCCCTTACACTTAGAACTACTTAAACCTAACTAACCTAAGGACATCACATACATCCATGCCCGAGGCAGGATTCCAGCCTGTGACCATAGCAGAAGCGCGGTTCCAGACTGAAGCGCCCGAGCCGCTCGGTCACAGCGGCCGGCTGTGTTTGAGAGACAAAGACGTTGGGCCATTGACGAGTTGGGCATATTTCAGAGCTGCAGCAGTGGAGGGTGGCTGCAAATTCTTTCAAAAAATGTGGGTTCTATCATTGTGAACTCCTGGTTATGTCATCTATGGATATTCTTCCATATTAATTTGCAGCATATCCTGATATGACCTCATAAGCTACAGCAGGGCCATTGTCGGCTCAAGTGACTGCAATGGAAGAAACAGCGGTTTCTACTTTTGAAATCAGCCCACCGCTTCTGCTTCCACCATCAAACCCAACACCCACAGCAGATAAGGTAGCGGTGTTGACGTCATCGCCTTCTAAAATGGCTAAGAAACAGTCACTGGCTAAAGGAAGAAAAAAAAAGCAAGTACCATGACTACAGGAAAGATACCTGCTCAAGGAGATTCACGTGACACAGCTGATTGACCTTCAACATCAGGAGCTGGCTAAAGGAAGCTCTTCGTAAGAAAGAACCATAGAGTCGCAGCAGGATCATGGTGAGGAAAACTCCGATTCAAATGTTGTTGAAATCGTGTTGAAAGATTTGGCTTCTGTATATGAAGAGGACGAGGAGTGCACTTACTGCGACCAACTGATACTTCTAATGATACCTGAGTTAAGTCGGCTGTTTTCGCTGTTGTTACGAGCTTTGACACATATCGATGATGATACGTGGAAATATTTTAAATGTAAAAGTTATATCAGAAGACACGGAGGCTGAACATTTTTCTTATTGTGGCTGAAATATCTACAGAGTGACGGAGAATTATGCAGCACTCTTTACTTTTGAAACAAACATTTGGTGCGAATGAAGCCCATATTATTAACCCATATTTTAGTATCTGTTTACAAACCGTTAGTAAGATACTCCAAAACCCGGAATTAGGAACCGCATTTTCCGGATATAAAACGTACCCTTATTAATTCTTGGTCCTGTTATTACGCAGTGAGAAAGTATTCGGAAGCCTTTTTTGCAAAGGTAGTATTTAAATATTTCCTAGAAATAATACAGCACATTTTTTATATAAACTGAAGAGGGAAGAGGAGAAAGAAAAGGAACTGATGGTATGACCTGCAACGGAAACTTTATGTGGAATCAGCGGCGACGAGTGGAAATATGTGCCGGACCGCGATTCGAGCCTCCTGCTTACTAGGAAGTTGCGTTAACGACTTCGTCATCCGGACACAGTGTTTATTACGAATGAGCGGACTACCTCGACTCGCTCCCCGGCTGACCCGCACTTCCATCTAACGCCACCCTATCTTCAGTCCCTGTCCATATTTTCCATGGCCGCTAATTTCACATTCCGGCAGGAGATCGAACGTAAACGCAAATTCACACTGAATGTTGTGGATTCATTGCCCATGGAGGCAAATCAGTTATACGGATGTGCGGTGTCTGCTCTTTCGGACACGTGTGAAAGAACAGAAACCCCGCATTAATAAAGTAGTATGAGACAGTTTCAATTATTTAAAAACTGCTCACTTACTGGTAATCTTCCAGAATGAGATTTTCACTCTGCAGCGGAGTGTGCGCTGATATGAAACTTCCTGACAGATTAAAACTGTGTGCCGGACCAAGACTCGAAATCGGGACCTTTTCCTTTCGCGGGCAAGTGCTCTACCAATTGAGCTACCCAAGCACGACTGAAGCCCCGTCCTCACAGCTTTACTTCTGCCAGTACCTCGTCTCCTGCCTTCCAAACTTTACAGAAGCTCTCCAGCGAACCTTGCAGAACTAGCACCTGGAAGAAATGATATTGCGGAGACATGGCTTAGCCACAGCCTGGGGGATGTTTCCAGAATGAGATTTTCACTCCGCAGCGGAGTATGCGCTGATATGAAACTACCTTGCAGATTAAGACTGTGTGCCGGACCGAGACTCGAAGTCGGGACCTTTGCCTTTCGCGGGCAAGTGCGCTACCAAGCTGTGAGGACGGGGCGTGAGTCGTGCTTGGGTAGCTCATTTGGTAGAGCACTTGCCCGCGAAAGGCAAAGGTCCCGAGGTCGATTCTCGGTCCGGCACACAGTTTTAATCTGCCAGGAAGTTTCATACTGGTTCAACTGGCTCTGAGCACTATGGGACTTACGTTCTGAGGTCATCAGTCCCCTAGAACTTAGAACTACTTAAACCTAACTAACCTAAGGACATCACACACATCCATGCCCGAGGCAGGATTCGAACCTGCGACCGTAGCGGTCGCGCGGTTCCAGACTGTAGCGCCTAGAACCGCTGGGCCACTCCGGCCAGCTATCATACTGGTAATCTTAAATTTAAAAACGTTGCCGTAATAGGGTAACGTCCTCTAGATACCATATGCAACAGCCGTAATCATCACCAATACCAGTACCACCACCGACCACAACAACAACAACAACAACAACAACAACAGGGAAGCGGGGGATGTAGCCGCTGCTCTCGCGGACGCCTGCGGCCTTGGAGGGATCCGGGCGTAGTGTCGCGTTAGTGGGTCAGTTCCCGCGGGATATCCCGGCCTCGAGTACAGAGCAGCAGAGTGGTTGGGAGGGTTTAGGAGGCGCGCAGAATAACGCAGCTCCTGGGCTTTGGCGGCGGGGCGGCCATGCATTACGGCGCTAGCACACCCCCCCCCCCCCCCCCCCATCTTCACCAGCCGTAGCGATCCCCGCCTGCAACGGGGACCGCGGCCCCACAACACAATCTCGCCTTATATCACGCCCGCTAACCGATATGGATGGACCCGGCTTGCGCCGCAGAGCTGCGTCGGCCGCTATCCGCAAACGGCCTCGCTGCTTTCACCAGAGTGCATGTTAAGTTAATCTGAATATGATTGCAAAAGGAACTGCCGAGACGTGTGTATAATTTTATGATGTTCTCCATTTCTCACTCCAAATGTTCTGCGGCCATTAATTGTTATTTACTCGAAGTTTCTTGCCCCCTATATGGCCATATTACATTAGAATAACAATGATGTATGTGCCTGACGACATCCTAGAAACTCTCCGAAAAAAAAATGCACGGATATTATTCCCACATGTCGATTGTTTCTGCCGGAAATCTACACTTCTAGATTTGTATCCTTTAACGACCTGTCACGGAGAATTTTTCTATGTAAGTAAAACAAAGTAACGATATTTCCTTGATGTTGTTGTTGTGGTCTTCAGTCCTGAGACTGGTATGATGCAGCTCTCCATGCTACCCTATCCTGTGAAAGCTTCTTCATCTCCCAGTACCTACTGCAACCCACATCCTTCAGAATCAGCTTAGTGTATTCATCTCTTGGTCTCCCTCTACGATTTTTACCATCCCTTGATGCCTCAGAGCATGTCCTACCAACCGGTCATTTCTTCTTGTCAAGTTGTGCCACAAACTCCTCTTCTCCCCTATTCAATTCAATACTTCGTCATTAGTTATGTGATCTACCCATTTAATCTTCAGCATTCTTCGGTAGCACCACACTTCGAAAGCTTCTATTCTCTTCCTGTCCAAACTATTTATCGTCCATGTTTCACTTCCATACATGGCTACACTCCATACAAATACTTTCAGAAATGACTTCCTGACACTTAAATCTATACTCGACGTTAACAAATTTTTCTTCTTCAGAAACGCTTTCCTTGCCATTGCCAGTCTACATTTTATATCCTCTCTACTTCGACCATCATCAGTTATTTTGCTCCCCAAATAGCAAAACTTTACTACTTTAAGTGTCTCATTTCCTAATTGAATTCCCTCAGCATCACCCGACTTAATTCGACTACATTCCATTATCCTCGTTTTGCTTTTGTTGATGTTCATCTTATATCCTCCTTTCAAGACACTGTCCATTCCGTTCAACTGCTCTTCTAAGTCCTTTGCTGTTTCTGATAGAACTACAATGTCATCGGCGAACCTCAAAGTTTTCATTTCCTCTCCATGGATTTTAATACCTAATCCGAATTTTTCTTTTGTTTCCTTTACTGCTTGCTCAATATACAGATTGAATAACATCGGGGAGAGGCTACAACCCTGTCTCACTCCCTTTCCAACCACTGCTTCTCTTTCATGTCCCTCGACTCTTATAACTGCCATCTGGTTTCTGTATAAATTGTAAATAGCCTTTCGCTCCCTGTATTTTACCCCTGCCACCTTCAGAATTTGAAAGAGAGTATTCCAGTAAACATTGTCAAAAGCTTTCTCTAAGTCTACAAATGCTAGAAATGTAGGTTTGCCTTTCGTTAATCTATTTTCTAAGATAAGTCGTAGGGTCAGTATTTCCTCACGTGTTCCAACGTTTCTGCGGAATCCAAACTGATATTCGCCGAGGTCGGCTTCTACCAGGTTTTCCATTCGTCTGTAAAGAATACGCGTTAGTATTTTGCAGCCGTGGCTTATTAAACTGATAGTTCGATAATTTTCACATCTGGCAACACCTGCTTTCTTTGGGATTGGAATTATTATATTTTTCTTGAAGTCTGAGGGTATTTCGACTGTCTCATACATCTTGCTCACCAGATGGTAGAGTTTTGTCAGGACTGGCTCTCCCAAGGCTGTCAGTAGTTCTAATGGAATGTTGTCTACTCCCGGGGCCTTGTTTCGACTCAGGTCTTTCAGTGCTCTGTCAAACTCTTTACGCAGTATCGTATCTCCCATTTCATCTTCATCTACATCCTCTTCCATTTCCATAATATTGTCCTCAAGTACATCGCCCTTATATAGACCCTCTATATACTCCTACCACCTTTCTGCTTTCCCTTCTTTGCTTAGAACTGGGTTTCCATCTGAGCTCTTGATATTCATACAAGTGGTTTCTTTTCTCCAAAGGTCTCTTTAATTTTCCGTAAGGATAGAGAAATTTTGCATTAGACGGTAATTTGGAATGCTAGAATGTCGGAGAGTTATGGATAATTTTCTAATTTATTTTACGGCAATGTGGCAGAAGTAGCAGACACGTTGCTCGGGGTCTTTTCTATGGAGGCAGTACTGGAGTGTGGATGTGAACTGTAACTGGAGTAAAGTAATCTGTAAAGTGTGATTTTTACATCGTAAATTGAGATTGTATTTGGTCCGAACAGCTGCATTCAATAAACAAATGGTTAAATAACGGTAATATTGGCGAGGAATTAAGTGATATCATCCCCTACAGAGCCAAAAGTAATCTGAAAACATCTACGAGATTTTTCGCAGTGGCCAGAGCTGATCAGCGTTACAATTATCGTCATTTAACTGATGTTCAGTTTTCTTATCCATTCTTCTGTATATAGGGTTTAACAAAAAAAGGTATGACCAAATTTTCAGATAACATTCCTCACACGTAGAGGATCAAAATGTAACTGGACTAGGACCCGGAACCACTCATTTCAATGTTAAGAGTTCATTTTCTATTTCTCTTCCTAAACACATTAATTATGGGACACATTAATTATTTATATTAGGAATTGAAAACCCATGAATTCAAGATCGCACATGCAACCTTCTTTATTTGGATTGCGTAGTAGTAGCGACTAACAATTTCGCCATCTTCACATCACAATACATTCTAGACTGCTGTTGATGCCATTAAGGCATCAAATATCATTAAAATATTTCTTAAAATTACGACATCCATACACGGCATAATTAAAAACAGCTTTTCAGACTAACTGAACAACGATCATAAAACGTTACAACTTAGTAACTGACACAGTCAATAGTTATGTCATTTCGTAATAGAGATCATAATGCATACGTTGCTATGACGTGGTACAATTTCAGCTAAATCATGTGGTTATTTCGCAAAAAAGTACAATGGAAATTATGAATGTGAAAGTAGGAAGGAATGGTGAATTTGAGACTGAGCGTTACCTCTCTGAAATTAAAGTCAAGCTACTGCCTAATAAAGAACAAAAGAAGTCACAAAGGTCGATAAAATATCATACAGACAGGCTTACTATAAAAAAAAGAATCAATTAAAAACCATGAAGACGAAATCAAAGTGGATAAACGTGGCAACCTGCAAGAAAAATACAAAGCAATTAATAATTCTGCACAGAAAATATTTGAGTCAATAAAAAATGAAAGGAAATATGGAGGAATGAAATAAGCGAAGAAGTCATAGCAGGGAGGCCTAAAATTTCGGAAAAACGGAAATGCTCAAATTGAAGATTATGATGAATTTGAACAACCAAAAAAGGAAACAGCTAGGTTAATCATAAATACCAAACGAGCCATCGAAAAGGAGAAACTTTTGGAAACAGACAAAATATTTATAAAAAATAATGCTCGTGACTTTTATCAAACTTTTAAGAACGAACCAAAGGGGTACCAAACTCTAAATATCTGTTTCAAAAATGAAAATGGTAAAATTGGCTTAAGCAAAACTGAAAATTGTGAAATAATAGCAAGAGATTTTCATCAGCTTCTGAATTGTGCTGAACCAAGTCATAAATTGGGATTTTCAGATATGAATGAAAATTTGGAAGAAGATTTACCACCGACTATAGAAGAAATTCGAGAAGTAATTACGACAACAAAGCTAGTGGAGAAGCTTCTATTCCACCTTAACTTTTGAAGTAGTCCTTGCCAAATATAGCAAAGGAGCTACATTAACTCTTTAAAGATATCTGGAAAACAGAAAAGATCCCAGAGGAGTGTAAAGTTTCCTTGATAAACTCACTCCACAAAAAAGTAATAAATAGGATGTAAATAACTACAGAGGAATCTCTTTACAGCCAGTAGCGTATAAAGTATTTTCGAAGACTTTTTAAGCAGTATAAAAACAATACTAGACAGTCATTTGGTGAATATCAAAGTGGTTTTAGGAAAGGAAGGTCACGTTCAGAACAAGTATTTAATATCAAGTCACTAATTCGCCATAGATTACTTAATTCAAAGGATATGTAGCAATGTTAGTGGATTCCAGACAGGCTTTTGACCCTGTCGACAGAGAAACTATAGATAAAAAAATTAGAGAATTTGACATAAAGTTAAACTGCCAATTCTAATCCGTAAAACACTTACAGCTATAGTCTGTAAAGTAAAATTTATTGGAGAAATTTCACAACCTTTAATGATATAAACAGGCGTACGACAAAGTGACGGCCTAGCCACAATTCTTTTTAATAGTGTTTTAGAGAAAATAGTAAGAACATGGAACGAAAAACATACTGAACTCAACATCTCACCTTTATGATTAAGAAGAGGAACTAAAAGATCGAAATCAAATGTCTTACATTTGCAGATGATTTTGCTATACTTTCCGAAAATGTGACATCTGCTGTAACACAAATAACTCTCCTGGAAGAAATAGCCAGCAGAACTGACCTCTGAATTTCTGCAGAAAAAAACAATATTTTTTAAAAACATTAAGGAAGCTCCAACATTTCTGAAAACAGAAACTGGCCAAATGGAGAGGGTAAGAAAACTCAAATATCTGGGTAAGTCTACAAAATGCTTTTGAAAAATCTGCATAGAGGAAAGGTTGCATAAAATGGGGAGAGCATATGGTATCACCAAAGACCTCTATAATAAAAATTGCTGATCCAAAAATGCAAAAACAAGGCATTATAGCACAGAAGTGAAGCCAGAATGCCTATATGCAAATTAATGCCTGGCATTAAACTATAATTTAGATAAATTAGAAGTACTAGAAAGGCGAATTATTATGAAAATATTAGGACCGCAAATCACAGCATAAGGTTTGAAATCACGAAGTAATGCTGAAATATAGCAAAATATAGAAAATATTGAGAAAAAGAAGATTTGTTTTTTGGAGATCTTCGAAAGTAAGACAGTAGCTTAACTAAGAAAACTTTCAAATATTTGTGGGCCAAGAAGTCCACAACAACGAAGTAAAAAAGGATTTAAAAAGAAACAACACAAAAATAGAAGATGTAGACAACAGAGAAGCCTTTTGGGAAAAAGTATTGAAAATGGAAGGATTCCAAGGTAAAAACATTGGTTCAAAATGGTTTGAAGACAGAAAGAAAAAACATAGTGAACAGATGAAGGCATACTGGAAAAAAAGGGTAGGACAAAGAACGAATAACTGAAATTAGAACGTTGTCCTGAGATGGTATATTCGCAGTAAAAAAAAAAAAGTTTAACATGGTGCGCAGTTTTGCACGAATCTCAATGTTTATGGCATCACATCTCCTCACCCATCTGTCATAAAATGATGTAACCTTCGAGGTACACTCTCTGTCTCTGACACAGTTGGTAGTAATGAAGTAATACATTAAAACCTTATGCATGATGCGGCTGTTTTACTGCAAAGTGTGTCATGGATACAATTGGAGTAAAGAAATAATAAATTAAAACAGTATGCTTGATGTGACTGTTTTACTGCATTAAAAATGAAAATGTTGTATGTGATAAACTTTTTTTTCATATTTTTTTTTTTGGGGGGGGGGGAGGTTTTTCAGCGACAAAAAGTTTCATAATGTTGTGAAATTATGTGTAAAGTTTGTTTCAGATCTCTAAGTGCTCTCATTCTGAAACAGTGGATAAAGTGGACTATACTTCTATCTCACCCCAATCCCCACCTCTTTGACACGTAGTTGGCTTTCAACCCCACAGCGACAATTTATAGATAGTAAGTGATGTGTGTATCAAGTTTGGTTGACAGTGGTCCATTGGTTTAGAACGAGGTGTGGAATATAAATACGTTTTTATAATATGTATCGACACCGAGAGACCTAAACCACCGTTATCTACGTTTCCTCTACTTAAACAAAAAACTTAACGCGGATATGCAGAGAAAACATCAATTATCATCTTGATCTAAGAAAAGCAATTTCAGTTCAGTCAGGCTAAAATTAAAGAAAAGAATCACAGCATAAACGTCTGCTCCTCACCAGCTCGAAGCGAGAACTGATACGACGTAATAGCGCTTTTCGGACCATTACGGTGTTAACAATAAGAAGCCACTGGTGAGGGTGAAATCTGCCCAGGTCCGAGCTTGGGTACTCTTTGGGATTTTTCTATTTTCTGCCAAACAGATGCAAATCTCCTTTGCATTTGTTAGTGCAGAAATCGTCCGTTGCTGGTGTTCCACTCTCTGGAAGTGCCTGGTTTATATTTCTAATCTACGTACATGTTCAAGGGAAATTTAAAAAAATAAATACGATTACCTGTGGTGTCATGTGAACACTGCATCGTATTTACTGCTGTTCATGTTCACTTTACACGATCTCAAACACCCGCTTGCAAGAATGATCTATATCGAACACTCAGAAGGAGAAAATTTTTGTCGGTCTTTTGCCAAAATTGCCTCAGGAAATGTTGCAGTACTTTACTTCTGGGTTTATATAGTCATTACCATCCAGAGATTGTATCCACATCATCGAATGTTTTTTAGCATCACACAGCCTTAACAATAGCATAGAGGTCAGAAAATACAGGGTTCCAAAATAATTCCATTTGTTGTTTTCGCGGTTTTGATAAACTTTAGAAATTACAGCAGGTAATAACTAGCTGTTAAAAGAATTCTTTAATAAACAACCAGTTTCCATCAATGACCATTTTTCAGCATTTGCACCAGAACATCATGCATACAGGGGAAAGTTATGTTCTGAAGATAAAACCCGTACCCTTACATTTAGAAATTCTCTCTAATGGAGCTGTAAACTGAAAATGGAATGCTATTCATGTACAACAGTAATGGGTAAGACGAAGGAAAACTTAAGGACTTTTCCCTCTTCTGATACAGAAACTAAGACTACAATAAAAGACTCATAAACCTGTATACAACGAGACCGTATAGGTCAATTCTTGTCGTTAACACTTCCGTAGAAGTACAACAAGGACAACAGATTTTTTACACATTTTATCTAAAGTTTCTGCTTGTTTTACACTTTTGACAAGTAGTGCGAAATACATCAACTATGAACGAATATAGCCGTATTACACTGAAAACAGCAAGTCAGCTTGTCTACGTAGGCGAGTTCAAAGCAATGCTCACGTAATATTTCAAATTAGGCAATTCTTTGATGTTGTACATTACAATTCGCATGTTTAAAAATCAAGCAACGAGCTACGAAATGCATACAATCAAATTCAGCTCGTACACCCACGGCTAGAGCTCTTTACACTCTAAAGAAGAGCATATGCCAGGTCAAACAGAATGCAAATAACATTTTCCTCTGTGTGCTTTTAACGTCCAGTTTAAACTCTGCGTAGCGCCCACTCGCTTTGCAGCGTAACACCCGCGGAAGGTTCGTTGCGTGCGATTCTAACTGCTGTGGGCAGGCAGTTCGTAACAATGCAGCCTGCGCTAAACAGCACTCCACGAGACAACCATCTGTTCATGCCTCTGACTACATATTCAGTTTCCAGGCAGGTTCTGGCAATGTTAGGTTAAGTAAGTAATCACAGCACAGGATCGTGAATTTATAGAGCGTGGGCAGCAACAGCGTGATGATGGTTAATGTGCTGACAAAAACAGAAAGAAAAACAATTGCGTCAAATTGGTATTATAGCCTGTTGATCGCATTCGTAATGAAGAATACACTGTCAATAAGTCACCCCCTTTAACAATATTCGATCAGTATGAACGCGATAGGTTTACACTCGCCATCTGTGTTTCGCTGCCCCCACACCAATCGCACGCGACAAACAGCTCCCCTGCGCGTTATGCAACCCGTCACGCGCCAAGTCCGTTAAGACTCATGGAAGCAGCAAGGGAGGCGGTGCGACCTGTGATCAGGTTCCTGCTATCGATACGGTGGTTTTACTACTTCCCGAGCTGAGGCGTTTGAGTTTCAACTCTATGTTCGTTCAAAGGTAGGACCAAGTAATCCATCAGAGTTACATCGGCAGTTTTCGAGAGGTGACAAATCTCGTGAATAAAGGAAAGCGTGGAAATTTCATTAAACTAATTCTATGCTGTCGCGTCATCATACGAAATCCGTTTTGGCCGTGTTGCATCGGTATTCTTTAGGGCAGATTGGCGACTCACTGCAGTCGGATGAGCTGGAGCGTTGTCATGTTCCAGGAGAGAAAAAAGAAACGTGAAGAGATTTTAGGCGAATTCGGTGGATTTGAACAGTTCCGAATAGAATTCATTGTTTATCACTCTACTTGGGGTTTTTATTCTGACGACACTGATGTTTAGAAACAAGATCAAAATAGTCTTTGCATTAAATTTTTCTAAGCCTAGGTTCCTTGGCTGATGGATCGTCCTTTAAGTTCCTGTGCTGGAGGAAACGTGAAAGTGCACATCCTCCACTTGTTCGGCTCTTCATGCACGGTTCTCAGAACCATTGTTTTGGAGTTTTTTAGCTTTTATCTCTAATTCGTCTTTTTCCCGTTCTTTTAGCAGTTTGATGACAAGTGCCAAGTACTTGCCAATTGGAGATTTTAATAGCCTACCACTGTCACTTCAGCCTCAGGTAAACTTCAATACCACTCAAACTATTTTTTCTGACTCAGTGTGGACGAATCCTACCCTTCCAGAAGCAGCTGGAATGACTTTTCATTAAAACTGTATTACTACTTGCTGTGTCTTCATACATCCCTCGAGTCAGTCTCTCTCTCTCTCTCTCTCTCTCTCTCTCACACACACACACACACACACACACACACACACACACACACACACACACACAAAATTGTTGTAGTCTTAGGCATCCACAGCCACTTTATTTTGGCAGTATCAAGGAATGGAGAGTAACTGCAGTTTGTATATGCACTAAGGAGCGACTAGAGAGACTCTTCACGGTGTTTCCTGTTCTCAAGTATTTCAAGTAGACACAGCTTGTGTCCATTGTGCTCAGTGTCCATATTTGTACATATACTACATCACTTGTCTGACGGCAAGACAATTCTACACAAAGAGGAAGTTTGTTTTCTCAGGTTACAGCTTCTGTAATGCTCTGGAATTCCGGTGCACACTGATCTATTTAGCGCTACTAGCATTTTACCCATGGCTTCGCCTGTGTGTGAGTTTGACACACATGCTGAACACACCACCTCCTCACTGTCTCTGTGTCCACTTGTTCCTGCGTCTGTCCACCTCATCATCCCACCTCTGCCTGTGTATCTCTTCCTCCCCAATCACGCTGTCTCTTCGTCTCCTCCCCCTCTCTTCATCAATTTCACCCCCTCCCCCTTTCCTCTGACCATACCCTTCTCCATCTCACTCTTTCCATATCCATCCCCGCATCCCACTCCCTTTCCCTTCTGACCACTACTCCCTACCCCTTCCACCAGCTTCAAACATCTTCCCCTTCTCCTTTCTCACCAACCATTTCTTCCTCCCCTTAACTCTCTCCATCCCTTCCTCTATCCATCTCAACCTGTTCATCAGCACACAAAGCCCTTGCAATACAGTTTAAAAAAGCAGGCTGATACTTCTCCAATAGCAAGCCTTTCATGCAGAGAAGGCTACATGTTGGGGCCCAGAAAACTGTTTCTTTACCCTAGGCTTTCCTGAGAAGCATGTTAATTTGGCAGTCCAATACTGTTGCTGCACAACATGGTTGTTGTGCAGGGCAACCTATAAACGAGGGTCTGGGAAAAACACGTTTTTTCATGTACCTCCACTCTACTGCAGCCACACTCTTTGCAACTTACCGTGTAGATTTTACTTTCGTTCACAAAAGACTGCTAGTCTCTGGATTCAAGAAATATTTTCCTGCTGTTTCTGTCACTGAGCATTTATTTATCTCCAAAACACTATTTTGGTAGATGGTCTACCAACAAATGGTAGTACCTATCGACTGCTGGCAATATTTTGTGGCATTGATAGTGGGTACACTTGTGTTTTGACTTGGCTTTTGCTTGAGAATACTATTAGGTACAGTAGGTTGGTAACCAGCGTTTACAGCTGTTTTTTAATTGTGTTTAGTTCTTGATCAAAGTGAGTACTGGATATTGGAACTCACACAAGTGGCTCACGAAGTGAAAACAAGCAAGAATGATCGAAGCAGATTAAAACTATATGCCAGACCGTGACTCGAACCTGGCCCATTCTTTTCTGAGAGCAATAGTAGTCTTATAGACTGAGAAATTCACACACAATACTCAGATGGCTCTCAAAAGCTTCAATTTCGCCAGTACTACTCTCCCACCTTCCAAAATCTACAGTATTCCTGCTCCGTGTGCTACCAGGAGATTCCAAAACAGCGTATAATTTGCTGCAGAGTGAAATATTCATTCTGGAAAGAGTCTTGTAGATTGTGGCTAATCCATTTCTTCGATAGACGGCAAAGTACTTGAAGGAGCAACAGAACTGAATGGGTAATCTCTTTCAAAGACATAAGATGAATATCAGTAAAAGTAAAACAAGGGTAACCGAATGTAGGCGAATTAAATGAGGCGACACTGAGACAACTAGATTAGGAAACTTATAGAAAAAGATCGTACTGTCATCAGCTGTATATATTTAATTTTATTTTTGACTGATTTCGGCTGTTACAACCATCACCAACTGAAAGAAAGCATATAACATCTGCTAGATCAAAACTGCACATTTTTCATAGAAGACATTTTCGTATACCAGTTGCTGATGATTGAAATAACAGAAACCAGTCCAAAATAAAATTAATAAAAACAGATGTTAGGAAAAATGTTTTCTACAAATTTCTGACAGATGTAGCAAGTTGCCAACAGAAATTTTTAAAATATCAGGAAATAGGCACTAGAAAATAAAAAAAAATTGGGCACAAAAATAACTGATGGTGGCCAAAGTAAGAGGATATGAAATGTACAGCCAACAAGAAGAGTACTTCTGGAAAACAGGAATTTATTGACATCTTAAATAAAACTGAACGTTAAGGAGTCTTTTTTGAAGGCATTTATCTGAGTGTGGCTTTGTACAGAAGTGAAATGTAGACTTTTAGGAGGTTAGGCAAGAAGACGATAAAAGCGTTTGTACTGTGGTACTGCAGGAGGAAGTTGAAGAGTAGGTGGGTCGATCGAGTAACTAATGAGGAAATACTGTATCGGAGTGTAGAAAAAATAAACCGGGACCAAAAGAAAGGATCAGTTGATAGGATACTTCCTGAGACATCAACGAAGTGTCAATTTAGTAATGGAGGGAACTGTGCTGGGTAAATATTTTAGCGCAAGAGCAAGGATTAAATACAGTAAGCTTTTTCAGACGGAGTAGGTTACAGCAGTTGTTCAGAGACGAAGTGGGTTGCACACCACAGTGTGGAGAGCTACTTCAGAGCAGCCTTCGGACTGAACACCACCGCTGCCGCAGCCACAACCACCATCGTCATCACCACCTACAACAACATTTCCCCCAGGAGGCCTTACCCCGTGAAGAACCGTATAAGTGACGATCAAAAACTTTCCGTTCAAATGCCACATTAACGGCTTGCCTATATGCTGGTGCTTATATACTCGCATCGGGGTCACCCTGGGTTGCACATACGGTGTAGCAACGCCCTCAAACGGAAACTCTTTTATCGTCGCTTGCACAGGGTGTTCGGAAATTCTCACTACATACATCTAGGTCTTGTAAAAGGGAGTGAGTACACATTACTTTGAACGGAAACCCATGTCCCAAGCCGCCGCTGTGGCCGAGCGGTTCTAGGCGCTCCAGACCGGAACCACTCTGCTGCTATGGTCACAGGTTCGAATCCCGCCTCGGGCATGGATGTGTGTGATGTCCTTAGGTTAGTTAGGTTTAAGTAGTTCTACGTCTAGGGGACTGATGACCTCAGATGTTAAGTCCCATAGTGCTTAGAGCCATTTGAACCATGTCCCAAAACGTCCTATTTCCCTATTTCCCTGTTACAGCCGTCTGAGATCATGTTTGCTAGGTAGGTACGCAACAAGGTAGTCATATTGGGGGGGGGGGGGGGGCGGTGATTACGTCGAACCAGCTGATGTCATTTGACTTCTATTGTACCTCTCTTACCTGGTTCGAGCCTCTTTCACGTGTCTACTAGTGTTACAGCAACATGGTTGTGTACACGTTTGTAGATCACACCGACATATTCCTTCTGAGTGACGAAATTCACGGTGATCGGAGAGTTACTCGTCGCCTTTCTCCACACATTGCATACTCTTTTCGCCACAATGACGCAACGGCTTCGAAAAAGGTGCCTGTGCTGTCATCAGGCGTGACTGTAGCGTTCCAAGGAGACGCCACACATCCGAATTGGAAGAGGCCGTACTGTATCACGTTGAAGAGAACCCGTCAACTAGTAGACGAACGATTTGTTTTGCTATTGACAAGTAGCAGCGTAAAGCAACTGATGTTGTTCACGGCTAATCAATTACTTGTAAAAGTGGTCACGTAACCCACATGTTTTTATGTAGCAGAAGCACGGAAACGGTACTTTTCCGAAACGCGAGCTCCAAATAAAACAATTATCCACTCATTCTCCTTTACAATTTTGTAATCGGAATTTCTGAACACCGGGTATAACGGGCAGTCAAATGAAAACGAAACAGGCGAAAAAGTAAGTAAACTACTTGTTATCTCATGAGTAATTACCACAGTTGTTAATATACTTAGCCCCCCCCCCCCCCGCACGACGTAAGACGGTCATTGCCTCCGTGAAAAAATGTTTCCGTTTGTCTACAGAACCATGACTGCATCTCTTAAAAATGGTTCAAATGGCTCTGAGCACTATGGGACTCAACTGCTGTGGTCATCAGTCCCCTAGAACTTAGAACTACTTAAACCTAACTAACCTAAGGACATTACATACACCCATGCCCGAGGCAGGATTCGAACCTGCGACCGTAGCAACAGCGCGGCTCTGGACTGGAGCGCCTAGAACCGCACGGCCACCGCGGCCGGCGCATCTCTTAAACCGTAGCAAATAGACTGCCATGAATGTCACTCTACGGAGCTACAAAGATATGGAAACCGCACTGGTAGTGTTTAGAGGATGTGTCAGGGCTTCCCAGCGAAACTTCTGCAGCGTATGTGGGCGGGCATATTATTGACAGGCTTAAACTACCCTTTACTTTCCTATAAAGGGTAAATGTTGACTGAGTTCAAGTACTGTAGTGTTGTACATAAAATAATGTCGTTTACAAATTCTACATGCGCTTTTCCATCTTAACAACGTATTACTAACTTTATTACGACGAAGTTAAAATATTTCGAAATGGTCCGGAGTGGCTACGCAATCAGTTCGCGCACTAGGATATTGAACGGAGTGATGTCTTGCATAGATCATCGTATGGAGGTTCGTCGCGATAGGCTCCGTTCCAGTTCCATGCCACGTATTGCAGAAACAACTATACGACAAGAGGTATGTATAGGATGCAGCCTCACCCTGAGTTTCCAGAGGGGTCTGGAATTTGTTTCCTTCATATTACTCAATTATATTCCTAATATTTCACAATTGTAATAAAGGCGTCGTTTCATCCCATACATTTCCCCATCCTAGTAGTTCATGTGTAATTTAACTAACATAATGACTACTTCTTTATCATTATTCTGCCAAGAAAAGGAAGTAGGAAGACATAGTATGTATAGATTGCCCAATACAGTTAACGTCGAATCATATTGTCTCTGGCCAGTAGCCGCGCGAGATTAGCCGAGCGGTCTCAGGCGCTGCAGTCATTGACTGTGCGGCTGGTCCCGGCGGAGGATCGAGTCCTCCCTCGGGCATGGGTATGTGTGTGTTTGTCCTTAGGATAATTTAAGTTAAGCAGTGTATAAGCCTAGGGACTGATAACCTTAGCAGTTAAGTCCCATAAGATTTCACACACATTTGAACAACATTTTTTTCTGGCCAGTACTTTACGAGTACGTAGATACACAGAGCTGACTGACTGTTTTTCAAATTCGCAGAAGAGGTGATATTACAGGTTGTTTCGACCACGCTGGGAAGTCCTTACGCATCGTCCTTACAGCTGAGATCTCTCCCCATGCGATTTCCCTATCTTTGGAACTCTGATGAAAGAGATTCGTGACGGCCGATTTGCTTGAGACGAAGAGATGTACGCCTGGGTACAATCATGGTTCCGTAGGCAACCGTAAACATTTCCATGAAGGCACTGGCTGTCTTGTCTCGCAGTGGGGTAAATGTATTGTTAGTTACGGTGATTACTTTTGAAACAGTATATAGTTAACTTACATTGTTTACATCTGTCTCGTTTTCATTTGAGTCCCACTTACTTAGAGACAGTTTGTGAAGTTTGGAAAGTAAAGGAGGAGTATTGACGTTAAGTGAAGCTCTCAGGGCGGGTCGTGGGCCGTGTCTGGTAGTCTCAACCTCCGAAGGGTAAAGTTACTAGTTCGAGTTCCGATCCGGCACATTTTTATTCATGCAGAGTGAAAGATTCATTCTCAAAGAGCAGCTTCCTTGTGTGAGGCAGGGTGCACTATGAATTTTGGTTCTCTTCGTTTAGTTTTAGGGATTACATCGAAGCAAGCGGAGTCTATACAAGAATAAAGACTGGTTCAAGAGTTGGGATAAATACAAAAGGTCGTGAGCTGAGATTCGATTTCAAACCGAACAATTCCTAATAGCACCAAAAGGGCACGTCTACAAAACCAACAGGTTTCCCGTTGATCGGGGTTCGTTAATTTTGGGCTATCGGGACGCAATATCGGTTTCACGGTAGGCCGCGCGGCGCAGGCCAAATTGTACACTAATTACATCCTTTGAGTCGGATTAATAACCACTCTCGATATACACCTCTGCCTTCCAGCCCAGAGATGCTAACTGCGGACTGGATTTAATTACGACCGATGCTACGGTTAGCTAACACTCAGTTTATTAGCTCAATTTATATTGGTCTCGGCATCTCTGCCGTGAACGGAAAGAGTTCCTGGTTTTCAGTCGTTAATAAATGTTTCCCTATGTGATCGCTACCCATGACTCACTTAGCGTTCGTGATTGACTAAAAATATTTCACGATACTTCTGTGCTGCAGAAGGTTACTTTTTCTCCCGCGTTATTATGTCACAGACTGAACAAGCACAGAGTTAACGGTTCGTAACAGATCTTTGTTATGGGGACACTTATGAAAATCTGCATTGATCGAATAAGAAATAACTGAACGAGGGAAAAATCTTACGCTCCTATGCCATTGCGTCTAAGGATACATGAATGATACAGCATATGGCGTCAAAGGGTATAAGTACGGCGCCACAAAATTATGTGTTCGTAAGCTTTGGCGGCCGGTGTCAGACGCCATAAAATTCTTATCGGATGCAAAACGCTTTATATAGTACCACACAGCCTGATGGAAACCGCATAAATATTGAACGAATCGTTGGTTATCGTTTTTATAATATCACGTAGGCCGCAACTGCTACATCTCTTATTTAGAAATACGAATTTTCCCTGTTGAATTACTTTCCAGTTTCCGTTATTATACAGGGAGTGCGAGTGTCAAATGTCTCACAGCAAAAAAGCTAAGTAGTTTTTTTGGGACAGGGACAACTTGAAATAAATCAAAGAGAATCTCGTAGACGAGTAACAGAAGTTTCGTACACTGCAGGCATTATGTATTCTGATGCAAAATAAAGTGGCCGCTAGATACTAAGCATGGCCCACATAGAATGGATAAATTAATTTAGTATATGATAGGCATTAGCTACAGAAAGATAATGAAAATTAAGCGGGCAGACGAGTCATGAAATGTATTACCAAGAGTAGGCGAAGAAATATGTCTCTCGAAAACATATGGTACATCCAAGAGTAATGGATTTGGGTCTAAAAAAGCAGAAGACTAAATGTTGGAAGGATAAAGGAACATAATACAGTAGGTAAAACAGATTGCTGGCGATGAGGATCGAGTTGCTATGAAGAGCTAAGAATAAGTCAGATGACATCATAATAGTAAAAAGGTTTTCTGAAAGTAATGTGTTTGATGATCTCGTCTAGATCTAGCAAAAACAGCAAAAAATATTTTATTTCTGTGTCTATAGTTTGGATACTCACGAATTTTCTGCCGACGGTCGTTTAGTGCTTTTTGATGTTTCGCTAGCACTTCGTTGTCTGGCATTGGTAGTTGTCGTTGTTGTTATTGTTATTTTTGATGTTGCTGTTCTGCTGCTGTTGTTGTTGAAGAAGTGAGTGATTTCATTCATCCGCTGATGTAATCATGGCAGAAGACGATCACCTCTACCATCAACTCATTATGTTCCATGGGAGAAGACCTTGACGGCGGTGGTTTTACCAAAATCAAGGTTCTCGCGGTGGAATACGAGCAATCTGGTGCCGGCCGGGGTGGCCGAGCGGTTCTAGGCGCTACAGTCTGGAACCGCGCGACCGCTACAGTCGCAGGTTCGAATCCTGCCTCGGGCATGGGTGTGTGAGATGTCCTTAGGTTAGTTAGGTTTAAGTAGTTCTAAAGTTCTAGGGGACTGATGACCTCAGAAGTTAAGTACCGTAGTGCTCAGAGCCATTTGAACCATTTGAGCAATCTGGCGCTCGCACAGCCTCTGAGGTGGAGGACAGCAAAAGACGGGTGCACGTGACGTGGCCGCAATCAAAACTGGCTGATATTACACGTTGCTGCGATCAATAGTGGGAACATCTGAAGTATGCCAGTCACATTTACAGCTGGCACTACGGGATGGTTAAAATTACAGCACATCTACTCGCGGAGGTCCAGTGTGGGCTATAGTTATTGTATGGCAGTGGAACATGGTAGATAATGTGAATGTTTTTTCTACCATAATTCGGTTCCGCAATAACGCGCTAAAACCTCTATCAAGTTTCGCTGCCGTACCGTAATTACTACCCACACAGGATCCCTGTAATCAAATGGTTCAAAAGGCTCTGAGCACTATGGGACTCAACATCTTAGGTCATAAGTCCCCTAGAACTTAGAACTACTTAAACCTAACTAACCTAAGGACTTCACACACACCCATGCCCGAGGCAGGATTCGAACCTGCGACCGTAGCAGTCCCGCGGTTCCGGACTGCAGCGCCAGAACCGCTAGACCACCGCGGCCGGCCCCTGTAATCAGCTGCACTGTAATTACAGACACCTGATACACCTATATTGTGCTATCATGTATCGATGCCACCCGATGGCGTCGCGAAATTGACAACAGAGATGCAATTTTCCGTCACATGCCGATAACGGTCGAGTGGGGTTCGGCGGACCCAATGGAGTGCGCCTACTGAGCCATACCTCCAGTGGCTCTGCACTACAAGCGCCGTCTGCTGCTGCAATAGAGGAGGATCGCGGCCCACGAGAAAGACAGGCCGCGGCGCGTATGTCACGAAGGTAGGCCTGACTCTCTCGCTCTCTCAGCTCAGCAGACAATGTACGCTTCTGCAACTGCTGACTCGCAGTTGCATGTTTATCTACAAATAAGAATTGCATCTTCTGCTGTGAATCCGCTATTATGGAGTCTTATTGTTTATTAGAACCCCAACTATCGAAACTCCATATGCCTACTAATAATTTGTTACGGCTGTACTGGATATAATAAAATTTTACCGGTTTGATGAGGCACGACATCTTGTACGAAACGAGGACTGTTAAGTAGTAGAAACTAAATGCTATAAACGAACTGTTATACCATTTACGCAGAGCATAGATCTGTAATTACAGCCACTGTACAGTCGTGTATTTTTGTAGTACTATATCTACATCTACATCTACATTTACACTCCGCAAGCCGCCCAACGGTGTGTGGCGGAGGGCACTTTACGTGCCACTGTCATTACCTCCCTTTCCTGTTCCAGTCGCGCGTTGTTCGCGGGAAGAACGACTGCCGGAAAGCCTCCGTGCGCGCTCGAATCTCTCTAATTTTACATTCGTGATCTCCTCGGGAGGCATAAGTAGGGGGAAGCAATATATTCGATACCTCATCCAGAAACGCATCCTTTCGAAACCTGGACAGCAAGCTACACCGCGATGCAGAGCGCCTGTCTTGCAGAGTCTGCCACTTGAGTTTGCTAAACATCTCCGTAACGCTATCACACTTACCAAATAACCCTGTGACGAAACGCGCCGCTCTTCTTTGGATCTTCTCTATCTCCTCTGATCAGTAAGACTCTCTAAAAGCAGATGTCAGTAGAATATGCAATTAAATGAATTTTATCCATGGTGGATGCTGTCGAACTCCGTGACCGTTCCTTTATGGGGTGTAGAAACTATCTGATACCAGTCACAATAAAAGGTTATTTATTTTCACACGACCGGTTTCGGGCTCGCGCCGATCTTCAGGTGTTTATACATTCATGTACATGTTTGTACATTTGGAGATCAATAAAGGTGAAGCACTATTATTACAGCTATACTGTGGTGATAGTTTTGCCACGTTACAAACTTATGGTCATTTTCACGTCCATATTTCAGTTTTATCAAGTATAGCTTCATATTACACTATTACGATGTGCACTGGTGTATACTTGGTAAAACTGATATATGGACGTGAAAATGACCATAAGTGTGTAACCAAGTGGCAAAACTATCACCACAGCATAGCTGTAATAATGGTGCTTCATCTTTATTGATCTCCAAAAGTACAAACATGTACATGAATGTATAAACACCCGAAGATGGGCGCAAGCCCGGAATATGCAATTATCGTTAGAACGTGAACACCCAGTTACAAGTTAACACGGTTAGAAACGCATTTCGTCTTCTGAGTTGAGTGAGCGAGCTAGCTCAGGCCTACCTTCGTGACCTATGCGCCGCGGCCTGTCTTTCTCGTAGACCTCGAGGAGGGCCTGTGGCAGCCGCTCAACCCGTTTGCACTTGGAGTCTCATATGACACCACTGTTGGTGCTTAATTTATGGGGAGTCATCCTTGTTGACTTTGTAATAGCTGGACTCTCTTTCTGCGTTGTGTAATGAGTATTTGTACTCTTGGAAAAATACAAGGTAAGTAAATCTTCTATTTAGTATGTTAACTCTTTCACTGATCGTTTCTGCTTCTCCAACGATAGCTCTAGCCTGTCTCTCCTTACCATTGAATACAAAGTCTCACACGAAGTATCATATACTCTGCAAGCCACCTTATCATTACTGGTGGAGAGTACTTTACGCAATACTGTAACTTCCGCCCTTTCCTCTTCAATCACGAATGGTCTGCAGGAAGAACGAATGCCAGTGAGCCTCCATGTGGGCTCGAACATCTCATTGTCTTTGCGCGAAACATAGGTAGGAGGAAGCAATAGACTGACTGCTCTAGGAATTTTAACAGTAAACCACATCACAGTGAATACTGTCTCTCTTGCAGAGTCTGGCACTGGAGCTGAATGAGCATCTCCCGATTAGCAAATGAACCTGTAATGAAATGCGCTGCTGTTATTCTGCTCTGTTTCTTCTCTCAATCCTTTCTGGTGTGGATACCAGACTAATGAGCAACACTCCAGTATTTGTCGAATAAGGATGGACAACGCTTCCTGTAGATTCTTCCAGTGAATGTTTGTCTGTCATCTTCCGTAACTGCGATTAGTTTTTTTGCGGTCGTTACACATAAAAACGTTCTGTACACATAGACCTATTACTTAACAGATATCAATGCTTTCAGTGTGTATTCGGCAATCATGTAATGATACGGTGGCCTGTCGGGGTGGCTGAGCGGTTCTAGGCGCTACAGTCTGGAACCGCGTGACCGCTACGGTCGCATGTTCGAATCCTGCCTCGGGCATGGATGTGTGTGACGTCCTTAAGTTAGTTAGGTTTAAGTATTTCTAAGTTCTAGGGGACTGATGACCTCAGAAGTTAAGTCCCATAGTGCTCAGAGCCATTTGAACCAATTATACGGTAATGGGTCTTTCTGCTTATTTACGCCCAATGTTATGTTTATGTGTGTTACATTTGAATATATTGACTGCCAATCCGTGCAGTAAGTTTCGATTCTCTGCAGGTCCTCCTCCCTCTTGCTACATTTTCTAGCGATGCGACTTCTCTGCATAATAGGACACTACAAAAAGCCTCAAGGAACACCGACGTACCACGATGGTTTTCGTGAAAGATTCTGGTGGATACAGAGAAGTCAGGTAATCCTCCGAGGTATTCATTTTGCCCTGCTGATATCAGTACGTTGTCCCCCACACATCAACTATCAGTAATTTAATTCACGATAGGTGGAAGGACAGCATCGGTCGTAAATTTTTAATCGGTTTATTGCAGATTGATTTCAGCTACTGTGCATTTACCTTCAGTGCAATTACATCCAAGTCATGATGACTTATCATACATAAAATAGCAAATGGTACCACGCTGAGATTACAAATAACAGTTTACCTTCTCTGTAGTGCCAATGTTAAACTTTCATCTGTAATGTCAATGCGGTACCAAGTGCAATTTTATTTACGACGAGTCATCATGCTTAGGACATAACTGCACTGAAGATGGCTACACAGTAGCTGAAATCCACCTGCAGTAAACAGATTAAAAATTTACGACGAATGCTGCCATTCCTTCTGCCTTGGATATCATTAACAGGGCCGGGGAGCACGATGTCCTTTAATGGAAACAAAACTGACTAATTCAAATTGTCGTGAGATTATTTTTATATTAGTGACCAGGTAAGTACCAGGTGTTGCCCGGATGTGTATTTATTCCAGTCCTCTGTTAGTTCATTTTCTCCTTTCTCTTCTGTCCATCTTCCTATCCCCAGTTCCATCTCCACCTTTCTTTGCCTGTCTCCTCCCACCTCTCTTTGTCAATCTCCTCGCCCCCCTCTTCCCATCCCCTCTTCCTACCCCTTCATCTCATCCTCTCCCCTCTGTCCATATCCTCCTCTCCGCTCTCAACTCTGGTGGTTCTTAAACCCCCCCCCCCCTCTCTCTCTCTCTCTCTCTCTCTCTCTCTCTCTCTCTCTCTCTCTCTCTCACGCACACACACACACATACAGTATTTCTTTCAGATCGTAACTAATATGTGTATCAATTTTGATTAAAACCATTCCACGGGTTTAGGATAAGATTTTTCTACATGTTTATGACGTCGTCTCTCCCGAAGTATGTTTTGTACAATGAAATATTTTTCTAGATACATTCAGCGGCTATGTGCACACTCTCTGCGAAATGGGTTGCGAATAGAGTTAGTAGCAAAGAAGTAAAAACCTTAAATGCCATGCATAATGCGGCAGTTTTTCACTACCTCAGTGTTTACGACGTCACATCTCCTGAGCTATGTCCCGTACAAAGATGTAATTTTTTTGGAACATTCAGTGGTATATGTGAATACTGTCTGCAAAATGTGTCACGAATACAGTTAGTAGTAGAGAATTAAAACGTCATGCATCATGCGCCAGTTTTACTGCATGAACCGTGACAAGCTTTTTTCCTTTCACCATTTTGAGAGAGTCGTCAGCGAGAAGAAGTTTCGTAAAGGTTTTAAATTACGTGTAAGGTTTATTGCAAGCCACTAACAACTGTCATTCTCATATAATGGATGAATAATTTATGGGTATTCGCGAGTCGTGGGCTACACTGCTTTTTCACCCCTGTTCCTTTGATAGAGTGGTTGTTCTTACGCTCACAGCGATTTTTTCCAGACAATAAGTGATGTGTATGTATCAGGTTCGATTGAAATCGGACCAGTAGTTTAGGAGAAGACGTGGAATGTACATACATACATACATGTACATACGTACATCCGCTTTTACAATCTTTACGGATCTGGCAATAGTGTATTTGCTTTTGGTGCTTCTTACCTCGATGCCGTCCTCTTCAACGTACTAGCTTCCACACCCAGCTTCTCAGACAATGCCGAGGAAAGTCATGGAGCCGGTGTTGGCTGCAGATTCCGGCGGTGTATTCCATGTGAGTCGGAGCTTAAGAAGGGATCGCCAAGTAGACGCGACTCCTTAACGAACCCTTCGCATCCGCCAGCCAGTCATTCATCATGATGTCCGAGCATGCCCTCGGTGGCCACGTCGCTCTTTACCGCGGCTTTGGCAGCGTCCGGCAGTGGCTCATACAGCAGTGGCAGTTGGCCGTTGCACACAATACTGATAGCATCTGCAGGCTGTAAAAACGACTAAGAGGATGCGTACTCCGCAAGGCAGACGCTAACGAATTTAACCTCTGACCATTGCAAGGCGCCTTTCGCCTAGCTATATGGAAACGTAGACACAAGAAAAGGAACAGTTGGTGTGCAGAAACGTTGTGTATTTATAGAAAACATTTTTTAAGATAACGTGACAATGCATGACAGCACTGTTAACAACGAAGCTTTAGAACGTTTATTTCCAACGCCAACTGTAGCTACGGACCCGACAGTAAAATTCGTCTTGAAAAGTAACGGAAGATATCAAGAATGTAAAAATATTTAAACAGGCAATAATTAACAACAAGCATCTAATCAGTGGAGACCGGCGGTAGTCTTTGTAAAAGATTAATAATTTTGTGCTGGATGTTACGGATAATGAGGAATATGAGATACTAGTCATCGACTTCGACCAGTGACTTAGTGACTATGTGACAAACGTCGTAAACAATAGCGCAGTTATTACGTCATACAAAAGGTTAAGCGAAGACCAGTTCAAATTACAACTATTCTCACCAATCGTAAACTGACGGGAAAAAATTACAATATCAAAAAGTACTTAACATAGAGTAACAAAATTTCAAGGACACATTTGTCTAGGTAACACACTTAAGTGGTGAACATCCCAACATCACAGATTAATGTAAGCACGAGATAAAACATTGCAAATGAGAAATGTTGGTACATTAATAACCGGTGTAATCGCTAAAATGTTGAATGCAAGCATGCAATCGTGCATGACTTCTGTTGTACAGGTGCCGGATGTCACTTTGTGGGATAGAGTTTCATGGCTGTAGCACTTGGTCGGTCAATACAGGGACGGTTAATGCTGGTTGTGGATGACGCTGGAGCTCTCATCCCATTATGTCACATACGTGATCCACTGGAGACAGTTCTGCTGATCGAGCACGCCAAAGCAACAAACTGACGCTCTATAGAGCACATGGGTTGTTGTGGATTGGCAAGAGAACCAACCCACTACGAGAGGAAGCCGAAAGGCACGCGTTTTAGCTCACGCAGGCTGGCGTGAGGTCTGGAACAGGTCAAGGAAATGAGACTAGCAAAAAAGGACGTAGCTGTGGAATACTAACTTTAATCCATAAATGGTGAACATCGCTCTTGACGGTACGTGTTTTACAGCATCAATAGTAACTGGTAATGGCGCCTTGCTAGGTCGTAGCAAATGACGTAGCTGAAGGCTATGCTAACTATCGTCTCGGCAAATGAGAGCGTATTTTGTCAGTGAACCATCGCTAGCAAAGTCGGCTGTACAACTGAGCGAGTGCTAGGTAGTCTCTCTAGACCTGCCGTGTGGCGACGCTCGGTCTGCAATCACTGATAGTGGCGACACGCGGGTCCGACGTATACTAACGGACCGCGGCCGATTTAAAGGCTACCACCTAGCAAGTGTGGTGTCTGGCGGTGACACCACATGGCTTACAACAGTGATTACTTTTGAATACATTATGGGAGTGGCAGTGATCAATGTGTTATAAATATTTACTATTAAAAACAGTCTTGATCACGATTTATTTATCAAGGTGAGGGTTTCGACCACTACAGTGGTCATCTTCAGACCATTGATTAGGAACCTCTTTCTGTTGGAGAATCCAACAATACCAACAGAAAGAGGTTCCTACTTAATGGTCTGAAGATGACCACAGTAGTGGTCGAAACCGATCGCCTTGATAAATAAACCGTGATCAAGACTGTTTTTAACAGTAAATACAACAGTGGTATATGGGCGAGCGTTATTCTGTTGGAAAACATCCCTGGAACGGTGTTCACGAATGGCAGCACAACAGCTCGAATTACCAAATCGACGTACAATTTTCGAGTCAGGGTGTCTGGAATAACCATGAGAGACTTCCTGATGCCATACGAAATCGTACTCCAAGTTTAGATACAGTGTGTCTAGCACGCAGACTGGTTGAGTACACGTCCACAGCTGGTCTCCTCCTAACCAACACACGCACATTGCCGTTACCGAGGCAGAACCAAATTTCACCAGAAAATGCAACAGACCTCCACCCTGCCCTCCAGTGACCTCTCGCTTGACACTACGGACCTGGTGTGAATGGAACGCACCCTACAGGACGTCTGGCTTGGAGCTGTCCTTCAAGTAACCGATTTGTAAGAGTTCGTTATGCTGCTGCCTGCCAACTACTGCCTTCACTCTCGGTAGTGCAACGTGGCCGTCCGGAGACCGTTCTTCTTGCGCCATACCTTCTCCTGCCAATCCTGTCTGCAGCATCGCAGAAGCAACATACAGCTTCTCGTAGCTCTATTACACGACCTCGTTCACACTTTGTCTCAAAGGCATTCGTGACTAACATCAAATCATCACGCCCAATCTCAAATGCAACTAACACTCACGACGTTACAGCATTTATTTAAAGCAAACCTGATTTCCATCTCATAGCGACGCTACTAGCACCATTATTGTGGGATTGGCGGGAAATTTGAAGAGATATCATCTTCCAGATGTAGAAACATCGACGTTTGTGTCGCCCAACTCCCTTTCGGTGGTTTGATTTTTTTCCGTCAGTGAATATCAATAAAACATTTATTGGAAAGAAAGCGAATCGAGTATCTTAAAAAGAACCTCTACCGCTGTATTGGGCATAATGACGTACAGTATTAACTAAAAATGTATACGTCGCATAAATGATAATTATTATCGGATATTGTACACTTTATTTATATAGATCAAGTGTGTAGCTGAGAACGCAACAATCAGCTTCTTGTATACACTGAGGTGACAAAAGTCATATAACACCTCGTAATATTGTGTCAGTCCTTCTGTTGCCCGTCGTAGTGCATCTCGATGTGGCATGCCTCATTAACACCTTGCAAGGTCCTGGAGATATAAAGAGCCAAACCACCCCTATGGCCATCCGTAACGTTTGTTTACGTTTGCTTAACGAACGTCTGGTTACGTTTGCTTAACGTTTGTATTTTTTTTTGCTTTTTAGTTTGTCAGTCCCCTTGTTGGTTAGTTAGTTGGTCAGTAAGATAGTTGGTCAGTAAGTTTGTTCAATTTTATTGTCAATTCGAATTTAATCGATCCTCATCCAACAAAAAATTTATTCTTAATTTAATTCTTCGTTTCCAGTTTGACTCGGCAATTCGCCATATCTAGATTTATTTTCATTGGAAATTTAAAGGTGAACGATTCTTTCACCTTAAGAGGTCATGATAAATATTACCTCTTTCTCGTTGTAAGTTAGACCAGCCTGGGATGTGGCCCCTAAACTACTTATATTTCTTTCTCCAACCAATAATTAGAACAAAAATTACATAAACATTCTGGTTGCACCAAAACAGTGCTACCTAAAAATACATCAAAATTAAATCCTTCTTTTGTAAATTCGACCCCCATTGAGCTGTGTTACAATTTATTTGTGTGGAAAATCGTCTTTATAATATTTATCGATATCTGTTTCGCTTTCTTCGCTAGAATCCAAATCGTTTTCTTTCATATAATATTTATTAATTGCCTTAAGAATCTTTTTTATATATTTGTTTCTACTTCGTTCATTTAAATATTTTAATTCTACAAAAGTATCCTTTTCCTTGTCGTAAACTGTAATTTTTGCAAAACCATTTTTAAGTAAAACTGAATCCAAACGTTCTATTTCGTATTCTTCATCAAACAAACTACTTAATTTTTCTCTCGTATCTTGGTAATGCATTTTATTCTTAAAAAAAATGATATATAATTTTAGCGTTTCTGTCTTCCTCTATTTATTACTATAGATTTTTAATAAGTTATAAATAAAGTACTGTTCAGTATGTTATAGTTCTTAATTTTTTTGTTTGAATAATATCTATTAAGCTTATCCTTATTTATACACTTTCACAAATCGATCTTGGTTTATCTAACTTTGTCCCATATTCCATAATGTCTTCATCTACACAACATTTAGTAGGTTTCTTTACAGGCTGCTCTATGTTCTACATTTAATACATATAAAAAAATAATAGACTGTTGTCCTTTTCTTGTTGTCCTCATTTTTTCGTCTATCTCCATTTACCCATTTTCACTCATTCACCTATGTTGTCCATTTATTGTTGTCCTCTTTTTTTATTCATTCACCTATGTTGTCCATTTCTTGTTGCCCTCATTAGGATTTCAAAAGGTTAAAAAATAGGGAAAAGAAATAAAAAGGTAGCTGAAACTGGGTTAGCTGAAAGTAACTGAAGTGATTTTAGTACCTATATGAAAGTAAAGTGAAGTGATTTTCGTACCTATATGAAAATAGCCTCGTGATGACTGGGTGTTGCGTGATGTCCTTAGGTTATTTAGGTTTAAGTAGTTCTAAGTTCTAGGGGACTGATGACCACAGATGTTAAGTCCCACAGTGCTCAGAGCCATTTGAACCATTTTTTTTTGAAAATAATTTCATAAATAAATAAACTATTAAAACTTTTTATATTTAAATGAAGACTCTAATCAAGAAGCTCAGCAATGCAAACGCCTCGAAAGAGATTAAAAAAATAAGTGGGCTAGAGATAGATGTTTTGTATTACGTTACGGGAAGTGAATATCTTAATACAGTCCCAAAATGATTCCTTATAATTTTCGATCTCCAAGAAAAACTACATCTACATCTACATCCATACGCCGCAAGCCACCTGACGGTGTGTGGTGGAGGGTACCTTGAGTACCTCTATCGGTTCTCCGTTCTATTCCAGTCTCGTATTGTTCGTGGAAAGGAGGATTGTCGGTATGGCTCTGTGTGGGCTCTAATCTCTCTGATTTTATCCTCATGGTCTCTTCGCGAGATATACGTAGGAGGGAGCAATATACTGCGTGACTCCTCGGTGAAGGTATGTTCTCGAAAGTTCAACAAAAGCCCATACCGAGCTACTGAGCGTCTCTCCTGCAGAGTCTTCCACTGGAGTTTATCTATCATCTCCGTAACGCTTTCGCGATTACTAAATGATCCTGTAACGAAGCGCGCTACTCTCCGTTGGATCTTCTCTATCTCTTCTATCAACCCTATCTGGTACGGATCCCACACCGCTGAGCAGTATTCAAGCAGTGGGCGAACAAGCGTAATGTAACCTACTTCCTTTGTTTTCGGATTGCATTTCCTTAGGATTCTTCCAATGAATCTCAGTCTGGCATCTGTTTTACCGACGATCAACTTTATATGATCATTCCATTTTAAATCTCTCCTAACGCGTACTCCCAGATAATTTATGGATTTAACTGCTTCCAGTTGCTGACCTGCTATATTGTAGCTAATGGAGAGAAACTTAATCTAGAGCTCAATAATGATTTTAAGATTATTTTACCAGACAGATTTCTAAATTAATTACTGATTGGAATTTTAATGATTTGATGAAGGGTACATAAAACTTAAATACAAGGGAATGAAGAAACTTAAAATAAAAATAATGAATTTCATGATATAGAGTTCACGATGTGAATTCGAATAATTTACCTTCGTTAACCAATTCATATTATTTATTTTCCTACGTTCACCTTTTATAGAATGAAGTAAAAATGGGCTAATTTGACGTGCACTTTTTTTTCTTACGTTCACATTTTATATGAAATAAAGAACTCAGAAATCGGTGGATGAAAGAAAGAATGAGGTAAATAGCTGAAATCGGTGGAGTTAGTCAGAAGTTGAGGTATTGAGCTAGAGATCAGAAATTGGTGGGAATGAGGTAAACAGACGGAATCTAAAAAATCGGTGCAGTTATTCATAAATTGCGGTATTGAGCTAGTGGTCCAGAACCGGCAAAACCCTTCTACTATATTCACTGTTCATACTGCTCACATCCGGACGTACCGGATGGAGAATTACACGTGGCTTAAACTTGGAACGCTTAATGCTGAGATAAATTTAATAAAAACTATTGCAGCTACAACGGTTATGATCCCTCGTTAGTTGAAAACATCTTCAAAGTGAAAACTGATGCTGAAGTGACTACTTTAGGCATCAGTGGTGTTTCGAATAGTAAAGAGCATAAGAAAGGTTTTTGGATTCCATTTTTAGGTCTTATTTCTCATAGAATTCGTCGTCTTCTAGTAAAAAAATTAAGATGCAAAGTTGTCTTTTCTACTAACATTAACTTGCAGAAAAATCTAGCTGTTACAGACTGCCAGGAGAGATAATACCACACATAGACGATGGAAAATCACATAGTGACACATGGCCGGAAACGCTTTCCTGTCGCACTAGCGACGATACAAAACACATGAAGGGAAAATCGCGAACAAGGTGATAAAACATGTTTATTATGCTTCGTACAGCTGGCGTACTCGGTGAATGGCACTACGTACACCGCAAAGTCAGATGACGCAGTATGTGCACGGTCTTTGGGGTCGCGCTGGCTGAAGCTTCGCCTGCCGACAAAGTGGAAGTAGGACAGTACGTTACACGAACGCGGAACTCATTGATATGCATCTGCATATGCGGCGGATGATTGCAGCGGGCGAGGCGCACAGAGGTTGTACGCTCATTTTACCGCACAAGGTGAACTCCCTTTCTTTGCACACTTGCACGATAGACTATCAGAAAGGGGACCCTTCAGCAAGAAGACACAACAACGTGAGAGAAAAAGGTGACAATGGTGGACAACGAGAAGGCTGTGCTGGGGCTGGTGCAGTACGCGGACTATGGCCAGTCATGTTGGTATTTCCTACAGCAGCGTCTGGCGCTTCAAATGGCTCTAAGCAGTATAGGACTTAACATCTGAGGTAATCAGTCCCCTACACGTAGAACTACTTAAACCCAACTAACCTAAGGACATCACACACATCCATGCCCGAGGGAGGATTCGAACCTGCGACCGTAGCAGCAGCGTGGCTCCAGACTGAAGCGCCTATAACCGCTCGGCCACAGGGGCCCGCGTGTCTGGTGGAATTGCATGACAACCCCATGCAGCCGTATCATACCCAGGGTAAGAATTCACTGGACGGAGAGGATTTTGCTCCTTGAGTGGTCTTTACCTGACAGTAAAATTTTTCTGGGTTTGCGACCACAATGTCAAAATGTAAAACTATCGACGTTTCCGTCACTGTTGCAAGTGACCTCCTTCAGAGTGTTTTTGTTTATAGCTGAATGAGGAAACTTTGTTTCTTATATACCTGCATACCTGGCTGTTATCTGATTCTGATAGACTGTTAAGGATGAAGGGGAGGGATGTTAGAGGTACATAGGGTACTGGAGTGCCTCAGCCGGCGCTAGAAAGCAGGAAAATAACACCACATTACGACTGCCGCCTGGTATTCCACTCATCGATATCCACCAACCACAAGCAGTAATGCAAACACCAATCAAAACGTCGGGTTTCCACCAAAGAAAAGAAATAATAAAAACACCAATAAACAACTTCTAACATCTCTCCCCTTCATCCTTAACAGCCTATCAGAATAAGATAACAGCCACGTCTGCAGGTATGTAAGAAACCAAGGTTTCTCATTCAGCAGTAAACAAAAACACCCTGAAAGAGGTCACTTGCGACAATGACCGAAACGTCGGTCGTTTCACATATTGACAATGCGGTCGCAACCCAGAAGAATTTTTACTGACTGTGACAATGGCCGCGGGAGCCTATGTTTAGAGAACTGACCCCTGTTTTCCAGCCTCCGTGTTGTTCACCGACGTTGCGATCTTAAGAGGGTCAGGACGTCAAAGGGGCCGACTTGAAGCAGGAGAGACGCCACATGACATATTAATTTCCACTGTCTATACTTTTACAAATAAATTAATAAAACTTTGCCAGCATGATCAGGAAGGATACAGAATACACACTCATAGCAGAGGAGGTTCAAAAACGTAACAAAATGAATTTTTTTACATGTGAAATTTCATCATTTTTTCACTTACTACTGGGTGCATTTGTTGCTGTAGGTACACTTTTCTTCATAAGTAAGAGAGATTCTTCGATGAATTTTGCACAGCATACAAATCATACTTGCAGGTATATGAAACTCTAGAATTTTCCAAGGCTATTAAAAACTGTGGTAAAAATTGAGATAATTAGCTATAAAATTTGATTTTTGCTAAACATGTTTTCTAAATATGTTCGCTTTTTCACCAATTAAATAAATTCTAGTGTTGCTTACGCCGGTAACTATGGTTTGCATGCTGTGCAAAATTCATCGAAGAATCTCTCTTACTTATGAAGAAAAGTGTAGCTATAGCAAGAAATGCAGCTAATAGTAAGTGAAAAAATGATGAAATTTCACATGTAAAAAATATTTATTTTGTTATGTTTTTGAACTTCCACTGCTATTAGTGTGAATCCTGATTCCTTCCTGGTCATAATGACAAAGTCTTATGAATTTATTTGTAAAAGTATAGACAATGGAAATTAAAATGTCCTGTGGTGCCTCTCCTGCTCCAAGTTGGTCCGTTTGACGTCATACCCCGCGTGAGAGAATGATCAATTCGCTAAACACCTATGCGCAACTAGAACCCATGTATCCCAGAAATGGTTTTCAATTAATGTATGGCCCGGCATCGTCGGGGACCATCTCATCGCGCCGTACTTGTTGCCCCAACATTTGGCTGGTGCAACCTGTCTCATATTTCTTCACCAAGTTTTGCCGCAGCCGAACCACATATAGCGACTGCAATACCCTCTGCCATATCAGAAATGGCTCTGAGCACTATGGGACTTAACTTCTGAGATCATCAGTCCCCTAGAACTTAGAACTACTTAAACCTAACTAACCTAAGGACATCACACACATCCGGTTCCAGACTGCAGCAGCTAAAACTGCTCGGCCACTCCGGCCGGCTATTGCGGCGGCAAAAGGTACTCTTGGTACAGAGTCGCTGGAGGGATGGCTCAGCGGGCGCGCACCATTGGGTCCGCCAGATACCACGTAGCCGCTGTTGACGACTGACGGAAACCTCCAGTTCCGTTACCAAGTTAATGACGCCAGTATCGTTAAGTTATCCCACGACACATAAAACATGACTTATAAAAGTTTGTATATTTAAAGAAGAATTTTTCAGCAGCTGACATATGTAGTTATTTGTGCACTCCTAACGCATTTGTTGTCCGTGCACCAGCGGCTGTATTAGAGTACGACGCGGACGAGTGTGTTTTGGCTGTTGGCTGAAGCAAATTGGACTCGCCAGCGCGGCCCAGAGCCACCGCGCGGTTTGGCGGGCAGTATCACGAGCGTGTGGGAGGCGGCACCCGCAGAGGTGAGGAGGCGAGGCGGCGGCAATTCTGATGCAAATGCTGGCGGCCCACGGGCTGGCCCTGCCGAGGCGAGTGGGCCCACGTCCGCTGTTAATACAGCGCCGGGCCAGAGACCAGCTTAGCGCCGTCAGCCTTTACGGGTGTTCACGGTGGTCTGTAGGATATGGCGGCTACGACAAGCACGTAGACGACAGGCAGACGCTACATCGGGCAGACTCTTACCAGTCCGTCTTCCGCAATTACTGTGATTCAAATCGTGCCGTAGTTTCTTCATCTGTGGATCCACAGCCTAGACGAAATTTCTGAATGAAAAAACCGTTTTAAATATCCACTATAGTCTGTTCAATTCTTTATACAATATCACCTTTATTTACCGAACCACTAGCTGAGTAGCCTGCATTTCCCAGGGTATATACTTACTTCCTCCTCTCTCATGTCCATCTCCTCCTTCACCCACTCTTTGTCAATCTCCTCCACCCCACCTCTCTGTCCACCTCTTCCACTGATCCTACTCTTTTTCTATCTCCTTCTGCTCTCTCTGATCATCTCCTCTTACCCCCTCTCTTTCTGTCCATTTGTCCACCTCCCTCTCCCCTCCACTACTTCCATTTCCTTCTCACTCATCTCCTTGTCTGTCTCCTCCGCCCCCTCTCTCGGTCCATCTCCTCCTCTTCCACTTCTCTGGCCATTTCCTCCAGCCCCTCCCTTCAGTTCATGTCCTCCTCCTCTCTCTCTGCATCTCTCTTCTTCGGCCTCTCTGCCCATCTCCTCCTCCTTCCCTTATCTCTCCATTTCCTTCTCTCCTATCTCTGTGCCCATTTCCCTTTCCCTCTCTCTGTCCATCTCCTGCCCCCCCCCCCCCCCGTGTCTAACTCTTCCTTAAAAGAAAGATTGGCTTTAACGTTCCGTCGACATCGAGGTTATTAGAAATGGTCCACAAGATCGGATTGAGCCAAAAATGGTGAAGGAAATTGGGTGAGCCCTTTCAAAGGAAACATCCCGGCATTTTCCTGGAGCGATTTAGGGAAGTCACGGAAAACCTAAATCTGGATGGCCAGACGTGGGTTTGAACCGTCGTCCTCCCGAATCGAGACCAGTGTGCTAGGGCTACACCACCTTGATCTAACTCCTCCTCCTCCTCAGTCTGTTCATCTCCTCTCCTCCCTACTCTCTCCATTTTATGGTTCTTATCTCTCCAGTATTTCTTTCCAGATTGTATTCAGACTGAAATCGTTCCAGAGGTTAAACATGAGCATTTTACCTGTGCGCACAAATGGTTAAAATGACTCTAAGCACTATGGGACTTAATATCTGAGGTCATCAGTCCCCTAGACTTAGAACTACTTAAACCTAACTAACCTAAGGACACCACACACATCCATGCCCGAGGCAGGATTCGAACCTGCGACCATCGCAGCAGCGCGGTTCCGGATTGAAGCACCTAGAACCGCTCAGCCACAACGGCCGGCCCTGTGCCCACACGTCAAATGTATTTCACTTATATTCATTTGTATCTGTACATACATTTTATCTGTGTAATAAATTTCGCCCTGCTGATTCATTTCCACACAGCCCATGTTTATGACAAAAGTATCTAATATTGGGCTAAAATGTATTAATAAATGAACATCAGCAGGGACAAGAGTAGATGAATAAATATTTCTCCTGAAATATGTGTTCTACAATGATATAATTCTGCAGGTATGTGCACTGGTATATGTGGCTACTTCCTACGAAATGTGCTGTGAATTGAGTTAGTAGTAAGGAAAAAATAGATTAGACCTCCACGTCTGATGCGGCAGTTTTTCACGTATCTGTGTTTATGACGTCATATATCCTAAACTATGTATCGCACAATGATACAATTTGACAGATACATTTAGCGTAATATGTGAACATTGTGTGCAAAATGTGTCGGAAATATAGGGAAGCACTAAATTAAAACACCACGCTTTGTGCAGCATTTATATTACATGAACAGTGAAAATGTAGTAGGCGATAATTGTTTTTCCTTTCATCCTTTTGTGGCGGTTTTCAGTTAGAAAATATTTCGTAAAGATCTGGAACTACGTGTAAAGTTTGTTGCAAGTAACTAAGTTCTCTTCCTCAAATACTGGATGACTAAAGTATGGATATTAGTGTCGTGGGATACACCACTTTCTCACCTCCACCCCTTTGATAGGTAGGTGGGTCTTATTCCCATAGCGGTATTTTCCAAATTGTAAGTAATATGTGTTCCAAGTTTGGTTGAAATCGGTCCAGTTTTATAGGACGTATTACTGAAGTGACATAAATTGATTGAGGAGTGGAAAAGTACTGAGACCACAAAATATGATATATTTTAATAACAGTTTATTAAAAAACGATCCAAATCTCTAAAATTAGGAAAATACACTAATAGTGAGATGACAAGAAACAAAAAATTTTCAGGTTAAAAAAAAACTAGTAGTACAAATAATCAACAAGGAATGAAGATCAAGAACAATCTAGTAGTCTTATCGACAAATAACAAGGGAATGACATTTTCACTCTGCAGCGGAGTGCGCACTGATATGAAACTTCCTGGTAGATTAAAACTGTGTGCTGGACCGAGACTCGAACTCGGGACCTTTGCCTTTCGCGGGCAAGTGCTAGAGCAAAGGTCCCGAGCTCGAGTCTCGGTCAGGTACACAGTTTTAATCTGCCAGGAAGTTTCAAATAACAAGCTGTTTCCACAACAGAACTTGAAGTTTTCATTGATGCAGTGACAAATAAAGAATCACAATTCGGACTGCTACTGAATATTTAATATTTTTGAGGCTTTATTTGTAGCCAGAAAAGGAGATGAAATGACCAACTTAGCAATTGCAAAATATGCTGAAGGCCCAATTGAAGTTATGTTTATTGGTAAGCCAAAAAGTTTCCATTCTTTTATTATGATTTTAAGAAGTTATTTTATATGACGGGAGCATTTTGGACATATTTGACATGTGAACATATCAACTCATTAATTTCTCAGTGTAATTATCATTTATCTTTGGTTCGCTCTATGTTAATGTTTTTGTAATCTTTTATAGGTATTTGTTTTTCTTTTCTGATGAAGACACCCATAGTCGACGTCGAAACCGGGTCAAAATAGATCTTATTGCAACCAGTGTGCTGTATTATACACATCACAACTTAACGCTGGCAACAAAGGCCATCGCCTGTATCCATATTTCAAAATGCGCTGAAGTCTGGAACCGCGCGACCGCTACGGTCGCAGGTTCGAATCCTGCCTCGGGCATGGATGCGTGATATCCTTAGGTTAGTTAGGTTTAAGTAGTTCTAAGTTCTAGGGGACTGATGACCTCAGATGTTAAGTCCCATAGTGCTCAGAGCCATTTCAAAATGTGAAACTTGTTTCTAATATTTATTAACTGTTTAGCATTACTCGTTTGTGAGGAGCTGAAAAATTTATGTACGAGAATAGGCAGTAGAACTTGACTCGAAGAGTTACGTAGTGCTGCCATTATTTTTTTATTTTTTTTTTATTTTTTTAACTTAATTTAATTTTTTTAACGAGAAGTAATGGGGTTGGTAGTAGAAATGAGAGACGGATTCGCACTGGCTGTTAACACCAAATATGAGATTTGCAGCCAGCGGTGTGTCGTATTCGTCAGTCGGCGAGGGAAAGATATCGGGGTGAACCGATCATTCAGCGCCCTGTCGCGACCACGGCTATCTCCTAAATACATTTCTGAGAGTGCAGGACTCTTAAAACGCCACGGGGATAAAACCGTTCCGCCGCTAGACGCTTTTATATAGACATTAGAGATAAAAGCCAAAAAACTGCGGCCCTTTGTTATTCGCTTTTAAGAGAGTGTCAGATAGGCCCCGTCAAGCGGTGATCGGAGGACGGCGAGTTATGAGCTCGTAAAAGACACGGTCCGGCCTCATAAAGCGACGGCTGCACCGGCCAGTGCATTGTTTTATAGGCGCGTTATCTGCCCCGTCCTGATAAACGACATCCGTCAACAGCTTAGCGCTTACGACAGCCCCCCCAGCTCTCGGGGCGCTTCACACAGGCGAGGTCGTACGTTAAGCAGCGGGGGTTGAAAAGGGATGATCCACTGTTTAATGCAGACCTTTTGCAAAAATACGGTGTCTAAAGGGATATCTTTTTGAAAGGGGAGTGGTGTGTGTGGCAAGGCGGGTATTGGAGGTCAACAGGGATAGAGCGCTTCACAGTTGGAAAGAGTTCCGGAAGTCATTGTCCTGTTTAAACTGGATACCTTGTTTCTTTCAAAATGTTCAAATGTGTGTGAATACCTAAGGGACTAAAGTGCTGAGGTCATCGGTCCCTACACTTACACACTACTTACACTAACTTACGCTAAGGACAACACAGGCACCCATGTCCGAGGGAGGACTCGAACCTCCGGCGGGAGGGGCCGCGCAATTCGTGATATGGCGCCTCTAACCGCGCGGCCGCTCCATGGGGCCTTGTTTCTTTCAGGAAAAAAAAAAGAAATCATAAAATCGTCAGAAACTATAATATTAATAATTCTTAATATTTTAGACTGTGTTTTAAGACTGTCATATTGACAAAGACACAGTTGTGAAACACTTAAAAGACTAAAGTAACTTTCGCAAGATGCGTCAGTGGCAAATAACAAAATTCTATGTAACTTGGACGATACTACGCTACGTATTTCAGCATATTACATGCAATGAGACAAATAGAAATGACAAAGAAAATAATGCAGTTGACGTCAACGCGTTCCATTACGGTCCCCTGGACAATACAAACGGCGGGACATGGTTCGTAACAGAGACTGTGATCATTGCGGACGGCAGTGCGTGCCCTGCAACGTACTCTCTTGCTGGCGGTGAAGCTGGTAGGGAGTTCTTGTGACAGGACGTTCCATTCTTCCATCAGCACGGCAAAAACATGCCTTCCACATCAGGCAACAAAATAAAAACTGTATGGGATACAGTGAAGTCAGAGGCAGGTGGGACCAAAAAGGAAGATGAACGGATAGCTCTAAAAACAAATGAGACATTGGTAATAAGTGCATGTAGTGTAGCAAACCCGTTAAACAAGTACTTTGTTTCTGTTACTGATATCATGGGGTTATCAAATTCGGGGAACAGTGCAACAGAGTATCTGAGACCAGTCTCTAAAAATAAATTCAGTAAAATGGAAATGACACTGACGTCTCCCAAAAAAGTAGCATTCATCATAAAATGTAAGTATTTTAGTGGGTATGATAACTTATCAACAAAGTTAATCAAATAGTGATCATGCGAGTCAGTTCTGTCTTCAGTTATTTGTGTAATCAGTCCGTTATCAGTGGAACATTTCCAGTGCACTCGATATTCAATTGGCGGCAAAGTTAACTTCCGTCCTTCGATATCTTGGTAAATTCTGGCCCAGTGGAAATAGGTCCGTTTTCGATTCCTACACAATCTGAAAAAAGTTATCCGGACACGGACAACAGTATGAGGTGCGTCCAACTTTCGCCTTTATGGCTGCTTGAGCCCTGCTGGGGAGACGTTCAATGACGTGTCAATGTCTGTGGAGGAATGCAGCCCTTCCTTCTCTAATCAGAGACGCTGGGATCTGGACGTTCTCATTCCAAAGGTGTTTCGTTGGGTTCAAGTAGGGATGTGAGGCAAGTCAACTATTTCAGGGATGTTACTGACCACAAGTCATTGCCTCAAAAATGATTGTTTATGATAGGGTGTCTTTCCACGCTGTGCAAATAATCGTTTTCTCAGAACGCAGCACAATGCTGTGAAATTTCCTATCACTTCGCATTTAGCAAGTTTCCCCCCCCCCCCCCCCCCCTCAGCGTAGTACGAGGCTCACACCCTGACCACCACTGTCAGTTAAATACCGTAACACCACCTGTTCCATACTTCACAGCTGGTACTAAACATGATGGCAGTAACTTTTTCCATGCATTCGCCAAACCCACATCCTTCCTTTGGTTTGCCTCAGGGTGAAGCATGGTTCATTACGTCATATCACTCGTTTCCAAACATCCAATGGTGTTTGGGATCCCCAGCAGGTAGTATTAAAGAAGGCTTCCCAGCTATTCGGAGGCGGGCTGCCTAGTTTGTTACAGGTAAGTTCGATCAACATGTGCATATTACGGAGAGAAGACGACGTTCTTCCCGTGGAACATACTGAGAGAACTTAAGAGACTAGATATTTGAAAATGACTGCAGATGATTCTACTGTCATCAACGTACATTTCGCGTACGAAGATAAAACAAATTAGGGCTATTACGAAGGCATAAACAGTCCTTTTTCCCTCACTCTATTTCCAAGTGCATAGGAAAGGAACTGACTAGAAGTTATAAGGTGTCCTCTGCCACGTACTATAAGGCGACTGGCAGCGTGTAATGTAAATGTAGAAGCAGAAAAGTAGCGTCTTTCGAGTGGCACCACTGGAACTTTTTTTCCCAACAGGCAAGTTTCGTGATGCCACTCAAGTGGCGGCCGAGTGGCGTCACCCACGTGGAAACGCGGCTCCAGTTCACGGACTACTGCCATACAGTTAAATCCACCGAGAATGTAAACATTCGCTGTTAAACACTGATTTGTATGGACAAATGTACACGATATATTAAAAAAAGCAATGCACCACGAAGGGATTACACGAATTGCACGAGATAGGTGGATACGATGTACAAATACAACCAAACAAATGATCAGAATTTCAGAAAAAAATTGTATGATTGAAGTTGAGTAAGTCAATAAGACATTGGTCCAACTCTGGCCCTTATGCAAGCACTTACTCGGCTTAGCATTGATCGATGGACTTGTTGGTTATCTTTCTCAGGGATATCATGCCAAATTTTGTCCAATTGGCGTGTTAGATCGTCAAAATCCCGAACTGGTCGGACGACCCTGCCCTTAATGCTCCAAACATTCTCAACTGGGGAGAGATCCGGCGGTCTTGCTGGTGGAGGTAGGGTCTGGCAAGCACGAAGACAAGCAGTAGAAACTCTCGCCGTAATGTAAGTCCAGTATGACTTCGCATGAAGAGCAACAAAATTTTGCGTAGAATATCATCGACTGTGCTCTAATTGTGGGTATGACTTCCAAAGGGATACTGCTATGAAATGATATGGCACTCCAGACCATCATTCCTGGTTGTCGGGCCGTATGGTGAGCGACAGTCAGGTTGATATACGAAGCGTCCCCAGACGCATCTTCGGCCTGTATTCTCACTGCCTGGGCCGGCCGGAGTGGCCGTGCGGTTCTAGGCGCTACAGTCTGGAACCGAGCGACTGCTACGGTCGCAGGTTCGAATCCTGCCTCGGGCATGGATGTGTGTGATGTCCTTAGGTTAGTTAGGTTTAATTAGTTCTAAGTTCTAGGCGACTGATGACCTCAGAAGTTAAGTCGCATAGTGCTCAAAGCCATTTGAACCAATCTCACTGCCTGAGCTCCAGACAGCGGTGGAATTCCTGCCTGACTGTCGGTTGCCAGACAACCACGAGTGATGGTTTGGGTGCCTCTTCATTTCATAACAGGAACGCTTTGGTTGTCATTTGCGGCACCAATACTGCACGGCTGTACCGTGCACTGGCAAGCATGGTCGTTCTACCTCTCCCCAGTTAAGAACGTCTGTAGAATTATGGGAAAGCCCTCGAACGAACTGGGAATGTTGACTATTTAACACGCCAGAATGCGGCACGATATTCCTCAAGACAACATCCAAGAGCTCTATCAATCCAAGTCAAGCCGATTTACTGCTTGCATTAGGGCCAGAGGTGGACCAATGCTTTATTGACTTATTCGATTTGTGTAGCTCTTTCTCTTAAATAAATCACCCAATTTTTCTTAAATTGTAAGGATTTGTGTGCACATGTATATCACATATACCGAATTCCGACCAGCTCGGATAATTCCTTCGTGGTGCGCCTTTTCTTGTCTTGGAGTGTACTTTCGCTAGTCTCTCTCCGCTCGCCCTGTCCACGCTGCGTGTTGAGAGGGGAGCGAGGCGGCGGGCAGCCGCGGCCGAGCCGGCCGTGATGAACCCGTCGGCGGCCGCGGGGGCGCCTTTACGACGTCGTAAAGCGGTGGGGCGCAGCCACGCCCTCCGACCGCTTCCCCTGGCGCCGATTGAGACGCCGGGCCACGCCGCTCCGCGCCGCGAGTCGACGGGAGGTTCTCAGCCAGCGGGGCACGCCCAGCCAAAAGCCACTCGGCATACCGGGCGCTTGCGCCAGAGTGACTACTCACGAGGAACACACAGCAAGTGCCGTCACCCGACTACCCGGGAACTTCGTTCAGTGAACATGTGTCTCGATTTGTCCGTCTACACCAGACCATTCCTGAAAGAACGGCGCTCACAATGTTCGAGATATTTTCAAACTACTCAACGTGCCTTTCACAGCGCGGTAACCGCAGACGAAATGGCGTCGCGGCATCTGAATTTTGCGCCATTTGTTTGGAACCAGATTATCGTTTTTATTTGTTTCATTTTTACTGTTTCCATTTAACTACCTGTGTCCGTGGAAGCTTACTACACGAATGTTTCTTATCAAATTAGGGGATACAAAGGCTGAGAGGTTCCATGCCCTCTTTTGCATGTCTCCTCTCATTTTCATCAATTTTTATTAATGTTCTATGTCATTGCACGGTAGTAACAGACCGAATAAGGTTATTGTAATGAGGGTATTTGTACTGAGAGCTCAAAAAATACTTTTCACTTGATTCCTAAACATGTCCTGTTACTTCCCTGTGTGGCCTGTGCGAGGCGAGTATCGGAGGACGCGGCACACTGCATTTCCGAATTCTGAGAGTTCGTACAATGGACTTAAGCGCCTGGCGGAACAACTGACGTCGGTCGAGTTTCGCCTATTGTATGCAGGGTGAAACGACCTGCGGGACATCTGAGTGTCGCCGCAGTTTATGTGTTTACTGTTCCGGCGCGTCCGAAAGGAAGACTCCTGGCACCGACTGCCTGCATTGTCCTCCTGATGCGAAGAATACTTGTGGACTGTGCTCTGCTGGGTGCGACTGTCTGGCACCGGATTGCCGGTGATCTAGGCAGGTTGTTTTCGTAGCCGGTCAAACGGCAAGTTCAGTGCCCTCAGCTGAATAGCAGATTCATGATTGGTCAACTTAAACTGAGGCTAGTTGACGTCATAAAGCCCTGCTCGAAATTGGAGGGAACGGTCGCTATTGGCGCGAATGATGTTCTGAGACAGTGTGGGGGAGTTTTGGAATCAGAACTGAATGCTGATTCGCAGTTTTCGAGGAGAGTAGCGAGTAGAGCAATGTTGGCTTCGCTCTTGCGTTGCGCGGGCAGAGGGGGATTCGGGATCTGATCTTCCTCGGAGTCAGACGGTCTTGCGACTTGGTGCTCGTTTTCGGAAGAACTTAGAATTCTCGGCCAGCCTTCACGGCCAGGGGTTGACACAGAGTTGCTGCACGGCTGAAGTCGGCGCCTACATCATCAGGACGCTGCCTACCGACGACGTGCTGCAGATTTCAGTACTGGTACAGTATTTTGCGCCTACGGCGTTGTAGGACCTTACTAATTTTATACTGAATCCCTCAGCACCACATGCGCTCGCTTTGTTACAAGTCCACCTTGCTTGTTTCTCCATGTGATCCCATTTGAGCTCTCACTACTAATTGCGATACTGCTATATAGTAGGGAGATTAATATTTGATTCATTAGGACCTCCAGTCATTATCCTAAATCTATTGCATCACAGATAGTAGGAGCCCCTTGTTCTCGAGCCAACTCTTATTCTCATAATATTTTAGTATACCCTATTCTTTAACCTACTGTGTGTGTCAACTATCATGTGCATTTATGTTCTGATGTATAATAAATCTCATTGTAATACTTAATCCGCTTGTCATTTCGTACATAAATGCAGAAACCCATATCCTGTTGTTTATTACGATAAAGTTCTCTTTTTTTCTGAGTAGTTTACGATTTTTATTAAATTATTGTGAGTTTGGACTCTTTATTTTGCCAACTAGCAGGGTCCACCTTCACTTTCTTCCGTTACCGTTGTGCGCATAATTAATTAGGTAGTAGATAAGGAGGGGGTAGAGGGCATGTCTCGTTCTCATGCAAAAATCGTCTGAATTAAAGAGGTACAAACTCTTCTTCATCCCGGCACCTCGCAAGGCATTATACTAACTGTTACATTGCATTTGGATTTCACAATAGGTGTCATACATCTACCGCACTATATGTCTGTGTAGGATTCTTCACTGCTTACAATCTTTTTAAAAGCTCATATTCTGATATTTCGTCCTCATACCAATTCTTAAATTAGTTCTTACACACTGAAGTGCCAAAGATCAAATACAGAGATATGTAAACAAGTTGAATACGGCGCTGCGGTCAGCAACGCCTATATAAGACAAGAAGTGTCTGCAGCATTTGTTAGATCGGTTACTGCTGCTACAATGGCAGAGTATCAACATTTAAGTGAGTTTGAACGTGATGTTATAGTTGGCGCACGAACTCTGGGACACAGCATATCCGAGGTAGCGATGAAGTCGAGATTTTCCCGTATGACAATTTCACGAGTGTACCGTGAATATCAGGAATCCGGTAAAACATCAAATCTCCGACATCGCTGCGGACGGAAAAATATCCTGCAAGAAGGGAACCAACGACGATTGAAGAGAATCGTTCAGCGTGATAGGAGTGCAAACCCTTCCGAAAATAGCTGCAGATTTCAGTGCCGGGCCATCAACAAGGGTCAGCGTGCGAAACATTCAACGAAACATTATCGACATGGGCTTTCGGAGAGCAGGGTGCACTCTTGTACGCTAGATGACTGCACGATACACAGCTAAACGTCATGTCAACACTGACATTGGACTGTTGATGACGAAACATGTTGCCTCGTTGAACGAGTCTCGTTTCAAATTGTATACAGCGGTTGGACGTGTGGAGAAAACCTCATGAATCCATGGAACCTGCGAGTCAGCAGGGGCTGTGCAAGCTGGTGGAGGCTTTGTAATTATGTGGGGCGTGTGCAGATGGAGTGATATGGGACCCCTGATACATCTAGATACGACTCTGACAGGTGACACGTACGTAAGCATCCTGTCTGATCACCTGCATCCATTCATGTCCATTGTGCATTCTGACGAACCTGGACAATTCCAGCAGAGCAATACGACACACCACACGTCCAGAATTGCTACAGAGTGGCTCCAGGAACAGTCTTCTGAGCATAAAGACTTCCGCTGGCCATCGAACTCCCCAGACATGAACATTGTTAAGCATATCTGGGATGCCTTGCAAATTGCGCCAATTCTCTCCAGCACTACTTCGGACATTAGTCGAGTCCATGCCACGTCGTGTTGCGGCACTTCTGCGACCTCGCGGGGTCCCTACACGATATTAGGCAGGTGTACCAGTTTCTTTGATCAAATGTTCAAATGTGAATGAATTCCCAAGGGACCAAGCTACTTAGGTCGTCGGTCTCTAGACTTACACACTACTTAAACTAACTTACGCTAAGGACAACACACACACCCAGGCCCGAGAGAGGACTAGAACCTCGGCGGGACCAGTTTCCTTGGCTATTTAGTCTATGAATGTGTGTGAGGCATCTTGAGTGGTTACAATCTTTTTAAAATTCTCATTTTCTGGCATTTCGTTCTCATATCAATTCTTATATTACGTCTAATGTTTTATTGGCATGTTTATTCTTCAGGATAATTTTGTGCATCCGCTTGGATGATACCGATCTTAGAAACTTTCGAAATACGGACATTCCGAACACCACGAGCTCCGCGCATAGGCACGTTTGCCACAGTTACATATTTTCGTATGAATCTCACTCGAGAAGGAAACGTCGGTAACATCGGTGAAGATTCCGTGCGTTGGCAATAATTTCGCGGCAAACTACGCATAATGGATATCTTCGCCGAAAATTGGCTCTTGCAGTTGATTATGAATCAAGATACACTACAGGAATGTCACCGAAAACAGTTTCAAATAATTTTCTCATTTGTTCTTTAAATTCATGCATCTGACTTACGGCCCATAAATGAATAAGGACAACGTTATATCAATACACAGCTAAAACATTCGTGTAGTAATCTTCTTCAGACATTAGTGATACAAGTAAGCAAAAATGAAAGTAACTATAGTTTTTCGAACACGGGGCGCAAAATTAACAAGCTACGATGCTAATCAGTCTGGCACCATTTCATCTGAGGATATTACGTGGAAAAAGGCACATAAAGTACCTGCAAATATCTATCTACAAAACTATGACCGTCGTTTTTTTCTGGGAATTGGGGTGATGGCATCTATCGTGTTCTCCGCATCAGGAGAGTGAGACAGTCTTTGGCGACTCATCGCTATCTTGTTCTTAGGTACATTACACCATCAATATCTCCTTTTTAACGTTCCGTACCTCAAATGGTAGAAATGGAACCCTTATAGGATGGCTTTATTGTCCCTCTGTCTGTCTTGTTGCTGCCTGCCTGTCTGTCTCTCTGACTGTCTGACCAGCCTTTAAGACCTCTTATTCTCAGGAATGGGTATGGGTATCCAGATGAAATGTCATGTCACACAGCACGGTCTATGGTCTCTTGAGGACGTAAAAAACATTCAAAAGATACGGCCGTAAGTAGAGACCTTCTTCTTCACTACTGTGAAACATATCTCGTCTATTGATCATGTGCTCACAGCTCTTAATGTATGCGCTTTTATGCCCATGTTTACTAAAATTTTTCTTATTATGGTCCATACTACTTCCTCCCAAGATACGGAAAGCAAAGGCCTTACAGAAGAATATGTGCACTGTCAGACGTATCAGATGGATTTCCTTTAATAGCTGTCCACTCAGTCGTTCCCGGATCAGCGTCCCTACCTCAAACTGATACATTTAATCTTCTCCACAATCCCTGACAGTTTCTAACGTCATCACGCCACCACCCAGAATAATAACCAACTCCAAGTACAGGTAAAGGGCGGTCAAAAGGCTTCCGTTCGAAGGCCGTATAGTCCAGAATCGGTATGCCAATTAGGCAAAATTGCAGTGAGCATTGAGGCAATCATCTAAACCACGCACCAGGTTGAAGATGCCCGTTTGATATAACACCTTGTCTTGTGTGAAAAAGTGTGTAACTGGCTGTTGCATATCCTCATCCAACAGGAATCGTCGACCTTTCACCCACATGCTGTCAATGAATCTCCACATCATCGACGTTTCTCATTGAATGTGTGATTAGGAGTACTAAGTGATCGTCTTATTAGGTCATACGTGTTGGCAAACAAATCTGCGACATCATCTGGCAGGATAGCTCGACGAATCTTAGAGCTACGCTGGAGGATGTGGTAAGTGCACAATGGAGCAAAAGACATTTTGCTGCTATGGTAAAACGGCATCTAATCGGCCAAAAATGGAATGGGCGGGGAGGACCTGTAACCTGGCCTTCACGATCACCTGCTCTGAACTCCATGGGTTTCTGTGTTTTGGATGAGTTAACTCATCGACGAATTGGTGCAGAGACTTGTCAGTGCTTGTCAAGAATTTCGAAATAATCCAGACGTGTTTAAAAGGATTCGGAACTCCTTGAGGCGATAGGTACAGGCCTGCATCCAGGTAGAAGGACGACACTTTGAACACATTCTTTACCTACGAGTATATGCATGTAGATATCGTATTCATTCAGAACACCTGCACTTCTACCAGAGTATGTCAAATAGCTTCCTAGCTAGGATGGCGCTAACACAGAACCAACTCATTGATGGCTGGTAACCACAATGTCGGAATTACATCGCAAATAGTCAGTTTCTATAACTGTGTTTGCTAAGACCTTTTTGGCTTAAAGTATCGTGTACTTTTAAGTGTATGCACGTATGTCATTAATTAAAATACTCCCTGTACAAAACACCTGTTCAAAAATGTTCAAATGTGTGTGACATCTTATGGGACTTACTGCTTACACACTACTTGACCTAAATTATCCTAAGGACAAACATACACACCCATGCCCGAGGGAGGACTCGAACCTCCGCTGGGACCAGCCGCTACAAAACCTGTGTGTTCTCTTAGACATGTAACTGTATGGCACATATGTTGCACACATTTCCTCGTCCTCCATCATCCCTCTTTCTTGTCTTCCTGCCAAGTACCCATTTCCCAGCTGGACAGTACACTTCTTCCCCCTCTCTGTCTGACTCTTCTTACCCCATTTCTATCGACGTCATTCTCCTCCTCTTTTGCCTACCCACACAATATACCAGTCGTGAACAGTAGCCGAGATGTCAGGGGTTAGCAACCATCCTTTACCCTCATACCCTTTTCCACAGAAACTACTTATCTTGAAGGTACTTCTTTCTAGACAATAAGCAATTGTGTACCCAGTATTGTTGAAATCGATCCAGAGTTTTAGGAGGAGATCTGGAACATACACATATATACCCTTTTTATATATACAACACAAAAACGTTGATGCATGTGTGTGTATGTTCAAGTGTATGTGTATGTTCTGAATGTTATGTGTTGTATCAGTCGAAACCAGATGAAGCACTGAAAATTTTTAACTGAGCAATTGACTGCAATAACCTTATTAACTGTCTCTGGTTTCTGAAATTGAAATTTGTGTTAAGTTCCTGTGGATGGGGCAAACTGCTGAGGTCATCGACCCCTAGGCTTACACACTACTTAATCTAACTTAAATTAACTTTCGCTAAGGACAACACATACATCCATGCCCGAGCGAGGACTCGAATCTCCGACGGGGGCGGCCGCGCGAACCACGCAATGCGCCTAAGACCGCGCGGCCACCCTGCGTGGCTTTGATTTCTGTCGACACCGTTTATGACCTAATGAGATAAGATACGGTTCTAGCAAAAGCTGTGTTCTCTTGTCTCATATTAATATTTCACATCTAACTCGAAAGCGCCTTCATTTCACGCCAATGACGAAGGTATCACGTACCCTTACTGAATATCCATTCCCGGGAGAACGAAAGCAGTTTTGATGCGATGCAGCAAGAGGAAAAGGGCATTCAGAAGATTTTACTGTTGGTCGATTCATATGTCGAAAAGCTCATTTCGAAGTTGTGTGGAATCATATTTCGCGTGCCGCTGCTACTGAGAGCCGTCGGACCCCACGGTAAAGGCAGGGGTGTCCGGAGGCAGCCATTGGGCTACAGAAGCAAAGACAAAGCGGCACGAAACTGTGACGCTCCCCCAGAAAGCCGTCTTCAATATTTGTCTCAAGTTAGACTCCGTTGCGTCGCGCCGGCAGACGAGCCCCCATTCAGCGTCTCGGACGGGCACTAAATCAGGCGCGCAGCAAGTCAACATGGCTGGAAGCTCCCCAAGGAGTCCCCCCTCCCTGTAGGGCTACACTGGGTTGGGGTACCACTGAACATCGCCGTTGCCACCACCGCCGCTATTCATACCGTGGCGGTAACAAAAACATTGCCGCAGCCGCCGACTGCTAAAAGCGGAGAATTAAGTTTCGGCGCGCTCTGGGGGAACGGTTGCTTCCCCTCCTACTATCCTATCCCCTTCCCCCACCCCTCTGAGACCGGCTACATTCACGGAATTAGCGCCGCATTCAGGCAAATTATTTTAATAAGTGGTATTAGTTAGCGAAAGGAAAATTTACGTCGCGAGCGGCGAGTTATGTCGTCGCTAATGCACGGAAGAAAAAACTGTTGGGTAAGAGAAGGGGGCGGGAGGCATTTTTTTGTAGGGTGGGGGTGTATGAGAAGGGTGGCGTCCAGAGGCTAAGAGCAGAGCGGAATTGTACTTGCCTCAACAGAAATTAGATTCCATTAATTTGTTCTCCGGTACGAGTTTTACTTCTGAGTGCATTTGTCTTGCAGAATTTGTCTCGAATTTAAAGAGCACTGCACCGCCACTTCCAAACTCGTTCAAATTTTGTAGGATTCAGTAATGTGATACTGTTTTTACATTCAAGTGAGAAATTTGAGCTCGGAGAGAAAATTATCCAGTATAACGCCGTTCTCCTAGCAACATTCTTAGATCAAATCTTAGTTCCCCATAACAAAATAACAAAATCCGGAAGGATTTCACCTGCAAAGATTAGACGTTTCAGGCCTTTGCATACATTTAATCATACATTCACAGTAACGTTGCAATAGGCACATAATAATATTAATAATAATAATAAAAGCTACAGTAATGAAAATATGCTATTTTACAATAACATTGTGTGAACTGTCGTACCTGAACAGTAACATCAAACAGAACAGGAGTACAGAAGGAATCAAATCTCGAAAAGAAGCAAACTCAAAAAGGGAAGAGTGGGAAATTATAGTGTATGATTAGCGTCTGAAATGGAAGGAAGGAATCAGAAAGAGAACAGACGAACAGTGCTGTAACTAAAGCAGGCAGTTGCGATGTGCTGCGAGGAAAGCAACACTGACGGTAACAAGAAAGGCTTTAAAATACTCTTGAATGAAAAGCGTTTTGGATAAGGACGTAGGTTACTAAGTAGCGCGTTCCAGGGTCGTACGTCTGAAAGGGACGAATATAATGATGACGAAGGAAGATTATGGACGATTATGGTAGATTATGGTTTAAGGTACTGCCGACAACGATATCTGTAGAGACAGGCAGAGCACAAGCTCGGATTGGCTCAGTTAAGGTTGAGGAAGGAAACTTGTGTGCCCTTTCAAAGTCAGTTAAGGATGAGGAAGGAAACTTGCTGTGCCCTTTCAAAGTAAACAAAATCTGGATGACCGGACACAGATCTGAACTGTTGCCCTCCTGAATGCGAGTCCGGTATGTTAACCATTGCGCCACCTTGCGTGATGAGTATAACGAGAAAACAGCAATTTTCTTGTATTGGAAGGCTGGTAATAACACCCAGCAAATGAGTGAAGTCATCCTACTGATGTAAGAAGCACATTGCAGGTGGAAATCCAAAAATCCCTCCCTCCTCTCCTCCTCCCCAAAGCACCTTCTTGTCCAAAAAAAAATAATAATCACATTCATATTTTTACATATATCAGTTTCCAAAGATTTCAGCTTATTTTCAGAGAATAAAGTTACATGAAAACTAACCATATATATATATATAGAGTGTCTCACCTAACTCTACCACCTCAAATATCTCTGGAACAACAATAGATATTCAAAAACGGTTTTCACCAGCATGAACGTACGGCAGGGGCTTAGGAAACCAAAACACTATGCAAAATTTTGAAACGTAAACAAACACTATTTTCAACACTGAAAGGTCTCTGTTGGATTCCTTTCATGTTTAATTTCTTAAAACTGTTGTCATTTATGGAGTAAATTCCTCTCCTAAATTTACTGTGGCGTTTCTGACTATCTGGGAGGAGACTGAGTAGTGGAACGTGTTACTTTTACACGTAAACAAGAACGATCTGTCACACTACTACACTTTAAAACACAGTTTATATGTAATTCATGTCACATAGTCTCATACGGAACCTACATCCGCTTTCTGTTATATACTGTATATGATAAGATACTGTCATCCCCCTTCCCTTCTGTGTGAGAGGATGAGTGATCAAATGTGTTTGTAGTTGCATGCTTGAGGGTAGCAGACAAGGCTGTCTGCTAGAGAACAGTGGGACCAACGTCGGAACAGGTAGCTACGCTTTCTTAAAGCAGAGAGGTTTCTATCCTTAGTATGGTTCTGTCCGTCCGTTGTCATGTTGGTATAGGAAGCTGCCCCTCTGGCCACTTCCGTTTGTCTTTGTGAGCCACCCTCAGGAAACACGCTCGGCAGTAGGCAGTTGCAGGGTGGCCGTGGCGAGCGTCTGAAGTGGTAAGATCTCCGGCTAAGCGCGTGTCTGCTAAGTCCATAGGACAATGGATTTGTTAAGTTCAGCCTAACTGAAAATTTAATCATCTTAATTTCGGTTTTAACTCTAAAATATCTAAGGTTATCTTAAATTGCAGCGTAGTGTAATTCTCATGTGAAGTTTATATTATTTTCCGGTTGTTGCTTTGTTACTACTTTGTGAGTAAAGTGGAACCACGTGTTGATCAGTAACTCTAACTAAGTTCATCAATCTTAAATGCGAATGCTTGTGTGATTATAACGTCTCGTCTTGACTATATTTTCAATATAGCAACTTTTCTTTATGTTCAGTCCACGTGGGGTGTACTTTGCGAGACCACTACCACGTGCTTATATAACTGTTTGACCCATCAGGTTAATAGTAAGACGTTAGTAACCAGTTCAAGGTTTTGCTTTTGTCAATTGCTTTTCGATCTAATGTATTTTAACTATCAAAATTATTGTGGAGTTGTACGCTTTGTGTAAACCAAGTTGACCACGTGGAGCATGTGGTGTAATCATCAAAGTAGCCCTCAGCTATTCTTTTTGCGAAGACTTCACAAAGAGTTAATACGAATTTAGTATACCAGTGTGTGGTAATTACATGACGGACAGGATTGTGGTATGAACGTATTTCTTTGGGTAAAAACTGAATCTGTTGGTTGTGGTTAATTTCTTCTTGCTTATGTTTCAATGTTCTTCGTGAGTTATTTTATGAATGCAGTGTCGTATGCAGTCTCCCAATCTTGGCTCCATATTTTGTGTGTTCCGTAAGATTACAATCTCACATTTTTCAATCGTAAATAAGGCACCAGCTGAGTTATAACTCACGTATAATATGCTGAGATTTCAATGAACAATCTTAAAATAAATTTCCAAATATAAACTGATTTCTTTCTTTTTATTTAAATTCTCTTTTTATATATATATATTACCGGTTTTGTATGACTATTAAAAGATTATCATTAATGTTAGTCTGCTTGGTAAACCTAGACTAAATATCTGATGAAACAGTTGCCCAGTAATCCACGGTTAACGTCCCCAGACAGATCACGGCTTTTAACCCACTTTCATTGTCAATTAGCACCGATATCAGCATACCAAAATAAAGTTACAACATTACAACACAAACTGAAGTATTTTTAAATGGACACCCCCTATTATTTTGTATGCAATCAAGAGCATGAAAAATCACAAAAATAATGGCGTTGGTTGCATCGCAATACGTCAATTACATCCAGATAAATTGCGTAGCAAAACCGACGCTTGAAATAAATGAAGCGTACAGCTAGCGCACGTCCTGAGACTCAAGCGTGCACCTCACGATGCCGGTAAATGTGATGTGATTGACGTAGGAGTGTTAATGTATGGTGAGGTATTGTATGACAACATCATTGACCCATATTTCATTGATGGCCCTCCTAAAGGGGGATAGTTTAGCCCCTTCTTGAGCTGCGTGGCGCATCTGGAAAACCGCATGGCGTGTGATTCCGAACTCGTCAATAGCATTAAAAATAGCCGTACGAACAGTGCAGAGAGGGACTCCGGCCACGAGGGAGATTTTGACGACAGGGAAGAATGTAATTTGAGGGGCAGACATGAGAATAATAGAAACATTCAAGGGCCTCGCCAGGAGGAAATGCGGGGATTTGATTTCAAACATTTCCTCACGGTGAGAAAGTTTGAGATATTCCGAAATTCGCAAAAAGGAATACATCCACGAGCATGGCTCGAGCAATTTGAGTTCTGTCTTCCTCCCGACTGGGCAAGTTCACATAAGATAGAATATATGTGTGGCTATTTGGAAGGCGAACCGGCGATTCGCATGAGGTCGGCAGCGCGTCACTGCAACTCCACTCGGGAGTTTCGACAAGCCTTTCTGTCCGCCTATTGGTCGGAAGCGGCACAAGATAGGGTCAAACATGGCATAATTATGCTGCCAAATTTGAACCAGTCTGGTTTCGGCAGCCCTGCACGCCTATTCGACCACATGCTGCAGGCAAATCAATTCCTATACGACCCATACGGGCCTGCGGAACTAATTAGGATATGCATCACCAAATTGCCGATGCACTTGCGGCACGTCATTCTTGCGGGACGATGCAAAGAGGACGTGGAAACGTTTAAGACGTTTCTCCAAGAGTTGGAACACAATACAGGAGAATGCCCGCCTAATCAGGCACAAAGATATTACGGGGCACAGCAGCGCGACCGCAGTCGTGGCCGTATTACTAATCAACGGCGTGACTGGTCGTCGCGACGCGAACGGAACAACAATCGGGACAGGCCGTATAGAAACTGGGGTAACAGTCGCGAACACAGGTGGAACAGCGGAAATGATCGAGGACGTGGACAAGATCGTGAACGCTACAGGTACGGCAACCAGAATCGATATCACGGTGAACACGGTGGGAATAGGACTGTAGGCGGAGCACCTCATGATGTTGAAATTCGGCCGGCCAATCCTAGACATAATCCAGCAAATGGAAATGAACAAAACCGGCAATGACAAATGATCAGCGCAGAAGGCGCCCAATCAGAATAAATGAGCGACATGGCAAATGAGTAGAAAGGACAGTGAGAAGTAGAGAGGACGGTGAGGAGAAAGAATTGATTAGTATAAATTTGTGATAAATGCATTTTGAATAATATGTTGATAAAAATTTATGATAAAGATGTTTTTATGTGATTGATTGAAGTGATGTTGTTAATTTGTTTTCTTTCCTTGTGCAATTAGGATTTAGTTTGATTCAAACGTAAAGATAAAAGGTTTCCTTGTGAACGAGTGAAATGCTGTTTTTTTGAGTGTATGTGTAAATTGAAAAGAGCCGCTCCTGAGAGAAGCAAGATCTGTGTTGAATTAATGCAAAACTCAGGGGAATATCCGATCTATGGGTATTATGGGTCTGGCAAACCCAGGTCCCCAGCTGTTAGTAGCCTTGTTTCCGATTTTCTGCTTTCAGTGCTACTATCTATCTATTACTATTCTATATCTGTCAGTATAAATGAGGATCTCTTACTATAGTATGTGTGCTGTATGAATATTTTAAGATAGGAGAACTCTGAGAAAGGAATGAGTAAGTTTGGAATCTTGAAAACAGGACGCGATAATACGATTGTTTAACCATTGGCTTCCCAATATGCGATGATATGTTAATATTGATGATATATGTCTTTTTTGTTCTTTATAGCTGAGTACGGAAAGTGCTGTCTGTGGATTTCGTAAGTAGATTGATTCCCTTCAAGGTGAAAGAAGAATTGTGGTTTGTGTAATTTACGTGGCCCTGAAATATTATTGTGGTAGTCAAATACGAGCAGTTTTTCAGCAAATGGAGAATGGAACGGAAATATGGATCCTTTTTGTAGTCTTGATTGATGTTGAGCCAAAGCCGAAAAAAATTATTCTGCGTTAATACTTGTCCTAGAAAAGCGACGTTTATGTGTTTTGCTGATGCTGTGAGCATTACAGCTTACTGTTTTCGCTGGTGCGGGATGCACTGCAGCCTATATGATTTGTACTGAGGAAATTTCCCTCTTGAAGGTAGAGGATGATTAAATAATTTTGATTATGGGAACGAAGGAAAGCTTGGTTTAAGGTAATAAGGATAAAGCAAAACATTTTTCATTTAAACTACAGGAGGATTCGGATCTTTTGTGTCTGTTGTAAGTTCAATATGTTAAGATGATACTGTTTTACAGAATAGAGGTGACCACAATTTTGCCATTCATGAGAAATGAATCCAGAATAACCACCACAGGCGAAATAACTGATTTGGAAGCGAAAGGTAACGTAAAGAAGGAACGAAATCGCAGCAAAATGGGTAAGAAAATGTAATATAACCTGTATAATGCAAATATTTTTAACCTTCTCAGAGTCATCTGCGTGATTAATTGTTGTGATAACGTAATTTTAGGTAAAATTTTCTTACTGTTTTATGTGTGAATATATGAGTATGATAAATGTATAATTGCGAGTCTCTTTTCAGGTGTGCGAACTGGTATAAATGTTTTGGCGTGTAAATAACCATTGTTCTTTTTAATGTGTATGTTTAAGGAAAGTTCTCCATATTTATCATGTGACAAGACGTATGCCGCGAGCATCAAGAAGAGGAAATTAGAACAATGTTGTAGTGGTATATACACGGTGTTGAAATAGCATTGAAGTAGCTTATTGGCTTAACTAGTAGTGGATAGAAGTAGAATATTGAGTAATGCATGTTTATGGGTAGTTAGTTTGTAGAATAGACAACAGGTGTGCATGTATGTGTGTGTAAAAAACATGTGAACCCTATGCTGTCCTGACCTATACTAGCACAGGGCATAATCCTATTCATTTTAGTGAATTAATAAATAGCATTTGATTTATTAAAACGTAAGTGAACCACATTAGTGATGTGGATTTAAATATTATATTGTCAGTTCATTTAAATTTTTATTTTTATACTGTCAAGTCATTTCACTTTTATTTTTTTTACATTGTCAAGTCATTTAAATTTTATTTTATATTGTCGATTCATCTAATTTTTTTATTTAAAAAAAAAATATTAAGTCTCACTTTGTTCTTAAAAATTGTGAAAGACAATACTAAGTGGTATTATGTATGACATTGTGTAATCACATAAGGATGATGAAAAATTTCTGTGAATGCAGTTGAGAACGTGAAAGCGAACCGGCAAAACTCTTAAGAGACAGCGGGAGCAGCCGGACTAGTTGTAAACTGGCGGGTTTCCCAGCAGGACACGCTGTCAGCCAGGCCACTTCGGGAGCGCGGCCGACAACAAAAGAAGGTACGCGGCAAACACTTTCCCTTGCACCTGGAGCTAATGGGCGGCCGCCCCGGGCGACCCTTCCTCGAGGCGATGACCTGAGATGGGCGAGCGGTCCACCGCGCGGAAATCCATCTGCTGGCAACGCACCACACGCACGCGACCGTGACGAGACGGCCGCGGAGAAACAACACAAGGGGCGTGGAGCCTTTTGACACATACTGTCCAGAGAAACTTGCAGACGTCAACGACGCCTATCAACATCTCCTGACGGATGCCCACTGTCAAGCGACAGTAAATCATGGTTCGATGTTCTCTGATCGCCAAGGGTGGCACAAAAGAAGAGCCATTAAGTGTCATCCTTGCCCAGGAATATCAACCTGGCGTGTCAAACGAGGATACCGCACGAATTTGACAACACAAGCATGGAACCAAATCGAGATGACGTGACACGGGAGAAACTTCATGAGAGGGCAGAGACGGCGGGATCGCACGCAACAGATGGACAAAAAAAAATCCCTACTGACAGCTGCGGCGACGAACCCCCCCTTCTTTCCCCTATAGTGTGCCTCGGAACAGTGGAACTAGTGAGTGTATCAGTGAACAGTGATTATACGGTTCTTAGTCCAGTGCATATACGTGTGTTTCTGTCGGAGAAACTCTGACTCGTGTGTTTTGCAGGAGTTCGATTTATTGGTGTTTATTAGACTGACTCTTGTATTTTGCAGGTGTTCTATTTATCTTTTTTAGACTTTGACTCTTGTATTTTGCAGGTGTTTTATTTATAGGTGTTTTTTTTGTTTTAGATGTTGACTATTGTACTGTTTTATTTATCAATGTTTGTTTTTGTGTGATGTATTAGATTTGTGATATTTTGTTTCGTAAATTCATTGCTGTGGCATTGCTTCGTTTATCAGTCAGATAGCTTTTTATTCTCATTGAACTGTGATCGATTAGCCTTTGCATGGGGCATATTTACTGTGAGGAACCCCTTAAGGGTAACAATCACATAATTAATTGTATTTTCAGTATAATGACACAGTGCTCATTGTTTGCTAACTAACTGAAATATAGTAGAGTGATTAAATTAATGCCACATAGTTATGTTAATTCTACAAATTATTAGTTTTATAAGATATAGAATTTTTTCGCGATAACCACTTTGTAAAACATGTTTTTTTTCTTATCAATTTTTGCTTTTGCGTATTGTGCATTGTAATGTTCTGCTTTATAATACTGATGTTATTTCATGTTCTTTTTTAATTGCTGTGGCACCTTCGCTATTTTCATAAATTTTGCTTGTTAATAAACAGTCATAAATTTGCCTGTGATCAGTTGGCTCCTGCAATGAGCAAATACTGGTAAACTCCATAAGGGTAACAACCAGAAATTGCTTTCATATTAATGACACAGGAACCATTGTTTTTACTTGCTGACCGAATTAGGTCTACACTATCTTTTAAATAGGTGTCACAGATTGTGTTTTTTTTTGTTTGAAATTAGTAGATTTTAAAGATTTGTTGAAATTATTGTGTTTTAGCAAGTAGCTGGTGACCTTTTGCTTTTTCTTTACATTTTTGGTTTAAGTAGGGTGTGAGAAGCCTGCTTGGGAATGTCCTAGCATGGCCAGAAAATTCCCTGCACAGTCTTTTCCCGGAGCGTTGGGGTTATGAAAGGTCTCTGTTGGATTCCTTTCATGTTTAATTTCTTAAATCTGTTGTCATTTATGGAGTAAATTCCTCTCCTAAATTTACTGTGGCGTTTCTGACTATCTGGGAGGAGACTGAGTAGTGGAACGTGTTACTTTTACACGTAAACAAGAACGATCTGTCACACTACTACACTTTAAAACACAGTTTATATGTAATTCATGTCACACAGTCTCATACGGAACCTACATCCGCTTTCTGTTATATACTGTATATGATAAGATACTGTCATCCCCCTTCCCTTCTGTGTGAGAGGATGAGTGATCAAATGTGTTTGTAGTTGCATGCTTGAGGGTAGCAGACAAGGCTGTCTGCTAGAGAACAGTGGGACCAACGTCGGAACAGGTAGCTACGCTTTCTTAAAGCAGAGAGGTTTCTATCCTTAGTATGGTTCTGTCCGTCCGTTGTCATGTTGGTATAGGAAGCTGCCCCTCTGGCCACTTCCGTTTGTCTTTGTGAGCCACCCTCAGGAAACACGCTCGGCAGTAGGCAGTTGCAGGGTGGCCGTGGCGAGCGTCTGAAGTGGTAAGATCTCCGGCTAAGCGCGTGTCTGCTAAGTCCATAGGACAATGGATTTGTTAAGTTCAGCCTAACTGAAAATTTAATCATCTTAATTTCGGTTTTAACTCTAAAATATCTAAGGTTATCTTAAATTGCAGCGTAGTGTAATTCTCGTGTGAAGTTTATATTATTTTCCGGTTGTTGCTTTGTTACTACTTTGTGAGTAAAGTGGAACCACGTGTTGATCAGTAACTCTAACTAAGTTCATCAATCTTAAATGCGAATGCTTGTGTGATTATAACGTCTCGTCTTGACTATATTTTCAATATAGCAACTTTTCTTTATGTTCAGTCCACGTGGGGTGTACTTTGCGAGACCACTACCACGTGCTTATATAACTGTTTGACCCATCAGGTTAATAGTAAGACGTTAGTAACCAGTTCAAGGTTTTGCTTTTGTCAATTGCTTTTCGATCTAATGTATTTTAACTATCAAAATTATTGTGGAGTTGTACGTTTTGTGTAAACCAAGTTGACCACGTGGAGCATGTGGTGTAATCATCAAAGTAGCCCTCAGCTATTCTTTTTGCGAAGACTTCACAAAGAGTTAATATGAATTTAGTATACCAGTGTGTGGTAATTACATGACGGACAGGATTGTGGTATGAACGTATTTCTTTGGGTAAAAACTGAATCTGTTGGTTGTGGTTAATTTCTTCTTGCTTATGTTTCAATGTTCTTCGTGAGTTATTTTATGAATGCAGCGTCGTATGCAGTCTCCCAATCTTGGCTCCATATTTTGTGTGTTCCGTAAGATTACAATCTCACATTTTTCAATCGTAAATAAGGCACCAGCTGAGTTATAACTCACGTATAATATGCTGAGATTTCAATGAACAATCTTAAAATAAATTTCCAAATATAAACTGATTTCTTTCTTTTTATTTAAATTCTCTTTTTATATATATATATTACCGGTTTTGTATGACTATTAAAAGATTATCATTAATGTTAGTCTGCTTGGTAAACCTAGACTAAATATCTGATGAAACAGTTGCCCAGTAATCCACGGTTAACGTCCCCAGACAGATCACGGCTTTTAACCCACTTTCATTGTCAATTAGCACCGATATCAGCATACCAAAATAAAGTTACAACATTACAACACAAACTGAAGTATTTTTAAATGGACACCCCCTATTATTTTGTATGCAATCAAGAGCATGAAAAATCACAAAAATAATGGCGTTGGTTGCATCGCAATACGTCAATTACATCCAGATAAATTGCGTAGCAAAACCGACGCTTGAAATAAATGAAGCGTACAGCTAGCGCACGTCCTGAGACTCAAGCGTGCACCTCACGATGCCGGTAAATGTGATGTGATTGACGTAGGAGTGTTAATGTATGGTGAGGTGTTGTATGACAACATCATTGACCCATATTTCATTGATGGCCCTCCTAAAGGGGGATAGTTTAGCCCCTTCTTGAGCTGCACCTTACTTCAACTGGTTGTCCTCTTATAATGTGTCAAATAATGCGCTACCATAATGATGGATGTCCTGCGCATAATATTTATTGTTGCGAAATGACAACTACAGGTACAATTAGTAGTAACACACTCGGTTTCACGTTTCTAAACCTCATAAGTTCTGAAATATGTGGGTTGTATAGGATAGCAATAGCGTCAAAGTTTATGACGTAATGCATCGCATGTAGTACTGTGCTCAGAGCAGGGGTTCCCTGCACTGGCGCCTGTATCCTGCCGTAAACATACCAATATCACCACGGCACTCTCTGCCTTCAATGTACAAGCGTCTCCTAATCTGGTCTGCTGAACTGAGCTCATACTGTAATTCACATACTTGCCACTTTAAAACCTGTTTTCTTGTGGCTTGTTACATTTGCTGTCATCTAGTCGATATGCCGGCCTTCAGTAACTAAGAAAAACTAGATATCACTTTAATTTACAGCGAATGTCACAGAAATGCGACCGCAGCTGTGACACTGTATACAGAACGCTAACCAGATCGGCGGTGTCTGTCCGTCACCTCGAATAATCGGCAACATCTGCAAGGCACTCACGGAAACAGGAAGCTGGGCTCCCACACAACGTCGACGCCCAACGCCAGCGACTGGCAATGGAAACGAAACTGCTCTTCTGGCTGTTGTAGCGCACAATCCTCAGGTGGTTGTTCGAGAAATTTGCACGAGGTGTAGGAATAAGCGACAGTAGTGTGTGCAGAATCTTGCATCGGCATCGGTTTCATCCGTTCCGTATCCCACTGCACCAAGAACTGTAAGGGAATGACTTTGAATACCGCATTGCATTCTGTCGATTTGCACTTCAGCATTTGCAAGGTAATCCAGTATTCCTAAGCAATACGTTGTTTACGGATGAGGCTTCATTTACAAATCATGGTAATGTGAATCTGCGGGACATGCACTACTGGTCCGTGCAAAATCCCCATTGGATTTGCCAAGTTGCTCATCAACAACAGTGAGGTGTCAATGTTTGGTGCGGTATCATTGCTAACTGTATTGTAGGTCTCTATTTTTACCGTGGAACGTTGAATGGACAGCGATATGTATCATTTCTTCACACACACAATAGTGCTCCTCATGGAGAATCTAGGACTGTAAACTCGTCGATCAATGTGGTTCCAACATGATGTATATCCCGCACACAATGCAAAAGATGCCAGAGACGTTCTAGATGCGACATTTCCTAACAGGTGGATGGGGCGGGAGGTGCTATGCGATGGCCAGCACGGTCCCCCGATTTGACGCCATCAGACTTCTTTCTCTGGGAGGCAGTGAGAGACAGAGTGTGTCAAGAACTCCCAGCGACAGTAGAGGATATGCAAACATCGTATTACTGCGGTGTGTGCGGCAATACCTTTAGAAATTCTACAATCTGTGCAACACTCACCCGTCCACAAACGTGTATTGATGCTAACGGAGGACACTTAGAACATATGTTGACATGACACAGTTTCATTGATCAAGATGTGGGTGTATTTTCTATGCTGGATGTAACGCACGACAATACAGTTTCTGTGGGCGACAGGGCACTAGTGAATGTGTTTAGTAAAGTAAATTCCCGTGTGTTATCTCTAATTGTAGCTCTAGTTGTCATTTCGCTAGAATAAACATACATTTACAATATGAAAAACGTAGCTTTGCGTTGGACATATTACTTGTTTATTTCTGTGGATTGTGCAACCCTTTCCATTGTGTGAGCCCCTGACATAGGCATCGTGAGGAGTAATTAAAATGATGTTGTGTATTTAATAGTAACGTCATATTCTAGCTTTTTGGATTTACCCAGTGGGAAAATTACTTGGGTAAGGTGAAGGCTTATACTATTACACTATTCCTAATTGCAACTAAACTTTCACATATTAAATATTCAACGGTCGTTCCTTGTTTTTATGTGAACCTGGAGGAAATTTTTATTTAATAAAGATGTCTTTCCGGATACTGATTTTTTTTTCTGGTAGCCTGGCACCTTCCTACCAACTCCCCGCCTGCTAAAGTATTCATAAAAAGTTCTAAAGTGCAACTTGATGGCACAGAAATACAGTTCTGGAAATGAGTTGGTCGCAAATTAATTTATTCACCGTTTCGCTTTTCGATGCATCATCATCAGAACACAGCTGTGGCGAGAACAAGAAATACAGTATAAGAAATACTGATGGTAAATTTTTTCATCCATAATGCAGCGATTTCTGCTTATACTTACAATGAAGTTCAAATTAAAGTTCACGAAAGTCAGTGAAAATGAGACTCTAATACTTATGAACGTAAGGGCCAAACTGCCTATGCATCGATAACGTATCGATGAACAAAAAATCACAGACACCACATGGCTTTAACAGTCATACTCAGACTGAATATCAAAGAATATGAACACTATGAAAAAAGTGAACCGGCGTATAGACTAACTACATCTACATAGATACTCCAAAGGCACCATTAGGTGCATGGCGGAGGATATACTGTACCACAAGTTGTTATTTCCCCTCCTGTTCCACTTGCAAGTAGAGCGAGGGAAAACCGACTGTCTGTAAGCCTCCGTAATTTCTCGTATCTTATCTTCGTGGTCCTTACTCGCGATGTATGTTGGCGGGAGCAGAATCGTTCTGCAGTCAGCTTCAAATGACAGTTCTGTAAATTTTCTTAATAGTGTTTCTCGAAAAGAGCGCCGCCGTCCCTCTAGGGATTCCTATTTGAGTTCCCGAAGCACCTCCGCAAGACTTACGTTTTGTTCAACCTACTGGTAACAAATCTAGCAGCCCTCCTCTGAATTGCTTCGATGTCTTCCTACAATCCGACCTGGTACGCTGCCAAACAACTGAGCAGTTCTCAAAAAATATGTCGCATCAGCGTCCTATATGCGGTCTCGTTCACAGGTGAACCACTCTTTGTTATAACCCTCCCAATAAACCGAAGTCAATAATTTGCCTTCCCTAACACAGTTTTCACATGCTCGTTCCACCTCTCATCGCTTTGCAACATTAAGCCCAGATACTTAAACACCTTGACTGTTACATGAAGTCGCAACTAATAACAAGTCATAGAGGTGTGGTGATGGTAAGTACCAATGGGTCCAAACTGCTGAAGTCATCGGTCCCTAGGCTTACACACTGCTTAATCTAACTTAAACTAACTTACGCTATGGACAGCACACACACACCCATGCCCGAGGGAGGACTCAAACTCCTACGGGGGGAGGGGGTTCACGGGAGCCGTGGCAACGTGCCTCAGACCGCCAGGCTATCACGCGCTGTACACAGGTGAAATCCATTAAAATGCCAAAGTAATAGAATACTACAAAATAGTTTGCGTCGTGTAAATGTAGACAGTATATGAAGATCAAATACAGACATCAAGACAGCATTAAGTAGATATTACACTACAGACACAGAAAAGATAGAGTGTACAAATGGTTCAAATGGCTCTGAGCACTATGGGACCAAACGTCTGAGGTCATCAGTCCCCTAGAACTTAGAACTACTTAAACCTAACTAACCTAAGGACATCACACATATCCATGCCCGAGGCAGGATTCGAACCTGCAACCGTAGGGGTCGCGCGGTTCCAGACTGTAGCGCCTAGAACCACCAGACCACCCCGGCCGGCTAGAGTGTACAGTCAGTACGAAAATAGCACATATTTCTTTTATCTTTCCTTCGTTTACAATGCAACTTTCAAAGTCTGAAAGTGGCAGGGGTAAAATACAGGGAGCGAAAGACTATTTACAATTTGTACAGAAACCAAATGGCAGTTATAAGAGTCGAGAGACATGAAAGGGAAGCAGTGGTTGAGAAGGGAGTGAGACAGGGTTGTATCCTCTCCCCGATGTTATTCAATGTGTATATTGAGCAAGCAGTAAAGGAAACAAAAGAAAAATTCGGAGTAGGTATTAAAATCCGTGGAGAAGAAATAAAAACTTTGAGGTTCGTCGATGACATTGTAACTATGTCAGAGACAGCAAAGGACTTGGAAGAGCAGTTGAACGGAATGGACAGTGTCTTGAAAGGAGGATATAAGATGAACATCAACAGAAGCAAAACTAGGATAATGGAATGTGGTCGAATTAAGTCGGATGATGCTGAGGGAATGAGATTAGGAAATGAGACACTTAAAATAGTAAAGGAGTTTTGCTATTTGGGGAGCAAAATAACTGATGATGGTCGAAGTAGAGAGGATGTAAAATGTAGACTGGCAATGGCAAGGAAAGCGTTTCTGAAGAAGAGAAATTTGTTAACATCGAGTATCGATCTAAGTGTCAGGAAGCCGTTTCTGACAGTATTTGTATGGAGTGTAGCCGTGTACGGAAGCGAAACATGGACGATAAATAGTTTGGACAAGAAGAGAATAGAAGCTTTCGAAATGTGGTGCTACAGAAGAATGCTGAAGATTAGATGGGTAGATCACATAACTAATGAGGAGGTATTGAATAGGATTGGGGAGAATAGGAGTTTGTGGCACAACTTGACTAGAAGAAGGGATCGGTTGGTAGGACATGTTCTGGGGCATCAAGGGATCACCAATTTATTATTGGAGGGAAGCATGGAGGGTAAAAATCGTAGAGGGAGACCAAGAGATGAATACACTAAGCAGATTCAGAAGGATGTAGGTTGCAGTAGGTACTGGGAGTTGAAGAAGCTTGCACAGGATAGAGTAGCGTGGAGAGCTGCATCAAACCAATCTCAGGACTGAAGACCACAACAACAACAACAACAACAACAAGGCAACTGTGATAAAGTAGCATTATCCCCTATTTAGTTTGTACCTGGTTGTGCTAGATATGTACCTTTTTATGTTAAAACTCTTGCATACTTCGTTGTTGTTACTATTATAACCTTAGGAATCTGTGACACATTGGAAGTACGGCTGAGATCAAGATAAATTTTGAGGCGGGAGTGGGGGCAAGGACGGAGAGATTGGACTCGCCGCCGAACCCTAGAAGCGCGCTTGCCACGCTCTGCAACTCGACCACAGCCGAAAGTTGCCGGAGTTGCGCGACTGCTCCGCCAGCCACCGTGTGGATTAACTATTCAGATCCCTCGAATCCTGCTCTGAGCGTCTCTCTTCCGCGTTGCCCTGCTTCTGACCACAATACTCACGCACTGATTCGTTCCAGCTGCCTCCGGCTTCTGAGACAGCGAGCGGCCCACTGTGTTTGCGGTGGAGAGGCCGCCTCGAGCGGTGCAGCGGCGGTCAGTGCTCCTCGGTCCCCCGAGCTGTCATCACAGCCCCCACCCCCGCCCCCGCCGCAGCCCCCACCACGGAGCCGGCGGCCGCTTACCACCGGCGCCCCACAACCGGTTTGTGTAACATTTCCTGCCGGCGCACGAGCGTCTGGCCGGCGTTCACCGACCCGTTCCCCCTACTCCATTACCTCCTCCTTCCGACGTTGTATCAACTCTTTGCTCACGAAAAGTGAAAACCTGCTCGCCGGATAAGGGTGGGTTCACACTTGCTGGAACGTTACAGTCACGTTTTTGAACATCAACGGTCAGAGGAATTCCTGAGAATTCACATTACACGGCACGTCAACGTGGAAGAACGTTGTGACGTTACAGCTTGGTCATAAAATACTCACCAGAGGCGCTATTCCGTAGTTCATGGTACACCGTCATAAAACCAAAATTTACTTTAAAGCGGTTTGCAACGATTGCTGTTGGACTTAATGATGAAGAACAGAGAGAAAAAACAGTCTGGATTAGAAAAATGTTGAAAAATCGAGACCGTGAAGGAGGTTTCCACAATCTTTACGAAGAGCAGAAATAGGAGGCGTCATCGTTCTATAGATATTCCAGAATTTCCAGACAATCGCTTTCTACCAGTTAAGTAAGATAAAATTCAAGATTTAGGCGTCCTATATCAGCTCTACAGAAGCTGATGGTTTCCCTACAGTATGTCTAGATGTACAGTATGTACTGCCGATCGCTGTGGCCGAGCAGTTCTAGGCGCTTCAGTCTGGAACCGCGCTGCTGCTGCGGTCGCAGGTTAGAATCCTGCCTCGGGCATGGATGTGTGTGATGTCCTTAGGGTAGTTAGATTTAAGTAGTTCTAAGTTCTAGGGGACTGATGACCTCAGATAAGTCCAATAGTGTTCAGAGCCATTTGAACAGTATGTACCTGAACTATGTTTACATATTTTCTGCTACCTGGTGTTCGTCGATAATTTATTACGATTCTTATTTTAAACTTCCGCATGCCGTATCTATTCACTCCCGATTTTTCTTTAGCTACTCCACTGGAAAACTCTTGAGATAATTGCGGCCTGCCGGGAACGCCTCTCTTGTGCCAACCTCTTCAACTCAGAATAGTTTCTGCAGATGACTCCCTCAATTACTAGTTGGATGTATTCTAATCTTTTCTTTCTTCTACAGATTTTACCCTCTGCGGCTCCCTCTAGTACCAGGGAAGTTATAACCTGATCTTAATATGTGTCCCATCATCTTGTCCCTTCTTCTTGTAAGTGTTTTCTATATGTACCTTTTTTCACCGATTCTGCGGAGAATCCCCTCATACCTTACCTACATCTATAACTATAAACATACTCCGCAAGCCACCGTACGCTACATGTCGGATTGTACCGTCCACCACTATAGTCATTTCCTGATTTGTTCGACTTGCAAATTGGGTGGGTGGAAAAGAGACTGTCTACAAGCCTCCATAGGAGCCCAAATTTCTCTCTCTCTTCGCTCTCTTTACGCGACATGTAAGTTATCGGCTGAAGAGTCGTTCTGCTGTCGGCCTCCAATGCCGGTTCTCCAAATGTCCGCAACATTGCCTCCCGAAAAGAACGTCGTCTTCCATCCAGGGATTTCCATTCGAGTTCACAAAACGTTTCCATAGTTCCTGCGTGCTGATCGAACCTACCGCTATCGAATCTAGCATCACGCCACTCAATTCCTTCGATGTTTCCCTGCAAAGAACCTGGTGGGGATCCTAAACACACGAGCAGTAATCTGTAATGAATCGCACTAGCGTTACAGATACCGTCTGAAAATACTTCTAATACAACGAAGACAAGCATTCGCATTCCCGACTAACAAACTAATGTGCTCATTCCAATTCATAACGCTTTTCAGCATAACGTCCAGTTATTTAATCGACGTGACTGTGTCAACCAACACATTAAAAATGCTGTATTCCCACGTCGCATAATTTTTTTCATACTCACCCGCATTAACTTGAATTTTTCTACATATGAGCAAGCTGCCATTCCCCACACCAACTAGAATTTCTGTCCAAGCCATATTCTATCCTCCCACAGTCACTCAACACCTTCCCCTACAACAGCTTCATCAGCAAACATCGTTAAAGTGCTCACCTTGTCCGTCAGATCATTTATGTATATATAAAACAAGAGCTGTCCCGTCTCACTACCCTTGAGCTCTCCTGACGGTACCCTAATCTCTGATGAAGATTCGCCATAGAGGACAACGTACCGGTTTCTATTACTTAAAAAGTCTTTCAGCCACTCACATATCTGGAAACTTAATCTGAAAGCTCGGATCTCTTCGTCAAGAGTTCATCTAATTTTCAAAATTCCCTTGTAGCGCCACATCTCAAACGCTCAGATTACCTCCTGTTTAGGTTTTGGCGTAGGACTGTGTATATATATATATATATATATATATATATATATATATATATATATATAAGGCACAACTTGACTAAGAGTGGATAGGTTGCTAGAACACATCTTGAAGTCCTGAAGCAGCAATGAATTGTGACTCTGGTGATTCAAGGAAGTATATGTGACTGGGGGGGGGGGGGGCGAGGGGAGATAAAAGTTTTAGAATGAGACTGGCATGAATACAGTAAGCAGGTTCAAATGGCTACAAGTTTCGAAAAGCTATGCAGCAATGAAGAGGCTTGACGGGGTAGACCACCATGGGGAGTTGCATTAAATCAAATCTTCAGACGGAAGACCACAATAACAATAAATCTACATCATAACACTAAGAACGAAAATATGATTTTTTAAGGAGGAGTGATTAAAAATTTATTACAAACATTTATGCTGCCGCTGAAATTCGTTCATGAAAGGCCAGTGTTCGGAGTCTCTCTGAAGACAGTATCATAATAAATTCACTAGCCACGTGATTTAATATCTGTACTGAAACCTTATCATTTGATACTCCCGCGATGCGCTTGAAATACTCTTTTCTCTCTCGCTGTATTTACCAGCTGATGTGGCCAAAACTACTGAGAAATCTTCGATTACTTTGTACTAGGAAAAAAAATGAGCAGTAAGTTTCATTTTCCATCGCCTGAGTTGTCTCAGAGAGCAAATGTTTGATTTACGTTGAGACGTTTAAACTCGGTATTCCGCGTTTTATTGCTGAAAGAGACAACAACCACAGTTCGGGATCATTAGGAGAATCAGCTACAAACAAAAGCCAATAAATGAGATTTCATGGATTAATATTGTGACTCAGGGGAACTGCCGTACCGCAAACATTAATTAAGAGTATTTGTCGCTATTGCGTTACTATCGCTGACGATACCAAAATCCGAGCTTGCCAATTTGCTTTCAGTTGGCTGGGTTTCTCGAGACGAAGTTGCAAACTTCGAGAGCGAGCTAATTATGATAAATCCGGCTCCAGGCTCCTCTTCCAATCACGATTGCAGCTACTGATCCATCGCAGTAACTTTCAACCGCTCGCAAGATGGCAGCGGAAGGGATGCCTGGGGCGTGGGTGCAGGGGGTGGGGGGGGGGGGCGGAAGAGTAGTTTAAGAGGGTGGGAGCACAGCAGTAATACGTGAGACGCATAGATGTATCGAGGAAGAACACTTCTCGCACTATAATGTCGACCGATGTGCTACATCAAAAGGGTGATAGAATGTGCTTTGTGTCCCAATCTATTTTACCCAGTTAGGGAATGAGTGATTGAATAAGTTGTTGATTTATAGCGTACATGGCGAAATAAAGAAACAGAAACACTGCAGTTCTGTTAGGCAATTTACATTCCATGTAGATTATAGTACACGGGAGCGTTCTAGACAATCGTTCACTATCTAATTCTGTTGACATGTAAGAAGGCTTTAAAGAGTTGTCACTTTCTATTGCCTGACTGCCAAGTTACTTACCCTGCTGGCATGAGAATCACCCGAGAATCGTGCGGAGATCACAGGAAATTTGTTGTGCTTACCTGAAAATAAGAGGAACCAAAATTAATAAATGTTATTTCGGAAAATGTTACTTAAACAACACATTCCAATGTGACACGGTAGATCCTATTATTTCATAAAAACATAAGAGTACCCACATTAATAAGAAAGTAACTGATTTAGAGAATTCGTGCACCACTGCTTTGAAGCTCGAACTGCGTTATTTACTTATTTCTAGCTCATATACCTCTAGGTCTGCTAACTCAAAACTACAGCACACAGTTAATTTGTATTTCGCATAGAAACGATTTGTGTAACATTTAGTTGGTAACTGTTTTCACGGGGGTAGTCTGAAGCTAATCTATTAAACACCGCGAGAAAATTACTTAATAACTAAATAAATAAACTTCCTAATTAATAATTAAGGTCTCGAATCTTTCTTAACTGCAGTTTATTCCGAAATACATACCTCCAGAGGTCCACAGAGGTTGTAGTTCCTGACATTCCCCAACAATTACCATTCCGCCACATGCAGTTCAAAACATCTCTACAGTACGGTATTCACTAGTATTTAGTTATATGCTTGTCAGTTTTACTTCTCTCTCGTCCCTTTTATTAAACAAAGCCTACCGAAATTCCTTCACAAAAGAAGACGAAGTAAATATTCCAGAATTTGGAAGAAGAACAGCTGCCATCATGAGTGACTTTGAAGCAGATATCCTAGGAGTAGTGACGCAACTTAAAAACACTTCATGAAAGCAAGTCTTCCGCTCCAGTCTATATACCAATTAGGTTCCTTTCAGAGTACGCTGATGCAATAGCTCCATACTTAATCATTTACAACCACTCACTCAATGAAAGATCCGTACCCAAAGACCGGAAAGTTGCACAGGTTACACCAATATTTAAGAAGCGTAACAGGAGTAAACCACTAAATTACAGGCCCATATCTTTACGGCAATATGCTGCAGCATTTTGGAACATATACTGTGTTCGGAGATTATAAATTATCTCGAGGACAACAGTCTATTGACATACAATCAACACGGATTTAGAAAACCTGCTTCTTGTGAAACACAACAAGCTCTTTACACACACGAAATGTCGAGTGCTACTGGCAAGGGATTTCAAATTGATTCCGCATTTCTGTATCATCAGAAGGCTTTTGACACTGTACCACACAGGCGACTTGTAATCAAACGGCGTACTTATGGAATATCGTCTCAGTTATGTGAGTGGATTCGAGATTTCCTGGCACAGAGGTCGGAGTAATGGGCATAAAGTCATCGAGTAAAAAAGAAGTGATTTCTAGCGTTCCTCAATGTAGAGTTATAGGCCCCCTGCTGTTCCTTATCCATATAAACGATTTACGAAACAATCTTAGCCGGTGTCTTACATTGTAGCAGATGATGATGTCGCTTATCGTCTAATAAAGTCACCAGAGGATCAAAACAAATTGCAAAACCATTTAGAAAAGACATCTGCAGGGTGCAAAAACTGGCAATTGACACTAAGTAATGAAAGGTGTGAGGTCATCCACATGAGTGCTAAAAGCAATCCGTTAAACTTCGGTTATACAATAACCAATCAACTCTACAGGCCGTAAATCAACTAAAAACCTAGGAATTACAATTACGAGCTACTTAATCTGGAAAGAACACACAGAAAATTTTGTTGGGAAAGCAAACTAAAAACTACGTTTCATTGGCAGAATACTTAAAAATGAAACACATCTACTAAAGAGACTGGCTATACTGCGCTCGTCCATTCTCTTTTGGAGTACTGCTGCGTGGTGTGGGATCATTACCAAATATTATTAATGGAGTACATCGAGAAACTTCAAAGAGTAGCAGACGTTTTATATTATCGAGAAATAGGGAAGAGAGTGTCACAGACTTGAAACAGGAACTGGGGTGGACATCATCAAAATAAGGGCGTTTTTCGTTGCGGCGAAATCTTGTCACGAAATTTCGACCACCAACTTTCTCCTCCGAATGCGAAAATATTTTGTTGACGCCGAATTTTACTGAGGAAGAAACGATGATCATAATAAAATAAGGGAAATCAGAGCTCGCACGATATGATGCTGTTCCTTTTTTCACCGCAGTGTTAGAGAGTGGTATAATAGAGAATTATTGAGAAGGTGGTTCGGTGAACTCTCTTCCAGGCACTTAAGTGTGATTTGCACAGTAGGGGATAAACCCTCAGCATGATACCAATTCGGGTATTTTGTTTGTCGTTGTTGTTGTGGTCTTCAGTCCAGAGACTAGTTTGATGCAGCTCTCCATACTATTCTATCCTGTGTAAGCCTCTTCATTCCCGAATAACTACTGCAACCTACATCCTTCTGAATTTGCTTAGTGTATTTATCTCATGGTCTCCCTCTACGATTTTTACCCTCCACGCTCTCCTCCAGTATTAAACGGTAATCCATTGATGCCTCAGAAGGTGTTCTACCAACCGATCCCTTCTTCTAGTCAGGTTGTGACACAATTTCTTTTCTCCCCAATTCTGTTCTGTACCTCCAAATTAGTAACGTGATCTACACATCTAATCTTCAACATTCTTCTGTAGTATCACATTTCGAAAGCTTCTATTCTCTTCGTGTCTAAACTAGTTATCTTCTTTGTTTCACTTCAATACATGGCTACACTCCGCACAAATACTTTTATAAAAGACTTCCTGACACTTAAATCTATAGTCGATGTCAACAAATTTCTCTTCTTCAGAAACGCTTCCCAAACAGCAAAACTCATTTACTACTTTAAGTATTTCATTTCCTAATCTAATTCCCTCAGCATCATCTGATTTATTCGACTACATTCCATTATCCTCGTTTTGCTTTGGTTGATGTTCATCTTACAGCCTCCTTTCAAGGCACTGTTCATTCCATTCAGCTACTCCTCTAAGTCCTTTGCGATCTCTGACAGAATTACAAACCTCAAAGTTCTTATTTCTTCTCCATGGATTTTTATCCCTACTCCAAATTTTTCTTTTCTGTACATACTGTAAATAGCTTTCGCTCCCTTAACCTATTTTCTGTGTTAAGTCGTAGGGTCAGTATTGCCTCATGTGTTCCAACATTTCTACGAAATCCAAACTGGTCCTCCACGAGGTCGGCTTCTCTCAATTTTTACATTCGTCTGAAAAGAATTCGTGTTAATATTTTGCAGCCATGACTTATTAACCTAGTAGTTATGTGATCTTCACACCAGTCAGTACCTGCTTTCTTTGGGTTTGGAAGTATTACATTCTTCTTGAAGTCTGAGGGTATTTCGCCTGTCTCGTACAACTTGCTCACCAGGTGGTAGAGTTTTGTCATGACTGGCTCTCCCAAGGCTATCAGTAGTTCTAATGGAATGTTGTCTACTCCCGTGGACTTGTTTCGACTTAGGTCTTTCAGTGTCTGTCAAATTCTTCAGCAGTATCATATCTCCCATTTCATCTTCATCTACGTCCTCTTCCATTCCATATTGCCCTCAAGTACTTCGCCCTTGTATAGACCCCCTATATACTCCTTGCATTTTTATGCTTTCTCTTCTTTGCTTAGGACTGATGTTTCATCTGAGCTCTTGATATTCATATAGGTAGTCTACTTTTCTCCAAAGGTCTCTTTAATTTTCCAGTAGGCAGTATCTGTCTTACCCTTAGTGATACATGCTTCTACATCCTTACATTTATCTTCTAGCCATCCCAGCTTACCCATTTTGCACTTCCTGTCGATATCATTTTTGAGACGTTTGTATTCATTTTCGCCTGCTTCATTTACTGCATTTTTATATTTTTTCCTTTCATCAATTAAATTCAATATATCTTCTTTTACCCATGGAATTCTACTAGCCCTCGTCTTTTTACCTACTCGATCCTCTGCTGCCCTCACTATTTCAGCTCTCAAAGCTGCCCATTCTTCTTCCAATGTATCTCTTTCCCTTGTTCTTGTCATTCATTCCCTAATGCTCTATCTGAAACTCTCTACAACCTGTGGTTCTTTCAGTTTTTGCAGGTGACATCTCCTAAAATTCTTACGTTTTTGCAGTTTCTTCAGTTTTAGCATAGCTCATAACCAATAAATTATGGTCAGAGTCTACTTCTCACCCTGCAAATATCTTACAATTTAAAACGTTGTTCTCATATCTCTGTCTTACCATATATAATCCATATGAAACATTCCAGTGTCTCTAGGCCTCTTCCTCGTATACAGCCTTCTTTCATGATTCTTAAACCAAGTGTTAGCTATGATTAAGTTACGCTCCGTGCAAAATTCTACCAGGTGGCTTCCTCTTTCATTCCTTACCCCCAGTCCATATTCATCTACTAATTTTCCTGCACTTCCTTCTCCTACTATCGCATTCCAGTCCCCCATGACTATTAAATTTTCGTCTCCCTTAACTATCTGAATAATTTCATCGGATTTTTCATTTCATCAATCTCTTTATCATCTGAGCAGCTAGCTGGCATATAAACTTGTACTACTGTGGTCGGCATGCACTTCGAGTCTATCTTGGCTGCAATAATGCGTTCACTATGCTATTCGTAGTAGATTATCCACGTTCCTGTTTTTAACTCACTATTAGACCTACTCCTGCATTCCTCTTATTTGATTTTGTATTTATAACCCTGTATTCACCTGACCAGAAATGTTGTTCCTCCTGCCTCAGAACTTCACTAATTCCCACATTATCTAACTTTCACCTGTCCCTTTCCTCTTTTAAATTTTCTAACCTACCTGCCCGATTAAGTGATCTGTCATTCCACGCCAGTTTTATTGCTGCTGATAACAGCGTCCTCCTGAGTAGTTCCGGTCCAGAGATCCGAATAGGGAACTATTTTACCTCCGGAATATTTTACCCTAGACTCCATCATCATTTAACCATACAGTAAAGCTACATGTCCTCGGGGAAAATTACGCCTGTCGTTTCCCCTTGCTTTCAGCCGTTCGCCGTACGAGCACAGCAAGGCCGTTTCGGTTGATGTTACAAGGCCAGATCAGTCAATCATCGACACTGTTGCCCCTGAAACTATGGAAAAGGCTGCTGCCCCTCTTCAGGAACCACACGTTTGTCTGGCCTCTCAACAGATACCCCTCCGTTGTGGTTGCACCTACGGTACGGCTATCTGCATCGCTGAGGCACGCTTGCCTCCCCACCAACGGCCAGATCCATGGTTCATGGGGGGGTGGGGGGCCATTTTGTTTAACTTGTCATATATTCATCCGTATCGTGCTGCGTATGTTCTATCCCTTATTCAGCTCTTGTGTATTCGATGACTACAGTGGGAAACAATCTAGTCAGGCTTCTGTAATGCTTGAAAATTTCGCGTATTTATGCTTAGTTTCTTCTCAACAGACATTGCCTACACTTGTGGGTGAGGCCTACGGCTAACGTGCATCAACAGTCCGTCTAACTGATTACAGCCCTGAATCAAGCCAACACGATTAATCTGTAACGTATGCAACGGAATCACTTTGCGCATCTGTTTCTCATCTCGTAGACGTTTACAGCGAGAAATTTTCCTCAAAAGCTGAAAGAGAACAGTTGCGTAGCGACGGTCGCGGTGGCCAAGCGGTTCTAGGCGCTTCAGTCCGGAACCGCGCGACTACTACGGTCGCAGGTTCGAATCCTGCCTCGGGCATGGATGTGTGTGATGTCCTTAGGTTAGTTAGGTTTAAGTAGTTCTAAGTTCTAGGGGACTGATGACCTCAGATGTTAAGTCCCATAGTGCTCAGAACCATTTGAACCATTTGAAGTTACGTAGCTTGTGTGCTGTACATAGTTCCGTCTATTACAAAATGGCGGAATCGTAACGATGGAATATGAAGTTGAGGTAAGTGAGGTCAATAATAGTTTCACATGAAACTGCATTGAGTCGAAAATAGCAAAAAGGGTGTTCAAGTCAAAATGTATAACCCATGGCCAAATAAGAGAGGCATACAGTGCGTAATCACGTATCGGAACGTAGGAAGCAAGAGCGTCTATGCGAGCCAGAATATCGCCGAATTACAGGTTGGTCGTTATGCCCTTTACCCTGCGACCATAATGAGCCTAGGGCCTAGGTTGTAACTATAAGTTCGACTGATAACGCAAATAATAGGAATGAACAAAAGCGTTTCGCGGTCACCAGAAAAAGTGCTGAACACAAGAGAGTTACCTACGCAAGTGGAAGTTTTCACCACAGTCTCTGGCCGTTTTAAGAAAAGAATGTAAAGCACGTGTGCCTTGTGCCCAAAGAGTTTCCTACGTCAAGAATATCGATCAGACATGGTAGCAGATGTAATATTTGCTGAAGGATCACGAAGCACAAGATACGTGTTCAAGTTGGTGTTAGAGTATTTATTGCCGTACGTACAGGGAACACAATCAAGTTACACATATACGCCCTATGCGTTCAAATACGTGGACTAATGTCCATACCCTCTAAGAAAATAAATCGTAGACTCGAGAGCAGAAAATAATTTATTTGAAGTCTTTCCTGCATTTTGGGAAAAGCTGTTCTCCTGTTTCTCCTGCCATTCTTGAGCTATAGCCTCACCCTGTGTGATCACAATCGATCACCTCAGCAGCAGTCGACATGCAACATACGCGTTCCTACGCTCAACTGCATTGTAGAAATCACAGAATTCATGCGTAGCCTCACGGAAAATGATATACAGAGATGTTCTGAGGAGCGCAATGAAATAATCCGGACGTGTTTTAAATGGACGAGTGCTCCCGTTTTTCAGGCGACCATCCCTACCTGAACATATTTGGCAAGCAGCTCGGCCAAGTTTTTAGTGTCACGCTTTAATGCACTCCGCCAAGAAATGGAGATAAAACGACAAACAATTATAATTACGTAGATTAAAGAATATGAAGCACTTGAGGCAGAAAATTAATTCATAAAATTCCGTAATTAGAGTGATCACATTTGCATATCAATTTTATGTATGATGTGTTGGCAGCCGAGAGATGATAAACAGATAAGGGATAAACAGGCATAGAGGGGCATTTTACCTGATTTTTGTGAGTGGATACCAACTTCCATAAAAAACTTATTTCAAGATGTGCTTCTGCATGTGCTACCGAGTTGTTGTTTCCATGTCATGTACAATAGTCGGACGACCGACACAGTCATCATCTTCAAGTGCTGCGAGTTTCGCTTTTGTGAGTACTCGCTGTCGGGGCTCCAACCGGACTGTGAACTGTTGCAGGTCTCACGCCGGTATTTATAACTGAGTTCGACTCCAGACGGCCGCTAGCTTTGATATTTGGTGAAAAGTGAATTCTTTCAGTTTTTTCCAGCTCTGGTGGATGCGACAGCTGACGAGATCTCAATAAACTGAGTACTGGACCCCAAGCTTTGTTCATGAGGTTACCTGACATTTTTATTTACACAGACTCCTTAATTATGGTGTCCCAGAAACGTTACGTTTGCACCATGATATTGCTTTTTCATTTCATAATTATGTTTCAGAGACTGCCGATTTCGTCGATTGGCAGAAAATCTTTGATGACGTCACTGCAAAATTTTGTGCGAATTCTCGACAGTCCATAATAACAAGGGACAGGAATGGAGCCAAACCTGAACCTTACGTGACTCCTTTAGTGATATCACCCTTGCTACTAAACGTTTTTGTCCTTCTAACATTGAATTATTCAGCACAACCTATGGCTTTCTGTTCGTTAAGCATGATTCAGAATAGTTTTGTTTCAAGCGATTAATGTGATTATGAAGAGAAGTAGAAACTGGGCTCTAACATGGAAACAAAGCGCTTTCGGACCGATGTTCATGTGAAACGTCCGAGTAAGGAGAAAGCATCTTACTTCGCATGACAAGGGACATTTTATAGATCAATTTGACCTGTGTTATAGCAGAATGTTGGAGAAATACACTGTCCGCTCTTATAACATGAAGGAAATAGTTTGTCGACTGTGTTTGTAATGTATCGATTTACTTAGTCATAATTTTCCATAGCACAAGTTTACCAGTCATTTGTGTAACATATCGACTGCAAAGACACTAACTTTCATATACACATTTGTAGATGATGGACACGTGAAATGGTACAGTGTCTTTGAATATTAAGAAAGTACTGTTGAGCAAAATAGAGCACAGTAGGCGGAACGTCAGTAGCCGAGTCCTGGGCGAGATGTGACGGAGATCGGATGGTTTAGCTGAGGAGCACTGAATCAGAGCAAATGATTTCCTTTTGAAGATGAGAAAATTTGAGTAGCGGAGAATGGCTAAGAAGTTAGTATTATTGGAGGAAAGATTTTTGGAATCTGATTTTGATGCCGAAACGACTCAGCAACAAAAAGGTACTTGTCGCATTGCTCTGTGTGCATATAGCGATTATTGTGGTTTGTTAACTTTGATTGTTCACTGATTTCGAGTGTTAGGTAGTACATGCACATGCAGAAGCACATCTTTAAATAAGTTTTTGATGCAAGTTGGTATCCACTCGCAAAAATCAGGGAAAGATGCTCCTCTATACCTGTGTATCCCTTACCTGTTTACCATCTCTCGGCCGCCACCACATCATACACAAAATTGGTATGCAAATGTGATCACTCTAATTACGGAATTTTATGAATTAATTTTCTGCCTCAAGTGCTTCGTATTCTTTAATCTACGTAATTATAATTGTTTGTCGTTTTATCTCCATTTCTTGACGGAGTGCATTAAAGCGTGACACTAAAAACTTGACCGAGCTGCTTGCCAAATATGTTCAGGTAGTGACGGACGCCTGAAAAACGGAAGCACTCGTCCATTTAAAACACGTCCGGATTATTTTATTGCGCTCCTCAGAACATCTCTGTATATCATTTTTCGTGAGGCTGCGCATGAATTCTGTGACGATTTGTCAGTCATATGTCCAAGGTGTTAGCAAGTTCCTTCCCCTGTTGTTAGTTAATACGAGATTTTGATTTAATGATTCAACCCTCGAGTAGGTGCGTCTATGCATAAAGCGCACTACCTCAAATAACACTGTCTTGTACCGTTCCATTGTTGTTTTACAACTGTGAGCCCAGATCTATACTTTCATCATTACATCAGGTACCACAGATAAGTAGCGTTGTCATACGTCCAAGTGAGCAACAGTAATATAAAATAAAAAGCGAGCTAGATCAGAAAAAAATTACGATCCGTGCAACAAAATGATGCAGATTCCGAGGTATTAGCACAATTCCATAACTGTTGTCAAGGTCATAATTAGTAATCAAATAAGTGTTTGGCAAGAAGCTGATGCAAATATGCTGTATAAGGCTCCAAGGGGCTCATTGCTGTAGGGTAACACTTGTACACGGCGACAGAATAATATGACGAAAATTTATTTTACTATTGTTTAATTAAACAGCAATTTAGCTCATATACGTTTATTTTATCGTTGTTTAATTACACTGTCAATAAACTGCGATTTTGCTCTTACATATTTACCTTTGTGACGTAAAGACAGCTATTCTTTATAAGTGTACAAAGTAAGCCGCGCTCGCCCTTGTTACGAAAATAGGCAGGACCACTCGACGGTTACCAGTAAAACTGATACCAGTTTTGTACTTCAATAACGCTTGGCGTCTGTGATAGGGTTAAAAAGAGTAATTTTATTGCAATTAGTTTAAATGTTGGATATGAAATTTTGAGAAAATTAAATAAGTTGAGATATCATTTTTACATTTACAGCCATCCTTTACGTTTTCTTAAATGACATATATGTTTCATACATTTTAATGCAGTTAACACTAGGGACGCTGTTAGCTATAAACAGAACTACAAGTGGATAGCATGTTGTCTTTCTTGACAAGCGGTAAATTGCAGGACAGAGTGCAGTGCTTTTCTCTTTCAGCTTGTTATATCGGGTAAGTCATTATCGGGGCCTAATTACGGAGCTCATTTGGAAGCAGATTTCCTGGTCGCGTGCAGTGAAATGAATTAGACGTGAACACAATCTCGACACCTAATATATAGCCACTGTGAGTGAGCATTTCCGCGACAAATTTAGTTTCGTTTAATACTGTTTGTGCTCAAAGTTTCTTTAGTTATAAGTCTCTAAATAATCATCATTTTGTTACATACATTTTGCAATTTCCTATCCTCAATACTCTCCCACGTAACACATTTTATGTGTGAGGAATATTTCCTGAAGGTTTGGTCATACCTTTTTGTTACACTCTCTATAATAAACTCATTTGCCACCGCTCAAATAAAAGATAAGCGAGCGTCACCTTAAAATCCTAGGTCTATGTATCACCTTACTTTCATAGTTCAGTACCAGGCTTGGCGACGAAACGTTATGTTGACGTTCTAGTAGGAGAAACACGCACCAATTTGACGGTGACATTTGTTCCGCGAAGGCCTGTTGCCGTGCAGCGTGAATCGGCTTTTCAGCACGATCCTACAGAGTGGCAGACGAAACGCTACTTACCGTTAGTCGAGAAAGTAAGTCCATGGGCTTCGGCAGCTCTGATATAGTCATATCTATAGGTTCCTAATTATGCTGCCCCAGAAAGTTGGATTTGCACCATGATGTTCGTTTCATAGTATTTAATTTCATGATTATGCTCCAAGCAGTACTCCGCAACCGCTGATTCGCTTGGTTGGTTTAGTCGGTTGCCAGAAAATCATTGTTTGGGATGTGAATGCACTGTTATGTGAGGTTCCTCGACAGCTCATAATAATGAACAGAAGTCGGGCCAATCCTGAACGTTGTGGGACACCCTCGTGATTTCTCCCTAGTCACTAAAATTTTTTCTCCTTTCAATATTGTTTGGGTTATTCAGTACAACTCTTCGCATGCTGTTTCTTAAGTATGACTCCAAATAGGAGTATTCCCCATGATAAATGTGATTACGAAGAGAAGTAGAAAATTAGCTCTGATCCACACGTTATTAAAACGTCTGTATGTATGTCTGTACGTGTTGTATGTACATCTCCTCCTAAACCACTGGCCCGATTTCAACCAAACTCAGTACTCAAGTCCCTTTTGCCAGGTAACATAGCTGTGGAAGTAAGACCCACCTTTCAATCAAAGTTCAGGACATACGAACTTAAACAATGAGATGCGTTGAAAAATGCTACATGACGTTTAAATTTATTACTTATGTGCTACAGACGCTATTCGAAATAAATTTCGCAGACAGTACCCACATATGCTGCTGAATGCATCTACAAAATTATATCATGGTAACACATATAGTTCAGGAGATGTACCGCGCGGGATTAGCCGACCGGTCTGGGGTGCTGCAGTCGTGGACTGTGTGGCTGGTTCCGGCGGAGGTTCGAGTTCTCCCTCGGGCATGGGTGTGTGTGTTTGTCCTTAGCATAATTTAGGTTAAGTAGTGTGTAAGCTTAGGGACTGATGACCTTAGCAGTTGAGTCCCATAAGATTTCACACACATTTGAACTTCTTTTTTTCCAGGAGATGTGATGTCATAAAAACTAATGCCTGAAAAACTGCCGCATTGTGCATGAGGATTAAATTTCTTACTTCGTTGCTACTGCCCCTGTTCACAACATATTTTGCAAACATTATCCACACAGTGCACTGAATGCACCTACAGAAATATATCATTTTACGACACATAGTTCAAGAAATACCTCATCATGCATGAAATTGTAATACATTTATTATTTACTACTAAGACACTTCTACAGTTGAGTCAACTTCAGGAAATCCCCGACACGGGGCAGCGCTTTTGACAACTTCAACTGCGAAGCGCCAACAGTTGCAGGCGAAAACAATAGCCGTATACGGAGCTATAAAATGGTGTTGCCGTAGAGACGTTTACAATATCACGTTGCACACACGCGAAGCAGCTGCGCCCAGTATACAGAAACTGCCCGATATCGTCACCCAGTCTACTGCATAATTTTCAAGTTGTTTTCACGCAAATATGAAAATTAAACTGCTTCGATATTACACAACAAACGCAGTTCATTTTTTGTTTTCGTTTTTGATACAGAACTCGCGGTAGGAATATGCGGGCAACAAAGGGTTTGTCAGCAATAATGGAAATTAAGTGCATCCGGACCCATGTTCATGTCACACATTTTACAGGTTGACAATTATTGTACTATATGAGAAAAAACCTAAATTAGTTACGAACTACGGCGTGCACACCCTTTATTCAACATGTAAACGTCACTAAGGTAATTTGATTTAGGTTATGACATGTACGATATGCCTTCCATCATTGGCGATGATGTGGCACAGACGAATAGCGAAATTCTGCATGACCCGCTGATATGTCGGAACATCGATGCTGTCGATGACCTCCTGAATGGCTGTTCTCAGCTCAGCAATGGTTCTGGGGTTATTGCTGAACATCTTGTCTTTAAATAGCCCCAAGAAAAGGAATCGCATGTGTTCCGATCCAGAGAATATTGCGAACAATCGAGGCGCACGCCAATGGCCTCTGGGTACTCCAGAGCCGGAGTGCAGTTCCCAGAGTGCTCCTGCAGGAACTCAAACACTCTCCTGTTTCGAGGGGGTCGAGTTCCGTCTGGCAGTAACCAGATACTGTCGAAATCAATGTCACTTTGGATAATGGGGATGAAATCATCTTGGAAAAACTTCATGTACCGTTCGGTAGTCACCTTTCCGTCAAGGAATATCATACCGATTATTCCGTGACGGACATTGCACACCACACCGGCACCCGTTGAGGGTGAAGAGACTTCTCGGTTGTCAAATGCAGGTTCTCAGTCCCCCAATTACGCCACTCTTGCCTACTGACGAACCCATCCAAATGAAAGTGGGTTTCGTCGCTAAAATAAACCATAATGCGCATAGTAGTTCCCATCATGCCTCGCGGCCAACCGTGCAGTTTGAACGTTCCTACGCAAATCGTTCAGAAGTTCTGACGATTTCATATAGATCAAAAATTGTCACCCTGTAACTGGGAAGACTGTTTCCGGAAAAACTGGTCATACCTTTTTGTTGCACTCTGGTCTATGTATCACCTCACTTTCATCGTTTAGTACTAGGCTGGACCACGAAACGTAATTTGTTGATGTTCTAGTAGGAAAAACACACCCCAATTTGACGGTGATGTTCGTTTCATTAAGGTCTGTTTGTATCCTGCGTGAATCGCCCTTTCAGCCAGATCATACACATTAACAGGTTAAACGGTGAGCACCGCGAGTCGAGGAGGTCTTGAGTCGAGGAGGTAAGTCCAATGGCGTCGGCAGCTTCTCACCTATGCTTCCCTCAGAAACCGGGCGTTTGCCCCACAATTCTGGTTTCATCGTATCTCATTTCTTGTTTGTGCTCTAGGCAGCGTTTGGTAACAGCTGATTTGCTTGGTTGGTTCAGTCGGTTGCCAGGAAGTCCTTGAAGATGACGTGATTGCACAGTCTTGTGAATTTTCTCGACAACACATAATAATGAACAGGAGTGCAGCCAAAGCTGAACCTTATGGGATTCCATTCGTGATCCCTTCCTTGCCACTAAAATATTTTCTGCTTCCAACACTGTTTGAATTATTTAGCATAATTTATTACATTCAGTTTGTTAAGTATGATTCAAAATAGATTGTGTGTCCCATGGTTAAAGTGATTATCAAGAGGAACAGAAGAAGAGCTTTTCCGGATCCATGTCCATGTAACACATTTTATGTGTGGGGAATGTTTCCTGAATGTGTGGCCATATCTGTTTATTGCACCTTCGAGACTACCGGAAAAAAATTATTACACCCTTTTACAGTTTACTACTGCAACGAAGCATATGGAGTATGTAATGGTACTTGAATTACGTAACCATTACGGCACCTCACCTGAACCTGTCGGTACCAGTAATATTCTACTGTGTTTCTGTAAAGTAGTTGACATATTTCTGAGACAACATTCAGATTTGATTTCATTAACGTAGAAGTACTTTGATTCATCGATATGTTCGTATTGCAATGATATTATTCTTGTGTCACTATGATCTTTGACGTACTTGTAACTCTTGAGTTTTGGGCGCGTAAGCGATTATTAGTTAATTAGTTAGTAGTTAGAGAGTCGGACCTTGAAAAAGTCAAGTCTGGGACGTCATGTTGGAAAGACGCATACTGTAGTCAGCTTATAAAATGTGAACTTTAACAGTGAGGAAGATGTTTTCAAGTATGTTTTGTATTGTGAAGTGATGTTTTGTGTGTTACGTGATATTGCAGCAAAAGTAAAAAAAAAAAAAAAAAGAAGAGTAACTTAAATTCGGAGTGCTGATTATTTTTTACATCAACATTGTGCTAACTTTCAAAGGTCTAATCTTCAAGAATGGTTTGTGAAACACATCTATAAGACTTTTGAATATAGCAGAATAAAATCTAGGCCTCTTTGCATTCGAGCTTGGAATCATCACCACCTAGATTTTCGACGATTGAACCATGATTTTACAACGAGACCAGCGTGCGAAACACGAAAAGATGAGTGCCTAGTTTATTCATTGTTACATAAAATGACTTTATTAACTGTGCTCTAATGACACCAGCCACATAATAACTTTGTTGTTGCCCGAAAATGCAGTATTTAGCAGCGTGTGCAACACCACAATCATTATTAAATTTTGACCTTTGTTGTGGTAGGGTTGTTAGAAGTACATGAAATGTTTTAATTTACAGATAAATAACGTACGCGATTCTGAGATACCAAGTACCGACCCAGACTAAAACACCCATATTAGTACGTGTTGTAGCCTCCACAGGCAGGAAAAAAAAAAAAAAAATGGTTCAAATGGCTCTGAGCATTATGGGACTTAACATCTGAGGTCATCAGTCCCCTAGAACTTAGAACAACTTAACCCTAACTAACCTAAGGACACCACACACATCCATTCCCGAGGCAGGATTCGAACCTACGACCGTAGCGGTCGCGCGGTTCCATACTGAAGCGCCTAGAACCGCTCGGCCACAGTGGCCGGCCCACAGGCAGCAATCGAGGCACTGATTCTGGCATTCTGTCGATCGTACAGTTGGCGAACTCTGTACTGGGATACGCCTGCTCGACCTGTTCACGTAGTTCTGTCAGAGTTGTTGGTTGACAAGTCGCCTGATATCCCACATGTGCTCGATTCGAGGTAAGTCCAGAGATCGTGCTGGACAGGGAAGTTGCTGCATGTCTTGCAGAGCATGTCGAGTTTCACGGGCAGCGTGTGACGAGCATTATCCTACTGGAACAACACATCATTTTCCTGTTACAAGAATGGCAAATTAATAGTTCTGACAACATTCTGTAAGTACCGAGTGCTGGTTAGCAACCCCTGCAGAAACACCAACGCGAACGAGAGGTGTAGCTTCTAACAACCCTACCACAACAAAGGACAAAAATTAATTATGATTGTAGTTTTGCTCCCGCTGCTAAATATTGCATTTTCGAGCAACAACGAAGTTATATTATGTGGCAGGTGTCATTAGAGCACAGTTAATAAAGTCATTTCTTGAAATAATGGATAAACTAGGCACTCATCTTTTCGTGTTTCCCACGCTGGTCTCGTTGTGAACTCATGGCTCAATCGTCGAAAATCTAGGTGGTGATGATTCCAAGCTCGGATGCAAAGAGGCCTAGGTGTTATTCTGCGATATTCAAAAGTTTTATAGATGTGTTTCATAAAAACTTTTGCAAGTTAGGAACCGCGCGACCGCTACGGTCGCAGGTTCGAATCCTGCCTCGGGCATGGATGTGTGTGATGTCCTTAGGTTAGTTAGGTTTAAGTAGTTCTAAGTTCTAGGGGACTGATGACCTTAGAAGTTAAGTCCCATAGTGCTCAGAGCCATTTGAACCATTTTTTTGCAAGTTAGGACACTGGTGATGTAAAAAAGTAATCAGCACTCCGAATTTAGGTTACACTTCTTTTCTATTACTTTTGTTGCAATATCACGTAATTCGTTCCAAAACATCACTTCACAATATAAAACGTACTTGAAAATATCTTCCTCACTGTTAAAGTTCACATTTCATAAACTGACTACAATTTCCGTCTTTTTAACATGACGACCAAAGCTTTACTCTATAATAACCGCTTACGCGCCCAAAAATCAGAGTTACAAATACGTCAAAGATCATAGTGACAAAAGAAAGAATACACATAAGAATAATATCATTGCAATATACACTCCTGGAAATGGAAAAAAGAACACATTGACACCGGTGTGTCAGACCCACCATACTTGCTCCGGACACTGCGAGAGGGCTGTACAAGCAATGATCACACGCACGGCACAGCGGACACGCCAGGAACCGCGGTGTTGGCCGTCGAATGGCGCTAGCTGCGCAGCATTTGTGCACCGCCGCCCTCAGTGTCAGCCAGTTTGCCGTGGCATACGGAGCTCCATCGCAGTCTTTAACACTGGTAGCATGCCGCGACAGCGTGGACGTGAACCGTATGTGCAGTTGACGGACTTTGAGCGAGGGCGTGTAGTGGGCATGCGGGAGGCCGGGTGGACGTACCGCCGAATTGCTCAACACGTGGGGCGTGAGGTCTCCACAGTACATCGATGTTGTCGCCAGTGGTCGGCGGAAGGTGCACGTGCCCGTCGACCTGGGACCGGACCGCAGCGACGCACGGATGCACGCCAAGACCGTAGGATCCTACGCAGTGCCGTAGGGGACCGCACCGCCACTTCCCAGCAAATTAGGGACACTGTTGCTCCTGAGGTATCGGCGAGGACCATTCGCAACCGTCTCCATGAAGCTGGGCTACGGTCCCGCACACCGTTAGGCCGTCTTCCGCTCACGCCCCAACATCGTGCAGCCCGCCTCCAGTGGTGTCGCGACAGGCGTGAATGGAGGAACGAATGGAGACGTGTCGTCTTCAGCGATGAGAGTCGCTTCTTCCTTGGTGCCAATGATGGTCGTATGGGTGTTTGGCGCCGTGCAGGTGAGTGCCACAATCAGGACTGCATACGACCGAGGCACACAGGGCCAACACCCGGCATCATGGTGTGGGGAGCGATCTCCTACACTGGCCGTACACCACTGGTGATCGTCGAGGGGACACTGAATAGTGCACGGTACATCCAAACCGTCATCGAACCCATCGTTCTACCATTCCTAGACCGGCAAGGGAACTTGCTGTTCCAACAGGACAATGCACGTCCTCATGTATCCCGTGCCACCCAACGTGCTCTAGAAGGTGTAAGTCAACTACCCTGGCCAGCAAGATCTCCGGATCTGTCCCCCATTGAGAATGTTTGGGACTGGATGAAGCGTCGTCTCACGCGGTCTGCACGTCCAGCACGAACGCTGGTCCAACTGAGGCGCCAGGTGGAAATGCCATGGCAAGCCGTTCCACAGGACTACATCCAGCATCTCTACGATCGTCTCCATGGGAGAATAGCAGCCTGCATTGCTGCAAAAGGTGGATATACACTGTACTAGTGCCGACATTGTGCATGCTCTGTTGCCTGTGTCTATGTGCCTGTGGTTCTGTCAGTGTGATCATGTGATGTATCTGACCCCAGGAATGTGTCAATAAAGTTTCCCCTTCCTGGGACAATGAATTCACGGTGTTCTTATTTCAATTTCCAGGAGTGTATAAATATCGGTGTATCGAAGTACCTCTGCATCAATGAAATCAAATCTGAATTTTGTCACAGTAATACGTTACATATTTTACAGAAACACAGTGGAATAGTGCTGGTATCGAGAGGTTGAGGTGAGGTGCCGTAATGGTTACGTAATTCAAGTACCATCTTATCGCACTCTAGACAATGAAGCCTGGGATGTGGCCAGTGTGTCTTGGGCGAATGCACTTTACGAGACCAGCACTCATGAGTCACGTGCAGGCAGTATCTGTTTCCACTGCTAAAGACAACAGAGCGCAGACCACAGTACCACAGTACGCCATTCCATCTACCAACTGATACTCTGACGGTACGAGTCGAGCCGTGCAAGTTGATGCCCTCGTCCCACTGCTAACAGTTCGTGTTGACACGTCTGGGATCAAAAGCGTTCCTACCCGTGCTGTGGTAGCTGTATGCTCTGCGACTGCTGCCCCTTACAATACAACGATCCTGGCCGACGTCTGTGCTGAATGGACGTCCAGAACCTCATCTACTGGTGTGAGGATGTACACCTGACCACTGATACCAGCATCGTTGCACAAGTGACGCAGCACGTCCAACGTGTGTGGCAATTCTCCGAAAGGACCACCTGCCACTGGGGAGGCCACAATTTAACCCCTTCAAACTCGCTCAGTTGGTTGTACAAAGCACGAGTGTGTGTCTCCATGGCATGGTTTCCCGCTTGCTTCACACGTTTCCATCACACAGAGCCCTCAGGCTGTGAGCATTTCCTATCAAAAGACAGACGCAGGTGGCGCTCCGGTAGCTATGCCACTACGCTACGTGTTGGTGGACGACGTTGAAACCATTATCAGTGCATGTACTACACCCGAGGTGGTATATGCCCCGAGTGGCTGGTTTTTTAAGTCTGATTGATTTCATGCGGCCCGCCATGAATTCCTCTCCTGTACCAACCTCTTCATCTCAGAGTAGCACTAGCAACCTACGTCCTCCATTATCTGCTGGATGTACTCCACACTCTATTTTTCTCTACAATTTTTGCTCTCTACAGCTCCCTCTTGTACCATGGAAGTGAGTCCCTGATGTCTTAACAGATGTCCTATCATCCTATCCCTTCTCCTTGTCAATGTTTTCTACATATTTCTTTCCTCTCTGATTCTGAGCAAAAACTCTTCATTCCTTACCGTATCAGTCCACCAAACTTTCAACATTCGACTGTAGAACCACATCTCGAATGATCAACTTCTCATGGTTGGGATTCACAGTCATATAATATTTCTTAAGAGACACCATAGTCGCCGTTGACTGTATAAAATATTTATTGTTACTATTGCAATTTCGACCTTATGGCCATTTTAAGTAACACTGCAAAGTTACATTCTGTCAGAACAAAAAACTATTTGGCATGAGTACATGTCGTCGTCAAAATGCAGCCCTTTGACATCGTTCTAATAATCTATCACCTGACCTTGTATGTGTGATAGATTATTAGAACGATGTCAAAAGGCTGCATTTTGACGACGACATGTACTCATGTCAGATAGTTTTATATTCTGTAACTTTGCAGTGTTACTTGAAAGTGGCCATAAGGCCGAAATTGCAATAGTAACAATAAATATTTTATACAGTCAACGGCGTGTCGGTTAGACCGTCAGTGAGAGAGCACTTCGATTTCCTGCTGCTAATAAGGCGAGTACACCGTTCGCTTGTTACACATTTTTGCGAGCTTCGAACAGGTACAACTTATTTTCAGTTATCTGGGTAGTTACTATTTTATTTTTGTAATTTCTTGCGTGTTTGAGTGCCTACTAGACACAATCGTTTATTTTAATAACAGTGTAGTGTACAGTATCGCCGTTGCTATCGACCCTCGTATCGTACAGGCTTTTGTTTGTTTGGTCAGAACAGCTCAGTGTCGGTTAGACCGTCAGTGAGAGAGCACTTCGATTTCCTGCTGCTAATAAGGCGAGTACACCGTTCGCTTGTAGGGTAAACATAGTCATGTGTAGGGACTGTGGTTGTTGTGAGCGGACGCAAGGGGAATTGGCCACTCTTCGGGGACAGGTGGAGGCTTTGTCTGTTAGGCTCATCGAGCTCGAGGCGCAGGCGTCGGCTCGTAGTGGCGTTGGGGCAACTGTGGTGAGACCTATGCCTACTTCGGTGGCCTTGGAATCGCATGGAACCCCTGATGTCGCTGCGTCTTCCGGCAGTGAGCATCTTACCGGTCAGCCATCACTCCAGGGTGAATGGCGGACAGTGGTGGGCTCGCGCGTGCCTGGCCGAAAGGCGAAGGTGGGATCTGGCCGCGTGGCAGCTGCCTTACCCCTTTCCAACAGGTACGGGGTGCTTCCTAGTGGTGATGACATCGTTTCCGAGCCACCACAGGATGCCTCGCGTGTTGGGCCAGTGGCCGATTCTCCGGCAAGGTCCCGACAGTCACAGAGGGCGGGCCTATTAGTTATAGGGAGCTCCAACGTTAGGCGGGTTATGGAGCCCCTTAGGAAAATAGCGGGTAGGTCGGGGAAGAATGCCAGTGTGCACTCGGTGTGCTTCCCGGGGGGTCTCGTCCGTAATGTGGAGGAGGCCCTTCCGGCAGCTATTGAACGCACTGGGTGTGACCGGCTGCAGATAGTAGCACATGTCGGAACGAATGACGCCTGCCGCTTGGGTTCTGAGGTCATCCTTGGTTCCTTCCGGCGGCTGGCTGATTTGGTGAAGACGACCAGCATCGCACGCGGAGTGCAAGCTGAGCTTAATATCTGCAGCATAGTGCCCAGAGTCGATCGCGGTCCTCTGGTTTGGAGCCGTGTGGAGGGTCTAAACCAGAGGCTCAGACGACTCTGCGACTATAATGGTTGCAAATTCATCGACCTCCGTTATTGGGTGGAGAACTGTAGGGCCCCCCTAGACAGGTCAGGCGTGCACTACACACCGGAAGCAGCTACTAGGGTAGCAGAGTACGTGTGGCGTGCACACGGGGGTTTTTTAGGTTAGAGGGACCCCCCCTTGGGCGAAACGATAAAATACCTGACGGCTTACCAGAGAGGACATTATCATCGTTGATAAAGAACGTCCGTCCTCAGAGACCAAAAACAGGAAAAGTCAACGTAATATTGGTAAACTGCAGGAGTATCCAGGGCAAGGTTCCTGAATTAGTATCTCTTATTGAAGGAAATAGTGCGCATATAGTATTAGGAACGGAAAGTTGGTTAAAACCGGAAGTGAACAGTAACGAAATCCTAGACACAGAATGGAATATATACCGCAAGGATTGGATAACGCCAATGGTGGAGGAGTATTTATAGCAGTAAAGAATTCAATAATATCCAGTGAAGTTATTAGCGAATGCGAATGTGAAATAATCTGGGTTAAGTTAAGTATCAAAGGTGGGTCAGATATGATAGTCGGATGCTTCTATAGACCACCTGCATCAGCAACCGTAGTAGTTGAGCGCCTCAGAGAGAACCTGCAGAACGTCGTGATGAAGTTTCGTGATCATACTATTGTAATAGGGGGAGACTTCAATCTACCAGGTATAGAATGGGATAGTCACACAATCAGAACTGGAGCCAGGGACAGAGACTCTTGTGACATTATCCTGACTGCTTTGTCCGAGAATTACTTCGAGCAGATAGAGTACCAACTCGTGAAGCTAACGTTTTAGACCTCATAGCAACAAATAGACCGGAACTTTTCGACTCCGTGAATGTAGAAGAGGGTATCAGTGATCATAAGTCAGTGGTTGCATCAATGACTACAAGTGTAATAAGAAATGCCAAGAAAGGAAGGAAAATATATTTGCTTAACAAGAGTGATAGGGCACAAATCGCAGAATATCTGAGTGACCACCAGCAAACGTTCATTTCTGAGGAAGAGGATGTGGAACAAAAATGGAAAAAAATCAGAAACATCGTCCAGTACGCCTTAGATAAGTTCGTACCGACTAAGGTCCAAAGCGAGGGGAAAGATCCACCGTGGTATAACAATCATGTACGAAAGGTACTACGGAAACAAAGAAAGCTTCATCATAGGTTTAAGAGTAGTCGAATCATAGCTGATAAGGAAAAGCTGAACGAAGCGAAAAAGAGCGTAAAGAGAGCAATGAGAGAAGCATTCAACGAATTCGAACATAAAACATTGGCAAACAATCTAAACAAGAACCCTAAAAAGTTTTGGTCATATGTAAAATCGGTAAGCGGATCTAAATCCCCTATTCAGTCACTCGTTGACCACGATGACACCGAAACAGAGGACGACCGAAGAAAGGCAGAAATACTGAATTCAGTGTTCCGAAACTGTTTCACTGCGGAAAATCGTAACACAGTCCCTGACTTCAGCCGTCGCACGGACGCCAAAATGGAAAATATTGAAATAAACGATATCGGAATTGAAAAACAACTGCTATCACTTAGTAGCGGAAAAGCATCCGGACCAGACGAGATACCCTTAAGATTCTACAGTGATTATGCTAAAGAACTTGCCCCCTTTCTATCAGCAATTTATCGTAGATCGCTGGAAGAACGTAAAGTACCTAGCGACTGGAAGAAAGCGCAGGTCGTTCCCATTTTCAAGAAGGGTCATAAATCAGATGCGAATAATTATAGGCCTATTTCGCTTACGTCAATCTGTTGTAGAATAATGGAACATGTTTTGTGTTCTCGTATTATGACGTTCTTAGATAATACAAATCTCCTTCATCATAACCAACATGGATTCCGCAAACAGAGATCATGTGAAACTCAGCTCGCCCTATTTGCCCAAGAAATTCACAGTGCCGTAGACACTGGCGAGCAGATTGATGCCGTATTCCTGGACTTCAGGAAGGCATTTGATACGGTTCCGCACTTACGTTTAGTGAAAAAAATACGAGCTTACGGAATATCGGACCAGGTTTGTGATTGGATTCAGGATTTCCTAGAAGAAAGAACACAACATGTCATTCTTAACGGTTCAAAATCTGCAGATGTAGAGGTAATTTCGGGAGTACCGCAGGGAAGCGTGATAGGACCTTTATTGTTTACAATATACATAAATGACTTAGTTGACAACATCGGTAGCTCCGTGAGGCTATTTGCAGATGACGCGGTTGTCTACAAGAAAGTAGCAACATCAGAAGACTCGTACGTACTCCAGGAGGACCTGCAGAGGATTAATGCATGGTGCGACAGCTGGCAGCTTTCCCTAAACGTAAATAAATGTAATATAATGCGCATACATAGGGGCAGAAATCCATTCCAGTACGATTATGCCATAGGTGGTAAATCATTGGAAGCGGTAACGACCGTAAAATACTTAGGAGTTACTATCCGGAGCGATCTGAAGTGGAATGATCACATAAAACAAATAGTGGGAAAAGCAGGCGCCAGGTTGAGATTCATAGGAAGAATTCTAAGAAAATGTGACTCATCGACGAAAGAAGTAGCTTACAAAACGCTTGTTCGTCCGATTCTTGAGTATTGCTCATCAGTATGGGACCCTTACCAGGTTGGATTAATAGAAGAGATAGACATGATCCAGCGAAAAGCAGCGCGATTCGTCATGGGGACATTTAGTCAGCGCGAGAGCGTTACGGAGATGCTGAACAAGCTCCAGTGGCGGACACTTCAAGAAAGGCGTTACGCAATACGGAGAGGTTTATTATCGAAATTGCGAGAGAGCACATTCCGGGAAGAGATGGGCAACATATTACTACCGCCCACATATATCTCGCGTAATGATCACAACGAAAAGATCCGAGAAATTAGAGCAAATACGGAGACTTACAAGCAGTCGTTCTTCCCACGCACAATTCGTGAATGGAACAGGGAAGGGGGATCAGATAGTGGTACAATAAGTACCCTCCGCCACACACCGTAAGGTGGCTCGCGGAGTATAGATGTAGATGTAGATGTAGATGTCTTTTAAGAAACATCTCGAATGCTTCGATTCTCATCTGTTCCGGCTTTCCTACAGTCCATGTTTCACTACAATACAATGCTGCGCTGCAAACCTATATTCTCAGAAATTCCTTCCTCAAATTAAAGCCTACGTTTTATACTAGTAGACTTTTCTTGGTCAGGAGTGACATGTTTGCGACTGCTAATCTGCTTTTGATGTCCTCGTTGCTCCGTCCGTCTTTGGTTACTTTGCTGCCTAGGTAGCTGAAATCTGCTTCGTGACCATCAATCCTCATCTTAAGTTTCTCGCTGTTCTCACCTCTGCTACCTCTCTTGCTTTCGTCTTTCTTCGATTTACTCTCAACCCATATTCTTTACTCATTGGACAGCCCATTCCATTCAGTGTATAATGTAACTCTTCCTCACTTTCACTCAGGATAGCAGGTGTCATCAGCGAATGGTATCATTAATATCCTTTCACCTTGAATTTCAATTCCACTCCTGAACTTTACTTTTATTTCCATTATCGTTTCTTCGATTTTCAGATTGAACAGCAAGGACGAAAGAATACAGCCCAATCTTACACCCTTTTTAATCAGAGCGTTTCGTTCTTGGTCTTCCATTCTTATTATTTCCTCTTGGGTGATGTACATATTGTATGTTACCAGTCTCTCCCTATGGCTTACACCTATTTTTCTCTTTTTCTCATTTCGAAAATCTTGCACCACTTCACACTGTCGAACGCTTTTCGCAGTTCGACAAACCCTATGAACGTGTCTCGATTTTTCTTTAGTCTTACTTTCATTATCAACCCCAACGTCAGCTCTCTGGTGCCTTTAGCTTTTCTAAAGCCAAACTAATCGTCATCTAACACATCTTCAATTTTCTTTGCCGTTCTCCTCTATATATTTTTCTTGTCAGCAATTTGGATGCATGAGCTGTTAAGCTGATTGTGCGATGATTCTCGCGCTTGTCAGTTCTTGCTGTCTTCGAAACTGTGTGGATGATACTTTCCTGAAAGTCAGACCGTATACTGTCAGAGTAATACATTCTACACACAAACGTGAATAGTTGTTTTGTTGCCATTTCCCCCAATGTCTTTGGAAATTCTGGTGCAATGTTCTCGATCGCTTCTACCTTATTTGAACTTAAGTTCTCCAAAGCTATCTTAAATTGTAATACTGGATCCCGTATCTCTTCTAAATCGACTTCTGTTTCTTCTTCTATCACATCAGACATATCTTCCCCCTGATACAGGCCTTCAATGTACTCTTCCCATCTATCCTCTCTCTCCTCTGTATTTAACAATGGAATTCCGGTTGCACACTTAATGTTACCAGCCTTGCTTTTAATTTCACCTAAAGTTGTTCTTAATTTGCTATACGCTGAGTCAGTCCGACTTCATTTCTTCTTCGATTTCTTCGCATTTTTATGTCGCCATTTTATGTTAGCTTCCCTGCACATCCTATTTATTTCATTCCTCAGCGGTTTGTCTTTCTGTCTCCCTGAATTTCCCTGAACATTTTTGTACTTCCTTTTTTTATTGAGCTGCTGAAGTATTTCTTATGTTACCCGTGGTTTCTTCGCAGCTACCTTCTTTGTACCTACGATTTTCTTTCCAACTTTAGTAATTACCCTGTTTAGAGACGTCCATTTCTCTTCAACTGTACTATCTACTGGACTATTCTTTATTGCTGTATCTACAGTCCAATAGGAGTTCATCCGTACCCCATCATTGCTTTATACTTCCGAATACCACCTCTTTGCGGATTTACTCTTGCTGACTAATCTCTTAGCCTACTCTTCATCACTACTACATTGTGATCTGAGGAACGCATTAGCACTCAGTACTAGGTGGCATATCAGATTGTGGTGTCACCACCAAACTTGGCTCTTCTGCCAACACTACACAGATGAAAATCGACGCCAACTTTTCAGGTGTGCTATGTTTTCCAGCGGTGTGTAATAAAATCATTTAGCATGCGTCAAATAAAAGAAACTAGTGCGTCATCTTAAAACCCTGTGTCTACGTTTGACCGTTCTAGTGAGAGTCACACAGCCCTATTTGACAGCTATATTCGTTTCGTTACAGTCCATTGGTATTCAGCCTTTCCACCCCGACCCTGCACAGTGGCAGGCTAAACGGTGAGTACCGGGAGCCGAAGGGGAAGTCCAAGGGCGTCGGCGGTTTCGATTGGAGGTGGGTCCCTTCGCTCGTTCGCCCGCCCGCGGGCAGAGGCACGCGAGCTAATGCAGCCGCCCGCCCGTCGCAGCCACCACTGCGGGCCATAATTATAATATTAATTAACGTTTCGCATCTGACACTATCTGCTGCACTCTGCGTCTCCCGCCGGCGAGCCCGACTGCTTTAATTACTTCTGAAATTAGTTGGCGGCGGCCAAGAAGGCGCTCCTCAAAGCGCGACGCGCGCCGCTGCGGTCTGCCCGGCGCCGGCCGCCGGCCTTCCAGAAAAGAAGTAATCAGCGGCCTAATTAAACGAGTAAACGCCGCGCTCTGCCAAATAAATCAGCCGCTGTAAGTGAGCCCCGCGCCCGTGGACGAACAGTCAAGGTGAAGAGGCGGCCATCGCAGCGGGGCCCGATACGGAGCAACCGGAGCGAGTTGGTTAATTTACAAAAGGAAAATACTTTGCTCCACACGCGGTTCGACCGGGAAATTTCCTCTCCCTCAGCCCGGTTTTCCACCTCTGAGATTGGTATTATAATTCGAAAATCGATTATCGAAAAACACAAATTTCAAACTGATTAAAATTTTCATAAGAAACAGAAAGCAAATATAATAAAATGCGTGATGGCTCTGAGCACTATGGGACTTAACATCTGAGGTCATCAGTCCCCTAGAACTTAGACCTACTTAAACCTAACTAACCTAAGGACATCACACACATCCATGCCCGAGGCAGGATTCGAACGTGCGACCGTATCGGTCGCGCGGTTCCGACTGGACAAGGTTGTGATTTAAAAAACAAACAATTGTTCAAATGGCTCTGAGCACTATGGGGCCTAACATCTGAGGTCATCAGTCCCCTAGAACTTAGAACTACTTAAACCCAGATAACCTAAGGACATCACGCACATCCATGCCCGAGGGAGGATTCGAACCTACGACCGTAGCGGTCGCGTGGTTCCAGACTGAAGCACCTAGAACCGCTTGGCCACATCGGCCGGCGGATGTGATCTCTCTCCACTTGTATTCAATGTCTGCGCCCAGGAAACTGTATACCAACTTCCCTAAACAATTGCGGCAGGGAAAGCAATATGGACAGAAGACAAAAATGAAATGAGCGAATGGCATCGTGGGTCGGGAGGATCCTACCCGGGAAAGTTCGGCCGCTAAGTGCAAGTCTTATTTCATTCGACGCCACATTGGGCGACTCGCGCGCCGGCGATGACGATGAAAACACAACACCCAGACCCCAAGCAGAGAAAATCCCCAACCCGACCGAGAATAGAACTCGGGTCCGCTTGCATGGGAGGCGAGTACGTTACTATCCAGCTAAGCAGGCGGACGACAGAAGACAGACAAGCTGCGACACGCAGATGATACTACTGCGGCCACGGAGACGAAAGAAGACTTAGAGAAATACCTCAGCACAGTGAGAAAGATTTCCTGTGACCAGTGAGGTATGAGATTAAACAGAAGATATACTCAAGGGATGATGTGCATCAATGAAGAAGAATTTGAGCCTCTCAGAATGAGAACGGATGAAAGGCATTAAATGTGATTGAGAAATTTACCGACTTGGAAAAGAGAATCATATGGGCTGGTAGGTAGTTAGGTAGCGAGCTAGTTACGTGTTCCAACGATAGTCGTTACGACGAACAACGCGTCAACAGGACAAACGTGGAACACACAGATACGTTAAACATCTGAAAGTATTGCCATTGAGGTGACAATAGTCACTGGATAGCGATATGCAGTGTACAGATGGTGGCAGTATCACGTACACATGGTATGAAAGGGCAGTGCATTGCCGGCCGCTGTGGCCGAGCGGTTCTTGGCCCTTCAGTCCGGAACCGCGATGCTGCTACGGTCGCAGGTCCGAATCCTGCTCGGGCATGGATGTGTGTGATGTCCTTAGGTTAGTTAGGTTCAAGTAGTTCAAAGTATAGGGGACTGATGACCTCAGATGTTACGTCCCATAGTGCTTAGAGCCATTTGAACCATTTGGCAGTGCATTGGCGGAGCTGCCATTTGAAATGTTTTCCGAAGTTATTATGACCGCACGACGGGAATTAGGAGACTTTGAACGAAGAATGGTAGTTGGAGCTAGACCCATGGAACATTCCATTTCGGAAATCGTTTGGGAATTCAGTACTGGGTGATCCACAGTGTCGACAGTGTGCCTCTCAGGCATTACCTCTCAGCCGACGGCCTTCACTTAACGACCGAGAGCAGCTGCGATTGCGTTGTCAATGTTGTAATGTGGGACGTGCGGTGAAATTCGACTTTTAATGGGGTATGGCAGCAGACGACCGACGTGTGTGCCACTGATAACAGTACGACATCGCCTGCAGTGGCTCTCCTAGGCACGTGACCACATCGGTTGGATCCTAGACGACTGGAAAAACGTGGCGTCGTCAGATGACTAGCTATTTCAGTTGCCAAATGTGGCGCAGACCCCTCGAAGCCCTGGACCCAAGCTGTCAACAGCCGCTCAACAAGCTGGTGGTGGCTCCGTAGTGGAGTGTGCTGTGTTTGCATATATCGATTGGGTCGTCTGGTCGAACAGAATCGATCACTGACTTCGAGACCATTTGCAGCCATTCATGGACCTCATGCTCTCAAACAAAGGTGGATATTTATTTTATTTTATTTTTATTTTATTTTATTTTATTTTATTTATTTTTTTTTTTTTTTTGCTGACAATACGCCATGTCACTGGGCCACAACTGTTCGCGAATAGGCTGAAGATCATTCTGGACAATTCAAGTGAATGATTTGGCCATTCATATCGCTCAACATGAGTCCCACGGAACATTTACAGGGCTTAATCGAGAGGTCATGTTCTTGGACAAAATTCTGCACCGGTAACACTTTCACAGTTATGGACGGTTATAGAGGTAGCACGGCTCATTATTTCTGCAGCGAACTGCCAACGACATGTTGTTGAGTCCATGCCACGTCAAGTTGCTGCACTAGACCGGGCAAAAGGAGGTCCCACACCATATTAGGAGGTATCCCACGACTTTTCTCACCAGATACACATGTGCCTCTTTCTGGCCATTTAAAGGTTTATTCTAATTATTTCTATTCAACAGGTCCGCTGTGGTACGCAAACAGTTTTTAAGGAGGAATATCTATACATTTCTAAACACTTCTGCATTGTTTCAGGCAATTTATTTCCATGGATAGACTGCCAAAGAGTTTGGAAACGGCATAGGCCTACTTCATCCCTTTTCTACAGCAAAGTTACGTTCATTAACGGGTAATGCAGTCCATTTTTTTGTAGTAGAATTGTACTCGGAGAGAAATCCCGAACTTTGTTCAGGAGGCTGAATTTACAGTGAGTTTGGGGAAGAACTTACAGACCTTAACATCAGTCTGACAGTAAGGAAATCGATCATAAAAAATGGTTCAAATGGCTATGAGCACTATGGGACTTAACTGTTGAGGTCATCAGTCCCCTAGAACTTAAAACTGCTTAAACCTAACTAACCTAAGGACATCACACTCATCCATGCCCGAGGCAGGATTCGAACCTGCGACCGTAGCGGTCGCGCAGTTCCAGACCGAAGAGCCTAGAACCGCTCGGCCACCACGGCCGGCCGACCATAAAAACATTTGGTGTGTGGACCTACACGATGTGAAACTATGACTATAGACCAATGAAGCGTAAGTGCCACAGAAGGGCATGGAAGATCGACTGGAGAGACAGACTTTCCATAAATGGAGAGCTGAGTAAAATTCAATAAACCAGATCTATCTTGATGCACATCCGAACAGGAAAGACAGAGTAACACCACTGGAGTTATAGCAGAGGCGCTGTTGACATCAGGAATCGTCGGAGACCAGCAGTGATGTCATTTGTAGCAGAATATGAATGACATACGGTGTCGTACGTATGTGGAAATGAAGACAAACTCAGACCTGAAGAATGGAATGGCGCACTGTTCAGGAGTGAACATTAAAGAAGAGAAGACATTTCAACTACAGATTTACTGTCTTGAGGGTTGTCATATAATTGGATGGCTTGTTTTCTGCATTTTTATTCCCAAAATCAACTTACGCCGTGAGGCGGAGGGTACACCACTGTGACATACTCACTTTCCTGTTCCTGTCGCCAATTCTGTGCGGGAAGATAGGTTTTAGTAAGCTTCCGTGCGAGGTCGAACCTCTCTAATTTTACTTTCATAGTATTTTCGTGAGATATGTATACGAAGGAACAATGCATTTGTTGATTTCGGACAGGCGCCGCAGAATCTACATCACTTCAACTGATCTTTCAGGTGTGGATCTTGTGGCAGTTCCTCAACTACGGCACCCAGCTTCCAACCTAAGCCAGTGTTGACGCAACGCTCCACCACAGCCAATTTTTTGAGCTGTAAGAGCTGGATGTACCTTCAGTTTGCCGTGCACCGGTCATGGAACGAACGCGTCCTCTCCCAAATAAATCTGTATGAATGGTCACACTCAGAGGGGATGTAAATTCTAGTTATGCTGAGCGTCAAGTCATCTTTGACTAAACGAAAAAGTTTCGTTTTCTTCGGTGTAGGGCGAAAGGTTATTTTAACTCTATGCTGTATGACGAAATGTCCTATTTTTGACGACAGACTCCCCTATAATGAAGGAAAACCGTGGATTTGACTCTTTCTACTCCACTGTCATCGTTCCTTAACTTCATCTTACCTTCTATTAGTAGCGACTTGCGTATCTGTTATGTTCACCAGTCTGCTAATGATCTGTGTGTGATATATTTGTGTGCCATGGCTATAAGAGGTAGATTTTCAATGGCTTCAGCACCGAGGGGTACATTTGATGTCATAGGGAGGCTAGAGTTAGTCACTCCCATTGTGTTACATTTTTAGGCTTAGTTACGTCTGTGCATCTATACTAACATTTACATTCAATCTTATTCCTTTATCCTCCTACAATAACGACAATACACTCACGAGAACAAAGAAGTTTAGCAAGATAAAGGAAAGTTGGTAGGCGTGTTTCTACATCTGAAAGATAATGACTATTCAATTTTCGCGTCAGTCGCATAAGAGTGGCGTTTGTAGCGCCACTATGAGGATGTAAAACAGGTCTCTTTTTTGTGTTTTTTTTTTAAATATACGCTGCAACGGTCATGAGCGATTGGACGTGGTGATCTGATTATGGTCAAGAATGTCTCCAAGACGACAGATATGCATTATCAACACGTCACTGAGGTTGAACGAGGTCATGTAAGAGGCCCACGAGAAGCCGGATGTTCCTTATGAGATACTGCAAGAAGACTTGGCACGGAACGTAGCCATCGTACATGATTGGTGGTAGCGGTGGTCACGAGAATGTACGGTCCCAAGAAGACAGGGCACTGCCTAAACGGAGGACCATCGTGTTCGGCATGTGACACTTGCCCTGTACTGAGCAACCACATGCAACAGGCATGGCACTCCATCCCACAAACTCACATCTGGCACCTATACAACACAATGTATGCTCGTTTCCATGCTTACATTCAACATTTTGGAGGTTACATTGGTTATAAATGTACCAGCATTTCACATTTGCAAAGGCTTATCTCACGCTTACGCTGACCCCTGAACTTGTTCCGTTACATGTAAAGGAACTTGAAAAAAAAAAAATTAACACGTGTGTAGAGATACAAATACGAGAAGGTGGGGTGAAGTGGCCAGGGCGGGAGCAGGAGCAGTGGCAATTTTTTTTTCCCTGAAGATTGCTGCCGCCTATCGATAAGTGGTCCAACTACATCCAATATACATCATCACTGCTGATAGTGAGTCTGACAGTGGGAGCGAACGCAGGAGAGCTTCTGTGAAGTTTGAAAGGTAGGAGACGAGATACCGTCAGAGTTAAAGCTGTGAGGACGGGATGTGAGTCGTGCTTGGGTAGCTCAGATGGTAGAGCACTTGCCCGCGAAAGGCAAAGGTCCCGATTTCGAGTCTCGGTCCGGCACACAGTTTTAATCTGCCAGGAAGAAATGGTTCAAATGGCTCTGAGCACTATGGGACTTAACATCTGTGGTCATCAGTCCCCTAGAACTTAGAGCTACTTAAACCTAACTAACCTAAGGACATCACACACATCCATGCCCGTGTACTGTATGTTCTGTCAATCAACAATTTCATGAAAAGCAAAGGAAAATACTAAACTGCGACTACATTTCGAAGAAAGGTTTGTTCCATAGGACTCTGCAAATAACTTTCAAAGAAGAAACTGTAATTAAAATGAACAGGACTTCGTATGCAGTTAGTTTCATTTAGACCATCGAGGAGAATTTGATCAAAAAGCGTTAACACTGTTCTTATTACATCGAGAGAGAAAAATAAATAGCATCCCGAGCAGACGCATCAAAATACATCCCACTGTACATCACCACCTATCCTCGCCAATATTTTGCGAAATGATGCATTGTGAGAGGTTTGCAGCAAAACTGAGCGATGTGAGGAAATCTGTTATGAGTGTAAGCCATTTTCTCTACAGAAATTTCAAAACAACAATGTAATGTAAGAATCCATTGTTTATAATGGCGGTAAAATAAGTGCTTCGCCGTTTTTAGTAAGAATATCACAATAGCTGATGTAAATCATCAAATGTAACATAATAAAAGTATTTCATTTAACATACGAAGTTCCCGCAACACCTTACAACACCTTCCTCGAAATTTATTTGCAGACCCAAATTTTCTTTTTGCTCTCCTTTTCGTGATATTTATGAAAACATAAATAAATACATTACATTGAGCATTATTTCAATTTATTTGCAGCATAAGTAAGGCAAAAATTGAAAAGAAAGTTGTCGTAAATGGACTCGAACCCACGATCCCCAGGTTAGCGTTCCGGGCCCTTTCTATTGCGCTAACCACTGCCTGGAACGTGCGATCATGTCTGCGCTAAAAATGTTGTTTCCTTCTAAATGCTTGGCCATCTGTAGCTGCCACTTCAGTCACTTTCATTTCTGGCGAAGCCCTGCATATACCATCAGCTCCTGATCTACGATATTTTCGAACGTGGGCAAAAACTTGCTAGTTCCCCCCTCCCTCCTCCCATCGATCGTTTCAGGTAGGACGTCAAAAATTTTAAAAAAATTGATTTTTCAAAAATATGTTAATTTTGTACCGCAGATCATTCTGGAGAGTTTGATATATGATACATTTACGTTCTAGGAAATATAAGACACGTTAGTTGGTCTTAAGTACGCCACTGTGCAGTGCCACTCTTCTTCACAGCATTCTTCTGTCGCATGTGTCTGTATTTCGCTCTGTGAAATCCAAGCGTGTGTATTTTGTAATGAAGGCCATCAAAAATCTATTCAAGACAGTGGAAATTAAAATATCCTGTGGTGTCTCTTCTGCTCCCAGTCGGCCGGTTTGACATCCTACCCCGCTTTAAAAAACAAAAACAACAATTAATACTGGGTAGGATTACTTGTGATCGGGAGAATAAGACCTCTTCTGAAAATTTGCACTCTTTATAGCCTATTAGTTAATAACTTTCTTTTGTCTCACATAAAATTAAATATGGGGAATATAAAATCAGTAAAGAAAAGAGGCAAGCAAGACAGTCCACATTTCTTCAACCCTTAGGTCCCAGCACTTTTTCCTCTCTAATCTTGCTACAGCTCTACACAGTGTCCTTTCCTTTCTGCGAAAGAATCTGTTACCTCATCAATGTTCGTCAAACGTTTTGCTACATGAATACTGAAAATGTCGCTGTCTAGTGCTGAAAAAGCAGTTAATACGAAGAGCACCCAAGACGGGTGTGGTTTCTCGATTTGATTACGTCTATTTTCTCACTGCCTGCTACATAAAACAGAATAGGCCTTTCCAGTATTGCAGCAATTCTAATACAGCAGCTGTAATACACGCCAAATACGCGAGACTATTTTGGCACAAATGGTCATTTTTATGTACCTCATTTATATAAGTAAGACGACAGAATATAATTCGCGAAGTGCTAATATCAAACGCCTGTTATTCCTACTAAAAGCAAAAAGTTTTATGTTAAGTAATAGTTTCTCAACCTTAAGGTCGAAAAGTACTAGTAACAAATTTTTATATAAATTTGGAATCGTCATATTCTTCCATATAATATGTATCATGTCCCCGTTTCTGCTCCTTCCTCGTTCTAGCAATCTTCTCATCACTAATTCTGTAACTATTCTTGTCATTGTCAAAACTTATTCTCCAGTTCACTTCGCTAACTTTGTCAGAATCACCCGTTCAGTTACCCAGCGTTTATTCTCACTTTGGCGTTATTACATGTTCTACAACGCGTTTTCCGCGCTATTCCGAGAACAGAACTAAAGCGGCTGCTAACCGAGGAGTGAACCACTGGCACTCAATAGCTTTTCTGTAAAAATTTGATTTTCCTGGATACGCCGAGAAGATAATATGTAGTCTTTTTTGCTTGTTATTCCTGTCAGTCGTTCATTTCCACTCTCGTAGTTTGAATCTATAGATTTCGCTAATAATTATAACAACGTTGGTCATTCGCACATCCAATCAACTACATAAACAAACAGCGATTTGCATTCACCTGTTCAGGTTTATTCGGCTCAGCTCTTACAGCTCCGATCCTCTTTGTTTGCAGGAAAGTTATTTCTTGATGCGACGGGGATTCTCCTGCCAGAGACGTTACGTACACTATGCTCTCATTAAAAAATCAACTTATGATTCGTTCAGATATCAACTTAGAATGTGTTCAAAAATGGTCAAAAGCGAACTGGCATGAGTTTCAAAATCATACGAGTAATCGATAGTTCAACGTGCGCTGGATGCTAGGCGCTTTGTGAAGTAATGTTTTTTTCTTTCAAGAATATTAATTTGGCGCCCCCAAAATTGCTGCCCGGGGCAGATATCTCGGTTTGTCGCCCTTCCTCTCTCCCTCTGAGATCGGGCCTGTAATTTCGACGAAATGGTGATGCCGAGTAGGCGTGGTCCCATTATGAGAGCACGAGCGCAGATTTTCCAAAATTTCTGTGAGTGCATATCAATGGCGAAATGTAGGACATGTTTTCTGGGCAGTCTCTAAATTTTTTTAAAAATGATTACGTTTTATTTATAATCTTTTATGAACACTGCCTGTGTCATAAAGATCTGTCCTATGATAAACTAAACTATAACGGTACTATAGGCATACTTTGAAACTGCGCTAGCTCAGAAGTCACATCTTCAGGTTCGTTATGTTTTCGCTAAGCATGCTTTTCACTATTGTCGGTGTTACTAATATCCACCTGTGATGACAACGACAACATTATGACGAATTTATCTATAGCAACTAGAAAATGTCAGAATTCGAATGTATGTGTAGGAGCGATTCTCAATATTGTATTTCAGCTTTCCATACGCATGGAGTAACTGCGCAACGTTTGAAAACTGCGAAATCTTTTGCCCAGCGGAGAGCAGCACGCCTTCCATCAGTAGACGTTCTTCTTTGTACTAGCTATTAATGCGGTAACACACTTTCAGTCTACAGCACAAACTCCCGCGTCCATTATCCATTGTCTGAACAAACAAAACGACAGCAATCCAAATTACATGAAAGCAATTTCACTGAAATCTTAAACTACACCGCTGTTACATAAAAAAAACAACTACTGAGGTAGTCTGTAACAACCGGCTTCCTCTTAACTCGGATTATTCTTTATTATTGCTCAAGCAGATATTTTAAAACAATTGTTGATGAATGGATTGGACGTATTGTGGCGTGTCACTTGTAACGAAACATGACAGCAAACCGTAAAGACGGGATTCCATTCACAGTATAGTGCGACTGTTATTCTGGAGAGGCCTTTGACTTGGTCAGAGGAAGGCCAGGAACGGGGAAATGTGTTGCTTGGTTGCGTTTGCACAAATACATCTGAAACAAACAGATTATGTTTTAGAGGTCATAAATTTTAACTTCCATCTAAGTATTTTAATAGTTAATTACTTTTTGATAAAGGCAAGTGAAAAATATTTATTTTATTTCGCTTTTATCAAACTAAAAATTTTGTGGGTGCTCGAGCCCCCACGTAGTCTGCGCTCATGTGTGAAAGGTGAAAAATTGGAAAATGACGTTAGTTTAAACGATCGTCAAAGACTTGAGAACTAAAGAGCATGCACAGGTTGAATAAGATGGTCGGCGAGGCAAATGGATCGTAAGATATTTAGAGAATACCTACATTTGCGTGACTGGCCACGAATTAGAACTGTGATACATTCAAATGCGAATGGAACTCATACAAATGGAAATTACAACTTTCAGACGAAAAGAAACAGGATATAATTACAAGTTACGTACGCGACAATGACATTCTAAAAATGGTTCAAATGGCTCTGAGCACTATGGGACTTAACTTCTAAGGTCATCAGTCCCCTAGAACTTAGAACTACTTAAACCTAACTAACCTAAGGACATCACACACATCCATGCCCGAGGCAGGATTCGAACCTGCGACCGTAGCAGCCCCGCGGTTCCGGACTGCAGCGCTAGAACCGCACGGCCACCGCGGCCGGCAATGACATTCTGGCACCAAACCTAACTAATTCCTAATTGTGCTACATTCGACAACTGCATGAATAGTACAATAACGGATACATTTAAATGACAGTAATTCCATTATCCGCGAGTTGCCTGCAAACCGCAAAAAAAATAAAGGTAGTAATGCTTCCTCGTAGTTGCATTAATGTTCTCATTATGCAAGCTCGAAGTTTGCAGACAGCTGCTTGAGTAAACGCGGTCGGGCGAGCTCTTTGAGAAGACCTGTTTCTGCTTAAAGGCTGTTCGTCGCCATTAGGTAGTAAATGAGTCCGAGAGCCCTCAACTTCGGGCTCGCCTCGCAAACTTGCCAGGGCAATCCTTCAGGTGAGAAATTTACCGAACCTCGCATCTCGGTGGGTGACGGGCTTGAAAGACGAAGAGAGAGAGAGAGAGAGAGAGAGAGAGAGAGAGAGAGAGAGAGAGAGAGAGAGAGCGAGAGAGAGAATACACGTCGTTCCACGTTGCAACAGATATTATGAGGTGTCTATCCTGTCACAGATAGTCTTTCACCAACAATTTGAGTGTTATACGGTGCATATTTGAAAAGATTTCTTAGCATTTCAGTATCAGTTGCATTGATAATTCCTATACATGCTACTAGGGATGTTCAAGTCCACTCCTAAACGTCTGTAGTGTTAAGATATTTTGTTCATGGGAATAGATTTTTTAAGTTCACTTGTAAAATTTAGGCACCTGTTATTATATCAAACTCATTCACTGTCGTCATTGAAACGCCAGTGTCCTAAATGTGAATAACAGCGCATCGCCACCAGCTGTTCCCTCTATATCCGTAATCACTCTTGACAGTAATCCGTTTCGTCAATATCATAATAAATTTCAATTATTGAACTGAATTTTCCCTTATGCTTGTGTCCAGTCTACTCATCCATTACCTCGCTCCTGAATAAACTCACAAGTCCCACGGTCGTATCTGCCGCACTACTAAGTCAAATCAATGCCTGCGTTACATATATGGAGATCATTTCGATGCTGCCGCTAGTAGCACATATACCAAAAGTCTAAGGTAATATTATAAAAGCTGAAGTACCTCTATTAAACTTTCACAACTGAACCGCTGAACCGATTTTGATGGAATGTGATATGAAGGTAGCTTAAACGGCGAGGAAGAACGTAGGCTTGTTTGGAAACTGTGTAGTACAATGTATTTATTAATTTGAAGAATATAAAGCGAAATATGGAACAATAAATATTGTTTCAAAAATCTCATTACTGTTTTTGACTTTCGAACTTTATCATATTCGTGAAAATGCTTTCATGGGTTCAAATGGTTCAAATGGCTCTGAGCACTGTGGGACTTAACATCTGAGATCATTAGTCCCCTAGAACTTAGAACTACTTAATCCTAACTAACCTAAGGACATCACACACATCCATGCCCGAGGCAGGATTCGAACCCGCGACCGTAGCGGTCACGTGGTTCCAGACTGAAGCGCCTAGAACCGCACGGCCACACCCACCGGCAAAATGCTTTCATTCTTTGGTACATTGTGCACAAGTTAAGTTTATTCTAATCTCCTTGACTCTACATAACACGATTCAACGTAATGAATACAGTGCTTATACAATACGCAACGTGTTTAATCCATACCTATATCAGTCATACGCCAAATGCATTTTAGTCACTGAGCGTCGCCGGCCAGAGTGACCGTGCGGTTCTAGGCGCTACAATCTGGAACCGAGCGACCGCTACGGTCGCAGGTTCGAATCCTGCCTCGGGCATAGATGTGTGTAATGTCCGTAGGTTAGTTAGGTTTAATTAGTTCTGAGTTCTAGGCGCATAGTGCTCCGAGCCATCACTGAGCGTCACTTGTCTCTTATAGGTTCTGAGACGCCTGAAGATTCACAACGACGGTGTTATTTAAACGCTGTACGACAAACAGAGGAATGTTATTTCTTTGCAGGTAAAACATGGGACGCTTTTAGCGAGGCTGCATTTGATTATGTTATGCGAGAGCAGTCGCAGATAACAGGCAGACATTGAGAGGAGCTGACGTTATTAGATGTACAAATAATACAAAATTTGCGCTGCACCGAGCTACAAATAGTTTATTTTTTGTATTAGCGCTATTTAGCAATCGCAATAACACCACATTTTAGTTTAGTACCGTCACAATCGCTCATCATGACAAAACTACTGATATGCGTCAATAGCTCGTTGTGTTGTGGTTTGCGTTTTTGTTTATTATCATTCTATAAAAGCTGACAGGTTACAAAAGGTAGTCACTAAGTGCTAAGGGGACTCCTTTGTTTTCAAAACTTGTTTCGTGATTGCCCGTCATCGGATGACCACAACGCAACATAAGTACGCAAATCCCGGAATTCCATTAATATCTAGTGGTTCCTTCTGCGAGCTGTCAGCTTTCTTAGATTCATAACAAAAATCGTTAAAATAGTCGTACGTCCCACTCACGAATTTCAGTCGCACTTAAAATAATTTTGGTTAGTGTTGCTGATCGTCGATCATGGGCTCCTGGGTTCGATTTCCGTCTCGGGCGGATTTTCTACAGTCGGTGCCCGCAAGTCGCTGAATTAGCATCAAATAAAAATACATACACCGAGCGACCGAACATTCCGAATGGTGTATTGCAGCCAATAAAGACATAAGCACATTTCATTTTACTGATAACAGAGTACCCTGCTTCTACAATCGTTAAAAATCATTCAACAGCCAAGATAGCATAAAACATTCCTTCGTTTACGAGAACGGGTTTCAACAGATTTGCTGTATCTTCAGGTCTCAAAAATCTGTTTGTTGTAAAACGTGTTCATTTCACGCTGAACCTCACGCACAAAATGTAAAGTGGTCAAAATTCAGCACATAATAAAAGGTTTAGCACCTTGTGTAAGGCCATTTCCTTATACGTATTATCACAGATTGAGGTGCTTTATGTTTTTAAATATTTTAGCGATGACAGACTTTTTATAATGAGTTGATTTTTATACACTTGGTGTCTTGCGCATGAAGTTCAGTGTAAAATGGACACGTTTTACAACAATAAGGTTTGCAAGACCTGAAGATGACAGCAAAGTCTGTTGAAACCGGTTGTCTTAAATAAAGAAAAACGTGTTTATCCATTCTTAGGTACTAATATTATTAAATGCGTAGGCATTTCTGTTGGTTCGATGAGGAGATTGCTTGATACCTGTGGAAGAGCTTAGGGTGCTTAAAAAATATCACTACGGGAGTGAAGTAAGGAGCAGAAAATTTCCTTTTGTATCAGTGAACATAAATCATTTTAAAAGTTATTAAATTTGTTGCATAATGTACGCCCAAGCCCCTCTACTCGCACTACTTGGTAGTGATGCTGTGCATTCCACATCGTCATGCGTTGGGGCTGCTGGGGGTGTGGTGTAGATCACGAGCTATGGCTACCCGAAAAGGCAGACGCGTGAGGGCAGCTGAAGTTATTGCATGTGCAATGGCTTACTTACTCAACATTGCACATCATAACAAAACTACTAACACGCAAGTGCAGCCGTGAGTAACAGCTGGAATACTTATAAACAGATCTGTTTTAGGCAAAAAACAGACTTCTGTGTTGAGTATATGCAAAGTGGCAGCCATCCCACCCTGTGGCCATTACTAACTAACGAAATGTACTTTCTGGACGACAATAAAAATACCAGAACTGATAAGAACCTTTATTTTACTTTATACATCATATTCTTTACAGCCGGTCGCTGTGGCCGAGCGGTTCTAGGCGCTTTAGTCCGGAACCGCGCTGCTGCTACGGTCGCAGGTTCGAATCCCGCTTCGGGCATGGATGTGTGTGATGCCTTTAGGTTATTTAGGTTTAAGTAGTTCTAAGTCTAGTGGACTGATGATCCCAAATGTTAAGTCCCATAGTGCTTATAGCCATTTGACCCATACTCTATACAGTGGCAGGTATGCTTCCAAATACCAATACTGCTCCACTTTAGTATTTTCCTGCGTAACAAGAACATTTGGAAGCACAATGAAAGTGAACTGAAGCAGTCGTCAACATTATGCTTGGTTAAAAATCCGCCGTGCTCTGGTAGGTGTTATCCCGCTGGAATTGATATGTCATTGCACTCCTTCCACCTATCCATCGGCTACCCATTTGTCCTTTGAGAGATCTATAGTTGGACGTCCAATTTCAAACAGTGCACCTTCATCTCTTTGACGAAGCTAACAACACCAAATAATTAGCTGCGGTGGGCGAAAAATCAGGAAAATAAGTAATGAAACAATTAAGAATAAGAACCCTAAGACCAAATGAAACCGCTTGATTTAATTTACACTCTCGTCAGCGTTACCCACACTGCAGTCGAAGCACTGGATCGGTTAGAGGAAGCTGCAAGGAATGAGTTGTCTAATATCCTACCTGTCCGGACAGTGGACAGCGCTAAAGCTCACGCTTGTGGGACAGCCCTGGATCGAATTCGTCTCTCCGATTAACGACTAGGGCTGATGAACCAGACAGCCTGGATGTGGTTTCTAGGCAGTTTCCGACACCCGACTAGGTAAATACCGGGTTAGTACGCACGATCAGCTTCAGATAGACGTTACACAAGTGTTTAAATTACATCTTGCTTCAACATGAGACCTACGACAGACGCAGACATGTGGAGTATGCAGCTCCCATCCTGAGTGCGGAGTGTGGGACGGGGGGGAGGGGGGGGCGGTCAGGAAGGGGAACCGGTGACCAGAAGTACACCAACACTGCCATGGCCGATTTATAACAATTCGGATACCGTAATGTCTTAAAATGTCCAAGAAACCCTTAAGGAATCCACGTGAGTGAAGAAGGGAAACTGAGAAAAGTCTGAACCAAGAATGAGAACCCCACAGCTCACCACCACCCCATCCTGTCTGTCATCTTTGCGTGATACGCTGGTGGAAACAATACAACAGTGGCCATTAAAATTGCTACACCAAGAGGAAATGCAGATGATAAACGGGTGTTCATTGTCAAATATATTATACTAGAACTGATTTGTGATTACATTTTCACGCAATTTGAGTGCATAGATCCTGAGAAATCAGTACCCAGAACAACCACCTCTGGCCGTAATAACGGCCTTCGTACGCCTGGACATTGAGTCAAATAGAGCTCGGATGGAGTGTACAGGTACACCTGCCCATGCAGCTTCAACACGATACCACAGATCATCAAGAGTAGTGACTGGCGTATTGTGACGAGCCAGTTGCTCGGCCACCATTGACCAGACGTTTTCAATTCGTGAGAGACCTGGAGAATGTGGTGGCCAGGGCAGCAGACGAACATTTTCTGTGTCCAGAAAGGCCCGTACAGAACCCGCAACGTGCATTATCCTGCTGAAATTTAGGGTTTCGCAGAGATCGAATGAAGGGTAGAGCCACAGATCGTAACACATCTGAAGTGTAACGTCCACTGTTCAAAGTGCCGTCAATGCGAACAAGAGGTGACCAAGACGCGTAACCAATGGCACCTCATACCATCAGGCCGGGTGATACTCCAGTATGGCGATGACGAATACACGCTGCCAATGTGCGTTCACCGCGATGTCACCAAACACGGTTGCGACCATCATGATACTGTAAACTGAACCTGGATTCATCCGAAAAAATGACATTTTGCCATTCGTGCACCCAGGTTCGTCGTTGAGTACACCATCGCAGGCGCTCCTGTCTGTGATGCAGCGTCAAGGGTAACCGCAGCCATGGTCTCCGAGCTGATAGTCCATGCTGCTGCAAACGTCGTCGAACTGTTCGTGCAGATGGTTGTTGTCTTGCAAACGTCCCCATCTGTAGACTCAGGGATCGAGACGTGGCTGCACGATCCGTTACAGCCATGCGGATAAGATGCCTGTCATCTCGACTGCTTGTGATACAAGGCCGTTGGGATCCAGCACGACGTTCCGTATTACCCTCCTGAACCCACCGAATCCAAATTTTGCTAACAGTCATTGGATGTCAACCAACGCGAGCAGTAATGTCACAATACGATAAACCGCAATCACGATAGGCTACAATCCGACCTTTACCAAAGTCGGAAACGTGATGGTACGCATTTCTCCTCCTTACACGAGGCATCACAATAACGTTTCACCAGGCAACGCCAGTCAACTGCTGTTCGTGTATGAGAAATCGGTTCGAAACTTTCCTTATGTTAGCACGTTGTAGGTACCGCCACCGGCGCCAACCTTGTGTGAATGCTCTGAAAAGTTAATCATTTGCACATCTCAGCATCTTCTTCCTGTCGGTTAAATTTCGCGTCTGTAGCACGTCATCTTCGTTGTGTAGCAATTTTAATGGCCAGTATTGTAATAGCTCTCACAATCTCCTGCGTCAGGGTGTTATGGGGCCTGTAGAAAATCAGGTATAACGGCTCTTTTCTTGTGCACAGTATTGGTATTTGTACACCATTTCAGTGCTGTTATCGAACAGAATAAAAGAAATTTCTGTTTATTCCACAATCTTGGGAAGGTTTCCGGCAGCAGAAACACAGGGATAGGACAAATCCATGCTTAACATAAATGCAGCTAATAACCAAGCCTGCAGGTTGCGTTCTCGTATTTGACCGCGAGAGGCACCTGCGCAATGTCATCAATAAGATTGATATTCGCTACTACAATTGTTGGGAGGAGACTTTAACTCTTGTTTTTAGCCTGAGGCTGTTGTTTCAAAGTGACGGTGCACCATCCCACATCGATATTAACTACAGTGAGCACCTCAGAAGTTGCTGTTTCAACTCTGAAGTAGAAGGGAAGACCCTGTTTCATGGTTAGCACGATCTCCGTGGCATGATCCTAGTTTCCTGCCACACTGCCATATTACTTTCCTGACGGACTCTCCAATATAGCACAATAGTATTTGAGAGATCGTACAAAAATTTTGTAGGCCTTTGAAGTGCAGTCTCTTGAGTACAGAATATGGATTTAGAGCAAAGACGGAAAAGACACAAGTAGTGAGCAGTAGCAGAAATGAGAATAGCGAAAAACTTAACATCGAAATTGATGGTTTCGAAGTAGACGAACTAAAGGAATTCTGCTACCTTGAAAATAAAATAACCCATGACGAACAAAGCAAGAAGGGTACCAGTCGCAGACTAACACAGGCAAAGAGGGCATCGCTGACCAAGAGACGTCTACTAATATCAGACTTGGGCCATAATTTGAGGAAGAAATTCCTGAGAATGTACGTTTGGACCACACCAAGTAAATGATAGTGAATCAAGGATAGATTAGAAGCGTTTGAGATGCGTTACAAAAGAATCTTGGCAATCGGTTTGACTGACAAGATTAGGAATAAGGAGGTTCTCCGAAGAGGCAGCAGGCATCGGGGCATAACCTCCACGGTACCAGAGGGAGATGTAGAGGGCAAAAACTGTACGGGAAGACAGAGATTCGAATACATCCAACAGATAAGAGAGGACGTAGGGTGTAAGTGCTACTCTGAAATTGAGAGGTTGGAAGAAATAAGGAATTCGTGGGTGGGCGCATCAAACCATTAAAAAAAAGAAAATAAATACCTGCCTGTAATGAGACTTGAAGCCGCCACTTTGAACAATCACTTTGAACATTTCTTATGAGTTGAAGTAGTTGTGGTAAGTTTTATATGACAATGACAAAAAAAATGTCGTCTTGTTTGATTCTCCGAGCGGTCTAAGGCGCTGCAGTCATGGGCTGTGCGCCCGGTCCCGGCGGAGGTTCGAGTCCTCCCTCGGGCGTGGGTGTGTGTGTGTTCGTCCTTAGGATAATTTAGGTTAAGTAGCGTAAGCTTAGGGAGTGATGTGATGACCTTAGCAGTTACGTCCCATAAGACTTCTCACACATTTGAACACTTTTTTGTTTGATTCTGTTACTCCAAGTACTCATCTAGGATACTCCACCGTTTCTATTTGATTCTAAAGTTTCGGCCACCGTGTATTTAACGTAAATACCATAATTAACAGCTTATTCGAGATGCTCCTACCCAATTTAGTAAGAACCATTCTGAAAATGGTAATTCTCGGTGATTCTGCTGTAGGCTGATAGAGCTTTCTCGCAATAAATTCGTAATCCATGCTATAAATTTAGGGCAACGGTGACACAGACTCAAAACTGTAACAGAAGCCCAATTTTGCACCTTCAGGGAGGAAAGTTAGTCCTGAATGCAGAGTCCAACTAAAGAAGTATATCTGGCATGTACTTGAAAGCTCTGGCAAATTAAATTCACTGTTGGTCACTTGTCTACTTCGCTGATTAGGTAAGACAAAGTTATGTAACAGGTAGACGAAACAAATTGTATGTACGCAATCTGCTTCCAAGAGCATCGCTGCTTCTCACCGGTTGAAGTAAAGTGTAAGGAGGAAAGGGGCATTGGGCGTGAGGCGAGGGGGAGTAGGGGCATCTGTAGCGAACAAGCAGTTCTCGTCTGGCTGAAAAATGCGCAGGCGTTAATCCTAGTAGTTCTGTGTTCTACGTCTCCTCTCCATTTTTGCCCCTATCAACCTCTCCTACGTCCTCTACTCTCCGTGTTCTCCTCTTCCTCTATCACTTTTCCGACTAAAAGAGAAAAAATAATAGAAAAGCTTTGCAGGCAATCGTGTGTCCGGTAGATATATGTCACTGCGCTGCATTGGTGGAACACTGGAGGTAGCGCAGTGTTTCTTACCGGCCGTTGCAACAGCGCGGGAGCAGAGACAGATGAAACGGTTTCCGTAGATATTGCTCCTATACGGCATATAAGAAAGGCAGATCGAGATACGGAGAACTGACATTCGGGGCAATATTTTATACAAGCTAGCAATAGAGGAACACATCGAGAGTATTGAAATAAACAAAAACGAGTAGCTAGGAGAATTGATATCTTGTCGTGAATGTTGCCTTGGCGAAACAAACAACGACTATCGCAGGCGATTTATGTGACAAGTCGTCTACTAAGAAAAACTCCGTACGGTCGGAAACAGTCCGTGGGTCCTATTTCCGTCACGAAGTAATATCAGTCGACTGCAAATGACAAAACACGGAACGACTTTAAGCACAATATACGCTGTTCTCAACTAGGAGGTTGGTTTTATCACTGAAATATTTTACTAGGCATGGTCCTTGGATGTGGTACGACGTTTTCTCCTTCCGGCTATACAAATGACTTGCCTATTTCATTATTTGGACGCCAACAGTTCAGCGTGAACTACGAACCACGATACAGCTTGCAATTTTTCGCGTTAAGACACCGTCGACACAGTGGAAGGAAGCCATAGTTAAAAATAAACGCCTTGGACGAATGAGGGTTAAACTGTAGTAGTTCGCCACCAAAGTGCTAAGTGGCAGCAAGTTTCGCTTCATTAATCCGCAACTTGGTCCCTGTGCATTACAAGAACTGCTGTAACATTGTCGATGAGACTTCTAGGGAGATACTTATTTTTATATTTACTTTAATCATACTAGTTACTGCATAGCATTAATTCACGACTAACTGGTGATAAAACAAAGAACAAAAGTAAACGTTTCTCTTCTCGACAAAGATGACGTGATTACAGAATGTCATATACTACAAATATGTAGCGATAAGCGCCTGCATTTCTCACAGTTATTGTGTTCAGAATTGATTTGATTCACTTTAACTACATATCTTGGATTTTGAAAAATGTGTGATATATAATGTTGGTTTTGTAATTGCATATTTGACTACAGAGATCATGTCCCTGGACTAAAAACATTCGGTAAATAAACTGTATTAAAGTCAGCGTTTGTGCTATGCACTTCCTACAATATCTGGCAGTTGCACGACATTGCGGAGTAACCAAGGGGCCCATGGAATACCACTATATGGCTGCCCAAATCATCACTGGATCCCCGCCATGTTTCGACCTTGTGATGTAAACTCGATCAGCATTTGGAAACAGTCCCAAACAAGAGTCATCCGACCAAATGACTTTCCATTGCTTTATAGGCCAGGTTTTGTGACTTAGACACGACATTTTTTGTTACGGGCATTTGAATCACTGATGAGCGTACTCGGAAATTCAGATCTATTAGCAGTTCCCTGCTTCAGGAGCTCCCTTCCCTTCGTGTTGGTGTTGATCTGGTGCTGGACACGGGTCGTGAGTGCGACATTCAGTTCTGCAGTAACTTTGGTAGCTGTCATCCCTTAATTTTCGCCACTTTCTTCTTCGATGACCCTCTGTCACAATCGTCCAACGCACACTTTCAGTCGCATTTTGACTTAGTGGTTGACAGTCTTCCGCTTTCCCTATACGGGGTATAAATCTGATACAGTGCCTCTTGAAACACCAAAAACTTCGGCCCCCTTGGTTAAGGAAGCACCCACCAAAAGAGCTCCAGCATTTCGCCCACGTGGGAGTGCACTGAACTCCGACACAATGCTCTCACAACCACCAATAATACTGTTCTGCCCAAGACTGACACATGAAACATACTAAGGACATTCATTGCACAGGCGCTGTTCGTGGTCGAAGACCAAATTGCGTAGACCACAGCGCAAACAGCAGGCTTGGCTCGCATCGGCATTTATGTTGAAGCATACTGTTCTGCCCGAATCATGAAGGGTTGCCACAAAAAAAGAGAAACCATCTAAGTATTAATGTTATCCGTAAACCTAATAAATTAGGTAGGGACGTACAGTCCAAGCCGCTTTCATTAGCCCGTTAAGGGGTCACACGCATAGGCAAACCAGTGCTCTCAAACGTCGAGCAAGGCAATGTCCATCGAACAGAAGAGTTACAGGAGCATCGGATGAACCAGAGTATCGAATATACTGTGTGAGTGAGCATTATTTTCAGTTCATCTTGTTCACTAACTATAAGAAGGACTTGCAAAAAGATTCCCTGTATATACCAAGGGTTACTGATTTCCATCGTGCATTTATCTACATGCACCTATGTCTGTCTGTCACTTGCATTGTGACGAGTACCTTTACCTAAGGATTCCATTAGAGCAATAGAATCCATGGTTCATGCTCTGTAATAGTAGACATTACTGTGTAAACCCGAATCTTAGTAAAGTTATAAGCTGGGGTTGCTTTTCATTCTAGCAGTCTGTTGGAGAATCAAGCAAACCTCATATATGCTTCTATAAGCCAGTGTCTGTGTTCTTCCGTATGTTCCTTGCTAACAAGTGAAGAAGTAATAAAAAACAAAAAAAGTAAATGAACCCAGTCTCATTTCCCGTATCACCACCATATATACCTCATTAGCCTAACAAATAAGTCTTTTCTGTACGGTCTCCGATCACAGAGACATGAAAAATCTCAGCTTGACCCCGTCGCCATTTCACTCCTGTACGCAGCCACGCGAGGGCCAAGAAATGGACGAACCAAAATTCCACGTCTCCTCTAATGTGAGTGAGCATCTGCTTCCGAGTAAGTTTGCTGTGGTCCACGTCGGGTTAAAATGCATTTCTCGCTGTGTTTACATACTTTTGTCCAACCACTTTATTACTTAAAAGGTCTTCGAGCCATTCGCGTAACTGAGAAAATAATCTATGTACTCGCAGCTTCGCTGACAGTATGCAGTATGCCACAGAGTAAAATGCTTTCCGAAAATATGGGAATATGAGTTTTGCATGTTGCCCTTTATCCCCGGTTTCCATAATATCCTGTGAGAAAAGTGAAAGGTGAGTTTCGCACGAGCGATGCTTTCTATACCGCTGTTGATTTGAGGGTACTATGTAGAGATGGGTCGTTCGCGAACTAACGCGTCCAAAGGAACGTTTCATCAAGATGAGGAACGAATTCTAAGGAACGGTCTTTCGTAGTTCACCTCAGTCCCGGATTTCTACCTATAGTTCCCGGGAACGGGAAACGGTCGGTCTCGTTCCCACGGCGGCACGTCGGCCGGTCTCGTTCCTGCCCCGGTCCCGTTCCCGTCTGTCTCGGTCTCGGTCACGCTCGGCCGGACTCGTCCTTCTTCGCGTGGTCACTCGTCGCATTTCCACTGAAGACTGCTCATAGTTCAGTATCGAGTTGTTCATTTCGTTCGGTGCGCACGCCCATTCTAGATCTGTTTCAAACCTTTTTTGAACTCTGAACTTCTGGTTCTTTTCGTATTATATTCAGCGTCCAATACCGGTAATTAAAATGTATTTTATAATTACGTAAATTACGTAAAAATTACTTCGTATGTAATACATACATCTTTTCACGTAACAAAACGGCATAACAGCTTACTTCACTATTTCGATAAACAGCAGAAGAAATACTTGTAAAAAGGCAAAATTATTTTGTTATTAGATATGCAAAGGAAGTCGGCACGGCACACACGAGAGGCCATTTTCCGCCTTTTTTTGATCCAACGTAAACGAGCATGTTTATTGTTATGGAAGGCAGACCGACCTACAACCGAATGAAGCCCGCGCTCCATAATCGAGTGTCTGATTCCACATTTTGTATAGAGAATGTGATAACATCTACTATATTATTTCAGTGGTACAGGGTGGCTCACGAAAAAAAGGCCCCAAATACTAGACTGCTCACTGTCGCCCACCAATCGTCATCTACTGTTTCGAAGTTTTTGTTTGCATTAGCTTATTTGATATTTCTTCACTGCCTAATTATTGCATGTTTATCTATTTTGCTCGTAGCGGTCAACAAATCGTGCTTAATTGGCGGGAAGTCTGTACTCAGAGTCGGTTTTTCGTGCGCCACCTTATACACTACTGGCCATTAAAATTGCTACACCACGAAGATGACGTGCTACAGATACGAAATTTAACCGACAGGAAGAAGATGCTGTGATATAAAAAGGATTATCTTTTCAGAGCATTCACACAAGGTTCGCGCCGGTGGTGACACCTACAACGTACTGACATGACGAAAGTTTCCAACCGATTTCTGATACACAAACAGCAGTTGACCTGCGTTGCCTGGTGAAACGTTGTTGTGATGCCTCATCTAAGGAGGGGACGTTTGCAAGACAACAACCGTCAGCACGAACAGTTCAACGACGTTTGCAGCAGCATGGACTATCAGCATATACTATCAGCTCGGAGACCATGACTGCGGTTAGCCTTGACGCTGCATCACAGACAGGGGCGCCTTCGATGGTGTACTCAACGACGAACCTGGGTGCACGAATGGCAAAACGTCATATTTTCGGATGAATCAAGGTTCTGTTTACAGTATCATGATGGTCGCATCCGTGTTTGGCGACATCGTGGTGAACGCACATTGGAAGCTATTATTCGTCATCGCCATACTGGCGTATCACCTGGCTTGATGGTATGGGGTGCCATTGGTTACACGTATCGGTCACCTCTTGTTCGCATTGACGGCACTCTGAACAGTGGACGTTACATTTCAGATGTGTTAAGACCCGTGGCTCTGCCCTTCATTCGATCCCTGTGAAAACTTACATTTCAGCAGGATAATGCACGACCACATGTTGCAGGTCCAGTACGGGCCTTTCTACATACAGAAAATGCTCGACTGCTGCCCTGGCCAGCACATTCTCCAGATCTCTCACCAACTGAAAACGTCTGGTCAATGGTGGCCGAGCAACTGGCTCGTCACAATACGCCAGTCACTACTCTTGATGAACTGTGGTATCTTGTTGAAGCTGCATGGGCAGCTGTAACTGTACACGCCATCCAAGCTCTATTTGACTCAATGTCCAGGCGTACGAAGGCCGTTATTACGGCCAGAGGTGGTTGTTCTGGGTACTGATTTCTCAGGATCTATGCACCCAAATTGCGTGAAAATGTAATCACACGTCAGTTCTAGTATAACATATTTGTCCAATGGACACCCGTTTATCATCTGCATTTCTTCTTTGTGTAGCAATTTTAATGGCCTGTGGTGTATTATTTCACAGCCATCAGCCACATAACGCTACAGCTGGCTAAACGAATCAGGAAAATTACAAGTGTGTGAGAATTCTGTTACAAATAAAAACTGTGTACTCCAAGGGTGAGGCAAGTGCCCCCTCTTGGCGCCTTCCATCTTCACTCCCTATGCTACTAATTTTCAGTTTTTCATACGAACCGTTTACCAAGCACAAATGATCGGTGAACGAATAAAAATGACCGGTCCCCAAAAAAGAGTGATCACCAGTGAACTAGTTCCCAAGGATGAACGAGTTTGCCCATCTCTAGTGGGTAAAAGTTTTTCTTTTGCAGTTTTAATTTTCGTGAGGATGTGGGCGTAGTTGCCTAGCCCGCAAAACAGTCGCATAGCTGCGGCATCGTTATTCACTGGCACAGCAGCTGAGTTTTTGCTTCGGCGCCGCGGCTGCGGCGGCGCTGGTCACGGCGCGACGGTCGGCCGCGGCTGGCCGCAGGCTGCGAGAGCACAGCACCGCAGAGGCCACAGCCGCAGCTGGCGCCTTCTTTCGGGCCGTACGTGCCGGCCGGCCGCTTAATTAGGGGATCGGTCCGGGCCCTGGTCGGCGCCCGCGTGCGGTCACAGCCGTAATGAGAGGCTGGCCGGTCTGCAGAGCCACTTGCTACGCACCGAGCACACCTGTTGAGTGGCGACCCTGCCAGGACCCACGGAACGTACCGCGTGGCGGTAGTCGAAGGCTCTCAAACTACAATGAAACGTGCCGTCTCCAGGGGCCCTATTCTGTATCTTTCCGCCATTGTGCCGATCGTTTCGGTACTTAAGAGCACCGAACGGTCTAGTACTCGAATTAGAGTCCCATCTTTATTCAGTATACATTTCGGTAGCGATACCGTTCGAGTCTAGAGAACCGAAGCGCTGTTGTCGGTTCGCGTCGCCCAAGCCAATGAAAAGCAAGCGTCCGCGCATCCGCACTGCAGCGCGCACAGCGCCACGAACACAAGGCGGCTAGCAGACGACACAGGCGCGCTATTCTTCGCAGTTTTGCGTTTTCGCAGTACGAAGTATTGCTAAAATACCAACGGAGATGTCGGACGAAAATGAGGTTAGTAAGTTCACAGTTCAATGACACTGAAAGAGTGTTTAGGATTGCTATTGTGATTGTCGTTTATGGGTATTTTATTTGAAACAAAAACAGCAATCCTGGGTATGGAGAGGCACATATTATTGAACAGTTTTTGCCAGTATTTATAGCCTGTGCTAAAAGAATAAGAAGATACACAGAATGTGATTATAACTCGCTCTTAGAGATCCAAATGATTAAGTAGCCCATTTCTCTATATGATACGTCAACGATTTCCGTCTTAAAAATAAAATTGAAAAAACGCGTTTTCGAGAGCTCCTGCAGTTCGTCGAAGTTTATAACATGCATGCCATGAATGAAAATGTTTCGTATATGGTGCTACAGTCTAAAAATATTACGGTGGAGGTCTTTCATCTCTATCTACTGTTGTTGAGGATTCGATTGCAGATAAAGACTTGTGACAAGCACAATTTCATATTTCGTATTTTAAACACACAGAAATCACGAAATCATTACTGACGAAGTGCGCTCTTACATGTAAGTAATATTGCAGAAAAATCTTAACTTACACGAATAACAATGACTCATAACGTGTTGCATATATGAAGAGGAAAAATAATTTTTTGCATTCATCTGTGCACGAATCTTGGTCCTTACGTGTAGAATCTCGCGCGCTAACCATTTGGCTACCCTTTTTTTAATTTTTTTTTTAATCTTATTTTGTCCGCTTCATCTGCTCAGGGCGGACGTCGTACGATATCCGTTTAAGTTCGTTGTTGATCGATTAACTCAGTTTTTTATTACAGAGAGCAGCCAACCCTCTGACCGAACACGCTGAGCTACCGCGCCGGCATGCTAGACGACAACTACACGTGGCTGAATTCTTGTACTATTGCGGAGGGACGTAGGCTGACCTCGTTGCCAAACGATGCTGCGTACGTCAGAAATGCGTAATAGTTTGGAAGGTTTCTAGTATCAGACTTCACATAATTGCTTTTCATTGTTACTTGAAAGTTGTAGAAACGTTTCGATAATTACTAACTAAACCATTTGTGGGAAAAAGTACATAAAGTCACTAGTAACGTCAGTTCACACTAATGTAATATATGTAAACAGAGCCGATGTCTCGCTATTTAATGATGTTTAAACTGTTATTTGCATTAAAATAACACGTATTTTGAGAGAATATTGACCGAAAATGTTTTCTGTTTAGATGTAATCATTCACAGTAACAACCTAACCATAGTGCTCAGAGCCATTTGAACAAACTAACCTAACCATATTTCTAACGAAGGAAAATAGTCTATTATGAACTCACTTTCCAACTGGATGCGTCCTCTGGTGATTCTTTAGTAACGCAATCACTAAATCCAAAGCTAAAACCGCTAAATATGTTTAAAATAACAGATTATAGGTGTACATAAACCACAGCTCACCGATCGACAGGGCCAGACCGAAATCCAAAACCTCTCGGTACAATTGTCGTAAAATCGGTGCGACGACCGTTCGTTAACAAGTCCCAGAAGCTTACTGAATTGGATATTTCTAAAAAGAACCGAAAAGACGCCACTACCGAGCCTGACCTACTACACCGATCGGTATGAACGATACAGAAGAGGGCCCCAGAGCGGAACCTTCCGAGATGGAGGTAGCAACAATATCTGCACTGGTATGTCTTTTCGATGAAAAGCCTCCACGAAACGAGTCACGGATTTTGTTCATTTTCCGCATGATTACACAAGGTTCAGTCTCAATGTGACCACCGCGTATGTTCGACATCAACGTGCAACAACCACTCAAAGACGGAAGATGGCAGCACGGGTAGTGGATATATAAAGTGTGTCAAGGGCTGGAATACGATTGTCTTTATCGTAATATATGATCACTACCTTTCATCCCATGGGTGGAAGCATTCCTGAAACGGCGAAGTCTGTCAACTGTATGTGTGCCGTCGTGTTTAGAGTATACCATGAATCGTAAAAAATGACACTATATGAGATCAGCGCCGAAGCAACTGGGCTGCACCACAACCATAGATGAAAGAATGAACAACTGCTGTGGAGATTATTGTATGTCCATCTTTGTGATTTGAGGTCTGAGAGACTTCGTCCTTATGACCACTTATTCTATGAATACCAGTTTCGGTGCTTCAGTGCACCATCTTCAGGCCTTTGCTGACACTGCCATTAGTATCAGCTAAGGCCTGAAGATGGTATTATCCCGATGGCTAACACTATCCTTATACACAATGAATCAGTGGCCAACATCTATAACTGGCTTTCGCAAACTATCTTGTTGGTTGATAATTGATGGTTGGAGGGAAAAAATCGCTGTTGAAGGCAGTCTGCGGAAACCAGTTATAGATGCTGGCCACCGACGCATCGTGTATACATATGGAGTTAACCCCATTAGCGTTAGCTAAGGCCTGAAGATGGTGCACTGAATCGCAGAAACTGTTGAACAACTGGCCACCCAAATAAGCCAAAGGACTATCAACAATGTCTCTTCAAGGACGGTTAAACGTTCGTTGCTGCGTATGGACCTCCGCAGCAGCCATCTGGTCCATGCATCCTTGTTGGCTGCTGTTCACTGGTGAGGAAATCCGGAATTTGTACGCCAATACAGCAACTAGACGTCTACTGAGTAGCGATAGCTGTCCATTTCAGACGAATCACTTTTCATGCGCCATCGTATGGCCCTGTACAGTCTTCAAAAAGGTAGACTGGGAAATGTTTTCATGGCATACCCAGGGTGATCCCGTGATTCTGGGAGGCACAATGAACCATGAGTATGGCTCGGAGCACTATGGGACTTAACTACTGTGGTCATCAGTCCCCTAGAACTTAGAACTACTTAAACCTAACTAACCTAAGGACATCACACACATCCATGCCCGAGGCAGGATTCGAACCTGCGACCGTAGCAGTCGCGCGGTTCCGGACTGCGCGCCTAGAACCGCTAGACCACCGCGGCCGGCTGAACCAAGAGTATGCTTCAGTCCTTGGGGACCATATCTACTCCTACATGCCGTTTGTGATACGATAAACTGCAATCGCGATAGGCTACAATCCGACGTTTAGCAAAGTCGGAAACGTAATGGTACGCATTTCTCCTCCTTACACGAGGCATCACAACAACGTTTCACGAGGCAACTCCAGTCAACTGCTGTTTGTGTACGAGAAATCGGTTGGAAACTTTCCTCATGTCAGCACGTTGTAGGTGTCGCCACCGGCGCCAACCTTGTGTGAATGCTTTGAAAAGCTAATCATTTGCATATCACAGCATCTTCTTCCTGTTGGTTAAATTTCGCGTCTGTAGCACGTCATCTTCGTGGTGTAGCAATTTTAATGGCCAGTAGTGTAGAACGTCGACCTTGCCCCAGACCCTTGTCTTTTGGAAGAATGATCCGCCGTAGACATTCACGGCACTCGCTGAAGGTGTCCTCACAGAGCTCAAGCCGTCACAATGGCGAAGGGTGGACGCTCTCCATACTAATGTCTACTAACTGGTGTCCGAATACTGTTAACCGTATAGTGTGTTCAACTTCTTTTCCTATCAGCCATATCCATGATTTCAACCGTACTTTTCCTTTTCGCTCCAACTAAGCCTTAACTTTTGCCTAGTGTTCCTGCATTCGTTTCCTGAGTTATTCCTTTCTCGCTTCAGTCCACGGCTGCCAGTTTTTAGTTTTGGCTTTTGTCTTGAAAAAGGCGCTTTTGGAGTTTATTGTTGGGCGAAATGCATTTATGAAATCCTACAACGTTATGCCCATTTCTCTCAGTTTTTCTACCTCCATTATTTTCTTGCCGAAAAATATAACGGATTAGATTGACATCTCTAGGTGTAGTACTTTGTGCCGGATAGCAGCATCATTCATGCACAAGATTTCGACAACGTGACTCGTTATCTTCGTCCGGTGTCTGGTGACATCCTGGAGAAAATCCATGACCTCAGGATGTCGACAGATTGCCGGGCAAGCCTGAAGAATTACTCCAGGAAGACTAGATTCCTTAACCTTTTTGGACTCACCTAATGTGGCCACAATAAACAATCCTATTTCTGCAAATTGTGTGCTTTTATTCAGGGGATTTTCCCCAAAACCTGTTTTTCTCTTATTTCTAATTCCTCGACACAACCTATTACGTTCATAATTAGGAATCCGCAGTATTCAGAGTCTCAGGTCGTATTACTGTACAGTATGGCAGTATGTTGCATTAACTGGTATTTACTTCATCTTGTACAGACCTTTGGTTAACTGATATACTGCTTGCATTCTTCTGTTTCGTGATTCAAAGCCTTCTTTCTCACTTCTGTCTAGGTATCAGTAATGGCGGTTGATATGTTACGAAACCGAAGTGAATACAGCGAAAAGTGGAGACTTTCAACCAGCTTTCTAGAAGAGAGAAAGTCGCATGATTTTCAAACAATGAATTAGTCGCTTTACTAACACCAATGAAGGCAAAACGCACCTGGGTTCTCATAAACGTGTGCAAAATATAAAATTAATGTGCAGCAGGTAATAGATCTTTTCTGAAAATTACTGTAATTTATAGGCAACAGCTACAAAAAAATGGCCACAACGTTAAACTTGGTCTACCAATATTACATGATATTTCTTCATTCACCTTTCAAACTTTTATCCGACTTCGTCCGATCCCCCGAATCTGATGATTCTTCACTCACCGTTGAAAATTCTGGTAACTGCTGCATTTTAAAACCACAGTAAACGTCTCTTTACAATAGCGAAAGAGCGTCCTGAGCAGTTACACACAATATATAAATTTGTTGTATATATTCTCTGCACAAGGAACATCATTACAAGCGATTTGAATGAATTCACACACATTAGCTTTTGCAGTTCTAGGATAAAATTAATAAAATTATTGAGATTAATTTTCATAACATAAGTGTTAAAGAGTTAAGGATGCGGTGCACTATGAACAAACTTATCTATGAATTTTGTTCAGATATCTGTAACAAAGTGGAAGTGAAGCTCGTGTTGTTTTTTCGTATTAAACAAAATACATTCGTAATCAGTAACAGTAGGAATTTCGACCAAAAAATAAATACCCCACAAGCGTCCTATGTCAAATCAATGAATGAGAAGTTGTAATTGCAGTCTTTATCATATGTGGTCTTCTTGTTCGGAATTTGTGTGTGTGTGTTTTGCGGAGAGGGGGAGAATATATATATATATATATCATTAGATTGGCAAGTCCAACGCGTGAAACGCTTACAGGCAGTCTCGAAAGTAAAGTTTATGGTCAAATACACTTACTGATACAACCTCGAAAGTAAAGTGTGTGCTTCCGTATATTCTGCGAAATTGATGTTTCCATTTTAAGCATAAAAAAGTGCACAAAGTGGATACAAAAACTCGACAGAGCACCTGGAAGCACATCATAATCACTCATGCCGAGAAAGCCTTAGAAATCACTTCACGGGCGTAATTTATAAGCCCCTTAATACAAATACGGGCGTAAGAAAGGTTGATGACTTACATTCAGTTCTCTTCTACTGTGGTTTCATAAGAATCAGTAATCAGTAACAGTAGGAATTTCGACCAAAAAATAAATACCCCACAAGCGTCCTATGTCAAATTCTTCGTGTCTATTTCCTCTATACAACTGTGGTACATTGTGGTACATTGTTATCGTTTACATACTGTATAACGTTTTTCAAATAAGAACCTGATAAATTCATAGAAACAAATTTAACATCAATGAATGAGAAGTTGTAATTGCAGTCTTTATCATATGTTAGCAATAATTATTCTATTACTACCGTAGAGCTTAATTCTACCCACTCATTGTTATTGTATGATCTGCTCAGCACCTTTATCAGCCTTGATATTCTCAAAGTGTATTTTCTGTAAATGTGTACATGGAAGATGGTTGTACGTGGGAAAGGCAGGAAACCAATAAAGAACCAATAATAATAGCAGGACTTCTGTGGTAGACTTAGATGCGATACTAAACCAAAATGTGTTCGGAGGCAGTAATGGAACAGCTCTACGAAATGATTAAAGATTGTTCGACAGTCAATACGAAACTTATTGTACTGTACTGTACAGTACATACGGTTGGGCACAGTTTTGATGAGCGACACGGTGGAATGACAGGAACATCACCACTCACGTTATGCAGTTATGCCTCGCAGAAAAACGTTAATTGAAACCTCAGCCTTTTTAGATGTTGCTGTACTATATGATGGTGTACTATACATCTCGATCCACACGAATATCCAACGAAAGTTTTGTAAGATTTTACTCAAACGCAAACAGAGACAACTGTCAATAATGAGAAACGCAATGTTGTTGATTTCACAATACGTTGAAAACAAAAGTCTCTGAGCATACGAACAGTAAGTTAAGACAAAATAAATCTTTCATATAAATATGGAACAGTGGAACGAGAGCATATGATATGGTCTTACGCCCTACAAAGTTTCATTCGTAGGTAACACTAAGTAACTAGTTGAGGCTCAGAGGTAGAATTATAGGAGAAACAACATGACGGCAACAGAATTTTTTTACAAAATAAGTGAATTCGTCAAGTGTGTTGGACACATTTTGTTTTAGACTACCAGGTGACATCGAGTGATATCTGAGAAAGAACTGTGTGAATCAACAGTTATTTGGTCTGCAAGAAAGTATTACATTTTTTGAACTGCTTGACTTTACAGACACTCCAAGAAGGTCGCCTAACGCCTCGCGGAAATACTTAGAAAATTCGAAGAATACCTTCTCATGATAAATCTTACGAATATAGATTTGACCATATATTCTGCATCTCTAGCAGCCTAGATGGTAAATAAAACAGCAGCGGTTATTCTTCCCGTGTTTCGCTTCTGAACTCAACGAAGAAAGGAAATCTTGAATATAAACTCTTAAAGAAATAGTGCCGTGTCACGAATCTTACACGGAATTTTCTCTCTTGTACTTCTTCTGGTATTATCAAGTAGCTGAACATTACACCTGAGAATCCTTGAGACAATTGACGATCCGACCAAAGTGACTGAAACGTGAAGTTTGCAGAAACAGTAAGGGCGATGTGACCACCCAGAAATTTGTACTCGTCCCAGAATACGTACTGTCAGTCGGCAGAGCCACTACGGAAGTAGACGTAGTGTGAGAAACGGATAATATCATGTGAGATACATATACTCCTCAGCTAATGACGTAATCGGCGACCGGATACTAAACCGTAATCTTCCTACCACACTGACGAAAAATTATCATGTAAATCAATCCTAATAACGTATTCTCTTAATAGTTTTCTCAGCTCGAAACACATTAAACTAGTCGTTAACTGCTCACAGACCTTAGTGTGGCAACTAAACCTCACAATTTACAGAACAGAGCACAATATTTGCGTTCATACACTGCGAGTGACCCTGCTGGTCGAAATTTTCCAAGTGCACGACAGCTAATTTCCTAGAAATGAGCCGGCCGCGGTGGCCGAGTGGTTCTTGGCGCTTCAGCCCGGAAGCGCGCGACTGCTACGGTCGCGGGTTCGAATCCTGCCTCGGGTATGGGTATGTGTGATGTCCATAGGTTAGTAAGGTTTAAGTAGTTCTAAGTTCTAGGGGACTGATGACCTTAGATGTTAAATCCCATAGTTCTCAGAGCCATATGAACCATTTTTTGAACCTAGAAATGAATCTCTCGCATTGGTCACGCAATTTGTGGTCTTCTTGTTCGGAATTTGTGTGTGTGTGTTTTGCGGAGAGGGGGAGAATATGATGTACGATGGACGAAGTAATGAAGAGGCCACCATAAACAGTATAAATTCAGATACATTACAGAATAATATATTGCTAGATCTAAGAAATCAAAGAATGAAAGTACTGTTACTTCTTGAAACTACAAAGAAATTTCCGAAACGGCGATATTACACGGATAAATCTGTAACTAGTTTTTACTGAGCAATAATGGAACATCGGTAACATACACGATAAATATCTTGTCACAGAGAACGGTTGTAGAGAAAGTACTGCCGCTGTTTGTAGGGTATGATAAACGTTTCAAAGGAAACTGCACAGATACTTCAGTTCAAATTACGTTTCTCATATCTTGATTTCCATTGGCGATTCAATGTTTAACCCTGGATTCTGTGGGTGTGTGTGTGTTTGCATACGTTAAGGCACGATGTTCATCACATTAGGATGCACAGGGAGATATCCGCGCAATGGATTGCTACAGCATTCGATTACCCGGATCTTAATTGGATCAAAGTGGTATTAACTGCGAACACGCATGTCCGTCCAGGAGACGCTAACTGCAATATATTGCTCGGAATAGCTTCCGGTAGCGTAAGCAATATTCGAATATCCGCTGCGACAAATTTCATGTATACGAAACTAGGCTGTATCTTTTCTTATTGGGTTTCTTTGATTCCCTTTAGAACAGAACCTTAGCTATTGAATAGGGTATCAGTTGTATCGCGTATCAGATAGAATGGATGCGATGCATAGCGCTATACTAAAATATTCTTTCGGAACATACGAGAATGCGTATGCTACATGCACCTGAAGTACCAATCTCCTTAGAACCATCTCGTATAAGCTTTAAGAGAGATGAGAATGTAATTTATGCGATGTTAAAGGAAAGCGGTAAGGGATGAAGTACAATACATGAGTTTGAAATGGCCCTACAATATACAGTGCGAGAAGAGGACAATAAAACAAGCTAACAATACTAACAGACGTTGATGCGTAAACCAGATGTATCCCCAACATGACGTATGTACAAGTGCAGTCATGCCAGTGTTAAACCACTCTTAATGTCTAAGGCAACGTTTATTTAAGAACATAAAACACCATAAGCCAGATGTCCATAAAAATGATAAGCTGGACTCGTTTGATTTTATCATCATTCTGGCTATCAAAGTACTGGTAAATATTGTTTCGACACCAAGCGTGCCGGTTGTGGTTCGCCAGTATCACGGACTGCCAGTTTCGCCAGCCTGAACTCTTTGGATTTTGTTGTTTGGGGATATTTAAAAGCTTTTCTGTATTCCAGTCCTGTTGATAGTGACGATGTTCTCTGTGATCGCACTATGGAGAACTGTCAGTGCATTCGGAAAACGTCTGAAATTTTTGAACGTATATGGGCATCTGTGAAGCGACGTGTTAAAGCCTGCCTTTACATAAACAATGGCCTTGTTGAACACTTGTTGTGTTTGTCCTCAGTTGAATATCTGAAGTTTGGGATGATGATGATGATGATGATGACGATGATGATGATTATTTGAGGTCAGAGCACTTTACACCATGATCATCAGCACCCTGACGAAAAGTCAGCATGTTAGTCTCATGGGTGGGGACGAAGGTGTTCCCCAAATAAGCGAGCAGTTTATAATGCATTATAATCTGCCTCCATTCCCCATCAATTTAGGGACGAGGTCTGACAATTCACAAAATTTCACTTCCTGTAAGACTGGAATCGGTATCGGCGAGGATGGTGGGCAAATCTCCATCGAGACTGAGGACTGCCTTAATATCAGTATATAGGACACACGTTGCCAAAATATGCTTCTCCCGTTGGAGAAGGAAGTCACTAAAGTTTGGGTCCTTGGGGACAGTTGTAGGTGCTCAAGTACTCAGTCGTCATACATGGTATGGGAAAACCATCCGTTTTTCGACCTACATTTATTGGGATTATTTACTTGCTTCACTGTCTTTTACTAGCTCCTTTTGTTTCTACCTTTAAGAGTCAATTACCCTGTATACTTTCTTAGATGGTAATAACAGTAGAATGTTGAAATGAACCAGACAAGTGTCGGTTTGGATTTAAATTTGTGCTTGCCTTTCTTCAGTTTAAAAAAGCACTATTACAAACAAGTAATCTCACAAGTGATCGTCGTTGGAATGTAGTGGCGAGTTACATGACACAGCAATTGCCTAAACGATCGTGGGAAACCACCGATAAACCAAGTTTCGTCTGGCCGGTGTTCCTGATCATCGGACACGCCTTCTGACAGGCTGGTGCGCTGCTTCGGCGACACGACAAGGACTTCATAACTAGTCACTTACTCCCTTATTTATACTTATTTTTCCTTAGAGTCTTATTTGTCCTTTACGGAGAAGTGACTAATGAAGTATTCCAAGTGGAGATTTTTTATTGGTGACTAAGGGCAATGTACTGAATAACATTACATCAGTATTTACTTCACCTGCAGATTAATAATTATAGCTATTACTGCTAATTTTCCTCTAGGCAGCAGGTCAGGTGTTTGAGTGTGGAGACATGGACGCAAAACGGTTAGTCTGTAATGAGAGATGAAGTCCACTTAGTGGTGCAGTTCGACCACGCAGAAAATATCAGGTAGTAAATTATCTGACGTGTTTACGAGGAAACTTTTAGACCTACAGAAGAAACGACTAACTCAAGCGAGTACGTACTATGGTATCAATTGTCACAACATGTGCACTTACACATGTAACGCCCTGTACACATACTACGGGGCATTCCTAAGGGTTCTCAGGTGCGTTTTCTGTGGAGTTTCGACAGATATTTGCAGGTTATTTTTTCAGTGTGTAGCTGGAGTTATCCCACACAAATAATGCACATCAAGCCGTTCAGTTGACATCCAGCGTCGACGAAAAACGTTAAAAACAAATTGATTTTTGAAGTGGAATTTTACTTGCCCATTCGATATAGCGATCACAAATTGGTCTAGTGCTATATTCTTCTTATTGGTACGTATAAAAACAGCAGAAAAACACAAAGAATAACCAGTATTCCAGCTGCGACTGAGCAGCGCTGCTGCATGGTGGTAGCACCCGGCGTGGTCCAAGGTCGTATTGTTCGCAACGGGAGACAAGTTGCCGAGAACTCTTTCGGGTTGTATGGCCGTGGTCCATGGAATTCTTCTATCCCTGACGTTTCGTCCGAAGCTACCTTGGACATCTTCGGAGATGCTCCTGGTTGTGCAGAGTCTTGCCGACTGACGAGTCGGACGACGAAGAACGGCCTAAACACCGTGGAAAGTGGGCGTCGTCTGGATCCCACGTCATAGCACAGATAAACCTTGTCAAAGATAAAATATAACTATCGATCATAGTACGTCAAAGATAAAAACTTCTCATCGATTCTGTAGCGCCACTGTCCATATATCGTTGAGTTTCATAGCTTCTTCTTTTCTGTTAAAATTATCCCCATGTTTATATATTTCGATGGCTTCTCTTTATTGCCGTGATAGTTCGTCATAGTACATAAAATTTTAGTTTCCGAAAATTTTGCAACGTGATCACCCGACTGCAGAGCATGTTCCTCCATGACTGACTTGTCTGTTTTCCCTAGTCAACCGTGTATTCACACTTCTCTTTATAGTTCCAATGTAGAACCTACCACATGTAGTCGGATTCTTGTATACACCACTTTCAGTCAGAGGGGGACGTTTATCTTTAAGAGAACGAAGTGCTCTGCGTATTTTCTTAGTTGGTCTGAAAATAGGTCGAACGTTATGTTTCCTTAAAATCTCGCCGATTTGATCCGTTACTTTTTCGATGAAGGGTAGAGAAACTGTGTTCTTCCATCGCTAAGTCCTATCGTTGTCCTGAGGCCTCCTGTTATTCGGTCGCAAAACTCACTTTATTTCCTTACTAGAGTACCCATTCTTCACAAAAGCCTGCTTTAGATGTTTTAACTCGGGGTCCTGGTATTACAGTGCACAAATCCGTTTAGCTCTGTCCACTAGACTTCTAATTACACTCCTTTTTGTTGTGGATGATGATTGGAATCCTTATGCAAGTATCTATCTGTAACTATAACCTTCCGAAAGGCTTTATGTTTCAAGTTGCCATCAGTCTGTCTCATAACGAAGACATCCAAGTAGGACACTGCACTGTCTTTCTCCATTTCCATGGTAAACTGGATTTTAGAATTTATACTATTTAAATAACAAAAGAATTCCTCTAAAGCTTTTTTGCCAAACCGTAAATGTATCATCCACGTATCGATACCATCGAAATGGTTTCTTATTCGCTTTCTCCACAGCTAATTGTTCGAAATTTTCCATGTAAAAATTGGCGATCGTAGGACTCAATGGGCTACCCATGGCCACACTCGGCAGCTGAAACATCCGGTCGTGAAAGCCTTCACTGTATGAACGGGGGACAAATCGACGCTTTCTGACGACATTGGGCATCGCATGAAGACGTGATGAATAAGATTTGTTGAGCTGTCTCCAACTACACATTATAATAAACAAAATTGCAAACGTCTGGCGAAACACCAGAGAAAACGTGCCTGACGACTTTCAGAGAGACACCCTATATGTAGATCGTACATCAGTTCCGAGAAAGGCAATGGCATACCATCTCCAGTGGAACCGTGGCAAGTAAAATACAGTGGCTTCACTGAATTGTGATGTCTGAGCCTCCAATTGAAGGAAGGTATTAGGCAAAACCAGCCATTGCCTAATCCTTTCGAAATCTTCCAAGCTCCGTCGATATTAATATCCTCACCATAGAAGGAGTCACAAATCACATGTCCTCATTTCAAAAAGCGATTAAGATACCGGGTGATCAAAAAGTCAGTATAAATTTGAAAACTGAACAAATCACGGAATAATATAGATAGAGAGGTACAACTTGTCACACATGCTTGGAATGACATGTGGTTTAATTACAACCAAAAAAATACAAAAGTTCAAAAAATGTCCGACAGATGGTGCTTCATCTGATCAAAATAGCAATAATTAGCATACCAAAGTAAGAGAAAGCAAAGAAGATGTTCTTTACAGGAAATGCTCAATATGTCCACCATCATTCCTCAACAATAGCTGTAGTCGAGGAATAATGTTGTGAACAGCACTGTAAAGCATGTCCGGAGTTATGGTGAGGCATTGGCGTCGCATGTTGTCTTTCAGCATCCCTAGAGATGTCGGTCGATCACGATACACTTGCGACTTCAGGTAACCCCAAAGCCAATAATCGCACGGACTGAGGTCTGGGGACCTGGGAGGCCAAGCATGACGAAAGTGGCGGCTGAGCACACGATCATCACCAAACGACGCGCGCAAGAGATCTTTCACGCGTCTAGCAATATGGGGTGGTTCTAATAAAACCCCATGTCATTCCAAGCATGAGTGTCAATTTTTACCTCTCTATCTACATTATTCCATAGTTTTTCAAATTTATGCTGACTGTTTGATCACCCGGTATATTGCGGAATTAATTGAGGACGCTTAGTGTCCAATCTGTTGACGAACAACCATATATCGCTGTGATGCTTGTGTTCCTAAAACCCTGATTTAAACTAGGTACCTCGAAGACCAGTGCCATCAAGTACTGCATGTAATTGACGGTACATTACGTAAGGTCAAATTCGCAGCTCATAAAAATGCACTACATGGAACCTCACCTGGATTTAAATAACTGCCAGATAATTCGTGTCCGGGCGCACCAAACTAGTCGGAAGACAGATGACGAAAAAGTACACAAAGAGGGTACTGTATTGCTTGCTGAAGAATGGATTGCAGGGAAAGAACATAGCGTGAAGCTGTTCTTGTCAAAAAGTGCACGTATGTTAGTAATATCTGTTACGATATTTACCTCCGTGACTAAACAGAAACCGTGATTAATACTTTTAAAACACACCACAGCTAGTCACATTTCTAGTTAAAGCCCTGTGCATATCTACCTTAACGCCATTCGTCTGATCAGTTTCAGATTCAATTTGAATGATGAATTACGGTAATGCGGAGTTTCGTCACCAATATATGATGATGCAAGTGGAAGAGCTTCTTAATGTATCACATTCACATGGATTTACACGTTAATTACTTTGTGTATGGGCATCAACCACAAAACTTCCAATTAGATTCTCCGATCACTGCCTAGATTACGCACGTAGCGCTAAGCTCCTAACAAGCCACACTAATGCTAGGCTATTACTACGCTGCGCATGCTGCAGCCTAGCGATCTAGCGGTGCACTAAGCAAATTAGTATGCTGAATTTCATTCCCTTAACGTTCTGCTATAAACCGTATCATATGCGGAAAGTTTCAAATACCAAAGCGATCAAGTGAGACGGGACATGTTTCGTTTGCCTTCTTCGAGGTTTGACTTCTGCTCTTATCCAAAGCAATATATTCATTGATTTTGCTAGATAAATGGGTTTCTACATTTTATCTGCTTCTGCCGTAACCAAATATATTAAGTTTTTTCAGTGTTTTCTGCTTTAGTGCCTTCAATTTCACATGCTGCATCACGGAACTAAATAGGAATAAAGCTATTTTCCTTTTCTCGCAAATGACCACTGTAAACGAACGGGTAATGAAATCCAACAAAATATGCAACGAACACAAGTAAAAATGCAAATTAAATTATGAAATATATGTATTGCAGAGACTTCAGACACATATCCATAGGTTCTCAAATACTCAGCGAGAAGAGAATAAAATGGCGTTAGATTTTAAACCAGTTTTCAGTTGGAAATCACTATATATATATATATATATATATATATATATATATATATATATATATATATATATATATATATATATATACACTCCTGGAAATGGAAAAAAGAACACATTGACACCGGTGTGTCAGACCCACCATACTTGCTCCGGACACTGCGAGAGGGCTGTACAAGCAATGATCACACACACGGCACAGCGGACACACCAGGAATCGCGGTGTTGGCCGTCGAATGGCGCTAGCTGCGCAGCATTTGTGCACCGCCACCGTCAGTGTCAGCCAGTTTGCCGTGGCATACGGAGCTCCATCGCAGTCTTTAACACTAGTAGCATGCCGCGACAGCGTGGACGTGAACCGTATGTGCAGTTGACGGACTTTGAGCGAGGGCGTATAGTGGGCATGCGGGAGGCCGGGTGGACGTACCGCCGAATTGCTCAACACGTGGGGCGTGAGGTCTCCACAGTACATCGATGTTGTCGCCAGTGGTCGGCGGAAGGTGCACGTGCCCGTCGACCTGGGACCGGACCGCAGCGACGCACGGATGCACGCCAAGACCGTAGGATCCTACGCATTGCCGTAGGGGACCGCACCGCCACTTCCCAGCAAATTAGGGACACTGTTGCTCCTGGGGTATCGGCGAGGACCATTCGCAACCCTCTCCATGAAGCTGGGCTACGGTCCCGCACACCGTTAGGCCGTCTTCCGCTCACGCCCCAACATCGTGCAGCCCGCCTTCAGTGGTGTCGCGACAGGCGTGAATGGAGGAACGAATGGAGACGTGTCGTCTTCAGCGATGAGAGTCGCTTCTGCCTTGGTGCCAATGATGGTCGTATGCGTGTTTGGCGCCGTGCAGGTGAGCGCCACAATCAGGACTGCATACGACCGAGGCACACAGGGCCAACACCCGGCATCATGGTGTGGGGAGCGATCTCCTACACTGGCCGTACACCACTGGTGATCGTCGAGGGGACACTGAATAGTGCACGGTACATCCAAACCGTCATCGAACCCATCGTTCTACCATTCCTAGACCGGCAAGGGAACGTGCTGTTCCAACAAGACAATGCACGTCCGCATGTATCCCGTGCCACCCAACGTGCTCTAGAAGGTGTAAGTCAACTACCCTGGCTAGCAATATCTCCGGATCTGTCCCCCATTGAGCATGTTTGGGACTGGATGAAGCGTCGTCTCACGCGGTCTGCACGTCCAGCACGAACGCTGGTCCAACTGAGGCGCCAGGTGGAAATGGCATGGCAAGCCGTTCCACAGGACTACATCCAGCATCTCTACGATCGTCTCCATGGGAGAATAGCAGCCTGCATTGCTGCGAAAGGTGGATATACACTGTACTAGTGCCGACATTGTGCATGCTCTGTTGCCTGTGTCTATGTGCCTGTGGTTCTGTCAGTGTGATCATGTGATGTATCTGGCCCCAGGAATGTGTCAATAAAGTTTCCCCTTACTGGGACAATGAATTCACGGTGTTCTTATTTCAATTTCCAGGAGTGTATATATATATATATATATATATATATATATATATATATATATATATATATATATGAAGCAATTACTCATGTAATTTTAATTCATGCTGTGGATAAGGTTACCGGATGTTCCTTCGACATAACATATACTGCGATTTTAATGATCCAGTGAACATTTCGATTTAGGATCAGTTGCTTTACTCTATACGAACGATATAGAAGAGCAGAGTTTGACATTCTGCTGTAGTAAGGTGTCAGACGCCTATATCACAGGAAGGAGGTTAGCGTGGCGCTATATACTTAGTTTCTCTGTAGTATACGATTGCTTGAACTGAAGTCCTTCGCTAAACGTAATCTGCGCATTAAATTTGGAGATTTACTAGAGGATAAGCTTGAAATATTGTAAAAGCCATGCTGATAAGACATGGGCTTATCATTCACTTATTTCATATTTTCTCCGGAGCTTTCAATGTTGTGTCATGCTCTTCATTCAGCAAAACATCACATCTATCACATCCATCGCCATCACCTCTACTACTTCTTCCGTGTCAAGATATACAGAATGTTGCTTCATTTCTTCTTACTATAATGATTATTGCTGGACTTCTTATAGGCTTATAGGATCACTGTATTGGCTGTTTGTCTATCCATCTATCCAACTATTAGAACCTCTTTTCCTCAGGAATGGGTAGAGACATCAAGTTGAAATTTTTCACCTAATCCAGTCTACAGCCCCTTGGCGGTGTAAAAAATATAAGCCTCTGAGTCACTGCTGTTACGAGATACGGCTATTTTTTGACACTCGCAAACTCAGTCATCAAAACCTGTAGGGTATTTCCAGCTGACATAAAATCACGAAATTTGGCAAGAAGGAAGGTATCACAGTGCAAGTAAAGTCAAATTCAGAAACTAGGAAATTCGTGATTATATCACAAAGAAAAATAGTTTGCATTCGTAATCTGTCAAAAATATCGGAAACTACTGTAAGGACTTTTCAGTAATAGGTAGAGCGGTTCACAAGAAAATGTTTTTTTGTATAATTTACAAATATTTCGTGCTGACTGGCTGAGCTACAATGGAGTGAACCCCGCTATCCCTGTGAAAACGATACCTCAGTCACGTAGCGGTGGTAGGTTTAAGGCTGCCCTCCTGCGGCGCCACACATGTGCTGGCATCGCAGGTCCTTTACGAACTGCTCACTCTAAAGGCAGACATTCCTTGACAATCTATGCCGACAACACATACAGTATCTGTAGTGTTGCAAACGAAAGTAACACTGGCAACTGATGTAGGATTGCACTTCCAATGTTTGGGATTAGATCCCGATAAGCCATAAAATACGGGTTGAAGCATTTCATAGAACAATTCCACATTTGCGTAATGGAAATTTCTCTATGGTCGGCTTCTCCATTTTCCTCTCTGGTGACTTCCATCAAATCTTACCAGTAAACGCAACAGGGACGAGAGTAGACGAAGTCATCACATCTGCAATTGCCAATTAGCGCAGCATGTTAATAACCCCAAAATTAATAGAATAAATGAAATATTACGACAGACAATGCAAAATTATACAAGATAACTTGAAATTAAAATGTTCTCAAAAGTCTTGAAATTCCTGGGACCTATTTCTTGCCCGTATTGATATGGATAACAGGTAAATATCACTGAGATCCTCGATTCTCAGGATGGATGAACTACACTACTAGCCATTAAAATTGCTACACCACGAAGATGACGTGCTACAGACGCGAATTTAACCGACAGGAAGAAGATGCTGTGATATCAAAATGATTAGCATTTCAGAGCATCCACACAAGGTTGGTGCCGGTGGCGACACCTACAACGTGCTGACATGAAGAAAGTTTCCAACCGATTTCTCATACACAAACACCAGTTGACCGGCGTTGCCTGGAGAAACGTTGTTGTGATGCCTCGTGTAAGGAGGAGAAATGCGTACCATCGCGTTTCCGACTTTGATAAAGGTCGGATTGTAGCCTATCGCGATTGCGGTTTATCGTATCGCGACATTGCTGCTCGCGTTGGTCGAGATCCAATGACTGTTAGCAGAATATGGAATCCGTGGGCTCAGGAGAGTAATACGGAACGCCGTGCAGGATCCCAACGGCCTCGTGTGACTAGCAGTCGAGATGACAGGCATCTTATCCGCATGGCTGTAACGGATCGTGCAGCCACGTCTCGATCTCTGCGTCAACAGATGGGGACGTTTGCAAGACAACAACCATCTGCACTAACATTTCGACGACGTTTGCAGCAGCATGGATATCAGCTCGGAGACCATGGCTGCGGTTACCCTTGACGCTGCATCACAGACAGGAGTGCCTGTGATGGTGTACTCAACGATGAACCTGGGTGCACGAATGGCAAAACGTCATTTTTTCGGATGAATCAAGGGTTTGTTTACAGCATAATGGTGGTCGCATCCGTGTTTGGCGACATCGCGGTGAACGGACATTGGAAGCGTGTATTCGTCATCGCCATACTGGCGTATCACCCGGCATGATGGTATGGGGTACCATGGGTTACACCTCTCGGTCAACTCTTGTCCGCATTGATGGCACTTTGAACAGTGGACGTTATATTTCAGATGTGTTACGACCCATGGCTCTACCCTTCATTCGATCCCTGCGAAACCCTACATTTCAGCAGGATAATGCATGACCGCATGTTGCAGGTCCTGTACGGGCCTTTCTGGATACAGAAAATGTTCGACTGCTGCCCTGGCCAGCACATTCTCCAGATCTCTCACGAATTGAAAACGTCTGGCCAATGGTGGCCGAGCAACTGGATCGTCAATATACGCCAGTCACTACTCTTGATGAACTGTGGTATCGTGTTGAAGCTGCATGGGCAGCTGTACCTGTACACACCATCCAAGCTCTGTTTGACTCAATGCCCAGGCGTATGAAGGTCGTTATTACGGCCAGAGGTGGTTGTTCTGGGTACTGATTTCTCAGGATCTATGCACCCAAATTGCGTGAAAATGTAATCACATGTCAGTTCTAGTATAATATATTTGTCCAATGAATACCTGTTTATCATCTGCATTTCTTCTTGGTGTAGCAATTTTAATGGCCGGTAATGTACCTCCGTACGTATTCAAGTTTATACAGAATCCTCAAAGTGAGTCCACTTGTCTTTTCATTTTCCCTCACATAATTATTCTGGAATATCCAAACAAGTCTACTTCTAAATACATACTCCTCAAGTCAACATACGTTTCGATACAGAGGACACCCCGTACCATTTCTAGTCATTTCCTGTTCTGGTCCACTCGCAAAGATAACGAGGGAAAAACGACTGTATATGTGCCTCCGTACGAGCCCTAATTTCCCTTATCTTACCTTCGTGGTCCTTACGCGAAATGTACGCTGGCGCCAGTATAATCGTCCAGCAGCAGACTTAAATGCCGGTTCTCTAAATTTTCTCGACACTTCCTCGAAAAGAGTATCGTCTTCCCTCCAGGAATTCCCATTTGAGTTCCCGAAGCGTGTCCGTAATAGCTGTGTTTTGTTCGAAGCTACCGGCAACAAATCTAGCAGCTCGCCTCTCATTTGCTTCTATGTCTTCCTTCAAACCTGCTGCTGAGGATCCCTAACACTCGAGCAGTACTCAAGAATGGCTCGCACTAGCGTCCTATGTGTGGTCACCCTTGCAGTCAACCACACTTCTCCCAAAATTATCCCAACAAATCGGTGTCGACAATTCGTCTACCCTACTTCAATCCTTACAAGTTCGTTCCATTTCATTTCGTTTTGAAACATGACGCCTAGATATTTAATCAATGTGATTGTGTCAAGCAGCGCACTATGAAGGCCGTACTGGAACATCACAGGTTTCTTTTTCATACTCATCTGCATGTCGATATCAACCATTCAGGACCTGTTGAGAGCTCTCTGCACTACAAACAGTTGCAAGCCGGCCGTATCCAGCGAACGTCTTGTCCGTCAGGGCGCACGCACGTCGGTCTGCTGAGGGCCGGATCGGCCGCGAATCGCTGGCGAATCGAGTGGAAACGGCTGGTCCCGTCATCCGGGGAGATTTGTCGCTGCCGCCGGCTGAAAAGTTCCGCGTGGGAGGCCATTTGGCCGGGCTTTGTGCCGCGGAAGCCCGAAAGGACCGCCGGCCTCCGCCTCCATCGCGCTGCTTTAAGCACGCTTCTCAGCCGTGGAGAGTCCGCCCAATAGCTCCTGCTACCCCACACAGTGGTCTGCCGTTGCGCGGTCCGCTGTTCACAGAAGCTATGAGAAGTACAAGGGCAAGCTCGGACGTTGCACAAAACACTGTATGAACTCACTAACGGCACCCCGTACCAACAAACATTTAGTTAACTTTTTCTGGGTACCCACTACGGCTTTTATAAATATGAAGAACGAAACCGTTTAAACAAGGCTGTTGTTTCGAAAAAATAATCAGACGGCAGTAACTGGCTTAGGAGCTTAGCTCACTGTCGTGTGCATCTACACTAAAGATCCAAAGAAACTGATACACCTGTCTCATATCTTGTAGGACCCCCGCGAGCACTCAGAAGTGTCGAAACACGACGTGGCATGGGCACGACTAATGTCTGAAGTAGTACTGGAGGGAACTGACACCATGAATCCTGCACGGCTGTCCATAAATCCGTAAGAGTACGAGGGGTGTCCAGACCTCTTCTGAACAGTACGTTGCAAGGCATCCCAGATATGCTCAGTTATGTTCATGTATTGGGAGTCTGGTGGCCAGTGGAAGTGTTTAAACTCAGAAGAGTGTTCCTGAAGCCACTTTGTAGCAATTCAGAACGTGTGGGGTGTCGCATTGTTCTGCTGCAATTGCCGAAGTCCGTCGGAAAGCACAACGGACATGAATGGATGCAGCTGATCACCCAGGCTGCTTATGTGCGTGTCACCTGTCAGAATCGTATCAGACGTGACAGGGGTCCCAAATCACTCCATCTGCACACGCTCCACACCATTACAGAGCCTCCAAAAATGGCTCTGAGCACTATGGGACTCAGCTTCTGAGGTCATCAGTCCCCTAGAGCTCAGAACTACTTAAACCTAACTAACCTAAGGATATCACACACATCCATGCCCGAGGCAGGATTCGAACCTGCGACCGTAGCGGTCTCGCGGTTACAGACTGTAGCGCCTAGAGCCGCACGGCCACAACGGCTGGCTACAGAGCCTCCACCAGCTTGAACAGTACCCTGCTGAAATGCAGGTCCATGGATTCGTGAGCTTGTCTCCATACCCGTACACGTCCATCCGCTCGACACAATTTGAAACGAGACTCGTCCGACAAAGCAACATGTTTCTAATCAACAGTCCATTATCGGTGATGGCGGGCTCAGGCGAGGCGTAAAGCTTTGTGTTGTGCAGTCATCAACGCCACACGAGTGGGCCTTCGGCTCCGAAAGCCCATGTCGGTGATGTTTCGTTGAATGTCGGAGATTATACACGATTCCTGATGTTCACGGTACACTCGTGAAATGGTCATACGAAAAAATCCCCACTTCATCGCTGCCATGGAGATGCTGTGTCCCATTGCTCGTGAGCCAACTGCAACACCACGTTTCCGGCCGCGGTGACCGAGCAGTTCTAGGCGCTTCAGTCCGGAACCGCGCGACTGCTACGGTCGCAGGTTCGAATCCTAACTCGGGCATGGATGTGTGTGATGTCCTTAGGTTAGTTAGGTTTAAGTAGTCCATAGTTCTAGGGGACTGATGACCTCTGCTGTTTAGTTCCATAGTGCTCAGAGCCATCTGAACGATTTTATAACACCACGTTCAAACACATTTAAATCTTGATAACTTGCCATTGTAGCAGCAGCAACCGATGTAAGAACTGCGCTACAGGCTTCTTGTTTTTTATAGGCGATGCCGACCGCAGCGCCGTATTCTACCTGTTTACACATCTCTGTATTTGAATACGCATGCCTATACCAGTTTCTTTAGCACTTCAGTGTATAAAGGCTCCCCAATTTCATTGGATGTAGCGTTTTCTCAAAAAACGTACCTCAAATCGAAAGAGAAGTAGATGCGGGTACTTAAACCTCTAAAGTAGTATGACGGAAAAGCCAAATACCATGCGCAGATCATGGCCGTTAATGTAAAAACAGGTAAATCTCTCATCAACCTGAACACTGGTTTGAACACCAGAGTGCATTATTAGGCATGGCCCTATTAGAGATGATATACAGGGTATTCCCGTGATTATGTTACAGACTTTCAGGGGCGATAAAGAAGGGCATACACATCAATTTCTAGTAAGGGAACCTATTCTGGAAACGACCAAGTCGAAAGCTATCGAACTGCTTTTGGTTTACCCTATCGCATTATCGTACACGTCACATTGCAGCTATCGTACAGTTCACAATACGTATTCAAATATCGCATCGCCAACTTAATTGCACTCTTGGGAGACCATCTGAATGCCTTTGCACGTTCCCTAACGAGGGCAGCAGCTTACATTATGCGACCAAACAGTTCACCTCGCGTATTCACGTTTCTTTTGTACACTTCAGACTTCATCCAGCTCCTTAAAAGGGAACATAATGGTCTAGTGATGATGATGGCCATTGCAGCAATTAGGGTAAGTGCGACTGAGATGTTCTCTCAAACGTCTGGTAAGATGCGGAGGGATCCGTCATGCTAGAAGTACACTGCAGTCCGCGAGGCCCATGGAACTTCCTCTTGGCACTCAGCCAACGAATTTTTCGAAAACTGCAAGAAATTTAGTGCCGTCATTCGCTCTTCTAAAACGCCTGCACTTATCAACATGTTACGGATCTTGCAGCACTGACCATTGGTATAGAAACGAACTTGTAAATCGTAGCGTGTGAATTTTCTTAACACCAGTAATTATTACGTGTATTGCTGATTGAATTCCGTGTAAACGTGGCTTCGTCGGTGAATTGAAGCAAACAACGATGACATTTAACCAGCGACACAATTAAAATCGTGTAGCAGTGTCGCCAATGTGAATATTAGGACACGTTGTATGTAGAATGGGTACTAATCACCCGCATGTAATGCTCGCCATGCACGTGCTCGTGGGACACTGATCCATGCATGAAGTCGCCGTATTCTGGCAGCAGGACTACGCTGCACCATTCTCTTCCTGCACGGGTTGTTGAAATACGCGTTCAGGAGAAGAGTGGGAACTTGGGAGAACACCTGTTTCACCCAGTATGTTAAATACTCTGGTGAAGAATCTACGATCGGGAATTCGACATGTCGGTAAAATCAGACGGTATTATTCGACAGCAGCAGGAGCACTACCATCACACGACTTGTAAATGTACACCATATCTGCATGCTCTTCACTAGTGTAGATATGTGACATTTTAGCCAACGCCTGAACAAAGTTAACTGATGTTTCTCTCTGAAATACTCTCAAGTCCTTCGCACTACTTCATTCTCGACACGCCGTGGACACCAGAGCGTTCAACGGGCTAATGTATTCACAGAGAGACATACCGAGCAAAGATGTGGAAAGCAACGAGGTAGGTTCCGCTACAAAAAATCGCGAACAGTTTAGGTGGGTAAGACACGTATGTGCGTGTCACTACCCCAAAAACAAATTTAAATTAAATGTGTTTCATCTCTGAAACTTTTAGGAATAGGGCATATGACAACATGAAGTTTTTTGCTTCAATTGAGCGTTCCAGTGAGATGAAATGATCGCATGGCATTGATGGCCGGGAATCAACATCTAGGTAACTTTTCAATTGATCCCACATTGAGCGACTATCGTGTCGATGATGGGAAATGATGATGAGAACAACACAACACCCAGTGCTCGAGCGGAGAGAACCTCCGACACGGCCAGAATCGAAGCCGGGCACGCTGGTTAGAAGTCAGATGGGCTGACCATTTATCTAAAGTGCCGGACAGTGTTCCCGTCATATTCCTGAAGGTGACCATTCATCCTGGGACATCCTGTATAACTTCATTTAAAGTAAAATTGCCGGACAGTAACACGTGGACTTTTAATGCGAAGACAAAAAAAAAAAAAAAACAAAAAAAAAAAAACGGATGGTTGTTCGGCAAGCAACGGAGAAATGTATGTTAGGAGTTGCTAGGAGCAGTGGGAAAAGAAAGAAATGCATCGCTGGGCAGACTGAGTGGAAGAAGTAACTGTGACTTCAACGAAAATGCAGCAGATATGGGCGGAACACGGAGCCAGTTGAATGGATGGTGGGTGGACCAATGAAGCACTTCACTCATTTCCGATCAATAATAAAAGAGTTACTCGACATGATACCGGTAGATTGGCAGATGACGTTAAGAAACACGCAACAGCAACGTTGACACGTATAGGTTGAGGCGGCTCTCATCGAGCTAGAGTAGACAAAGGGCAGTTTACAGATACTTAAACGATTTCATTCCTGTTAACAAATGGGACAGAGTAATGAGACTTGATTTAGGTGTTTGTGCACAATGGAAACACCAGATTGAGAGCACGGATTTGTTGCTTTTCCCCCTTCTAGCCTGGAGGCAAAGCTCACAAATGGGCAGATGAATGTCATCTCCTTTAGAGGGATGACGTGGCGAAAGCGACCTGCTTTGACTGTTATTCAAGCTCTTCCCCACACGTGTTCTTTTAGTAAGGGCACGAGAAGAGAGAGCATAGCAAATCCGTTAGGAAACGCAACGCTGCCGCTTATGAATTCATAATGTAAATGGCTGCTACCTGTAGCGACAGAAACACCACAAAGATAGCGTCCTGTGACGAGCGGCACGACGCAGAAGCTACACCGAAACACTGAGTCGCGTGACGGCTGTGCGTGTTTACTTTAATTAGTAAATGGGAAAATGAAATCGCTTGTCAGCACACGTTTCCACAGCCACTGAGAGATTCATTAAAACTCGTATCACAATATGTCGCCCACGCTGCTTTAATGACATGCCCTATTCATCTGGTAACATTTATGACAAAAAGTGAGTAAATACAGGGGTCGATAAAAATATGGAAACACCAAAAACGCAACATACACACATCAAAGAAAGTTTTGCATCGCCTCGATTCCGAGAGTTCCGCAACCTGTACAGAAAACTGGAATAGAGAGCAACATAAACATCATTTCCGCCCTTTTTATTGGTCATGAAACTCACACATTGCATGTTGTACCACCACACAGCGAGATCTTCAGACGTGGTGATCCAGATTGCTGAACACACTGGTACCTCTAATACCCAGTAGAACGTCCTCTTGCATTGATGCATGCCTGTATTCGTCGTGGCATACTATCCACAAGTTCATCAAGGCACTGTTGGTCCAGATTGTCCCAATCCTCAACGGAGATTCAGCGGAGATCCCTCAGAGTGGTTGGTGGGTGACGTTGTCCATTAACAGCCATTTTCAATCTATCCCAGGTATGGTCGATAGGGTTCACGTCCGGAGAACATTCTGGCCACTCTAGTCGAGCGATGTCGTTGTCCTGAAGGAAGTCATTCACATAATGTGCACGATGGGGGCGCGAATTGTCATCCATGAAGTTGAATGCCTCGCAATATGCTGGCGATATGGTTACACTATCGGTCGGAGGATGTCATTCACGTATCGTACATCCGTTACGGCGCCCTCCATGGCCACCAGCGGCGTACTTCAGCCCAACATAATGCCACCCCAAAACAACAGGGAACCTCCACTTGCTGCACTCGGTGGACAGTGTGTCTAAGGCGTTCAGCCTGACTTTGGTTGCCTTCAAACACGTCTCCGACAATTGTCTGGTTGAAGGCATATGCGACACTCATGAACGGAACATTCAGCATTTTGTTGGGCCAATCTGTACCACGCTGCATGGTGTTGTGGTTGCAAAGACGGATCTCTCCACGGACGCCAGGAGTGAAGTTGTGCAGCATGCAGCCTACTGCACACACTTTAAGAGGTAACACGACGTCCTACGGCTGCACGAAAAGCATTATTCAAAACGGTGGCGTTGCTGTCAGGGATCCTCCGAGCCATAATCTGTAGGTACCTGTCAGCCACTGCAGTAGTAGCCCTTGGACGGCCTGATCGAGGCATGTCATCGACAGTTCCCGTCTGTCTGTATCTCCTACATGTCCGAACAACATAGCTTTGTTTCACTCCGAGATGCATGAACACTTCCCTTGTAGAGAGCCCTTCCTGTCACAAAGTAACAATGCGGACGCGATCGAACCGCAGTATTGACCTTCTAGGCATGGTTCAACTACAAACGACACGAGCCGTACACCTCCTTCCTGATGGAATGACTGGAACTATCGGCTGTCGGAACCCCTCCGTCTAACACGCGCTGCTCATGCATGGTTGTTTACATCTTTGGGTGTGTTTAGTGACGTCTCTGAACAGTCAAAGGGACTGTGTATATAATTCAGTATCCACACTCAACATCTATCTTCAGGAGTTATGGGAACTGAGGTGATGCAAAACTTCTTTTGATGTGTGTTTTATCATGCCTAAAACCGTCGGCTTTTGAAACAGCATCATCTCGGAATGGATGAAGGTAGATCCTATATGGTTTTCAAGAGAATCATATACCATTCTTCCTGCAAAATAGTGGCAAATTCAGTAAGGATGCTGGATAACGATCACACACCCTTCTCTCCAATACAGTCCATAAAATCTCAAAAATACTGTCATGTGGGGACTGTGGTGGTAATGGGAGAGGCGACAATTCATCCTTGGGCTCCCAAAATCACATCCAGACAATGCCGTAGTGTGAACAGGGGGTCCTGTCGTCTTGGACCGCAGTATCACCATTGTGGTAATGTTTTGGTAAGCCATACGACCTTCCCCATGGAGTACCACAATATGACCGCTAACATCATCACCGAAAACCCGCCATTATATCACTCTTCATAGCAAGCTGTCTGCATCGTAGTCTTGGCTTAGGCGGAACGTAAACTCGGCCAGAAGTTAAAAACTGTGTCAAAAGACTCATGCGAACAAATGATATTCTTCCATTGCTCGATAGTCCGGGTTTTCTGGCTTCAGTACCACGTTTTCCTGTTGTAGAAGAATGGTGGACATGGATGGAAACTGTCAGCATGCGCCATATTAAAACTCATGCGAGTTTCCCAAGTGATTTATTATTACCAGCTACAGTTCCCCCGTTCCTTTCAGTCTGCGTCATCGGATCCCGCAATGCTAAGGACATCACTTTGCTGTCTGCGAATGGCTGCCTCAGCGACCCGTGCAGCGCACTGCTGTGTGTCGACCTTGTGATGACGTCAGGATGCGCCGGCAGTCGACTCAGAGGTATCCATCCTTGCTGCCTCAGTGCTGCCCATTGGGAGCTGCAAGGCGGTCCACGGCGTGCTTCCTCGCGAGCATGGCTACGATCGTGGTGACAACATGCGCCCATGATCTGGCGTCCGAATCTGTGGCCTTCGCCTCAGGATGCCTCTGGAGTGTGTTGGGAGCCAACAAGACTGCCCGCAGTAGCTAGCCATGGCGTGGCCCGTCGCTGGCTGGCTGTGGAACCCGTGTTGGCCTAAGAGGGTCGAACCAGCGATCTGCCGTGGACTGGAATGCTGGCGCCCCATCTGCTGCTGCGTGTAGTTGGTGGTGTGACACCCCCCGCCGTCCACGAGAGCTGTCACATTTGAATGCCTTGTTAGTGGACCGGCCTGTGTCTGTGCGCCTCTGTTTTGCTAACGCGCCGCTCCGAGTCATGTACTCATAACACCTGGGTTGGGCCAGTGGGCCCCTTCTGCCTGTAAGCTGCGCCGTGCACACACCGCTGCGTTTACTCTTTTCAGCGGGTCTACGGCCCTGTGGTCTCCATTCCACAACTGCTGGTCAACAGGCCTGCATCTGGTTGTAACTTGTGCGCTCAGAAATATTGCACCGAAGCTAACCTTTTCCTATCTAAAACGGTGGTGCCACTACACTCTTAATGGGCGTTAACAGCACTGAAGTATGGTTTTGTAATTCTAACTCTTCTTACAATTCACTATTTACGGAGCTCCATCTGTGTTTTTTCCGTACCGGCAGGCTTTGCGAGTGCAACACGCGTTTCCTGTAGCTGTCGTCCTCTTAATTTTCGTCCCGATCATCTTCATTGACCGTCTGTCACGATCACTCAAGACACATTTTCGTTCGCGTTATAACTTAGGGGATGATGTTTTCCGCTTTTCCTGTACGCTGTACAAATCTTCTATACGGTCCCTCTTGAAAACCCACACGCTTCTGAGACTCTTTTACAGAAGCATCCACCATATGAGCACTAACAATTTTTCCACTTTGGAATTCACTTTGCTCCGACATAATACATAATGCACCCACAATTTCAAAGAACAGTGTTCTGACCACGAATGACACTTGCAACATATAGAGGACACTTTACAGTTACTGTCCATGGTCAAGTACAACAGTGGCACCTGATGGCTTGGCCACCATCTGCATTTACGTTCAATCATGCATTTCTCGCGTGGTTCACATATTATATATATATATATATATATATATATATATATATATATATATATATATATGTGTGTATGTTACTGTAAAAGCAAGATGATTGGTAAATATTAGAATTAAATGGTGAAACCTAAGACTTACCATCGTGGTAGAATTTATCAGTGCAAACTGATTAATGCAGGATTGAAGACTCCTGCCTCCACCGAGCACGTTCAGACAAGTTTCAACGTTGCCAATTTTGTATTCAGGCAAGTTTCTACGTTGGCGATTATTAGTTCTCAGTCCGCTCACCACAGTGTAGATTCAGTCAGTGTCAAGCATCGTGCGTACAGTCATCTTTGCGACTCGTTTTAGTAGCGTTTCTTCTGCAGATTTGTATGGGAATGAGTGTTGTTATGCGTAACAGATTTTACGAACTTTTAAGTGAATCAGTGAGTAAGAAGAAGGACAACAATTTTTATATAAAAATGGCTCTGAGCACTATGGGACTTAACATCTGAGGTCATCAGTCCCCTAGAACTTAGAACTACTTAAACCTAACGAATCACACATATCCATGCACGAGGTAGGATTCGAACCTGCGACCGTCGCGGTCGCGCGGTTCCAGACTGAAGCGCCTAGAACTGCTCGGCCACACCTACGGAGCAATACAACATTCTATTAAGTGAAGTGAAAAATGAAATATAATCATTTCCAATAAAAATCTGTTCACTACAGACGCTTGAATCGATACTATGTTCTCAACATAGGAGGTGAAGAAAAACTCATAGCACCGGTGTCTACGGGAAAAGAAGAAATCCGTTATTTGTACTGCTTGAGACCCACATTGCTATAGGCCATGGCGGCCGAACACGGATGATTCTGGAACGGAATCATAAGTACAAAAATGTGACTATTGAATCAATCGTTATTTATTTGAGATTATGTGAACCATGTCACAAAAAGCAAAAAACATTGAGGAGGGGAGTTGTAGTGAAATCCATGATACACAGTGAAATGAATTCAGGATGTCAAATTGACTTAATCGACATCCATGCAAAGCCAGACAATAAGTGGAAGTTCATACTTGTATACCAAGATCATTTGACGAAATTTGTTATCCTCCTTCGAAAAGAGCTCATGAAGTAGCATATCATCTTTTGAATATTTTGACCACCTTTGGCACCCCAAGTATCCTTCATTCTGATAACGGTTGAGAGTTTTGTAACTAACCCATTCAAAATTTATGTGGGTTGTGGAGTGATATAAAGATAGTCCACGGGAAGCCAAGGCACAGTCAGTCTCAGAGATCAGTCAAAAGAGCAAATCAAGATGTCGAACATTTGTTATCAAATTGGGTGGAAACAAATGAAACTTCGATATGGTCTGAAGGGCTGAGGTTTGTGCGAGCAACGAAAAATAGGGCTTACCGTGAAGGGATCACATGTTCACCACACGAAGCCATGTTTGGGGTTCCAATGAAAGTGGGCATTGCGACCTCAGTTGTTCCACGTGATTTAATAAAAAATATAGACTCTGAAGAAGACTTGGAAACAATGTTAAACACCACTTCCACTGACTCACAGGAAATCGAAAATGACGGCCAAGGAATTGAGCCCAGTGAATCAAGTGCTGGAACAAAGGAACGGAGGTAGAAAGAGCAGCTGTAGCAGGTCAGGGAGCACCACAGACACAGGATTGGGTGATAGTAAACAACGAGACACCGGCACCAGCTGATGATTGTGTCGAGACGCTGACAACTTCTAACAGAGTTAATAAAGTGAAACGGACCCGAGAAGCTGCTAAGGAAGGTCTTCCACTGCAGTCAAAGAAAATGAAAGCAGCCTCATGTAACAAAATTCCCAAACCCTCAGTTGGACAGAATGTGAGAATTAAAGTACTGGATGAAGACAAGGCAAAAACTGATGCAAAATGGATTAGTGATTATGCAGGATGACGAATTTTATCAACTTGGTAGCAAAGCTGGTAAACTGAAGTCTTTATACACTAGGAACCAATTTACATTGTACAAGGAAAATTTTATCAGCGTCGAAGAAATAGCGAGAGAAGAAATTAGTCTACGAGAAGTGGTTTGCAAACAATCTTCTGTTGGAGGACAAGGGTTCAAAAAGTGCAATTGTTTAAAAAAGTGTCCAGCTAAAAGATGCTTGCGTTAATCGCTTCGAAATGCTACTACAGTCAGCCTTGTTGTGACAAAATTAACATTCGCAAGACAACATTTTTACAATGTTTTTCACTAATATGGAAAATTGCTCATTATAATCACATTGGAATGCAAGGATGTTTAAAATAAATAAATGTACAATAAATACAACCTATTTCAATAAACTGCTAAGCGGATTATTTTTAATGAATACGGTTTTACCAGTTGGTATGTGTACATCCTAAGATTTACCAACGTCTCTTGGTAAAAGTTGGAAATCTACGCATATAACAAGAAATTTCGGACTTTTACCACACTGTGATGGTATTTGTATGTATTGTATTGTATGTGAACCGGGGACCTAGAAACAACGGAGAGACTCCGTCCCCGCCGCAGCCGCAGTGGCCCACAATCCGACGACGACTACCGCAGTCCACTTCACTCCTCCGCCGCCCCACACCGAACCCAGGGTTATTGTGCGGTTCGGCCCCCGGTGGACCCCCAGGGAACGTCTCATACCAGACGAGTGTAACTTCTATGTTTGCGTTGTAGTGTAATGGTGGTGTGCGCGTATGTGGAGAACTTGTTTGCGCAGCAATCGCCGACATAGTGTAACTGAGACGGAATAAGGGGAACCAGTCCGCATTCGCCTAGGCAGATGGAAAACCGCCTAAAAAACCATCCACAGACTGGCCGGTTCACCGGAGCTCGACACAAATCCGTCGGGCGGATTCGTGCCGGCGACCAGGGCTCCTTCCCACCCGGGAAGCCCTGCGTTAGACCGCACGGCCAACCGGGCGGGCACACTGTGATGGTAAGTCTTAGGTTTCACAAGTTAATTCTTTTACAGTAAGACACACACTTCACTGTGTTGAAGATACTGCAGACGCTCAGCCGTGTGATCACCCTGACCGCTACGTAACACGATGAATTGTTAATTAGCAAACGAGTGCACGTGTACCTATTTGTTACCATAGTCAAAAGTAAAGGGCGCAACGAAAGTGACTCGGCAGTTCTTGATTCTCGCATAAGCCGTTCCACACAAAACAAACTACTGGCGTTCTTCGCGTTCCGGCTGTGGGGGCCATGAGATGTTCACAGGCCCCCGTGCCGCCCTCTGTCTAAGACGTCATTTGGGTGCAATACGGAGGCACATGAGGTTAGTACACCTTTCGTAGCCGTTACAAGCAGTCCACACCTTGGTCTCGCTGCTTCTCATTCAAGTAGAACTTGTGTTGGCAACAAAAGGTTGAGTGCACCCTATTTCAGTTCTACCACCACGAATACATTTCTGGCAATAACTAGAAATCAAACGAAATGCTCTGCATGTCTGCCGGATTCTCCGATCGCTAAGGTAGTGCTGTATAAATATTCAGGCAAAAAGAACATTCAGACTGATGAACGTTTAAGACAAAGGCCAGTGCGTGAAGAACGTATCTGGGCCATGCGCCAGCTTGTATCAATGAATTTTGCGGACGCCAGAGACTCTGCCATTCAGTCACTGGGCGACGGATTTTGAGTCCTGCCGACAGGAGCGCGCTATAAGGTATCACACGGAAAACCTGTACAGATATGCACCAGCGCCCCAAGGGCTCACATTGGGAACGACAGGCTCGTATACATTGGTTACATCATAGGCTGTGAAAGTTGATACTTTTATAATGCTTCTATTTTCACACACTGAAACTTCTGAAAGGGGTAGCTTCGTAATTATTAAGTAGTTATTGTTATGTTGTGTAACTATGATGTAATTACGTTACAATTAAACATAATTATGGACTGAAATGTTCATTTTACGTCTTGCTGGTACTTGCAAATGATTATCTATATTTTCGTTTCGCAGCATTTTTGACACGGAGGACGTAATTATCTATTCAGCATTAGACGTGACATTGTCCGCCATAGTTGTGAGCAGAAGAGCAGACAACGACATAATGTCAGGTGTAGGAACTGGGTTGGACCCTGGCTGGAAAGAAGGGGTGACTCTCTGTTAATGAAGGAAATGGGGCCCGAAGATCCACAGGAATTTAGCAATTTCGTCAATATGAATGTGTCTTGTCGTTCGTACATGACAGGTTTCGTGCAAGTGACACAGTAATGAGGGAAGCTATTTCACTACAACGCAACCGCAAAGACGCAGAACAGTTTTTGCAGTCCTCACTGGTCGCTGTCGGCACAACTTCTGCCTCTAGTGGCTATTCTTTCAGCACTCTCTTTCCTGGCATGCCGAAATAGTACAATAGATGCGGTACTTTCACGAATTAATGTGATATCAAAAGTAATTTTACGTAAAACTTACAAACTCATAACTAATTGTAGAGGTACGTTATTATGGTACAGACTGTCTAGAGGACGATATAGACACCTTTCCTTGGTGTATTCGTCAATAAGTACGCTCATACTTTCTTTGTTTCAGCCCATCCTACAATAAGAAACTTTCATTTGATATACAGCTTTTCTCAATGCAAAACACGGTAATTTCCAAGAATGATTGCCTGTCGAAGTTGGAGGGCTCCAAACGATACATATCGAAGATGCCATAGTAAATCGATTATGGAAGTCTCATGGCGCGCGTTATGATAAATTACTTGTGATCGTCATTTGTATCAGTTTTGCATTGTTTCTTCAGTTTGAGTACATTACGTTCCCACCATAATTGTTTGTGATTCCATTCGGAAATTGACATAGTTTCTCTTCATAGCGAGTGCAATGTGTGCTGCTTTTCAAGTTTCTTCTGCGGATTGCCTCACATGGAAAACTCTAATTCCATGCATATGCAGTGTAGACAAATGTTTGACTTTTTGCCGGAAATACGGACTTCTGCCGGACGACGAAAGGAGAGACTGTGTTGACTGTGGTGCTGCGAAGTCTGTGAAACTGCTAAGAGGAGTGCGGACACTGAGATTCCGTTGCAATTTCATTACGGACTTTGTGGAAAGCGAACCAGCATCAGGAAAAAAACGTGGTTCGAGTCCTCTAAATTATCGATTCAGACGAGCGTAATTCTTGTGTCCTGCTGGATTCGAGATTATACTCTGCAAGCCACAGCATCAGAAACTGAGCTATCGGCGAATACAGTCTGTGATTACTTCGGGTTTTGCCGAGAAGTGTGCTACGTCATAGTGACAAATAACAGTGTGCCAATTGGTGGACCGAATAAAACAGTGGAAGTAGACCAGTCTCACATTGCTAGACGAAAGAATCAGAGGGGACGACCTTCTAAAAGTGAAGTAGATCACATTTGGGTTTTTGGTGGGATAGAAAGGGAGTAACGCAAGTGTTTCGTTGTCAGGGTCACTTTAGTGGGTCTCATAAAGCATTTCATACTGCCTGGAACAAAAGTCATCACAGACGGGTTTCGGTCATATCAGAGACTCAAACTGAAGGGTTCGAGCACGAATTTGTGAACTACTCTGTCGAGTTTCTCTCTTCAAATGACGCCAGTGTCCATACCCAGAACATAGAACGCCTGTGGAAGTCTGCAGGGGAAAGTCTACGCATGCGACACTCTGCCGATATTGCTACGCGATATTGGCAGAGTTTACCGTCGGAGGCAGCTTATACATCACGCGGACTGTCACAAGACGATTAACACCGACGACGACTAAGGTAAGTCGTCTCCTTTCAATATGCGAGTGCTTCTCTAACGCTTTTCTTTTGTCGTTCTGTAGTGATACCTTGAAACATACTCTAACACGCGCCACGAGACTTCCATAATCGATCTACTATCGCATCTTCGATATGTATCGTTTGGAGCCCTCCAACTTCGATAGGCAATCATTCTTGGAAATTACCCAATGAACGTAATTTTCATTTGTTTTATTGATGTATTTATAAATATCACTTAAAATGTGTAGAACACTTCGCGCAACAGAAAAAAAAGAGTTCTAGAGAGATCACGTATTTCTTATCTGCTGATCAGAAGCAACAAGCGAAAGGCCCTCTCGAAATTCTGCGTTCTGCTCGTGCGAGCGTATACCTCTTCTACTGCGCATGCGCTGTTCAGAATACAGTGGTTCCTGTTTCTCCCCGGCGGATAGCCCATCTGTTGAAATCATAGTTTCATCCTGTCTGCTGCTAGGTGCCAGGCCGTCTGCATCTGACGTGAGAACGTTATGTGTGTCGTATAACACCGGCTTTAATGCCGAGCGTGCCTGCAAGGGAGAGAGTTGGTCTGTACGCTTGGTAGTGTTTGCTGGATCTCAGTTCTGGAGCAGTAAGTTATGCTTCCGATAGACTGGAACCAATGTGTGTGCCCCAAGTGAGAGGGGGTGATGGCTACGGTGACGTAGTGTGGCATTTAGCCATAAACATACCCTGTGTGTCATGCACGGCCAATCGACTGAAGTTTACAGGCGAGTAGGCCTGAAAGCCTCGTTAGCGAGATCCGAAGGCATGCCTGTGGGTGCTCGGCGTGCTGTGTGGTGACAGGTCAAGGCATCTATTTTCACTGAAATCTTTACCGGAATTTCGCCAACACACTCGGAGCCTATTCAATTTGGTAAGAATGAACTTCGTTAAAGTGCAACTAGTTATGAATGTTTCCCTAAAGACCCATCGTCTTGTAATACTCTTCGCCGGTCTTTGCGAAAGTACAATAAAAGTAATGGCGCTAAAGACCATCAACACGTTTCTATACAGGTATTTCTATCCGTTGCAGTCTTCTTATTTCAGGTAAGATGATTTAAGATGTACTACTACCGCAGGAGCTCATAAACTTCCTTTAAAGACTGTGTGTTTTATTGCACGAATTCTTTTGTGAACATATACCTTTTAATATGCATACTGGTATGCATGGTTAATCGCGTGCCGAGGAGTATTTGAGGACTGTTTAGGGTGCAGTTATTTTAGGCACGAATTTTCATTGGCAATCAGTTGAGTGCACTCCCTTTTACGTAATCATTTATCTTGCAAGGTGGTAACTCTGTTCTCTAATGTTGCCGCAGATTGTTGGATTGCTAATGTGCGTTGCCTTTGTAATTGAATCAGGAAGTCATACGATCATCCACCAAACCACTCGATAGGCGCGCTTGTTACAGAATTTTTTTTATGTATAACTGAAATTCTTCTTCTATTTGTTTATTTCAAAAACAATTGTAAATCCATAATTCGGAAAATAATGATTTTTAAAGGACATGATATTCTCCATTGACTGTAGAGATTATTTATTTTCCAATTGATATTTCGACCTTGAGGTCATTAACTTCAGTTCAGACAATGGCATGTATAAATGTCGGAGGATTTTAAAGTTTGACGTAGAGCTGCAAAATTAGCGCTTGATATTGGCGATGATGTCGAAACTGCAACTGTGAGACAAGTAGAGGAATGACGAATATGATGCCCTTCGAAAAAATTCGACATGACTGTGAACCCTAACCATGATAAGTTAATCAATAACTATTTTGTTGTTGTTTAAGCTCATACTGAAGATCGGTTTTTAACTTTCGCAGTTTCCTTCATTAATACCTCTGGAAAACAAATTTGTGGAAGAAGTTTACACGCTGCACTCTAGCTCCTTACCGCTCCCAGTTCAGTGCATTGCTAACTTATCAGTATTCGTAGTGATAGAATGAATTTATAGTCCTGCAAGGTCCGAATGTATGTTCCCAAATGTCGCAGAGTAGTAGGCGAGTATACTTTATTGTCAGTCAGAAAGCGTTATATATAAAAAAACGACTCACTGGATGAGAAAGGAGTGTGTGTGTGTGTGTGTGTGTGTGTGTGTGAGAGAGAGAGAGAGAGAGAGAGAGAGAGAGAAAGAGACAGAGAGAGAAAAACGTGCTACAGGGAACAGGAAACGCTTTCTAAAATGCGAAAAGAAACAAAGAGGAAAAGCAGTGCAGTACATGAGAGAGAAACAGCAGTTCCGGAGCGGAACAGGTGAGGGAGTGTACCGAGCAGTAAATGAGCAAAAGGAACTGCTGGGAACTGCTGCCACTGCGGCGAGAAAATGCGATAATAAAGAAAAAGACATTTACGTGCGTCGGCCGCCCTTACACATACACACACGGACGCACACAAAGGGCAGTGTGACGCGGCTATGAATAATGGGGCGGCGAGACAAAGCACGGACAGGGGGCAGACAAAGCTCACGGGATTAATAGCGGCACCGCGCGCCCATTAGCCCGGCGGGCTACCTGAGGCAAGAGCGGCTGCTGCCGGCGGACTTCCAGCATCGCCAAGTCACCGCCGACCAGGCACATCCCAGGGCAAAGTGCGCTGGGTGCTACCCACACCAGCCCCTATCATGTCCCATGCGCTGTTCCCCGTGCTTCCTCATACGCATTCACAGTCTCTCCCAGTCAGATAATGAGGAAAAGAGAATGTCTACAATGAAACCCAACTTTTTTTCATATTTGTGTAACGCCGTGGTTTACACAGACTGCGAGAATTATTTCAACACCGGAACCCCTTACCTTAAAACAAAATCTGTGTTAATATTTGCAGTTATTCTTCCTCAGTTCCTACTTATATTTCACTGTCCAGTCACACTGCGGTGATCACCTGTCAAAGAACTAAATAACTGTCTTGAAGAGAGTCAGTGAAGTTCTGGAAGGTACCGACAGGGATGCAGAGTCATGCCAACTCCACTGCCATGACCAGCTGCACTAGGTTTCTCCGTTTATGTTCCAATATGCGAGCAACCCGATCGAGGTGGATCAACAGTTTCTGGTGCTCTTAGAAACAAGTACGTACACTGCAAGCTGTGTGACACGTTGCATAGAAAGTTCTCGGTTTACTTGCCGCGTCAAATTTGAATAAAATCACAAGCTTTCGATGACTACCTCCGTCATCTTCGTCAGGGGTAAAACTGACTGTCGTGGACCGGTGACGAAGATGACGGAGGTAGTCATCGAAAGCTTGAGATTTTATCCAAATTTGGCGCGGCAAGTAAACCGAGGATTTTTTATGCAAGAACTCCGTCGCGAAAGACTTCGTAGTCATATGTGTGACACGTTCATTGTGCTGCTGATGTCATCAGCCCGAGGGAAGCAAACTGCATGTATGGGTGGGCATGGTCCCGAAGGATAGATGCGTATTTGTGTTGATCCATTGTGCCTTTCCGAACCCAATATCACCCAGGGAATGGCATGGAAACATTCTGCAGACCGTAACACTCGTTCCTCCGGCCTGAACCCTTCCGACAATTGTTGCATGGTGTTTGCTTTCAATCGTTTCATGCCGTATACGCCAACGGCCATCTATCTGCTGCTTCATCTGATAACATCACCTGTCGCCACTCGCTCCACATCCAATTGGAGTACTGGCGTGCAAATTCCAACCATCGTCGTCGATGAACGGCAGTCAAAAATGATTGAAATAGCTCTGAGCACTATGCGACTTGACTTCTGAGGTCATCAGTCGCCTAGAACTTAGAACTAATTAAACCTAACGAACCTAAGATCATCACACACATCCATGTCCGAGGCAGGATTCGAACCTGCGACCGTAGCGGTCGCTCGTTTCCAGACTGTAGCGCCTAGAACCGCACGGCCACTCCAGCCGGCAACGGCAGTCAGCATGGATGCATGAACAGGGGCCTGCTGTGTAGACCCATACGCGCAGCAACGTTCGCTGAACGATCGTTGAGCAGACAGTGTTGGTAGGCCCTTGGTTCATCTGAGTGGTCAGTTGCACGTCTGTTCATCTGCAGACGTCTCCGCAGCAGTCGTTCATCCTGTCATCTATGGCCCCTGGCGCGCCACTTTGCTAGGCGCCGGTTCTGGATAGCGCCCTTTTGCTATGCACGGTATAGCTTTAAACAGGGGGGGGGGGGGGAGCATGCAAACAGTTACAAAACTTAGCCATTTCGAAAATGCTTCCATTTTGGCAGGACGCCAATGTTGGAAATCAGATAAATGTCTCTGTCAACGCATGACGACAGCAAAAGCACTGTTTTCCGCGTTCCCCGACACCCTACTAGTGCTGCTATCTGCCGTCTATGAATGGATACTGCACGTTGGCATCGAACGAAGGTCACATTAATGTGGATTGACCGTCGTTTACATAAGAACAAACATAATCCATATTTTGCGACTGACTGTTTATTTTGTTTTGAACCAAACATCTTTCATCTGAATCTTCCTAGCAGACTGAAACTGTGACGGACTTGAACACTGGGCCTTAGCCTTTTATGGGCAAGTGCTCTATCGACTGATCTACCCAGGCACGATTAACGATCCGTGTTTTAATTACTCCTATTAGCCATTATCAGTGGTTTTTAAAGTGACCGTTCAGGAAAATGAAAAGCGCAACGCTCTAACTTGCGAGACAGGGAGCTAAACCAGATCCAAATCGGATCCATGCGGTGAACCGTGGGCTGGTACACCGACCAGCCTGATGCGATTTTTAGGCGGTTTACCACGCTCGTTTATGCGAATGATGGGCTGGTCCCCAATTTCCGCCGCATAAAACACTACACTCAAAAAGTTAAAATACGATAACACAAACAAAAAAGTTTATGCAGTCCACAGAGAGGCAGCGCACACGACTTCCGTCCCTCAGGTAACTCACGACTACGTGGATGGGATGGACATACGGCAGCAAAATTAAATGAAATACATACGCCAAACCTTGAGTACAGCAGACCACGTATTAGACGCGATTAACTGGAAGAAGAAGAGGTCTACAACACAAAATATCATTAAATATACATATGGTATCACGAGACGTGTAGTGTTTCCTGGCAATACATTTTGATATGTTACCACTGTTATCTTACTTGCATTTACGCGTGAAGCGGCACTTTTGGACTTCCCACCACCGGGCCCAAGAGTTCGCGGATTTTGGATGTGCACTCCACCAAACAGATGGATCTACGCGCAGGCTTCAACGTGCCTGCGGACTACCCTCTGGCGAAGGAGCGGAGCGGAAGTGTTAGCGGCCAGCAACTGCGACGGAAGTTCAGCTGGAATGTGGTGTGCCGAGGAGTGGGATAGCCTGTGCAGTCAACTGTTCACACGGGACGTAGCCAAGCCGTCATGGACATCGCCTACCTGCACGACACACGTGGCCAGAGAAGGCGTCAACCACAAACAGGTACTGAGGAGAGTGGTTTTGTTATTGCTGTAATACACGTAGCACTAGGAGTGTGCTTTAATGGTCTGTAGCGTTTGGTAGGAAGCTGACAAGTTGTCAGATGGTGATTATTGTCCGGCGAGTATTGTGCGCAGTAGAGATAGCCATTAGCTGCTGTATGCGTTTTGAATACAAAGTGCTTCTAACAAGTTCCAGTTCTATATGTCATGGCTGTGAGCTATTGGTATTGTGTCGTATCTCAACCTGAGGGCATGTTCCACCATAGTACAAGAGAGAGTTTTGTATTCTGTTTGTAATCACGTTAACAGCGTGTTCTACTATTGTACATATTTTTGCGTATTGTATGCTGCTGTTGTTGACGACAGATTGAGTCGCCCTGTGGTATGTAGCAGTAGAAGGTTGAATTGTTGTTGTTGTTGTTGTTGTTGTTGTTGTTGTCGTTGCTGCATCTGGAAGGCGCTCAACATCGCGGTCATCTGCACCCGTACGATGACCGTGTGAGGTGAATGGAGCTATAGCACACAAAATGAGGACAGCCTCAAATAGAACGTAAGACCATATACGCTCCCTTGTACTCGTCTTTACATGACTCCTCTCAACGGTACAATGGAGCAAGCGAGTCCAGGCAGGCCATTACAAACAACGATATCTGATCTGGACAGCCACTAAGAGGCAAGTCCAGAAAAGAAGATCGGCGGATCATAAAAATGGTAACGGGATGAGCCAGTCGTTCTCTAACGTATTAAAAGCGACGACCTCTAAGAGCTTAGGTAGAAGTGAAGAAAAAACACAGAATCTTAAAACGCTTGCCACATTCAGTTCATCACCATCTAAAATTGAGGGCAGATCTGTCGGTAAACCAGCTTGAACCCTCTCGTCATTACATGAAATACAGTCGGTTAAAATGTGGTGAACAGAAGATTGAAGACGGAGTCCTTACTAGCAGAGGCAGTAAAGGAGTTTTAATTCATTTACTGCCCAATTGTAACAGTGGCCACTTGGGTGTTACAGCGGCTGATACAGATTTTGTAAGCAGATGTAACCCTACGCCTGCAAAGCCAGGGTTATGATTTATCACTTAATTCTGTGTTTCCTACTCTTTTCGCACATCAGTCGGTTCTTGAGCAGAGATTAGATAAACGCAGCATTGGTTTCACAATTTTAGACCCCATTGTACATGACACATGACTGCAGTGGACATGACTTAGCTGTAGGGTTGAGTTAGGAATCATGGGACCTCTAGTCGAGTGAGAATGGAGTGCGGTGTGGGATGGGAGAGGAGAAGAGGGTGAGTGGTGCGGTAGTGTAGGGTCTATCTCTTTCTCTCTCCCTCCCTCCCTCCCTCTCTCTCTCTCTCTCTCTCTCTCTCTCTCTCTCTCTCTCTCTCTCTCTCTCTCTCTCTCTCCCTCTATCTATCTATCTATCTATCTCTCGTGTGTTTGTGTGTGTGTTTCTCTAAATTTTCTTCAAGTGGGGTACCACAGCTATGTATTTGTTACTAATTTTCAGTAGAAAATTAACACACTTCGAACTGCACGACGCCTGAGTGCGGAGCTCAGTGTACTGAATACGTTTCAGATAGAGCTACTAACGACAGGCAGGAACCAGGTTAACTGAACACGCTTCATAATTTACTGGTGCCTGGAGGCCAGAGTTTACTTTACTGAACATGTTTCACAATATGCTGATGCCTGGAGACACGAGGGCACTATGCTGAACACACTGGTTGCCATTTTTATTGACGAATCAGCTACCTCGAGCTTAATGTGAATTTTCTGATTATACCGAACAGCTTAAATTTTATTTATACTCACTCCGCTCTCAGTTGTGCTTTCGACACTTAAACCTCACCTCCGACGGGAGGCTATCGTGCCAAGTGTGTCTCCTGAAAAACGTACAACTTAACCACATTAAAGGAATGTTTTTGGAGGCGCAAGAAATAAATACTTAAGCTAGTACACTGAAAGGTCAGTTACCGACTCATCTCCAAATGGGTGGAAGACTCTCAGTTGAATTATCGGAAGTGAAAGTAAGATACTGGGCATTAAAATTGCTACATCAAGAAGAAATGCAGGTGATAAACGGGTGTTCATTGGACACATATGTTATACTAGAACTGACATGTGATTTCATGTTTACGCAATTTGGGTGCATAGGTCCTGAGTAAACAGTACCCAGAACAACCACCTCTGGCTGTAATAACCGCATTGATACGCCTGGGCATTGAGTCAAATAGAGCTTGGATGGCGTGTACAGGTACAGCTGCCCATGCAGCTTCAACACGATACCACAGTTCACCAAGAGTAGTGACTGGCGTATTGTGACGAGCCAGTTGCTCGGCCACCATTGACCAGACGTTTTCAGTTGGTGAGAGATCTGGAGAATGTGCTGGCCAGGGCAGTAGTCGAACATTTTCGGTATCCAGAAAGGCCCGTACAGGACCTGCAACATGCGGTCGTGCATTATCCTGCTGAAATGTAGGGTTTCACGGGGATCAAATGAAGGGTACAGCCACGGGTTGTAACACATCTGAAATGTAACGTCCACTCTTCAAAGTGCCGTCAATGCGAACAAGAGGTGACCGAGACGTGTAACCAATGGCATCCCATACCATCACGCCGGGTGATACGCCAGTCTGGCAATGACGAATACACGCTTTCAATGTGCGTTCACTGCGTTGTCGCCAAACACGGATGCGACCATCATGATGCTGTAAACAGAACCTGAATTCGTCCGAGAAAATGACGTTTTGCTATTCGTGCACCCAGGTTAGTCGTTGAGTGCACCATCGCAGGCGCTCCTGTCTGTGATGCAGCGTCAAGGCTAACCGCAGCCATGGTCTCCGAGCTGATAATCCCTGCTGCTGCAAACGTCGTCGAACTGCTCGTGCAGATGGTTGTTGTGTTTCAAACGTCCCCATCTGTTGACTCAGGGATCGAGACGTGGCTGCACGATCCGTTACAGCCATGCGGATAAGATGCATGTCATCTCGACTGCTAGTGATACGAGGCCGTTGGGATCCAGCACGGCGTCCCGTATTACCCTCCTGAACCCACCGATTCCATATTCTGCTAACAGTCATTGGATCTCGACCAACGCGATACGATAAACCGCAATCGCGATAGGCTACAATCCGACCTTTATCAAAGTCGGAAGCGTGATGGTACGCATTTCTCCTCCTTACACGAGGCATCACAACAACGTTTCACCAGGTAACGCCGGTCAACTGCTGTTTGTGTATGAGAAATCGGTTGGAAACTTTCCTCATGTCAGCACGTCGTAGGTGTCGCCACCGGCGCCAACCTTGTGTGAATGCTCTGAAAAGCTTATCATTTGCATATCACAGCATCTTCTTCCTGTCCGTTAAATTTCGCGTCTGTAGCACGTCATGTTCGTGGTGTAGCAATTTTAATGGCCAGTAGTGTAATAAGGTCCCGAGTGCCACAATAAATGTCACAAAAAATTGTTTGGTCTAATGGATAGAGGTGCAAACGGAAAATCTGGGTACGATGCTTTAGATATTTCCCGTCATGGACCTAACTGACGAGAGCGGCGAACAAGTACATACGCAGCTGGAGTTTGAACAGCGTTCTCACTAAGCGGCGGGGATCTTCTTAATGCGCAAGGTACCGAATTAAGCACTCGGCGGGCACGCACGGCTTCGTGTGTTATTTCCATAACCGGAACCGCAGCAGGCACTGTGCGACTTCCCTGCGCGAGATACGTCGAGTAAAAACGTTTGCTCTCGCAACGCAAACACTGCTGAATGAGATTAAGGGAAGGACTGGGGGGAGAGGAGAGGGAGAAAGCGGATGCCAGTGCCGCTTGTCAGCACAGGGCGCAAAACGCACCACGTGTAGGACTCACGCCACGACAAAGGTCGCTTCTCTCTTGGTAGCAACCTGGCCATCTCCTGTACAACCATTGCAGCCTACAAGCCACGATTCTTTCTTGTCGCTTGCGACTGCTAAATGCGTCGTCCTACCAACATTTCAGGAATGTTAGAAGATTGGTACGGCAGTGGTAAAGACGTTAATATTAAATAGAGAAAAGGAGTGACTGCTGCTACTAGCGCCAGCGTTTGTACTTCGCGGGGATTTGCTCACGTAATGATTGCGGTTGTAGTCTGAATAGTCTTGGCTTTGATTTGGTAGCTAAGGTCGTGCATTTAAGAATGTAAAACCCAACATATCTAACCTTGTGCTAATTTAAATATTTTAATTCACGAAAAACAATGCCTCGTATGCAGCTACTGCGCAAGGAAGTGTTGTAGTGTACACCCTGGATCAGAGGTGGATGAGGCATGGGATGATTTCAGTTATGGAAAGTTTGAATATAATTAAGGGTTAAAAATGAAAATTTATTGATTCCACAGTGATAATGAACAAATCAAGTACCGAACAATTGTAGGGACAGAACAAAAATGATTGAAAAATCATTGACAAAATCATAATGATGTCATGGAATGCACACGTACTCGTGGCTAGGAAAGTAAGAAGCTGTTGAACTGAATCATCCCCCATTCAACAGGCTTTCCGTTGTTAAAGTGATTAATTGAATCAAACCATAGCCCAAGAAACACCTAACTTTCAAAGTATTCTACATTCACGATATTGAAATAAAATTCGTCACACGAACTAACAGACTACGATGCTGTGGGAGGAAAGCGTTATGGTGTCAGACTGAAAACTTACACAATTCTAACATTAACAAAACTGTCGAGGAGAAGGTCTTACGTGCAACCTATCTTACCAAGCTCCCAGGGAACAGTAACGAGCTCCCCTCACGAAACCGAAGTGCTTCCTAGAAGTGACTAGAGAGCAGGCTTGTTATCTACTATTGGCCATACTGTCATACTAACAGACTACTTTAACTCACACGGTTATACACACAGAATTCGTAACAACACACTCACAGTTATTCGACTTTTTATTCCAGGAGGGAAAGGAAAGCACAGGTACAGCGAAATATGGCAATGAGACATTGTAACCATGAGTGTGGGACTCAGAGAAGTAGCAAAACTTAAATGACCTTTGCAGAGGTGATGCTGAATTAGACTGTGGCTGATACGAACACACTCAGATACTCACTCTTTTCATACCCTGGGAAATCTACTAACTGCACTGTAAATTCAGGTGCCAGAGATACTGAGATGACGCTACATTAAATACAATCTCATGAACAGGGTCACACGGAGACCCTTCCTGGTGTTCGCCGTTGTAAGACGTCGTGAACTACTAACCGAGAGTATATTCGATAATATAGGGTGGGAAAAACGAAGGAAATCAGAAAAATGTTTACTGCACATTAAGATAGGCAGCCCAACTTCACGTCATCTACATTTGCGGCAGCTGGTGTAAGTGGGTTGCACGCGTTAAGGCGCATGAACTATTTTCTGAACCAGTTTATTTTGCCTATCCTGTATGTGACTATCTCGATGAATGCAGACTACATAATCGTGGTTCACGCTGCACGGTCCTAGTTCGAGGTTGCCTGTCTAATGGTTTCCAGTGGCCACAACAACTTGATGTTCATACAATTATTGACTGGATTAAAAAATTAAAACGCTGTCGTGATAAGCTCTCTAAGAGGTATAACATGTTAAAAGTAAACATAGTAAGACAAGTATTACTGTCAGAAGCCTTGTACGTGTGGTGAGGCAGAATAACCCACGGTGCTCGAGTTACCCCACACTATATCCAGTATTTGCGAATGAGGCCACTTAGCGACTTACAAAAAAGTTTTCACATAATTTCATTTTCTAAACTTTTTCTTCTTTAGTTGCTTACCATCAAATATTTAACATATTAACTCATTTGTAACCAGAAGTTTGAAGCTCTTAAATATATGGGAGTTCGGTTCTTTAAAGAGTCGGGGTTTACTGGTATTTAACTAACAGAATTCAGTACGTTTCACTGGATGGTGAACGTTCAACAGAAAGGGAAATAACATCGGTTGTGTCTCGAGGAAGTGTAATAGGAAAATATTCAAATGTGTGTGAAATCTTGTGGGACTTAACTGCTAATGTCATCAGTCCCTAAGCTTACACACTATTTAACCTAACTTATCCGGAGCACAAACACACACACCCATGCCCGAGGGAGGACTCGAACCTCCGCCGGGACCAGCCGCACAGAGTGTAATAGGACCGCTAATGTCTATTGTATGTACAAACTGCTTTCACTACCAGCAGCACTGCAAGAGTGCTATTGTCTACAGAGAAGTATCGTCGGTTTACAATCGTAAGATATCGCAGAAAGACTCAACAAAATTTCGACTTGCTCTAATGAATAACAACTCTTTTTAAATGTAGATAAATGAAAGATAATGTCAGCAACAAAGAGAAAGTATCCAGAATTCAGCAGCGGAGTGTGCGCTGATATGAAACTTCCCGGCAGATTAAAATTGTGTGCCGGACCGAGACTCGAACTCGGGACCTTTGCCTTTCGCGGACAAGTGCTCTATCATCTGAACTACCCAAGCAGAACTCACGCCCCGTCTTCACAGCTATACTTCCACCAGTACGTAGTCTCCTAACTTCACAGAAGCTCTTCTGCGAAACTTGCATAACTAGTACTCCTGGAAGAAAGGATACTGCAAAGACATGGCTTTGTCGCAGCCTGGGCGATGTCTCCAGAATGAAATTTTCACTCTGCAACGGAGTATGCGCTGATATGAAACTTTCTGGCAGATTAAAACTGTGTGCCGGACCGAGACTCGAACTCAGGACCTGGCTGTGAGGACGGGGCGTGAGTCATGCTAGGGTAGCTCAGATGGTAGAGCACAAACGCAAATGTCCCGATTTTGAGACTCGGTCCTGTACACACTATTAATCTGCCAGGATGTTTCGAAGAGAAAGTATACGATAATATGTGATTACATCTTAATCACTTCACGCCTTACATGTATTCAGGGGATATGAAATGCGACGATCACGCAAAATCAGCAGCACGAAAGCTGATTGTAAGACTTGAATCTATTTGACAGGTTATTCTGGAGCCCTTATGAAGTAGGCATAACCCATACGAAAGAGGAACAGAAATGATCCGAGAACGTATAGATATTCCCTGAAGATATCTTGTTGGATAAATTCAAACGATCTTTATTTCAAGAAGGAAGTACAACAGTGGATAGCAAATTGGACTCGCATTAGTTAAGACGATGGTTCAAAACAGCATCCGACCATCCAAGATTTAGGTTTTATATGATTCTACTAAATCGCTTCAGACAAATGCCGGTATGGACCCTTTTAAAGAGCACGGCTGATTCCCGTCTCCATGTTTCAAAGAATCCAGTTCTATAAAACTGGTGAAAAACAGTCTAGATCGCAAAGGTTACTTTATTTAAAATGACGAGCAGTTTCGGCGACTGTTCTGGCCATCGTCAGCTTCAGCTGATGGCGCTATTCTGGTGATGGCCTAAGAAGGCCGAAACCCATCAATTTAAATAAAATAACCATTTCCATCTAGACTTTCACTAATTTTACACAGCTTACTAGGTCGCTGTTCTCCGAAAATGTTACCAGAAAAATATCTAATGACCTCATTGGCGACAGGTAATCCTAATTACCCTTCCTTGCTTTTCAAAAGTGTACTGCTGCTCCACCGTACATTGACCAGTCAGCTTAATGTGACCACCTGTTAAATTCCTGAAAAACCACCTTTAGCAGCGTGGACCACTGCGAAATGTGCAAGAAGAGAGTCAGTGAGTTCTGGAACATGCCTACTCCATTGCTGTAGCCTTCTGCGCTATCATTATCAGCGGAGGATCCTTGGCACGAACAGCCCGATCGAGGTGGTCCTACGGATTCTCCATAGTCCGTGGAGCTTGACGGCCAAGGGAGTACGATAAAGTCATCATGGTGCTCTTCGAAATACACACGTACAATGCGAGCTACGCGTCACGTTGCCTTGTCCTGCTGGTAGATGATATCGCGCCGAGGAAAAACACACTGCATGTATGGGTGCACAAGCTCCGCAAGTATAGATGCATACCTGTGTCGATCCACTGCACCGTCGAGGAGGCGAAAACATTCCCGAGACCATAACTCACGCTCCTCAGAACTGGACCGTTTGCTTTCAGACGATTCACGCCATATGCCTGGACCCTTCGCTTTCACACGTTTCACGCCGCACACGCCAACGGCCATTTGTCCGATGGGACACTCAGTGGACATCTGCTTTTGGTACTGGGTTGCTAATTCCAGCCTTCGACGTTGATTAAGCACTGTCAACTGCGATGGCCCATACGCAATAACATTCGCTGAACAGTCTTTGAGAAGATGCTGATGATAAATTTTGGTTCACCTGGGTGCTCATCTGCTGAACAGTTGCACGTCTATCCACCGGTACACATCTCCCCAGCTGTCGTTATGCTCTGTCATCTATGGCCCGTGGTGCGCCACAGTTGACGCGGCACCGATTTTGAACTGCGCCATTTTGCCATGCACGGTATGCTTTAACCACAGCTGCAGACCAACGTCCAAAAACTTAGCAGTTTCTAAAATAATTCCATCCTTGGCCCAAAAGCCAATGATCATGCCCTTTTGGACTTGGACTTTAGATAAATCGTTACGATTCAGCGTTACGACAACGCGTGCATCGCCCCCCCCCCCCCCCCCCCCCCGCCGCCCGGCATCACGTCACACTTCACTGCTAGTGGTGTCACCAACCTATGAGTGGTTACTGCATGTTGACATCGAACACAGGCGATGGTCACTTTAATGTTACTGGACCGTGTATATATGCCCTATGGAGTATTATGATGAAGAGATTTGTTGGTAACAAGCAGAGGAATATAACCATTTTTATCACGCTCAGTACGCGTATGGAATACGAAATAAAATCAATAATACGGGAACGACGTACACTCCGCCGTGAGCTGTACCGTATCTTGCAGTGTATGTACACTATGCGATCAAAAGTATCCGGACACCCCCCAGAAACGTACGTTTTTCATATTACGTGCATTGTGCTGCCACCTACTGCCAGGTACTCCATATCAGCGACCTCAGTAGTCATTAGACATCGAGAGAGAGCAACATGGGGCGCTCCGCGGAAGTCACGGACTTCGAACGTGGTCGGCTAATCGGGTGTCACTTGTGTCATGCGTCTGTACACGAGATTTCCACACTCCTAAACATCCCTTGGTCCACTGTTTCCCATGTGATAGTGAAGCACAAAAGCGTTCAGGCCGACATCGTCTGTTGACTGACAGAGACCGCCGACAGTGGAAGAGGGTCGTAATGTGTAACAGACGGACATATATGCAGACCAACACAGGAAATTCAAACTACATCAGGATCCACTGCAAGTGGCCGGAGGTGAGAAAACTTGTATTTCATGGTCGAGCGGCTTCTCATAAGCCACAAATCACGCCGGTGAATGCCAAACGACGCCTTGGATGGTGTAAACATTAGACGATTGAACAGTAGAAAAACGTTGTGTGGAGTGACAAATCACGGTACACAATATGGCGATCGGAAGGCAGAGGGCATGGCGAATGCCCGGTGAACGTCATCTGCCAGCGTGTGTAGTGCCAACAGTAAAATTCAGAGGAGGTGTTGTTATGGTGAGGTCGTGTTTTTCATAGAGGGGGCTTGCACCCCTTGTTGTTTCGCGTGGCACTATCACAGCACAGGCTTATATTGATGTTTTAAGCACCTTCTTGCTACCAGCTGTTGAAGAGCATTTCGAGGATGGCGATCTTATCTTTCAACTCGTTCGAGCACCTGTTCCTAATGCGTGGCCTGTTGCGGAGTGGTTACACGACAATAACACCCATGTAATTGACTGGCCTGCACAGAGTCCTGACCTGAATCCTACAAAGCTCCTTTGGGATGTTTTGGAATGCCGACTTCATGCCAGGCCCCACAGACCGACATCGATACCTGTTCTCAGTGCAGCACTCCGTGAAGAATGGGCTGCCATTCCCCAAGAAACCTTCCAGCACCTGATTGAACGTATGCCTACGAGAGTATAAGCTGTCATCAAGGTTAAGAGTGGGCCTACACCGAATTGAATTCCAACATTACCGATGGAGAGCGCCTCGAACTTGTAAGTCATTTGCAGACAGGTGTCCGGATATTTTTGATCACACATTGTATGAAGATATAAAGTGGCCAGTCAAAGGTTCAAACCTGCGCCCATATGAGTGTGTGGTACGTGGTCGGAGCAAGGAAAGCTTCCCAGCGACTGCAAGAACTCACTGGACATCCCCATTTTTAAGATGGATCTCTTTACACATGCACGTAATTACTTTCCTACATGGCTGATATGTCTGTTGTTGAATCATATAACACATTTTATGCTCGTTTATTATGACCTCCTTTGTGAATGAAAATCACAATCGGAATGAATAAGGAATCCGCAAACAGCGGTTGATCACCGCCTATGATCGACGTGACAGTGAAATAACCAGGCACACACGCCATGTGGCAGCACTAGCACTTGAGGGTGTATATAGCGTGTCGGGGTGCATGGAGTCGTTACATTGCGCAAACGGAGCGATTCATCTGACGTCCAAGAGAGCAATGTCATTGGCTTTCGGGCCAAGGGTGGAAGCATTTCCGAAACAGCTAAGTCTGTAAACTGATCGCGTTTCGACGAGGTTAAAGATTACTGCGCATGGCAAAATGGCGCTATTCAAAACCGATCCTGCGGCTACTGTGGTGCACCACGAGCTGACAGGGCTGCACGACGGCGGCGGAGATGAGTACGGGCGAATAGACTGGATCTGCCGAACAAGCGGCCGCCCTGACGAAACGTGGGGCTACGAACAATTGTCTGTTCAGCGAAGGTTGCTGCGTGTAAGGCCCCCGCAGCAGACGCCTTTTATATCCATCCACGCTGACTACCATTCATCGGCGAAGAAGGCCGGAATTTGCATTCCATTACTGCAATTGGACGTCCACTGAACGCCGACAGATGGCATTTCACGATGAATTACTTTTGTGCTCCATCGAAGAGATGGCCGTTCGCGTGTGCGGCGTGAAACGCCTGAAATCAAGCAACCTCGAAGGGTCCCGGCCGGTGGCGGGGCCGTTATGACAAGTGGAAGATTTCCATGGCATTCTCCGGGTGAACTCGACATTCTGAAAGGCACAATGGATCAGCGAAAGTATGTATCTATCGTTGGGTACCATGTCCACCCCTACATGCAATCTGTTCTTCGCTCTGAGCACTATGGGACTTAACATCTGTGGTCATCAGTTCCCTAGAACTTAGAACTACTTAAACCTAACTAACCTAAGGACATCACACACATCCACGCCCGAGGCAGGAGTCGAACCTGCGACCGTAGCGGTCACGCGGTTTCAGACTGAAGCGCCTAGAACCGCACGGCCACACCGGCCGGCAATCTGTTCTTCCTCGGTACGATTGCGTCCACCGGAAGGACGATGCACATAGGTCGCAGTGTACTTGTGTGGTTTGAAGAGCAGCAGGATAAGTTTACCGTACTCTCCTGGCCTCCGAACTCTTCAGATTTAATCCAAATCGAGAATCTGTGGGACCATCTCGATCATGCTGTTTGCGCCATGGATCCTCAGCCGAGAAACCAAGGCAGCTGACCATGGCGCTGGAGTCGGCATGGCTCGACACTGCTGTTGGCACCTTCCACAACCTCACTGATTGTCTTCCTGCCAGTCTTGTAGCGGTGAGCGCTGCAAAACCTGGTTATTAAGGTGCTTGACAAGTGGTCACATTAATGTGACTGGATAGTGTCCCTACGAATGTCCTACCTAAAGTGAAACCATCTTATAAAATGAAAATCGTATCCCGGTCACAAACTCATCCACGGAAGAAGTGGCTTACAAGACACTCACACAGGTAATTCTTGATGTGGGTTTTAAAGATGAGATACAGTAGATCCAAAGAAGAGCGGCACGTTTCGTCACTGATTGATTTCATAAGGAAGACAGCGTTACGGAGATGCTCCAGTGACAAAAGCTACAAGAGAAGCGTTGAGCAACACGAAGAGGATTACTGCGCAACTTGCGAGGGTGTACGTTCTAAGAAAAATTTTGCCAGATGTTACTTTATACAGATCTTGCAGAACGACGTCTGAAAAATTGGAGGTCATACGCAGGCTTCCCGAAAGTCGTTCTTCCCATGCATTATTCGCAAATGGAACAGGAGAACATGAGGATGGGAGAGACGACAAATGATATCAGAAGAACCCTCCGTCACATTACCTAGTACGGATGTAGAGGTGCTATTCTCTCACAAAATAATCAACATTGTAATACCTTAAATCTTATACCGTTTTATATGGAACAACTGTCAAGATGAAATACGTCCACTCATTTTTGTGCTTGATGCACCAAGGCCTTGTAATCTGCCGTTCTCGTAGCGAGATCTGGATGAATGTTTACGAAGCTCTGAACCTTAAAAAACATGTAGTTTTAATGCAAAATAATGCATTGCAAGTTAATCATCATATTCATATTCAGGTACATTATAATATATAATTACGAAATCAAAATAAATGTTAACTTATTATGAAAAATACGAATTCTGTGAATATTAACTTCTCATACACCGACCAAATGAAACCAGTTACAATACATATATATCGATTATTTTTTTGAAAGTGTATTTTACGTAAAGAAAATAGGTCCCCAATATCGGGATGCGGGTTTGAACAGGAGTACGCAAATCAGTGGTACAACAGCTTCAAAAAAACAAAAAACAAAAAAAAAACACAAAAACACACAACATTGCTAACCGCTTATATTTCTTTGAGGGTGGCACTGGCTACTATGTGTTTTTTTTTTTTTTTCAGTGACGAAATTCTGAGGGCAATTCCATCGAAAATTTTAACTCGTAGTAGCTAGCCACGATTTGCAAAATAATGTGTCATGTTGACTTCTTCATAATTATTTTATTGACAGAAACGAGTGATGCATTAATTTTTATTACTATCACTGTTTTGTGAAGACGGTTTGCCTGGTACATTTGGAAGTCAAAGTTTGGGGCTTGTACTGCTTTCCACAATTTTCTTAGGTGAATGTTCGGCTGGTTTCCTTGAAGAAAGGAGTGCAAGTTCTCCAAGGTTCGCAGGAGAGCTTCTGTGAAGTTTGGAAAGTTGGAGACGAGGTACTGGCGGAAGTAAAGCTGAGGGGACGGGGCGTGAGTCGTGCTTGGGTAGCCCAGATATTAGAGCACTTGCCCGCGAAAGGCAAAGGTCCCGAGTTCGAGTCTCGGTCCGGCACACAGTTTTAATCTGCCAGGAATTTTCATATCAGCGCACACTCCGCTGCACAGTGAAAATCTCATTCTGGACTTTTTGCTGTCTGTTTTTATCGTTCAGATCCCCCATTGTTAATTATAATGTGCGTAGTAATATTTGATCACGATAGGAATAATGAATTGTAAACTATATAAATGGCTGTAATCCAAAACACTTCTATTTGTCAGAAAATAGTTGCGAGAAGCCTAATTACAAAATGGTTCCAATGGCTCTGAGCACTATGGGACTTAACTGCTGAGGTCAACAGTCCCATAGAACTTAGAACTACTTAAACCTAACTAACCTAAGGACATCACACCCATCCATGCCCGAGGCAGGATTCGAACCTGCGACCGTAGCGGTCGCGCGGTTACAGACCGTAGCGCCTAGAACCGCTCGGCCTCCCCGGCCGGCGCCTAATTACAGTCTCGCAGCAAGCTCCCAATTTCCCAGGTGTGTATTTATTCCAGTTCTCTTAGTACATCTCTTCTTACTCCCTCTCTCTGTCCATCTCTACCGCGCTACTCTCCATTCATCCCCTCCTCCTGCTCCTCCTCCTCTCTCGCTCTCGCTCTCGCTCTCGCGCTCTCGCTCTCTCGCGCTCTCGCGCTCTCGCTCTCTCGCTCTCTCTCGCTCTCTCTCGCTCTCTCTCGCTCTCTCTCGCTCTCTCTCGCTCTCTCTCTCTCTCTCTCTCTCTCTCTCTCTCTCTCTCTACACACACCGTCTCCACCCCACACTCTTTGTCCATCTGCTAATCTCAAATCTCTCTGTTCATCTGCCCCTCTCGCAATTGTTCATCTGCTGCTTCTCCGTCTGCCCATCCCCTCCTTCCCATTTTGAGTGTATCTCCGCGTAATCCCTCAATCTGTTACTCATTATCTAGTTCCTCCTCCTCCCTATCATTGTCTCTTCCTCTATCCATCTCCTTCTCCCCTCTAACTTTCCCTCTCCTTCTCTTCCCTTTCTCTATCTATTCCCCCTACGCCCACTCTCTGTCCATTTCCTCCTCCCTCACATCTGTGTCCGTGTCCTCTTTCCGTCTCTCTGTCTAGCCTTTCATTGCTCCCCTCTTCTCTCCAAGTTATAACTCACACCACAGTTAGAGGTTGCTGGTTCTTAGCCCCACAGTATTTCTTTCCCGCCAATGGGCAAAATGTGTACTAAGTTTAGTTGAAATCAATCCAGGAGATAGGAGCTTTTTACCTGGGATTTTGCACGCAGAAGCACAGGTAACATATCTTTTTTTTTTTTTTTTAATCTTTATTTACCATCAACAATAATTATACATCCAACCCACCTCCTTATTTGATTAGTGGGTCTTACTTGCTACTGTTAGTTACAATTAGCAGCTAATTCTATTATATATTAAGTTGTGAGCTACAGCTATAAGTTAGTTTGAATGGGCAGTTGTACAATTTATTTTAACTTCTAAGTTTTTAGCTAAACCTACATTCTACTTCCTGCAGCGTCACAGGTGTGTCAGCAATGTACAAACCTACTGTATTGCCTTGCCCATCGAGCTAATCCCGATGGGCGTGCCCCTGACACTGGGCTGGCCAGGATGTAAATCGCTGCAGGTTCCTAAATCTAGATTTCTAATCTAATTCCTACTAACTAGTTCTAACCTACGTCATCTCCAGTGTATTGTCAATTCCGGGTTATTCATATTCCCCACCCCCCCTAATCCCGCGCTTGGCGGATTCCAGACTAAGGGTCGGCCTATCCACGCGCAGGCGGAATGGGAGCAGGGAACATTAGTCATAATCGGTGCTATTTAGTCTTGTTCCCTCATGTATTCCCTCAACACCTTCTGTGATACCTCGTTGGCACATACGTAATATATTTGACACATATTTGTACATATATTTTGACCTGTATCTCTAGCGAATTTCGCCCTGCAGTTTCGTTTTCGCGGGAGCTCAATGTTAATGTTAGTTCATTTCATGTTCCACGATTCATTTGCATGATAATTCGTAAAGATATGGAACGAATTATTTTACATACATGTCAGAACTTAACTTTTAAATATTGCTATGTGGCTGAACTTTGTTTACCTCACATCTCCTGACATAATTTTGTTGGGACATTCAGCAGCTTATCGGGCGCTGCAAATAGAGTTAGTAGTAAAGTACTAATGAATGCAAACTTCATGCAATTTTTCTTACATCTCTGTTTTTATGATGTCATCCCTCCTGAACTATTTGTTGTCAGTGATTCTGCGTGAATATTCAATGGTGTATGTGAATACTGTCTCCAAAATGTATCACGAGCACAGTTAGCGAAAATGCTCGGCGAAAATGTAGTAAGGGACAAACTTTTTCCTTTCATCATTTCTTTTGGGTTGACGGCGAGAAAAGGTTTGCAGTCACGTGTAATGTTTGTTGCAAGCCACTAGTGTTCTAATTCTCAAATATTGGACGAAGGAAATCTGATTATTAGCGCGTCGTAGGCTACACTTCTGTTTCACTGCATCCTTCCCCCTTGTCTTTTTTATACGTTGGTAGATTTTACCTCCACACTGATTCTTTCCAGACAGTATGTGATACGTGTACCGAGTTTGACTGAAAATGTTATAGTGGTTTAGGAGATGTGGTACATATGTACGTAAGGCGACGTAAGTACATATTTATGTACACGTACGTACGTGCATACAAATATACATAGAACTTCTATAATATATATCGATACAAATGCCGTACTGCAGGGCAGATTAAATTAAAGCACTATTTTAAGTAAACACTGAAGCGAGCGCTACAGGTTTCTAACTGCGGAAAAGAATCTCGTGAGGTACGTGAAATGTATTCGCAATTGCGAATATGCACATCAGCTGTATAACGGGATGACGGCAATGAAAATCTGTGCCGGACAGGGACTCGAATCCGAATTCCCGCTTATAGAGAGCGGTCACCTTATCATTAGGCTACCCGAGCACGACTCACGGCTATATCCAAACGTCCATGTGTCGTCAACTATGTGTCCACACTTGTACTCGTACATTCATTACGTACACTGAAGCGCAAAGGAAACTGGTATAGGCATGCGTGTTCAAATACAGAGGTAAGTAAACAGGCAGAATACGGCGCTGCGGTCGGCAACGCCTGTATAAGACAACAACTGGCTCCGTTGTTAGATCGGTTACTGCTGTTACAATGGCAAGTTAACAACACTTAAGTGAGTCTGAATGTGGTGTTATAGTCAGCGCACGAGCGATGGGACACAGCATCTCATAGGTACCGATGAAGTGGGGATTTTCTCGTATGACCATTTCACGAGTGTACCGTGAAAATCAGGAATCCGGTAAAGCATCAAATCTCCGACATCGCTGCGACTGGAAAAAGATCCTGCAAGAACGGGAACAAAGACGACTAAGAGAATCGTTCAACGTGACAGAAGTGCAAACCTTCCGAAAATTTCTGCAGATTTAAATGCTGGGCCATCAAATCGTGTCACCGTGTGAATCATTCAACGCAACATCATCGATTTGAGCTTTCGGAGCCGAAGGCCCAGTCGTTTACCGTTGACGACTGCACGACACAGAGCCTTACGCCTCGTCTGGGCTCGTCAGCATCGACATTGGACTGTTTATAACTGGAAAAATGTTGCGTGGTCAGACGAGTCTCCTTTCAAATTGTATCGAGCGGAAGGACGAGTACGGGTATGGAGACAGGGAGACAGTCTCATGAATCCATGGACCCTGCATGTCAGCAGGGGACTGCCCAAGCTCCTGAAGGCTCTGTAATGATGTGAGGCGTGTGCAGTTGGAGTGATATGTGACCCCTGATATGTCCAAATACGAATCTGACAGGTCACACGTACATAAGAATCCTGTCTGATTACCTGCATCCATTCATGTCCATCGTGCATTCCGGCGGACTCTCGCAATTCCATCATGATAATGCGATACCCCACACGTCCAAAATATCTTCAGAGTGGCTCCAGGAACACTCTTCTGAATTTAAACACTTGCGCTGGACACCAAACTCCCCAGACATTAACATTATTGAGCAAATCTGGGATGCCTTGCAAGGTGCTGTTTGAAGGGATCTCCACCCTTTCGTACTTTTACGGAGTTATGGACAGCCCTGCAGGATTCATGGTGTCAATTCCCTGCGATACTACTGCAGACATCAGTCCAGTCCATGCCGCGATATTGGGCAGGTGTACCAGTTTCTGTGGCTCTTTAGTGTTTGTATGGATACAAATGCCGCACTCTAGGGCACATTAAATTAAAATATAATTTTTTGTAAACGCTGAGTCGAGCATTACAAGCTTCAAACTGCAGAAAAGTAAAATCATGAAATGTATTCGCAATTGCGAATGTGGACAATGAAAATTTGTGCCGGACCGGGACTAGAATCCGATTTTCCCGCTAATCGCGAGTGGTTGCCTTACCATTTGCCTACCCGAGCTCGACTCGCAGCTATATCCAAACTTCCATATGTCGTCAACTACCGGGTGATCAAAAAGTCAGTATAAATTTGAAAACTGAATAAACCACGGAATAATGTAGATAGAAAGGTACAAATTGACACACGTGCTTGGAATGACATGAGGTATTATTAGAACCAAAAAAATACTGAAAGGTCTCTGTTGGATTCCTTTCATGTTAATTTTTAAAATATGTTGTCACTTACGGCGTTTCTGACTATCTGGGAGGAGACTGAGTAGTGGAACGTGTTACTTTTACACATAAACAAGAACGATCTGTCACACTACTACACTTTAAAACACAGTTTATATGTAATTCATGTCACACAGTCTCATACGGAACCTACATCCGCTTTCTTTTATATACTGTATATGATAAGATACTGTCATCCCCCTTCCCTTCTGTGTGAGAGGATCAATGAGCAAATATATTTCTAGTTGCATGCTTGAGGGTAGCAGACAAGCCTGTCTGCTAGAGAACAGCAGGACCAACGTCGGAACAGGTAGCTACGCTTTCTAAAAGCAAAGAGGTTTCTATCCTTAGTATGGTCCTGTCCGTCTCTTGTCATGTTGGTATAGGAAGCTGCCCCTCTGGTCACCCTCAGAAAGGGACCAGGTCAGTCGGTCCGTGGCGAACGTCTGAAGTGGTAAGATCTCCGGCTAAGCGCGTGTCTGCTAAGTCCGTAGGTCAATGGATTTCTTAAGTTCAGCCTAACTGAAAATTTAATCACCTTTATTTCAGGTTTAGCTCTAAAATATCTAATGTTATCTTAAATTGCAGCGCAGTGTAATTCTCGTGTGAAGTTCAGAATATATTCCGGTAGTTGCTTTGTCACTACTTTATGAGTAAAGTGGAACCACGTGTTGATCAGTAACTCTAACTAAGTTCATTAATCTTAAATGCGAATGTGCGTGAGATTATAACGTCTCGTCTTGACAGTATTTTTCAATATAGCAACTTTTCTTTATGTTCAACCCACGTGGAGTGTACTTTGTGAGACCACTACCACGTGCTTATACAATTGTTTGACCCATCAGGTTAATAGTAAGACGTCAGTAACCAGTTCGAGGTTTTTCTTTTGTAAATTGCTTTTCGATGTAATTTATTTTAATTATTGTGGAGTTACACGCTTTGTGTAAACCAAGTTGACCACGTGAAGCATGTGGTGTAATCATCAAAGTAGCCCTCAGCTATTCTTTTTGGGAAGATTTCACAGAGAGTTAGTATGAATTTAGTATACCAGTGTGTGGTAATTATATGACGGACAGGATTGTGCTACGAACGTAACTTCTTTGGGTGAAAATTGAATCGGTTGGTAGTGGTTAATTTTCTCTTGCATATGTTTCAACGTTCTTTGTGTGTTGTTTTATGAATGCAGTGTCGTATGCAGTCTCCCAATCTTGGCTCCATATTTGATGTGTTCCGTAAGATTACAGACTCATATTTTCACAGTCCTAAATAAGGCACCAGCTCAGTTATGACTCACGTTTAATATGCTGAAATTTCAATGATCAATGTTAAAATAAATTTCCAAATATAAACTGATTTATTTCTTTTTATTTAAATTCTCTTATATATATATATATATATATATATATATATATATATATATATATATATATATATATATCACCGGTTGTCGTATGACTATTAAAAGATTGTAATTAATGTTCGTCTGGTTGGGAATTTGGTGAGCTAGACAGGATACCTGGTGAAACAGTTGCTCAGTAATGCAAGATTAACTTCCTCAGACAGCTCACAGCTTTTAACTCGCTTTTAATGTATATTAGCACCGATTTCATAGCAAATTAAAGTAACTACGTTACAATACAAAAGTTCAAAAAATGTCCGACAGATGGCGCTTCATCTGATCAGAATAGCTATAATTAGCATAACAAAGTAAGACAAAGCAAAGATATTCTTTACAGGAAATGCTCAATATGTCAGCACTGTAAAGCATGTCCGGAGCTATGGTGAAGCACTGGCGTCGGTCCTTCGGCATCCCTAGAGATATCGGTCGATCACGATACACTTGTGACTTCAGGTAACCCCAAAGCCAATAATCGCACGGACTGAGGTCTGGGGACCTGGGAGGCCAAGCATGACGAAAGAGGCGGCTGAGACCGATCATCGCCAAACGTCGCGCGCAAGAGATCTTTCGCGCGTCTAGCAATATGGGGTGGAGCGCCATCCTGCATAAACATCGTAATTTCCAGCAGGTGTTTATCAGCCAGGTTGGGGATGATGCGATTCTGCAACATATCGGCGTACCTCTCACCCGTCACGGTAGCACTTACAAAACCAGAATCACGCATTTCCTCGAAGAAAAAAAGGCCCGATGATGGTAGATGTGGTAAATCCAACCCATACCGTGACTTTCTCGTCGTGCAATGGAGTTTCCACGACAGTTCTAGGATTTTCGGTAGCCCAAATTCTGCAGTTGTGGGCGTTGACAGACCCTCGGAGCGTGAAATGAGCTTCGTCGGTCCACAACACGTTACTCAACCAATCGTCATCTTCCGCCATCTTTTGAAACGCGCCGGCCGCGGTGGTCTAGCGGTTCTGGCGCTGCAGTCCGGAACCGCAGGACTGCTACGGTCGCAGGTTCGAATCCTGCCTCGGGCATGGGTGTGTGTGTGTGATGTCCTTAGGTTAGTTAGGTTTAAGTAGTTCTAAGTTCTAGGGGACTTATGACCTGAGAAGTTGAGTCCCATAGTGCTCAGAGCCATTTTTTTTTGAAACGCCCACACCGCCAATGCCCTCCGCTTCACTAAATCGCCGGGTAACAGTTCATGATGCCGATGGATTTTGTACGGATAGTATCGGAGAGTACGCCTCAGTGCCAACCAAACAGCAGTGTATGGAATGCCGGTGCAACGTGCGACTGCACGAGCGCTGACTTCCCCGTGCATAGACGAACCCGCTACAGTCTCCACTTCTTCCTCAACTGTCTCAGCAGCCATTACGCCTTGTGTTCGGTCGGCCACTACGAGGTCAATCGTCTAAACAACCCGTGGTTTCGAACTTCGAAATCATTCTCGCCACAGCTGCATTTGTCAACGGACCTTTACCCGTTCGAATCCCCTTCCTATGGCGATAGGATCTTAACGCTGAACTAGCACATTCCCCATTCTGAAAATACAGCTTCACTAAAAGCGCCTTTTCAGGTAACGTCAACATGCTGCGACTGCTGGTGCATCTGATTCTCCCTCTCTTTTTTTTTTCTTTATTGTTATTTTCAAACCCGTACAAACAGGCAGTCTGGCAGCAGCATGTTACGCCGCTCTGCAGCCATAGAGCAGATAAATAAAGAACAGAAAGAATACACAGATGTGACATAACGGTGGGTAATAAAACAGTAGACACATAAAGACAAAGACGGAGCCGTTCACACTCGACGATAATCCACACTACAAACTGTTGTCACGACGCACTAACACTGAAGATGGCGATGGCACAGGTGAACGATGGAGTGTGACGGGAACACTGAACACTAAACATGACGGCACACATGAAGCACTGACGGCGATTATCTCCGGCGCGCGAATGTCCACTTAGCGTGTGCGACTCCGGGGACCTGCCAAAAGGGGAAGAAGGGTGAGGTGGGGGAGAGGGGAGAACAAGGATGCCAATGGCTGAGGAGAAAGGGGGAGGAGGAGAGGGACAGGGGAGGGGAAGCCCGGGGGCGGAGTGGGGAGAAATGGAGGAGGGAGGGAAGAGGGAGAGAAGGGTGGGAGGGTGCCCAAAGGAGCAAAAAAAACGGAAGAGGGAGGGAGGATCAAAGTTGGTAGGAGGGGTAGATGGAGGGGAGGATGGCATCATCAGGGAGAGGGAGCTGGCGGAAGCCACCTTGGGAGAGGGTAAGGAGGGTGGAGAGATGAGACCGGGTGGGACGTGGGAATACAGGCGCGGCAGCGGGCGGGAGTGGGAGAGGATCGGGGAGACGAGTGGGTGAGAAGGATCGAGTTTACGGGAGGTTACTGGATCCGTATCCTTTCAAGGAAAAGGAGGAGGTGGGGGAAGGGGATGAGATCGTACAGGATCCGCTTAGGGGAGGGGAGACGGATGCGATAGGCGAGGCGGAGAGCATGGCATTCAAGGATTTGGAGGGATTTGTAAAAAGTAGGGGGGGCGGAGATCCAAGCCAGATGGGCATAACAAAGGATAGGGCGGATGAGGGATTTATAGGTGTGGAGAATGGTGGAGGGGTCCAGACCCCACGTACGGCCGGAGAGGAGCTTGAGGAGACTGAGTCGGGAGTGTGCCTTGGCTTGGATTGTCCGGAGGTGGGGAGTCCAGGAGAGGCGACGGTCGAGGGTGACGCCAAGGTACTTAAGGGTGGGAGTGAGGGCGATAGGACGGCCATGGATGGTGATGTAGAAATCAAGGAGGCGGAAGGAAGGGGTGGTTTTGCCTACAATGATCGCCTGGGTTTTGGAGGGATTGACCTTGAGCAACCACTGGTTGCACCAAGCGGTGAACCGGTCAAGATGGGATTGGAGAAGGTGTTGGGAGCGCTGGAGGGTGGGGTCAAGGGCAAGGAAGGCGGTGTCATCGGCAAACAGGAGAAGGTGGATGGGGGCTGACGGCGGCGGCATGTCCGCCGTGTACAAAAGGTACAGAAGGGGGGAGAGGACGGAGCCTTGGGGCACACCGACAGAGGGGAAAAAGGTGTAGGAATCTGTGTTATGGACGGTGACATAGGAAGGACGGCGGGAGAGAAAGGAGCCGATCAGACGGACGTAGTTACTGGGAAGGGCGAAGGTTTGGAGCTTGAAGAGGAGACCAGAATGCCATACGCGGTCATAAGCACGTTCGAGGTCCAGGGAGAGGAAGATTGCGGAGTGACGGGAATTAAGCCGTTCGGAAAGGAGATGAGTGAGGTGAAGGAGAAGGTCGTCGGAAGAGAAGGACGGCCGAAAGCCACATTGGGTAACGGGAAGGAGGCGGTGCTTGCGGAGATGCAGGTGGATGCGTCGGGTGAGGATAGATTCCAGGACCTTGCTGAAGACTTCTCCCTCTCATTACAGCTCCTTTTATAAACGACTGTCACTGACGTTTTGCTGTCGAGCGCCATCTGTCGGACCTTTTGTGAACTTTGTTTTTTTGTTGTTGTTGTTGTAATAAAACCCCATGTCATTCCAAGCATGTGTATCAATTTTTACCTCTCTATCTACATTATTCCGTGGTTTATTAAGTTTTCAAATTTATTCTGACTTTTTGACCACACCTGTACTCGTACATTCATTATGTACTCGTATATTCCCGTACAGGGGGACATTTTACTTGAAAGTCGCTAGCCCGGTTTCGACGGATAAATACAATATTGCAGTGCGTGTGTTATTCCGAATAACGATGCAATGTTGCACACATGCATGGCCGAAGACACTTTGCATCGTAATTCGGGATCACACAGACACTGCAATATCGTTACCTCGCGAGAGATCGCACCAAGTCGGGAGAAGACGGCAGCACATTCTCGGAGTACAGCAAGTGTTTGCCGGCGGTTTTCGCGATACGCGGATCGATGAGCTAACGGAGAGCCCGTGGCAGGTTAATGGAGCCTTAGAAGCGCTACGCTGCAGTGACGTGGGATGACGCCGGGAGAGCGGGGCTCGGCGTCTGCGAAGTGGCGGGCGGTCCATTAGCAGGGCAGAGCGCGGCCCGGCCCGCTGCGCTCCTTGTTCCCAGAACGCGCAGCGCAGGCTGCCGTCTCTGGTACCAACCTCGGCCCGGCCGCCGGCTGGCCTTGGAACATGCCGAGCCGCGCACAGCCGCTCGTGAGAACCCGGGCCGGCGCGGCTACCGTGCGGAACCTGCCTCGCTGTTCCTCTCCTCTCGCTACACCTTCGCCCTGAGTGGCGTACTCGTCAGTACCACAGTGCTAATGGGGGCTCGCTGCGGCGGAACCGCACACCTGCCGCAAAGCCACTTCCTCACAAACCAGAGATACGGCGCCGTGATGTTTATTGTTAACGGATGACCCGATTCGCCCGGAAAATCTCATTTTTAAGGGTGTAACGCCCCGTTACCTTTGGAGAAAGTCAGTTCGAAACAAATTGTCAATATCAATGAAATTCTCGAACAGACGTGTGACTAAGATGTTTTTTTTCTATTAAAAACAGTCTTGATCACGATTTATTTATCAAGGTGACCGGTTTCGACCACTACTGTGGTTATCTTTAGACCATAGAGTAGGAACCTCATTCTGTTGGAGAATCTCTAGTAGTGGGTTCAAATGGCTCTGAGCACTATGGGACTTCAACATCTATGGTCATCAGTCCCCTAGAACTTAGAACTACTTAAACCTAACTAACCTAAGGACATCACACAACACCCAGTCATCACGAGGCAGAGAAAATCCTTGACCCCGCCGGGAATCGAACCCCATCTCCATCAGAATGAGGTTCCCACTCTGTGGTCTGAAGATGACCACAGTAGTGGTCGAAACCGGTCACCTTGATAAATAAGTCGTGATCAAGACTGTTTTTAATAGTAAATATTTGTAAGACATTGATCACTGCCCTTCCCATAATGTATTCAAAAGTAATTTATTTTATTTTATTTTGATAACTAGTTTCTGCAGTTACGCTGTATGGGTGTGAGACTTGGTATCTCACTGTGCAAAATGAAAAGCCGTTTCGAGTATTTGAAAACAAAATTCTGAGGGAAACGTTTGGGGCAAAAAGGGATGGCATTAGCGGAGAGTGGCGGAAACTGTATAACGAAGAGGTTCAAGAACTCTATTCAAGCCCTGACATAATCAGTATTATTAAATCACGTAGTCTGCGATGGGCGGGTCACGTAGCTCGAATGGATGGGGAGCGCGGAGAGTACTGGTAGGGCACTTAGAGCGAAAACGTCCTGTGGGGAGACCGAGGCGTAGATGGGAGGACAATGTGAAGGCTGATTTGAGGAGCCTAGGTATTTAAGGTGAATGGAAGGAAATAGCCCAAGACAGGGACAGATTGCGAAAATACGTTGCTGCGGTAATGGAGTCTAAAGTTCGGTTGACCAGTGAGTGAGTGTGAGTGAGTTTCTGCATTCCACTACGTCATCTTCAGGGAGCGTATGCATGTCTCTGAATAAACGATAATGCCATACACTGCCATATATCCGTGGATTTCGTTGGGTTGGGTTGATTTGGTGGAAGAGACCAGACAGCGAGGTCATTGGTCTCATAGGATTAGAGAAGGATGGGGAAGGAAGTCGACCATGGCCTTTCAAAGGAACCATCCTAACATTTGCCTGGAGCGATTTGGGGAAATCACGGAAAACCTAAATCAGGGTGTCTGCAAACGGGATTGAACCGTTTTCCTCCAGAATGCGCGTCCAGTGTGCTAACGACTGCGCCACCTCGCTCGGTCCTGGATTTCGTGAATTCAAACCGGTTCACAAGTGTTTCATTCGAAGACTTGGTAGCAACAAAGTCTTCCAATAAAGCACTTATGAAACAGTTTGTATTCACGAAATCCAGGGATGTATGGCACTGTATGGAATTATCGTTTACTTTGAGATATGCATATGGGGCCTGAACATGGCATAGTGGAATGCCGGTACTGGTTGTCTTCAAAATAAAATAAAAGAACATCTTAGTTACATGACTGCTGGTGAATTTCATTGATACTGACAATTAATTAACCAGCTGTTGCCTCCTGTCCATGATAGACCAACGGAGATTCGAAACAAAGGTTCTTTCAGAAACAGAGGGCATAATTTCAGGTATGTTTTCCACATACGTAGAAAATAAAAAAAGTTTGAACAGGTGTCCGGAAGTGCTTCGTTTCCGAGTTATGGCTTTGAAACAAATGATGTTCACTGGAAAGTTTCTCTACCCATACGAGGGAAGAAGCCGGGTATGTTGCAGTAGTGCTAGACCGTGAATATGCACAATTCTTAACCAAGATATCTGCACAAACTATTCTGTTAGCTTGGCCATCCACAAAAATGACAAAATTCTCAACATGGAATTTCTTGAAAAGCATGTCCCAACTTTTAATAAGACAACAAACTATCATCAGCTCACTTGTTGTACCATTTTTGTAAACGAGTAAGCAGTGAATAACTCGTTGAATTCATTAAATAACCATTACTTTTGAACAATTAAAGAAACATGCTTCTGACAGAACTGCCAACTAGTTGCACGTCAGAAGTTTATTCAAACCTTTACCTAGGTTTCGATAGACAGTTCACGATCTGATGTATACATGTTTATTGCATAGATAATTGTGCACAGTGCCATTCCAAAGATAATAATATATATACCTGAAGATATTTAACATTAACAATCATATATCTGACACTTTGTCTTTTTGGTATTCAGTTGTTGTACTAATAATATGAGTACTCTTTGATTTCACTATCATTACGTTTTAAGGACATCTGTTCATCTTTTGTTTGGCAGCGTGATCCTGTTTTTACTAAATATAATGTGCTCCCATTATTTACTGATCTGTTACAAGATGGTGATTTTACATCTGGCACTTCGTAGAGAGTCAATACTTTTCTTAATTTATGGCCAACTTTGAGCTTGACATCATGATAAGTGTCCTGCAATATATGTTACACTGTAAAATGTAAGTACATATTTCGGAATTTTACACCAATTTACATTTATTGTTTAACACATTTTACATCTTTTGAATTTTACGTTGTCTTCCTGTATGCAATTTTTGCTTTTAGCAAATACTTGATAACGGAATAAACGGCGGAAACCTGGTTTGTACTTAAATGAAAAATGAAACAGTGAAACAGCGGTGTGTCCCTCAACAAAAGTAATTACACCTATTACGTACCGCATGAGAAGAGAAAATAAATCGTAAAACTAAGTCAACAGTAAATTGATCCGTATAAATGCTAAGGCATTGGTTTGTGTGTACGACGCTCGTCTGCCTTAGATTTTACACGAATCATTTTTACTGGTGACTAAGCCTTCTGGCTATGCCATAGCATTTATAGGCATCACTTTACTGTTGATTAACCCTTACGACTTCGTTTCACTCTTAACACAATATGTAACACGTCGGATTACTTCTTACGAGGAGGACAGGTTTGTATTTCTCGAAACCTACGTAAAAGTTTGAATAAAATTTTGATGTGCACTGGCTGGCTGTATGATTCCCATTGTGGCCATAATTCTGCAATTGTCGACCGCTGCCATGTTCAAGATTTTAAAATAATTGAGCCCACAGGCGATGACGTAACAAGTACACTGGAGCCTTGGAATAGCAGCAAGAATTAGTTAGGATAACGAATTGTGCATAAATGTAACACACAGTGAAGAACACAAAAACGGCATTTACGTTGTTATATCACCAAATTAAACAACTAGTAAGTCTTGGCTACAACGTTCTGCGAGATTCCAATTACACTTCATTAAATAACCCAAGGCTTCATATGCCAGTTATGTCCAGAAAACACTCAATAGTTTACAGCAGAATATAAATAAAGGGCAGCAGTGGTTAAGTGGTTTTAAAACTATGTTCTCCGTTGGTACTCCCTAAATTGTCACAATAACCGAAAAAAGACAATTACAAATGGGCCACAGCTGAGATAATAAAAATATTAAACACGATACTCAACAGTTAGCAACCGACCCACGCGAGATAAAACGTACACTACAAACATCGGTAACCCCCATAGCCCCAAATGCACATGAAGTATACCATCCATGGCAAACAGAAGAGGTAAATCTTCAGCGCCGATTTTCGGGTGAGATGGTTGGTTGGTTGGTTGGTTGACTCTGGGGAGGAGACCAAACAGCGAGGTCATCGGTCCGATAGGATTAGCGAGGATTGGGGAACAAATTCGGCCGTGCCCTTTCAAAGGAACCATCCCGCCATTGGCCTGCAGCGAGCTATGGAAATCACGGAAAACCTAAATCAGGATGGCCGGACGCGGGTTTGAAGCGTCATCTTCCTGAATGCGAGTCCAGTGTCCTAACCACTGCACCACTTCACTCGGTTTCGGGTGAGAGCTGAAGCTATGAAAACAACGTTCTCGCCGAATAATTTTCCATGGTCCTATACCAAAGAATTCTTAACCTGTGCCAAACTTAATACACTCCGGCTAACTGCCTTCCCAAGATGCTTCGCCAAGTTAATAGCCAGGCCTGACTGTATAAAACGCACCGAAAGTAGAATGGCTCCAAGATAACTTTCTCACTCGTCCATAACGTGGACTAATGTGGCAATGTACCACACCTCCTCCATCATCGGTAGTAATGTCATAACTCGTTCCAGCACAGGATTGCCCCGAAGAGCTCGACCAAACCGGCGCAAGGTGGCGCTGTGCCGGCTGCCCCTATGGGCGCAGAAAGTAAACAAGTTGTCGTAAGTAAAGAAAACATACTCTGATATATGCTATCGATTCCACGCATTCGTAGGGGTTAGTCACCGTTTCCGAGGACAGTCAGTTCTGTGGCGAAAGCTACCTCGAGTTTTGCGTTTGGCGTTAGAAATTTGCTCAGATCAGGAGATGGCAGAGGGGCAGTACTGCATTTGCTCGTGTCGTTTGTACCAGGAGAGGTGCCCACAGCGAAGGGGTCCGGTCCGGAAGACATTTAAACGTCTCCATTGCAGTCTATTCGTTCATGGGAAGTTTACATATCCTGGTCGGGAGATAGGAAGAACATGATCGACAACTCCAGATATAGAGGAGGAGATTCGGAGTTTTGTGCACACGACTGCTTATATCAGTACACGACGGTTAGCTACGACATTACCTATGGTCCCCACACTGCAGTGGCAGCACATAGAGTTGTGACAGCTGAAAATAGTGGAAAAAGCAATGTTCTCGTACTACATCCTACTGTAGTCTCCATTCAGTTATCTTGTCTGAAAACTGCAACTTCTCCGTCACAATACCTCTATAATACAAGTTCATAGTAGGAAGGGAAAAGCTGTTGGCTACTAGTAGTGTCAACACCTCTTTTTGTAACAACGAGGTTACATTCCTGAATTAATAATTTCACATTCACTACGAGCAAATCCTCTACATTCTCTGACTGATTTAAAAGTGGAATAGTGGGAGGGTTCATTCTGAACAGTGTTCTTTCAGAAATGGGAAACGTTACTTTCACCGAACGCGGAAAAGTTGTCCGGTAGCTGTCGTCAGTAAAATTCAATCGTAAACGTTGCTCACCCTATGTGAGATCGTTAATCACTGTAACACTCTAATTTAGATTATCACACGAAGGGAGCACCTGCTCTAGTAACCGAAACCCTTAGGCGGCATGGATCTCCGTATTGTTGCTAATGGCAAGGATGTAAAGGCCATAGTTACTTCCTATGAGGTCAGCAACGTAGCATTGGGGTAAAAGCGCATTATGGTGTCCCGCAGCTGTTGCGCTGAGTGCCGATACTGGTAACAACACGCGTTTTGAAAGATGGGAACTGAATACGACGAATCGTAAGTCAGTTGTCGGTAGCGGACCGGAATGCTCACCCATAGTTTCCTATATTCCCTAAATAAAGGTTGCTGGTATGTTGTTCAATTAGGCTATAATTAAACCAAATCGTCGGATATTTTTTCACTCAAAGAACCAGTCTAGGTTGCCAATGACATTAGGAGTTTTATTTACGTATTTCAGCTTTTTGAGACATCTTTGGTATTTATTTGGGAACTGCGAAAACGCATTAATGATAAAGAGCCAAACTTTAGGTATACACCTTCGGTGAAGGTGTACAGAAGTACTAAGATAAGGCCACGCTTAAAATGTTACAACATAAATATTGCAACAGTGATTGTAGTAGTCGTGAATACATAATAAGTAAGACTTGAAGATTTTAAGCGTGGCTCTATCGTGGGATTGCTGTATGCCTTCGCCGAACGTGTATACCAAAATTTCGGCTATTATTGACTAATGCATTACTCGCAGTCTCCAAATTATTTTGAAGATCACTCAAAAAGGCGAAACAGGTAAATAAAGCTTCTGCTTTCATTTGCAACCTATACTGTTTTTCATACAGAAACAAATGTCGCTAAAATTGCAGCACCATAAGCATGGACTAGGACGTTTTACATATCCTCAGAATTTGCAGCAAAATCAGAAAGGTGACATAGAAGAGGACTAACGCAGTGATGATTGTGTACCTTGGGTTACGGTACATGTTAGCCTGTTATTGTAATAGTATTACAGTACAGAGGTTCATTGGCTTCTCCGACTAGGCCAGTTATAACCTTGAAGCCTAACCTAGGCCTCGGGCTACGATACAGATTTGTCAGCACATCTAACTTTTTTTTTCATACGCCAAACAAATGTGAAAGTCAGTAACTAAGCTTAAAAATCATAATAAACAGATCGCTTAAAGTTATTCTACTGCTCACTGTACGACAAGTGTATCAATTCGTATCGCTTGCCGAAAGAAAACTGATGTTCAGCAGTTCTCCTTGGCTAGGTTATACTATTGAAACGTCCCCTTAGAAAAACTAATTAATTGCTGTGCTGATAAACTTCTTACATTATTTGATTTTCAAACAACTGAGCAGAACTGAACGCACTCAGACATTTCGCTCTTTACCTATTCTTATCAACACTAAATTGACACAATATTTTTAGCGCAACGCAATCTGACTTTCAAAAATCCCTACAAAAGAATGGCCCTGACTAACATTAACCTATACGTTTCACAAATCACTTACCTCACAAAAATCTTGGTTACTCGAACTACTGCAATACAGCGAGCGCCACTACTGCCAGCTAAATAAAAGATTCAAACTACGGAAGGCACTAACTACTGATAGGCACATTTAGCAAATGAAAGATTTTAATAGAGAACAAACAATGTATTTACCTTAATAGTCATCAAAAGTCATAATATATACAGCAGTTCATGAGATCCAGTCTTACAAATTTCAAAATTCCGCCATTTCTCTCCCCACATCCACCACTGCTAGCGGCTCACCTCCAACGCGCAACGCTACGCGCTGTTCACATCCAGCTGCCCAACATTACGATGGCAGACAACAATGCAAACTAGCCACAGACTGCACACAGCACAGCCAGCCATTTTCATACAGAGCGCTACGAGGCGTTACCAATAAAAAAACGTAAACAGCCTACTTACACTATCACCAGAACAACGTCAGCGGGTTGCCGACATGAACACGCAACGCGAAATCACCGGGAACCGGAAGTGCACTTTAACGTTGCATTGGTCACGACGAGTAATACGTGGAAGAACGCAGATTATTGTTGTAAGACTTACCGTAAACTGCCTGCTTCGAAAGCTCCGCAAGTAATTGTTACACCGGTAGATTCTGATCACGTGACGACTCTGAGAATTGGTTGGTTTCACAGAACTGCCCGCTGTCATCACACTTCGCAGGTAGGAAGAGGCGGGGCGGAGGGGTGGGGTGTTGGTTTGACGTCGCCGTTTATACAAAACACTCCCTATTGTCGTCCACCGAATGTTACTGACCGGAGAGTACTTTCGTAACAGGGCAGGGTAGGGTGGCCACGTGTCGCGCCGTTTCCACATGGACCGCACGCGGCAAGGAATCCGACTGCACGCCACGCGTGCGACGGCAGCCGTGCAACTGCGGCCAGAGGCAGGCGGCTCGCAGAGCCTGCAGCCGAGCCACGCCGTGCTGTAGCGGCTCGGCTCTGCCCGGCCTTGGCGCGCAGCCGCGTGAATGGGCAGCGGCGGCCGTGAACCCGCCTCGCGGACAGGTGGAAGGCACAGCGCCGCTGCAGCCGCAGCCAAAACCCGCTGCACGTACTGTGCCCTGCCTCCTGCTTTCTCCCAGAAGCGTCGCCACAGGACCAAACATTCACTATACGACGGACGAATAGGCAAATCAAAGAGGATCACAGCAAGCAAAGCTGCAGCATACATCCCCTGTCACAGTCGAGCGCCGCTGCACGTACTACGTTGTACGTCCACCGTTCTCCCTGAAGCGTCACCATAGGACCAAGCTCGCTTGACGAAAGGTCTGTTCCTAGAGACTGGAAAGTAGCACAGGTCACACCAGTATTCAAGAAAGGAAATACACTACTGGACATTAAAATTGCTACACCACGCGAAATTTAACCGCCAGGAAGAAGATGCTGTGATATGCAAATGATTAGCTTTTCAGAGCATTCGCACAAGGTTGGCGCCGGTGGCGACACCTACAACATGCTGACATGAGGAAAGTTACCAGCCGATTTCTCATACACAAACAGCACGTGACCGGCGTTGCCTGGTGAAACGTTGTTGTGATGCCTCGTGTAAGAAGGAGAAATGCGTACCATCACGTTTCCAACTTTGATAAAGGTCGGATTGTAGCCTATCGGGACTGGGGTTTATCGTATCGAGACATTGCTGCTCGCGTTGGTCGAGATCCAATGACTGCATCACAGACAGGAACGCCTGCGATGATGTACTCAACGACGAACCTGGGTGCACGAATGTCAAAACTCCATTTTTTCGGATGAACCCGGGTTCTGTTTACAGCATCATGATGGTCGCATACGTGTTTGGCGACATCGCGGTGATCGCACATTGGAAATGTGTATTCGTCGTAGCCATACTGGCGTATCACCCGGTGTGACGGTATGGGGTGCCACTGGTTACACGTCTCGGTCACCTCTTGTTCGTATTGACGGCACTTTCAACAGTGGACGTTACATTTCAGATGTGTTACGACCCGTGGCTGTACCCTTCATTCGATCCCTGCGATACCCTACATTCAGCAGGATAATGCACGACCGCATGTTGCAGGTCCTGTACGGGCCTTTCTGGATACAGAAAATGTTCGACTGCTGCCCTGACCAGCACATTCTCCAGATCTTTCACCAATTGAAAACGTCTGGTCGATGGTGGCCGAGCAACTGGCTCGTCACAATACGCCAGTCACTACTCTTGGTGAACTGTGGTATCGTTTTGAAGCTGCATGTGCAGCTGTACCTGTACACGCCATCCAAGCTCTGTTTGACTCAATGCCGAGGCGTATCAAGGCCGTTATTACTGCCAGAGGTGGTTGTTCTGGGTACTGATTTCTCAGGATCTATACACCCAAACTGCGTGAAAATGTAATCACTTGTCAATTCTAGTATAATATATTTGTCCAATGAATACCCGTTTATCATCTGCATTTCTTCTTGGTGTGTCAATTTAATGGCCAGTAGTGTATATAAAAAATACTGATTCCTCACAAATGTACCTAAGTTGTATACGTACTATCGAAAAATGAGTTAGACTGACAGAACTACACCATTAAAGAAACAGAGTTAGAAAAGTGAGTAATGGCTGTTATCATGTATATGTGGACAGCATTAAAAAGCTGTGTTCAATACACATTGTAGCACAGTGAGACGACACAAAATGACTGCCTTGTTATTGATTTACATCGTGAGAGATTACTCGTGTTCAAAATAACTGTGAACAGCCCTCTACGCAATGTCTCAAATCTGGCCTTAGGACATAAAAAAAAACCCCAATGACACAGAGATTCCGGGCCACACACGTTGCCGGCATTCAGAACACGCATTTCGCTGTTGATACAGGACGCATTCCCCAGAAATGTAAATACACAGCCATATTTTTTCGGATTAATTACAGCCGTTGGATACAGCGTGGCGTCAGATTTGCGAGAATGTTATTTCCCGAGAGGCGACAAAAAAGCAACACGGAACAGGCTGACGCGAACCGACCGGCCGGCGCGCCGCCGCCGCCGCCGGATGAGGGACGGTGATGCGTGGCGCCGTGTTTACGGCGACGCGTCGCTACGTCCCTCGCCCCCGAGCCTCCTAAATCCGTCCGCGCGGCCACCGGAGCGAGCGTAACCGTCCGACAACAGCCCGCGTTCCGCCGAGGCGACCATTCTCCACGGCGGTGCGACCAAACGGCGACCAGACGCCTATCAGCACGTGCGGCTGCCGATTTCTGCCGTAATTTATGCCCTTTCATGTCCTGCTCTGCATGCGCCAGCAATACAAGGAAGATATTACTGCGTCAACCCAATAGGTATACTGCATGAGACACATTACGGGGTGTCGTGAAAGGTACTTCACTCTCAACTCTCCACCTCTTATAGCTTGGATGGTTGGTGAACCTCTGTATATCTACGTGCCTCTTTTCCAAAGAAATGTCTAATATGGCTATGGCGCGCCTAATTTTTTGTTCCTGTATTTACATAACCTTGCTGGGCCAACTAGCGCTTTCTCTAGAGAGCGTATTCTGCCACTATATGTAAGATAAGTGCAGATATTTCTGTTGGTGACCGAGGATGGCGTACTGAATATCACCACATCAGTATTTACTTCATCAGCAGACAAATAATTGTAGCTATTAGGAGTAGTATGTTTTAGTTTGGTTAGCATCTACAAGTACATGTGGCAAGAGCAAGCCATCAGTGTCTATTTTCCCCTCGGCAGCAGGTTACGTATTGAAATGTTGAACTTGGACGCTAAACGGTTGGTCTATACTCACAGGCGTACTCCCTTTAGTGATGCACTTACGATCATTCAGTAAACATCAGATCGTAAAGTTTGTCTTGTTTTTTTGGAAAGACTGTTCGATGCAGAGAAGAAAACAACCCACAAACTGATGTGTTTACGTGTTAAGGTACCACATATAAAAATATCTGCATTTCTATTTCTGTAAATATATATATATATATATATATATATATATATATATATATATATGTTTACATTCATTTTTAGTCATTTAGTTATTTCGATGTTAGCAGATTCATTGCTATTTCTGCAAGCATTTTTATTTCACTTCACTGACAGTTGTGATGAGCAATTGATGTGCATCTCTGTGACCTACATCAAAGTAATCGTGGAACTAAAATTTGATACCGCATATTACTCTTTTTATTGCTTACATTGTGGACATATAGGCATATTACAGAACACAATGCATGCATATTTTAAGATTTGATAGTGTATAGAAATTTGAGCTCTGCCGATTAATGAAAAAATTAAATAGCCTACTTCCATATTAATACCCTTTATTCGCAGACAGAAACGCACCTTTTGTAAAGCAATCATGAAATAAACATTTTAATTTATCTAAATGAAACAAAAATTAAGCGATATCTGCAGTTGCAAATTCGACGACAAATAATTTACAGTAAGTGCATACTTGGTAACTTTTAGCAGAATGCAAGCTCTACACGATTCATCTGACAAACGGTTTCTTTGCGAGTCTTTAATGTTATTCACTTCAGAAAATAACGACTCACAGGCACAAGTAGATGAAAATATCGTAAGTGCAGCTAATCTTTAAGCAGTTACGTATATCTGGAATTGAATTTCACGTTTCCATTATTTAGTGTCAGCATTTGTGGTCATACTGCCTGATAGTCTATCTAAATCGTTTACTCCCAATTCTTTTATTTTTTCCATAAATTTTTGGGTCCTTACTGAACTAGACTGGAAATCAATCAGCTGCATTTAAGTTTCTTCAGTTTCCAACCAATGAAATTTAGACAAGTCACATCTGGATACATAATAAATTTTAGTAATTCCGATAACTCTTTAAACTGAGGAAATCTCTATGAATGTTCTTCGATTGAAGACTGTATTAGCAAAGAAAATTCCTCAGTGTGTTTTCTTTCCTGGCTTTCCGTGTAATTCCAAATAGCTACTAATTTCTTCAAATTTGGGAAAAAAACTTGTTGTTTCTGGAGACAATATCGTTACAAGAAAGTTTCAGTTCAGCCTCAAAAGCGCGAATAAGACCTTTTCTTATTGTGCCCTGAAGCTTTACATTCACCTCAGTGAGGCGCTCGCACATGTCCGTTAAAAACATCAACTTTGTAAGCCATTAACTGTGAATAAAGCACGATTGTACCCTCATTTTGTAAAAACAGCCTCATTTCTTCCAAACAATCGACAAAACTTAGAAGTACGTTGCTGCTGCTCAACCATCGAACATTGTTATTCATCAACAAACTATTGTACATCGAATTCACTTCATCTAATAATGCCTCAACATTTCATTTATTACAAGCTTGCAACAATATTAAGTCCACTATTTTCGTGACTGTGGTCATTATGTTATGATGGGAAGCGAAACCATCTTTCGCACACAAGGTTTGTTGATGTATGACACAATGGATTTCAAAAATAGACTGTCCAAGGTATGCTTGGAATGAATTAGTAAAACCATTTTTTTCCTCAGCGCCAGCAGTTGTCACCGAAGAAGTGTCGCCTAAATCTATTTCTTTTTCAGTCAACGAATTTTTCATAGCTGCATAAATATCTAGGACCTAATTAGTTACTGGCAACGATGTTATCGCAATCAGTTCTTCTTTGATGTCATTAAACACAATGTCGGGCCAAGTCACCTAAACGGGTAGATGTAGTTATATATGCACTTTCGTCAAGGAGCAGCGAATATAAAGAGAGGACCTGGTGTCATTTTTTGTAGTTCTTTTACATTTTCAGCCAGTTTTGGGATTCTGTCTTTTTTGTGTTTCTAGATAAAGGAGCATCTTTGATACGCTCTGTCATCTAACTCTTATTTTCAAAATTTTCAGAAAGTAATGGGAGGCACACATTAATCAGACTTCGATCAAAAATTCCCTGTCACCAAAATTTTACCCAGCCAGGGAATGATCTCTGCTGTCGAGAAACTTGCGACAGTGGTGTAGCGATCCTTGGTAAGATATTTAATCATAAATGCTGACTGTCAGTTCCTGTCTTTAGTAGCACATGCAGTGAATTTCTTTTGCTCTGGTTCGCTTCTTTGAGAAAGAAATTTGTAATTTGAGTCTTAGTGCCGTTTTACAGACGATGTTCTGCATACATACTGCCGCGGAACATAAAAGACACACCACTTTATTGCTTTTATTAATCATTCCACATTTCTCTGATCATCAAATTTGAAATTCTCTGTACGTCGAACTCTGTTAACTTATCTTGTTGCTTCTTTGCCAAACTAGCCATGTTCGGTAACAAACACAAGTTTAAAAATGGTGCTAACTATGTCTTGCAGCATGTGACATAAGCGCACAAATAAAAAGGGAAATTTGAATAGTGTTTCGCCGCCACAATATGGCAGCACGGTACTTGTCGGTAGAGGTCGGAACTCGTCGTTATTGTAATAGCTGCCAATTTATGCGATCTAGTACTGGATGACGGTGTAGTATTACCAATGAATCTCAGTGCACCCTGATTTACACTGAGTGAATGCGATCCAATATCTGCAATACCCTCTTTAAAATTCTGAAGGCGGCAGGGGTAAAATATAGGTAGCGAAAGACTATTTACAATTTGTATAGAAAACAAATGGCAGTTATAAGAGTTGAGGGGCATGAAAGGGAAGCAGTGGTTGGGAAGGGAGTGAGACAGGGTTGTAGCCTCTCCCCGATGTTATTCAATCTGTATATTGAGCAAGCAGTAAAGGAAAACAAAAGAAAAATTTGGAGTCGGTATTAAAATCCAGGGAGAAGAAATAAAAACTTTGAGGTTCGCTGATGACATTGTAATTCTGTCAGAGACAGCAAAGGACTTGAAAGAGCAGTTGAACGGAAAGGACAGTGTCTTGAAAGGAGGGTATAAGATGAACATCAACAAAAGTAAAACGAGGATAATGGAATGTAGTCTAATTAAATCTGGTGATGCTGAGGGTATTAGATAAGGAAATGAGACACTTAAAGTAGTAAAGAAGTTTTGCTGTTTGGGGAGCAAAATAACTGATGATGGTCGAAGTAGACAAGATATAAAATGTAGACTGGCAACGGGAAGGAAAGCGTTTCTGAAGAAGAGAAATTTGTTAACATCGAGTATAGCTTTTAAGGGTCAGGAAGCCGTTTCTGAAAGTATTTGTATGGAGTGTAGCCATGTATGGAAGTGAAACATGGACGATAAATAGTTTAGACAAGAAGAGAATAGAAGCTTTCGAAATGTGGTGCTACAGAACAATGCTGAAGAGTAGATGGGTAGATCACATAACTAATGAGGAGGTGTTGAATAGGATTGGGGAGGAGAGAAGTTTGTGGCACAACTTGACTAGAACAAGGGAGCCGTTTGGAAGGCATGGTCTGAGGCATCAAGGGATGAGCAATTTAGTATTGGAGGGCAGTGTGGAGGGTAAAAATCGTAGAGGGAGACCAAGAGATGAATACACCAAGCAGATTAAGAAGGCTGTAGGTTGCAGTAGGTACTGGGAGATGAAGAAGCTTGCACGGGGTAGAGTTGCATGGAGAGCTACATCAAAGCAGTCACAGGACTGAAAACGACAAGAACAACATCTGTCATCTACAACATATATGATAATTTGAATGTAGCTCCATCTTCTGGTGGAGTATGGGGTTACGGCTGTTCAATGTTCAATAAAATCGATACCAATCGGCGTTATATAGGTTTATTTCTAGGCAACGTCGAAACTGGTTGCCTAGAAATAAACGTATATAACGGCAATTGGTGTTGTTTTTATTGCATATGATGAAACTTCCTGGCAGATTAAAGCTGTGTGCCGTACCGAGACTAGGACTCGGGACCTTTGCCATTCGCGGGCAAGTGCTCTACTAACTGAGCTACCCAAGCACGACTCACGATCCGTCCTCACAGGCTTGGACGGTAGGAGACGAGTTACTGGTGAAATTAAATGTGTGAGGACAGGTCGTGAGTCGTGCTTGGGTAGCTCAGTTGGTAAAGCACTTGCCCGCGAAAGGCAAAGGTCCCGCGTTTGAGTCTACATCTACATCTACATCCATACTCCGCAAGCCACCTGATGGTGTGTGGCGATGGGTTCTTTGAGTACCTCTATCGGTTCCCCCTTCTATTCCACTCTCGTATTGTTCGTGGAAAGAAAGACTGTCGGCATGCCTCTGAGTGGACTCTAATCTCTCTGATTTTGTCCTCATGGTCTCTTCGTGAGATATACGTAGGAGGGAGCAATATACTGCTTGACTCCTCGGTGAAGGTATGTTCTCGAAACTTCAACAAAAGCCCGTGCCGAGCTACTGAGCGTCTCTCCTGCAGAGTCTTCCACTGGAGTTTATCTATCATCTCCGCAACGCTTTCGATTACTAAATGATCCTGTAACGAAGCGCGTTGCTCTCCGTTGGATATTCTCTTTCTCTTCTATCAACCCTATCTAGTAAGGATCCGACACTGGTGATCAATATTCAAGCAATGGGCGAACAAGTGTACTGTAACCTACTTCCTTTGTTTTCGGGTTGCATTTCCTTAGGATTCTTCCAATGAATCTCAGTCTGGCATCTGCTTTACCGACGATCAACTTTATATGATCATTCCATTTTAAATCACTCCTAATGCGTACTCCCAGATAATTTATGGAATTAACAGCTTCCAGTTGCCGACCTGCTACATTGTAACTAAATGATAAAGGATCTTTCTTTCTATCTATTCGCAGCACATTACACTTGTCCACATCGAGATTCAATTGCCATTCCGTGCACCATACGTCAAATCGTTGCAGATCCTCCAGCATTTTAGTACAATTTTCCATTGTTATAACCTCTCGATATACTACAGCAATATCCGCAAAAAGCCTGAGTGAACTTCCGATGTTATCCACAAGGTCATTTATGTATATTGTGAATAGCAACGGTCCTACGACACTCCCCTGCGGCACACCTGAAATCACTCTTACTTCGGAAGTCTTCTCTCCATTGAGAATGACATGCTGCGTTCTGTTATCTAGGAACTTTTCAATTCAATCACACAATTGGTCTGATAGTCCATATGCTCTTACTTTGTTCATTAAACGACTGTGGGGAACTGTGTCGAACGCCTTGCGGAAGCCAAGAAACACGGCATCTACCTGGGAACCCGTGTCTATGGCCCTCTGAGTCTCGTGGACGAATAGCGCGATGTGGGTTTCACACGATACTCTTTTTCGAAACCCATGCTGATTCCTACAGAGTACATTTCTAGTCTCCAGAAAAGTCATTATACTCGGCCCGGGACACAGTGTTAATCTACAGGAAGTTTCATATCAGTGCACACTCCGCTGCAGAGTGAAAATTTCTTTCTGGAAACATATATGATTCCTCGGCACCGATAGCCCATTCAAGATGAACGTTGGTACTATGACTCCAAATGCAGTCAAACAAATGAATTAGTTACTTTAGGTAGGCATACCTAAATTCCTGATTTGAAGCCGTGCCCGAATTATGTGGTCGTTTGCCACTAATGGCACGTGCGCCATTGGTTCGCCATCCCTGCCCTGTAATGTTCCAGTCACCAACCACACTTGGGAAAGACATCTGTTGATAAGGTGCCTCTACGAGTACGCCACATTCAGATGATGCCATGCACTGGAGATTGTATCACGTACACTACATGATAAAAAGTAATGGACAACTATTATTGACCGTTAATATGCTGTGCGTCCACCGTTCTACCTTATGTCGGCTTATATGCACGAATAGTGTGTCCCAACAGGAAAGGCCAATGATCAGCGATATGACAAGAATGATCATTCGAAGTAAAAAAAATATAGTAAACATGAACTCTAAAATGCATACCTCAAGATTTACGAGCCCGTCACCTCCGATACTGTGAAACAAATTTCTACTGGAAGCTATTTGCTTTCCATATTTTTGAAGTAGGTGGTATGGAACACAAGCATAGGCTCTAAAATGCATACCCGAAAGGCTATGAGCACTTATTCAGGAGGAGAGATGTATTTCAAAGTAGCGAAAGGGAACAAGTGCTCACAGCTCTTCCGGTATGAACTTTAGAACTTAGGTTTACTGGAAATTTTTGTAACAAGTACTGTTGTTTGGCATTGCGGCACAAATGTACTTGGCGTACGCTACAGTTGGAATGTGTCCTCAATTGAATTTGGTTTCTTGAACACGTTTCTCGTCTTCCTCTTTTACCACTGAACTCTAAAAAGCGCTTTCCTTGCTAGCCATGATGTATATTTTAAGGAACACAAAAATTATCCTTTCTCCTCGCTGGGAGAGTTACTTAATCTCTCATAGAGTTCCTCTTTTTGGGATCTGATTCTTGCTGTTCATTCATGTACCCTAGAGCTACGGCACGGCTGTCTTCCAGCAATATCAACGCCCCACGTAAATCACTGAAAACGACGAAACACTGGGGAAAACAATTTCTGTTGCGCCCCAGAAGAGACCTTCTCTTTGACCACTTGTCAAAGAGTGTAAGTTAAATGTAATCTGTATGCATGGTTCACCCAACGCATGTTTTTGCTGTGATCACGTACAATGACTGGAAATTGTATATTCCCATTACTTCTACCTTTACGCTTTCTTGACTCTGTGTTCTTTTCAGTACCATGGAAGTTTGAGGCAAAATATACTACTTTCACTATAGCCAAGATAATCGTCTTGAGAGATACAGCTACTGTACTGATATATAAGATACTTCTCATTTGTTGTTCCGTCTCAGTCGTACATTTTTAATTACTTTACATGTTTCGATTACTGTGGATCACCTTCACATCTAAGTAGTTGCGTCAGCAACCCGACTTTTATACTTAGAACCACATGTCAGGGTATTGTGTATACAGTACAATTTTTCGATACACCTCTCTCTCCAAAACCGTACCCTTCAAATTCCTTTTCCTGTCTCTCACTTCTTCCTTGATTCACATAAAAACGTAGTGTGTATCCTTTTTGGTCATAAACTGCTCATTTTTATAGGCTCTTTTGGTTGGTTTTAGTGAGTTATATTGCTTTATGCTACTTCTTCCCTTGACGACAATCACTGATTCGTCACTTGTAGCTATACAGCGGCCCTCTAAATGGAAATAAATTGCTTACTCAGAGGAGTTAGAAGTTGGTGTATTTTATGCAGATTATCAGCGCTTTTTCTGATTTTTTTGTTTTCATTAAGATATGAGTTACCCAAAATAAAATAAAATCTGTCCCTATTCAAACATCACCTTATAGTAGAAATACCAAGGCCATAACACGCCAACGTTTCCATTTGGTAACTTGTGGTAAACCATTATAAATTAATTCCAAAAATAAGCTAACAACTCATGTTCCTTAAGATTTAAAATTTTTCCCTTCCGTGTTGCATAACAATCGCTCTGAAGAATTACTACTTCCAAAATTGGCTTAAAAAACGAAATAAAAACAACAGTAGCTGAGAGGGAGTCCTGAAATAACTCTTCTACAGGACCTGCGACAAGATTACATAAACTGAAATGGTACTACAATTATAGACGGAACAGGTTTCTAGCCTAATTCATGAAGAAGGAGAAGAAGAAGAAGAAGAAGAAGGAGAAAAATAAATTGTTATAGACTGAAAAACTTTTATAATGAAGGAAGAATTAGAACGTAACTTCACTTTTATCAGTAGTCACTGTTACTTGCTTAAGCACATTTCTATCAAAGTTTGGATGATTTTCAGTCTGGGTGTAGGCGTGGATGCGAAATACTCTATCATTATCTTAATCACTGAAGGTTGTCGCAATCTTCCCCTCGCAAATTGCACGAAAAATCCTTGTCAAACTGTCAATTGTTCTTCTTCTTCAGCGTTCTTCTTTTTCTTCTGAAATATCAGTGGGAAATGTTCACAAAGAAAAACACTTCAATTTTTGCTTCAGTCAAAACGGGAAAAACTCCACCAGTATAACTATTTTTGTCCATCTGTATGAGAAAAAAAAATAGAACAACGTGAGGGATGTTACGTCATGTTGCTACAATAAAGTATTCGCGCAGCCTCCGGTACTTGTAAGTCCATTTCATACTTTTTATTTTATATCATTTGCTTGTAATATAATGCTCCAAACTATTGTGAAAGAAAACAATGAAAGTAATTGCTTAAATAAAAAAATCCGACAGAAATTTCTATAATTTGTGCACAACGCTAGGCAAAACGATGGAAACAAGAACGTGCAAGCTTCTGTATTCGCAGCAGCGCCCGACAAAGAGTTTCAAGAACTGGCCAAAAAGGGGCACCCACTGCGAAGTAACATTCTCGACAGTGTAGGGCGGAACTACAGGCTCTTCAGTACACAAGACTGAACTGTGAGAAACTTAAGCTAGTAAACTGTTGCTGGTATTTTTACCTACTGTCAGGCAACACAGACTTACAACTCTTAATGGACCACTTACTACAAGACCCACTAGCACTCCTGTACATCACTTGGGTTGTTTTACAAGTCACTTGTTAACGACACTGTATGCAAAATATTGTAAATCAGCGAGGACTTGTAAGATGGGTTTGGACTCTGTAATTGTGTTTGGTTTATTGCGTTTACATTGAATTTTACACTCTGTTTTGTATTGACGTCTCGGTTTATTTCGTACGTCTTGAAATACCTATTACCTTGTCTCGATGGTATAGTCCATTATTTTACTGATATCCGTCTGTTACATGAGCGTCGACTAGGTAGCACAAGTTGTGTCGTTGCTCATTTTAGAGCAGACACTACTTATTGCATTTTTCCGTTATTATTCCAGATCTGACGATGGCTATATAATTAGCTGAAAGTAGGCGTCATTTACTGCGATCTAGACTATTAAAGGGTTTTGATAAAACTTTTTTTAGCTTTATTTAAAACTTTTAGATCGCTTATCTCCATCCTGAGTATGTGAGGAATTAACAGTATCTAAATACCTTTTAGCTAATATGATTCCATATTTACCGAGGTTATACTGAGCAACTTTCAACCGCAGTCTCATGTCCTCGAGTTAACAGAGGACAAAAATTTAATTTGTTGGAAGGCCTGGAAATCAATAAACGTCTGACCCACAGTCGTGATTTAATATTAAATATTTAAATTCCGCTCACTTCTTCCCCTCTTCTAAGCTTTTCTCTTATTCCTGCCATACTGTCCGTTCCCTTCTATTCTTCCATTTTTATTGAACTGTAATTTCCTATGTATATATATTGTTTTGTACTTATACTATGCAGATCTAGTACGAGAAATTCTTCGAACAACTAATATACAGTTTAGTTTGTTTATTTCCAGGTACATCTGAAAATTCAGTATTTTACTTTTTTTCCAATCTTTCATTTTTATTTAATTGTGATTTCCTATGTACATGTGTTGTTTGATGCTGTGCACATCTTCCTTATAGTACAAGAAATTCTTCGTGCAACTAATATATAGTTTAGTTTGTGTATTTCCAGCTACATCTAGACACTCTTATCTTACTTTGTTTCTGCGTCGTCTTCCATACTGAGATTTTTTTCTTTTTTATAAAAGTACAAATGTTTTTCTTATTGATATCAAGGATCCAGCCTAGCTCAATTGTGTATGTGCGACTTTCTTTCTTTAATTAAGGATACACAAATTTCGTTTAAGTCGATATTATAAAAACCTGATATCCTATGAAAGATACCAGAAACCTGTATTTTAAATCAGAAACTCTGAGACATGCGGTATTCGTTTAATAAAACAAGGGAATGTAAATATATTTTTACTGTTTTATGAGTGCTAGCTTGCTTCTGTCTTCCGTCTTCTGCGCTTCACAGTTAAGTTAATCTGTAAGTGTCTCCCGTGCGGGCATTTTTTCACTGGCTTCGAATAAAATTAAATATGTGCGTGTAACATACACTATAATTATCATTTAAAGAATACTTCCCACTCCTCGAATTTGGACATATATACTCGTATGTATTATTCACTGTTTTCCAGAATATTCATCGACTAAAGCAGCGAAGTCGGCGAAGAATTCTTGGGAGACATAATTACCAAACACGTGCCGTGTTCAGCCATTAATTTGTATTTGGACAAAATACAAAGAAGTCTTGAAATGGATTACCAATTGTTTAAAGTCTTTTGCAGTAATTTTTGTGCAAGCTATGTTGAGAATGATTTTGTCACTGGTCTCCACACAATGACGTTGTCGATCTTCAGTACCAGTCAGACATAGGCCCCGCTGTACTATTTAATCGATTATGGTAGAAAAAAGTGTAGTATTCTCATACAACCAGCCGCTGTGGTTGAGCGGTTCTAGGCGCTTCAGTCTGTAGCCGCACCGCTACGGTCGCAGGTTCGAATCCTGCCTTGGGCATGGATGAGTGGATGTCCTTAGGTTAGTTACGTTTAAGTATTTCTAAGTTCTAGGAGACTGAGGCCCTCAGATGTTAAGTCCTACAGTGCTCAGAGCCATTTCAACCATTTATTCTCATACAGCTTACGAACATATGTACTTTCTTTTCGAAGAATGAACTCCGTGCGATAACAGAAACGCTTACCACAATGAAATAAAGTGTTGTCCTCTCGTGACGACTGTTGTCTTCATCTATTCCATATATGTCATTTAACGTAAATAATTCGATTGACTCGCCGCTCTGAAAAATTTCACTGCTGCAGGAAAAACGGAGGGAGGAAGCACTTAATTTGTAATAGTTCTTGAAGCGGTTCTTCCGTACTCTGTCTTGTATTAATTTTACATTGTGATCGTTAACTTAATTTAAACTATTATATAGGCTATTAGGTTACTTTACTAGACATGCATTCTCTCTTCTGTTGAGTGTAACTATTTGCTAATGTTTTCTACTTCATCTTCACACACACACACACACACACACACACACACACACACACACACACAGAGAGAGAGAGAGAGAGAGCTCATTTGGGCAATTTTTTTCGAGGATTGGTGTTAATGTTTTTCTGGTTTGTTCCCTTATCTTTATTTACTGCTTAGGATTTCCAATTAGGTCATACTGCACTGTCAAAGATTACATTTACTCTGTGTTTATACCTCAGGCTAGATGTGTAACATCTTTCTAAATCCTGTTCCCCATTATTGTACATTATTTGACAAGGACAAACATTTAAAGTCTGATGATGGCCTTGTAAGATGAAAATCAGCTAAGGAGATAAAATAATATTGTAGAACATCCACAATACCGTGTCTTTCACTTATAATTATCTACAAAATAATTAACTTACTACAGCTGTTAGTGCAAAACCACCAAATATTATATCGAGTAGGTTTTCATATCAACAGCGTATCCACCTGTGAATTGAAGAGAAGAGAAAAGCAACAGTAGATCATCTTGCATCCAGTGTGTTATGCTCGCACCAAAATTACAATTCTCGAAAGCAAAGTAGTGATTAGCATTTGGGTTAAGCAGCGGCCAAGGCCGTCCATCACTTTTCTTCTGCCCCTTGCTCATTATTTACGCTATTAATGTTGGGCGGAGAGGCCCTCATCGCATCCGGGCTATTTACTTTCGCGATGGGCTGATACAGCGCAAACATTTGTCTCGTGACTAATGATCGTCAAATCCGTGCGCCGCGCCAGCCAATGTGGGCCGACCGCCGCAGTCGGACTTTCTGAATTATTACTGCGACACTGTGGACATGGTTTCCGCATTAATCGGTTTTGTGTGTACTGCTCGTGATCGAAGGAAAACACTGCGCTCTGTTATGTTCGGAGCCGATCGGTAATGACCGTTGTGCTCCATAGCTTTAGAAAAGCTGATCAGCGCTCACCATTCGGTAATATGCGTGATGGCGTGTTACATCATGCACAACTTCAAAAGCAAATATTACGCTCGTTTACCACCGCTTCTGTCCAGTGGGCGTGCTGGGCACAGTGGATTTACATAGCGTACATACAGAGGATGCGCAAAGTAATGCAAAACCTTGAATATTACTGATTCTTCATCAATCAGAAGTATGCATTTGTCTCGCTGTAGCATACATCTATCCGGACTGTCCCCTAGTGGAATATCATGTCACTGTTCAAGTTCTGTGTATCTCTGTCAATTTTGTTTTGCTTCAAAATGGATAAAACTTTCACTTTACATATTACATGAAGCTCATTCGACCTAGAGAAGAGGGATAAGATACGGATCAACAAAACATATTTACGTGACTGGGTTCAAAATGGTTCAAATGGTTCTGAACACTATGCGACTTGACTTCTGAGGTCATCAGTCGCCTAGAACTTGGAACTAATTAAACCTAACTAACCTAAGGACATCACACACATCCATGCCCGAGGCAGGGTTCGAACCTGCGACCGTAGCGGTCGCTCGGTTCCAGACTGCAGCGCATAGAACCGCACGGCCACTCCGGCCGGCTTACGTGACTGGGAGTCGAAACAAGATTGTTCTTTCCGACTGTTATCTATTCACGTCTTCAGAGCTCAACTTCATTTCTGTCTTTAGCTCCCTGCCCTACACACAAACCCCTCGAACGAGCTCTTGTATAAGTATCACTTCCGGAGGACGACAATGACAGAGAAGTGGCTCAGCAACAAGCGGGGTTTGTTTAGAAAATAGAGCTTGCATACCGTAACAGAACGTATGCCGTTAAGAAACTTCGTGGCAGCTGCAACGATACTGTCCTCTCGTTCAGCTATTAGCGCACATCAAAGAGGCTATACTTGGTTTCTGTGCGTTGGGCTTCCTCTGTTGGGTATGAAGGGTGCCGTTAGCGCCTAGCTGTGCCACTTGAGCGCCTAGTTCTGCAACTTACAGGTAAAAAACGCCACAGGTTCTCGGAAGAGACCGCCCTGAAGGTCATATTAATTATGGGAAAGTATACTGCGTGAGCAACCGTAATAACCTCATTAATGTTACAAATGCTCAAAATGATGTTCAGTAATTGTCGCAAATGGTTCAAATGGCTCTGAGCACTATGGGACTTAACATCTATGGTCATCAGTCCCCTAGAACTTAGAACTACTTAAACCTAACTAACCTAAGGACAGCACACAACACCCAGCCATCACGAGGCAGAGAAAATCCCTGACCCCGCCGGGAATCGAACCCGGGAACCCGGGCGCGGGAAGCGAGAACGCTACCGCACGACCACGAGATGCGGGCAATTGTCGCAAATGCATTGACAATGCGCTGACCCATGTTTCCATGCGTTGGTATTTCTTGCCGATTTCAGCTTTTCACATTACTAGCTGGAACACACTGAATTTTTTTGAAGATATCACGACTTACATACAGGGCGCCAAGGGCAGTCTACATGTACAGGAAATAGAAGGCAGTTCTGAGAGTCGAATGGGGTGAAAGGGAAGCAGTAGCCGGGAAAGAAGTGAGACCATGTTGTAGCCTACCCAGTACAGTCTGTACAGTGAGCAAGCTGTGCCAGGCACAAATTCGGAAAGGAAACTGAAGTTCAGGAATAAGAAATTTAGATACTGAAGTTTGGCGATAACATGGTAATTCTGCCACATATGGCAGACCATAGATGATACGTTTTGCCGTTTGTCCCCGGATCAGCATTGTTATAAGGGTTGTGAAAACGTTAGGAACAGAATGCCCTAACGAACACCACCATCGCCGCTCCCTGCACCCCCCCCCCCTTTTCCCCGACGGAATTTGTGTATCCCTTCTGTCTCCGTCTAGACTAAATCTCATGTTCAAGTACGAAAACGTTTTCGAGATCTTTGGGGTACCATCCCAGTGTTTACATCGTAGGATGAGGGAAACGGCCTAAGAACCACATCCAGGCTGGACGGCTCGCATTCCCTCGTCGTTAATCGTCGAGGCGAATTCGAACTGTTGCAAGATAGCCTCTCTGAAACGAGGAAGCGGAGCTTTGACACGCTCGGCTGTTCGAAAGGATTTGAGAGGAACCAGTTTTGTTGTTTGGACAGTGAAATAACTGATGATGGCTGAAGTAGAAAGGATGTAAAATGCTTGCCTGAAGTAGAGAGGATGTAAAATGCTGGCAGGAAGAACGGTTGGTTGTTTGGGCAAGAAGACCAGACTGCGTGGTCATCGGTCTCATCGGTTTAGAGAAGGATGTGGAAGGAAGTCGGCCTTGCCCTTTCAGAGGAACCATCCCGGCATTTGCCTGGAGTGATTTAGGGAAATCACGGAAAACCTAAATCAGGATGGCCGGACGCGGGATTGAACCGTCGTCCTCCCGAATGCGAGTCCAGTGTCTAACCACTGCGCCACCTCGCTCGGTGGCAGGAAGAACGAAGACAATTTTCTGAGAAAGAGAAATGCGCTAACATCAAATATAAATGTGACTGTTATGAAAGTACTTGTGCATAGAAGTGTAACGTGGACGATAAACAGTTCACACAAGAAGAGATTAGAGGGGCTGGAAATGTGATGATACTTAAGAATGGTAGGTTTAGGTCTAGGAACTAATGAGCAGACAAGTAAAAGGTATACTTCTGCAATCGAGGCCGACCGACCACCATCTCATCCTCCGCCAATGGGAACATCGGATGTGGTATGTAGGAGCATGTCGTCAGAATACCGCTTTCTCGTCTATTGACGGGTTTCATGACCTTGGATCCGCTACTAATCGGTCGAGCAATTCCTCAATTGGCCTCATGGGACTCAGTGCACCGCGCACCAGTCCTTCCGCCAACGAAAAATCCCTAGCACCACCGGTAGGCATATGACAGTCAGCTGTATTGATCTAATAGGGTGGAAGTGAGACATGAAGGAATAGTTAGTTTGGTAAGGGAGGGAAGCGGGCAGCTAAAAATTATGGAAGGAGATCAAGGTTTCACTGTAGTAAGCAGATAGAAATGGATGTCATTTGCAGTAGTTAATGCAGAGATGAAGAGTCCCACAGGATAGAGTAACTTGATGAAGTGCCTCAAACAAGTCTGTGGAGTAAAGACCACATCAACACTATTTTTTTTTTTTAAAAGTGCCTTAATATCAAGTAACTGCTGCAGTCGAGTTACCTGTCATGCTCTGCCGCTCCCCAAGTGCTGAGGATGTGTTTAAAGGGGGTTTCCGCATTTCCCTGAAGCTCTACTGAAGTGCCTACAGCCGTGCGGATTAACCGCGCGGTTTGGGGCGCCTTGACACGGTCCGCGCGCCTCCCCCGTCGGTGGTTCCAGTCCTCCCTCGAGCATGGGTGTGTGTGTGTCGTTCTTAGCGTAAGTTGGTTTAAGTTAGATTACGTAGTGTGTAAGCTTAGGGACCGATGACCTCAGCAGTTTGGTCCCATAAGACTTTTGTAAGTAGGCTGTTTAGGTTTTTATATTGGTAACACCACGTAGCGCTCTGTATGAGAATCACTGGCTGTGCTGTGTGCAGTCTGTGGCTAGTTTGCATTGTTGTCTGCTATTGTAGTGTTGGACAGTTGGCTGTTAACAGCGCGTAGCGTTGCGCAGTTGGAGGTGAGCCGCCAGCAGTGGTGGATGTGGGGAAGTGAGATGGCGGATTTTTGAGAGTGGATGATCTGGACGTGTGTCCATCAGAAACAGTACATTTGTAAGAATGGATGTCATGAACTGCTATATATATTATGACTTCTGAACACTAGTAAGGTAAATACATTGTTTGTTCTCTATCAAAATCTTTCATTTGCTAACTATGCCTATCAGTAGTTAGTGCCTTCAGTAGTTTGAATCTTTTAAATAAAAGTGGCAGTAGTGGCGCTCGCTGTATTGCAGTAGTTCGAGTAACGAAGATTTTTGTGAGGTAAGTGATCTGTGAAAGGTATAGGTTAATTTAGTTAGGGACATTCTCTTGTAGGGATTATTGAAAGTCAGATTGCGTTGCGCTAAAAAAATACTGTGTGTCAGTTTAAACACAGTCATGTATAATTTTTCTAAGGGGACGTTTCAACCTTACCACAAATTTCCAAAAAAGTGTCTACACGTCCCGTTCCCCCTACCTCTCAACGCTGCGACGGAACTACTTCTTTACGTAAGTGAATAAAAAAGTTTCCACCATTTATCGTACAACATACGAAACTCTTTGCGTGCTATCATTTGCAAAATATCTCGTTTCAATGTCTTGAACCATTATTTCAACTATCTGATTTGCGATGCACAGCGACAGAAATGGACGTATCACGCAGGACTGTATGTCGGATATAAAAATCAATAACTCGAGAAGGAACTGAGATATCGTTCTGCTCTCAGTTTTAAATAAAATTTCGATATATTTTCTACATTTCATTTACTGCAACGTATGAGCTAAAATCAACCATATACAAAGCTTAGACAGTGTATTTTTACTTGCGCAAACTCTTTAAAATTTGGGCGATGTTTTACTTACGAGGTGCATTCAAGTTCTAAGGTTTCCGATTTTTTTTCTCCGGACTGGAAAGAGATAGAAACATGCGCATTGTTTTAAAATGAGGCCGCGTTCATTGTCAATACGTCCCAGAGATGGCAGCACCTTACGGCAGATGGAATTTTACCGCCAGCGGCGAGAATGAGAACTGTTTTAAATACTTAAAATGGCGACGTTTTCCTTACTTGAACAGCGTGCAATCATTCGTTTTCTTAATTTGCGTGGTGAGAAACCAATTGAAATTCATCGACAGTTGAAGGAGACATGTGGTGATGGAGTTATGGATGTGTCGAAAGTGCGTTCGTCGGTGTGACAGTTTAATGAAGGCAGAACATCGTGTGACAACAAACCGAAACAACCTCGGGCTCGCACAAGCCGGTCTGACGACATGATCGAGGAAGTGGAGAGAATTGTTTTGGAGGATCGCCGAATTACTGTTGAACAGATTGCCTCCAGAGTTGGCATTTCTATGGGTTCTGTGCACACAATCCTGCATGACGACCTGAAAATGCGAAAAGTGTCATCCAGGTGGGTGCTACGAATGCTGACGGACGACCACATGGCTGCCCGTGTGGCATGTTGCCAAGCGATGTTGACGCGCAATGACAGCATGAATGGGACTTTCTTTTCGTCGGTTGTGACAATGGATGAGACGTGGATGCCATTTTTCAATCCAGAAACAAAGCGCCAGTCAATGGAAGCACACAGATTCACCGCCACGAAAAAAATTTCGGGTAACCGCCAGTGCTGAAAAAATGATGGTGTCCATGTTCTGGGACAGCGAGGGCGTAATCCTTACCCATTGCGTTCCAAAGGGCACTACGGTAACAGGTGCATCCTACGAAAATGTTTTGAAGAACAAATTCCTTCCTGCACTGCAACAAAAACGTCCGGGAAGGGCTGCGCGTGTGCTGTTTCACCAAGACAACGCACCCGCACATCGAGCTAACGTTACGCAACAGTTTCTTCGTGATAACAACTGTGAAGTGATTCCTCATGCTCCCTACTCACCTGACCTGGCTCCTAGTGACTTTTGGCTTTTTCCAACAATGAATGACACTCTCCGTGGCCGCACATTCACCAGCCGTGCTGCTATTACCTCAGCGATTTTCCAGTGGTCAAAACAGACTCCTAGAGAAGCCTTCGCCGCTGCCATGGAATCATGGCGTCAGCGTTGTGAAAAATGTGTACGTCTGCAGGGCGATTACGTCCAGAAGTAACGCCAGTTTCATCGATCTCGGGTGAGTAGTTATTTAGAAAAAAAATCGGAGGCCTTAGAACTTGAATGCACTTCGTAATTTGATGCAGCTTAGTAACGCGGCGAATAACAAAAACAAATTCAGCCCTTTTTCGAACGAAAATATCAGACTGTAAGATACTCAAAAATCAAATTTTTGCAGGTAATAGTTTTCTCAAAATCGGATAATAAGCATTACATAGCGGCCGCAACGACATCTCTCAGCATATATAGCAACATTTGGCGAGCAGTACAGTCAGAACAAAGCACCGCCTAGCATGGAATGCAGAGAGCACGTCTGTAGCAGCGAAAGGGCTAATGCCTCGAAGTTACTAACAATGCCAGTATGTTAAGATACTCACTTGTACGCGTACCTTCGCTTGGTGGAATCTTTAATTCGATTTCTTGAACAGATATTAATTTATCTTAGGTTAGATCACCTTTTGTATGATACTTCATAGCATTTTGATAGCTTTACAATAACGAAAATGACTACACCAAATTCAAAATAGTGTGTACAATCGGATCATCAGATTATCGGTTTGTGTTATCGTAGACAGTACAACGTGCATTCACCGTGTCTCCGAAAACGAAAACTTCTGTCTCCCTAAGCGACAAATCTTCGGCGTTGTTTACCGGCGCTGTCGCCGGAGGAAGCGAAGCGTCCTGTCTTTTTTTCCCTTTTTTTGCGGTGCCGGTGCTCCCCTTGAGGAGAGAATTTGCCAGTGCTAGACTGGTGGGAGGCTCCGCGTGACATATACGGGCAAGTTAGCGCCGACACGACGCGAGCAGCCCGTAACTAAATTACCGCGCCATCGAGTCAGCCGTTTTTCAGCCACGCGTCGCCCGCAGGCGCCGCCAAATATTTTGGCCGGTATTCATTATGTGCTCCGCCGTCGGACAGCCTTATCGCCCGCTCAAGTGTCGTCAACGGCCGCGGCAGGAAAAAAAGTGGAGAAGGAAACAGAACCGAGTGAATTTGCAGCGTTGTGTAATCCATCCCGCACTATCGTCTGCACTAACCACTGCTCTGAAGCCAATAATTCTTTTTTGAGTCTTCAGACTAGTTTGATGCTGCCCGCAACCAATACCTGTCTCAGATTAGCACTTGCACCCACTGTCCTCAATTATCTATTAGATATCTTCTAATCAGTTTCTTCCCCTATAATTTTTACCTTCCACACTTCCCTCTAGTACCTTGGAAATTATTCCGTGATGTTTTAACACATATCCTTCCATGATGCTACTCCAGGCGGGTGTAAAATGTTTGTGCGCAACGGAAAATAATAAACGCTAAAATGAAGATTTGGCCCTGTCTGACTACCCCCTGAAGCAGATATTAGGATCTCTTAATTCTATAAATTACAATCTAAACATAAATAACCGATGAAGGCAACTAATCCTACTAAACGATAAACGTTGTTCCTGCTTATATATTTATTGTAGATTAAAGAAAACTTTATATTATAAAGTTTACATTATGCTACAGAAGAATACTGAAGATTAGATGGATAGATCACATAACTAATGAGGAGGTACTGAATAGGATTGGGGAGAAGAGAAGTTTGTGGCACAACTTGACTAGAAGAAAGCATCGACTGGTAGGACATGTTCTGAGGCATCAAGGGATCACCAATTAAGTATTGGAGGGCAGCGTAGAGGGTAAAAATCGTAGAGGGAGACCAGAAGATGAATACACCAAGCAGATTCAGAAGGATGTAGGTTGCAGTAGGTACTGGGAGATGAAGAAGCTTGCACAGGATACAGTAGCATGGAGAGCTGCATCAAACCAGTCTCAGGACTGAAGACAACAACAACAACAACAACAACATTTCCTAAGTAAAATTACTCACCAGTTGCCCAACTCTGCCCCTTATTATGACTGCGCGATCTGATATCAATAACGCGAAACGACTGACATCATCTACGTTCCAAACACTAGATGACACTTCTTTCAAAGATGATCTACGGTGGTGTGGAACCTTAGTGGAAATAAACTAACGTGATCACAGCTATTTAGCTTTTATAGCCCCAATAAGCCGAAGCAGTTCGCGATATTATCGTATGTACTACGCCGGTGCGTAGAAGTGTTGGTTCTCGTACTCGTCTGCGACGATGGAAGAACTCCAGCCACAAACAAACCCTCTCAAACACTAGGACGGCAGAAGGCGGTCCTCTGACTAATATACTCTAATACTGTCTTCTCCTCTCTGTTTTCTACAGACGAGAAACGCGAACTCCCAGCCACAAGACCGGAGTTCACATAACGGCTCAACGTTTTTAAGTATAGGCAGAGGAGTGCTCTCAGTTACTGAACGCTGCGTACTCAACGACGGCTTCCAACCCGGAGGTGAAGTCCAGAGTCGTATAACTTCGCAACAGTACAGTACCTAACTGTTCTAACTATAAACTCTCCTGAGAGGAAAGACAGCAAGTTCGTCCGTACCAACAAATCTGATACCGAGCGACAGTCACACACAGGCTTCCCAGCAAGGCTCGGCTGCCCACCCTCGTGATTCTGAAAACGAATCATTTTCCTGAAACCACGGAATATTCACCCTCTCTACAGATTCTTCTGAACTCCGACCAATCATATTTTAGTCTTTTGTCGTCCAGCGCGGCAGGTTCGCGAGGAAAGACCTATACTCATACAAATGTACGCTTCTGAGTAAAAATCCTTGGAAATAACCCAGCCTCCGTGGCTTCCGAGGTGACACTTCCTCGTTCCTCTCAGCTGCGTCCAAGATTTTCGTAGTTTTCGAAGTACAATCCTTCCTGTCCTGCTACAAGACTGGCCGGTCGCGACTCTATTGTGCCCCAGCGCTCAGGTGCCCGAAAGTCCGTCTTGTTACTTCCTGTGTTTAAGCAGGGCCAACACACCTGTGTCGGCCTTCCATCCAGGACTTGAGTTCCACCTGCCGTTTCATTTCCACTGTCGTTCCAACCTTCACTAATATGATAATAAAGACACTCCTTCACCTTTCATGCAATAAGCGTTAACAATTATTTACAAGACGTAAGGGACAACGTCAGTCTTCTTTATATATTCATATATACAGTGTACAACCTATCACATGGTACCTTATTGTGTTTGAAGGACACCGCAAAGTATGTGGATAGGTGCTTGTAAGGTATGAAATTATAGCCACCTTACATCCTGTCATCACAGCCCTTTTTCTCGTCAGTATTTTCCACATGCTCCTTTCTTCACCGGTTCTTATTTTATCGGCCCACCTAATTACAATATCCTTCTGTAGCTCCACATTTCAAACGTGTCGATTCCCTTTTTTCCGGTTTTCCTACAGTCCACGACAATTGCATAGAGTGTGGTGCTCAAAACGTACATCCTCAGAAAGTTCTTCCTGTCATTAAGATCGACGTCACAAGTAGATAATTTTTGGCCAGAAAAGCCCTCTTTTCCTGTGCTAGTTTTCTTTCTACGTCATCCTTACTTCGTACGTCATATGTTATTTTTCTTCTAAACCTGCAGAATTCATTCGCTACTCCATGGACCCCAACTTTGGAAAATTTATAGCTAACTTCATTTCTGATGCTCCTCATTACCCTAGTCTTTCTTTGGTTTACTGCCAGTCCATAATGTTTGGTCATTAGAATATTCCATTCAACACATTTTTGTGTTAAAGAAGGCATCTCCTGTACCGAAAAACGGATACACCTAAATCTAATCAAAGTGATGCTTAACAAAATGCTTAAAGAAGAGCATTTCGGTGTAATATCAAGGGCTGCTAAAACAACTGAGATTACTCAGCAGTATAAAAGTATTTCACCCTTCAAGACAGTGAAGCAGAATTACTTTTAATAATTTTGTGTTTATTATTAACTTCATAGGGGAAGTGACACGATATACACTGATATAAGATTTTTGTGTCTCATGGTGAGGATCATTTCAATGGAAACTGGCAGCCGGACTGAGTGGTGATGGTACGAAGCTAAACCGGTTTTGTGAAGAACTAGTGAGGTATTTAACAGTGCAGAGACCGAGTAGAGAGAGCACTGACGAATGTACATGAACGTGTTTAATTTTGGTTGAATGTTACATGACGAACAGAAAAGATGATAACGGAGGTATTTGATAACAGTTGGTATCAGAAATAGTGAAATATAAGTGATAAAGAAACAGGGGTGAATCATATCTACAGCAAGACAGGATCAACGGAAGACACCACAACTCAGCTTTACCTCAAGGTAGCAAAGAACGAAGTATTTGCTTTTACAGACGTGGCAGCAGAGTGTTTTAGACGAGAAAAATTGATTGGAGATGTGTGTTGTTTGCACGACGCAGAAGCCATACTAATACTATATACACGATAGCAACTCCGTCCGTTACGCTTTCACGAGTAAACCGCTGAACCGATTTTGATAAAATTAGGTATGGAGATAGCTTGAGCGCTGAGGAAGAACACAGGCTACGTTATAAAGTGAATAGAACATTATACTTACTGATTTGAAGAATATAACATGAAGTATGGAACAATAATTACTCTTTGAAAAAACTATTTACTCTGTGACTTTTGACATTTACTGTATTTATGAAAATGCTCTCATTATTTGATATGTTCTACATAGTACGGTTCAGGGTAATGACCACAATGCGTATACAATCCTCTACGTGGTTCATCCATACTTCCATACTGACATCAATCACAAGTCCGTCGCACTTTAGGCCCTTAACGTCACCCGTCTTATATAGCATTCAAGATGCTCGAAGACTCATACCGCGGCATCTTTTAAAGATTGTACGACAAACAGAGAGACGTCGGGCTTTTACATGTGGAATGTGCGAGACTTTTGGTAAGGCTGCATTTGGTTATTATCCATTAATTGGCTATGTTAATCATAAATTAGTCATCTTAGTAGATGGACAAAACATGTAGGCGCTTCAATGCATTGAAATGGAAGGAAGAAACGGTTTGTGCATGTTGTTCTGGTGGTAAAATCTCACATCCAGTACTGGTTGAGCCATAGGAATCCCTCGAAGCTCTACTTCTGTACGAATTTAATGAGTCGCGAAATTTTTTAAGTCTAATTAGAAAATATAATGCATTTAGACGTTCAGCAAAATAATAGAAACACATTCATCACGTAACTACATACTGCCATTGTATACACTTTTTATACGTACGTCTCTACAATGCTATATATACAGACATTCATAAATAATACTGGTATACTTACGATCACTCATCACAACAAAACTACTGATATGCGAGCGCACCTGCGGGTAGCAGCTGGTCCTTAAATAACTTTCATTTTAATAATAAAGACACACATATAAAGTATTTTTCGCAAACATTAAGATTTTTCAGACAGGGAATAGTAAGCATATTACGCTTGGATTACAACATGAAAAAACAGACTGCTATAACGAAAGGGCGCGTTATTCTTGGCTCCGCCTACCAGAAAAATGGCGACGGCACTCTCGTTATGCAAGGAAGTAGTTACTGATGGAATTTGTAATAGCTTTTACACTGAACGGAGCAGATATAGACTCAGATCACAATATAGTAGTGATGAAGAGTAGGCTGAAGTTCAAGACATTAGTCAGGAAGAATCAATACGCAAAGAAGTGGGATACGGAAGTACTAAGGAATGACGAGATACGTTTGAAGTTCTCTAACGCTATAGATACAGCAATAAGGAATAGGCAGTACAGTTGAAGAGGAATGGACATATTTAAAAAGGGCCATCACAGAAGTTGGGAAGGAAAACATAGGTACAAAGAAGGTAGCTGCGAGGAAACCAAGGGTAACAGAAGAAATACTTCAGTTGATTGATGAAAGGAGGAAGTACAAACATGTTCCGGAAAATCAGGAATACAGAAATACAAGTCGCTGAGGGATGAAATAAATAGGGAGTGCAGGGAAGCTAAGACGAAATGGCTGCAGGAAAAATGTGAAGACATCGAAAAAGATATGATTGTCGGAAGGACAGACTCAGCATACAGGAAAGTCAAAACAACCTTTGGCGACATTAAAAGCAACGGTGGTAACATTAAGAGTGCAACGGGAATTCCACTGTTAAATGCAGAGGAGAGACAGATAGGTGGAAAGAATACATTGAAAGCTTCTATGAGGGTGAAGATTTGTCTGATGTGATAGAAGAATAAACAGGAGTCGATTTAGAAGAGATAGGGGATCCAGTATTAGAATCGGAATTTAAAAGAGCTTTCCCAGAACTTACGGTCAAATAAGGCAGAAGGGATTGATAACATTCCATCAGAACTTCTAAAATCATTGGGGGAGGTGGAAACAAAACGACTATTCACGTTGGTGTGTGGAATATATGAGTCTGGCGTTATACCATCTGACTTTCGGAAAAGCATCATCCACACAATTCCGAAGACGGCAAGAGCTGACAAGTGCGAGAATTATCGCACAATCAGCTTAACAGCACATGCATCGAAGCTGCTTACAAGAATAATATACAGAAGAATGGAAAAGAAAATTGAGAATGCGCTAGGTGACGATCAGTTTGGCTTTAGGAAAAGTAAAGGGACGAGAGAGGCAATTCTGACGTTACGGCTAATAATGGAAGCAAGGATAAAGAAAAATCAAGACACTTTCATAGGATTTGTCGACCTGGAAAAAGCGTTCGACAATATAAAATGGTGCAAGCTGTTCGAGATTCTGAAAAAAGTAGCGGTAAGCTATACGGAGAGACAGGTCATATACAATATGTACAACAACCAAGAGGGAATAATAAGAGTGGACGATCAAGAACGAAGTGCTCGTATTAAGAAGGGTGTAAGACAAGGCTGTAGCCTTTCGCCCCTACTCTTCAATCTGTACATCGAGGAAGCAATGATGGCAATAAAAGAAACGTTCAGGAGTGTAATTAAAATACAAGGCGAAAGGATATACGATTCGCTGATGACATTGCTATCCTGAGTGAAAGTGAAGAAGAATTAAATGATCTGCTGAACGGAATGAACAGTCTAATGAGTACACAGTATGGTTTGAGAGTTAATCGGAGAAAGACGAAGGTAATGAGAAGTAGTAGAAATGAGAAGAGCGAGAAACTTAACATCAGGATTGATGGTCACGAAGTCAATGAAGTTAAGGAATTCTGCTACCTAGGCAGTAAAATAACCAATGACGGACGGAGCAAGGAGGACATCAAAAGCAGACTCGCTATGGCAAAAAAGGCAGTTCTGGCCAAGAGAAGTCTACTAATATCAAATACCGGCCTTAATTTGAGGAAGAAATTTCTGAGGATGTACGTCTGGAGTACAGCATTGTATGGTAGTGAAACATGGACTGTGGGAAAACCGGAACAGAAGAGAATCGAAGCATTTGACTGATAAGGTAAGGAATGAGGAGGTTCTACGCAGAATCGGAGAGGAAAGGAATATGTGGAAAACACTGATAAGGAGAAGGGACAGGATGATAGGACATCTGCTAAGACATGAGGGAATGACTTCCATGGTACTAGAGGGAGCTGTAGAGGGCAAAAACTGTAGAGGAAGACAGAGATTGGAATATGTCAAGCAAATAATTGAGGACGTAGGTTGCAAGTGCTACTCTGAGATGAAGAGGTTAGCACAGGAAAGGAATTCGTGGCGGGCCGCATCAAACCAGTCAGTAGATTGATGACAAAAAAAAAAAAAAAAAAAAATACACTGAACATGGGCACAATTATCCTATGTCCTAGCTCTTATTTAACGAACATATGCGAAAGCTTAATGCATGTGTGGAAGCTGCTCAGACAGCCTTGTTAAGGTGGCTGCTCGGAACATGTTCAGAGCTGTTTGGAGAGGGAGAGAGGGGGAGGGAGGGAGGGAGAGAGAGAGAGAGACAGAGAGAGAGAGAGAGTCGCGGAAACTTCAGAGACAGGTTGATTCAGGAGATACACAAAAAACTTGCACATGATTCATTGTTATTCTGATTACCAAATACGAAGAACGATGTACGAGTTGGACACAGAAATACACTACGTTTCAGTCAACAGGATTCAAAACCGAGCGTGAAACGAAATCCCTTTAGTTGAATGTGCTTCGTTTGCGTCATCCGTAATACGTAACACACAGACGTCAGTGGCGTGAAGAGAAGATTACAGCCGAGAGTCTAAGAGTAGAATGTCTTTTTGAGGATGATACGTACGCACTCACGCCGTTTGTTATTCAAAGCCTTGGCCTGGCCGTAAGTTTTGTCCTCGTAAATCACCCCCCCCCCCCCTTCTCCCTGACACGATCTACAGGTTCAAGGCGACTGCGCGTTGCTTGCGGCCTCAAAGCAAGCGGAAGCCTCGTGCGATTGCCAGAATGAAGTGTGTCCCCTGGTCTTTCTCTTCTCGTTCTGTAGGAAGACTGCTTCGTGGCGCAAGTGCCCAGTGCGTGTGTTTCCAGTCAGTGGACCGCCTCAATGAGGCTGCGCCATCCTGAATGGAGCAACGGGAACCGCAGGTCGTTAATGGCGGCCGGCGCTGACGCGTGGGCGACGCGGCGCCGCGGTCTGGCGAGTTGAGTGGGCAGGTGGGTGCCTGGGCGCCTCCAACTAACACGTGCGGACTTCTCTGGCCGCCAGTGGCCCGCACAGTGCCGCACTATGTCAATACGCTATTAATCTCACCTAACGAAAGTTCAAAAAATGTCCGACAGGCACTTCATCTGATCAGAATAGCAATAATTAGCATAAAAAAGTAAGACAAAGCAAACATGATGTTCTTCACAGGAAATGCTCAATATGTCCACCATCATTCCTCAACAACAGGTGTAGTCGAGGAATAATATTGTGAACAGCACTGTAAAGTATGTCCGGAGTTATGGCATGGCATTGGCGTCGGATGTTGTCTTTCAGCGTCCCTAGAGATGTCGGTCGATCACGATACTCTTGCTACTTCAGGTAGCCCCAAAGCCAATAATTGCACAGACTGAGGTCTGGGGACCTGGGAGGCCAAGCATGACGAAAGTGGCGGCTGAGCACACGATCATCGCCAACCGTCGCGCGCAAGAGATCTTTCACGCCTCTAGCAGTATGGGGTGGAGCGCCATCTTGCATAAACATCGTACGTTCCAGCAGGTGTTTATCAGCCAGGCTGGGGATGATGCGACTCTGTAACATATCGGCGTACCTCTCACCCGTCACGGTAGCAGTTACAAAACAGAATCACGCATTTCCTCGAACAAAAAAGGCTCGATAACGGTAGATGTGATTATTCCAACCCATGCCGTGACTTTCTCGTCGTGCAATGGAGTTTCCACGACAGTTCTAGGATTTTCGGTAGCCCAAATTCTGCAGTTGTGGGCGTTGACAGACCCTCGGAGCGTGAAATGAGCTTCGTCGGTCCACAACACGATACTCAACCAATCGTCGTCTTCCGCCACCTTTTGAAACGCTCACATCGCAAATGCCCTCCGCTTCACTAAATTGCCAGGTAAAAGTTCATTATGCCGATGGATTTTGTACGGATAGCATCGGAGGGTACGCTTGAGTGCCAACCAAACAGTAGCGTATGGAATGCCGGTGCATCGTGCGACTGCACGAGCGCTGACTTCCCCGTGCATAGACGAACCCGCTACAGTCTCCATTTCTTCCTGAACTGCCTCAGCAGCATTACGCCTTGTGCTCGGTCGGCCATTACGGGGTCTATCGTCTGAACAACCCGTGGCTTCGAACTTCGAAATCATTCTCGCCACAGCTGCATTTGTCAACGGACCTTTACCCGTTCGATTCCCCTTCCTATGGCGATAGGATCGTAACGCTGAACTAGCACATTCCCCATTCTGATAATACAGCTTCAATAAAAGCGCCTCTTCAGATAACGTCAACATGCTGCGACTGCTGGCGCACCTGATTCTCTCTCTCATTACAGCTCCTTTTATGCACGATTGTCATGCGCAGTCACTGACGTTTTGCTGTCCAGCGCTATCTGTCGAACATTTTGTGAACTCTGTTTTTTTTTTTTTTGTTCTAATAAAACCCCATGTCATTCCAAGCATGTGTGTCAATTTTTACCTCTCTATCTACATTATTCCGTGATTTATTAAGTTTTCAAAATTATACTGACTTTTTGATCACCCTGCACTTCACTGACCCGAACTACACCAAGACTGAGCCTCTGTATTCCCCTTTTCAGATTTTTTAGCTTCCCTACGACGTTCAAACTTCTGACACTCCACTCTCCGGCGCATAGAACGTTATCCTTTCGTTGGTTACTCCATGTTTCTCTCATGGTCGCTTCCCCCTTGACAGCCATCTACCCCCGGAAATACGAATGGGGACTATTCTGGAATCTTTTGTCAATGGAGAGATCATCATGATACTTTCTCAATTTGCCAACTTGAGGTAGGGTTCATGCCTGATGCTGCCGTTTTACTGCATAAATTTTGGAAATTTGTGGTAACGTTCTGTGGGACCAAACTGCTGAAGTCATCGGTCCCTGGGCTTAGACAACAATTAATCTAACTTAAACTAACTTACGCTGTGTACAAAACCCACAGACCCATGCCCGAGGAAGGACTCGAATCTCCGACGGGGGGGGGGGGGGGGGGGGGGGGGGGGGGGGAGCCTCGCGAACCGTCACAAGACACCTCGACCTCGCGGCTACCACGGGCAGCACTTTTTCAATTACTGGCCACATGTCCCGCAGGTACAGGGGTTACGTAGGGCAAAATTACGAAAGTCTAAAAATTTAGATTGACAGAAAGAGCAAAATAGCAAGGCAGGAATGGGTAGAAGGGAAATATGTTGCCTTGTGGAATGATGTATTTGCGCAGTCAAGTAAAACGCAAGAAGCAGAGGAAAGCGGATCAAGCCATAACAGCCAGATGGAGTTTCAACAGGGAGGGTCCACTACTACTGTAAACATTACTACCGCTCTACTAAGCTAATTGCTGCACACCGTATGAGCTGAGCAGTCCAAGACGCCAATGCAGCAAATTGATGTTACAGGCAGAGAAGTGCCGTTACGACACGTGATTAAGCAAGATAGTGTAAGTCGAACGCAAGAGTAGCTATTCAGTACACTGACGCTGCAAAATGCGCCAGACAGAGTGCCTGAAGCGTAAAAATGGGATATCAGAGGACATTCAGAAAAGCCGAGGGTGAGGGAAAAGCAGGCCAAGACACTTCTGCCTCATGGAAGTATAACCAATGGGGGCTAGTCACTTGCAAATATTGTTAATTTCCAGCGGAAGCACCTTAGTCTGCAACAGATCGTCGTGGATGAGAGACCCATGTCCATTTATCGTATTCTCCTCTAGCTGTGTACAAACTTCTGTCACGTCCCATTCTCGTGACTTTGCCGCTTTAGCCGCAGCGCTGTCATCTACACCGAGTCTGATGGTTTAGGACTTCCGCGCCTTCGACTGGTGGGCCATTTGAGGGCTCTATCATAACTGCTGCCGCCTTTCACTCTGAGGGTCTCTGGTTCCCGTCCAAAGACTTGCAGCCGCTTTGTTATCATCTTAGGGGTGCAGAGTCTCTACTGTCCGGCGTCGACCATGGCGAGGTCCATCTTTGCAACCACGACACCATACAGCGCGCTAAAGATGGGCCCAACAACATTCCGAATGGACCGCTCAGGACTGGCATCAAGTTCTCTTCACCGATGAGTATCGCACATGCCTTCAACCAGACCCACCAACCACTCTGAGGGATCTAAGCCGAATCGCCGTTGAGGAGTGGGACAATTTGGACCAACAGTGCCTTGTGGATAGTATGCCATGATGAATACAGGCATGCATCAGATCAAGAGGACGTGCTACTGGGTATTAGAGGTACCGCTGTGTACAGCAATTTGGACCACTACCTCTGAAGATTTCGCTGTATGGTGGTAAAACAAGCAATGTGTGGTTTCCATGAGCAACAAAAAGAGCGGAAGTGCTGTTTATGATAATCTCTATTCCAATTTTCTGCACAGGTTCCGGAACTATCGGAACCGAGGTGATGCAAAACTTAGCCGCAGCGCTGCCATCTACAGCGAGTCTGATGGGAAGGACTTATGCGCCTTCGATTGGCGGGCCTTTTGAGGGCTCTATTATAACTGCTGCCGCCTTTCACTATGTCCATGTGTTCCTTTTCTCGACGATTCCCCAGCGAACTTCCTCAGTTATTACCTTATCAGTTCATCTAATTTTACACGTTCTTGTGTAGCACCACATCTTAAATAAAGCGATACTCTACTTTCTGGTTTTCCCACTGTCCATGTTTCACTACAACGCAATACTGTACTCCAAACCTACATTCTCAGAAGTTTCTTCGTCAAACTAACGCCTACGTTTGATACCAATAGACTTCACATGGCCAGGAACGCCCTGTTAGCCACTGCTAGTCTACTTTTTACGCCCTCCTTGCTCCGTCCATCATGGGTTATTTTTATGCCTTGAGGTTGTAGTGGTCTTCAGTCCAGAGATTGGTTTGACGCAGCTCTCCTTGCTACTCTATCCTGTTCAAGCTTCTTCATCTCCGATTAACTACCGCAACCTACATCCTTCTGTATCTGCTTACTGTATTCATCTTTTGGTTTACCTCTACGATTTTTACCCTCCACGATTCCCTCAAATATTAAATTGCTGATCCCTTGGTGCCTCAGAACGTGTCCCACCAACTTGCCCTTCTTTTAGTCAGGTTGTGCCACAATTTCCTCTTCTCCCAATCCCATTCAGTACCTCCTCATTAGTTACGTGATCTACCGATCTAATCTTCAGCATTCTTTTGTAGCACCACATTTCGAAAGCTTCTATTCTCTTTTTGTCGAAACTATTTATCGTCCATGTTTCACTTCCACAAATACTTTCAGAAAAGACTTCCTGGCAGTTTAATCTACATAATTTACTCCTTCCACTTTTCTGCTTTCCCTTCTTTGCTTAGAACTGGGTTTACATCTGAGCTCTTGATATTCATGCAAGTCATTCTCCTTTCTCCAAAGGTCTCTCTAATTTTCCTGTAGGCAGTATCCATCTTACCCCTAGTGATATACGCCTCTACATCTCTTGTAGCCATCCCTGCTTAGCCTTTTTGCACTTCCTGTCGATCTCATTTTTGAGACGTTTGTATTCCTTTTTGTCTGCTTCATTTACTGCATTTTTATATTTTCTCCCTTCATCAGTTAAATTCAATATCTCTTCTGTTACCCAAGGATTTCTACTACCTCTCGTCTTTTTTTTACCTACTTGATCCTCTGCTGCGTTCGCTACTTCATCTCTCAAAGCTACCCGTTCTTTTTCTACTGCATTTCTTTCCCCCGTTCTTGTCAGTCGTTCCCTAATGCTCTCTCTGAAACTATCTGCAACCTCTGGTTCTTTCAGTTTATCCAGGTCCTATCTCATTAAACTCCCACCTTTTTGCAGTTTCTTCAGTTTTAATCTACAGCTCATAACCAATAGGTTGTGGTCAAAGTCCACAACTGTCCATGGAAATGTCCTAAAATTTTAAACCTGGTTCCTAAATTTCTGTCTTGCCATTGCATAATCTATCTGAAACATTCCATTGTATCCAGGCCTCTTCCACCCATACAACCTTCTTTCGTAATTCTTAAACCAAGTGTTAGCTATGATTAAGTTACGTTCTGTGCAAATTCTACCAGGCGGCTTCCTCTTCCATTTCTTACAACCAATCCATATTCACCTACTACGTTTCCTTCTGTCCCTTTTCCTACTACCGAATTCCAGTCACCCATGACTATTTAATTTTCGTCTCCCTTCGCTATCTGAATAATTTCTTTTCTCGCATCATAGATTTCTTCAATCTCTTCATCATTTGCGGAGCTAGTTGGCATATAAACTTGTACTACTGTGGTCGAAGTGGGCTTCGTGTCTGTCTTGGCTACAACAACGCGTTCACTACGCTGTTCGTAGTAGCTTACCCGCGCTCCTATTTTTTATTCATTATTAAACATACTCCTGCATTACCCCTATTTAATTTTGTATTTATAACCCTGTATTCACCTGACCAAAATTTCTGTTCCTCCTGCCACCGAACTTCGCTAATTTCCACTATATCTAGCTTTAACCTATACCTTTCCCGTTTTAAATTTTCTATTCGACCTGCCCCATTAAGCAATCTGACATTCCACGCTCCGATCCGTAGAACGCCAGGTTCTGCCTAGGTAGCAGAATTCCCTGACTTTGTCTACTTTGTGATCCCCAATTCTGATACTAAGCTTCTCGCTGCTACTTCTGATTAATTTCATATTTCTTCAATTTACTCTCACTCCGTTTTCTGTACCCATTATATAGAACGGCTACACAAGGGGGGAACATAAGCTACGTTATAAAATGGGAAGAGGAAACAGATGATGGCGAGCTTGGAGATAAATTATGAGAATAATTTGACAGAGCACTGAAAGACCTAAGTCGAAACGAGGCTCCTGGAGTAGACGAAATTCCCTCAGAATTATTGAGATCCTTGGGAGAGCCAGCAATGTCAAAACTATTGCACTTGGGGAGTAAGACATAGGAGATAGGCGTATTACCCTCAGACTTCGAAAAAGTCCAAATCCAAAGAAGACAGGTGCTGTTGCTATGAATCCTAGCGAACCATTAGTTTTTTAAAGTCATGGTTGGAAAAAGACAGAGGTGTAGAGTATTTACAACCTGCACAGAAACCAGATTGCAGTTTTAAGAGTCGAAAAATATGAAAAAGGAGCAGTGGTTGACAAGTGTGTGAGGCAGGTTTGTAGCCTATCTCTGATGCTATTCAATCTGTACGTTGAGCAAACTTTGAAGGAAACCTAGGACACATGTGGGTAGGAAATTAAAGTTCATGGAGAAGAAATAAAAGCTTCGGCGTTTGCTGATTAAATGGTAACTGTTTCAGAGACGCCAGAGAACGTGGAAGAGCAATTGAAGAGACTAGGATAAGAGTCTCAAAGTAAAACAAAGGCAATGGAACGTAGTAGAATTAAATGAGGTAATACTGAAGAAATTATATTAGGAATGAGTCATTAAAACTAGGTATAAATTTTGCTATTTGGGCAACAAAGCAAATGATGGTGACCGAACCACGGAGAACATAAAAATGAGGGCTGACTGTAGCAAGAAAAGTTTCTGAAAAGAATTATTAACAACGAATATAAATTTAACTATCAGGTAGTCTTTTTTGAAGATATTTGCCTCTAACGTAGCCATGTATAGAACACAAAGGCAACAAAATTCACACCTTCCAATTTCACTATTATTCTGACATATTCTCCCAACAATTGCAAGGTCACTGTGAGGGACGCCGGCAGACTCCAAAGTAGGGATTACACTAGCCTCTTATCTTTTGGTGCAGAGGTCGGCCATGTGAGGCTCTCTCAGTAGCAATGAAAGTTCTACATGGCTCATATTAAGGGGACGGGGAGTTGTCACTATTCATATGTATCTCATGACTTAAAGCAAGGTTTACAGTCCCTCTAAAAATAATTCATAAGTACAGGAGTGTAGGAAGTTGAGCCTGCAACTACCACAGAAATCTAGTTGCAAGAAACGCATATAGAGTGATACACTCGTTAGTGGTAATGCTTAAGAAGCACAATTCATCCACGAATCAGATAAACCACTCAGCTGCAATTGATACTTTCCTTTCATGTGCTAGACATGTTTCAACCTTAATTATCGAGAGTTCCAGTGGTAGAAATGAAATCGAATCACATTAGTTTCTTCGGCCCGCACTTGTTTCTGGATGCAAATCTTGAAATCGTATTTAATCCTATAAACATCCATACATACTTTTGTATATACATCCACACATACAGATAAAATGAGACATTCAATCAACATTTAGCGGTCTGAGGAGACGATTTGGAGGATATTCACAAAACGAGGACGACAATCAGGAATGTGAACCCATGGCTTCACAATCGCCAGTCTTTCCTTGGTGCTAACTTTCTCGCTGAATAGTTTACAGTTTCAGTTATGACCATGGGGCAGATCGCCTAGAGAACGTTTTTTACACTAGCCACCAAAATGAGTCTTAAATCTGATTCCACAGCTACTCAGTGATATTCTGCTCTGAATCGACATTCGATGGTCCTTTCCGCCTCCCGCCAATTCCCTTTTCGTGTTGTTCTCCATTTGTTTCCCTGTCCGATGATTCTCCTGTCAGCCACTCTTACCTCCTCCACGAACTTCACCTTCGTCCCCTTCCTGCGAACAATAATCGCAGCTACCTTCTGGTTTCCTCTATTTTCGCATTCCGATGTTTTCATTACTGTGCACGTCAGATTTTTTCCATCTAATTTCGTACTGGACGTTTTCATTTTACGACCTGTCACTTCTGATATTTTCAGGCAGATTTTATTGAAATTTAATTCTGAGAACCTTTTCCCTCCTTTTTCCCGCAGCATCCAAGGCCGCTACATTATTCGCTGCAGTCAGACATCTGCGATGACTATTCACAACTTGGAAGTTAAAGCGTTCCGTAAAAATGAGAAGGAGAAAGCGACATCGGTGCTGAAAAGGGATCACAAAATGCGAAGTTTTACAACATTTGTCTGAAGTCGAACCTCAAAAGTACAAAATACTACACAGAAGCACTTGACTGGAGATACAAGAAATCTTACAAAGAAAGTTAATGATTTAAATAATTGAACACTGCATCAAATTTGTTGTTGCTGCAGTGGTTTGTTATTTAAATTATCAATGAAATAGTTTTGGGTTTTGAAAAACGTCGATGGTGATGAATGAAACGAAGTTCATTTTTACTCAAAAATTTTTCAATGCTATACAAATGATCCAGGCCAGCATGAGAGCTTGTTTGCAGATGTCTCTAATCCGCTAATAACCTGAGATTAAAGGTGAAGGGTATGTTATTGTCCGGTAATGAAACGATTCCTTTGTCTCGTCCTAGGAGAGGTAATGACGTCAAGCGATATCTCACTGGCTGTCGCAGCCGAAATCCTCGCGCGAGACAAATCAGGTGACGTATTTCCCCAATTTTAACTAGGAGACGTTTATTGGCTAATCCAAACACGGCTTTGGAGGTGACAGCGCAGTGTGCTCAGTAGCTTTGTCACGGCCTCAAAAGCTTTCGGATGCTTGCAGATCCTGCATCGTACGTGGCTCAGCTGCACCAGCGTTCACCATACAGATAAGCAGATAGTCTACAGATACGCCCGCATCACACACTGGGAACGACTCTTTGGTGTATAGGGTCGTGTCATAATAAGCTTCTTTTATTGCATAATCCTATGAACCACAGTCTCTAAACAGTTTCAAATGCTGCTGGTAGTTGTCACTTTTGAAACAGCCCTTCCCCACCCCTACGACCAGCGGCTGCCTGCGCTCTGTGTTTTTTGGAAGTCTGAAAAATATTGTCTCACAGATAAACTTCGTTACTGGCCATGTTGTGTTTTGTTGTTCGGTGTGTATCACCACAGTTTTTATTTCGCTATTTATTTCAGCGCCAGTGTCAAAGGGGAAAATTTTTGTGAAGCGGGAATGTAAACATCACGTCCCCATCATACAGAAGAAAAAGGCTAGGAAACCGTTCCACTGAAGAGTTTTTAACTGATACAACTTTCGATTCTCAGTAACTCATAGTTATTACTTGACAAACATAATTATAGAGCCTGCATTGGCGGGTACTGTCTTGGACATGTGACTTCGTCCAGCTAAGTTTCAGTTCAAAGTGCTGTATATTGCCGTTCCGCAGTACAACCACAGAAAACAACAGTGGAAAATGGCTGTGTGAGGGGCTGCGACGAATTGCTGTAAACATCGTTAAATTAATTTACAATGAAAAGGAGAAACGAATGACAGTGTTTATTGATAAGGTGGCGGGATGAGTGAGAAAAACGTTAACGTTCAGTAATTCAAGTTCAGTAAGTCTATGGAGGGATACTTACAATACCAGTGAATGCTGCTAAGTAACGTGGCATCCAAGTTTCTAAAAATTCCCACTGACGATCGTGATAAATATGTATTAGGCGGTAATTTCTGCGATAATATATATAGTATGAAGAATACCGACTCTGCACAGACCTCACGGTTTCGTCTATGGGATTTGGTTTTAAAATATAATAGAATAAACAAGTTGTTATTCGTTCAAACAAGACGACAGACTACATTAATTCGTTATTTAAAAATGTGCTGGGAGTATTGCTAGACAATAGTGCCAGTCTGTGTTTAACTGTTGAGTTTTTTCGAACCACGCGTACTATTCTGCTGTACAACACAACACAATGAAAACGCGCATCGCGTCTGCCTTGCTATCGTGCGTTCTTTTCACTAGAGAGCAGTACAGCATGTAATTTTCCGGTAATTTTATACGAATGCTGAAATTATTCCTTACGTTATTTGCTGGTAATTTTATACGAATGGTGGAATAATTCCTTATCCAGGCCAACGGCGTAGTTTCTCTCTCGCCCAGTGTTTTATTTCTGAATACCCTGACTGTAGCTTAGATGACTTCATTTACGGTCATTGTCTGCCTGTACTGAGTCGAAATTAGACTGGCACAAACTGACGGCTTAATTGCGAAGATTTTTATCGCTACAGTACATCTTCCTTTAAGACGTGAATGGAAAAGATGTGGAATATGTGAATATGGAAGATCGTTGAGAAACACACTGACGCTGTTTTGAAATTTTTCGACAAATAAAACCTTATTCGTGAACAAATCTCTTGTCGATTGAGCTATCGGAGTTGCTCTCACAGCTTTAGGTTTACGAGTATCTTCCTCCTGCCACTTCTTCGCAATATTCAATCTTCCAGGAGTGCCAGTTTAGCAAGATTCATAGGAGGGCTTGTCTGACGTTTGAAAGGTAGAAGAAAGGTACGGGCTGAAGCGAAGCTGCGAGGACGTGTCGTTAATGGTGGCCGAGTAGCTCAGACGGAGTTCTCGCCTTAGAGAAGAAGTGCTGATCTGCAAGAGGAGATGAGTTTGCTTTAGACAAAGAAGGGAAGCCAGTTTGCTTGGTGAAGAGAAGAAACACACTACTGGCCATTAAAATTACTACACCAAGAAGAAATGCAGATGATAAATGGGTATTCAATGGACAAATATATTATTCTAGAACTGACATGTGATTACATTTTCACGCAATTTGGTTGCATAGATCCTGAGAAATCAGTACCTAGCACAACCACCTCTGGCCGTAATAACGGCCTTGATACGCGTGGGCACTGAGTCAAACAGAGCTTGGATGGCGTGTACAGGTACAGCTGCCCATGCGGCTTCAACATGATAACACAGTTTATCAAGAGTAGTGACTGGCGTATTGTGACGAGCCAGTTGCTCGGCCACCATTGACCAGACGTTTTCAATTCGTGAGAGATCTGGAGAATGTGCTGGCCAGGGTAGCTGTTGAACATTTTATGTTTCAAGAAAGGCCCGTACAGGACCCGCAACATGCGGTCGTGCATTATCCTGCTGAAATGTAGGGATTCGCAGGGATCGAATGAAGGGTAGAGCCACGGGTCGTAACACATCTGAAATGTAACGGCTACTGTTCAAAGTGCCGTCAATGCGAACAAGAGGTGACCGAGACGTGTAACCAATGGCACCCCATACCATCACGCCAGGTGATACGCCAGTATGGCTATGACGAATACACGCTTCCAATGTGCGTTCACCGCTATGTCGCCATACACGGATGCGACCATCATGATGCTTAAACAGAACCTGGATTCATCCCAAAAAATGACGTTTTGCCATTCATGCAACAAGGGTCGTCGATGAGTACACCACCGCAGGCGCTCCTGTCCGTGATGCAGCGTCAAGGGTAACCGCAGCCAGGGTCTCCGAGCTGATATTCCATGCTGCTGCAAACGTCGTCGAACTGTTCGTGCAGATGGTTGTTGTCTCGCAAACGTCCCCATCTGTTGACTCAGGGATCGAGACGTGGCTGCACGATCCGTTTACAGCCATGCGGGTTAGATGCCTGTCATCTCCACTGCTAGTGATGCGAGGCCGTTGAGATCCACCACGGCGTTCCGTATTACCCCCCTGAACCGTCTGATTCCATATTCTGCTAACAGTCATTGGATTTCGACCAACGCGAGGAGCAATGTCGCGATACGATAAACCGCAATCGCGATAGGCTACAGTCCGACCTTTATCAGAGTCGGAAACGTAATGGTACGCTTTTCTCCTCCTTACACGAGGCATCATCACAACAACGTTTCACCAGGCAACGCCGGTCAACTGCTGTTTGTGTATGAGAAATCAGTTAGAAACTTCCCTCATGTCAGCACGTTGTAGGAGTCGCCACAGGCGCCAACCTTGTGTGAATGCTCTGAAAAGCTAATCATTTGCATATCACAGCATCTTCTTCCTGTCGGTTAAATTTCGCGTCTGTAGCACATCATCTTCCTGCTGTAGCAATTTTAATGGCCACTAGTGTATTTAACTGAGAAGAGAAGGCTGAATGACGTAGGAGAGCTTCGTTTGTTATGAAAGAGGGATCTTCCTTGCTTTAGAAGGGGAGCTTTATGAGGAGTTCTGTTTGTTTCGGAAGATGTATCATGTTTGTGTTTTGATTTCAGAGTGCAAGATTCTTTCTGTATAGTAATTTTGATTGGATTTTGATTCCTACGAACCCATTCGGACCGCCATCAGAAAAGTGAGCGCGTTGGCGATGCAGCAACGTGAGGATTAGTGCATTAGATTATACGAAAGCGAACACGGTGCGTGGACGCCGGTTTCCGCCAGTGGTGAGCGAGTCCTTAAGCAGCCACTCCCATTCGGCTGGTCACTGATTAGACGGCCAGGAACATGGGCAGCGGCGAGCGCGCGTACAGATACACCTGCCAGATATGCTAAAGAGCGGCTTTCACATTCCGTGTCGATGCCGTCAGCTGCGTTTCTGGCGACGGGCTAACAGGTCCGCGACGCACGTGTTCGTAAACGCGTCGCCAATCGAGTCGCCCAGTCATCCGCCGGGTTTAATTGCGATAACTGTAAGGGAAAACATTATCGTACCTCAGATTTAGAGGCCATGTGTGATGCTCTGCACGCTAAAGCAGGGAGGACTAGTGGTTACAGGCTTTAGCATACGCAAAGAGGTCCGTGATACCCTTCAGCTTCAGTGTTTCTTACGTTAAGCCTCTTTCGGAACCTACTTTATACGCAGTCGAGCATCTGTTATTTATGAACAGTGCAGGTAAGTGTAGCATTCATCACCATGAAAAATAAAAGAAATTGGCGTGATAACAACAGCAATGTAAATAAAGAACTTCGTAACAGTTTTTCTTTCCACAGAATTTGATTTATTTACGTTTGTAGCAAAACTGTAACTGCTCTCTACAAAGTTAATTAACTGCTTATTGTGAAACAACATTTTGCCAATATACACTACGATTAATCTTTCTATGCCAGCCCTTAGGAGAGCCAGGCCTAACAAAACTTTACTATCTAATGAGCAAGAAGTATGAGTCAGGCGAAATACCCTCAGACTTCAAGAAGAATATAATAATTCCAATCCCAAAGAAAGCAGGTGTTGACAGATGTGAAAATTACCGAACTATCGGTTTAATAAGCCACGGCTGCAAAATACTAACACGAATTCTTTACAGAAGAATGGAAAAACTGGTAGAAGCCGACCTCGGGGAAGATCAGTTTGGATTCCGTAGAAATGTTGGAACACGTGAGGCAATACCGATCCTACGACTTACCTTAGAAGATAGATTAAGGAAAGGCAAACCGACGCATAACGTAAGCCATAGGGTCCATCGGACCTAGGTTATACAAAGGTGTGGTATAACAAAGAAAATCTAAATGACCTTTAAGACTAATGACACACATTTCTATTAGTAACTTTAATGTGTAACTGAATACTGGCAGGGCATACCTCATCAGGGGATCAATTTTTAAGTCTTTCATACAGAAAAACTCTTTCTGGGGCCATTGGATTCAGGGTTTGCACACTAGGATTAAAAAGAAACTAATGACACACTCTGATCAAAGTCCACCCTCGGTAGCTGAGTGGTCAGCGCGACAGAATGCCAATCCTAAGGGCCCGGGTTCAATTCCCGGCTGGGTCGGAGATTTTCTCCACTCAGGGGCTGGGTCTTGTATTGTCCTACTCATCATCATTTCTTCCCCATCGACGCGCAAGTCGCCGAAGTGACGTCAAATCGAAAGGCTTGCACCCGGCGAACGGTCTACCCGACGGGGGGCCCTAGTCACACGACTCTGATCAAAGGAATCCCAACAACCCTATGTAATGCGAAATTGGCCAGTAGATGTCACGAGAGGCTGACCTGGCAGTATAAAAGGAGGCGGGGAGTACTGTGTTGTCAGTAGAGGGGCAGTAACAGCAGAGTGGTTTGCCAGGAGTGCTCAGTGACTTCCAACGTGGGCTAGTCACTGGATGTCACCTGAGTAACAAATCCGTTAGGGAACATTTTAACCCTTCTAAATCTGGCCATGTGAACTGTTGGTGATGTGGCTATGAAGTGGAAGCTCAGAGAAACAACCACAGCTACACCAAGACCAGGTAGAACTCATGTACTGACGAACAGGGATCGTCCACAATTGAGGAGGGTGGGTGTAAAATATTGTGTGGTATCAGCTGAAGGAATTACTCGTGAGTTCAAAAGCGTTACCAGCAAGTCGGATAGAGCAGTGCCTCAGCGTAGTGAGTTAAAAAGAGTAAAGTTCGGTGGTCGAGCACCTCCTCACAAACACCCTTCTCTGTAATCAGTGCTAAGCGACGTTTGACGTTGTAAAGAGCAACGCCACTCGATAGTGGATTACTGGAAACGAGTGACTTTGTGTAATAAATCATGCTGTATGCTGTGGCCATCCGATGGAAGGGCTGGGTTTTGCCGAATGCTGGGAGAACGTTACCTGCCGTCATGTGTAGTGCCAAAAGTGAAGTACGAAGGAGGTGATGTTATGGTAAGGGGGCGCTGTTCCTGGTTAGGGTGTGATCAAATGCACAAGGTTCAATTGCTTCAAATGGCTCTGAGCACTATGGGACTTAACATCTGAGGTCATCAGTCCCATAGAACTTAGAACTACTTAAACCTAACTAACCTAAGGACATCACACACGCCCATGCCCGAGGCAGGATTCGAACCTGCGACCGTAGTGGTCGCGCGGTTCCAGACTGAAGCGCCTAGAACCGCTCGGCCACTCCGGCCAGCCAAATGCAGAAGGATACGAACATTTTTTACAGCACTGTGTACTGTGTACAGTAGAGGAACATATCGGAGACTGATTGTGTCAGTATAACGGAGTCCCTGTTATAAAGCAGTATCTATGAAGTAATGGTTTGTGGAGAATAAAATTACTGAAAAAAATGGTTCAAATGGTTCTGAGCACTATGGGGCTTAAACATCTGAGGTCATCAGTCCCCTAGAACTTAGAACTACTTAAACCTAACTAACCTAAGGACATCACACACGTCCATGCCCGAGGCAGGATTCGAACCTGCGACCGTAGCGGACACGCGGTTCCAGACTGAAGCGCCTAGAACCGCACGGCCACCACGGCCGGCTAAAATTAGTGAAACAGGCTGGCCTGCCTCAAGTCCAGGACTGATCCCAATGGAAATCTTTTGGATGAATTGGAAGATCGAATTAGTTCCAGGCCCAATGTCGTGCATCACTACCTATCCGATTTCAACTCTTGAGGAAGAACAGAATGACATTCATCCACTTCAGACATCTCGTTGAAAGCGTTCCCAGTAGGGTTAAAGACTACAGAAAAACGAAGGGTTGACGCATCACATATTAATGTCCACTGATGTCAGCTTACTTTTGATAGCCTGCTAGTCTGCCCAATATAGTAATAACAATCTAAGGTTTACGTTCGTGGGTGTTAGCTCTTAGTCTGGGAAAAATGCACTACTGACAAGAGCAACAACCAGAGTTTTACTCACGCGCTTAGCGTATTTCATTGTTAGACAGTGTAACATTAAACTTGTATCAAAGATCTCTTGGTGGCAACACTGTCGCCCAGGAGGCGTTGTTTGTATGAAGGCAGTAGCTGACTGAGCTGCACCATGCATTTCACATCAATGACAAGGACTGATCGTTATGAATTACTTTTACAATCGAAGACTTGAGCAAACTCCCAACAGATGACTGTACACTAGTTCGCGAGTTTCACGCATACAACAGTAAATTCTCATTTGGCGTCCCATTTTATCCACAGATTCTTTTGATTATATCCCATTCTATAGTTCTTCCCAGCTGCTTTCGCTCTGGTGGTCTCGTGGGGAGAACACTTAACTTCGGCCCTTTATGTTCCAGGTTCAGACCTAGATAGGGCCGAGGATTTTTCTTGGTACCAGTCCTTCCTGGACGGCCCCAGGTCCAATTAGCCTGCCGTCAACATTAATACCGAGGATCACAGTAATATCAGAAATTGCGTCCGCCTTGATGCAAAACACCTCGTTATTCGTTTATTTTTTTATTATCCCAAACTAGTTGCGGCGACAAATATCACCATCATCAGTGGGGGTTTTTAATCTTATTTATTGTACGTTACAGCATGTTTTAAGCAATTATTGGCGATGTTTACGAAATATTTTCTGTGCTATAATTTTTCTGTTGCCGTCTTTTTACTTTCGACACGCGAACAGCAAGATGGCGTAATATTCTGGATCAGAAACAAAGTGCAAAAGTTTGGTTTTTCTGTGTATAAAAGCTGCCACATACCATCCAACGAACATGACATGATATTCGCTAAGTAAAAAGACGGCAACAGAAAAAAAAGAGCACAGAAAATACGAGGGCTATCCACAAAGTACATTAGGTTTTGGAATTAAAAATAAATAAAGTATTGGAAATTTTTTTTATTATATATAGATGAAAGCCACACTTAAATACTACTTTTCTATACTACTTTTCTACATATTTGCCATTTAAATTAAGGCACTTATCGTAGCGATGGACGAGCTTGGAAATTCCTTCGTCGTAAAATTCGGCCGCCTGCGTCTTCAACCACGTGGTTACGTCTTCTTGAAGCTGTGCGTCGTCATCAAAACGCTGCATAGCCAACCACTTCTTCATTGCTGGGAATAAGTGGAAATCGCTCGGTGCCAGGTCGGGACTGTACGGCGGATGAGGAAACAACTCCCACTTAAAAGATTCGAGAAATTCACGAGTGGCATTGCCGTGTGGGCCCGGGCGTTGTCGCTTACGAGAAAGATGGCGACTCATTTCTCGATCGCATCGTTACTGGTGACGAAACATGGGTTAACCATGTGAACTGCAAGACAAAATTGTAGTCAATGCAGTGGGGGCACACAAATTCCCCCCCAAAACCCAAGAAATGCATGCAGAGAATGTTGGCAAGGAAGGTGATGGCGACTGTCTTTTGGGACAGAAAGGTGTGATTTTTGTGGATTTCCTGGAAAGAGGCACTACAATGAACTCTCAAAGGTATTGCCAAACTCTGCACAACCTCAGAAGAGCAATATAAAACAAGTGCAGGGGAAAGTTGGGCTCAAAGATCTTGCTGATTCACGACAACGCCCGGGCCCACACGGCAAATGCCACTCGTGAAGTTCTCGAATCTTTTAAGTAGTTGTTTCCTCATCCACCGTACAGTCCCGACCTGGCACCGAGCGATTTCCACTTATTCCCAGCAATGAAGAAGTGGTTGGCTATGCAGCGTTTTGATGACGGCGCACAGCTTCAAGAAGAGGTAACCACGTGGTTGAAGGCGCAGGCGGCCGAATTTTACGACGAAGGAATTTCCAAGCTCGTCCATCGCTACGATAAGTGCCTTAATTTAAATGGCAACTCTGTAGGAAAGTAGTATTTAAGTGTGGCTTTCATCTGTATATAACAAAAAAATTTCCAATACTTTATTTTTAATTCCAAAACGTAATGTACTTTGTGGATAGCTCTCGTATTTCGCAAACAGTGCCAATAATTGCTTAAAACATGCTGTAACATACAACAAATAAGATTAAAAAAAACCACTGATGATGGTGATATTTGTCACCGAAACTAGTTTGGGATAATAAAGAAATAAACGAATAACAAGGTGTTTTGCATCAAGGCGGACGCAATTTCTGATATTACTGTTTTTCTATGCAAACACGGACCAAATCGAAGAGTTCCAAGATAATGTTATTGTTTATTAATACCGAGGATGTTTCCCGCAGGTAAAAGCTAGCCGGCACGAAGCGCCCACCATCTCTCTCCCTCCCAGCGCGGTGGCGAACAGAAAGGCTGCACTTTACCAGCACTCAGGCTGACGTGTTTGCGTCAGAGACTTCACCTATACCCTTTATTTTTGCATGTAACAATTAATTCTCTTTTTCTCTGCCTCGTGATGACTGGGTGTTGTGTGATGTCCTTAGGTTAGTTAGGTTTAAATAGTTCTAAGTTCTAGGGGACTGATGACCATAGATGTTAAGTCCCATAGTGCTCAGAGCCAATTAATTCTGAGGATTTTAAGTCTGGCGGTATGTATTGACAGAGACGTTAACCTACTTAAGGTACAAATATAAAAACCTACTCGCTATTTTGTGAATTATGAATTAAGGAAAGGCATATTTCATGAATCCTATTTTTTAAATTATGATTCCTGTTCTATTGTAGTAGTGACTGGTTCATTTTAAAACCATTGGGGAAGATTGTTTAATATTCACAGGTGCTTATAAAGTTTTAATTCAGCAACCTCACACCAAAGATGATATTGCATCGCTAGATATCTTTAATATAGAGACAAATTTCGTAGCAATTATTGCCTTTCACCCTATATCTGCTAAACCAAAACTGCAGTCTCTGCTGTAAAACGAAAGGTGTTGTTAAGGAATTAGAGTACAATCGATCGACAGTCGTCAGTTTGTAAGAGGAGTTCACTCGAAAGCTGCGTGTCTCTATCAGTCACATCGATAATTATATTTCAGTTATGTTTGTTAACAGATTTGCCACTGACAGGACTGCTTCACAGTGTTTGGCAAAGACAGGGCAGGTCTTAACTTTTTGTCGCTAAGTCAATATTTAGAAGGAACCAACAGGCAATGAAATTACAGACGTAACAGTAGATTATTCATCGTTTATCGTACGGTGTCAGATCTTCTGTCTTCCATTGCGTACTACTTAGCCTTCACTTTGAAGTACTCCTAATATAGGATTCAGACTCGTAGGTGGGCGTGGCGTAAAAGAAATTTTTTGTGGTGTCCTCCATCTACTCCTATCTCCTGACATCTCTTCACTTGTATGTGATTACCACAGCAAACTATCTCTACAATCTGTATTGCATATTGGAGTCCGTTACGTCTTCTTCTTTCCTCTTTACTGTCCCTTCCAGCTCCAAATGTCCCTAGATGCCGCAGAAGATGGACCACTAATATGTCCTTTCTTCTGGTATGGGTCTTCCATAGATTTCATTCCTCACCTGTTCTTCTGATTGTTCTTCACTTTGTACTTTGTACTGTCAACATAGTTTTAAGAATTACGGTCTCAGGTTCGAATGCTGCCTCGGGCATGGATGTGCGTGATGTCATTAGGTTAGTTAGGTTTAAGTAGTTTTAAGTTCTAGGGGACTGATGACCACAGATGTTAAGTCCCATAGTGCTCAGAGCCATTTGAACCATTTTTTTAAGACTCTTTGATAGCAACATAGTTCAAATGTTTCCCGTTTCTTCTCTTCAAAACATCATACGACTCACGTTTCATTGGGATACGATGTTGTGCTACACACACACACACACACACACACACACACACACACACACACACACACATTCATTAACTTCTTCCTTTTTTTCGACAACGTAGCTGATGTCAGACAGCTCTCAGAATAAAGCTTTCTTCGCTTGTGCTAATTTACTGCTGATATATTCCCTGCTTCGGCCTTACTTTGCAATCCGTCTTCCCAGATACGATAACTGCTTTACTGCTGCTACTACTACTACAATCATGAGAAGAAACGAGAAACTTGACACTAGAATTAGGGTTTACGAAGCAGATGAAGTTAAGTAATTCTGCTACCTAGGTGGCAGAATTCCACGATGGACGAAGCAAGGAGGACATAAAAAAATAGTATATCACTGACAAAAATAACATTCCTATGCAATTGAGGTCTACTATTGTAAAACATAGGTCTTAATGTGAGGAAGAAATTTTTAAGATTGTACGTTTTGAGCACAGGACCGTATCGTAGTGAAACATGCACGGTGGGAAAACCGGAACAGAAGAGAATCGAAGCATTAAAGCTGTGGTACTACAGACGAATGTTGAAAATTAAGTGGACTGATAGGGTGAGTAATGAGGAGGTTCCCTGTAGATTGGCGAAGAAAGGAATGTATGGGAAGCAATGACATGAAGAAAGATGGCAGTTCATCTGTTCAGACATCACGAAATTCTAGAGAGAGCTGCAGAGGAAGAAAACTGTAGAGGAAAGCATAGGTTGGAATACATCCAGGTTGCAATTGTTACTCTGAGACGAAGAAGCTGGCACAGGAGAAGAAGAATTCGTGGCAGGTAGCATCAAACCGGTCAGAAGACTGATGGCTGAAAGAAACAACTTCCACCATAACCATTTTGAATGGGGAGATTATTCGTGTGTGAGTGAGTGAGTGAGTGTGTGTGTGTGTGTGTGTGTGTGTGTGTGTGTGTGTGTGTGAGAGAGAGAGAGAGAGAGAGACAAAAGGCATAACAAAGGAATTACCGAACTTGAAGCTGTTAGGGCCAGGGAATTTTTTAATAAGTATGTTACAAGTACGCTCCATGCCTCTCACAAGAGTAAACGAATTTATGCAAATAAGTCTGCAGCTTCCGAAACACTGATGGTAGACTAGTGGAATATTTTACATTTTGCATCTGGGTTGCTAGAGGAAGCATAAAATAGTTACTTAAAGAAAACATTACTAACGATATAGTTATCAACATATTGCCTTCTTTAGCTTGCTGCCGCACAGTCAGGTAAGTGGTGTGCAATATTTTAGCCGCAAAAACTTCTTGCGCCCTGCCTTTGGAGCGTACGAGCTACCGCCAAAAAGAACAGCAAGTCTCTGTAAGATTGATGTAACGGAGGGTTTTGCGTAGCACTTTGTTTTTCTTTTTGGAACCGTCTGTATAATGAGATAACTGTTTTACCTGAAAATTCAGATCTAGAGCGATATCACCCACGTCTTTACTCGGGCAAGAAATTGCATTGTTTCGACCTTTAGATTTTATTTTAAAGTCTTGTCCGGCATGTTATAAGCAAGATTACCGAGAAACGATCAGATTGAAAGCAAACAAGATCAAAATCACGCTTCTATTCAGGCATTATTCCTAAGTGTCCCCAGCGGCAGAATTCTTTCCTTTACTTATTTTGTTTTACCTTCCTGTCTTTTCCTTTTTTATTTAGCAAAAAAAATGAATTTGTTACTCAATTAAGGTCGAAATTAGCCGAAACGAGATGAACGCTCTCTGCCGGCCGGCAGTTAGGCATCTCGGCTCTCAGACCATTACGTGTCGACTGGAACGAGATTTTACAGGCAGCGTGCAGATCTTCGTAATAAGCAGTTAATGTTCCATACATCCGCCGCGGTGAAGCAAATCACTAAGCGTTAAAATATTTCCAGCGTGGATTCCGCCACCTGAAAGTTCACTAGAGCCAAGCTTTACGATCCCAGCTATTCTGTTCCTACAGAACTCCATGAAACACGACCCCGACATACATCAAGCTTTGTAGAGATGTTCATCATGTAATGGGCACTAAAGAATTAAACCAACATTCCATTCAGAATTGGTATCTATCGTCAACAGCAATATGAGGCATGATTTCCATAGGCAAGGATACACTCTTGCTTTCATTGTCGCATTAAAGTAAACAGCTTCAGAATGTCATCTTGAAGTCTTGCGATGCTCTAAAATATTGTTGTACAGCAAATTATATTAGAGCGAAGAACAAAGTTTTTCGAATTGTCTGGAACAACGTCCAAGCATGGTATGGTGAGACAGCACACAATGGTTGCGAAACGAGCATAAACAGTCAGAGGTGCTGGAAGAACAAAAAAGCAAGGCGCACACTGTCAGAGACTGAGCGACAGGGAGCATGATTCATCACGATGACATCACCGCAAAGGAGGCATAGTGATATTCTGTGTACACAGCATCGCGGAGTAACTACCTGTAAATATTATGCAAGAAACATTAGTCCAGTGGAGAATACTCACATGCTCGAAAATCTGGAGAACATTTGGTCACCTATAACGTGGAATCATGTCACTGACCACTATATAACTCTCCCCTTCCTTCCCCTCAGGGATCAAGGGTCTGACCGTTCCATCTACATCACTGATAGAACCAGAAGACCATCCCCGTCAGCTGCAGGATGACCTATTGACATTTGAAGAAATGTTGTCACCCACTGCCCATTTGGAGTCCATTTCTATGAGCCACAGTGATGTTGCTTTGAGGGGGTAGGCGAGGGACATCAACTCTGTGAGCTGCCATTCTTGCTGGTCACAACAGTGACTGGCTGAAGACGAGGGCGGGGTGACCTTCCATGGCTGAAGAACTAGTCTGCCTACTTGCAAGATGACCAACTTGGGAGGCGGGCGTCTGGTCCCACTAATCCTTCACAGTGCATGTAATGTTTACCGGCTGTATTCTGGGACCACCCCTCGGGCATTCTTTGGACTTGCACCTTCTTGGCCGGTCCGTGTGGCCGTGCGGTTCTAGGCGCTTCAATTTGGAACCGCGTGGCTACGGTCGCAGGTTTGAATCCTGCCTCGGGCATGGATGTGTGTGATGTCCTTAGGTTATTTAGGTTTAAGTAGTTCTAAGTTCTAGGGGACTGATGACCTCAGATGTTGAGTCCCATAGTGCTCAGAGCCATTTGAACCATTTTGCACCTTCTTGCAGTCACGAAAACCGTCAACAGGAGTATACAGATTTAGTGAGTTAAGCCTAAGCGTTACTACACACAATGCTATTGGTGAACCTTTTGGTGGACGCAGACAGTCACGTTAGCCTGTGAGGACATACCACCCACTGTTCGGCCTTGCACGAGCCACGAAACTGACCATGGGTAACCCCAAGGGCTACGACTACAGATTCCACGTTGCACACTGATGCACCACTCAGTGTGTTCCTGCAACCCGGATGCAAAAAGGCTGCTTCCTGGCTGTGCTGCTCTCTACGGTCCTGAGCCCTCTTAGATCCAGTGAACCCCTACACTATGCTGTGTCAGTTAATGAAAGTTGGTGTGTGGAGGCTCGCATAAAAGTGCACGTGTCCCCTCGCATTCCAGAGGTGTTCTTTGGGGGCCAATTTGGATCTGAGCAGGCTTCTCGACGGCCCGTGCATCCCTCAATGCTTCTCTGTTGCCAACTGTTGGGTATTGCAGTACCTTTGGTCATGAGACTTATGACAACCAGGTTCATCATTATTACCCAATACGGGTAAGCAATCAGCTTCTCTTTCCTGTTCTCATAGCCAACACCACCCCATGCAATGTGTCCAATAGCTGGAGTGGTGTAGGTCTCCATAATGGCTGCTTCCTGTGACCTTCCGCGAGGTCGCATTATCGTCGATATGACGGCCACAGACAAAAGCGAGACTCGTCGAAGAACACGACAGAACGTCCCAATTGACACCTTCACTAAACAAGTCTGTGATATGTGTGGTATGGTATCAGCAGTAAAAGATGCATGGTAAATAGAGATTCCAGCCTAGCTTCCAGTGATATGTTGCCGATATTTCGTGGTGACCATCTGCAAGTAACTTCTACCTGGGTTTCAGCTACTGTGATCCATGTTTTCGTCAGAGCTAATCCAAGAATCATGCTATCTTCCAGTGTGTAGCCTTTCAAAAGGATCAGTGCCAACCCTTGTTAGCGTACAGTTGCCCCGAGACCATCTCGCCACCTCTGGCATTCATTTCACTATACACCTGTGGAAAGCGATCTGTCAGCATGATCATCCCATGTCCCTCATGCCAATGATTCGACCGATATCAGGGTCCGAAAGATGGTGCACGTCCTCTTGTCATGCTCTGTCGACTGCCTCTATCTGAAAAGTTTCACTTCAACACATTTATTAGTTCGCCATTCTCCATCTGCAGGAATTAATTATTACTGCACCGAAGATGGTGAAAATAAAATCGTCTACTGATCAAATCTGAACGAATTCCACTGGCATCCAGTATGAGGTGTTGATAGTGTAATTCTTCCAATTTCCGTCACTTTTTACGTTTCCGTGTCTCACTCAGTAAGAAATGAAACACTTGTAGGATCACTTAGTTATCCGTCAGTCAGTCTGTCTGTCTGTCTGTCTTTCTGTCTAACCGCTATAAACCCCTTTTCTCGAGAGCGCATAGACGGGTCAAGCTGAAGTTTATGTAACATACTGAGGTCTATTGCCCTTCACGGTATTAAAACCTTTAAGCTTCCAAGTCAATGCAAGAAACAATACGGCCATTTATACAATATGTTTCGATACCTGCAAACTCAGTCATCAAAACCTATAGGTCACTTACCGCTGACCCAGAATCCTGAACTATGTCAAGAAGCAAGATTTAACACTACAAGTCAAGGAAAATCACCCAGAATTTTAAATTTGTATTTATATCAACCGAAAAAGATTTTTATCATGTTTGCGACTTCAGTCCCTTTTACTCAGGAACGGGTAGACGTGTCAAGTCGAAATTTAGGTCACTTATTAAAGCCGACGGTCCCTTGGCGGTGTTTTAATTTTAAGCTTCTATGTCAATGCAGTCGAGCCATACGACCATTTATGTCACATATTTTTATATCTTGCCAGTATCGGTATCAACAACAGGCAAAAATCATCGAAATACTCGATTCTCGGGATGGATGAACTGTCTGTATACATAATGAAGTTCGTACGTGACCCTCGCTGCGGTAGTCCTACTTGCATCTATTTGGTTTTTTGCTATAACTACGTCTATACTCAGTAAGATGGTATGCATGTCGGATGCATCCGGGAATGTCTATAATATCACTACCATTTCACTTTTTTCTGATCCATTCGTGAATGTTAAACAGGATGAACGACCTTCTGTTAGCATTCGTTTCATCTCTAATTTCTCTATTTTCCAAATGATACGTGAGAGCAAGCTAGATGTTACCTGAAACCTCTTGGGTCAGACGGTCTAAGAAATTCAATAGTAGTCCTCCCCTTTACGCGCGACTGATCTCTTTAAGTGGCAGCTATTGAGTTTGCCGGGCATCTTCGTAACTGGCGCTTACCCAACTAATTCCTCGACGAAACGGGCGGTTGCTCCATATACTTTCTGTTACTGAGATTTTCTGCCGACGTAAATTTACATCCGCAATATGTTCAATATACTGGTGCCAATACATTACGTATATTTCGCCCACAGGCCCCATGTGATCCATCAGGACCGATCGACCGCCGTGTCATCCTTTGCCAATGGCATCACTGGATGCTGTGTGGAAGTGCGTGCGGTCAGCATTCTGCTCTGCCGGGCGTTGTCAGTTTTCGATACGTTGGGCCGCTACTTATTGGTCAGGTAGCTCCACGATTGCCATGACGAGGCTGAGTGCATCTTGTTCCATTCCTTCTACCAAAGAAGAATCCCTGGCAGTAACGGGAATCGAGCCCTGGTCCTTCTCATGGCAGTCATCCCACTGACCGCTCAGCTTGGAGGCGGACTGTGGCAGTACATTTCATGGCAGGATTTGTGACAATATATCCATCTAAAACTACACAGGACCTCCATCATTCCAACGAATCGCTGCAGTCCGTGGAAATTTCTGAAAGAATAACAGCTGATGCTATCTCGACAGCCTGTCATAAATGTTGTAAGTCCAGTGCTATGTTCACTGGGAAACATTTTCAGCTGTCCCCATCGAGGTATATCAACAACACCCGTCGGCAGCTGAGGGTTCCGACTAATTATCATTTATTCCAGAGAAGCTGCACGGTCATCAACGGTATCTGTTCTTTCGAGAACAGTTACTATCTTCATATATATATCTTCATATATATATATATATATGTAAACGCTATCCAGCTATTGACCTTTGCGCGAATGCGAACAGGTTGCCCAAACTCTTACGGGAATCGTCACCTTAGTGTGCGCGGGTAACGAGTGGATGGGCAAATATCTATTAGGTACATTACGTATGTGGATTGTGGACAGTTGGGAATGTGGGTCTAGCGGGAAGCGTGCAAGGGATAAGTCCCTGCAGTCGCGCTATTCATCTGTGTCCTCGGTGGCTCGGGTGGATAGAGCGTCTGCCATGTAAGCAGGAGATCCCGGGTTCGAGTCACGGTCGGGACACACATTTTCAGCTGCCCCCATCGAGGTATATCAACAACACCTGTCGGCTGCTGAGGGTTTCAATCAATTATCGCCTTCAAATTTCTAAAATAACCTCAGAAAGGCGCAGGTCTCTTGAAAGAAGCGTAAAAGGGAAAGGAGGAGGGGAGAGGATGGTTTACATAAAGCACCATTATAGTGCGCGCCAGTAAAATGTTGGTTGTGCTGTATTATCGTAGGCTAGCCTCGTCCACACTTTCTCTAGAAGATATTAACAGCTTTCAAAGTAAATAAAATGCCTACAAAACGTCTCACTGTCCAACGTACTTACGATGAGACACAGCCGCAACTTCTGAAATCCGTCGTCCTTGGTCACTGTCCTGTCGTACATGTACGGCAGTCTTGGTTCCACGGATAACTCACGAAAACCCGCCGATTTGACCTCACACACGAACGGACCCTGCCTGCATGCAGGTTGGAGAGCTACAGCCAACGGGCAGGGACTGCGTGTCAGCGGAAAACGACGAACCCCAGACCGGCGGGCCAGATACTTCAGAGATATCCGCGGAAATGGCCCGCAGTTTTAGCCCGTCGCGGAAATCCGCTTGTGTATGGACAGCCAATGGGAGAAGAAAGGGGTTTTGGACTATGGTACAGTACCTCCACCAGCAGTGTCTGAAGGTGTGCTATTGAGAGAGAAGTCAAACTGAGAAAATTAGGAATTCACACGACCGTCTCGCTGTTTGATGCGACCGCGGCCAAATGTTTGCTCGCGCCGACGGCAGACAATGCGACCATCCGGCGGCGTCCCCCCACAGCGGCCGTCCGTGAGACGGGCGGCCATCTTGGACCGGGCTGTCGGTGTCCTCTGTCGGACATTACTTAGCGGCGAGTCGGGGCAAGGCAGGTTTTTGTTGCGGCGAATGCGCCCGGGGGCGGCGAGCCTGGAGGCGGCGGCGGCTGCGCCAAGACAAAGGCGCGCGAGCTGCAGCGACGCCGAATTAAGACGAGGGCCGTTCCATTAAAGGGCGCTGCAGGCCGCGTTAGTTCAACTTGGCACCAGGCGTGACTGCCATGTAAATGGCGCGCCGGCGTCTCGGAGGACAATGCGGGGACCTACCTCCTGCCTCCTACCTGCCGCCCACAATGGCCGCCGGCGCTGTCTTCCTGCGCCCCCTAATGGACGGCCGCCGCAGGGAAACCCCCGGACAGCCAGAATTATTACTGGCACCTCGCCTCGCACCACTACGCTCGCCATGTTTCCTGGCTAAACCTAACGTTACCGCGGGTCCGAGGGGGTGAACGCGACATTGTAACAGGTACGAAAATGTAGTATTTACCCACAGTTTCGTATTCTAGTTACGCCTACGTGCTTCCTTTCTATGCCAAACTTTCTATGTACACCTGATGCATTTAGCAGCACAGTGTGCTTTCGAATTTTGTCAGAAATGGGAGAAGACAGCCAGGTGAATAGTTCCCTGTGCTTAGTGAGCATACTCAGTACTCTTTCGCTGGAAACATCAAAGAGTGCTGTGTCGCTGGTTGCGATTAACAAAAGTTGAGCCCATTTGCGAAGCTATGAGAGGTGCTCAATAAGTCATGCAACACTTTTTTTAAATGTAGTTTGGTTTTATTCAGGCCACTTCACCCCTCCGCCGCCCCACACCGAACCCAGGGTTATTATGCGGTTGGGCCCCCCGGTGGACCCCCCAGGCAACGTCTCACACCAGACGAGTGTAACCACTATGTTTGCGTGGTAGAGTAATGGTGGTGTACGCGTACTTGGAAAACTTGCTTGCGCAGCAATCGCCGACATAGTGTAACTGAGGCGGAATATGGGGAACCAGCTCGCGTTCGCCGAGGCAGATGGAAAACTGCCTAAAAACCATGCACAGACTGGCCGGTTCATCGGACCTCGACACAAATCCGCCGTGCGGATTCGTGCCGGGAACCAGGCGCTCCTTCCCGCCCGGTAAGCGATGCGTTAGACCGCACGGCCAACCGGGCGGGCTTGTGGCACCTTACTGGGAGCGCGTGTATCACCGCATTGTAACTCTCTCCTGGTCGACGTCGGAGCCAATGTCTTGCTGCATCAGTAATCCCCCCCCCCCAATCATCCACGCACTGCTTCCCGCGGAGAACATCCTTCTTTGGGACAAACAGATGGACGACGGAAGAAGAGGTGGTGCGGCGCCGCTTCACGGACTGCCAATTTGTTTCTAGTCAAAAGTGATCAACCTGAGCCGTGGCTGGCTCACGCTATCCGCTGAAGGTTTACTTCATTGCGATTCTGTGTTTAGTCTCCCGTGGTTATCGCGATTATGCTGTTATCCTCTCTTTCCGCGGGTGGCAGCAGCGGTGCGTATCGATATTCGCACCTTGGACTATCTTTGACAGGTGGCCGGTGTGCGGCCAGTCGATCGGTTGGCGTGGAGCAGCGTGGAATTCTCGGCGGGGAGTAGTTTGGCCGGGGCCCGCTGGCGGTCTCTACGCGGTGTCGGCGTGTGTGGCGCTGTTCCGGTTGCTACTAGGTCCGTGGCTCACCGACACTGTACACGAAAGTTGAGTTTTGATTTCACCTACCAGAAAGTCAGGACTGTTCACATTGTGTCGTTTGGAGTTCGTTGTCAGCTGTTGGGATAGTCTCGCGAGCAACAACGTGGTTTTCAAGTTGCAAAATTCTAGCTACCCTCCGGTGGAGTTTCACTGTATTTGGTTATTTCAATTGAAGTGCACCAGCGGAATCTTCTGCCTTGTAGCCCTTAACGTTCCGGTTACCTGCCCTGGCTGTTGACGTAAATTTCAATCACTGTGGTTTCCTCACCGTGTTGTCACTGTCCAGCACAGTGTGTAGTTTGACAGCTCCGTGTATGATTGGTTGTGGGCGCCAATATCTTCTACGCTGTTCCGTTCAACTCCCTGTTGCGCCCTGGTCGACTGACGTGAAAGTTATCTTGTCGGTGAGTCCGCTGACTGTCGGGTGGTTGGGTTGTCGTCGTATCGTGATTGGTTGGCCCGATTGCCTGTCTCACCTAAGCGAGCGCTAGTGTTCGAATTACAGGCCGACCCTCGGAACATCTGGGCGCCCTTGTGTGTACTGCCTTACTTTTATTTTAAATTTGTTCTTGAATTTCCTACTTGTATGGCTTCTAGCCGGTTTTGTGTTTTAAATTAGAGTTGTTTTACTCATAAGGCCTTCAGCCTAGTGTAAAGTACTGTTTCACGTGAGCACTTTGGCATTCAAAAAAAAAAAAAAAAAATTTTTTTTTAATTTCTAAGTCTTCGACCTTTAGCCGATTTGAATTTAACTTGTTTACTTCAGCCTACCTAAAAAAACTGTTTTAAGATAAGGCTTGCCTTTTAAATTTCTGATTATGCTTGCGTTTTAAGTTATCGGCCTTCATCCGTTTTTAAATTAAAGTGGATTTCAGCTGGTAATTAAGTTCCAAAGATTAAAGCTGTTTGTTCAAAAAATCTTTTTGGGCTCTTGTAATGTTTGATCAAATAATAAAGTTGTATGTTCGAGTGTAACTGACAGCCCCTTATTTTGGACCCTTTCCACAATTTATTCTATCTGCCCTGTCCTGCTGGTTAAGCAGGGCATTTCACAACCCATGTTTCATCGCCTGTGACGATGTTCGACAAAAAATTGTCACGATCAGCCTTGTAACGCTCAAGGAATTCCGCACACAGGGTGTTTAGTTTGTATTTATTTCTGTTAGGAAGCGAGGAACCAAGCGGGCGCTTTGAGTATCTCCAAATATTGGACATGTGTCAACACTACCAACAGTGGCGTCCCGTTGGGCAGCGAGGTGTTTGATTGTGATCCGTCGATCACCTCGAATGAGAGTGTCTGCACGTTCCAACACTGCAGGAGTCACAGCTATGTGCAGCCGGCCGGCACATTGGGGGTCGAACAGGTGTGCGCGACGTTGTTGCGACGACGGCAACACCTCGCCCGACGACTCACAGTGTTTTTGTTCACTGTCAGGTCTCTATAGACAAGCGACTATGAATAACTGCGATGCAATAGTTTCCCGTCGAAACAAACACAACGACAGCTCTCTGCTCGGAACGCAGCCACCATCCATCGGAACTTCATTAAACTCCCACTACTATTTTCCGAATTTATTTCAACTGAAACTGACAGAAAAAAAAATGTATTGTATAACTTACTGAACGCCACTCTTAGAAATGGACGCCTCGCTACATACCGCGTTCCTCGTTTTCCGAAAGACTTTCGATACAGTTCCACAATGCCGCACACTAAACAAAATACGAGCGTATGAAATATCAGACCAACTGTGCAACTGGCTTGAAGAGTTTCAAGCAAACAAAATACATCATGTCGTTCTGAAATATCAGACCAACTGTGCGACTGACTTGAAGAGTTTCAAGCAAACAGAACACGGCATGTCGTTCTGAACGGACGGAAGTCTTATGAGTAATAGTTACTCTGGCATGCCCGAGGGATGTGTTATAGGACCATTACTTTTTACAATATATGTAAATTACTTAGTAGATAAAGTCAGATGTGCCATAAGGCTTTTCGGGGATGGTGCTGTTGCATACAGAGAAGTTGCATCGCTATAAAATCGTAACGGAATGTAGGAAAACCAGCAGAGGATCGACGCTTGGTGCAGGGAGTCGCAACTGATCCTCAAAGTAAACAAATGTAACGTATTGCGAATAAATCGACAAAAAGGTACATCACTGTATGATTACAAAATTGCAGAACAGTCACTGGAGGCAGTTACACCGTTAAAATTTCTGAGAGTGAAACGACCAAATAAAACTAATCATGAGTAAGGGAGATGGAAGGTTGAGATTCAATGGAAGAATACTAAGGAAATGTATCCATCAACAACGGAGGTAGCTTACAAAACACTCGTCCAACCAATACTTTAATACTGCTTGTCAGTATGCGATTGATAGGGTAAATAGAAAAGATCCAAAGAAGATCAGAGAGTTTCATTACAGTCTCTTTTAGTAACTACTAAAGCGTCACAGAGATGCTCAACCAATTTCACTGATTGACTTACCAGAAAGGCGCTCCACATTCTCGTGTGGTTTAAAGTCCCGAGGGTTTACTTTCCCCTCTCCTGCGTCTGTTTCGCGGAAAGATCATGGAGATGAAAATAGAGAGATTCGAGCCTGCATAGAGGCTAACTGGCAATCCCTCTTTCCACGAACTATTCGTATGTGGAAAAGGAAAGGAAGGAGCCGACACCGATACACAAAGTATCCTCCGTCACACACCGCAAGGTGTTTGCAGAGTATAGATGTAGATGTAGGAGTAATTAAGTCATGGTTGCAAAATATTACAGAGGAAAGCAAAACCTGCAACATGCCCATCTCGGAGAAGTTTAGTTTGGATTCCAGAGAAATGTAGAAACACGCAAGGCGATACAGACTTCAATTTCCATTCCGGAAATCGCTAGGGAATTCAATATTCCGAGATACACAGTGTCAAGAATGTGCCGAGAATACCAGATTTCAGGCATTACCCTTCACAGCGGCAGACGGGCTGCCCTTAATGAACGTAAGCAGCGACTTTTCTATAGAGTTGCCAATGTTGACAGACAAGCAACATCGCATGAAATAACCGCAGAAATCAGTGTGGGACGTATGACGAACGTATCCGTTCGGACACTGCGGCGGAAGTTGTCGTTAATGGGCAGCAAATGACCGACGTGAGTGCCTTTGCTGACAGCATGACATCGTCTGCAGCGCCTCTCTGGGTTCGTGACCACGTCGGTTGCACCCCAGACGACTGGAAAACCGTGGTTTGGTCAGATGAGTCCCGATTTCGATGGATAAGAGCCGATGGTAGGCTTCGAGTGTGGCGCAGACTCCACGAAGTCATGTACTCAAGTTAACAACAAGGCACTGTGCAAGCTGGTGTGAGGATAAGGAGGATATTATTGTTTAACGTCCCGTCGACAAAGAGGTCATTAGAGACGGAGCGCAAGCTCGGGTGAGGGAAGGATGAGGAAGGAAATCGGCCGTGCCCTTTCAAAGGAAACATCCCGCCATTTGCCTGAAGTGATTTAGGGAAATCACGGAAAACCTAAATCAGGATGGCCGGAGACGGGATTGAACCGTCGTCCTCCCGAATGCGAGTCCAGTGTGCTAACCACTGCGCCACCTCGCTCGGTGCTGGTGGTGACTCCACAATGTGTGTATATGGCTGTGTCCTCCGGTCCACCCGAACCGAACGTTAAGTGGAAATGGATATGTTCGGCCATTTGCAGTCATTCGTGGACTTCAAGTTCCCACACAACGATGGAATTTTTGTAAACGAGAATGCCCCATGTCTCTGGGTCACAGTTGTTTGCGATTGACTTCAAGAGCTTTCTGGAAAATTCGGTCACCGAGGTCACTCGATATCAGTCACATCCATCGTTTATGGGGCTAAAAAAAGAGGTCAGTTCATGCACCAAAACCTGCACTGGACACACTTCACAATTACGAATGGCTATAGAGGCAGCATGGCTCAATATTTCAGCAGGGTATTTCCGACAACTTGCTGAGTCGACGCCACGTCGATTGCTGCAATACGCTGAGCAAAAGGATGTCTGACACGACATTAGAGGGTAACCAATGACTTTTCTCACCTCAGTTTATATTCGAATATGTGGATAATGAGGAGGCAGAATATTATAATAATAGCTTGGAAACTGGACTGCAGTGACTTTATGCAGTGGCCAATAACTAATTTCCTCTCCTAATTACATTTAATATGGCGCGGTCAGATGAGTCCCATTAGCACCATCAGATTTCTTTGCTTTCTGAAAGAGCTTAGCAAACGGGTACACGCTGGATTTGGGGCAAGGACCACAGTGACTGACATTGAGAAAACAGCAAGCCCAAACAGCCACCTGGGACTCTAGTCTTCATGAAATGTATGGCTTGTAGCGTGACAGACTGTCAGTGTGCAAATTGCATCGCAGGCCGTGTCTCCAGGTCTATTGTACATTTACGACATGGGTCCAGCGTAGTAGCCAAGCAGTGCCGAGGGAATGAACTTTATCAGTGGTAAGCCAGCGTTCTACCGTGTTCAGGGTATCCGCAAAATACATGCCTTGCCTCGCGTACAGTTTTTTACTTAGGACCTGTGATTCGTTGCTTGTTGCTGAGTATGAAAATGTATGACTGGTAAAAACGCTTGTAACGTCATGGGGACAGATCACAGGGAGACGCTTTTCGCAAAAGAGGGATGGATTGAAATGTCACTGAATTTTTATCGCAGCACGTTTTTCTTGCTGCGCTTTTGTGGAAGAAGCAGTCACACTGTTGGTCGACTGAAAGTTGTTAAAGACTGGTGGTCATGTCCTATTGGGAGCGAAAGATGGAGAAGGCTGTACGACGCCTAAATAAAACTGAGAGTCGGTCGGGGATGGCGAGGTACTGTACAATGATCGGGAGAGTTCAATAGGGGTCTTGGCGCTGAACAGATCTCTGAGGGCAGCGAACTCCACTCGAGTAACCGACCAGGAGTCCGGAGTTCGAGTTGGCGAATAGCACTAATCTCGTTCTGTACTTCACAGAAGCTGTCGCAATTGCAGCACTCTCCACATCTCATGCTGATATGTTAAAGTCAGCCGGCCGCTGGTGGCCGAGCGGTTCTGGCGCTACAGTCTGGAACCGCGCGACCGCTACGGTCGCAGGTTCGAATCCTGCCTCGGGCATGGATGTGTGTGTTGTCCTTAGGTTAGTTAGGTTTAAGTAGTTCTAAGTCCTAGGGGACTTATGACCTCAGCAGTTGAGTCCCATAGTGCTCAGAGCCATTTGAACCATTTTTTGTTAAAGTCAGCATAATTAGCACCATCAGTATCTTAGGATAGCCCTTGGTCAAAACTTTGTCAGATCATTGCCATTGTCTGTCCCATGCCCACCAGTGCATTGCAAGATGCACGCGTTTCTAGACTTTCAAGCAAACAGGCACTGTATTGGTTCAGTTAGAAACCCGGGTGTCACTTTGTATGTCATTTGTGTGTATGGAGCACGCCCACAAACTCTGGGAACCATCAGGTTTACTTAATCTAGACCATATGATAGAGCAGTTTTGTAGTATTAACTTAGTTTTGTAAGGTACTCAGATGTGTTTCATGTCTATGTCTTCAACTGAATAACTTAATAAGTTCATTTAAAACTTGTTGCTATTGACATCTTCGTCTAATCTCATTTACTAACAGTATGCAATTCTCCACTTTAAGATCCACAGCTAGGGCCTTAAATGGAGAGCCATTAGAAACAAAATTTAATATGAGGGAAAAGAAACAGCACTGATTGCGCTATAACTGCCATGAAAAATGTTTGAGTGAAGACATATAAAATCGTTTTCTATCTATCATCCTTGTAAAGATACTACACTGAAGAGCCAAAGAAACTGGTACACCTACCTAATATCGTGTAGGGCCCCGCGAGCACACAGAAGAGCCGCATGGATTCGATTAATGTCTCAAGTAGTGCTGGAGGGAAATGACACCATGAATCTTGCAGGGCTGTCCATAAATCCAACATGTTTCAAGTCATCAACAGACCATGTCGGTGTTGACGGGCCCAGGCCAGGCGTAAAGCTTTGCGTCGTGCAGTCATCAAGGGTACACGAAGGAGCTTTCGGCTCCGAAAACCCATATTAATTACGTTTCGTTGAATGGTTCGCACGTTGACACTTGTTGTTGGTCCAGCATTGAAATCTGCAGCAATTTGCGGAAGGATTGCACTTCTGTCACGTCGAACGATTCTCTAGTCGTCGTTGGTCCCGTTCTTGCAGGATCTTTTACCGGCCACAGCGATGTCGGAGATTTGATGTTTTACCGGATTCCTAAGATTCCGGTCGTACGGGAAATCCCCACTTCATCGCTACCTCTGAGATGTTGTGTCCCATCGCTCGTGCGCCGACTATAACACTACGTTCACACTCACTTAAATCTTGATAACCTGCTACTGCAGCGAGAGTAACTGATGCCGGCCGCGGTGGTCTCGCGGTTAAGGCGCTCAGTCCGGAACCGCGCGACTGCTACGGTCGCAGGTTCGAATCCTGCTTCGGGCATGGATGTGTGTGATGTCATTAGGTTAGTTAGGTTTAAGTAGTTCTAAGTTCTAGGGGACTGATGACCACAGAAGTTAAGTCCCATAGTGCTCAGAGCCATTTGAACCATTTGAAGTAACTGATGTAACAACTGTGCCAGACACTTGTTGACTTACATAGGCGTTGCCGATCGCAGCGCTGTATTCTGCATGTTTACATTTCTCTGTATTTGAATAAACATGCCTAAAAGTTTCTTCGGCGCTTCAGTAAAACTGGCCGTCCCATGTGAAATAGCATGAAGTGGATAGTATCATCACGGTTTTGGGACGTCGTGTCTCTCAGTATGCAAACACTGTCATACACCCGGTCCAGAAGGTAGGAAACTGATCTGTAAGCCGATGTCGTATACAAAAGGCCTATTTCTGCCGCTATTTGGCCGTGGAATCTAACTACTAACACCTCCAAACAACCGAATGCGTTCTTTATTTTTCACCATCAGTACGCATGATACACAAGTTGGAAACACAAATGAAATAAAATAGCAGAGGAGATTTAATTAGTGCAGTCAGTTCTTTGTTTGTAGAGAGAAGACCTGTTTGAAACACACGTTGTAGGAACAGAAGAGCAGTCGCCGGGAGGATACTCCGATACTGTCGCTATTTATTCATCCCACTAAAGAGAGGCGTCGAATGAGCTACAACGGCATTAGTTGCGCTAACTTGGGAAGCTATAGAAACAGCCGACTGAAAAAAGCGCTCGTGGCAAAGGCGCCCATTTAAACAAAACAAAAGAGAATGAAATTTATCTGTGCTGGGTTATTTTAATTCCCTAAATTTACTTCTATTCGCGGAACAGAAGCTCCTATGTATCAATTTACACACCTTTCCATTATTTGTTTACAATTAAATTGTATTTAAAAGTTATTTGTGTCGTGATGTAAGAGGAGCAGAGGGCTTTTTATGGAACACTGTCCGTTCTTCTGCACTCGTATCACATGCTACACACACACACACACACACACACACACACACACACACACACACACACACACACATAGGGAGAAAGGGGTAGAGCGAGAGAGAGAGAGAGAGAGAGGGAGAGAGAGAGAGAGAGATTTATAAGAGATACTGTTATTGGAAGCATTTATAAATTACAATTAAATAATGATCCTTTCCTATCATGGCAATACTAGAGACTTGACAGGGTATACCATTAATGAAGATAGGCTCGGTGTATGTTGATTATTTGTTAACTGGGATACTAACATGGAAATCCGGAGCCGTCATACAAGAAGGGGAAACATTCTACTACGGCCATTTGCGAGATAACGAATTATGTGACTCTGAAAAATTTGTGGTAAGGACTATGGGACCAAACTGCTGACGTCATCGGTGCCTAGGCTTACGCACTACTTAATATAACTTAAACTAACTTACACTAAGGACAACACACACACCCATGCCCGAGGGAGGACTCGAACTTCCGACGGGGGGAGCCATACTACCCGTGACGAGACGACTCAGAACGCACGTGTGTGAGTCTGAGTATGCGTCATTAACCAAGGATAAAATAGTATCTCTAAGGATTGATAACTACTGAGTAAATATTTTTTTTTGAACGTAGATAACTTAGACACAAAAAATGTAAGCATATTTCAATAGCATGATCTAGTTAAATCTTTTTATGCTACTAATACGAATATAGGTTATACCTTTTCGATATCACGACCTTCATTTGTCGAAATCCACTGAATCCATGAATTCCCGAAAAGAAGCTAAAAAATTCTCATTAAATATCTTCATATATCAACAATGATAGATTCAAACTGAACATTAAAAATCCGAAATAGGAAAGAAACAAAAAACAAAAAAAACAGGCTGAAAAAATCCTGTTGAATACAGAAAAAATATCCATCAAATATTATCACTGATTAATAATCTTAAAATATTAGCAAATGAGATCTTTTAAAAAAATAACTATAACACTGCTTTCTTGCGAAGCTTCATCTAATCATGTTAATAAATTTTTTGTTTTATTTTCATTCCATTTTTGATTTAACGTTACATTTCATAGTTAAAGTAGAAAAAAAATCTGCTTTTAAAACTACTTTTTTGGGTTATTTGGATAAAGCGTGGCCCTTGGCCAGCGTTCAAGCCGTCGAAAACAACCTTCGAGCCGCGCGGGATTAGCCGAGCGGTCTGAGGCGCTGCAGTCTTGGACTGTGCAGCTGGCCCCGGCGGAGGTTCGAGTCCTCCCTCGGGCATGGGTGTGTGTGTTTGTCCGTAGGATAACTTTCGTTAAGTAGTGTGTTAGTTTAGGGACCGATGACCTTAGCAGTTAAGTCCCATAAGATTTCACACACATTTGAACATTTGAACAACCTTCGAATCAGCCAGTATAACCGTCTCGTAACAGCCTAGGAGTGATGAGATGGTTCTCGTCTATCCAGTCTGACATGTCGCTGCACAGCCGCAGCAACCTCTCTGCGGAATACTTAATTCTGTAACTGCAGTAGAGGAATTACTCCTTGTGCAAGACACCGTTTTATAGTTTCCCGGACTTGGTTCAGACTCTATTTGCTCTCTTCAGTGGGAATTTTGTTTATTTTGTTTCTCACATGATGTTGTTAGTTGTATGCTGGTAGCTTCATATTTACCATACATTCTACAGCCTTCCTGTTTTTTCTGGATTGTCGTCTTGCTTCCCCTATTTGTGACGTGAGAAAGCACTTATTGCTTTTACTGCTGTCACACTATCATCTAATATCATTAATCAAAAAGAGAAAGATTTCTGCCACAAATCAGCGTTTTTTCTTAGCAAGCACCCAAAATAAGAGTTACACATTCAAGAGATACCTATCCATATCTACATGTTGAGTTGTTTCCCACAACACAGAGTGTGAGAAATTCTCCGTTCCTGGAGCAGACATCTTTTCGACTTCGAAATTCCACAATTTCAAACTCTCCCTTCTAAACTGTAGCAGCTGTGTTCGGAAAGAAACAGAACTGCAAGCGCTAACAGAAAGCTGACAGAAGCCCTAGAGAGCGTTTCGATTAACTCTGTGCCAGGCACTTAAGTGTGATTTGGTGAGTAATCATGTAGATGTAGATGTAGATGCAGACAAATGGTGGCGTACTGCTATGATTAAATTGCACTGCGCAGGGAGGGCGTGTCCTTGAGGGAATTAGGGACAGATGTCGGCCGGTGTACTACATTATTGTTTTGGAAAGAACGACATTCAGAAGGTCAGTGATCCCTTGTTTGGAAAATAAATAATTTCCCTGCACAATGACATCAGTTTCAAAACTAAATTACTGGTTTCGACAGTCATGACCTATCTTCAGATCGGAAGACGTGTTTTTGTTCGCCCCCACCACTCCAAATCCCATTTTCAAATGGCTGACAGTGTGATTTCCGCAGTGGTCGGCCGTTAAATTACCAGATTTCGAAACTAAGAAAATATCTGGGGCTATTTGGAGAAAGGGGTGAGAAGCAGCAATCAACACGCTCGCAGTTTGCCGGCTGCGGTAGTCTCGCGGTTCTAGGCGCTCAGTCCGGGATCGCGCGACTGCTACGGTCGCAGGTTCGAGTCCTGCCTCGGGCATGGATGTGTGTGGTGTCCTTAGGTTAGTTAGGTTTAAGTAGTTCTAAGTTCTAGGGGACTGATGACCACAGATGTTAAGTCCCATAGTGCTCAGAGCCATTTTTGAACACCCGCAGTTTGGTAAATTTACGGTAGCTAATCATGACTGAGTGGCGCAAGCTGGGACAGCGTACCTGTAGAAATCATCTTTGTTGTACTGCTGTGGTCCATGAAACTTTTCCGTTCCTAACATTTCGTCCGGAGCTGCACTGGACATCTTCAGCGATGCAGGTGGTTGAGTACTACCGGCTAACGAGTCGGACGTGGAAAAGCGACGTAAATACTGTGAGAAAGGGTCGTAGTAGAAGTTTACACTTGATCCGAGCGATAATCCTTGTCAGGGATCACTGTCAAAGATTATCTCTGCTGATCACGTGTAAACTTGTACCAAACCCTTTTCTACGGTATTTACGTGGCACTCCGAACCCCGAGAACTCTCACAAGGTTTTTCTATGCCAACCACACGCAGACTACAAACAACCCTGTTGGAATAACATCTGCAACTGAGCATTATAGCAGAGTCAGAAAATACCGCTTCAGTTGTAAATTACTTTATTTTCACACTACCGGTTTCGGACTGTTGTAAGCCCATCCTCAGGTGTCATAGCTGTGCTTTGGTACCCGAGCGCGCTCATAGGCAGCACACGCGGCGCTCGGGGATCACAGCACAGCTACGACACCTGAGGATGGGCCTATGACAGTCCGAAACCGGTCGTGTGAAAATAAAGTAATTTACAACTGAAGCCATATTTTCAACCTCTGCCACATGCAAACTTCTACCACGCCTATTTTCCACAGTATTTACGTCGCTCTCCCGGTGTCCAAGCCACGAGGATTGAACTCATATAGGGAATTACGATAACACTGCCTTGGTTTACTGCTAGGGCACTTGGAGCGTTGCAGTTTAATCAATCCGTCGTGTCGCTATCTTACTAGGTGAGTTTTAGTCTTCCATGTTTGTTTTCGTTTCATAGTTAACCGAAGCTGGTTTCACCACTTTATGCTTAGGATTGCGTATTCTCACATGTATTGTACTCCTTGAATGGCACTGTAAACATTTTGCTCGTATTCTTATTGAGTTCTGCTCGTATCCGTAATATTGGGAGGCGTAAAAGATTCCATATTTGGTTTCATCGCACAGAGTTTTGTGAACTTACGTGTATTTGTTACTGTGTATGAACTGCTTCCTTTAAATGCATTTTAAGTGTACTGCTTTTATTCTAAAACATTTTTGTTTGCATTTGTTTGCCGTAGTTTATCGCTTTTAATGGAGAAATCCATGGCAATGGCAAGGAAATCGTTTCTGAAGAAGAGAAATTTGTTAACATCGAGTATAGATTTAAGTGTCAGGAAGTCGTTTCTGAAAGTATTTGTATGGAGTGTAGCCATGTATGGAAGTGAAACATGGACGATAACCAGTTTGGACAGGAAGAGAATAGAAGCTTTCGAAATGTGGTGCTACAGAAGAATGCTGAAGATAAGGTGGGTAGATCACGTAACTAATGAGGAGGTATTGAATAGGATTGGGGAGAAGAGGAGCTTGTGGCACAACTTGACTAGAAGAAGGGATCGGTTGGTAGGACATGTTTTGAGGCATCAAGGGATCACAAATTTAGCATTGGAGGGCAGCGTGGAGGGTAAAAATCGTAGAGGGAGACCAAGAGATCAATACACTAAGCAGATTCAGAAGGATGTAGGTTGCAGTAGGTACTGGGAGATGAAGAAGCTTGCACAGGATAGAGTAGCATGGAGAGCTGCATCAAACCAGTCCCAGGACTGAAGACCACAACAACAACAACAACAATGGAGAAATCCATGTTATCAGGTTTTGACATAATTACTATTTACCTTTATTACATCTTGTCACGGAATGAGTGTGTAATTCTGCTTTGAATGGTGTTGCTTCTTGCCACCGAATGCCTTGCATTTCACAGTGGTTTGCAGAGTATGAATTTAGTTGTAGATTTCTTTGTAGTCGTAGTCACTACGGAATTCTTCCTTGCAAATACAAAGAATGGGATGGTAGCTACACAAATCTGTTCACGGGTTTTTACAGGTACCACAAACAATACATTTTTGCAGAAGTCAATAAAAATTTCAGTGGCCTCCATTACATGCAGAAGTACGAAAAACGGATGCAAACAAAAATAACGTAGAATAAGAGGAATAAATTTACAATGCATATAAGTCGAGCGCTTCGCACACAGATCCGTAAGCAGTAACAAAGAGATCTTGCTGCAGTGGTAACAGCGGTTCGCGTCATATCCGTGAATTTAAGCGCCATTGGGCTTGGAGGGGGTCAATGTTCGGGTCTGCCAAGTGCTGTTGGCAAGTGGGGTGCCCTCAGCCACTGTGATGCCAATTGAGGAGCTGCTTGATTGAGCAATAGCGGCTCTAGTCTGGAAAGCTGATAATGGCCGGGCGAGTGGCGTACTGATCGCATGCCCCTCCATATCCACGTTCAGTAATGCGTAGCGGCTCAGGATGTCGGTCAGTACTGTTGGGCCTTCGATGGCTGTTCAGACGATGATTAGTTAACAAACAGACATGGATCTACAGAATACCCTGTGACGAAACCAGTTTGCGAGCAGAAATTAAGCATAATATGAGCAACATATTTACGATGCAATTCAAAGACTTCAGTACGCACACGGAAGTTGTAATCAGGAGTAACATTTTTACTTGATTTTTACTTGATAACGGTCAAATAATGAAAACTGCAATACTGGGTTTTACAAATAAACAATTTTGCCCTCCAGAGGGTGCCACGTTGTCATTTACAAAATTTTAAGACATAAGAAGTGAATCTTAGTATTTGATTGAGATTTCTCGAATATATTGCTTTGCAACGCTACAAAAACGTGTCCAAGAAACTTTATCACCAAACTAGCAATGCCACGAAGAAAGTAAAAATGAGAAATATTGCACTACTGGCCATTAAAATTGCTACACCAAGAAGAAATGCATATGACAAACGGGTATTCATTGGACAAATATATTATACTATAACTGACATGTGATTACATTTTCACGCAATTTGGGTGCATAGATCCTGAGAAATCAGTATCCAGAGCAATCACCTCTGGCTGTAATAACGGCCTTGATACGCCTGGGCATTGAGTCAAACAGAGCTTGGATGGCGTGTACAGGTACAACTGCCCATGCAGCTTCAACACGATATCACAGTTCATCAAGAGTAGTGACTGGCGTATTGTGACGAGCCAGTTGCTCGGCCACCATTGACCAGACGTTTTCAATTGGTGAGAGATTTGGTGAATGTGCTTGTCAGGGCAGCAGTCGAACATTTTCTGTATCCAGAAAGGCCCGTACAGGACCTGCAACATGCGGTCATGCATTACCCTGCTGAAATGTAGGGTTTCGCACGGATCGAATGATGGATTGAGCCACGGGTCGTAACACATCTGAAATGTAACGTCCACTGTTCAAAGTGCCGTCAACGCAAACAAGAGGTGACCGAGACGTGTAACCAATAGCACCCCATACCTTCACGTCAGGTGATACACCAGTATGGCGATGACGAATACACGCTTCCAATGTGCGTTCACCCTCATGTCGCCAAACACGGATGCGACCATCATGACTCTGTGAACAGAACCTGGATTCATCCGAAAAAATGACGTTTTATCATTCGTGCACCCACGTTCGTCGTTGACAGGAGCTCCTGTCTGTGTGTGAAGCAGCGTCAAGGGTAACCGCAGCCATGGTCTCCGAGCTGACAGTCCAAGCTGCTGCAAACGTCGTCGAACTGTTCGTTCAGATGGTTGTTGTCCTGCAAATGTCCCCATCTGTTCACTCAGGGATCGAGACGTGGCTGCACGATCCGATACAGCCTTGCGAACAAGATGCCTGTCATCTCGACTGCTAGTGATACGAGGCCGTTGGGATCCAGAACGGCGTTCTGTATTACCCTCCTGAACCAACACATATTCCATATTCTGCTAACAGTCATTGGATCTCGACCAACGCGAGCAGCAATGTCGCGATACGATAAACCGCAATCGCGATAGGCTACAATCCGACCTTTATCAAAGTCGGAAACGTTATGGTACGCATTTCTCCTCCTTACACAACAACGTTTCACCAGGCAACGCTGTTCAACTGCTGTTTGTGTATGAGAAATCGGTTGGAAACTTTCCTCATGTCAGCACGTTGTAGTGTCGCCACCGGCGCCAACCTCGTGTGAATGCTCTGAAAAGCTAATCATTTGCATATCACAGCATCTTCTTCTTGTCGGTTAAATTTCGCGTCTGTAGCACAACATCTTTGTTGTGTAGCAATTTTAATGGCCAGTGGTGTATCATCTAGTATCTCAGGCAAAACAAGAATGGAGATCTCGCGATGTATTTTCTCATATTCGAAGTTTACTGCCATGCTACTAGGAGCGCTGCTGTAGGTCTCTGCTACCGTACCGTAACGTCGGCCTTGCACTTCCAGTCCGACCCATCAGTGGGCAAGATTCAGCGGAACCACTAGCACTTCTGAAGGTATTCAGTGCGGCTCTGGACTTGATGTTAAGAACAGGAAACTTTCAGGCACCATGACCATTTAACCTTGACGATTTACCATCAGCTATGACACCCGGTCTTGAAAGCATTCATCGTGTAACTACCTGAAGAAATGTCGACTCTCTTCTTCGCTGAACAGAGTCCATTATAACGACAAGGGGCTATATGTGTTTGATATTTCATAGAGGTGACCTTTTTTTTTGTATGTTGTGAATATGGGCAGAACACTCCTCAAACACTTGTGTACACTATGGAGAGAGGCTACAAACGAGAGGCGTGGGTGCGATGTGATCGCCGGATTGACGCTGCACAGACGCCCGGCATACGCCGGCGGCAGCGGAAGCTGGGCGGCTGGGCGCGGCCCGGGCGTGCTGTTCCGTGGAGCGGCTGTCGGAAGCGGGCCGCGCTTCCGGTCGTTACGCGCCTAACACGCGTAATTAAGCGGCTCTCACGCGCCGCGCCGCACCGCGCCGCACTACGGCACGCACCACCGCCCGCGGGCCTCCACTTCCCGCGCTCCCGCCGATCGCCCAGGTAGTGTTCCCGTGTCTAGGCTGCTGAGGCACCGCAGAAGGATGTCACTCTGACCAACGCTGCGGCTGCTCTAGGAATGTTAAGATCCAAATTTATCCATAAGATCAGCCGTGCTAGCTCTGCATACGTTATATGCATTGTCATAAAAAGCGCTGCACCAAGACAAGGACCCAACCGATCAATTCCAGACTGAGTGGGGTATTGCACACCATCAGCTATGCCAGTGAATTACTTTTGCAGGGACGACTGCACTGTGATGCGTATGCATCGGTTGATGTAAGAGGGCATCCAGTGGTCGTGTCGGCCAATACACAGCAGACAGCGTCACTAGAGCATCACCTGAACACGCACAATGCATATGCAACACCTTTGACAATAGGTTGATCAGCTGGAAGAGTACAAATGGCCTCATTTAGTGATGCTGTGGGAGGGTGGGTGGTCCTATCGTCATATTGTGCACTACACTGGTCATAAGGGCATCACCATTTTATGTTGGTAGCAGTGGATACATGAAGCATGCAGGGTGCATAGGATCTGGACATCCAACACGCATCATAAGGGAGGACCACCAAAGGGCTGTCTGCCAAGCTGAGCAGACCAAATGGCAAATATTGGGGCCGTTCAGCTGCCTGTCCTATCTTTTACGCAATATACTAATATGACAGTACCATTGACAGCCACCTGCATGATGCAGGCCTCACTAACACCAACATTTATAATGCCTGCCACTCAGATAGCCTCGCACCTGACTCGCCAGGTGTTCACAATGACGGATGTGGAGCACAGCAGAGTGGCAGCAAGTCATCCTTCGTGACGAGTCCCAGTTGGAGGTGGCTGCCACCTGGTCTGTGTCTGAAAGTGGTTCATAGACTCCCACTACACATTCCATCAGCCTGGTGTGACGGAGTGAGGGACATTATCTTGGGGTACTCATTCACCATTTCTGTTCCTAATTAGTGTTCCTAACATGCTCCGTGACAGGCTAAGGGTGCACAGATAGGGTCCTGCTAGCAGTAGCTCTGCTCCTCATGAACGCCCGTGCCCCTATTTCAATAGGGCAGTTCTCATCCTCATACTGCTGTCACTTCTCGAGTACGTCTCGTACCTGTGAGCACTCTGCATTGGCCGGACACACTGCCATGGAGCATATCAACAGGACTCTATCCACTAGTTTTAGGATCTGCAAGCTCGCATGCTAGTAGCATGGGATGAAGTGTCACAGCACCATGCCTTATGTTCTTACACTTTTATCCACAACGATGGGTACCAGGTGCCACACTAAGACGTACATTTTGTGGCTGTGTAGCACAATAAGTGTTTCTTCTTCCAGACTGAGGATGTAATCATTTGATAGGTGTCAAACCATCTACTTACAGGCCAGCAATGATCGCAATCCGCTTTGTTCTTCTTGTAGCGTGGCTCACTTTATGATAATGATTGTAGTTACATGCAGTGTAGGTCCTCATATTTGCCCCTCTCTGTGTTCTGCAGTGTTAGTAAAAGTACATGTGATAGTAATAGTAAAATAACCAAAATGATAAATGTTCCTAGACTTTAAGTCACATCAAAGGACACAAGCTTTCTACCAAGTGCTTCTGACCACAGCCAAGTGGCAGATGCTGCTGACAGGCTACTGGTATGCCTCTGTATACTCCAGTTGTCAGCTGTGACGTACTGGCGCCCACGGTATCGCCATATCACCAAGTAGGAAGATCGATTTAGTTTCAGGCCTCTGTCAAAGATCCGGCAGTTACTGAGACCAGAGCATCTACAAAATATTCTGTGAGTATGGACGATCTTATGTAGTGGCCTGGTGCGTAATGACCGCTTTTGAGGGATGGGGGTCGCTCTTCTGCTTTGTCACGAGTGTGTCACGTTTTCCCACCTGGCAGTCGTTAGATGGGTTCAGGAGGGGCAAAGGAGTCTGTTGGAGGAGAAGATGGCTGCAGCAAGACATAGTGTTAGTAAAAATTCCTCATTGTTCCAAGAAGCTTATAGCAGCTACAGGAGCAAGCCCTCATCATGGGCACAGCCTGGCATTGATCCACAGCGTCCAGGTCCCATAGAGTTCGTCAGATGTCAGTTTCACGGGCCTTGATGAGAAACGTTGGTGTGAAGGCGTCAATAGCTGCGATGCGAGGCCCGATTGTGGAGTGACCTCGCATGGAAAACATTTCCCGCGGCACTGTGTGAGGCGGTGATGTTATGCCAATAGCGGTAAGGCCGCTACTTGCTCAGCCGTAATGGGTGACAGGGATATAGTCAGCTGAGGCTTAGAACAAACCATGGCCTGTCTTTCAGGATGACAGGGGAGCAGTTGTGATCTCACGGCAGAACGTTCTTAGAGAAAAACTTTCTTGGCGAATGAATATATGGGAAAAAGAGTGTGTTAGAAAACAGCTAAGAAAGCTGGTGGGCATAACAGCTTGAGGTGGCCAATCGGATGTTAAAATAAGCCACAGACAAGTGCACAGAATGTTAGGGGAGAGGTCGTCCTAATGCGAAGATGTCATAATCGGTAGATGTCTGCCTACGTCCAGCCTTGGGTCGCAGTCGAATTCAAGTTCCTAGGCACTTTGCCGTCTGGGAAAATGCTGGTTGGTTCATCAATCTGTTGCTCAGAGAATATTATACAGAAATGGCGCACTCGACTACCCTACTACTGTTGCTTCTGCTGCAACAAGAAAAGCATCCAGCCAAACAGCCAAAATAAAATAAACTTGTCAAGTCACGAAACCAGCGAAACCTCATACGAAAGGATGCATTCAAGGAAAGATAGAGAAGTTACAGACAATAGCAGCATAAGTTAGAATGTGTCCAACAAAGAATGTGTAAGTGAGGATATTGATCCCAGATGTATCTTGTTAGCAGTTTAGTTGGATTTTTGTTTGTATAGCATGAAAGCGTGATTTTCCCATATCCTGTCAATGGCTAGTCTTAAATATGTTACTATGTTAAAGAAAGGAATGGACTGGTCATTGGTACAGACCAGTACGCCTGCTATGTTTAGAATTTATTCCTGGTAGAGGACTACCACCATCTTTCAGCACACAGTCCTCAAACATGGACGAAAAAAACAGGTTACATGGATCTATATGCGAAAATGCTTCATTTCCATGTTAGAACGTTTTTCTATCTGCATCAACGGCAAACTTATAGTTCGTGCTTCCTTACAAATATTTTACGTGAGCCTAGAATTTCTTTTTGATCGCTATATTCAGTCCTGACAATAATTTTGCTGCACGTACGTGGCCAAGTTTCGTCGTGGTGGACTCTATAATCGGCTGGACTTAACAGTTCAAAAGTCGGAGGGAGGCGACATGATGTTCAAACAATAAATTTTGAGGCCAACTGATCATTACAATTTTATTTACGAAAGTAATTTTATTGATTCCTAAAAAATATCCAACTCTGACGTAAAATCCAAGATGATGATCTACATTGACATTACATTTTTCTGAGAAAATTTTACGTATAACAAGAATAAAATAAATTACCCATTCGAAAGTAATGCTTCTTTTGCACATAGCCATGTTGTATGCCGTTTCCACGTTCTCCGCTCTCTAACATATAAAAGTTGCCTAGTGCACTTCCCACCACTCACCATTGAAACTGTCGACGCCAAAGAGTTGTAGTAGCGATTGCGTCACTGCAGGTCATACCGGCTGTATATTGCGTGACATGGTCTGATTTTTGCGAGCGGAGAAAATCAATTCCTGTGATGCTGGCGATAGAGTTTTTGTACTCTACGGACATGTCTTCGGCAGGCGGGCCAAATGTTGATTGATGGTCTACCGGATATTCATGATGTTGACTGACTGAGGCGAACTTACGCCATCAGGGGTGCGCAGAGAGAAAATGCGGACAGCTTCGTCAGTGAAAATAGTCGATTCATGATTACTGTTGTGTACGGTCAACATTCAGAAATGTAATGTACAGTTGTGTAAGAAGCTGTCAGCGTCGTGTGGCATTACAGCTAAATCTGGCAACAGATCTGCAGGAATGGGTGCTGAACTGGTTTTATCGTTGCCAACGTAATGAGAACACATTCATTTGTCAATCAAGAACGATTCCACATCTTAGAAATTACACCTCCTTCCTTATTTAGAAACCTTGCTGCAACAGCTTGTTTTCCGCGATTTTCAATTATACCACTAGCCCTGAACAGTTCATTACTGTTTAAATGACCACGTTATTCCATCATTAAATCTATACTTAACTGTTTAGTACTATTTTACACTACAATATACTACAATTTTTATCTAATGGGTGTCCACAGCCTCAATAATTTTAAGAGAGAAAGCATGGTTCAAACAGGTTGCCATAAATTTATTACGTGCTATTAGCTAATTTCGACTGTCATTTCCAAGCACTTGTCACAAGCCTCAGGCTTCACATCACATTTCATTAAATAACCAGTTCCTGCATAAAGGCACACATCGCTTTTGTGTGTGTGTGTGTGTGTGTGTGTGTGTGTGTGTGTGCCACAAATACACTGTCCCATCACAATAATGTGACCACGTATCGAAGCTAGAATAGCCACAATTTACAACGCGGACCCCTGCGAGATATGCAGGAAGAGCGTCAGTGAGCTTGTAGAAGGTGCCGGCAGGGATGTGGAGCCCAGTGTCTTGGCCAGCTGCGCTAGGTTTCTCGGAGGACACATGGCGCGAACAGCCCGATCGAGCTGGTCCCACAGATTCTCGAATAATTTAATCCGGTCATTTCTATGGCCACAGGAGTTCTGGGCCCTTCAAACCACGCACGTACATTGCGAGCTGTGGGACACATTGCATTGTTCTGCTGGTAAATGCCATCCTGCCGAAGAAAAACAAACTGCATGTAGATGTGGATATCGTCCTTAAGAACAGATGCTTAGTTGTGTTGATCCATTGTCCCTTCCAGAATGACGAAAACACTCGAATGCCACGAAAACATTCCTCAGACCATAACGTTCTCTCCCATCCGACGACTGTTGCAGTGTGCTTGCTTTCAGACGTTTCACGCCGTACACGCCAACGGCCATGTGTCCTGTGAAAAGGCCATCTGTCATCACTCAGTGGACATCCAGTTGCGGTACTGGGGTGCTAATTCCAGCCTTCGTCGCCGATGAACAGGAGTCAGCATAGACACATGCTGTGGAGCCCATACACAGCAACATTCGCTGAACAGTCTGTGAGAAAACACTGTTGATATTCCTTTGGTTCATCTGGGGGGGGGGGGGGCGAGTTGCTCAACACCTGTACGTCTATTCGACCGTGTACGCACATCCGCAGCAGTCGTTCACCCCCGTGATCTATGGCCCGTGGTGCGCCACAGTTGCCTTGATGCCGGTTTCGAATAGCGCCATTTTGCCATGCACGGTATACTTTCACCACGCCAGCAAACGAACTTCTTACAGACTTGGTATTTTGGGAAATGCTTACAACCTTGGAAAGCCAATGACCATGTCGTTTTGGACATCAGAGAAATCGCCTCGTTTTCACGTTACGACATTACCGACTTCATTGTCATTCCATATCTCTATCTCCCCACCCCCCCCCCTCCCCCCTAGCCGACGGCAAGCTTAATATACCGTCTGCTACAACTGCCACCTGCCTTCTGAGAGTGGTTAATACGTCGAACATAGCCGGTGTTCATATTAATGCGACTGGACCGTGTACAATACAATAGTGCGCTGGACTACATCCATTAGTATTACTAATAGATATAACCTAGTGCACTATAGGATTATATTTCTGCCACATACGCACATGAAAGTGATGTATGGCTTTACATATGTACGGGCTATTTAATCGCGTGTTCCGCGCGGGGTAGCCGCGCGGTCTAGGGCGCCTTGCCACTTTCCGCGGGCATGGGTGTGTGTTGTCCTTAGCGTAAATTAGTTTAGGTTAGATTAAGTAGTGCGTAAGCTTAGGGACCGATGACCTCAGCAGTTTGCTCCGATAAGACCTTACCACAAATTTCCAATTTTAATCGAATGTTACGTGAAACTTCTGGCTTGTGTTAAGTGCCTGAAAGTGACTAACACTCGAAATTAGCTACTAGCACGGACAGTAAATATATTACAGCCTGTTTGGACCATGTTTTCTTTTTTTAAAAGTTATATGTTAGTTACGCACGTCACCTATTAAAAAACAATTAATTCCAATCGAACAATACAAGATAACTACACTGACCGCTATGGTAACCCGGTAGAATAACAAATGACTAGTAATTCAATATTCACTTCCATTTGTTTTGTAACTCAGTCATTCTTTCAATATTTACAAATTTTAGTTGTTTCTTACACAGTTTTTGCCGGCCGGAGTGGCCGAGCGGTTCTAGGCGCTTCAGTCTGGAACCGCTATACCGCTACGGTCCCAGGTTCGATGTGTGTGATGTGTGTGCTCCCCTTAGTTCAGTTACGTTTAAGTAGTTTTAAGTTCTAGGGGACTGATGACCCGCTGTTAAGTCCCACAGTGCTCAGAGCCATTTGAACAGTTTTGATTTATGTGCAAATACTGTAAATGTAGATCTGACTAGCCTGAATCAATCTTCGAGGTTAATATGTAAGTCCAGATTCACTTACAGTGTTCTTTATTTCGTGGGAACCCAAGTTGATGCTCAGCTAGGTCGGCTTCTAACAGTCGCGTTGTTTTCTCAAAGATAATTTGCGTTTTTGCTTTGCAACTATGGGTTATTTAACTGAGTCTTCGGCAATATTCCCACTTACCAGCACCTATTTTCTTAGGTAATGGGATTGCTACACATATCTTGAAGTCTGCTGGTGTTTACCCTGCCTCGAATTATAAACTGTAAGTGTCTGAAACGAGAAATGAGGATTCTAGTGCCTGTTATTTCAGCGGTGTAAATAAAGCAGTAATCAAGGCAGGTCGCAGAGTACAGAAAGGATAGGCCCATATCTTGCTGAGGGAAGTGAGAGTCGGTCCATCAAACTTATTATTGAAAAACTTGTTTTCTATCGCCCTATATGAACTTGTACGTGTGTACAACTTTTCTTTTATAAACATCGGTGTATATAGGACATCACATATACGCATGAAACAGTACCGCTTCCACATGTTACCTCGGAGACAAACTGTTACATGAGTTATCAGTCGCATGCGTAAACAGCCCTCGAGCGGTGTCAGCGCACGCGCCGTGACATTTGACACAGATGTGCAACATTGATCGTGGACCTGCCCTACTGTTCTTCATTAAGGGGTAAAACTTCACCTACTTCGGTTTAATCGATCGATATCTCTGTACAGTAATAAGAAGTGTAAGTTTCGCTGCAGTAAACGACAAGTAACTCCAGAAGAGATGGGATGCTGCTAGGTCACGTTAGCACCGGGAGACGAACATACTTGTGGCTTTTCCAAGCAGTGTTAACGAAAAAGTATTTCTATTATAATCTCACAACAAGTTGTCAGTGAGCTTACAAGCATAAGTTTCCATGTTTATTGACGTATTTATGTGCGAACAACTTAAGTGTTATAAGTAATGTGAGAACAAACCAAATTACAGCGTTGCTCTCTTTCATAAATGTCTTGCTCTTGTATTAAATGATAAATCCTTGTCCAAACTATTACACTGTAGTATTGATTAGTTGGAATGCAAAACATTGTATTGGTGCATAAGTTTGTAGCGTTTCCTCCGTAAGTTTGATAAACACAATAGTTACAAATAACAGAGACAGTATATTCTCTTTAACTATTTACAACAGACTGCGAACAGAACAGTTCACATTTCCAGATGTTCAGGTAGATAGTAAACTGTCATGGAAAGCCCACGTTCAGGATCTTCTTCAAAGTCTTAATGCTAATATTTTTACTATTTAAACGCTACCTGAAGTAAGTGATCGTTCAACACGAAAATTAGTTTACTCTGTTTATTTTCATTCGCTTATGTCGTATGGTATTATATTTTCGGGTAACTCTTCCCATTCTAAAAAGATATTTTTCGGGTAATAAGTGGTGTAAGTTCGCGCACCTCTTGTCGACTTGCGCGACTGCTACGGTCGCAGGTTCGAATCCTGCCTCGGGCATGGATGTGTGTGATGTCCATAGGTTGGTTAGGTTTAAGTAGTTCTAAGTTCTAGGGGACTGATGACCACAGATGTTAAGTCCCATAGTGCTCAGAGCCATTTGAACCATCTTGTCGACTTGTAACATCTATTTTTGACCTATTTTGTATCTGTATCGATATTTCTATATCAGTTTGTAGTATTTATTATGTATATTGTTGTATCTGTCATGGAAATTCTTTGACTATTTATACATGTTTCAGTTATGTGAAACTTTTGAACGATGTTGTTTAAATTTTGCTTGTGGATTTAAATAACTAATGGAAGGATTGTTATGTAATGTACTGTAAATGACTTGGTTCTTAGTTACGGAACGTAGGACTGAATGTAAAAGATGTGGGGAAGCCCCGCAGCTACGGAAGTAGCCTGGCAGAGTGGAAAAGATATGGTTGGCGCGCAAGTGGCAACCTGTCCTTTGTGACGAGTAAGGAGACTGGGATGAGCAGTGCTGTGGTTAACACCTCCCTAGCAGTAGAGGACCATTGTGACTCATATTCCTGGAGTTTTGAGGCCAGAAGAGCTTAAGGGCAGTATTTATGATCCTCGAATTCTGCATTTGGTGATACCATTATCATGTCATAGTTTTTGGCCCTATAAATATAATTCCGACGCCAAGAAGATACATAACACGGCGAGGTGAAAAGTATTGCTATGATTGCATCGCCGCCAGGTTAATATCGCTGCAAATAACGCCACCAGTACCCCTAGCCTTCCACTAAGTTGTTTATATTTGGCACTATATAAATGGACCAGGTATTTGTGAAATTTGGTTAATTTTATTATAATAATTGTGGTGTTGCTCAAAACTCTATCTCCTAGTGAATTTAATTCCGAGTGTTCTAATTTATTATGCGAAAGTGGTTGGACTTGAATTGAATGTAGTGTTGTCGTTTGTACAGCCGGTTATATTTTTGAGTACGTCAAAAGACTGTTTATGAAAGCACATTTGTTATTTGAAGAGTTATAGTTTGTTGTACTTTACTTAATTAATTTTTAATGATAAGAATAATCACCATTTGTCACACAAACTGGTGTAGTTTTAATAATGAGCATGGTTCGTCAAACCATGACAGTTTAAGAGTCCTCATGTACTACACTAGTTAGTTAATGAAGGCAATGTAGCTAGATTTGCATTCTGTTTAGTTGCGTCAAACCGAGTTTAAGAAAGAACTATTTACTGTGTTATCTATTGTAATGCACGTTGGTTAAAGCACAGGCATAGAGACCCTGTACTAAACAATGAAGTTACAGATTATGATCATTAGCAGACCCCCGAATTTAAATTCAGAATCATTTCAAGTTTTTCCCTGTTCAGTATTGCTGTTAGTTTCATGTGTGTCAGTAGTTGGTTTTATTAAACTGTTACACCTAGTTGATTTAAGGTATGTGTTGTTGAGAGGTATATGTTACTGTTTGCTATCTCAATGGCCATTTATTTGTTAGTAGCATGATTATCTGCAAGGTTAGGTTACTGTGTTGTTGTAGAAATAGATGTAAGGAAAGAGTTCAGTGTGTGTGTCAAAGAGGATTAGGTTAGCCTAAGCACTGCCTTCTGGTTTATCATTTTGCTTGACACAAGAATGCCTAATTAGGCTGGCGACTAGCTTTAATATGGAATGTAACAACTTGCTTTTGTGCTTGGAGAACGTCTGTTCCTGTCTCACCGTTTACTATTGGTTATACTTTGCTGGAGTGTTTTGGAAACGAATCCAAGTTTGATTGTTCTGTTTCCAGTAGGTTATCTCACGGTCACAACTTTCAAAAATTCCTCGCAGAAGTATAACGATAGCATTGATTGCCGTTTTAGGTGGTCGGTGGTACCGTTACAGATCCCTGTTCACTAGTCTGGGTATTCTGACTTTGGCCTCTTAATACATACATTCTTTATTGTCATTTCTTGTTAACAGTATTAGCTTATTCCCAAAAACCAAGCAGCCTTCGCTCAGTTAATACTCGGCAGAGATCAAATCTACATTTCGACTGGACGACCTTAACTCTTGTGCACAAAGGTGTGCAGTATACTGGTGCATCCATTTTCAATAAGCTACCACAAGAATTTAAAAATCTTGCAGTAATCCACGCGCCTTCAAATCGAAACTGAAGAGTTTCCTCTTGGGTCACTCCTTCTATTCTGTCCAGAAGTTCCTTGAAATTTGGTTTCACAAACATTTGATTTTTATCTTTTATTACTTTTACGTTGTAGTTTCATGTACTGACACGTTCCGTGACCCTGGAGATTTGCTCCTCAATTTGGTCCTACGGAACTTTACGTGTAAATAAATAAATAAAAACACTGGGGTAACTTTTCGATTACACGACTGTAGAAATCACATGGTTTTGAGGCGAGTAACTCTTCGAGCCATGTTCGGAGTGCATTTTCATCTGGAAAGGAAGTTCCTTGAAGTTTGTTCGATAGAGAGCAGAAGATATGAAAATCTGAGGGTGCAAGATCAAGTGAATAAGGTGGGTGCGGACTGACTTACCAACCCAGCTCCTGTATACTGTTTCTTGTCAGTCTAGCAGAATTCGAGAGGGCATTATCATCGAGTAGCATCACTTCATGCAGTCTCCCTGGTCGTTGTTCTTGGTTTGCGTCTGCAAGACATCTCAGTTATTGACAACAAATGTCAGCAGTGATGGGGGAGGCTCGAATGGCTCTGAGCACTATGGGACTCAACATCTGAGGTCATCAATCCCCTAGAACTTAGAACTACTTAAACCTAACTAACCTAAGGACATCACAAACATCCATGCCCGAGGCAGATTTCGAACCTGCGATCGTAGCGGTATCGCGGTTCCAAACTGAAGTGCATAGAACCGCTCGGCCTCGCCGGCCGGCTGATGGGGGAAGCATTTCGCAGTATACCACACCGCAGCTCTTACCAGATCGCGTAACATTATGTTTTGTGGATGCACCAAGGTCTTTGCAGGGAGTTACTGCTTTGTTTGGGCTTAACCAGTCCTTTCCTTTCCTTACATAGCTAAAACACACCATTTCTTGTCTCCAGTAACGATGCATGATAGGAATGGTCGGTGTTGTTCACGAGCCAATTGATGACGAGCAAGCAGAGGTGCACATATGCACTATATGCAAAGCAAATGTCGCACGATGATGGAATGGTCACAGTTCATCTACTTGCCAGTTCTCCAGTACCCTGGCGTGGATCCTTGTCGGTTAATGCTTTTAAACGATCTTCATCAAACTCCAAAGGTCTTCCTGAACGTGGAGAGTCACTAATGTCAAAACCGATCTCCTTAAAACGAGAAAACCATTTTCTTGCCTTGACCTGTCCAAAAATTTCGCAAATGTTTCTGGCATCCTCCGCTGCTCTTATCCCTCTATTGAACTCAAACAGAGGAATATGTCGGAAATGTTCCGATTTCTCCACTTGGCATTCCTTTTTATAGCGACCACAGCTCCACCCATTATCTCCAAATGGCAAAATCACAACATGTAAATTCAACTCGCAACAGTGAATTACAAACAGAGAATGACAATCGATAAATAAACCCATAGCAACCGGAAAACCAACATACAAAACAAACCGCTACTAACTTACGCACCAATTTAATAACAACTTCAACTTCGGTGGTTTTTGAACCGAAAGAACACAAATCTTTAAAAACGTAAGTTACGGGACACGTAAATCATAATTAGATAGCGTTTTATTAGGTCTTGCGGGCTTGAAGTGCTTACGCTAAGCTTGCCCTCCACGATCGGATGTGGAGGCGTTCATTCGGTCGAAAAATGGTTCAAATGGCTCTAAGCACTGTGGGACTTACCATCTGATGTCATCAGTCCCGTAGACTTAGAACTACTTAAACGTAACTAACCTAAGGACATCACACACATCCATGCCCGAGGCAGGATTCGAACCTTCGATCGTAGCAGCAGCGCGGTTCCGGACTGAAGCACCTAGAACCGCTCGGCCACAGCGTCCGGCCATACGATCGAATCGTTAGCTCACCACACGTGACATTGCTGTTGAACTGTTTATAACCAAAGGAAATGTGTATAACGTAATCCACGAGAAGCTCCGTTATGACAAAGTTCGTGCACAGTGGGTGCACAAATATCTTGTAGCAAATCAGAAGTCTGCGAGAATTGGTGTTTGCCTGACAAGACAAGCAACGGACTACATTTCTCAGATTGCTTTATGTCATGAAACATAGTCTAGTCACTTCGAACCTGCCTCCAAAAGGATGCGCATGGTGTGGCGGTATCCCGGCTCCTCTCGTCGAAAAAAGCCGACTCTACCAAGAAGGAAGGAGAAGTCATGCTCAGTTTCTTTTGCGACGATGAAGAGCCTCAGCGCAGCGACTCGCTAGCACAGGGTCTAACAGTTAAGCTGAGTAGGATTGCAATACGTGGCTGAGGCTCAAACAGGCCATAAAGAACAAATGCAGGGCCAATCTCTCCAATGGGATAGTTCTTCTCCATGAAACGATAGGCCACATGTGGCCGAGAAGCAAAAATTTCGATGGTAGGTCCTGCAACATTGCCCTTACAGTTCCTATATCTCCCTAAGTAAATTGCTTATTTTCGATCCCTTGAATCAATCTATGAAAAATCGGAGGAAATGCAGGGCACAGTGGAAAAGTGGATCCGACAGCAACCCAGGTGTATCTATACAGCAACCATTCACTACCTTCCTACGCACTGGGATCGGTGTATCGATGTCATTGGTAATTAAGTGTAGAACTGTTTCACATAAATTTTAATTGTACCAGGTGATCCAACTTCCCCTACTGCGGTCGTTTTATGCAATCAGCAACGTTATTTCTGACCACGCTCGACATTTTCGTATTCTCTCGCTCGCTACGCTCAAACTATTAGTGCTGTAGAAAAAATGAACAGGATCTTTTTGTAGGAAATTTAATGTATTTCAATTTTGTACTGTGATAAGTTTTAATAGGAGGCCACGATTGTACAATTATTATGAACAGGATCGTTTTGTAGGAAATTTAATGTATTTCAATTTTGTACTGTGATAAGTTTTAATAGGAGGCCACGATTGTAGAATTATTAGACCTTCAAACGCAGCTCTACGTCCACACTCGTCCCTCATTCCTTTCTACCACACTGTAAAAATTTCCGACTGCACGAACTGATTCCCATTTTCAACTTTCTTGGCCTCTATTGATTGGGCTATTACACCAACAGAATAATCGGCTATTTAGTTAACAGTGTTAATCTGAACATGTCAGTGAGGCTAATGAAAGAAAAACGACTTTTGTAAACGTCATGCTGAAACTAATTACGTTGGCAGTTCGATCCGAACTTAAGCAGTTTCGTTATCAGAAGCCCTGACGGATGCAACGATGCTAATTTTTATTCTATGTTGTTAAAATTCTTAAATTTGTTGGGGAAAGTTAACACAAAAGCTAATTTTACAATTCGGAAGCGCTCCACTCACCTAGGTGGCGCAATGAGGCCAGATAATCAAGACTAAAAACGGTGAAATATCGGGAATAGTTCGTGCAGTCGGAAAATGTTAGACTACGGTAGGAGGCACTTCCATGACCAACATGCTAGAAATCCTGACTGATGAAGGATAAGTATGAGGGTAGAGATGTGTCTGAATGTAAATTTTGTACGTTTTCTTGAATGACTAGAAAACGGTGGTCTCCAGCAAAAAAATGGTTCAAATGGTTCTGACCACTATGGGACTTACATCTGAGGTCATCAGCCCCCTAGACTTAGAACTACTTAAACCTAACTAACCTAGGGCCTTCACACACATCCATGCCCGAGGCAGGATTCGAACCTGCGACCGTAGCGGGTCTCCAGCAGAAACGCACCCTAGAGCAAAATTTACTTACATTAAATTTTCTGCAAAAAAGGTCTTGGTCAATAAAATTTTTCTTGGTTTGTGACCGCATTGTCAACATATAAAACTACCGACGTTTCGGCCACTGTTGCAAGTGACCTTCTTCAGTGACCGAAACGTTGGTAGTTTTACACATTGAAAATGCACTCACAAAGCAAGAAAAAATTTATTAGCTGTGACAATGGCCGCGGAAGCCTACGTTTATAGAAAAGGTCTTGTTCATTTTATCTGTAGGAGTAGTAGTAGTTTGCAAGTAGTGAGCGAGAAAATATGAGAATCTCTCGCAGGTTGTGGTAGTGACAGCTGAACCATCCTTTTTTTTTTTTTTTTTTTAACTTGTAGCTGTGGTGTTCTTTTCATCTGGCACACCTTATACGTTTACGTTAGTCAATTTTGTTCCGTTAAGAATGACGTTTTAGATTCTATCCGCAAAGAAGGCCTTTAACCTATCACGAATCTGGTCCAATAAGCTCGCAATATGTTTACTGAGATACCTCAAACATAGTATTCAAAGCACAGGTAAACTCACAGCTTACAGGAGAAGACACCTTCTACTGAGTGAGACGAAGGCAGTGTTGAAGTTAGCGAAGCAGCCCGTTACGCGCGCTGTCGGGAACGTAGGTGGAGGACTTGGGTAACGTATTTAGCAGTGGCCGATTGGCTGCGGCGATCTTCGCACCTCGCGGCCCACCGCGGGAACGGCAGGTCGGCGGGATAGTTAAGCAACCCAGTTAGCCGGGCTGTGGGAGCGCGATCGGGTAGGGCGCTCCGTCTGACCCAGACGGAGGGACGCGCGGTTGCCATGAATGATTTATGAGGTGCACCGAGGCGGCAGCTTGCGCTCGTGCATCTGCCGCCGCCGGCGTGTGCAGGCGGCCTCAACTACCGCTCCGGGCGTGATGCGATCTTGATTTGGACCCAGAGGGAATGCGGATCGCACGTCACTCAATAAAACGGACCATTTTAGCTGTTGGTCCCGTTGCGTTCCTGATGAGAATCGATTGTGATCACCGTGGCAAAGTGCGCTCGGGCCGTGCATACTGTCTAGCACAAAATGGACAGGGTACGTAGGAAGTAGTATTTTCTTTAATATATCTACACTACTGGCCATTAAAATTCCTACCCCAAGAAGAAATCCAGATGATAAACGGGTATTCATTGGACAAATATACACTCCTGGAAATTGAAATAAGAACACCGTGAATTCATTGTCCCAGGAAGGGGAAACTTTATTGACACATTCCTGGGGTCAGATACATCACATGATAACACTGACAGAACCACAGCCACATAGACACAGGCAACAGAGCATGCACAATGTCGGCACTAGTACAGTGTATATCCACCTTTCGCAGCAATGCAGGCTGCTATTCTCCCATGGAGACGATCGTAGAGATGCTGGATGTAGTCCTGTGGAACGGCTTGCCATGCCATTTCCACCTGGCGCCTCAGTCGGACCAGCGTTCGTGCTGGACGTGCAGACCGCGTGAGACGACGCTTCATCCAGTCCCAAACATGCTCAATGGGGGACACATCCGGAGATCTTGCTGGCCAGGGTAGTTGACTTAGACCTTCTAGAGCACGTTGGGTGGCACGGGATACATGCAGACGTGCATTGTCCTGTTGGAACAGCAAGTTCCCTTGCCGGTCTAGGAATGGTAGAACGATGGGTTCGATGACGGTTTGGATGTACCGTGCACTATTCAGTGTCCCCTCGACGATCACCAGTGGTGTACGGCCAGTGTAGGAGATCGCTCCCCACACCATGATGCCGGGTGTTGGCCCTGTGTGCCTCGGTCGTATGCAGTCCTGATTGTGGCGCTCACCTGCACGGCGCCAAACACGCATACGACCATCATTGGCACCAAGGCAGAAGCGACTCTAATCGCTGAAGACGACACGTCTCCATTCGTCCCTCCATTCACGCCTGTCGCGACACCACTGGAGGCGGGCTGCACGATGTTGGGGCGTGAGCGGAAGACGGCCTAACGGTGTGCGGGACCGTAGCCCAGCTTCATGGAGACGGTTGCGAATGGTCCTCGCCGATACCCCAGGAGCAACAGTGTCCCTAATTTGCTGGGAAGTGGCGGTGCGGTCCCCTACGGCACTGCGTAGGATCCTACGGTCTTGGCGTGCATCTGTGCGTCGCTGCGGTCCGGTCCCAGGTCGACGGGCACGTGCACCTTCCGCCGACCACTGGCGACAACATCGATGTACTGTGGAGACCTCACGCCCCACGTGTTGAGCAATTCGGCGGTACGTCCACCCGGCCTCCCGCATGCCCACTATACGCCCTCGCTCAAAGTCCGTCAACTGCACATACGGTTCACGTCCACGCTGTCGCGGCATGCTACCAGTGTTAAAGACTGCGATGGAGCTCCGTATGCCACGGCAAACTGGCTGACACTGACGGCGGCGGTGCACAATTGCTGCGCAGCTAGCGCCATTCGACGGCCAACACCGCGGTTCCTGGTGTGTCCGCTGTGCCGTGCGTGTGATCATTGCTTGTACAGCCCTCTCGCAGTGTCCGGAGCAAGTATGGTTGGTCTGACACACCGGTGTCAATGTGTTCTTTTTTCCATTTCCAGGAGTGTATTATACTAGAACTGACATGTGATTACAGCCGGCCGAGGTGGCCGAGCGGTTCTAGGCGTTACAGTCTGGAACCGCGAGACCGCTACGGTCGCAGGTTTGAATCCTTCCTAGAGACATGGATGGGTGTGATGTCCTTAGGTTAGTTAGGTTTAAGAGCTTCTAAGTTCTAGGGAACTGATGACCTTAGATACTAAGTCCCATAGTGCTCAGAGCCATTTAAAACATTTTTGATTACATTTTCACGCAATTTGGGTTCATAGATCCTGACAAATCAGTACCCAGAAGAACCACCTCTGGCCGTAATAACGGCCTTGATAAACCTGGCCATTGAGTCAAACAGAGCATGGATGGCGTTTACCGGTACAGCTGCCCATGCAGCTTCAACACGATACCACAGTTCATCAAGAGTAGTGACTGGCGTATTGTGACGAGCCAGTTGCTCGGCCACCATTGACCAGATGTTTTCAATTGGTGAGAGATCTGGAGAATGTGCTGGCCAGTACAGCAGTCGAACATTTTCTGTATCCAGAAAGGCCCACACAGGACCTGCAACATGCGGTCGTGCATTATCCTGTAAAATGCAGGGTTTCGCAGGGATCGAATGAAGGTTAGAGCCACGGGTCGTAACACATCCTGAAATGTAACGTCCACTGTTCAACGTGTCGTCAATGCGAACAAGAGGTGACAGAGACGTGTAACCATGGCACCCCATACCATCACGCCGGGTGATACGCCAGTACGGCGATGACGAATACACGCTTCCAATGTGCGTTCACCGCGATGTCGCCAAACACGGATGCGACTATCATGATGCTGTAAACAGAACCTGGATTCATCCGAAAAAATGACGTTTTGCCATTCGTGCACCCAGGTTCGTCGTTGAGTACACGATCGCAGGCGCTCCTGTCTGTGATGCAGAGGCAAGGGTAACCGCAGCCATGGCCTCCGAGCTGATAGTACATGCTGCTGCAAACGTCGTCGAACTTTTTCTGCAGATGGTTGTTATTTTGCAAATGTCCCCATCTGTTGACTCAGGGATCGAGACGTGGCTGCACGATCCGTTACAGCCATCCGGATAAGATGCCTGTCATCTTGACTGCTAGTGATACGAGGCCGTTGGGATCCAGCACGGCGTTCCGTATTCCCTGCTGAACTCACCGATTCCGTACTCTGCTAAGAGCCATTGTATCTCGACCAACGCGAGCAGCAATGTCACGATACGATAAACCGCAATCGCGATAGCCTACAATCTGACCTTTAATAAAGTCTGATACGTGATGGTACGCATTTCTCCTCCTTACACGAGGCATCACAACAACGTTTCACCAGGCAACGCCGGTCAACTGCTGTTTGTGTATGAGAAATCTGTTGGAAACTTTCCTCATGTCAGCACGTTGTAGGCGTCCCCACTGGCGCCAACCTGGTTTGAATGCTCTGAAAAGCTAATCATTTGCATATCACAGCATTTTCTTTCTGTCGGTTAAATTTTTCGTCTGTAGCACGTCATGTTCGTGGTGTAGCAATTTTAATGGCCAATAGTGTATCTACATCTAAATTCCATCGTCCTCGAAGCACTGTATAGTGAATAGCTGTGGGTACATTTGTTGCGTCGTGTTGTGAATAACGATGGTGAACGGGAGATTAATTATAATGACTTAGCTGCCATATCTGATACCACTTTCGTACCCGCAGATAAAAGATTTCATACCTGCAGGTCTTCTTTCACCTGAGCGATGCAGGCCTTCCCGCAGATTGAGTGAGTGATGTAAAAAAACGGATAGTGGAAAGGCCACTAACAAATAACAGACGAGCAGTTAATTAATATATTCATTATATCTCGAAATTTTGGTAATACCTTTGGATGCTACGTAGCCTTGTTACGTTTGGATGCTACGTAGCCTTGTTACGGTACGGGACGACAGCAATCCACAATTCTGGACAGCTCATCAGATTGCTGGTCCTTCGTAGAAAAATACAACGGGCAAGTGAAAAACAATTTAACAAGAAATGAAAGCTCTTGCAGCCTCTATAACAGTGGATCAAACGTCTTTGCTGAAGAGCCAATACTGAAATTTTGGGGCACCACCTAGGTTCGCATATGTACCGATCTTATAATTATTAACCGGGGGTAAATTAAGTAAATAAAATTACTTTCATTAAACAAATTACGTAAGACAGAATTAAATTAACCGGTAACCTACAGAAATTAGTATGTTACGAGCTCCCAACAGAGTAGCTATAGCACGGGCACGATATTGTGCCCACCGAATGCCAAGTAATGACTGTTAAAAGTTGGGACCGTTCGGAACACTTCGTGTCGACTGTTTTGTGTTTCAGACTGCAGCCACCCACGGCGACTTCCATGTTGAGACAGTGTAATTGCCTGACGAAGTGTTATTGAGGTGTCTGCGTCAGGGGATATTAATTCATTTAAAACCGTAACGGTGTTTATATTTAAATGCATTATGCAACATGACAAGCGATCACAAGTATGCACTAAATATCTCGTATGTCATTTTTCTTCTAATTATTGGATTGTATCACAAAAGCCTCAATTTAATTTGTATTCCTTACTACAAATATGTATAGCATTTGAAGATGACATTGTCTATAATGCCCATTCACGTTCCCATGTTACTTCCATGTGAAATGAATTTGTATGATAGAACATGCAAAATCACACAATGTCCGACCTGCTATATAACAACAGGCAGCAGGTCTTTACTTCAGAAATAAATAAAAATAAATAAATAATGCTTCCGTTTCAAAATTTATGTCAGCGGCCTTGCCGCAGTGGTAACATCGGTTTCCGTCAGATCACCGAAGTTGAGCGCTGTCGGGCTGGGCTAGCACTTGGATGGGTCAGCCGAGCGCTGTTGACAAGCGGGCTGCACTCAGTCCTTGTGAGGCAAACTGAGGAGCTACTTGATTGAGAAGTAGCGGCTCCGGTCTCGGAAACTGACATACGGTCGGAAGAGCAGAGTGCTAACGACATGCCCCTCCACATCCGCATCCAGTGACGCCTGTGGGTTGAGGATGACACGACGGCCGGTCGGTACCGTTGGGCCTTCATGGCCTGTTCGGGTGGAGTTTAGTTTAGTTTTAGTCAAAATTTATACCATACCAAGTGATCGGTACGAGTCGTGCACGGCCCGTGATCTCTTAGGACTGAAAGGCAAACAGTATAATCTTCCCCCTTTCAAATACTCTTAACTCACAGCGACCATGTACTCACTCTAAGCGACCACACATAGTTCACGGCCGAATTCGCCAAAATATTACTGTCTCTGTGAGTATTTTTGTTTGTTATTGAGGAGCTCTCAACGTTAGCTGACATTTTTGAATTCAGCTCTTAGTTGCTAGAAGCAAATTATTATAAAATTCAGCTGAGAACCACGGGCCGCACGAATACTTGATTTGGGCCTCAGGTGGTTCGTGGGCCATAGTTTGACGACTACTGTTCTAGACAGTCCTAAGTAATAGAACATCAGAAAACATCAGAAGTAACGTACATGAGCTATCGTGATGGACCACGAGAGATACGAATGCAAAGGCGCATAAATTCTTACCCTGTCAGCATCATTATGTGCATTATGCAAATAGCTTATGGTGCAAGCTGCATGTAAGAGTATTTACGACAGGCGAGGTAGGCGCGTGCTTGCTCTCGCAGTGAAACCGAAGTAATATTGATGCGGCTTTACTCACTACTAATTCCAAAGTAAAGAAGGGCAGTTGACGGTGATTTCTGTACTAATGGCTGACAAGATTCTGGGTACGAGCTGCCCCGTTTAAGAGTTGAATCCGAATGGGCTTCATGAACAAGAATCTTCATTTGAATGGCGCCTGGTTTTATTGCTTCAGAGGGAACACAGTGGAGGGTCTACACCGAGAAAAAGTAGTCCTGTTCCCGTAGCCGACCTAACCGGACGGGCAGCGCTGCAGTTTTTGGCTGCAGGGACAGGGGAGAATCTCAGGCACTTAAACTGTACATTCTGCTGTACGTCAGGAGTAGAACTCTCTCCACAGAAAATTCTCCTTCCACACTGGCGTGTCTGTGGCTAGAATTCAAATGCAACCATTCATGTTGTTCACAATTTGCGTCATCTTGCAGCTTTCATAAATATTGGTTCAGCTGATATTAAAATTGATTCAACCACACCATTTAATGGTTCTGCACTTAGGCAATAAATCACAAAATCAGAAAATTGATATTAAATATTAATGCAGTCGACCAGTGATTGCTATGATGGTATTTATAATTTAGCATTCAGTATGAATCTGTGATCAGAAGTATTATTTGTAAACTATTTAAGTACTCTCCCTTTAGTGATCGGCTGGATGAGTCAGACGCTGTGGCTCCTCTATGTGTGAATGACACATCATGGAAACGTCACAGCTTTAAACACTGCACCTACATAACGAGTTCTATTTTCTATTCAATTCTCATGTCGACCAATGATAATGGGGTCGTACTCGTTCCCCCTTCCAAAAAATATAATTCTGGTAAAAGCGTTTATATTTTCATGCATATTAATATCCAAAATTGTTAGCTAACTTCCAGAGAATAAAGTAGCATTAAAAGTAATAGTCTTGAAAATGGTGCAAGAACTGTATAAATCATGAGTCATGTTTGCCACAGGATGATTTCAGGGCCTGCCTGTGTGGATTTGATTGCCGCCTGGAATATTCCAAGCAAGGTGAGGAGCAGTTTCACATGATAGCCATACCTTCCCTCAACAACAGGTCTAACACAGTAACCACAGGAAGGCCAGTAACACAACACAATATAACTAAGGCCCTTCATAAAAAAGTAATAAACAGAAAAACAACTTTGTGAACATAACTGGAAAAGACTCACAGTTAAACATTCACCTAGCCATATCTGCAGGCCTGTGTTCACAACGGTAGTGTACTCAGTATACTCTCAATACATACATACTATGATTTCACATCATATAAAATACCATATTATCCTTATATATATATATATATATATATATATATATATATATATATATATATATATACTACTACATCAATTTCAACCAAATCTGGCACAAATACTACTTATTATCTGGTAATCAGCACTGTAGGGATAAGAATCTCCTAGCTCCCACACTAGCAGAGATAGAAAAGAAAATGTGTTTTTCAAGCCCCTGACATCTAGGCCACCTGCATAACCGGTCTGTTGTGCAGGTAGTATTGCTATGCATTGCAGGGGCTGCTTGTGTTGATAAATATGGCTGAGAAGAGAGTGGAAGGAAGATGTGTAGAAGTGAGTGACAGAGAGAGAGAGGGGGGGGGGGAGCACAGTATGTACACAGGTAGAGATTATTGAAACAGGTGAGACGAAATATACACAAACAGGGACATGAAGGGTTGGTTTGAGAATCTGCGGTGGTTGAGATTGCAGAAGAGTGAGGAGGAGGAGGTGGACAGAGAGAAGGAAAGGGACTATGTGGTCAGAGAGAGGAAGGGGAAGAGTGAATGGTATAGATGAGGATGGGATGGACAGAGTGATGCGGGGAGAAAGAGATGGACAGAGAGGGGGATGGAGGAGATGTGTGCTATATAGGTGTGAAATGTGTATCCCAGAAAGCTTCAGGGGAAAGTCTAGTATATACACTACTGGCCATTAAAATTGCTACACCAAGAAGAAATGCAGATGATAAACAGATATTCATTGGACAAATATATTATACTAGAACTGACATGTGATTACATTTTGACGCAATTTGGGTGCATAGATCCTGAGATATCAGTACCCAGAACAACCACCTCTGGCTGTAATAACAGCCTTGATACGCCTGGGCATTGAGTCAAACAGAGCTTGGATGGTGTGTACAGGTACAGCTGCCCATGCAGCTTCAACACGATACCACAGTTCATCAAGAGTAGTGACCAGCGTATTGTGACGAGCCAGTTGCTCAGCCACCATTGACCAGACGTTTCCAACTAGTGAAAGATCTGCAGAATGTGCTGGCCAGGGCAGCAGTCGAACATTTTCTGTATCCAGAAAGGCCCGTACAGGACCTGCAACATGCGGTCGTGCATTATACTGCTGAAATGTAGGGTTTTGCAGGGATCGAATGAAGGATAGAGCCACGGGTCGAAACACATCTGAAATGTAACGTCCACTGTTGAAAGTGCCGTCAATGTGAACAAGAGGTGCCCGAGATGTTACACCAATGGCACCCTATACCATCTCGCCGGGTGATACGCCAGTATGGCGATGACGGATACACGTTTCCAATGTGCATTCACCGCGATGTCGCCGAAGACGGCGCGACCATCATGATGCTGTAAACACAACACAAAAAATGACGTTTTGCCATTCGTGCACCCAGGTTCGTCGTTGAGTACACCATCACAGGCGCCCCTGTCTTTGATGCAGCGTCAAGAGTAGCCGCAGCCATGGTCTCCGAGCTGATAGTCCAAGCTGCTGCAAACGTCGTCGAACTGTTCGTGCTGATGGTTGTTGTCTTGCAAACGTCCCCATCTGTTGACTCAGGAATCGTGACGTGGCTTCACGATCCGTTACAGTCATGCGGATAAGATGCCTGTCATCTCGACTGCTAGTGATACGAGGCTGTTATGATCCAACACTGCGTTCCGTATTACCCTCCAGAACCCACCGAATCCATATTCTGCTAACAGTCATTGGATCGCGACCAACGCGAGCAACAATGTCACGATACGATAAACTGCAATCGCGATAGACTACAATCCTACCTTTATCAAAGTCGGAAACGTGATGGTACGCATTTCTTCTCTTTACACGAGGCATCACAACAACGTTTCACCAGGCAACGCCTGTCAACTGCTGTTTGTGTATGAGGAATCTATTGGAAACTTTACTCATGTCAGCACGTTGTAGGTGTCGCCACCGTCGCCAACCTTGTGTGAATGCTCTGAAAAGCTAATCATTTGCATATCATACCATCTTCTTCCTGTCGGTTAAATTTTGCGCCTGTAGCACGTCATCTTCGTGGTGTAGCAATTTTAATTGCCAGTAGTGTATAAGTTTATTCCATACAGTTTCACTGGCGCGCGCACACACAGACACACACACACACACACACACACACACACACACACAAACACACACACCCGCGCGCGCGCGCTCTCTCTCTCTCTCTCACACACACACACACACACACACACACACACACACACACACACACACGTTCACGCACACGAACGCGCGAGCGCAAGCAATTGGACATGTAAAACATTGGTACATTGATAACTGATGTAACCTCCAAGTATTGAGTGCAAGCATGTATGCATTGTGTTGTACAGGTGCCAGATGTCACTTTGTTGGGTGGAGTTCCAAGACTGTTGCACTTGGTCAGTCAGTATAGGGACAGAATACTGATATGTGGATGACACTGTAATTATCATACAGTGATGTCCCATATGTGCTCATTTGGAGACAGACAGATCCGGCGATCGAGCAGACCAAGGCAAGACGTCGACCCTCGGTAGAGCTTGTTGGTTGACAACAGTGGTATGTGGGCAAATGTTATCCTGCTGGAAAACCTGCCTTCGAATGCTGTTCATGTATGGCGCCACAACATATCGAATTACAAGACTGACATACAGATTTGCAGTCAGGGTACATGGGATAACCATGAGTGCTCCTGTTGTCACATGAAATCGCACCCTGCACAGTAGCTCCACGTGTAGATCCAGTGTGTCTAGCATGCGGACAGGTTTATCGCAGGCTCTGAAGTGGCCTCGTTCTAATCAGCACAGTGCCATCACTGGCACTGAGGAAGAACCAGCTTTCATCAGCAAACACAACAAATCTCCACCCTGCCCTCCAATGAACTCTCGTTTGTCGTCACTGAAGTAACAAATGGCTGTGGTTTGGGACAGTGGAATTCACGCTAGAGGGCGTCTGGGTAGGAGTTGTCCTTGAAGTAACCTATTTGTAACAATTCTTCGTTCACTGCGATGCCAAATGCTGCTGCAGATGCCGTATGATGCTCCAGAGCCATACACCTACACCGAAAACGAGGGTCTTTCCCTCTTGGTAGTTCCAAGGTGACATCCAGAGCGCAGTCTTGTTGCTACAGCATATTCTCGCGACCACCGCTGCCAGCAATCGTTTAAAGTGTCTACATTCCAGCCAAGTCTTCCTGCAATACTTCTGAAGGAACATCCAGCTTCTCATAGCCCCATTACACGACCTCGTTCAAACTCGAGGTGCTGATAACAGCGTCTTTGTCGCCTTACAGGCATTCTTGACCAACATCAACTCACCTCATCCAATCTCAAAGCTAGTTAATGCAGACAACCATTACAGCATCTGTATATAGCAAACCTAATTTGCACCCCCATAGTGGCCTAAGTAGCGCCACTCTTATGCAACTCGAGTGAAATTTGAACAGACATCATCATTCAGATGTATAAGTGCGCCTACCAAATCCCAAGTTTCGTTACAGTCGCATAACTCTTTCTTGGTTTTGCGATATATATATATATATATATATATATATATATATATATATATATATATATAGATGCCACGAGTATCAGCACTGTGGGTTTTATAACCTCCAAGCTCCAATATGAGCAGAGATCAAGAAAAACCACGTTTTTCCAACCCTCAGCACAGAGCAGGCTGCCATTTGTGACAGGTGGATTGTATGAGAATAGTATTGTCCTGCCTTGCCACGCTGATCTGCAGTGCAGCCTACATGCTAGGGGCAAACAATAATTTCCAAGGCCCTTCCAGAAAAGCTGAAGGAGAAGTGAATGAGAGAGAAAGAGGGCAAGAGGAAATGGAGAGCTGGAGTAGGGAAGGGTACATGGACTGTCAGTGGTGTGAGGCTGAGATGAATGAAGAGATGGGGGAGGAATAGGTGGACACAGAAAGGGGCAGGAGGAGACATGTGCAGTATATGTCGTGAACATATAAGCATGTGAAGCTGTGAGGAAAAGGCTAGTGTATATATACATGTTTTTTGTTGTTGCTGTTACAATAATTATTAAAATCGAGTTCAGCTATAGGATGCTAAAAGTAGGGTTTATGGCAATTTAAGTTTGATGATGAGACAGTAACAACATGTGAAGTCACGCCTCCTCCCACACCCCAGAATCTAATCATCTGCACCTGGTACAATGGTGGCAATACAATGGTCGCATTGTCTTCTCCAAATACAGGTTATCTAAATACCCAACAGCGATTGTCGATAACTATGTCGTCTTTCTTTCAAAGATTTCACAGAAATGTTCTAATGAAATTGATGTATGAGTGTTTTGTATTTCTATGCGGCACGTTACGAGTAAAAAAATACTCATCAGGCGATCATTGTACTCTGGAAGACTTACATTTCTCGAACTAAGCTAGTGTATATGGAAAATCCAAATCGTGTGCTATCTCGATTACGCTGAATAAACGAACTATACATGACTGACGTGTTGTTTTCTTTATACAGTGCTATTTTACAAGCCGATTTCTAATCTGAAAACGTTTTGGAATATCACGTCAGGTTTTGAAGCTATTGAAAAAATTTGTTTTGTGCAATAGCGTACGTCGGAAATTTTTTTTTACCATTTTTGGCTCTTTTTCAAATAATGCCATAAAATACTCTTGAATCATGGTTGTAACTCTAATCAAAGCATCCTTTGCACACGTAAGAAATATTTTTAAGCAGGTTCGAATCCTGCCTCGGGCATGGATATGTGTGATGTCCTTAGGTTAGTTAGGTTTAAGTAGTTCTAAGAGTAGGGGACGATGACCTCAGATGTTAAGTCCCATAATGCTCAGAGCCATTTGAACCATTTTTTAGTACCGACTCCTAACGGCAACTGATGGCACTAATACTACTAACAACGCAAATTCAGCCTCCCACAGACTGAACATCGTTCCTATATCCGTTAGGTACGTTGGATCAGTAGCGAAAGTTTAACCACGCTGTAGCGGTAAATTAATCGGTAGGCTCTGCTTGGAGTACCGAATGGAAACTGAAAAAATATAATAGTAGTAGTAGTAGCAGTAGTAGTAACTTGAACACGCCTTTCGTGTAACACATACTCCTATGCTTTTGTTAATTTACTTTAAGTGGGAATCATTGGAAGAAAGACAATGTAAATGTCTCGCAAACATAGTGAAGTATATATTTAATGAAAGTTTTCGAATAAGGCGGTTTGAGAATAATACTTCCACCATCGTTCATTATAAGGAGGGTCAATGAGAGTGAAATAAGTTCATTGCACGTAGAAGCCGCACAGATATTTTATCCTCATTCAATTAGCAAACAGAACAGGACAGAAAATCGATCACAACAATAAGAAGCATCCCCGTTAAGCACCGTACACTGGCTTTCGGGTTTTATACACTAAAGCGCCAAAGAAACTGGTATAGGCATGCGTATTTAATACGCCTGTATAAGACAGTGTGTGGTGCGGTTGTTAGATCGGTTACTGCTGTTACAATAGCAGGTTACCAAGATCTGAGTGAGTTTGAACGCCGGCCGGTGTGGCCGTGCGGTTCTAGGCGCTTCAGTTTGGAACCGCGTGACCGCTACGGTCGCAGGTTCGAATCCTGCCTCGGGCATGGATGTGTGTGATGTCCTTAGGTTAGTTAGGTTTAAGTAGTTCTAATTTCTAGGGGACTGATGACCACAGATGTTAAGTCCCATAGTGCTCAGAGCCATTTGAACCATTTTTTTTTTTTTTTTTAGTTTGAACGTGCTGTTACAGTCGGCGCACGAGCGATGGGACACAGCATTTCCGACGTAGCGATGAAGTGTGGAATTTCCCGTAAACCCATTCCACGGATGTACCGTGAAAATCAGGAATCCAGTAAAACTTCAGATCTCCGACATCGCTGCAGCCGAAAAAAGATCCTGCAAGAGCGGTACCAACGATGACTGAAGACAATCGTTCAACGTGACAGGAAGTGCAACCCTTTCCGTATATTTCTGCAGATTTCAATACTTCGCCATCAACAAGTGTCAGCGACCGAACCATTCAACGAAGCGTCATCTATATGGGCTTTCGGAGACGAAGACCCACTCGTGTAGCCTTGATGACTGCACGACACAAAGCTTTACTTTCCGCCTGGGCCTGTGAAAACACCGACATTGGATTTTTGATAACTAGGAACATGATACCTGGTCGGACGAGTCTCGTTTTAAATTGTATCAAGCGGATGGACATGTACGGATATGGAGAAGACCTCATGAATCCTGCATGTCAGCAGGGGCTGTTCAAGCTGATGGAGGCTCTCTAATGGCGTGGGGCGTGAGCAGTTGGTGTGATATGGGACCCCTGAAACGTCTAGATACGACTCTGACAGGTGACACGTACGTAAGCATCCTGTCCGATCACCTGCATACGTTCATGTCCAGAGTGCATTCCGACGGACTTGAGCAATTCCAGCACGACAGTGCGACCGACACTCCACACCCAGAATTGCTACAGAGTGGCTCCAGGAACACTCTTCTGAGCTCAAACACTTCCGCTGCCCAGCAAACTCCCCACCCATGAACATTATTGAGCATGTCAGGAATACCTTGCAACGTGCTGTTCAGAAGAGATCTCCACCCCTCGTCGACTTATGGATTTATGGACAACCCTGGAGGATTCATGGTATAATTTCCCTCCAGCACTGCTTCAGGCGTTGCCCATGCACGGTCATATTGCGGCACTTCTGCGTGCTCGCTTGGGCCTTACACGATATTGTTTAGGTGTACCGGTTTCTTTGGCCCTTCAGTATATGTATATGCAGGCGTCGCATTCCCTTTGCCAATAAATTACTGTCTTCAGGTAAATGGTAATGTTAAACTGAAGTGCGGAATATTCAAGTGGAATAAAATGAAGCTACTGGTAATCCACCATAGTGTCTTACCAACGAACGATGCAGGAATCCGAGGTATATTTTGGATACGCGATCTTTATCTGTTTCCTCATGGTACCCTACTTTCACGAAGACAGTGGATCACACTGTTCCTCTACGGTTGATTCAGACAGATTTGTAGAACATAGGCATGAAGGGGATTGCGTCCGACCCCCCCCCCCCCCCCCCCCGGACCAACTCTAATGAGTTGACAGAGGAAGGTGGCTGTCGTTCATCGTAGACTACGAATGATGCCACCGGACGCATTCTGTTTTTCATACCTCCTGCCAATGCGTATCATCACCTTTACCAAAACGGATGCTACGTGCTGTTAGATGCGAGCCTGCAATTCAATTATTCAAATGTTCAGGCGTTAATTAGTAATTAGGTGTATCGTTACCGATATGAAATTACTATAAGTGTCAACAGATGTGCAAACAAATGACCTGTACACATTGTGTACAATTTAACTTGTGATGAGAACGGTGATTTTCTGTGATTTCTTTAACGCAAATTAACGGTTAGGTAACCGTATAGGGAAATTAACAATAGCCAGCGATTACGAAAAGTTAGAGATATGCAGCTGTTAGCAAGATCAGAAGTGTGATCGTGTATACGAAGCAATCATGCGTTTACATTCTGTCTGGCGTATTCTACAGTTAAGACTCCAACTCTATCATCATTTCGTCGTCAAGGCGTAATTCTTTAGGCAACTGATAATTTTTGTGTGTTTCCCTTGAAAATGAGTAGTCAACTGGAAGAGTTTCTGACTGACGGAACCCGGCATGTTGTAATAGTCGATCGTTTATAATAGTCGGTGCTTGTTAATAAAAGAGGTGTATCACTGTATCGTAACAAAACAATTCTTGCTTCCAAAATAAAACGTGTAAGTGACACTGCCAAGCAGCGTGTTGACGCTGTTGTGGACAGTACTAACCGTAACGAAATTCCGGACAACAAAGAGAGAAAATATTCTTTTGGTGGTGTAAATGGAATGTGCGTACGTGGGAGACGAAATTCGTTAACATTTCGATACAACTTTATTGTCCTGCACTGCACTGATTCCCCTCAGTTAAACAAGCACACACAACAAACGAAAGAAAATGAGGTCAACCAAAAAAATATTTAGTGCGGAAAATAGTGGGAAAATTGAATTTACTCGTGGCGAAAACTCGGGTGGCGTACACAGCTGTATATTCCATTTTGTGTTGGAAAAAGAGCTGAAACTTTGAAGTTTATTTGGCGGCTAATTTCTAAACTTTTATTTTCATTATCAACACTGTACGATGCGCCAGAACAACTTCATACCAAATATAAGGGCCACCGCTATCAGTTCCCAAAATTACGAGCTGAGTTCGGTGCTCAAACTTGGTTTTAATTTTTGTTTATGACATGCTGCATGGTTGCCCACCGACCTCAGCGCGGAGAATTTACAGCGGCAGCTCTCACATGTGGTATTAAGTCATTCTGGTGCATCATACAGGTCTGATTATCGACTTATACGTTTCGGAATCCTGCCTGCGAATAAATTTCACAGAAAAATTGTAGGTGTTCGGTGGATCTCCTTGATAAAAAAGGTGGTGGTCAATGACTTAGCGTCTCTTACCTAACCGATTCAGGAACAGTATCAGACCATAAAATATGTCCCATTACTTATCCATTGGTACTAGCTTGCAGCGTTAAGATTCGCACCTTTGTTTTAATTACCATACAAAAGAGATCGTAAAATCAGGACTTTAGTGACTTGTAGTGTAACACTTCTAGGCGAGATAAAGCTTACCTTAAGGAATCTGTTGAAGGGTACCGGATGAAGTCTGAAAAATAAATAGAACATGGATCGTTAGTATAAAGTATCAAGAAATTAAAGCTGGAAATATTTTTATCAGATAGAAGTGTGTATCATGTTTTAAGATAATATCTAGATTTACCAACAATTACATCAATGCGCCTTACTTCACAATAATGCCAAGTTTCGTTACTGATCACTTTCCTTTGCTCTTTTCTGTATTTCATTCGCTATTGGTGAAATATTGAATATTTGTTAGTATGAACTACTATTCTATTTGAAAAATGAAACTGTCAAACATTCAAAATGCCATATCTCATATGACTCATGAGAATCAAGTAACACTGTATGTTATTCATAACTTATTTAGACCCAAAAAATTGAGGAGGTATTTCATACCACAGAATTATGCTGTCCTTTCGTCACTGAAAATATAATGAGACAAATTACAAATTAAGTAATTTATAAAAAGCTTACTAACTGCCGACTGAACTGCAGATAATAAAGTTTTTGGTCCATGTATCAGTGGAAGATATATCAGCGGAAGAAATTTTATATGCGCGGCTGCATGCCTGAAATTTAACGGACTGTTCATTACGCCACGAAAAGTTGAAAATGCAAAATAAAGTTTTTGTTTTAAGTGCCATTAATATCGAGGCGCTACGCTTTTTGAGATTACGAAAGTATAGAAATCTAGCAATGATGTTTAGAAATACATTACAGAGTTAACAAAACCATTTCTCACATCTTTTAAACTTTTTGCGAGAGAATGTCAAAATTATATTGAAGAAAAAATTTCTCGTTATTGACTCGTTTCTTACACAAATCCATTTGGGATCAGAAGTTGCAAAGATTACTGTAGAACTTAGGAAGAACTTAAGGAAGAAACGGCAACATCGTCGACTGCCGTTCTTTTATGCAACAGGTAAATATAGTTGGATGTGACATTTTTGCATATTTCTGTTTCAGAGTAAAGATTAATACGTATTTTAGTTGAATTACTATGAGACACTTTGATCATTCAGCATGTGGAGAGCTTGCACGCATTACACGCTTATATTTACGACAATGTTTCAGTAGCACCAAAGAAGTCAGTTGTATGCGTCAGAAATATATGGAATGGATTCATAGCTGTAGATTACTCAAAAAATCTGGTGTAAATCTTGCGAAACTAAGACTCTCATCCCTGTCGCTTGGAACTCCACAGGGAGGGACAGCTTAGCATAAAGACTGTGTCCCACCTGGTAATGAACTTTTCAAACCTTTGTTCCATATATATTCGAGGAAAAGCCTGTGCCACAATGCATATTTTTGCTGCATTTACTTCCCCGTCAACAACTGTCATTTCTCAACAGTCTATTGAATCATAATTTTGATAACGCCAGACTGAATCTTTGTGTCTCACCCTGTGTGTGCATGTGTGTGTGTGTGTGTGTGTGTGTGTGTGTGTGTGTGTGTGTGTGTGTGTGCGTGAGCGTTCGCTATTGTCTTGTAGAAAAGAGGAATGAAAGGAGTAAGAGGGAGTGGGGATGGTGGGGGGGGGGGGGGGGTTGTATCGATGTTGTGCAGTAGCAATTACAGCCACAGAATAGTTTTTTCTGAAGTACTGCAGGCAATGGGATGATGGAGTGCTAACTAAGACAGGTAACATGCTGAATCCGTTTTTCTTTATTTACTGAACTGGGGCTAATTATTCCGGAGTATACAAAGAAGTACACTCTAAGACAAAAAATACGGCACACCACGAAGCAATTATCCCTATGACACGGAAATCATTCGATGTGATGTGCATTCACAGAAAAACAAAAATTTCAGACAAGTTGTATGACTTATTGAAGAGAAAGAACTTCACAAATGGAATAAGTCAATAACGCGTTGGTCCACCTCTGGCCCTCATGCGACCAGTTATTCGGCTCGGCATTGCTCTACGGAGTTGTAGGATGTCCTCCTGAAGGACATTGTGCCAAATTCTAATTGGCCCTTTAGATCGTAAAAATCCGGAGGTTGTTGGAGAGTCCTGGCCATAATGCTCCAAACATTCTTGTTTGGTGGAAACCCAACCTTGCTGACCAAGACAGTGTTTGATAAGCACGATGACAAACAGTAGAAACTCTGGCCGTTTGCGGGCAGGCATTTTCTTGTTGAAATGTGAGTTTAGGGTGACCTGCCACGAATGGCAACCAAACCGGGCGTAAATGTCGTTGACCTACCGCTGTGCTGTTAGTATGCCGCGGATAACAACCAAAGGACTCCTGCTATGAAATGAAGTGGCATCCCAGACCATCACTCCCGGTGGTTGGGCCATATGGCTGGCGATAGGTTGGTATCCCACCGCTGTTCAGGCGGCTCCAGACACGTCTTCGGCCTGGAATCTCACTGACTGGAGTAGAATTGTCTTCAAAAAAATGGTTCAAATGGCTCTGAGCACTATGGGACTTAACTTCTAAGATCATCAGTCCCCTAGAACCTAGAACTACTTAACCCTAACTAACCTAAGGACATCACATACATCCATGCCCGAGGCAGGATTCGAACCTGCGACCTTAGCGGTCGCGCGGTTCCAGACTGTGGCGCCTAGAACCGCTCGGCCACCCCGGCCGGCTTGTCTTCAATGACGAGTCTGGCTTCGTATCGAGCCCCGACAAGCTGCAAAGATATGTCTGGAAACGCCCCGGCCAACGATGGGATACCAACCTGACTGTCGCCCATCATACGGCCCGATAACCAGGTGTGATGGTCTGGGGTGTCGTCTTTTGTGGTAGGACCTCTTTGGTTGTCATCCGCCGATGTATTCTACGCCCTGTTTCGTTACTCTTTATGGCAAGCTATCCTGAACTTAGATTTCAGCAAGATAACGTTCGCACATGGTTAGAGTTTCTACTGCTATTTTCGTGCTTATTAAACTCTACCTTCGGTAGCAAGATCATCGGATCTCTCCCCAACTGAGAACGTTCGGAGCATTATAGGTAGGGTCCTTCAATCAGCTCGGGATTTTGATGGTATAGCTCGCCAGTTGGTCAGAATTTGTCACGACATCCTTCAGGAGGACAGGCAACAACTGTATCAATCAATGCCAAGCCGAATAACTGCTTGCGTAAGGGCCAGGGGCGGATCAACACGTTACTGACTTGCTCAGTTTGTGACGTTCTTAAATAATTCGTCCAGTTTTGCTGAAATTATAACCATATGCTTGTACTTGAACATCGCATCTACCGATTCCCGTCCCATTCGAATAATTCCTCCGTGAAGTCTACGAAACTGCATTTTGGACTGAAGTGGGATAGAAATTTAGTAGCAATGAAGTAGGCTTGGAAGTCCTGAAATGGAACCGTGAATGCAAATACGTAGATTTGGTGAAGGCTAAAGGAATGTGCTATGGTCTCTACCGAACCATTCCGTTATTCACTTCGAACCACCCAGGGAAACATTGATAAACCTAAACTGCGGACAATCTGACACAGTTGCAGACCTTAGTCTTTCAGAATACACCAAGGAAAGTTGCGCAGTGGTCAGACTGAATTGTTGTTCAGTAGGCGGGGATATGATCACAAGAGAAAAATCAGGTTTACTGACTATCATACTATCCAAGCGCTATTCACGAATGGGATAGTAGTGGGGTGGTGGGGAGGGGGGGGGGGGGGGTTGGAGGGTAGGAAAAGAGATTATGGTATCAGAAGCAGTCCCCAGCACACACCGGGAGGTGACCTGCGGAGTATCGATGCCGATGTAGAGATGTATTTCACCTACTTCTCTCAGCTCGTAAGAAGCACAAGACACTTTGCATATAGCCGCACCTGGTTTCATGTCCTGTGGGGCCGGCTGGGGAAAGGGCGCCGTCGCTGACACAATGTCATTACCGAGGATGTGGCGTCCCAGAGAAAGCAACAGGCCGGGCCACCAGGCCACGGCAGAACACGGCTGGCAGTGCTTTCAGCCGTCAGTCCGGCGTGATCCAGCTGCGCGGAGCCGTAACGCAATTACGGGCGCAGGTGTGCGCGGGTTAGCTAGCGGCAGCGCGAGAGAAGAAGGCGCTCTCTTAGATGTGGCACGGTGTTGCAATGGCGGAAGTGTTTCGTAGTGCCTGCCTGAGACTGTTTACAAGCAGCGAATTAAGTAGCGGAACATAATACGCGACTTTAATTTGGCGGCAGACCTTTGAAGACGGCCTTACCTCAACGATGCATTGTTATTCAGCTGAGAAATATCTTTTAATACAGTCAATTGTCACAATTGTTTTGACAACTATCACAGCTCCGTCCTTTACTGAACGTCATCAGTTCATCTCATTCGCAGGCTAACTAGCCCGTTTCATGTGCTACGTAAAACGTCCGAAAGTAAGTGAATTTCGGTTCACATGCTGAGGTTCCCGCACTGAAGTCGCTGCAGATATTGAGCAGTGCTGTGGCTCGCGTTGGTTCCGTGTGTAGGTTTCTGCCAGACGGTATCGTTTAGTTGGCATGGTTGCGTTGTTTGTCTTCTTCTCGTTTTCACTGCCGCCACTCGGTTTCGTAAGCGTTGCCTGTCTGCTAGTGGCAGCAGCGGCGCTTATCGATATATATAGTTCTGCTGCCCCATCTTTGGGGCAACCTCGTGCTTCTTCCGTTTGGTGTGAGTGTGGAGTTCGGTTGAGGACGCAGGAGCAGCGAAGTCCGGGCAGAGCGACAACACGCCGGGTCCGTTGGCGGCGTTTATGGACTGCCGGATCGAAGGGCAGCGGTCACGAGGGTGCACGACCTCGTCTAAACCGGATCCTGCGTGTTTGAGTGCATTGCCTAGAGAAACCTCCACCATTGTGAAATCTCGCAAGTCTCCAATGACTTGGGTTCGTGTTGCTGCTCGTAGTGTCGCCGATGCGTAAAGCAGCGAGTGGAGTACCAGGGGAAGGCGGATCTGATCAACCTTCCTGAGCTTCTAATTTCTATTTACTACTTTCAGCTTCTTACACTGTTAAGTTCAACCAGCGGTATTTTCCTGTCTTGTGGCCGCTAACGCCCCAGTTATCCCCGGGTTCCCGGGTTCGATTCCCGGCGGGGTCAGGGATTTTCCTTGCCTCGTGATGGCTGGGTGTTGTGTGATGTCCTTAGGTTAGTTAGGTTTAAGTAGTTCTAAGTTCTAGGGGACTGATGACCATAGATGTTAAGTCCCATAGTGCTCAGAGCCATTTGAACCATTTTTTTTTTGCCCCAGTTATCTGTCCTGGTGGTTGGTGTATGTAACGGCAGTGTACATTTCCTCGCCTTGCCGCCGCTGTCCGGTGAGGCGTGTAAGTTTGACGGCTTCTTGAGGTTAGGTTGGGTGGAGTTCTTCTACTTTAGTGGTAGTCATTCCTTCTTGTTCCGGGCGCTCTTAGCACAGTATTCTGCGGGCGGAGCCCAGACAGCCGGTTCCAGCTTTGGCGTAATTTTACATTTTGCGTTCGTTTCGTTAGATGTCAGGTAGCCTTACCAAGATTGTCATCAGTCGCTCGTTAGACTGCCACTAGTCCGAGTGATCTATGAGCACTTGTTCGATAGAAAAGACCTATTTCACAGTAGGAAGATGAATACGTGCTCGCAGGTCCTCAGGTATGCATTTAGAGCCTTATTTTACTGGAAATTTTTTCCTTGTTTTGGTTCATACTACCAACTCTGAAAGTTGCCTACCATAAAATCTTAGCAACAACAGTAACAGTACATATATTGCACAATCAGAGGTATAAGAACGGATTTCGCTTATAAGTTTCGACTCGTTCGTTTCCAGTATAGGAATCTTTGCTTCATATTCGTACATTTATCCTTTTCCATCATTCTAGAAAGTTTGTAACATCATCACGGAATCATCCTGTACATACATACATTAAAAGGCGCCGCCGTCTGTAACTGCAATGATCTGTGGCTTCGTCGGATGACGTATCTGTACATGGTTCAAATGGTTCAAATGGCTCTGGGCACTATGCGACTTAACTTCTGAGGTCATCAGTCGCCTAGAACTTAGTACTAATTAAACCTAACTAACTTAAGGACATCACACACATCCATGCCCGAGGCAGGATTCGAACCTGCGACCGTAGCGATCACGCGGTTCCAGCCAGACTCAAGCGCCTAGAACCGCTCGGCCACTTCGGCCGGCATCTGTACATGGGTTCCTATTCAAAATATTATCTACTCACTCCCATCTACAAGTCATAGAAGTCTGTAACGGGAATTTCCGACCACCCTGTATATAAACATCTGGAAACTAAGTGTACTTAAAAAAATAATGTAATGTCAAAAACGTGTGTGTTGACGAACAAATTATTTGGGTTCCGTGTCGGAAAATGAGTGCCATTCATTTCGGTGCATTACCCCATAAACATTAACCACATGGATGTCGCAGTTTTGACTTTACTCTCTAGGAGCACTGCTATCGCTTCATTTGAGGAGCAGGCCGGCAAGCTTAAGTAAGTATGTTAATCAGGCCCGCGGGTCACTAAGGATTGCCCATGCTTGCTCTTGCACTTACCTTATCTTTTGCCACCCAAATATAAAACTATCATTGCTGTCGATCGTTTCTACGTATGTGTGGCACAATGGGCACTGTAAAACATTTGATTAGTGATTAACTTTGTCAGTTTACATAACCATTTCCACTTTAGGATTTTTTTAACTAGGGTGACTTAGCTCTAAAAATGCGACGATATGTGATGAGTGGTACACATTGAACAACATTTTAGACTGTTCTTACGATGGCTCGGCAAGACCCGAAACTGGTAGTCCGATTTTGACGCAGGATTTTTGTCCATACATGTTTTAGATCAACAGAGTGCATATCTTACCCCATTGATGTCAAAGAATAACATCTGCATCTATCCTCCGCACGCCACCTTATGTTTTGCGGCAGTGGGTACTTAGTGTATCGTGTATCACCGTCCCTCTCCCTGTTTCGTGATCCAATCGTGAACGGACTGCGTGAAGAGTTATTGCTGGTAAGCTTACCTGTGAACTCTAATCATCTCGCCGGCCGGTGTGGCCGTGCGGTTCTAAGCGCGTCAGTTTGGAACCGCGTGACCGCTACGGTCGCAGGTTCGAATCCTGCCTCGGGCATGGATGTGTGTGATGTCCTTAGGTTAGTTAGGTTTAAGTAGTTCTAAGTTCTAGGGGACTGATGACCTCAGTAGTTAAGTCCCATAGTGCTCAGAGCCATTTGAACCATCTAATCATCTCATTTTACCTTCATCGTCTTTTCACGAGACACATGTTGGAGAAGGCAATACATTGTTCGACTCTTCCAGGACTGTAAGCCCTCGGAATATTAACAGCAAACCACATGTGAAGCAGAACGCCTCGCTTGTAGTGCCTGCCACTAGAACGGGCTAGCATCTATGCGACGCTTTCGCGATTACTAAATGAAGCTGAAAAGAAACGCGCTGCTCTTCGTTGTAACTCTGTTTTCTACCTGGTTCCGATCCCAGGCTGAAGAACAAAAAAACTGACAGAGGATTTTGTAAGCTATCTCCTCCGCAGGTGGACTACACTTCCGATGAATTTCAGTCTCGCGTGTGCCTTACGTGCGATTTGCTACATGTTGTATTTTCACTTAAAATACTACATACGTATATTCCTTGTTATGTAATAAATGCAACTGATTCCACCGATACTTCTGCAATTGTGTAATCATAATATAATGCGTTTCTGCCTACTTATGAGCAGTACGTCACATTTGTTCCTGTTGAGGGTTTACTGCCCATCACTGCACCAAGCGTCTATGTGCTCTTACGCTTTCTTACAGTTTTCTAGACCAGTGACTACCTTGTCTACAACATCTTCTTCAAGTGCTCCATGGAACTGCCAATGTTACCCGTTAGGCCACTGACATAATGTATTTTAAGAAGGTGGTTCCCCATGTTGTTGTTGTTGTTGTGGTCTTCAGTCCTGAGACTGGTTTGATGCAGCTCTCCATGCTACTCTACCCTGTGCAAGCTCCTTCATCTCCCAGTACCTACTGCAACCTACATCCTTCTGAATCTGCTTAGTGTATTCATCTCTTGGTCTCCCTCTACGATTTTTACCCTCCACGCTGCCCTCCAATGCTAAATTTATGATCCCTTGATGCCTCAGAACACGTCCTACCAACCGATCCCTTCTTCGAGTCTAGTTGTGCCACAAATTTCTCTTCTCCCTAGTTCTATTCAATACATCCTCATTAGTTATGTGATCTACCCATCTAATCTTCAGCATTTTTCTGTAGCACGATATTTCGAAAGCTTCTATTCTCTTCTTGTCCAACCTATTTTTCGTCCACGTTTCACTTCCATACATGGCCACACTCCATACAAATAATTTCAGAAACGACTTCCTGACACTTAAATCTATACTCGATGTTAACAAATTTCTCTTCTTCAGAAACGCTTTCCTTGCCATTGCCAGTCTACATTTTATATCCTCTCTACTTCGACCATCATCAGTTATTTTGCTCCCCAAATAGTAAAACTCCTTTACTACTTTAAGTGTCTCATTTCCTAATATAATTCTCTCAGCATCACCCGACTGCATTCGACTACATTCCATTATCCTCGTTTTGCTTTTGTTGATGTTCATCTTATATCCTCCTTTCAAGACACGGTCCTTCCGTTCAACTGCTCTTCCAAGTCCTTTGCTGTCTCTGACAGAATTACAATGTAATCGGCGAACCTCAAAGTTTTTATTTTTTCTCCATGGATTTTAATACCTTGTTTCCTTTACTGCTTGCTCAGTATACAGATTGAATAACATAGGGGAGGGGCTACAACCCTGCCTCACTCCCTTCCCAACCACTGTTTCCCTTTCATGCCCCTCGACTCTTATAACTGCCATCTCGTTTCTGTACAAATAGCCTTTCGCTCCCTGTATTTTACCCCAGCCACCTTTAGAATTTGAAAGAGAGTATTCCAGTCAACATTGTCAAAAGCTTTCTCTAAGTCTAGAAATGCTAGAAACGTAGGTGTGCCTTTCCTTAATCTTTCTTCTAAGATAAGTCGTAAGGTCAGTATTGCCTCATGTGTTCCAACATTTCTACGGAATCCAAACTGATCTTCCCCGAGGTCGGCTTCTACCAGTTTTTCCATTCGTCTGTAAATAATTCGCGTTAGTATTTTGCAGCTGTGACTTATTAAACTGACAGTTCGGTAATTTTCACATCTGTCAACACCTGCTTTCTTTGGGATTGGAATTATTATATTCTTCTTGAAGTCTGAGGGTATTTCGCCTGTCTCGTACATCTTGCTCACCAGATGGTGGAGTTTTGTCAGGACTGGCTCTCCCAAGGCCGTCAGTAGTTCTAACGGAATGTTGTCTACTCCCGGGGCCTTGTTTCGACTCAGGTCTTTCAGTGCTCTGTCAAACTCTTCACGCAGTATCTCCCATTTCATCTTCATCTACATCCTCTTCCATTTCCATAATATTGTCCTCAAGTACATCGCCCTTGTATAGACTCTCTATATACTCCTTCCATCTTTCTGCTTTCCCTTCTTTGCTTAGAACTGGGTTCCCATCTGAGCTCTTGATATTCATGAAAGTGTCTCTCTTTTCTCCAAAGGTCTCTTTAATTTTCCTGTAGGCAGTATCTATCTTACCCCTAGTGAGATAAGCCATAACTATGGGTTCTTTGATAGCTATGGGGGATGGTTCATCTGAACTATAACGAATAAAATATTAGTTTACTTGATTACAACAATGATAAAAAGATTTATTTAACGTGGTACAATTCTTTGCAACAGGAGTGCTTGATAATTTACTAATGTCATCACTTGATGCACTAATTAACAAACTCTTCTCCTGAAGTATAATGTTCAGCCGGTGTGGCCAAGCGGTTCTAGGCGCTTCAATCTGGAACCGCGTGACCGCTACGGTCGCAGGTTCGAGACCTGCCTCGGCATGGATGTGTGTGATGTCTTTAGGTTAGTTAGGTTTAAGTAGTTCTAAGTTCTAGGGGACTGATGACCTCAGATGTTAAGTCCCATAGTGCTCAGAGCCATTTTATGATGATCAATATTTTGGAAAGTACGTTTCCATCTGAGACTTGAGTAACTCTTCAGTCCTACTCCATGCTGTTGACTACCTCTGCCGAGTTCATGAATTTGAGCAGTACGCTTCTGCGTTTGGTTCTATACTGACCTCCGTGTGAGAGCGCTGCTGTGCTGAGAGGGACCGTGTGTCTACTTCAGCCTCTCCCATTCGTTGTTGCTGATTGCCAGCGAGACATCCCAATTGTCTGTGGTATCAATGCACGTTGCAGACTGTGGAGTGGCACCGCGATCTTTGGACGATACCACAATATGCAAGGTTTGTAGTATATGAAGTGACGTTCGACTAAATCATATCAACAGTTAGCTGTCTCAGTTCGGGCTATATATTGGCCCTATTTGCATATTAGCATATGGAATCACCAGCGTTTGAAACTTAAAGTATCACGTGATACATTACGACAGGAAGCAGTCTTTGTAGAACAGAGTCATTTCTGGTGGGACTAGTCTAGTGCTTTGTTGTTGTGGAGTTATTGAGTTCAATATAGCACATTTACCCTTCCTCTCTGTGTCAACGTAACACTTCGTTATCAGTGGTTTAATCAATTTAAGACGCAAGTTCTTCTCAAAAGACAATAAGGTTCAGTACTTCCCTAGACAGTGCATCAGGACGGGGGCAGCTCGTAGCTTTCTGGAGTAAGGGGCTGCACTCTGATGTGTGCTGATTCTATTAGCGCTCGCCGCTTCCGCAGACCGAGTTACCCACCGCTCAGAAGCGTGCAACAACACTACCTGCCAGCTAAGGACATTACCGCAAGCCGGGAAGAGGCAAGTGGGCCCCTGTGCGCGGGCCGCAAGAGTTGGCAAAACATCCATTAGCGCGAGTGCACTGGGACCGGTTGTGTGACGGACTGGCGCCGGCTGCCAGCCGTATAAAACAGATGTGGCGGTCCCGTTACATCAGCACGTGAGCACCATCGGGAGACGCAGCAAAAAGTTGCATAAAAATCACTTCCGACCATCCAGATTTATACGGATAAAGCCGCCTAAATCGCTTAATAAAAAGGCTGGATGAAAAAAAACGAAATGCTTGGTGCAAGTCTTTTGAGTTGACGCCACCTCGGCGACATGCGTGACGATGAGGATGATATGATGACAAAGACAACACTACACCCAGTCCCTGAGGGCAGAAAATCTCCGACCGAGCCGGGAATCGAACCCGGGCCCCTTTGCACAGCGTTCGGTCGCGCTGATCACTCAGCTATCGAGGCGGACAGGGTTGCATGGGTACTCATGAAGTTTTTGTTGTTGTTGTTGTTTCTGCTGCTGCTGCTGCTGCTCTCGTCCAAAGATTACTTTGATGCATCTCATATTCCTAGACTATCCAGTGCAAGTTCCTCCATCTTTGCCTAACTACTGCCACCTACATCCATTTCAACTTGATTACTGTATTATAACCTTCCTCTACCTCTACGACATTTGACTCTCCCCCCCCCCCAACCCCACCCCCACCCCCACACAAACTCACTTCATTACCAACCAACCCCCTTTATTAGTCAGGTTGTCCCATAAATTTCTTTTTGTCCCATTTCCATTCAGTAACCCGTATTTGCTATGTAGTCTTGAGATAGGGTCTTTGAGTAGTAATCAGAACGACCTCGATCCCGGGTTCCAACCTCCCCATTGCGTAAATTTTGAGAAACATCATCAGCATAGGCGGCCGAAGCGTTCCGGCGTAAGAAGTCACCCTTGTTCTGTCAACATCGTTGTCAAGAGGGTCGATGAGCAGACATAGGTTCACAGCACTCTCTTCCTCCTTAAAGACTAAAGAATCAGCTGTGATCAACAATATGAAGACGCACTACATCAAAGGCGCATAAAGTGTATCCATAGGACATGCGCTCTGTAACTGAAAGAGAAGATTGCGCACTAGTCCCCCATCCGGATTTCCGGGAGGAGACTGCCAATGGGGAGGTGACCAAGAGAAACAAACTGAATAACCAAAGAGAAGGAAGTGCTCTACGAGTAGAGGCGTGGAATGTCAGAAGTTTTAACGTGGTAGGGATGCTAGAAAATCTGAAAAGAGAAATGCAGAGGCTCATTCTAAATGTAGTGGCGGTCACTGAAGTGAAACCGAAACAAGACAAAGATTTCTGGTCAGACAAGTGCAGGGTAATATCAACGGCAGCAGAAAAAGTTATAAGAGGAGCAGGATTAGTTATGGACAGGGCGGTAGGGCAGAGAGTGGATTACTGTAAACAGTTCAGTGACATGGTTGTTCTCATCAGAGTCGTTCTTTGTAGGTCTCCGTATCGGACACGAACTATGCGCCGCCCACTATAGTTGCTGCTCCCAAAGGTGGACTGTGGCGCAGCCCTCAGTAGGATACTGGCCCCCAACGATATATGACACTGAAAGACTATCTTCAAATACTCGGGCCGGGCGCACTTACGAACATCGTGTTCTGATGCAAGATAGTTGAAATTCGCGAAGTGGCAATACCCGCTCAATAGCGCACCACCGCCTACCCTCATGGTATGAGGGTCTGAGGATGGTAAAAAACTGACTGAAACTGGTTACCATCAAAATAAATGTTTTTGCGGTCTAGACTGTTTGTGTCCATTTTTAAAATATAATGCACGAACATATTTGTTCCTGACATGGTGCCAACAGCAGAGAATTGTAATGTGCGTTGGGGAACACCAGATGAACCGAAAGCGAAACTCACTCTGCAGCCTAAGCTAAGATTCATCTTTCCATAGGGCACTACACCGCACTTCACAGTTCCATTCACTTTTTGCCTTGCCACTTTATTTCCTTGTGAGACGGCAGTGCGTCCCAGAAGCCGCCCTGGAAATGGACGCTGTTCAACGTAGTGCAAAAAGTAAGACTATAAAACTCTACTTTTCATCACAATCTCCGTTCAATTCGACGGCCTTAGGCCCCCTTACTGGTAGGGCCTGTATGACTGCATGGTGCCACTCTACTGGGCGACGTCGGAGCCAGTGTCTTGCTGCATGAATAACCTCCCCAACATTCGCGTAATGTTTCCTTTGATATATCCTTCGTTCGGTCAGACACGTGGAAGTCGCAAGGTGCGAGATCCGGGCTGTAGGGTGGATGAGGAAGAACAGTCTAATGAAACTGCGTCGATGACAAACTCTTCGCACAACGATTCACCGTGCTTTTGTTCACTGCCAGTTCTCCGTAGAAGTTCTGCAAGCGGCTACGAATACCTGCGATGCCAAAAGAAAGTCAGTGACTGCTCTCTGATTGGAACACACCTGCGCTACAGATGGTATTTTGAAGGCTGCTCATAGCGTCGCCGCCTATCGGAACTTCATGAAACTATTGGGGCCGAACCGGGAATGTTCCACGATGCCCAACAACAAATTTCTCAGTTCTGAACAGAAATTGGCCGAGGAAAAGAAACGTGCTGCATCAGTTATTGAATACCCCTAGTGTATTTGGATAAAACCAGCTTCACGTATCCTCGACGGGCCACAGGAAAATGAGATAGGAACTAATGTATTGTACATTATGCCGAAACTATTTGTGGATTATTGTTACATTTTACTATGGCAGTTAATGTGGCGAAAACGGTTATGTGATTGTTTATAGTGTTTGAGCCGTATCACTTTCGATAGTAGCTCTATTGTACCTTCGACGTTGTAACTTACCAACAAGTGCAATAGCGTGCCACGAGAGTACGAGGCGTGCCCAGAACTTCAGATTTTAGGGCGCTGCGACCGCAGCCCTGCGCAGTGTCTGCGGTTGCTGTTTAATGGCTTAAAGCGTCGGCACACGGACTGTGCATTTGAACGGTGAGTGCGCCGAGTTTTTGACGCCATAGCTTGGAAGAAGCACATTGCGGAGTCTTTCCGAACGTGCAGAGCAATATCTAGCATTTCAGATGGCTTGCAGATATCTAGTATGTCAGATATTCTGAACGTGCGTTTGAACGTAGACCAGTGAGTTGAAATAACCCCACCTACGTCACATGACGCCGTCTGTGTTCAGTACAGAGTAACGAGAAATTTAAATGCACATATACATAAATACATACCGTTTCTAAGCACAAGAAAACTGAGGATCTCTCGAAAACCCTTCGTTAATGTATAATTTGTTGTTATAAAATAACGGGAAACATCAGGTTGATGGTTAAAGAACTATTGTAGCTTGCTTATTACGTATAGCCGGCCGGTGTGGCCGTGCGGTTCTAGGCGCTTCAGTCTGGAACCGCGAGACCGCTACGGTCGCAGGTTCGAATCCTGCCTTGGGCATGGATGTGTGTGATGTCCTTAGGTTAGTTAGGTTTAAGTAGTTTTAAGTTCTAGGGGACTGATGACCTCAGATGTTAAGTCCCATAGTACTCAGAGCCATTTTATTACGCATAGTATATCGTTTCGAGGCAACGGCATGTTGAGAATCCATCAAAGACGCAATGTTCTTGAGACAATAAAGTTATACCCAAGCGCCACTTAATAACAAATTTACGATTACAGCTTGTAGAAAGCAAAGTATGGGCGAAAATTATTCACAGTGCAGTGAAATGCTGGTTCGCGTCTTACTGGATCCAAACAGTTTTTTGCTAACTTTCGCGTTTTCTGTTGGGTTCTGATACTCTCTTATTGTTGTAATAGAAGTATATTCTGTAATATTCGATGTTATGTAAATATAAGTGCGCGCTTTCTAAGGATTGGGTTTGTTCTATTGGCTTTATCTATAAGACAGCAAAGTGTCACTGTTCGTTGTTTAATGGCTTAAGGCGTCGGCACATTGCACTTTCTTGTTTGAAATTTTGTATTTAACTTGTTGTAAGGATTCTGCAACTAAACAGTAACAGTGATCAAGTAAGAATGGCATTAGAGTTTTACTAAAAAGTGAGAATGATGAAATAATTTTTATGTTTTCGGAGAACTTTTGTGAATTAATTTGGTACTGCAGTATTTGTAATGGAATTTTTATAAGCCGATTTCCTTGACAGGGCATTTTACTTCACTTTCCGGTTTACAACACGTTCATGGATATTAATATGTTTACTCGTATTTATGTATACTAAGAGACAGATCAACGTGACTGGCATGTGGATACGGAAGGAAATATGCGGTTTAACAGAGCTAACGTAGGAATTTTGGGTCAACCCATTTCGTAAATAGTGTGATTTGCGAGCCATTTACGCTCAACAAATGTCGCTGACTCTCGCTGCGATGCGTACACCACGTCGAAGCGAACGTACCGCATGGAGAAGTCGCATCATTTCTAGGCGTTCAGCAGTACGTTGAACTCGGCGTGCACAAAGTTGACGTTCGAAAGCTCAGTCCGTATTCCGATGGCAGTACGGTCTTTGTGTCGCCTCTGGGCAGCGTACACTGAGCCTCCGCCAAGGCGCTGCCATTCGCTATGCGGTGCGGTCCAGCATCGTCGAAGGACACCTGCAAACGGATCTGCGGAGACCTCGCCCTGTCCACACTACAGTTTCGAGGGTCGGACTAGTGACAAACCGAGGCTAACTGTGCCTAAGGAACTAGCTGTTTCCATAGAAAATTAATCTGTTGAGAAGCCTTTTAATAAAGACGGTTCCAGCCTTCCTGTGTACCACAGAGGAGTAATTTCCGTGTTTGGATGCCGGCCGCGGTGGTCTAGCGGTTCTAGGCGCTTCAGTCCCGAACTGCGCTGCTGCTACGTTCGCAGGTTCGAATCCTGCCTCGGGCATGGATGTGTGTGATGTCCTTAGGTTAGTTAGGTTTAAGTAGTTCTAAGTTCTAGGGGACTGATGACCACAGTAGTTAAGTCCCATAGTGCTCAGAGCCATTTGAACCGTGTTTGCATGCATGTCGGCTAAACGAACCTTAAGTAGCTTTTATTTACGACAGTTTATCAATATGTAACTGCAATCAGTTTTTATAATTAATTCCAACAAGAGTACACAGCTTACATCTAGACCGTTTCTCAACACAGTCACCTTGTTTTTCAATGCCCCTGTTCCACCGTTGTACTTGCTTTCCAATAGAGTCGACGGCCTCTTAAAGCGTCTCTGAGTGCAAAATCTTCAGCGATAATCCGTTTCAGAAACATTTCACCTTCGTTAGCATGACGGTCCAGTAGGTGCTGGCAGATTTTCAAACGGTTACACATTTGTGCTCTTCACTTAGTTCTTTTGAACGCGGCTCGCGCAGAGTTTGTGAAAGTTGAGCATGCTGTACCAGGACTAATCTGCATCTGGTTTGCCATGTTATCAACAGTCACTAGTCTGTTATTCAGAATCAAGGTTTTGACTTATTCAAAAAAATGACTCTAAGCACTATAGGACTTAACATCTGAGGTCATGAGTCCCCTAGACTTAGAACTACTTTAACCTAACTAACCTAAGGACATCACACACATCCATGCCCGAGGCAGGATTCGAACCTGCGAACGTAGCAGCAGCGCAGTTCGGGACTGAAGCGCCTAAACCGCTCGGCCACAGCGGCCAGCTGACTTATTCAATATTGGCACCAGTCGTGGCTGTAGCTGGACGGTCCACTCTTCCTCATCCTTCACGCTCCTTGGACCACTTTTGAACTGTTCAGTCCACTTGTAAACAGTTCGTATCGAGCTGAAAGTCTTTTATGACGTACTGCTCTTCTACGGTGCAACAGTGAGAGGCGGGGTGATCTTCATGTCACAACACCGCAAAGCGGACTGATGTGACATCGCTGCTACCCACCACAAGCAATGCGTCATACAAAGTCGCAGAGCCAACAGGAAGACAGTACCATTGCAGTCTATACCAGCGCTGCATACATTATCTTTCTGATACACAAGAAAATAATTACGTAATTTTACTCTTTCCAGGTGGTGATTAAAACTTTATGACTATACGGCATATTGGGTTTACCACTCAACACTGTTGTGTCACACCCAGTTATGAAGTTAAAATAAGAGATTTTTCTAGCAGTCAGCACCCTTGGAGAACAGCTGACGGTAATATGAGAGATATTACGCCTCACACCAATTGTCTTGGACGTTAACAGTTCTTACGCATCGTGAATGTGGTTGTATCCTTACGCCACAAACTGTACAGAATTTTCTCCGATGAGTGTAATAGATTAATCACATTTGATTAGAGAACGTATCATTAGTTTTCTCCTGTGTGTCTGCCAGGCGTCGTACACCAGGCAGTTGTAACAGCGTGGTGCCTCACGCGTTGTGTGATCAGCTGCGTGAGAGATGGTGCTGACACCAGGAACTACTCCAGGCTTCCGCAAAAGACACTCAGTGGACCATTCATCCGCCAATAGTCAAGTCTTTCATCACTGACAGTGCTAAAGCCTGGAACTATTTCATGCAGCCGTCAAATTAGGGATGGCGAGTTTCCGATATCTGTGATTTCTTTGAGTGCTCCTTTTTGGTAAAAGCAATTTTAATTCATATTTGTCAGAACTTGAAATCGCAGTTAACGAGTTCACAACTTTTATCTCTCTGCAAAGTTAAAATGCGATTTCTGCGATTTGTCACCGTAGATGCATTACTGTGATTAGTCACAAGTAACAACTGCGGTGATAAATCACAAAAAACCGCGTTTTAACAATGTGTAGAGATAGACGTGACCTGAGTTTCTAGCCAGAGAACCCATTCCAGTGTGACTGAAGTGATCTCGCCTCTCAAGTGTGCCACTGAACATTTCTACAATATTTCGTTGAATTCGTTATGCGACTTGAAAGGGATGATAAATAAATGTGAAATCACTAGGGACTGAATAACCAAAATGCCATTCTCCCCTTGTTACAACCGTCACCTACCCCTAAATATTCTGTCATGTTGTTGCTTATTATATGTTTTAAGGCTGATGATACGCAAGTGAAAAGAATGAGAAGTATGAATCTTCCAGTTAAATGTTGATACCGAGAATAGTTCAAATATACTCATCAAGATTCACATACGTTTACCTGTGTGCTGTAGTGCTGAAAATATCATCCATCTTATGAATATACTACCGGTGCTGTAAAACTTTCGGTAAAAGTTACATAGCATACGCAGTATACACACCCCTCTATGCATTTTTCGTAGTTCTACGGACGATATGGTATACAAATGCATCAAAATACCTGATGGAGCCTTGTCCATTATCTTATACGAGGGTAATCCCAAAAGTAAGGTCTCCTATTTCTTTATAAGTACAGAACTCTGTCTGTGTGGCAGTTGGTCACACTGTTACGAAGAATGCTTCACGCGCTGTGTGTAAACATGCGCACGCCGCGCTGAGGCGCTCAGTCTTGGCTTGGCAGCCGTTGAGAATGGAGCTCGCTTTGGATGTTACCGCCAAGTGCGAATTGCGCGCAGTTATTCGATTTTTGAACGCAAAGGGCACTGAGCCGATTGAAATCCATCGCCAGTTGACGTAAGTGTATGGTGAGTCGTGCATGGATGTCAAAAATGTTCGTTAGTATTGTTAAGTGGTGTAGAGAGTTTGCAGCTGGTGGGACCGAAATTCACGAGGAACAAAGGAGCGGGAGACCGTCAATTTCCGAGGAGACAGTGTTGAAGGTTGAAACACGTATGTAACATAGCAGCGATGGCGAGGCATTGTAGCATCTGTGACCATGTAAAACAATTAATGAACATTTTTCTGTAATACTACATACTTGGTACAGAAATGTTCAATAACTGGGCTATGAATGCCACAAACTGCTAATTAAGCCTCTAATTGTCAATATTATGTGACTTGATGTCCTTCACCTCATAAGCTGACTACCCTGAATTATTGCAATGTCCATTTGTCCTGTTTATCCTAGTGATCATGGAGCACTATCTTTGGTTTTGCACTAATTCTACGTTGGTGTGCCTTGTAAGAGTGTGGTGTTGACACGACATGCTGTTCACCACCATGAGCGATGAAGACATTATTATGGTCCCACTGTTTGGTGTACCTAATGTACTGCCAAAATGAAAATATGGAACATTACTACGACAGTTCAGTGTCTTGGCTACACTGATAAATTCTGATGGGAAAAGAACTTCAAGTTGTGTCACTTGGTGTTGCACTTCTGTGGAAAGATATGGACTTTCAGAGCAGCTGTGTGCAATCTAAAGTGCTACAACCATGATGCAATCCTTCCCTTTCCTATCCTAATTCTTGTCACATAATGAAAATCATTTTTTTTGGTAACATCATTTCTGTTCGTAGGTTATACATTTTTTTCGATTCGCTGAACTCCAGTGCGAGTACACTTATGTCACTGGTCGACATGATGTTTTGCCATTATGTTTATTTGTTGTGAAAATGCTAAAGACATTTTTCAGTGCGTGTGCACTTTGGACATGATTTTTTGCCATTATGTTTATTTATTGCGAAAAAGCTAAAGACATTTTTTTCGATTTGTTCTGAAGTACAGTATATGTACACTCTTGTCTTTTATATTGTATATACATTTTTATTTTTAAAGATATGTTCTGAACTACAGTGCATGTGCACTTATGTTAGGTTAATATGTTTTCTATTGAACTTCAGTGCCTGTGCACTTTTCTCATTTTTCAATATGTTTTCTACTATTCTGTATATTCAATACTTTAATGCGAATGCACTTATGTCATTTGTTACTAATTGTACATACATTTCATCAATTACTGATATGTTCTCAACTGCAGTGCATGTGCACTCATGTCACTTGTCAACATAATATTTTGCCAGTCTGTTTATTTGTTCTGAATATGCCAAAGAATTTTTTTCAGTGCCAGTGCACTTTGTTATCTGTCAAATAATTTGTATATACATTTTTCTGATTTGCTACTATGTTTTGTACTCACATTTTGTCTTTGTCTGATATATTTTGTACTTAGTGCGTGTGCACAACATTTCAATATTCTGTAAGTTGTAGGATTTTGTTAATTAAAGAAAAATTTTGCCGCGCTTGGCAAGTCCAAATGACTCACCATCGCTGCCAAATTTTTGCCCCCCCAGTGGAGGGTTATGAAACACGTATGTAACATAGCAGCGATGGCGAGGCATTGTAGCATCTGTGACCAGAGAGTTTGCGCTTGACCGCGCGAGTGTTGCGAGCGGTTCTCAGTCAGTCGTTGCGAGTCTGTCAGTAGTCGTTGCGAGTCGGTCAGTAGTAGTCGTGCAGTGCAGTACGCTGATAGTCGTCATGCAGAGCGGTCGGTCAGTAGTAGCAGCCCAGTGCGGTTGTGTGATGTAGGCGGTCGGCAACACTGGTCAAGATGGTGTATAAGGTATACTGTTAATTAATATAATCATTAGATAATGAAAAATTTTATTTATTGTAATTATTCTCCAACAAGTCCCCCAATAATAATTTTTATTTCAAAAGCATTTTTTAAAAATTTAATTTTTTATTGAACTAAAGATTTCGTTGCACTTCCCATTTCATTCCACTTCTTTTGAAGAAAAATTTCACTAAAATCACAAAAAAAGAGAATATTATTATTTGCAATGCAGTTCCTCCAAGCGGTGCACAACAACAAGAGCAGAAATGTGACATCCATTTATTCTGAGGTAAGACTTTAATTCTGATTGTTTTGCACAGGGCCAAAGACCGATATTTCGGTTTAATTGAATTTTCTTATCACTGCATGGACTTTAATTTTTTTATGAAAAACTTATACTTGAGTCAGATTGCGATTCTCACTTTTATTGTCATTAAATTTAATTGCTAGGGAGGTTACGTTCGGCTCCCATTTCTATATAATATTGTCATTTTCATTCCTTTTAAATTACGGTGGGGAGGTTACACTTGGCGACCCTGCCAGGATCGTATGTCGTTGAGAATCTTTTGAAAAACAGTCAGCTATCTGCTCTTGTTTGCTTAACTATAATTAGGATTTGGCGCTACGCTTTTACTAACTTGTGACTTTCTTTCTACAGGTCAACGGCAATCCTTTGCTCTGTTGTATTTGTGTGTTACTTTTGCATTGTGCTTATTTGTTTTGTGAATGATTGTGACTATTGCAAAAATGCCGCGAAAGACTGTGAATAGTGTATCGCGAGGTATTATGAATGAAATTACCGACGCAAACAACTTTACCGATAGGACATGTGACACGCAGTGTAATGATGACAATCCTGCATTCACTAACAATCAGTGCATTCCAACCACTAGTGATGACTTTTACCTTGATAATGAACAAACGAACTCAATTGTCTCGTCTGTTAATTTGACGACAATTGATGACGCAGAACGCTCTATTGTAATGAGCGCTGCCGAGCTTAACACACCCGATTTAGAAAATCCAAGTAATGTACAGACAAATTTGTCTAATGTAAATGGACAGTGTTCTGAAAGTACGACGGATCCATTTAATTCCGAAATAATGACCGACAGTGTACATTCGACTGACAAATCTTTTTGTAAATCTAAAAATAACCAAATGGTTACAGAAAGCGAAACAATTCCAGATCCACCATTAAACAGCACTGAGAATAGAAATGCTGACTTTGAGTCGAATCCAATTATGGCATTTTTGCGGCAAAATTTCAAACAGTTTAATGAAAAATTTGATAAAAATGATGAAAATTTCAAACAACTTAGGGAAGATAACAGACAGCTTAGTGAACAAATTAGAGACGTTGCCGCGCAGTGCCATGACACTAAGGAACAGTTGCGCGTGGAAATTGAGGCTTGTTCTCAAAAAAATAGCGAAGAAATTAAGTCTGTTGCGCAAGAATTAAGGGAAATGCAAACAGCCGCAACAGAAACACTCAGAGACGAAATTAGCGGAGTCGCTAAACAATGCTCTGAAAAAGCTACACAATTACGGGACGAATTTAAAGCAATGACGGTAGAACTTTCGCGCACAATGGACGCAAAGATAGACGCGAAATTCGAACAGCAGAACACTCAGATTAACGAGCGCTTTAATCAGCACATACAGAACAGTGATACGCGTTTCCGCAAATTTATTCAGGATCAAAATAAAGTCAAACGTCAGGTTATGGAAACAATCACTGCACAAAGACAAGAGGACAAACGTAAAATGTTCGCGAAAGCGAAGACGTATGTAGACAATAATATTACTTCAGTGTCCGACAAAATTAATACCATAGAACAGTTGAACGCGGAATTACGGGATGAAATTTCTGATCTTAAATCAAAAACAGATACACACACAGTAAATATTCAAACAGTGACAGATAGATTCGAACAATTAGATCTAACACAGGATTGCGATGTCATCAAAGCTGATGTTAAAAAACTGAGCGAAACTACGCGTAAGTTGCAAAAACAGATTAATGCGTCTGATTCTAAAACCGACGATCAGGTTAAAATATTGACTGAAAAATGTGATGAATTGGCCAGTCGTATTGATGTTATCGAAAATACTAATGACAATAAATCAGACGATACTGCACCGGTTTCATTTAACCAAACACCTGAATTTCAAAATTTACAGCAGGCAATTAATGAGATCGATTCGTCTAACAACACGTTACGTAGGAAGTTGTCAAATTTACAACAAGAAGTAACAGAGATGAAAAACATTTCAGTTAATAACATGCCACAACAGACGCCACTTTATGAACATGTGTCAGACTCACGCAGCGCGTATAATTTGGGTAATCTACAGAGAGTACGGGACTTAGATTCCGATCAACCACAGTTCAATAGATTCTCTTACGATCCTGAACCTGTTCCATCACACAGAGATGATAATTTCGACTACAAACATTTTCTGTCAGTGAGAAAGTTTAAGGTTTTCAAAAACGATAGAACGCAGATTCACCCACTGGATTGGATTCAACAATTTAGCTTTGCTCTTCCACCGACTTGGCCTGTAACACATAAACTTGAATTTATTTGCAGTTTTTTGGAAGGCGAACCGGCAACTCGTATGAGACCGATCGCGAGGCAATGCTATTCAGTAGAAGAGTTTCAGAATGCTTTTCTGTCAGCGTACTGGTCGAAGACGACACAGCGCGGAATTAAAGATCAGTTAATTAGTTTGCCGAATTACGAGAACTCAAAATTTCCCAGTGTGACGCAATTTTTTGAGCACATGGTACAACAAAACCAATACCTGAGTGAGCCGTACAGTGAATCCGCACTTATACAATTATGCATTTCCAAATTACCACGATCATTACGAGTGTCACTTCTAACAGGTCAGCAAAAAGAAAATATTTCAGCGTTCAGAGATCTTTTACAGCTCTTGGAAGTACAGCAATCTGATTATTCTTTTGTAAACAAAAACTTTTCTTATAATAACCAAGGTCAACAAAAGTACAGCAATTATGATCAGACACGTAATTTCAATAGGAAAGATAACAGACGCTTTAGGAACGGCAACTACCAAAATTCTAATAACAGCCAAAATTTTAATTATCAATATCGTCAAAATTTTCAGCAACAGGAAACACATTTTGGTAACAATGGAGGTTTTTCACAACAACAACATCAAAACCAGCCGGTTAGCACACATAACCAACAATGTAATGCACAAGGTCAACCAGGCTTTAATGTTCCGCCGCGTGCGCGTATAGTCCAAGATCCAACAAATAGTAACGTACGGCATCAAGGAAACAACTACGTACAAAGAAGACAGTATTTCAATTCCTATCGTAATGCACCGTATAGGAATGACTATTACGACAGACGTAAAAATAATGAGGACAATTTTCAGCGAACATCTAACAACAGTCGGTCATACCAACAGCAAAATCATACGAAAGAACATATTCTCATGAATGAACCCGACAGTAGGTACCATCCAGAGCGTAACACGTCTGGAAGAAGTAATAGGACAGTTCAAATAGTCGAAATGCCACAGAATCCTCCTAATAATAATAACACGTCAGATAGAATCTGACTAGATACTGTACAGATCGCATCTTCCAATAATACAAGCACTACTTCAGACACGCAAAATGTTGTTCACGAAAATGTAATTACTTTTGACGATATCAGAGACACTCTCTTGCAGGAAAGACCAGTTATTCAGAAAACCATTTCTCATCCTGTTATTGAAATTAAAATTGGTTCTTCGAAATTCTCAGCAGTAATCGATTCCGGCTCACCTATATCAGTCATAAATGAGGAGACTTTTAACGAGTGTAACAAAGAGAATACCTATCCGACATTACCTTTAGGCAAAACAAAAGTGAAAGGAGCAGTATCGAGTAAAGGAGTAGACGTTAAATTACAGACGCATTTATCATTTTTTATGGGAGGTCATACTTTCCACTCTAATTTTTGGATTGTTCCTTTATTGACAACAGACGTTATTTTAGGTACGAATTTTCTGGTACAACACGACGCAGTTATCGATTTTCAAAATTCTTATTTAATGTTAAAGGATGAAAATGTACAATTGGCTTTAGAATTTCAGCACTCTTTATCTGCGGAAGAACAAACAATTAACCGCACAGAGGTCATTTCCGCAACACGTGACATAGACTGTAATCCCACATTGTTCACGGATACGTACGTACACAACTATAATACTCCAGACGAAGCTGACTACGACGTAATGCAATTGATTTCTGATAAGGTTAAAGAGAGCAGTGCAACTACAGACGATGAACGAACGCAATTACACAAAATTCTTTTACAGCAAGCTCCAGTTTTTGACAACATTCCTGGTACTATGTCCGGCTTTATGTATGAATTTCAAGTGAAACAGCACGACACATTTAAAGCAAAGCATTATCCCATTCCATATATCCACAGAGAACAAGTTAAAAAAGAATTGCAGGATATGCTTGATCAAGGAATTATAGAACCAGCAGTTAGTCCGTACATAAATCCGTTACATATTGTTAAGAAAAAAGATGGCTCACTTCGCCTTGTACTTGATTCACGTCACATTAATGACATTATTATTAATGAAACAGATCGACCACAGACATTAGAGGAACTTCTACAGAAATTTCACGGCACTGCTATTTATTCCACATTAGATTTGAAATCGGGATTTTGGCAAATTCAACTTCATCCAAATTGCAGAAAATATACAGCTTTTCTCTGTTTCGGCGACTGTTATCAATTTTGCAAATTACCATTCGGCTTAACTATTTCTTCTGCAGCTTTTATTCGCGGTTTGAACACAATACTTCCGACAGAGCTTAAAGACAGAATCACGACGTATGTAGACGACATTCTTATCGCAGAAGCTAACTGGTCTGAACACAATCTGATTCTTGAACAACTGTTACAAACTTTCCATGCACAGGGACTTACAGTTAACCTCAGTAAATCGCATTTTGGCAAAACTTCCATAAAATTTCTTGGACACGTAATTTCAGCAGAAGGCATTGCGCCTGATCCAGAAAAACTTCAGGCTCTACGTGACATTAGTGTTCCTACGACGAAGAAACAATTACGCAGTTTTTTGGGCTTAATTAACTTTTTTCGTAAATTTATTCACCATTCTGCTTTAGACACGCCTAGACTATGCCAATTAACAGGTAAAAACACTATTTGGTCTTGGGATAAGCAAGCACATTCTGAATTCATGAACCTGAAACATGCTCTGTTGAATGCTCCACTTTTATCGCACCCAGATCTTACTAGAAATTTTTCCATTGCCACCGACAGTTCCAACACCGCTTTAGGTGTACATATTTTTCAGGAAATTGAAGAAGATGGCTCTACAGTAATTAAAAACATCGCATTTGCAAGCCGCATTTTGTCACCTGCTGAGCGAAATTATTCCGTTACAGAACTGGAAACATTATGTGTTGTATGGGCTTTCACGAGATTTAGGCATTTTCTTTATGGCAGACATACCACCGTATACACAGACCACAGAGCGATACAATTTTTACTTTCGGCTAAATTTACTCACGATAGATTAAGTAGATGGAAACTATATTTACAGGAATTTAATTTTACGATTGTCCACATTCCCGGCACACAAAATGTTATAGCAGACGCACTATCGCGTTCTCTCAGCAACAATCAGCAAGACGTAGCAACCAACTTCCGCAAAACAAATTTCAGTGTCATGTACATTCAGCAAGTAGCATTTGAAAATTTTATTTCATCGTCATTACAGGACATAGCACAAGAACAAAATAAAGACAACGTGTGGAAAGAAATTAAACACCTTTGGCAAGATAGGAATAATGTTACGATTAGAAACCATTACACTGTGCGCAATGACATTCTGTTTCGCCGCTCTCATCCTGACAGCAACAATTGGTTATTATGCATTCCTGACGAACTGGTTAACAAATTAATTTGGTACACTCATTTAAGCTACGCACATTACGGAGCAAGAAAATGTTTTCTTATACTGAGACAGAACTGTTATTTTACCAACATGGAGAAACGTATACGACGAGTTTTAGCGTCTTGTAAAATTTGCCAGAAAGCTAAATCTGACACCACTTCACATATTCCTCCTTTATATCCCATTATACCTGTTAAGTTAAGACACATGGCCGCAGTAGATATTTTTGGTCCGATTCCGAGAACTAACAGAGGTTTTTGCTACATTTTTGTCGCTGTTGAGCTTACTTCAAAATTTGTTACTTTCACTCCATTACGCAAAGCTACTGCTAAAACTGTTTCGAAAGCATTTGTAAAACATTTTCTATTTCATGTAGGGCATGTGATGAAAGTAATTTCTGACAATGGATCTCAATTTCGTAGTAGCGTATGGACACGCATGTTACGAGCTAGAAACATTTCTCCGATCTATATATCCAAGTACCATGCTTCTTCGAACCCCTGTGAACGGTTAATGAAAGAAATTGGTAAACTGTGCCGAATATACTGCCACAAAAGACATATTGATTGGGATACACACATACTCTCATTCCAAGATGTAATTAATTCCATTCCAAATGAATCCACTATGTTATCTCCGTCTATTATACTGAAAAACGTTGAACCACCGAACAAAATCAAAGAATTAGTAAACTTCCCTAAATGTCGTCGACTAAGACACCACGAAATAATTGACATTGCGCTGAACAACATCAAACGTGCCGCAGAGCGCCGGAGAAGACAGCAAAAACAGGTTTGTACACGCCGCGACTTTCACGTTGGACAGAAGATATTAGTACGTACACACTATTTATCCAGTAAATTAAAAGGTAAGTGCAGTAAATTTGAACTTCTATACGCAGGTCCATATCGGATTCGCAGCATCCCTCACCCCAATGTTGTACACGTCGAAACTTTGAGAACCAGAAAATCGAAAGGCAACCACCATATCTCAAACATTAAACCGTTTATTGAATGAAGACACTTTATGATTCAACACACTATGATGTCATTTATTAATGCAATTATTTCACTTGACTAATTACTGATGATTATCGTATTTTTTCTTGGCAAGTGCCCGGCAAGGTAAGGTTAGCAGGTCGCTTTTCTTGTCGTTACACATCAGACCGTGCACATTTTCCACTTTTTTGTGTATATGATTGTACTCCAGTTTTGTTTGTATGCACTGTGAAATAGTTAAGATATAACACACCTGTTGACTTTGACATTTTTTGCCTTATGACATCTCAACATCGTGACTGTTTTACATTTTGCTGCTGCATTGTGTTATTCTGTGTACATTTTTGCATCTGAACACTGTCAATGTCTTTGACATATTACGTTTTCTGTCATGTTATGCTGTATGGTTAATTATGTTACCATAAACCAGTCATTATTTAGTGGGTATATGATTTAAATGCAAGACATTAATCTCTGTTCATCAATTTCAGTAAGAAATGATGCGTGTAAGAAATAAATTCAACAGAAATGGGAATTTCACCTACGGAATAAACGAAAGAAGATGCAATAACTTTATGAGGAAGAGTAAATGGATCAGGATTAACAAGCATTAACAAGAATATACTATACTCATCGTAGAATAGCAGTATTAGCTAATTTTTTGTTTCAGAATACAAGGTGATTGATGCAGGCTGTCAGACTGAACTACACATCTTAGTTTTAGTGATGAAATATGCTAGAGATAAGGAATAGTTATGTAATGAGTAATGAAGTGATTTTTGCAGATGATAATGAATGCTGACGAATAATGATGAAGAATATGCTGTTATGAATAATGAAGTTTTTCTCTACAGGTAATGATAATAATGAAGTTATGATGATATGGATAATGAAGTTTTCTTTACAGGTGATGATAATAAGGATAATGTTGAAGTTATGTATTTATGCTACGTAGTTATTTAAGTATTTGTTGCAGTTTGCTTTGACAGCAGGTGTTATATTGCATAGTAGGATGACGGAAAGTTTTGGAAAGGACAGCTATGGAACACATTTTTATACACGTTTCACTGCCTGTTAATTCGAAGTTCACTACTTTTCAGCATAGTGTGCGTTTCTTCTTTCAGGTCAATAATACATTTTGTATTTTTTTTTCAGGAGAAGCTTTTCATGATACTTACTAAACCTGTTACTTATTATACCTGTTCTAGTACTTGCATTTTTATTTTTTACCCATTTGTGTTTATCATTTATGAATGTGATCACATATACTGCCTTGTTGCATAACCTTGCTACAACTGACTCATGACGAATGACGTTACCTATCCTCATTTGCAGCAATAGGTCAAAAACAAATAGTGTTATGCCTCAGCAATTAATTATCGATCTCAACGCAATGCATTGCTAACAAAAAAAAAATGTATTACCAGTCCCACATAATGTCACTAGTTTATGATAATTCTGAATAATACTGATTAGCTCTGAATAGTATGTCGCTTGAGTAATGACTTCTTAATGATACAAAAAAAAGTATATATTTAAAATAATGCTTTGTCACTAGCTAATAACTGCCACTGTTTATTGTAATGAGACTACTTATAATGCCTGTGATTATTAATGCTATGACTGTAATTAACTGATTTTTAATAATGACTTCGTAATAATCTGAATAATACTGAATGATGATTCTATTCAATACTTGCTGGCCACTGAGTGCCAATAATTAATGTCACTTGAAGAATTGTTATTAATTATGCCATTAATTAGCCCTTTTTTTCCATGTTGAGTTTTCATGTTTTGGTTAATGGCCAATGAGTGCCAATAATTTGTATCACTCAATGTATTATGTTAATGCTAGGCCAATAATTGACTCTCCTTTTCAACTAAGACTTCTGATGAACATTATTCTGTCATACTAAATATACTTTGTAACTGGCCAAGGACCGCCACTGTTTATTGTAATACGATTACTCATGATGCCAGCTAGTGATTCTTAATACATTGGAATGGCACATAATTAATTAACTATGGTACTGTTTAATAATACTTTGTAATTAGGAGAAGACTAATAATTCTTACTATTGGAATGACAAATGATTAATTAACGACAAATGATTAATTAACTGTAATTAGACAAATGATTAATTAACGACAAATGATTAATTAACTGTAATTAGGAAAAGGCTAATGATTATTATTGGAATGACAAATGATTAATTAACCATGCTACATTTTGTAACTAGGAAAAGAAGGCTACTGATTCCATGTAAAACAATTAATGAACATTTTTCTGTAATACTACATACTTGGTACAGAAATGTTCAATAACTGGGCTATGAATGCCACAAACTGCTAATTAAGCCTCTAATTGTCAATATTATGTGACTTGATGTCCTTCACCTCATAAGCTGACTACCCTGAATTATTGCAATGTCCATTTGTCCTGTTTATCCTAGTGATCATGGAGCACTATCTTTGGTTTTGCACTAATTCTACGTTGGTGTGCCTTGTAAGAGTGTGGTGTTGACACGACATGCTGTTCACCACCATGAGCGATGAAGACATTATTATGGTCCCACTGTTTGGTGTACCTAATGTACTGCCAAAATGAAAATATGGAACATTACTACGACAGTTCAGTGTCTTGGCTACACTGATAAATTCTGATGGGAAAAGAACTTCAAGTTGTGTCACTTGGTGTTGCACTTCTGTGGAAAGATATGGACTTTCAGAGCAGCTGTGTGCAATCTAAAGTGCTACAACCATGATGCAATCCTTCCCTTTCCTATCCTAATTCTTGTCACATAATGAAAATCATTTTTTTTGGTAACATCATTTCTGTTCGTAGGTTATACATTTTTTTCGATTCGCTGAACTCCAGTGCGAGTACACTTATGTCACTGGTCGACATGATGTTTTGCCATTATGTTTATTTGTTGTGAAAATGCTAAAGACATTTTTCAGTGCGTGTGCACTTTGGACATGATTTTTTGCCATTATGTTTATTTATTGCGAAAAAGCTAAAGACATTTTTTTCGATTTGTTCTGAAGTACAGTATATGTACACTCTTGTCTTTTATATTGTATATACATTTTTATTTTTAAAGATATGTTCTGAACTACAGTGCATGTGCACTTATGTTAGGTTAATATGTTTTCTATTGAACTTCAGTGCCTGTGCACTTTTCTCATTTTTCAATATGTTTTCTACTATTCTGTATATTCAATACTTTAATGCGAATGCACTTATGTCATTTGTTACTAATTGTACATACATTTCATCAATTACTGATATGTTCTCAACTGCAGTGCATGTGCACTCATGTCACTTGTCAACATAATATTTTGCCAGTCTGTTTATTTGTTCTGAATATGCCAAAGAATTTTTTTCAGTGCCAGTGCACTTTGTTATCTGTCAAATAATTTGTATATACATTTTTCTGATTTGCTACTATGTTTTGTACTCACATTTTGTCTTTGTCTGATATATTTTGTACTTAGTGCGTGTGCACAACATTTCAATATTCTGTAAGTTGTAGGATTTTGTTAATTAAAGAAAAATTTTGCCGCGCTTGGCAAGTCCAAATGACTCACCATCGCTGCCAAATTTTTGCCCCCCCAGTGGAGGGTTATGAAACACGTATGTAACATAGCAGCGATGGCGAGGCATTGTAGCATCTGTGACCAGAGAGTTTGCGCTTGACCGCGCGAGTGTTGCGAGCGGTTCTCAGTCAGTCGTTGCGAGTCTGTCAGTAGTCGTTGCGAGTCGGTCAGTAGTAGTCGTGCAGTGCAGTACGCTGATAGTCGTCATGCAGAGCGGTCGGTCAGTAGTAGCAGCCCAGTGCGGTTGTGTGATGTAGGCGGTCGGCAACACTGGTCAAGATGGTGTATAAGGTATACTGTTAATTAATATAATCATTAGATAATGAAAAATTTTATTTATTGTAATTATTCTCCAACAAGTCCCCCAATAATAATTTTTATTTCAAAAGCATTTTTTAAAAATTTAATTTTTTATTGAACTAAAGATTTCGTTGCACTTCCCATTTCATTCCACTTCTTTTGAAGAAAAATTTCACTAAAATCACAAAAAAAGAGAATATTATTATTTGCAATGCAGTTCCTCCAAGCGGTGCGCAACAACAAGAGCAGAAATGTGACATCCATTTATTCTGAGGTAAGACTTTAATTCTGATTGTTTTGCACAGGGCCAAAGACCGATATTTCGGTTTAATTGAATTTTCTTATCACTGCATGGACTTTAATTTTTTTATGAAAAACTTATACTTGAGTCAGATTGCGATTCTCACTTTTATTGTCATTAAATTTAATTGCTAGGGAGGTTACGTTCGGCTCCCATTTCTATATAATATTGTCATTTTCATTCCTTTTAAATTACGGTGGGGAGGTTACAAGGTGAAGCAAAGCATGCGTGAAGATCGGCGGATCACCCTGGATGATCTCTGCATGTTCGTTCCTCAGGTTTCCCGAAGCACCGTTCACAGAATTTTAACGGAAATATTGAACTGCCGGAAGGTGTGCGCAAGACGGGTGCGACGCATCCTGACTGAGGACCACATGCGGTGTCCAGTGACTATCACATGTTCCCCAAGTTAAAAGAACATTTGGTCGGAAAGCGATTCAGCTCCGACGACGAGGTGAAAGAAGAGGTTCATAACGTTCTGAACAACACGGCGGCGAGCTGGTATGACATGGGCGTACAAAACCTGCCACAGCGTCTACAAAAATGCATCGACAGAAATGGTGATTATGTCGAAACTGCCGGCCGGGGTGGCCAAGCGGTTCTAAGCGCTACAGTCTGAAACAGCGCGACCACTACGGTCGCAGGTTCGAATCCTGCTTCGGGCATGGATGTGTGTGATGTCCTTAGGTTAGTTAGGTTTAAGTAGCTCTAAGTTCTAGAGGACTGATGACCTCAGAAGTGAAGTCTCATAGTGCTCAGAGCCATTTGAACCATTTTTATGTCGAAAATAACTAAATGTTCCAGCTGTAAACTGATGTAAACCATTGTAGAAATAATTTTGATCTATGAACTTATAAAAAAAGTAGGAGACCTTACTTCTGGGATTACCTTCGTACATGTTTTCCAAATTAACCTGGTAGTTTTATACTGTACAGTCACATTAATATGACCATCCATCACAGCTTGAATAACCACGTCTTGTACCGCGGACTGCTGCGAGACGTGCAGGAAGTGAAGAGGTTCTGGAAGCTATCGACAAAGATATGGAGCCATGCGGACGAAAATGCCGTAGGCAGCTGAACTATATGTTTCTTGCTTGAATATCCATGGTGCGGACTGCCCGATCGAGGTAGTCCTACAGATTCTTGATTGGGTTTAAATCCGGGGAGTTTGGTGGCCAATCCAGTACTGACCCCGATTATCTTTGGCCCACGCACGTACACTGTGGCCTGTGTGACAAGTTGCATTATCCGGATAAAAGAAGCCATCTTTCCGAGTAGAAAGAAACTGCATAAAGGGGTGGCCATGGTCCCCAAGGTTAGATGCATACTTGAGTTGAGCCATTCTACCCTGCAGAATAACGAGGTCATCCAGGGACTTCCACGAAAACATTACCAGGACAATAATGCTCTCTCCTCCGGCCTGTACCCTTCTCATGATTCTAGCAGGGTGTTCTCTTTCACGTCTTCCTCGCCATAGAAGCTAATGGCCATCTGTCCTGTGGAGCATTAAACTTGATTCATCTGAAAAGGGCACCTGTTTCCATTAAATGGGCGTCCAGTTGCGATATTGGCGAGCAGATTCCAGCCTTCGTCCTCGATAACCAGCAGACGACTTGGGTGCCTTAAATAGGTGCCTGCTGTAGAGGCCCATACGCAGCACCGTTCGCTGAACATTAGTTGACGATACGCTGTTAGTAGCCCCTTGGTTCATATGGGCAGTCAGCTGCTCAACAGTTGCCACTACCCATCGACGTTCATGGCCTATAATGCACCATAGTTGCCTCAGCGCGTTTTGGATAGCGCCATTTTTCCACGCACAATAAACTTTAACCTAGGCGGCACACGAACAGTTTACAGAGAGAGCCGTTTAGGAAATGTTTCCTGCATTGGCCAGAAAGCGAATGATTATGCCCTTTTAGAGCGCTCTGATTCCGAATTATGACAATGAATGCACTGTTTTCCACGTCCCCCCACCCTCTCTCCGGAACGCTTTATATACCCCTTCACTGCGAGTACCCCCTGCCGTCTGTGAGCGGTTATTGCATGTAGACGTTGAGCATAGGTGGTGGTCACATTAATGTAACTCGACCGTATATTTCCTGTAACACTTCTGACACTAAATGTAACTGGGTTTTCTCTTTTGATGCTAGTCAGGATGAACATTACTGCAAAGGGCATTTGATTCTAAAGCATTATGTCAGGGTGAAAAACACTAAATAAATTACTTTTTTTCTCTTAACAACATGTGGGCAGGGTGGGTTCTTTCTTGGCTCGGGTATGAGGTAGAATGAAACAGCATTTTTACATAAGATAACTTTTATTGAAAGATTTGTACAATGGTTTCCTTACTGGATTGTTCTGGCTGGGAGAGCGGCCGCTGTGTCGTTTGCGAAGACTTGCTTGCGTGAGCGGCGGCGTCTGATTACGCCTGGCGGTGTATATCTCGTGTCGCTGTGTCGCCCGGTTGACTGGAGACGCGCATCGTGAGGTGGCCCGTTAATTATTGAGAACGAAGTCGTGAATCGGATGGTGGTACCTTGGATGTGGCGTCCCAGTGTTTATCTCTCTATGCGGCCGCGTGTGACAGTGTTGTGCGTCGGCCAGCGGAGCGGCGCGGCGGGGGAAGGCGAGTGTCCCGGACTCGAACAACGGACTCCAGCTTGCCAGTCTTCGGCTGTCAGATCTTCATCCCAGCTCACAGGTGACTGCTGATGTGAGGCCGTCTCCTTCCCGTCCTCACGAGTCACCCGGTTACATAAAAATCAGTCTTCAAATACCTTCTAACTTCTGTCTTCCGGCGGCGAGGCTGCTGCTTGCTATTCCATTACAGCGGCGGACTTGGTACTTCTGTGTACGATGTAGTTTCTTCCCGCATGACGGTCTTCAGCACCGACTGAACTGTACGGGAACTGAGCTGAAAACTACTCTTATCGGGCCCACTGCGTCTCGCGTATTTATTCACTTCAGTTCACTGGAGGTGAACGACTTCACGGCCATTACATCTTCTGTCACGTTGAAAAGCTTCTCGAAGAATCTTCTTAACGTCGGTCATTGGCTCTTGGAATGTAGGCGAAGGCCTTTGGTTACATGTGATATTTGAGAAACACGTGACCCAGTCGGGCGATACCCTGACGGCTGAATCGACAGCGTCCGCTTATGTGGGGAGGGCGATGGCTTCTCTTGAACGTGCTGACTTGCAAGCGCCGGACGTTGCCACTGCTGTTCTGTCCGCTTTTTGCCAGTGTGTAATTCTTCTAGACTAAACTAAGTTTTTCATTTATTTTCTAATTTCTACTTCACTTCACATTGATTTCACTAATTTATTTACCTATCTTAAGTACCACTCAACATTCCCCATGAAGAGCTTGTAACCTGTGTGCAAGCAGGTCACCTTCATTTAGCTAGGGATATCTGTGGGAGGGGTTCCCTCCTGCAACCTTAATATTAGACACCTACTCTGGTATCCCAGCCCAGCGAGTCTGAAGCCTCACCGGTAGTCAAGGAACTCAATGAGAGCCACTAGATGGCCCTGTTACGTCTGCGGCCGCTGGTCTCAGTACTAAGACTGCCGCTGTCCTGCTGGCCAATCAACGAGCCCAGCTACCCTCTGAAACCAACAGTACAGCAGCCCCGCAGTTGTTATTTCTCTGTGCTGTTGTACTAATGTCGGTACACATAGCTGTCTTGGTTCTGAATTCCCTACGACCTAGGCTTTCGATCTTGGTTTACTTGCTAGACGTGTTACTCTGCCGTGCCGCCTTCGTTGTTTGTCTTTCTCTAGTTGTCACCCACCTGTTTACACTCCGGCGACTCACTGTGCCGCCCCCAGCAGGTCATTCTGTTTCTGCTGGTTCTTGAGTCGTTCCCTGTCTTGTCATATACCGATAAACATAGCTACCTCCGGTGAATACAACAGTGTTTTAATTTCTAGGTGTGTTAAAAATGGGCATTCTTTTTTTAAAAGAATTTTTTTGTTCGTGTACATCAGTGTCCCCATCAAAATAGTCCCTACTTACGCTACCGCATTTTTCAATCCTTATCGCTTCTGGAACTCTAATGTTTGGAGCAGCTTGCAGCTATATGAGTGATGCGTTTTTTAGTCCCACCAATGTTTGTAAAACGACGGCTCTTTAAAGTCGGATGTGGTCACGTCTGCAGTCATGGAAGTTCGAGCATGGTTATAAAACTGATTTTGGCTAAAAATTAAGCAACGAAATGTGAGCAGGTCTATTATCGTGGTGCAAAAGCCATGAACTGCTTCGCCATAAAGTCTTTTTTCCGGATTGCTTCACACAAACAGCGTTGAACTTGCAGGTAGTACTCCTTATTGATCGTTCGACCATGATGCACTACACCATTAAAATCGTAGAAAGCAGTAAACATAAACTTCATAAGGGGTGGTTCAAAACGAAAAAAAAAACGGATTTCAATTGCTTATTGCAGACAACCTATGAAATATATGTCACTAGATAGAGGATAGTTCAAATTTTTATGAGCACACCGACACTATACCACACACACTACATGAGCACCGTTGATCGAGACATATCGAAACTGCAGGTCGCTATTTAGAGAACAGACAGCTTCGACAATTTGATTTCTCAGCTCTTGAAGAGTAGTGGCCATAGGAGGGAGCAAGACTTTTTTTCTATGTACCTCCACAGGAAAAAATCGGAAGGTATGACATCTGATAACCTGGAAAGTCGAAAACAATGAACAAGATCTTGTTGTCCATCTCTTTCAATCCAACATTTTGGGGTGCTGTTGTTAAGATAACGGCGAACCTCAGGGTGAAAGTGGGGCGGGGTGCCGTCATGCATAAAAATGAAATAATTGAATTATTCGTGAAGTTGAGGAAACAATAAGTGTTGCAGAATGTCAGGGTAAGACATTCCCATCACAGTTTTCTCCGCAAAAAAATAAATGTCAGTAATCTTTATGAAAACAAACGACGCAAAACACATTCAGGTTCGGTGAGTCTGTTTCATGTTCCACGACAATGCCAGGATCTTACACTATGACGACTTACTTTACCCCACAGATGAAATTTCGATTTATCCGAAAAGATTATTCGTTCGGGAAAACAGCGTGCTCTACCATATCCTGGAGAAGAGAAACGCAAAATTCGTACCTTCTCTTATAGCGCCCGGGATGTAGTTGCTGCTTGTAAATCTACGTATGCAGGCATCGTTTCAGTACACGTTACACAGGTGTTTGAGGAAGCTGATGTTCCTGGCCTGCCCGTCATGAGGACTTTAGGGGGTACCCATCTCGGATACGCTCGATGTCTTCATCAGACGTGCGTGGCCGACAAGTGCTCCTCCCTTTGCATATGCAACCAACTTACAAGAACTTTTTTGCCAGTCATAAATCAGCTTGTGCAGAGGCGGCTTGCTGCTAAATCGACGGCGGAGAGCACATTGCACTTCAACAATGGATTTACTTCGCGCAGATTCTAACACACCAGCTCAATTGTCAAAACTTTGAACCTTCGCCTATCCAGAGACATGCGCAATGTCTTTCTAACTTTTATAGTTTGCCTGTAATACACAACTGAAATGTGTTCTTTCTTTTTGAGTCACGCGGCATTTAGCCGCTCATCTAGGTTCAAATGGTTCAAGTGGCTCTGAGCGCTATGGGACTTAACTTCTGAGGTCATCAGTCCCCTTGAACTTAGAACTACTTAAACCTAACTAATTTAAGGACATCACACACATCCATGCCCGAGGCAGGATTTGAACCTGCGACCGTAGCGGTCGCGCGGTTCCAGACTGTAGCGCCTAGAACCGCTCGGCCACTCCGACCGGCGCTCATCTTGGTGATCCAGAATCCTCGCACTGGCCGATTGACCCATATTTCACCATCTGTTACGACACGATTCAATAGTTCTCCATTGTTGTTGACTTCATCCAGAGACTTCTGAGCAACTTGCATTCGCCACTGTTTTTGTTCTAAACTCAACTGTTCTGGAACAAATTTTGCTTTAACAAGCTTCATACCCAAAACACCCTAAAAATTTCTTTGTATGGGCCAGCTAATATGCAACGTCAATCCGAACTGTGATCCAGTGATCGTTCACAGCCACTTCTTTCACTTTTACAGTGATTTCATAGGTTGATGACATGAAGCGGTACCCAGGCGCTTGTCATATTCTATGTCCTTACGGCCTTCATCGGGACGCTTATACTACTCGTTAACCCTCTCTGCACTCAAAGTAGACTCATCAAAAGCAATTTTTAACATTTATAAAACTTTGCTGCACTTTATTCCATTCTTATAACAAAATATATTGCAAATTCACTGATCCATTATTATATAAAATATAACAACCAAAGCATATGTAACCATACTGACAGCTGCAGACTAGATATCCGATTAGTACAAATACTTCCCAGAAATGTTCACCAACACGCCAATGAAGAAATTCGCGCGAATCAGATCACTACTATAGGCGAAATTACAAAATTCCCTTTACTTTTTTAACACACCTGGTTTTCTGATTACTTGTACAATCTCAGAGTGCGTGTAGTTGTAAATTTATTACATTTAGGAGGAAACTAATTTCTGCACTGTGATTGGGTGCACAAGCAGCATGTGTTTGGAGGGCAGCAGACACGAGGTTCATGATGTTTTCTTTGCGGCTCTCTTTAAAGAGCAAATTTTGATCAAACTGAATAAATTTAAAAAAAAAGAACTCGTACTGCTATCTGAAAAAGTACTGACCGTTACCCTTAACTTGACAACGTGACATTCGTAAAAAATGGCTCTGAGCACTATGGGACTTAACATCTTAGGTCATCAGTCCCCTAGAACTAAGAACTACTTAAACCTAACTAACCTAAGGACATCACACACACCCATGCCAGAGGCAGGATTCGAACCTGCGACCGTAGCAGTCCCGCGGTTCCGGATTGCAACGTGACATTCGTTTACGAAAATATTACGTAACTAGCAAGAGCCAAGAGTGGTGAAATAATTTTAGAAAATGAACTTCAGTAAATACGTGATACAACTGTGCCAAATTTTCACGTCAGTACATCGTGAGAAATATATTAGAAAATCGTAGCATTTTCATGGCGGGGAAACGCTTCATGATAATAACATTCACAATGGCTTACGTGTAGACTTGAAACAAACTGTGTTGTGCGAATAACGAGTTCTCGCACATACGAGCATTTTCTTCAATAACGTAATTTTCATAGTCTCTGTAACTGCCTAGTAACCGTGAATATCTATTAGTTAGGTGGCCGTCCACTTCGTGTTTATGAGATACTGGAGATTTTTCCTGAATAACGTCTTGTCATTTAGCGAGTTTCATGAGCTCAAGGAATTTTAAAGCACCTGCTTATGACGGCCGTATTACGATCGGCCATTTCGCTTCCAGACGCCATGACTGTAGAGTTATTCCTGAATATTACGTTCCCCTGTGAGCAGGATGGACATTAGTATTCAGAGAATACTGCTGCGACCACAGGGCGCTTTGTAAATATGTTAATACATGAATATTTAGGGGTCTCCACTGCACCACCTGACCATTATCACAAAATCTTCCCCGTCTCGTGGTGCACTTTACGATGGTGTAATGCGTGGGCGTTCCCAGGTCTTTATAAGAGATATTAGGACACGACGAAATAACGGCTCTACGTTTGAATGTCCTTACCTACCGTTTTACGACTCGAGGATGGCAAACACATTAAACGAGACCCGTAGTACAACCCAGTGGCATGATCTTTTTGTGGGAATTATACCTCGAAAGTCATACATCCAATGGCAAGGAACAGTAACCGATTCAATGAAACGAGTTTTGTAAGTTACGAGCAATAAGAAATTTAGTGACCCATTCGTGACAGAATTTTCATATCGTTTAGTCTAACGGAGAACCAACCGTAGACCAGACTTCATGAAAGAAGCAACAACAGAATAGGTAATTTATTGATTTAGTGTCTACGATTAATTGCACAACTCATGCTACACATTGGCATGAGTTGAACAATAGTGATATTTCGGGATATCATGTCTATCAAACAGGGAGTAGAAAGGTTTGAACAAACTAATTTCAAATGTGACTGTTCGGAGCAGTGTTAAATTTTGATCTCAGGGAAACTCAGTGAGAGGTGACGGGTACTTGGTTCTCTACTCAGTGGATGTCCTCGTCTAGCAATGTGTCTTGTGGCAGATGATGAAGACGATATCATTAAACGTGGCAGATTACAAGTAACACTCATTTGTTTGCAGTTGACTACGACCCTTTTAGGAGGATTAGGGAAGATCCATCAGCTCCAGGCTGAATCAAACCCCGTTGCCCCCGTAGCAAATACTGAGCCAGGCGACTGCAGCACCCGACAGAGCGGGGTACACCCAGGCGGCTAGGAAATGATATGTTGCATATTTATACCGCCGAAAAAAGACCAAAAAAGTCAGCGTCTTCAAGAACAGTGCCATGTTATTGACAAGTGATGTGACAGGTAGTATGTCATTGTAGGAGTATACGAGTATATGATGACAAATCCAGACCAAATGAAACGCAAATATCACAGTAGGGGACTCCAAAACTGTTGCATCAGTGCACAGTGTGCCCCCCTCTGGCGGCACTCGCGTGTATTCTCGTCTGCAAATGACCATAAAGGTGCCAATGGGACGCTGCGTTAAATTGTCCCACCCATCTTGCACAATTCGTTGTAATTTGGCAATAGTTCTTGCAAGCCCTGTAGAACGAGTAAGTTCCTACTCCACCACATCCCATTTATACTCAGTTGGCTAAATATATGGTGATTCTGCTGGTCACGATAGTTGTTTTACACCACGAAGAGCAGGTTGAGTTGCAGCAGCCGTATTTAGAGCATCATATAAAAGAAGCGAACAACTGAAGTTACATAATGTTGTAACCTGAGGTGTTGGTGCTAGGTATAACCACCTTTAAATGTGTTCACTGTTACGAAACCTAACAAACAATACAGGAAACACGATGTGGGTTCAAAATGGCTCTGAGTACAATGGGACTTAACTACTGTGGTCATCAGTCCCCTAGAACTTACAACTACTTAAACCTAACTAACCTAAGGACATCACACACATCCATGCCCGAGGCAGGATTCGAACCTGCGACCGTAGCGGTCACGCGGTTCCAGACTGTAGCGCCTGTAACCGCACGGCCACTCCGGCCGGCCACGATGTGGGAACTGGGCCCATTAGATGTACGTGCATTACAATTGTAAGTAGCCTTATGATTATGTATGGTACAGAATAAGGTATCGCACAGGCTTATGTGTAAAGGGAGAAACTGATTGAAATGTATTCGAAGACCAAGGTCCGAAGATGTAAGACAAGAGGAACAGATATAAACGAAATATAGCTGAAGCTGTAGGTGCTAGATACACGATGATGCATCAAGTGACATAAAACATAATAAAATAACCATCCGCACAAAATAGAAACTATAGGAGTATCAGACAGTACGACAGTGTCCATCCGTATAAAATGATTAGTAGCTAAACACATGGACATTAGTAGGTTTCCATGCATGTAATTTATATACAATCCCAATATGTGCGTCTCTTATATGAAACACTTCACTGTTAGCTATACCACTTGATGCATCATAGTGTATGTTGCACCTAGACATTCAGCTATGTTTGGTTTCTATCTTCAATCTTCGGACCTTGGTCTTCGAATATATTTCACTCAGTTTATGCTTCTGAATATACGATCGGATGAAACCCTTCCTGTACCATACGTAATCATAAGGTTCTTATGATTGTAATTCACATCTAATGGACCCAGTATACCACTTTGTGGTTCCTCTATTGCCTGTTGGGTTTCGTAATAGTGACCACATACACTGAGGTGACAAAAGTCATGGGATACCTTCTAACATCGCGTCGGACCTCCTTTTGCCCACTGTAGTGCAGCAACTCTATGTGACATGAGCTCAACAAGTCGTTGGAAGTCCCCTGCAGAAATATTGCATGCTGCCTTTAAAACCGTCCGTAAGTGCGAAAGTGTTGCCGGTGCAGGATTCGGTGTACGAACTGTCGTCTCGCTTATGTCCCATAAACGTTCGATGGGATTCATGTCAGGTGATATACTGGTAAGTGGCCAAATCATTTGTTCGAACTGACCAGAATGTTCTTCTAACCAATCACGAAAAACTGTGTCCCGGTGATACGACGCATTGTGAACCATAAAAATTCCATCGTTATTTGGGAACATGGAGTCCATCAATGGCTGCAATTGGTTTCCAGGTAGATGAGCATAAATATTTTAAGTCAATGATCGGTTACATTACATGTAAACACAGCCCACACCAATGTGAAGCCACCATCAGCTTTCACAGTGGCTTGTTGACAACTTGGGTCCATGTCGTGGGGTGTGCTCCACATTCGAACCCTACCATCAGCTCTCACCAACTGAAATCGGAATTCATCTGACCAGTCCACAGGCCATGGTTCTCCAGTCGTCTAGGGTACCACCGACATGGTCACGAGCCCAGGAGAGGCGCTACAGACCATGTCGTGCTGTTAGCAAAGGCTCTCGCGTCGGTCCTGTGCTGCCATAGTCCATTAACGCCAAATTTTGTTATTCTAATCTAACGGATACGTTAGTCGTACGTCCCACATTGATTTCTTGTGTTATTTGACGCGGTGTTGCTAGTCTATTAGCACTGACAAATCTACCCAAAGACTGCTGCTGTCGGTCGTTAAGTGAAGGCCGTCGGCTATTGCGTTGTCCGTCGTGAGAGATAATGCCCGAAATCAGGTATTCTCGGCGCACTTTTGATTCTGTGGATATCTGAATAATGAATTCCCTAACGATTTCCGAAATGGAATGCTCCGTGCGTCTAGCTCCTCCTACCTTTCTGTGTCCACAGTTGTTAATTCCCTTAGTGCGGCCACTATAATGTCGGAAACTTTCACATGAATCACCTGAGTACAAAAGACATTTCCGCCAATGCACTGCCTTTTTTACCTTGGGTACTCGATACTATCGCCACCTACGTACGTGCATATCAGTATAACATGAATCTTGTCACCTCAGTTTATAATGATGGCCATAATTAGGACCTTTATCTCAGGTTACAACATCCTGTGACTTCAGGTGTTCACTTCCTGCCGGCCCGTGTGGCCTAGCGGTTCTAGGCACTGCAGTCTGGAACCGCGCGACCGCTACGGTCGCAGGTTCGAATCCTGCCTCTGGCATGGATGTGTGTGATGTCCTTACGTTAGTTAGGCTTAAGTAGTTTTGAGTTATAGGGGACTGATGACCTCAGAAGTTAAGTCCCATAGTGTTCAGAGCCATTTGAACTATTTTTTTTTTTTTGTTCACTTCCTTTATATGAAGCACTAAAACTAAGTTACCTTACTCGGTATGTGTGTATTGTGTATGTAACACCTAGATCTTATCAAAAAATGGTTCAAATGGCTCTGAGCACTATGGGACGCAACATCTTAGGTCATAAGTCCCCTAGAACTTAGAACTACTTAAACCTAACTAACCTAAGGACATCACACACATCCACGCCCGAGGCAGGATTCGAACCTGCGACCGTAGCAGTCCCGCGGTTCCGGACTGCAGCGCCAGAACCGCACGGCCACCGCGGCCGGCACCTAGATCTTATCCTTGATTTGAAATACACATACGTCTATGTCCTCTAGATGTTGGTTCGAATATGACTGACTTCAAGACCATGTGTTACGAAATAACCAGAAATAATGGATTTTGGCATGTATCGTATGTCTTATTGTTTGATGATACATTCAGTTGCAAATGTCTAAGTGTAAATTACTATGATTATATTCATGAAGTTTGATCCTTTTAACCGTCCTTAATTTAACATCTACTGTCTCAGTCGTACCACTTACGTTTTATCCACCTATTTCCTAGTTTGTAATTAAAGCGACTTACAATGCTGGTTGTAATTCGCACCTGGACTTCGGGTTACAGTATTACTATCTTTATTACTCAACATTATGGATTTGTGATTTTTGTATCATTGGCACTGTACATAGTTTCCTTTATCTTAAAGTACTGTACTGTTTTCACTTGTGACTATAGTAATTTCCACTTCGTTTAATATGTCCTGGTTTTGTATTACTTTACGCGCAGCTTATATTCGGTATATGGTAACCAGAGATCGTAGAAATTGAACTTAGTTCCTTACAATTTATACAGCATGAATCTAGTAGAAAGTGCGTTACTTTACAATTCTTTACATTTTACAGAGGCACGACTTTATCAAACTTCGTTGATTAGTAGCGCCATGTGGCAGCGTTCACGTGTAGCAGTTACGCCACAAGTGCGGCCAGTTACCTGCAGCTACCGTCGTGAGTGACACGCCATATTTACATCCACACAGTGTTTACCGCAAATGCGCGAACTGTCTCGGTATGTGTCCCAGCTGACCCACACTCCTACTTCGCGTCACCCGTCCGCACTGTCCATCCATATTACCCATGCTCGCTAATTTTAGATTCCCGCTGGCGGTCGAACGTAGGTTCATGGTCCATCGAGGCGAATCGATTATATGAATGCGTGGTGTCCGGAAGAGCAGACACCAAGCATTCATATAAGTTTCCGCATTTACTGGGATCACTACCTGTAGACGGGACAAACATTCAAGTCACTAACCCACTTACACAACTTACGTCTTTAGTCAATATTGAAAAATATGTCTTCCCCAGACGTCTCACATCCGCGGTAATTCGTAGGGCAGGGCGAATAGAGCTGCGTATGCGCTAGTGCCGCAGCGTCCCAGGGCACAGCAAGCGGGCGATGTTACACCATCAGCACCGTCCTGAACCAGAATCGAAGGCCGCTGTGGATTACAGAGACAAGGTCGAGTGCCACAGACAAAAGGATGTTGACCACCACAAGGCACAGCGGACGGTCAGACAGGAAGCATTCATAGATTGCCATGAGTAGCCGTTGGCTGGCGGACGGCTGGGAAGGTGTGATGTTTGATGGACGCAAGTACGGCACGTCTGGCGCGGTGTTAGTAAAGCAATCTGTGCTATGCGCTTACTGGGGTGTGAGAACTGGGTTTAGACTTCATTGTGTGTGTGTGTGTGTGTGTGTGTGTGTGTGTGTGTGTGTACCTGTTTTGTATGCAGCTCGCTCCAGGCTCCGGCGCATGTTGTAAGCGCGTCTGTTGCACAAACGGTGTCGTTCTTGTAGTAGGTGGAAGGCAGAACAGCAAAGCGGATATATGCAATCACTTTGTGTGGTTTTGACCATATTAATTTACATCGCTGATAAAAGTTTATGGGACAGATATCGAGCAGAAGATTTAAGTTCGATTTCAGGTTGACGTAACTCGCCTTGCCGTTGCATATGTATCTGAGTAGTAAACTGTTCGACAAATGTGAGGGATTCTGTTTAACTCGTAGTGTAGAACTATTCAGGGCTGCCGCCCCTACTAAGTGGTGCTGTTTATCGCTCAAGTCTCACTTCCATTCACGGCTACACTCCAGACCTTCAGAAAAGATTTCCTAATACATAAATCTACATTCGATGCTAACAAATGTCTCTTCTTCAGAAACGCTTTTCTTGTCACTCATGTATCTGAGGAGTAGACTGTTCAACAAATATAAGGGCTTCTGTTTAATTCGCGGTGCAGAACTATTCAGGCCTGCCGCACCTATTAAATTGTGCTGTTTATCGCTCAAGTCTCACCTCCATTCACGGCTGCACTCCAGACCTTCAGAAAAGATTTCCTAATTCATAAATCTACAATCGATGCTAATAAATTTCTCTTCTTCGGAAACGCTTTTCTTGTCACTCCCAGTCTACATTTTATATCTTCTTCTACTTCAGCCATCATCAGTCATTTTACTGCCAAAATAGCAAAACTCATGTACTACCTTGTGTTTCGTATCCTAATCTAATTCTCTCAGCATCACTTGATTTAATTCCTCTGCGTTACATTATCATAGCTTTGCTTTCAGTGATAGTCATCTTATACACCTAAGATGCCACCCATACCGTTCAACTGCTCTTTCAAGTCCTTTGCTGTCTCCGACAGAATTAAAACGTCATCGGCGAAGTTCGAAGTATTTGTTTCTTCTCTCTGAAATGTAATTCCCATTCCAGCTTTTTCTTTGGTGGTCTCATTTACTGCTTGCTCAGTGTACAAATTGAATACCATTGTGGACAGGCTACAATCCCGTCTCACTCCCGTCTCAACCACTGCTTCCTCTTTCATGCCCCTCGACTCTTATACCTGTAACTGCCATCTGGTTTCTGTACAAGGTGTAAACAGCCTTTCACTCCTAATTTTTTAGCCTTGCTACTTACAGTCAACATTGTCAAAAGCTTTCTCTAACCCTATAAATGTTACAAACGTAAGTTTACGTTTCCTTAAACTATCCTCTAAGAGAAGTCGTAGGGTCTGTAAGGCCTCCCATGTTCCTAAATTCCTCTGGAATCCAAACTAGTCTACCCCGACGTCGGCTTCTATCAGTTTTCTCAATCTTGTGTGAAGAATTCGTGTTAATATTTTGCAACTTTGACTTACTAAACCGATAGTTCTATAATGTTCACACTGTCAGCAACTACTTTATTTTTAGTATTTCAGTTATAACTGCGAATTACATACACACATCAAAAAAAGTTTTGTATTACCCAGTTCCCAGAACACCTGAAGATAGATGTTGACTGTGGATATTGTAACACAGACACAGTCCCTTTGACTGTTCAGAGATGTCACTAAACCCGCCCAACGATGTAAACAACCATGCATGAGTAGCGCCTATTAGACGGAGGGGGTCCGACAGCCGATCAGTGTCAGTCACTCCACCAGGAAGGAGGTATACGGCTCATGTTGTCTGTACTTCAACCATACCTAGACGGTCAATACCGCGGTTCGATCGATTCCGCAATGTTACTTTGTGCCAGGAAGCGCTCTCAACAAGGGAAGTGTTCAGGCGTCTCGGAGTAAACCAAAGTGATGATGTTCGGACATGGAGGAGAGACAGAGAGACAGGAACTGTCGATTACATGCCTCGCTCAGGCCGTCCAAAGGCTACTACTGCAGTGGATGACCGCTACCTATGGATTATGGCTCGGAGGAACCCTGACAGCAACGCCATCATGTTGAATAATGCTTTTCGTGCAGCCACAAGACGTCGTGTTACGACTCAAACTGTGCCCAACAGGCTGCATGATGCACAGCTTCACTCACGACGTCCATGGCGAGGTCCATCGTTTAACCACGACACCATGCAGCGTGGTACAGATGGACCTAATAACATGCCGAATGGACCGCTCACGATTGGCATCACGTTCTCGTCACCGATGAGTGTCGTATATGCCTTCAACCGATGATAATCGGAGACATGTTTGGAGGCAACCCCGTCAGGCTGAATGCCTCAGACACACTGCCCAGTGAGTGCACCAAGATGGAGGTTGCCTGCTGTTTTGTGGTGGCATTATGTGGAGCCGACGCACGCCGCTGGTGGTCATGGAAGGCGCCGTAATGGCTGTACTATATCATCCACCGACCGACAGTGCAACCATATCTGCAGCATATTGGCGAGGCATTCGTCTTCATGGACAACAGACAATTCGCGCCCCCATCGCGCACATCTTGTGAATGACTTCCTTCAGGATAACGACATTGCTCGATTAGAGTGGCTAGCATGTTCTCCAGACATGAACCCTATCGAACATGCCTGGGGTAGATTGAAAAGGGCTGTTTAAGGATGACATGACCCACGAACCACTCTGAGGGATCTACGCCGAATCGCCGTTGCAAGAGTGGGACAGTGCCTTGATGAATTTGTGGATAGTATACCACGACGAATACAGGCATGCAGCAATGCAAGGGGATGTGCTACTAGGTATTAGAGTTACCGGAGTGTACAGCAGTCTGGACCACCGTCTCTGAAGGTCTCGCTGTATGGTGGTACAACATGCAATGTGTGGTTTGCATGAGCAATAAAAAAGGCGGAAAGGATGTTTACGTTGATCTCTACTCCAATTTTCTATACAAGTTCCGGAACTCTTGGAACGGAGATGATGCAAAACTTTTCTTGATGTGTGTAACTTGAACAGTGGAATTCTGTTTGCTTTCTGCTTTTTTTAAATAGTATGCATCCATTACATAATTTTAAAAATCTAGATGAATTTTACTGTTATTCTTTGGGTTTGTAAAATCACTGCGAGTTTAAGTTACTTGTTGTTGTCTCCTGCATTTGGCTTCTATTGAGAAAGCGTCATCTTCTCAACAAATTCTTGCTGTATTTCGCCAGGTGACTGATTCAAAATTAAAACCAGTTTTAGTGAAATTCTGCCGGCCGGTGTGGCCGTACGGTTCTAGGCGCTTCAGTCTGGAACCGTGTGACCGCTACGGTCGCAGGTTCGAATCCTGCCTCGGGCATGGATGTGTGTGATGTCCTTAGGTTAGTTAGATTTAAGTAGTTCTACGTTCTAGGGGACTAATGACCACAGATGTTAAGTCCCATAGTGCTCAGAGCCATTTTAACCATTTTTTTAGTGAAATTCTGTAAACTGAGATTTTATAAGGCTAGTAAATAAATAGTTAAAATCACATGTTCACTCATAGGTCAACCCAGTTCTGCTACTCCTGCTACCATTCTCCTTCTTAATTGTCACTTTGACCTCGGAGGCCATATGATTTCTCTACATTTCTCCAACAATCATTTCTGTTTCCTGCTTTTGCGGTCCATTATCTTGTTCTCTGGACGCACGCCTCCGTATCCCTGTTGATATCTTCCTTCCATCTTGTCCGTGGCCTCCTTGCCCCCTTCTGCATTCCACGGAGCCTGAGAATGTTATTCGTGGCAGTCTGTCCTCGTCCATTCTAATCAGGTGCCCAGTTCACATCGATTTCCTTTTCTTCATCCTTAGGACAATATCGGTTTGCGAGTATAGGTCCGCCAGTTCCTGCTTTTTTTTAATATCATCCTTTGCTGTGACTGGGTGTCCCTCTTCGGGCCAGATATTTACCTTAACACCTCTCTCTCGAAAACTGGCCGCTTTTGTTCACCTGTTTTCATTAATTTAAATGTTTGAGAGCCTTATACAGCTACCGGGGGAATTATATTCTGGTATAGACAGATTTTATAACTTCTCGAAACTGCACTTCCCATAAACCCGAAATATGATTTGACTTATTTCCCACTGCGATCCTTGCTGTTCTTCACGCTAAAAATGCTTCCTAAGTATTTAAATATGTCTACTCTTTTAAACGTGGATTCATCAACTATCAATGAGGTTTGATCATTGGGTGCTTTGCTCACGACCATGCACCCAGTTTTCTCCTCGTTAATTGTTTAACCCTGATTTCCTTGCAATATTTCTGTCTCAACTTACTGAGCGACAAGTCCTCCTTGCTACCAGTTATTATAACAACGTCGTCCGTATAAGCAAGCCGATTTATTGCGATATTACCCAGTTTTTTCCAGTTTTGTTGAAATTTGACCTTCGTCGAAAGCCCTGTTTTTTTAGGTGTTTGTTTATTGTCGTACTTTTTCTTCATTAGGGTTCTCTACTTTGCTGTCTGGTACCTCACACGAAAGACACTCAATGGCGTCATCTCATTTTAGGAATTCTGCGAAGTACTATGCCCATCGCCGGTCTACTTCAGTGTCATGCATGAGGACTTTCCCCCGCGTGTCTTCAACAAATGTTTCTTTTTCTTATGTTTCTGTGTTACTTTCTTTATGATACCTCCTCCTTTTCTTGTGTTGGATTTGGTCCTCATCGGCTTCTTTTATTGGTTACTTGTAGTATTCTCCTGCCTTAGTATGGCTGTCGTTTCTTTCCCTATTTCGATATACCCATCTTCTAAGTCCTGACCCCTCACATTTTCTAACCACCTCTTCCCAGCCAACCTGATAGAATCATCTTTATCTGATCTATTTTGTTTGCCTAGAATTTCGGATGTTACCCTGTTTGCTATTTCTTTAATCTGAGGCCTGTATTGGTTGATACCGCCGTCTCATACCATTTCCAAATATTTACTTAAGTTTCGTTCTAATTGTGACTCATATTTTTTAGTTATTATCTCTTTTAATCAGCTGATATCAAAATGTGTTGCCTTCTTAGCTATTCTACACACCTTCTTAAATTTAATGTCCATCTTGCAGATCACCAGGAAGTGATCAGTGCCACAATCTGCTCTTCTACCGGTTCACTTGTCTTTTACGCTGTTTGCATGCTGTCCCTGGATACACACGTCGTCATCTGTTTTATGAGTTGCCAATCTGCTGCCATCTATGTCCCTTTATGTGACTTTTTATGTTGCAATCATGATGTCAGTCTCTTGTCAGTTGCGAAATTGAGGAAATGGGTGCCACCGTCACTGTTCACTTGATGCAGACTTGCGTTACCGATCACCCACACTACCACCATTAAAAAAAGAATAATTTTCAGACAGAATTAGACACCATTAAATGTATTGCATCAAACAACAACAATGGCTGTACCCCCGAATTTAACTGACAACATTTTACACAAAAAAGAAAAATGTTGCTCTATGCGTGTATCCTTTCTGCAGCAACAGTCATATCTAAAAGAAACTGCTGTACCATCTCATTCTGAGGAAGTCTGTCCTACAAATTAGCCAAGACCTTCAAATTCTACAGTTACAAAAAATTATTTTATGTAAGAGACACTACAGCTCATATCGTATTCAACAGCAAGGACGAAAGAGACTTATTAAATAACAGTGGTGCTACAAAATCACTTGCAATGACCGCAAGAAATTGTATATTGGCCAGACAGGCAGGGTCATAATAACTAGGCTGACTGAACACGAAAGCAGCTGGAGATTATGTAAGTCAGATTCCACCTTTGCTGAACATATGATGCAGAAAGGACACAGATACCAAGTCCACACAGAAGTACTACATACAACAAAAAAAGGAAGAAAACTAAGCCTGTTAGAAGCACTTGAGGTAAACATACATGTAGCTCAAAATCCCCAACTGGTTCTAAATGGTCAATTACAGTTGAGCACATCCCCACTTTTAAGATTCACATGATGCAATCAACCAACCACATATTCACAAACAACCACAATGAGACACACTGCTACACAGAATCAAAATGCAAAAGGCATTCCCGTTTATTATCGTGATTACTCCACAAACTTCAACAATATAAGTTTTAATATTCTAATACTGTGTATTCTAATCATGGATTTGGGCTGGACATTATTAAAAGAAAGGTGTTTTTCGTTGCGACGTAATCTTCTCACGAAATTCCAATCACCAAATTTCTCCTCCGAATGCAAAAATATTTTGTTGACACCGACATACATAGAGAGAAACGATCACCGCGATAAAATAAGGGAAATCAGAGCTCGTACGGAAAGGTATAGGCGTTCGTTCTTTCCGTGCCCAATACAAGATAGGAATAATAGAGAACTGTGAAGGTGGTTCGATGAACCCTCTGCAAGGCACTTAAAATGTGATTTTCAGAGTATCCATGTAGATATAGATGTAGATGTAATGTGTTCAGTATTGCCCACTGCATAAAAACGTAATTTAAAGTGAAAAACATGTTTGTTGCACAATGTAAATTACTAGTGCTCAATTATTAATTCTTAACGAATGTCCCAAACTCCTCACAAATTATGGCAACATGACCATATAACGAGTAATATTATAAGATTGTGTATTTTAATTGTTATGTATAATACTGTCCATTAACTAGAGTTTAGCTTACAGCGTTAAAAAACATGTTTGTTGCACAACATAAATGAAGAGTGCTCAGTTTACAGTTCCTTAACCTATGTCAGGACCTTCTAAAACTTTCCATTCTAACCCGTAATATTGTGCAATTTAATTATTTATTATTAATCATTTGTTTTTAATTATGTAAAGTATAACTGCAACGTTAAGGGACAAGTTTTGACACGCGTCACTTTATGCAAGTGGATTGTATCTCCGCTTATAATGAAACTTTGTGGCAGATTAAAACTGTGTGCTGGACCGAGACTCGAACTCGGGACCTTTGCCTTTCGCGGGCACGTGCTCTACCATGTGAGCTACCCAAGCACAACTCAAGACGCGTCCTCACAGCTTCAATTCTGCCAGTACCTCGTCTCCTACCTTCCAAACTTTACAGAATCTCTTCTGCGAACCTTACAGAACAAGCACCCCTGGAAGAAAGGATATTGCGGAGATATGGCTTAGCCACAACCTGGGGGATGTTTCCAGAGTAAGATTATCACTCTGCAGCGGAGTGTTCACTGACATGAAACTTCCTGGCAGATTAAAACTGTGTACCGGACCGAGACTCGAACTCGGGACCTTTGCCTTTCGCGGGCAAGTGCTCTATGCAGAAGAGCTTCTGTGTAGTTTTGAAAGTACTGACAGAATTGAAGCTGTGAGGATGGGTCGTGAGTCGTGCTTGGTTAGCTCAGATGGACACAGGCACGATAGCTCATGCTGGCACGGTTGCTCAGCGTGTTCGGTCAGAGGGCTGAGTGCCCTCTGTAAAAAAAAAAAAAAAATAAAATAAAAAAATAAACTGAGTAAAGGAATCAAAGATCAACATGAATGGATGTCATGTGACGTCCTGCCAGCCCAAGCGCAACGAACAATACCGAACAAAAATCCAGAGAATTAAAAAGAAACTTGTTCGGTCAGGGGGTTAGGTGCCCTCTGTAATAAAAAACTGAGTTAATGGAGAGACAATGAACTTGAACAAGCGTGATGGGACGTCCGCCGCAAACAAACAGGACGAACAGTAACGAACAAAATGAAAATAAAAAAAATGGTAGAGCACCTCCCCGCGAAAAGCAAAGGTCGCGAGTTTGGAGTTCGTGTCTCTGGCTAGCACACCGCTTTACTCTGCCAGAAAGTTTCATATCAGCGCACACTCCACTGCAACGTGAAAATCTCATTCTGCTTATAGCCGTGCGGGAATAACCGAGCGGTCCCTCATGGACTGTGCGGCTGGTCCCGGTGGAGGTTCGAGTCCTCCCTCGGGCATGGGTGTGTGTGTGTCTGTTCTTAGGATAATTTAGTTTAAGTAGTGTGTAAGCTTAGGGACAGATGACCTTAGCAGTTAGACCGAGCGAGGTGGCGCAGTGGTTAGTACTCTGGACTCGCATTCGGGGGGACGACGGTTCAATCCCACGTCCGGCCATCCTGTTTTAGGTTTTCCGTGATTTCCCTAAATCGCTCCAGGCAAATGCCGTGATGGCTCCTTTGAAAGGGCACGGCCGACATCCTTCCCCATCCTTCCCTAATCTGATGAGACCGATGACCTCGCTGTATGGTCTCCTCCCCCCCCCCCCCCCCCAAACCACCCAACCCAACCTTAGCAGTTAAGACCCGTAAGATTTCACACACATTTGATCATTCCCCTTATAATGTTTGTTAACTGAAGAAGTACTGTCCCTTTTAGACGCTACTCAGTTGTTTGATTAAGACAGCTCAGTAAGACAAAATAAGTTTGAAGTAAAAAACAATCAGTAGAACATAAACACTATACTTGTTATTCGGTCCTATATGGAATTGTAGAACCGAGAAGTAACGGAAAGATCCGTACACAAAAAGAAAGAAGACATCGAATAAAGCCGAAAGCCCCCCAGCACTCTCTCCATTATTGCGCATGCACGCTTCACCGAATTACGGCAAATGGAGGGAGTACACGCCCCACCCCGCGGAGCCGCCAGCCAGGCAGCGGGGCCATGCATCTTCCTGGCGGACAGAGAGCCGCGATCCGGATCGCCCCCGAGAGACTCGCTAGTGCCGGTAGGTCTTGTCCGGCGCTGCTGGCCGGGCCCGGGCCCGGGCGCAAATTGAGCGGATGCAATATTCAGCGCCGCCTCCTCGGAGCACCGCTCGCTTTCTGCTGACGTCACGGGCGCGTGATTCACGCCGCGGAGGTGGCGGGTGGCGTGGCCAGGAGCCGGCCGGACACCTCGCAGCGGAGCGCATTAACTGCTGCCCGTCCGATCGGCAGCGCCTGCGAGCTTATCCTCTGTGGTGCCGGCGGCGCGGTTCCGACGCACAAAGTGCCTTTCATTTGGCGGCCGGCACGTCGAGGCGAGGCCGATACGTATCTTTAATTACGGCCCGGGCTCTGCTGTCGCAGCTTCCAGCTTCCAGCCCGGCGGCCCGGCTAACCCACTTTCGCTGCGGACGATGGCGTTCGCTGCGAATTTAGCCGCACACCGCAATTACCTGCGCCCGCTGCGGCCGCACAGATACGCCGCTGACACTCCCCCGAAACGGGATTCGCAGCACTGTTATACGGTACACACCTCTACTCCGGTGCAATTTCCAGGTGCGCAACAGGCTCTCTGGCGCACTCTCAGAAGTTACCCCGTTTTTGAGCGCTGCTGATTGAAATTTATCCTCTTCATCTTGAACACTCTACACTGACGAAAATGAAACGCAACACCAAGAAAAAAAGAATATGCTAAATGTAGAGTAACAAAATTTCAGGAGTACATTCGTCTAGGTAACATACACTGAAGGCCCAAGAAACTGCCACACATGCCTAATATCGTGTAACGCCACCGCCAGCAATCAAAAGTGCCGCAACACGACATGGCATGGATTCGACTAATGTCTGAAGTAGTGCTGGAGGGAAATGACACCATAAATCCTACAAGGCTGTCCATAAATCCCTAAGAGTGCTAGGGGGCGGAGATCTCTTCTGAACAGCACGTTGCAAGGCATCCCAAATAAGCTCAATAATGTTCATGTCTGGGGAGTCTGGTGGCCAGCGGAAGTTCAGATGTTCAGATGTGTGTGAAATCTTATGGGACTTAACTGCTAAGGTCATCAGTCCCTAAGCTTGCACACTACTTAACCTAAATTATCCTAAGGACAAACACACACACACACCCATGCCCGAGGGAGGACTCGAACCTCCGCCGGGACCAGCCGCACAGTCCATGACTGTAGCGCCTGAGACCGCTCGGCTAATCCCGCGCGGCCCCAGCGGAAGTGTTTAAACTCAGAAGAGTGTTCCTGAAGCCACTCTGTAGCAATTCTGAACTGTGTGGGGAGTCGCGTTGTCCTGCTGGAATTTCCCAAGTCCGTCGCAATGCACAATGGACATGAATGGATGCAGGTGATCAGACAGGATGCTTACGTACGTGTCACCTGTCAGAGTCGTATCTAGACGTATGAGGGGTCCCACATCACTCCAACTGCACAAGCCCCACACCATTATAGAGCCTACGCCAGCTTTAACAGTCCACTGCTCACACGCAGCTCCATGGATTTATAAGGTTGTCTCTATACCGTATGTGTCCACCCGCTAGATACAATTTGAAAAGAGACTCGTCCGACCGGACAACATGTTCCCAGTCATCAACAGTCCAATGTAGGTGTTGACGGCCCCAGTACAGGCGTAAAGGTTTGTGTCGCGCAGTCAAGGGTACACGAGTGGACCTTCGGCTCCGAAAGCCCATATCGATGTTGTTTCGTTGAACGGTTCGCACTCTGAGACTTGTTGACGGCACAGCACTGGAATCTGCAGCAATCTGCGTAAGGGTTGAACTTCTGTCACGCTAAACGATTCTCTTCAGTCGTCGTTGGTCCCGTACTTGCAAGGTCTTTTTCCGGCCGCAGCGATATCGGAGATTTGATGTTCTATCGGATTCCTGATATTCATGGCACACACGTAATATGGCCGTACGTGAAAATCCCACTTCATCGCTACCCGGAGATGCTGTGTCCCATCGCTTGTGCGCCGACTATAACACCAGGTTTAAACTCGCTTGAATTTTGAGAACCTGCTATTGTAGCAGCAGTAACCGATCTAACAACTGCGCCAGGCACTTGTCTAATAGAGGCATTCCCGACCCCAGCGCCATCTTCTGCCTATTTATATATCTCTGCATTAGAATACGCATGCCTATACCAGCATCTTTGGCGCTTAAATGTATTTAAGCGATTAAAATGGCAAGATCATAGGTTAACGTATGCGCGAGATAAGCCAATGAAAATGAGAAATGTTGTTACATTAATAACCAGTGTAGCCGGCAGAATGTTGCATGGAAGCATGCAAGTGTTCGTGGATTGTCTTGTACAGGCACGGAATGTCAGTTTGTGGGATGGAGTTACATGCCTGCTGCACTTGGTCGACCAGTAAGGATGCGGATGACGCTGGGGCTGTTCTCTGATGAAGTCCCATATGTGCCTACTTGGAAACAGATCTGGTGATCGAGCAGGCCAAGCCAACATGCTTACACTCTGTAGAGCATGTCGGGTTACAACAGTGAAATGCGGCGAGCTTTATCCCCTAGAATGCACTTCATGAATGGCAGAATAACATGCCCGATCACCACACTGACGTACAAGTTTGCAATCAGGGTACAGGGGATAAACAGGAGAGAGCCCTTGCTGTCATACGAAAGCGCATCTCAGACCATACCTCCAGGTGAAGATCCAGTTTGTCTATCAAGCAGACAGGTTGGCATCAGAACCAACACAGTCGTCACTGGCATCAGAACAGAACCACATTTCATCAGAAAAGACAATACACCTTGTAATGGTTCTTTATTTACGTGACCATTACGGCATTCCAACCCCAGTTCTCGATACCAGTAATATCGTACTACTTTTCTGCGAAGTAAAAGACTTATTTTTGTGACAATATTCACATTTGGTTTTATTAATGTATAGGTACTCCGCCTCCCCAATGAACCATGGACCTTGCCGTTGGTGGGGAGGCTTGCGTGACTCAGCGATGCAGATTGCCGTACTGTAGGTGCAACCACAACGGAGGCGTATCGGTTGAGAGGCCAGACAAACGCGTGGTTCCTGAAGAGGGGCAGCAGCCTTTTCAGTAGTTGCAGTCGCAACAGTCTGGATGATTGACTGGCCTTGTAACACTAGCCAAAACGGCCTTGCTGTGCTGGTACTGTGAACGGTTGAAAGCAGGGGGAAACTACGGCCGTAATTTTTCCCAAGGGCATGCAGCTTTACTGTATGGTTAATGATGATGGCGTCCACTTGGGTAAAATATTCCGGAGGTAAAATAGTCCCCCATTCGGATCTCCGGGCGGGGACTACTCAGGAGGACGTCGGTATCAGGAGAAAGAAAACTGGCGTTCTACAGATCGGAGCGTGGAATGTCAGATCCCTTAATCGGGCAGGTAGGTTAGAAAATTTAAAAAGGGAAATGGATAGGTTAAAGTTAGATATAGTAGGAATTAGTGACGTTCGGTGGCAAGAGGAACAAGACCTTTGGTCAGGCGAATACAGGGTTATAAATACAAAGTCAAATAGGGGTAATGCAGGAGCAGGTTTAATAATGAATAAAAAATAGGAATGCGGGTAAGCTACTACAAACAGCATTATTGAGGCCAAGATAGACACGAAGCCCACGCCTACTTCAGTAGTACAAGTTTATATGCGAACTAGCGCTGCAGATGACGAAGAAATTGAAGAAATGTATGATGAAATAAAAGAAATTATTCAGATAGTGAAGGGAGACGAAAATTTAATAGTCATGGGTGACTGGAAATCGGTAGTAGGAAAAGGGAGAGAAGGAAACGTAGTAGGTGAATATGGATTGGGGGTAAGAAATGAAAGAGGAAGCTGCCTGGTAGAATTTTGCACAGAGCATAACTTAATCATAGCTAACACTTGGTTCAAGAATCATAAAAGAAGGTTGTATACATGGAAGAAGCCTGGAGATACTGACAGATTTCAGATAAATTATATAATGATAAGACAGAGATTTAGCAACCAGGTTTTAAATTGTAAGACATTTCCAGGGGCAGATGTGGACTCTGACCACAATCTATTGGTTATGAACTGTAGATTAAAACTGAAGAAACTGCAAAAAGGCGGGAATTTAAGGAGCTGGGACCTGGATAAACTAAACCAGAGGTTGTACAGAGTTTCAGGGAGAGCGTAGGGGAACAAATGGCAGGAATGGGGGAAAGAAATACAGTAGAAGAAGAATGGGTAGCTTTGAGGGATGAAGTAGTGAAGGCAGCAGAGGATCAAGTAGGTAAAAAGACGAGGGCTACTAGAAATCCTTGGGTAACAGAAGAAACATTGAATTTAATTGATGAAAGGAGAAAATATAAAAATGCAGTAAATGAAGCAGGCAAAAAGGAATACAAACGTCTCAAAAATGAGATCGACAGGAAGTGCAAAATGGCTAAGCAGGGATGGCTAGAGGATAAATGTAAGGATGTAGAGGCTTATCTCACTAGGGGTAAGATAGATACTGCCTACAGGAAAATTAAAGAGACCTTTGGAGAAAAGAGAACCACTTGTATGAATATCAAGAGCTCAGATGGAAACCAGTTCTAAGCAAAGAAGGGAAAGCAGAAAGGTGGAAGGAATATATAGAGGGTCTATACAAGGGCGATGTACTTGAGGACAATATTATGGAAATGGAAGAGGATGTAGATAAAGATGTAATGGGCGATATGATACTGCGTGAAGAGTTTGACAGAGCACTGAAAGACCTGAGCCGAAACAAGGCCCCGGGAGTAGACAACATTCCATTAGAACTACTGACGGCCTTGGGAGAGCCAGTCCTGACAAAACTCTACCATCTGGTGAGCAAGATGTATGAGACAGGCGAAATACCCTAAGACTTCAAGAAGAATATAATAATTCCAATTCCAAAGAAAGCAGGTGTTGACAGATGTGAAAATTACCGAACTATCAGTTTAATAAGTCACGGCTGTAAAATATTAACGCGAATTCTTTACAGACGAATCGAAAAACTAGTAGAAGCCGACCTCGGGGAATATTAGTTTGGATTCCATAGAAATATTGGAACACGTGAGGCAATACTGACCCTACGGCTTATCTTAGAAGCTAGATTAAGGAAAGACAAACCTATGTTTCTAGGATTTGTAGACTTAGAGAAAGCTTTTGACAATGTTGACTGGAATACTCTCTTTCAAATTCAGAAGGTGGCAGGGGTCAAATATAGGGAGCGAAAGGCTATTTACAATTTTTATAGAAACCAAATGGCAGTTATAAGAGTTGAGGGGCATGAAAGGGAAGCAGTGGTTGAGAAGGGAGTGAGACAGGGTTGTAGCCTCTCCCCGATGTTATTCAATCTGTATATTGAGCAAGCAGTGAAGGAAACAAAAGAAGAATTCGGAGTAGGTATTAAAATCCATGGAGAAGAAATAAAAATTCTGAGGTTCGCCGATGACATTGTAATTCTGTCAGAGACAGCAAAGGACTTGGAAGAGCAGTTGAACGGAATGGATAGTGTCTTGAAGAGAGGATGTAAGATGAACATCAACAAAAGCAAAACGAGGATAACGGAATGTTGTCGAATTACGTCGGGTGATATTGAGGGTATTAGATTAGAAAATCAGACACTTAAAGTAGTAAAGGAGTTTTGCTATTTGGGGAGCAAAATAACTGACGACGGTCGAAGTAGAGAGGATATAAAATGTAGACTGGCAATGGCAAGGAAAGCGTTTCTGAAGAAGAGAAATTTGTTAACATCGAGTATAGATTTAAGTGTCAGGAAGTCGTTTCTGAAAGTATTTGTATGGAGTGTAGCCATGTATGGAAGTGAAACATGGACGATAAATAGTTTGGACAAAAAGAGAATAGAAGCTTTCCAAATGTGGTGCTACAGAAGGATGCTGAAGATTAGATGGGTAGATCACATAACCAATGAGGAGGTGTTGAATAGGATTGGGGAGAAGAGAAGTTTGTGGCACAACTTGACTAGAAGAAGGGATCGGTTGGTAGGACATGTTCTGAGGCATCAAGAGATCACCAATTTAGTATTGGAGAGCAGCGTGGAGGATAAAAACCGTAGAGGGAGGCCAATTGATAAATACACCAAGCAGATCCAGAAGGATGTAGGTTGCAGTACGTACGGGAGATGAAAAAGCTTGCACAGGATAGAGTAGCATGGAGAGCTGCATCAAACCAGTCTCAGGACTGAAGACCACAACAATAGGTACTCCGATGCATCGATGTATTACAGTGATATGGTTCTTGTGTGTATTCATTTCTGTGAGACTGTAATAATCTTTGACTTACTTGTAACCGTTTTGGCGCGAATGCGCACAGAACAGTCTTTGTTTCACTTTGCAGAAGATAAGTTGTTATTTCGCTTTCTAAAAGAACAGTCAAGACTTTTGTTTTGTTAATGTGGAAATTAAATATATGAAGATTGATACAAAACTGTTTTCTTGATGATGTGACAATTAAGAAGATGTATATGTGAATTTACAAGAAGTTTAAAGTCAATAATTATTTCTATCATACTTCTGTCCTGATCTGGGATTGTTTGATCATTAAGAATTTCCTGAAAAACGCATTTGTTAGGTCTTCAAATATTACTAAAATACAGATCTGGACCTTCTAGCAGTCGAAGTGATATCACCCTAGAATCCACGAGATGAGACATAACAACTTCGACGAAATATACGTGGGAATCCATTCAAGATAAGTGCCAAAATTAATGACTTTTTTACAGTGACTTCATTATTTCCATTCTGACGATACCATCCACAGTCAATAACCTCGTTGTTGCCCGATAAAGCGAACATATGCTGCGTGAGCAACATTATTAATCTGATTTCTAACCATTTTGCATGTGGTGGTATTGTCATTGGTTCGTGATCAGTGGAATGCACGCTACAGACCGTCTGGCTGGTAGCCAGTTTGTAACAGTTCATTGTGTCACTGTGGTGCCAACTGCTGCTCAAATTACTGCTGCAGATGCAGTAATATGCGTCAGAGCCAAACCCGAACACAATGGTCTTCCCTATCGGTAGTGCCATGCGGCCTGCCGTAGCCCAATTCTCTTGCGACCGTACATTTCGTGACCACCACTGTCAGCAATCACGTACAGTAAAAATATGGCTCTGAGCACTATGGGACTCAACTGCTGAGGTCATTAGTCCCCTAGAACTTAGAACTAGTTAAACCTAACTAACCTAAGGACATCACAAACATCCATGCCCGAGGCAGGATTCGAACCTGCGACCGTAGCGGTCTTGCGGTTCCAGACTGCAGCGCCTTCAACTGCACGGCCACTTCGGCCGGCCACGTACAGTAGCCACATTCCTGCAAGTCCTTCTGTAATACTGCAGGAGGAACATCAGCTCCTCGTAGCTTTATTACACGGCCTCGTTCAAACGCGGAGAGATGTTGACAATGGCGTCTTTGTCGCCTTAAAGGCATGCTTGACTAACATCAACTCACGACGTCCAGTCTCAAAGGTAACAAACGCTCACGACCGTCACAGCGTATATTCAAAGGAAACTTGATTTGCACCCTCACAGTGGCGCTATGAGCGCCACTCTTCTGCGGCTGGCGCGAAATTTGAATAGACGTCGTCTTTCATACATAGAAACACGCCTAGCAAATTTCGTTGTTTTCTTTTTATGTCACACAACGACTCCTTGGTGCTGCAATTTTTTTCCGTCAGTGATTTTTTCTGATGATGTCTCCTAGCACAAAAGCACAACTCGTTTCAGTTGCAAGAATCAATAGAACACCTGCACTCATCTGCAATGTCTTGCCACATTAATGTGACCACCTGTCAAAAGCCTGAATAACCATCTTTGCAGCGCAAACTGGTGTGAGACTCGATTGAGCTAAAATATGGGATGTCTGGTGGCCAGAGCAGTACGGTAAACTCGTCCTGGGGCTCTTCGAGTAACGGACGTTACAGCTAGCTGTATGACACGCTGCATCATCCTGGTGGTTGATGCCATCGTGCCGAGGAAAATCGAACTGCATGTAGGGGTGGACATGGTCCCAGAGGATAGAGGGAGTTTTGTGTTGATTCAGTGTGCCTTCCAGAAAGACATGGAAAGCCCACGGCCTGGACTCTTCCCACGATTGTTGCAGGGAATTTGCTTTCAGACGTTTCACGCCGAGCACACCAATGACCATCTGTTCGATGGAGCAAGAAACGTGATTCATCTGAAAAGGCCACCAGTTGCCACCAATCTGACGTCCAGCTGCGATATTCGTGTGCAAATTCCAGCTCTCGTTGCCGATGAAAGGCAGTCGGAAAGGGTGTATGAACCAGACGCCTGCTGCGGAGGCCCATAAGCAGCAACGTTTGCTGAACGGTCGTTGAGAACATATAGTTGGTAGCCCTCGGTTCATCTGAGCATTAGTTGTTGCTGAACGATTGCTCATCTGCTTGCCCACGTACATCTTGGTAGCCGTCGTTCACCCGTGACACCTATGCACAGTTGCCTCGCCGCCTGTTTTGGATAGCGCCATTTTGCCATGCACCGTACACTTTAACCACGTCGGTACGAGAACAGTTTACCAACAGCCGTTTCGGAAATGCTTGCAACATTACACGAGAGCCAATGATCATGCCCTTTTGGACGTCAGATAAATCGCTCCACTTCCGCATTACGAAAACGACTGCACTGTTTTCTGCGCCCATCCCGTCTCTGTGAGCGGTTATTGCAATTTGACATCGAATATAAGAGGTGGTCACATTAATGTGAATGGACAGTATAGAATACAGGCAGAAGAAATCATACTGTACGCCGGCCATATCCCACGCAGTTGCTGCGCGTTAATCTCGGTCTGGAGGCTGATTCTGCCTGTGGGTTAAAAGGTACCCCAGAACAGGTACTTCTATAGTGTGACTGTTTGTCCCAGGAAAGAGGACTAGTACTCACACTACGACATAAAACAGTCACAGAGATCAAACCTTGTGGACCGATCTCAATGACTGTGCAGACAGAATATCCTGAGTACTGCATAAATACTTGCAGCAAAAACAGTACAGGTAGCAACAAGTAAAGGCGAGGAAAGAGTCCACAGACAACACTAGCGAGACAGGCGACAATAGAGTGGTGGCAAGTCAGACGATAGAGACAGAAGCGAATATCGATAATCGTAGAATGTTTAGTCACTTCGGTGTCACGAAAAGAAGTGTTCTCTTGTAATATTCAAGTATGACGTAAAATATGATAGGGACTTAGCAGCCCCGTCAGGACCAGTGCAGTGACATTAAAAGTTGAGGTTACATTGACTTTTGATTGCTTTGCTTGTACGTCTACAGCTTTTCTGCTTTCAGGACTTTTTGTAAGTAGAAAAATACGGAATTTCATTTTGTAAAAAAAAAAAAAATAATTCCTTACTTATAAAAGATAAGTGATGGTAGAATGATTTTGTTTTGTTTCAGACTATGGCTACCTATTACAAACGAGGTCTCACAGATGAAGAAATTTGTAGTGAACTAGAAGCTTTTTCAGGTGATACTGATAAACCGTCTGATGCAGTGATGACAGCGAAGACGACATGATGAATAGTACTCAGTGCAATAATAACGCAAAAACACTTACATCGTATGCTAGTACTTCACAAAAAATTACAGAACTTGAACTAAGTGGTAACGAGGAAGAGGCACACTATGAAGAAAATCTTCAGACTGTATCTCTTCAGGAACGTGTTAGTATTTCACAGAATACAGATGGACAATCGTGCAGTTCACATTCTTTCAAATGATCTTGAAAAAGAAGTGTGTAGTGTATCCAGAACCCATAAATATGAAAAAAAAGATTGAAATGGGAACACTGGTAGTTCTACAAGATTATAATGAACGCGTGGGTGGCGTAGGTAAAGCTGACACGGTGAGGTCTATTTATGAAACAGACAGAAAATCAAAAAGGTATTGTTGTAGACTGTTTAGGCAATGGTGTAAATGAAACTTGTGAGTTCCTATATTTCATACTGTGACGTAAAAGGAACACTTCCATTGACTGATCAGAAACGCAGAACTGCACTTGGTCTACTCACACTTGGAAAGTAAAAGTCCAAAAACCGGGGTGAGCCCAAAAAGATCAAAATTCTCCTGTTTCAACTCCAAGGAGAAGAAAGGCAGCATGTTCGGTAATAACCGAAGTACGTTTTCAGAATACAGGATGTAATTGGCCAACATATGTCATTTCAACGAATGTGCACTTTACCCATTTACAAAGTTAGACTCTAGACACCACTCAAAGTGTTCAGAGCATAATATTTTTGTGTGTTAAGAAAAAGAATAGTGGTTTTTTATATCACCAGTACGATTCTTTTGGGATTTCTCAGTCCATCAATGTACTTTAGCCTTACAATCCAGTCGGTACTTACAAGTTCTGTGAACATTTTTGCATTGTAACGAATGAATCGTTTCTGAAGTAAAATAATTTCCTATTAATTCAATAAAAGTTCATCAAGTATTAAAGTAACACTTTTGAAATCTGATTTCATACTTTTTAGGGATAAAGTAATTAATGGGTTAAACATCTCCATTTCCTAATAACTGTCAAATTTTCAACTGTTTAAAGCGGCAATTTGTCTAAAACTTTATTTATAGAAATAAATCAAAAAAGCTTCATGTCATGTGTATGAACAATTTAATTATTTTAAAACACTACCTGTCTTACTATATGGCACGTCATTTGTAAAGGCATCAAATAAAATAAATAATAAATATGGGGCCAAATATGTAGCGAAAATTGTGCGTTATTTCAAAAGTAATAGCTGTAACTGTTACGACATTTATACCATTGTGAGACAAGGCGGTCAACGCCTTCGTCGAAAAATGTTTGTGTTTGCTTTGGAAAGATGCCTGTATCCAGGAGTGCAACTGTTCCTCTGAAGCAAACCGATGGCACGGCCTCAAAAAATATGGAAATTGCATGGGTAGAGTTCACGACTGTATGGTAAACTTCTAGGCGAGCTCGAAACAACCTTGGCAACATGCGGGCCTGCCTTATGCTGCCAAGAGGTCGTTTCGAGTGTGCTGCAGAAGTTCCGCTGTGCAGCACTTCCGTATCCTCCCTATGGTCCCAATACCTCCCCATGTGATTTCCATATTTTTGGAGCCCTGACGAAATATATTCTTGACTGTCGATTTTCTTCGTTCAAAGAGGTACAGCCCCAGTACAACATGGTTCCGTAGATACCCGCAATCATTTTTCCATAAAGACGTTGACTGTCTTGTCTCACAGTGAGATAAATGTTTCACCTGTTATGGCGAGTACACTTGAAGTAACAAGCAGTTTAGTTACACTATCTCCACCTATCTAGTTTTCATTTGACTGTCCCTCATATTATAAAACTTTAATCTCAAGAATTTAGCATCGTCAGTTTTCGATCTGCTTCTCAGTATATTTCAGGCATATACTGGCAGGAAACCTCTTAAAAGTTCTGAGCTACATATAGTGCGTTTTTTCAAAATTTGGTGACAAAGAACTGGCTAGAAACCATTTATCAATGCCAATGAAAGTTTCGTTAGCTAGTCTCTCTAAGACTGTACTTGATTTGGTATTTGGTTTAAATGGCTCTGAGCACTATGGGACTTAACTGCTGAGGTCATCAGTCCCTTAGAACTTAGAACTACTTGAACCTAACTAATCTAAGGACATCACACACATCCATGCCCGAGGCAGGATTCGAACCTGCAACCATAGCGGTCGCGCGGTTCCAGACTGTAGCGCCTAGAACCGGATTTGCTATTTGTTGCCTTGTTTGTATCATCGGCAATCAAAATGAAGCTGTCATCATGTAACGTTACTGAGGTTATGTCATTGAAATACACAAGAAAAAGTAAGAGCCCTAACAAGTTACCTTGTGGGAAGCAAAGACATTTGTCAATTTTTAAAAATAGGTGATAAGTACAAGAATCTGAATGGCTATTACGAAGAGAATTTTTAAGATCTTTCTAGTCATTTCTCTTAACTATTCCAGTATTTTACCTTCTGTCTAACGTAACTTACTTTCCAGTAGCCCTCGTACGTTATATTTTAGGTAACAATATTTACTCAGCACTTTCTCATTACTTAGCAGAGCAACGCTACACTTAAAGATTTGAGCAACACGATTTATTGTGTGCAGAGTCGGGAAATAAAACCGTAACACTTGCCATTCTCTCTACAGCTGAAACTTCGAGTCGACTACTGAGGAGCGTATGCTTGATATGTTTGCGGACTGTTTGTAATATGCAAGGGTTTCAAGTTAGAATGCCGCTCTAGTGCACATATTTAACTTACAGCAAGGCAGAAATGTTAACGCCAAATGAGAACTGTACACTGAGATTACAGAAGTCGTGGGATAACGAAATGCACATATACATATGTCTGTAATACCGCGTACCCAAGGTGCAAAATAGCAGTACATTGGTTCAAATGGCTCTGAGCACTATGGGACTCAACTTCTGAGGTCATTAGTCCCCTAGAACTTAGAACTAGTTAAACCTAACTAACCTACGGACATCACACACATCCATGCCTGAGGCAGGATTCGAACCTGCGACCGTAGCGGTCGCGCGGTTCCAGACTGCAGCGCCTAGAACCGCACGGCAACTTCGGCCAGTACATTGGCGGAGCTGTCATTTGTACTCAAGTGAATCGTGCAAAACTTCCGATGTGATCATGGCCGCACGACGGGAATTAACAGACTTTGAAAGCGGAATGTTAGTTGGAACTAGACGCATGGGACATTCCATTTCGGAAGTCGTTAGGGTATTCCGAGGTCCACAATGTCAAGAGTGTGCCGGGAACACCAAATTACAGACATTACCTCTCACTACGGGCAGTGCAATGGCCGACAGACTTCTCTTAACGACCACGAGCAGCGGCGGATGCACGGAGTTTTGAGTGCTAACAGACTACCAATACTGCGTAAAATAGCACCAGGTATTAATGTGGGACGTACGACGAACTTATTCGTTAGTGTAGAGTCGCGAAATTTGGCGTCAATGGGCTATGGCAACAGACGACTGACGCCTGTGGCTTTGCTACCAGCACGACACGGCCAGCAGCGCCTCTCCTGCAATCGTGACCAAATCGGTTCGACCCTAGACGACTGGAAAACCGTGGTCTGGTCAGATGAGTCCCGATTTCAGTTGGTAAGACCTAATGGAAGGGTTAGAGTGTGGCGCCGACCTCTCCAAGCCATGGACCCAGTTTGTCATCAAGGCACAGTACAAGCAGGTGGTTCGCGACTGGTTTCAAGAAAATTCTGGACAGTTCGAGCGTATGATTTGGCCACTCAGATCGGTCGATATGAATCTCATCAAACGTTTATGGGATCTAATCGAGAGTTCAGTTAATGCACAAAATTCTGCACCGGCAACCTTTCGCAATTATGAATGGCTAAGAGACAGTACGGCTCATTTCTGTATGGGACTTCTGACGACTTGTTGAGTCCATGCCACGTCGAGTTGCTGCACTACGCTGGACATAAGGAGGCGCGACCCGATATTAGGAAATACCCATGACTTTTGTCACTTCAGTGCAGAACAGTATTCGCTGACAGTTCTGCTATTCCTGTTGACGTCAAGGGGCAGCTCAAATTTTCAACTTGACGACTTCCTTCACTCTCCTTTTTCTCTTTTTTTTGAGTGCGGGGGGGGATGGGGGTAGGGGGTAATGATTTCAGACTTCTGACAAGTTTAATGCGGCTCACAACGAATTCCTCTCCTTCCTCAATTATTTGCTGGATACATTCCAGTCTCTGCCTCCTTCTAATTTTTACGTCTAGTACCTTGAAACGTACTAGACGTAAAAACGTCAGAGCGCTGAAAGACCTAAGTAGAAACAAGGTCCTGGGAGTAGACAACATTCCATTAGAACTACTGACAGCCTTGGGAGAGCCACTCCTGACAAAACTCTACTATCTGGTGAGCAAAATGTATGGGACAGGCGAAATACCCCAGACTTCAAGAAGAATATAATAATACCAATCCCAAAGAAAGCAGGTGTTGACAGATGTGAAAATTACCGAACTATCAGTTTAATAAGTCACAGTTGCAGAATACTAACGCGAATTCTTTACAGACGAATGGAAAAAATGGCAGAAGCCGACCTCGGGAAAGATCAGTCTGGATTCCGTAGAAATATTGGAACACGTGAGGCAATGCTGACCCTACGGCTTATCTTAGAAGAAAGATTAAGGAAAGGCAAACCTACGTTTCTTGGATTTGTAGACTTAGAGAAAGCTTCTGACAATGTTGACTGGAATACTCTCTCTCAAATTCTGAAGGTGGCAGGGGTAAAATACAGGGAGCGAAAGGCTATTTACAATTTGTACAGAAACCAGATGGCAGTTATAAGAGCCGAGGGGCATGAAAGGGAAGAAGTGATTGGGATGGGAGTACGACAGGGTTGCAGCCTCTCCCCGACGTTATTCAATCTGTATACTGAGCAAGCAATAAAGGAAACGAAAGAAAAATTTGAAGTAGGTATTAAAATCCATGGAGAAGAAATGAAAACTTTAAGGTTCGCCGATTACATTGTAATTCTGTCAGAGACAGCGAAGGACTTGGAAGAGCAGTTGAACGGAATGGGCAGTGTCTTGAAAGGAGAATATAAGATGAACATCAACAAAAGCAAAACGAGGATAATGCCATGTAGTCGAGTTAACTCAAGTGATGCTGAGGGAATCAGATTAGGGAATGAGACACTTAAATTAGTAAAGGAGTTTTGCTATTTGGAGAGCAAAATAACTGATGATGGTCGAAGTAGAGAGGATATAAAATGTAGATTGGCAATGGCAAGGAAAGCGTTTCTGAAGAAGAGAAATTTTTTAACATTGAGTACAGATTTAAGTGTCAGGAAGTCGTTTCTGAGAGTATTTGTATGGAGTGTAGCCATTTATGGAAGTGAAATATGGACGATAAATAGTTCGGACAAGAAGAGAATAGAAGCTTTCGAAATGTGGTGCTACAGAAGAATGCTGAAGAGTAGATGGGTAAATCACTTAACTAATGAGGAGGTATTGAATAGAACTGGGGAGAAGAGGAGTTTGTGGCACAACTTGACTAGAAGAAGGGATCGGTTGGTAGGACATGTTCTGAGGCATCAAGGGATCACCAATTTAGTATTGGAGGGCAGCGTGGAGGGTAAAAATCGTAGAGGGGGACCAAGAGAAGAATACGCTAAGACATTCAGAAGGATGTAGGCTGCAGTACGTACTGGGAGATGAAGCAGCTGGCACAGGATAGAGTAGCATGGAGAGCTGCATCAAACCAGTCTCAGGACTGAAGACTACAACAACAACCTTGAAACGTGTCCCCTAATGTCAAGTCCTATATTTTCTATCCTACTCAGGATAGATATAACAAACTTTATTATCGCTTACACTGGCGTTGAAGCAGAGACCGGTGAAACAAATGTGCGGTTCCTGTGGTCGATGACGGCAGAGTTTCCAAAGTGAACGGCTAGCCAGAAACAAAGTTCAGTCCGTAGCGAAAGTCGTCGTAAGCGTGTTTAAACTGTCCAGGTAGCAACCAAATCAAAAACGTACACCTAGGCAAGGTAAATCACTCTGCGTTCAACGGCGTCTGTCGAAATCTTCAGAGAATAATGAGAACCACCGGACAAGTGCAGGGCCTCTGCATTTACTGCATGCCCATGTGCTCTCTAAGGAAGCAAATTACAGGCGTGCTACTTTTGGCCTTTCTACATACCGGTAATCTGCTTGAACGGGGAATCCGCATCACCGTTGGATACTAAACCATCATTCTGTGCCTTCTTTTAATCAGTGTTATCCACATATTCCTTTACTCCCCTGTCGCGCAGAGAACCGCATTTCGTATACTATCTGCCGACTTAATTGCCTGTAACAGCACGTTTGAAATGTTCTATTGCTGTCCTTTTCATGTGTTTCCTCAATAACCCTCAAACATCAGCTGCATCAAAAACTTAGTGGATAGCTGAGGTGTAATCTGACAGCATAAATGGCACTGTTCCCGTAAACCAAGGAATTTGGTTAGAGTCGCTGTCCAGCAAACTACTCGGAGACAGTTTTGCTAAACATTTTATTTTTCTGCAAATGGTTTTTTACAGCATGTCATCTTCTGTATGTATGGCATATTGCTAAAACGAGGGGAGTTAAGTAATGGAACACGTTGTTTTCTTAAAGCAGATTAGTTTTATTTCGGATTCCAGTACACCATATTATTTCCCATTCTCTTGGCTACAGTATCCTACTTGTAAACATAATCTTCGTTCAACGCAACGGCCTTACTGCGTGATACTGGGAGGACCTATATGCTCACATGGTACCACTAAGAGCCTGCATCAATAATCACTTCGTCCACGTATTGCTCCACACGCAGCGCATTCTTCATTGGACCAAACAGATGGAAGTCGAAAGATGCGGGATTCGGGCTGTAGGATGTATGTGGAAGAACAGTCCAATGATGTTTTATGAGTCCCTCTCGGGTGCGCAGACTTGTGTGAGGCCATGCGCTGTCATGACGAAATAGGAGTTCGTTTGCATTTTTTTGGCGACGAAGACGCTGAAGTCGTTCCAGCATTGTAGGAGTCACAGCTGCGTGCAGCCGACCGGACGTGGGAGATCGGATAGGTTTGCGCGACCTTGTTGCGATGTTGACAAACGCCTAGCCCAACGACTCACCATCCTTTTGTTCACAGCAATGTCTCTGTAGTATTCTGCAAGCCCCAAAGAATATATGCCGTGCTCCGGTTTTTCACCGAAATAAATCAATGACAACTCTCTGCTTTGACCGCACCTCTGTTAGAGACGCCATTTTGAAGGCTACGCATAGCGAAGCCACCTGTCGAAACTTCATGAAACTGTAGGGGCTGAAGAAAGAATATTCCACCATGTCCCACAACAAATTCCACAGATTTACAGCCGAAATTAGCTCTCGTAGATTTGTTATAGTTACACATAAAAATGTCTTCTGTAAAAGATGTGGAGCAGAAATTAATGAAGAATTTACACAACTGAAGGTTATCTTCTTAAAGGGGACAGGCGTCAGGTTTGCATATATTATGTTTTCTAATTCGTTAGGTGGTATGTAGACAACGCTTTTACATACTAAAAGGGCTGTCTCCATTGGTGGCTGATGTAGGTGCTACTAGGATTAGTATATGCCCTGAGAGGAGACTCATATGACTTGTTCATGCTGAGAGGGGTAACTGCAAAATGCGTTGCATGAGTTGGCTACACTGGACGTAAGGATTATACACTTCTGATTCCTCCTTCAGTTTTGTAATCTGGCTATTGAGTGTCTTTATTGGCAGTATAACAATATCAATAACTCAGTAAAGGAAAGTAACAGAAACTTGGTAATTATAAAAGAGGTGAGTTACCGATAAAAGAGCAAAAGTGAGGAAGCATTTCGTTACTCATGATGTAATAAACACCATAGGAACAGCTCGCAATATTAAAATTATTCAGATGAGAGGTAGTTTTTTGTGGGCTTTCAGCAAGCAGCTGATACGTTCATTAACACAACTAAAGTTAATATAAGTTTAACGACACGCATTAAAAACACCTAGCCTAGAGTAATACACATAAAAAAGATATTTAGCGAAATAGAGGGATGGAAAATGATAAGACTGTTGACAAAAGCACGGCGAAACGAAGATTTCAAAACGATCACATTCAGTGGGGTCACTGGTGAAAAAGGGTTGTCTTCAGACAAGAGATCTCAAAAGTATAATAGATTACCCAGCTGAGGCGCACAGTTTTACAATGAATTGTGCCAAGACTAAACAGTATAATCATTACTAAAGGTAGAAATATTATGAATTAGTCTTCTGGGCTTAGTTCAAATTTATTTACAGAAATCAGTGTTTATTTGTTATTTTTGGATCGTGCCAAGTGTTAGCTTGGTCTCCTGAAGTCAACGAGCGAGTATTAATGAGGAGTCACTTCATACGTATATTCATGTTATTTGTATGAAGTTTATGTGAATAACCTAGGAATTACATTTTCTTTCTTAGCCCCTGTATCTTGATATCCCTTCAATTACAACTTTGCACAGATACTCAGAGTCACTAACTACACATATCTGTCTTACTCATGTACATGATTCACAATTCATCTTTTATTTTCAGTACTTTTAATGGCATGTTCTTTTAAACTAGCTCTGAGTAGTAGTTCAATTCACTTCTTGAATTGATTCGTGTTATCCACGATTATTTCATTTATACTTGCAAACTATTATATCTCTGCTTATTGAATCGGCGGAGAGCATCACGCGTCACTGCGCTATCGGATACGGAAGCTTGAGGCATAATGGCGAATCAGTGTTTCTATTGTGATGGGCGACTGGCAGGTACATGATCCGCTATGAATAACGCATGAAGTCTATCTGTAGTGGCAACAGTATGACGATATCACGGGGGTATAGGGAGAGGGGCTTAAACGTTGTACAATCAAGAGAATCTCGCTCCGGTTCCCGCATGACAACAGCATTGCGTTTATAATACGAACGTATAGACTAAGATATTTTTTCATCAACCGGCTACACATGTGTTTGTTTTTTTAGTTAAATTCTTTTCCTTTTAGGCAGCAGGTATTATACGGTCTTCGGTTTGATGAATTGGTAGTGCAATATGCACAGGGGAAAAGTGATTGCGTTGTAAAAAATTCAAGGACATTTGATTTAAGTCTGATATGTTTAGAAGCCTCAAAAATTTTCTATCTGTTCTCGAGACGAATGAGACAGACAGATGGAATTTATGTATACGTTAAACACCAAGCATTTCAGAATAATTTTGATCGTAGTGTCATTCCTTTCAATTTATAATTATTAAATTTCACCACGATGGGAGTGACCATTATTAATGGTAGAAGGAGAACACAATCAGCGTAACGTTACCACTGCTGGGCGGTGGTAATTACGACGAACTCAGTAATGACAACCAAACAAGTCGCATTTAGGCAGCAAAAGAAAATAGTTCCAGTCACTACCGTACGCTGTTTTCCTTTCGTGACTGATTCTTTAAATAGGATAGCTAAGGAGAGAGCTAGATAACAATGGCAATTTTGGCTGTTGGGACTTCAAATTTGTTTCAGTGAGACAAAAACAAGGCATGAACAACACATATGAACAACGAGGACTTACTTTAGATGGTTTGCGTTATATTTAATATCGCTCAGTCCTGTGGGCATTACGGTTATAGCCTAATACGTTGGGGTAAAAGCGGGTACTCTTTGGGGCACAAATGGGCAATGTTATGTTTTCAGTCTGAGGCTTGGGACACACCGATATTCAAACAAATCATCTTCAGTCCACCTTCTATAATCTTCATGAGCCCAAATCTCACACTTTAAATAAGTTTCCAAATCATATTACTTTCTTGCTGACTAGTAAGTCTCTTTGCAAAGAAGATAAGGCGTTTCATTCCTATCTGCAGAAGAGCTGTTTGCCTCACACGTCTTCAGACTCTTCTGACTCTTTTTTTGTGGTGTAGGCGCCGGAGTCTTCCAACACTTTTTTTAACCTGACGGGAAGATGCTTTTAATGCACAGAGTTCATTCTTTGCAAGGAGACTCCTTGATCATGACGCATTTTCCTCGTCACCTTGTAGATGGTGGTCTCTAGTAGTGAGGAACTGGCTTTACACTCTCCCGTGATACAGTGAGTAAAGATTCTGTCTGCACAGCAGTCGACGGACCAGGATATGGAGAAGAAGAAGTAATTGACTCTGTTGTGTTCCGGGAATCTGGGAGTGTTCTTTCTGTTGTATCAGATAATGCAAATTTCTCTTCGCCAAATTCATTTGCAGTAAGCGTGAAAATACCTGTCTTTTTAAACCCAGATAGGGAATTTTACATTGTTGCTGTTTTGGTAAGTGCAAGTCCGAACAACTGAGCTGTTTGCTATTGGGGTAACACTATTACCGGACGGCTGTTTGGCAAGTCTTTATTTCCTGACCGTATGAAGCGCATACAGGTCCCATCTCAAATGAAAATATACGTCTTCAATCAGGGGTAATTAATCAGATTATTACTGACAAAAATAAACTAAAAATTAGCACACAGTAATTGTAAATTCTATATGCAATTATTAAAATGTAGTTATTAAAACGTCTACACGTAGGTACAGTATGTAATCAAAAGTATCCGGACATCTGGCTGAAAATTACATACAGGTTCGTGGCGCCTTCGATCGGTAATGCTGGAATTCAATATGGTGTTGACCCAGCTTGGTGTTGACTCAGCTTGACAATTTCGACTCTCGCTGGCATACGTTCAATCAGGTGCTGGAAGGTTTCTTGGGGAATGGCAGCCCATTCTTCACGGAGTGCTGGACTGAGGAGAGGCATCGATGTCGGTCGGTGAGGCCTAGCACGAAGTCGGCTTTCCAAAACATCCCGAAGGTGTTCTGTAGAAGTCAGGTCAGGACTCTGTGCAGGCCAGTCCATTACAGGGATGTTGTTGTGGTGTAACCACTCCGCCGCAGGCCATGCATTATGAACAGATGCTCGATCGTGTTGAAAGATACAATCCCCATCCCCGAACTGCTCTTCAACAGTGGTAAGCGAGAATGTGCTTAAAACATCAATGTAGGCCTGTGCTGTGATACTGCCACGCAAAACAAGGGATGAAAGCCCCCTCCATGAAAACACGACCACACCATTACATCATCGCCCCCGAATTTTAGTATTGGCACTTCACAATCTGGCATATGACGTTCACCGGGAATTCGCCATACCCTCACCCTGCCATGGATCGTGACATTGTGTACCGTGATTCGTCACACCACACAACGCTTTTCCACTGTTCAGTCGTCCAATGTTGACGCTCCTTACACCAAGTGAGGCGTCGTTTGGCATTTAACAGCGTGATGTGAGGCTTATGAGCATCCACTGGACAATGAAATCCAAGTTTTCTCACCTCCCGTCTAACTGTCATAGTATTTGCAGTGGATCCTGATGCAGTTTAGGATTCCTGTGTGATGTTCTGGATAGATGTCTACCTATTACACATTACGACTCTCTTCAACTGTCGGTGGTCTCTGTCAATCAACAGACGAGATCGGTCTGTACGCTTTTGTGTTGTACGTGTCCTTTCCCGTCTCCACTTCACTATCACATCAGAAACAGTGGACCTAGGTTTGTTTAGGAGTGTGGAAATCTCGCGTACAGACGTATGACACATGTGACACCCAATCACCTGACCTCGTTCGAACTCCGTGAACTCCGCGGAGCGCTCCATTCTGCTCTAAAATGGTTCAAATGGCTCTGAGCACTATGCGACTTAACTTCTGAGGTTATCAGTCGCTTAGAACTTAGAACTAATTAAACCTAACTAACCTAAGGACATCACACACATCCATGCCCGAGGCAGGATTCGAACCTGCGACGGTAGCGGTCGCTCGGTTCCAGACTGTAGCGCCCAGAACAGCACGGCCACTCCGGCCGGCCCATTCTGCTCTCTCACGATGTCTATTGACTACTGAGGTCGCTGATACGAAGTAACTAGCAGTAGGTGGCAGTACAATGCACCTAATACGAAAAAAGTATGTTTTTGGTGGTGTCCGGATACTTTTGATCACATAGTGTAGAGCACCGTTAAAACATGTAGCTCTTACGTCACATGTAACGAAGTCACTGAGTAATATCAGGTAGTTCCGGTTTTACCACATTTTGTTTCTACCAGGAGTTACCCCAGCTGTAACGTATATATAAAAAGAATCGTTGAACATGGCGTATGTTCATAAAGCTTGTTAAAAGTATTATTCATTGTATTACTAGTTTGAACTTGTAATACGAGAGTGTAAGTTCCTTACTGAACACAGAATATCACAAAATACGATACACAACCACGGAAATCTAACAAATTACTTTGCTCGACAACAACGCATCTGACATTGCCAGACCTATTGGTGGTATTAATGCTGCCTGCTGTCTTCATCTTCTAACGGCAAGAAAACAATGTTACCAACTCTTAAAGAGAAATTATGGTTCCCAGTATCCGCCCCCCCCCCCCCCAATACCTATTATACTCTCCTACAACGTGGAGAACAAGGCTTCCAACATACGTTCCATATGTCGATAATCGTCCATCCAAATTACATTCTGCGGACTGTCTACCCCAATAAAATCCAGTCACAAAGATCGTTTCCTCTTGTTTAGGCTTCACTGGAGTAACTGTTTCCTGCAAGTTGACTGGACCAGGTTCGAAGAGGGGCTAGTGATGGCGAAACATTAGCAATTCCGCCCAGTTCGCAGAGGCTATCGTACACTTGGAGGCCAGATATTTATGTCCGCCGCTGACGAAGGCACTTGCGAACGGGAACCGGAGGAGTGGACCAGTGGGCCTAAGCTGTGCGGGTAGCCGGCGGTCGTTAGGCAGGCGCGCCCTAATGAAGATAATTATGTTTACCGGCACCCTCCCCTTCTTCTCCCTTCTCCACCCACGACTTGTTAATTATTACTTGCTAGGCTTAGTGCATTGCCCACCGGTACGAACTACACAACAGCATTACTGACCGCACCGTGTAATCCTATTAGCGCAGCGCGACGCAATCGCCGACGCCTCCCACTCCTCCCCCCCCCCCCTCGGACCTCCTCCTCTTTCCGCCCCCTCCAAAGCCACACCCATCATACTCTCCATCCTCCCCATTTTCCACCCTCTCACGCCCACCCCTTTCCACCAACCGACCTCTTGTCTCTATGAATTGTACGCGGAGAAATAAATCAGTGGATTCTGTACGCGTCGCTAAAGCGGTAACTAATTACCACTGCGAAAACTGTCCAACTGAGAGAACAGTGGTTTGCGATTTTGGACTGCCCGCCCAGTGTCCTGGCTCCAAAACGTCTAAGTCCTTAAAGCATAATCCCTGATCTCTACAAGGCCGGCCTGAACTCTGAAATTCTAGTTCACGTGAACTTCCACGGTTCGCTGCGTAGACCACGACTTATGAAGAGAAGGAGACTTACGGTTCGGTTTTTTTTTGTACATTACATTGTAACTGTTAGGACTATCGGTGGTAGTGTTAGCATCGGTAGAGAAAGAAACAGAGGAAATTGGAAATTTGTGGTATTTCCTATGGGACCAAACTGCTGAGGTCATCGGTCCTTAGTTTAAGTTAAGATTTATACACAACTTACTTTAACTTAAACTAACTCACGCTAAGGACAACACACACCCATGCCCTAGGGAGGACTCGCATCTCCGACGGGGGAAGCCGTGCGAACCTTGGTAAGACGCCTACGACCGCGCGCCTACCCCGCGTTGCTAAAAGAAACATAAATGAATGTGTAATACAGAAACTGGAAGCCGAGGACTTACCTTTGTTTTTTTGATTGTTTGGTTCTTTGGTTTGCACATAATTAGAACCGCACATAATTCAGTGTGTATTTTATATCTTTTCCAGAATATAAATTGCATTTTATAAGTAATGAAAGCCAGTTGACCGCGTGACTTCTGCGCTTTTATGTAACCAAAGCAATTACTTTTGATGCAAGTACAGTTTACAAGCACAAATATAAAAAAATTGTATATATGATTATTCTTATTTTGTACTCAGTAGAATGTTCTTCAACATGCAACATGAACAGAAGCAAGCGTTTTCTTTTATGACTGATAAATGCGAAAGTTGTTAATTAACAACGGAAAAATCTATTATATAAGTTCGACGAACTAGCGAAGCGATGTTTGATATATTTTTATTCCCATGTTTTTTGTTTTACCTTTTTGTTGAGGAAATTGCGTTTCCAGCGCTTTGTGATAAATCAGTATTGTTTTCTTTGTTTTTAATGTAACGTTCCTCAGTTTCGCGTTACAACTCAACAATTTTCGAATGAATTCTGAATTAATCAGTGATAGTTTCAATTTTGCTACAAAAAATGTTTATGTTTAAAAAACAGACAGGAGTATAGCACTGTAGCACAAAAATGTTCCGGAGGTTACCAGGCCATATATATCACCACTCAGTTTCTAGACGTTTCGCCGCTTCCGGTTTTTAAGGGAATCTAGCAAGACACTGATCGCGCAGATAAAGAAAGCGACCTTTATAAGGCCTCGCCTGATAGGTATGCAACGTACCTAATCCACAGATAATAGGAGAACTGCCGTAGTTTACGCTTATTTATGATAGTCTATGGCAATCTACGATAGTTTTACAATTCTACTTGAGACGAAATGAGTAGACAGTTGGGAATGAAATCAGTGAAGATGCAGTAACATGTAGTGATATCACAGCAAACCGCTGGAAGCCTCTGAACCCTCACTGTAACGAATATGTAAAACGAAAAACTGTGGCCGGCCGGGATGGCCGAGCGGTTCTAGGCGCTACAATCTGGAGCCGCGTGACCGCTACGGTCACAGGTTCGAATCCTGCCTCGGGCATGGATATTTGTGATGTCCCTAGGTTAGTTACGTTTAAGTAGTTCTACGTTCTAGGGCACTTATGACCTCAGCAGTTAAGTCCCATAGTGCTCAGAGCCATTTGAACCATTTTTGAAAAACTGTGCCTCCTGAGGCTCAAACAGACTTCAGCTCATAGCATTGAGTCACCTTGAGCATTAGACTCTCCGAGCACGCCTCCAGTTCTGGCTACAGCTCTCAAAGTCACTCATGTTTGTACATACACTGATCAAAAGCATCCGGACACCTATTAGTGAACACTAATATCTGTCGCATGCAGCTTTTTCTTTTATGATGTCTTGGACTCTTCTAGGGGGACTTCCTGTGAGGTGTCTAAACGTGTATTATAAGCTGGCACATCATTGGTTGTGTCGGGAGATTGGCACATCTTCGCAGTGTGCGGGTTGGCCAGACACGACCGCCATCGCGACGCTATGGCGAGAGGAGAATGGTGATGATCGGTTTGTGGGGCGCTTAACTGCAAGTTTATCAGCGTCCATACAAATTCCCAATAGTTTCACCGTCCAGTCTCGCACTTCCTTAATGATGATGAAATGATGAGTACAACGCAAACACCCAATCCTCAGGCGGAGAAAATACCCAACCCGGCAGGGAATCGAATTTGGGACCCCATGATTAAGAAGCAGCAAAGCTGACCACTAAAGCACGAGCTGAGGACCACAGGACGAGAAAAGGACGGGCACAGAGTCAATTGGAGAGAGCTGTCAGAAACACATTTGCGATCAGCTGCAGCGACTGGTACGACAAGATGTACTACTGTTAAGCCTTTCTTGGTGTCTGGGTACTTTTTAGACTCCAAGACTCTTTTATCGGCTTTTAGTTACAAATGAGCAAAATATTTATGGTTACATAGCGGTTTATATTACAATAATTTGTAATTTATCCAATCGGTTCCGAAAATACCCCATGTACATAATACCTGAGTTCTTATGTTGTATTTCACGTTTATCACGAAAAGAAAGACTTGCAAACAATGCACCTCCTCAATCAATATTTATATCTCCATTGTTGTAACAAATTCGTAGAAAACACACACACGTGTATGGTTGGAACAAATTCGCATTTTGAAACCTGCGTTTTGTTGAACTAAGGCGTGCTATTATGTTTTATTCATAACGGATCATGATATTCGCTTTAAAATGAGCCACAGGCTCGATCAGGTTTTAGCAGATATACATAAGAGTGGTAGTGATAATGAATCCATTTTTGGAGATGAAATGACGGTGATGTAGATATGACAGGAAGCTATACAGGTCGAAGATGAGGTTGATACAAATGAATGTGAAGATGATGGTAATGGTATCCAGGAAACTAATGTGCCTACTCTTGCATCTAGAAGTGGACAGGTAACATATGACATAGTACAAAATCATGCTTGTAAGCATGCAAACAGGAGTATAATGTGTGAAACTGCACATGTTCCATGTCACCTGAGACCGCATATACAGACAAGAGTAGATTTTGTCAGGCTTTTTATCAACAGTCACATGGAGAGGATACCAATAATCATGCAGACGATAGTAATATTCTACACCCGTATCTTGAACGCTGGATTGAACTTTACAGAGCTATAGGTATTCTTTGGTCTGGTTTACACAAGGCACGTGGGCACCTTTGAGCGAATTTCGATGAGTATAGCTTATCCTTTTTTCCAGTCACAATGAGCTTTTCAAGATTTCTTGATATTTAGATGCACCTCTGATTCGATGATAAACTTACAAGAAGACAGAAAATCAGTTTCTGGATCAAAAGATGAACCTTTAGGGGCTGTGTTTGAAGTGTTCATTGATGCATGTATTTCGTCTTACATCTCTGGCTCTTGTATTACAGTTGATGAGCACCGATGTACTTTCAGGGGACGCTGTCCATTCAAGGTGCACATTCCTTTAAAACCTGGGCAGTACAGGATAAACGTATATGCTGCTGTAGATTGTGAGACCAATTATATCATAAATGGATAACTGTACAAAGGGAAATCTGTACAATGAAGGGAAATAAATCAAGGGAAACGAATGGTATGTGATTTAGTTGATCATCTGAGCAGAAGTGGTAGAAACATTTCCACTCAATTTTTACAGGTTTACAACTTAATTATACCGTGCAACAACAGAGTTGTAACTTCAACAATTCATGTGGACACACGATAAGACATTGTTATTTTTATGAAAATGTTTTAGGTTATATCGCCGTATAGTTGCTAGAAACACTTTTTGGTCAAGAAATACCCCATACATACAGTGTGTTTTTCCAGAGCTGATATCATGCGAGGTATAAAAGGATGTGGTTAGGAGTTAGTTGACAGACGGTCTGCCCGTTATGTTTAAGTATTTCATATAGCTCAAATCGGATGATGGTCCGACCGATAAATATACTGATGGTAATGGTTTACAGCTCAGATCCAGAACGACTTCAGGTGCGCACCTAGACACGCAGTGAAAACGGTACGTTGGGAGATTGTAAGTGAAACTTATTGCTGTTTATCGTACCTTGCCTGACGAAGACTATTTGTGTATTCTAATCGATGCGGAGCTACCGCACTTGATTTGTGTTGAGCACCAGGTTGTTATTAATCGAGTACGTCAGTATCTGTTGCAAGTGCTTTCAGACAGCGGGCTTAATCTCTGTACGTTGCTGCATCGCGCTGCCATTAGTGCCAGTTATTGCTGTAGCGCTTGGAACCGTGTTTCCGGCCTGCAGTGTGTGAACGCACAAGAAATTTGGTGTATATAAGCAGACCCTAAGCCTGTATCACGATTTACAGTATACCTGAGTGAGTTCATCTGATCTTTTGTTTGTTTTTTTGTCAATCTCTTTGTTACTGTGCTGCCAGTGGCTATTAAGAAAGCTGCCTAGAAGCCGAAATCTAGCGCAGCCACTTCTCCGTAAGACTATCATATTTGATGCATGTTGTGTGAGCGTAGGTTAGGTTTTAGATTATTGGTTAATTCTTTGGTATCCAGCTTAGTGGCTTAACAACTCAAGCAACCACGCATAGTTCAGATATACAAGCCGACGTCACAAGCTGAAGATGAAGAGATAGAGAAATTAAAATCTACTAGTCATTAGCGACTGGAATGTAGCTGTACGGGAGGGAGAAGAAAAGGGTTACGGGAGAATATGGGTTTCGTACTAGTAATGAGAGAGGAGAAAGACTAATTGAGAACTACAATAAATTTTAGCTAGTAATAGTGAATCACAAGACGACGAGGTATCCGTGGAGAAGGCCGAGAGATATAGGAAGATTTCAGTTAGATTACATCGTGGTCAGGCAGACACGTTGAAATCAGGTAATGGATTGTGAGAAGTGCCCAGGTCAATTTGTCACTGATGAGGAGTAGGCTGGAGTTCGAAAAACTAGTCAAGCACGACCAATTCACAAAGAAGTAGGATATGTAAGTACTTAGGAATGACGAGATACGCTTGAAATTCTCTAAGGCTATAGATACTGCGTTAAGGAATAGCTCAGTAGGCAGGTCAGTTGAAGAGAAATCGACAGTTCTAAAAAGAGGTATCACAGAAGTTGGGAAAGAAAACGTAGGTACAAAGAGGGGACTGCAAACAAGCCGTGGGTAACGGAAGAAATGCTTTAGTTGATCGATGGAAGAAGGACATACAAAACCGTTCAGCGTAATTAAGGAATATGGATATAAAAGTCGCTTAGGAATGAGATAAACAGGATGCGCAGAGAAGCTAAGGCGAAATGTCTACATGAAAAACGAGAAGAAATCGAAAAAGAAATGATTGTCGGAAGGGCTGATTCAGCGTGTAGGAAAATTAAAACAACCTTCGGTGATATTCAAAAAGCAAGGGTGGTAACATTAGTTGTGCAACGGGAAGTCCACTCTTAATGCAGAGGACAGAGCAGATAGGTAGAAAAAGTACATTGAAGGCATCTAAGAGGCGGAGGACTTGCCTGATGACTCGATACAAGAAACGGGAATCGATATAGGAGACATAGGGGATCCAGTATTAGAATCAGAATAAAAACAGCTTTGGGAGATCTAAGATCGAATAAGGCAGAACGGCTAGATAACATTCCACAAGAATTTCTAAAATCATCGGAAGAAGTGGCAACAAAACGACTATTCACATTGTTGTGTAGAATGTGTGAGTCTGGAGATACACCATCTAACTTTCGGAAAAATATCTCAGACACAAGTCCGAAGAATGCAAGAGCTGGTAAGTGCGAGAATTATTGAACAATCAACTTAACAACTCATGCATCCAAGTTGATGAGAAGAATAATATACAGAAGAACGGAAAATAAAATTGAGAATGTTTTAAATGACGATCAGTTTGGCTTTAGGAAAGCTAAAGGCACCAGAGAGGCAATTCTCACATTGTCGTTGATAATGGAGGCAAGACTAATGAAAAGTGACAGCACGTTCATAGGAATAGTCGCCCTGGACAAAGTGAAGGTACGTCCACACGATATGTCGACCTAGTCAAAGCGTTCGACAATGTCAAATGGTGCAACATGTTCGAAATTCTGAGCAAAACAGGGGAAAGATGGTTAATACACAACATGTATCAGAGTCGAGAGGGATTAAAAACGGAGTAAGACAAGGATATAGTCTTTCGCTCTTACTTTTCAGTCTATACGTCGGAGAACAGGAAAGAAAGGTTCGAGAGTGGAATTGAAATTCACGATGAAAGGAAATCAGCCATAAGATTAGTTGATGGCATTGTGAAAGTGAAGTAGGAGTACATACCTGCTGAATGGAATGAACAATGTAATGAGTACAGAATATGGAATGAGAGTAAGTACAAGAAAGACGAAAGCAATGAGAAATAGTAGGAAAGGAGAACAGCCAGATACTTAACATCATGACTGATGTCCACGATGTAGATGAAGTTAAGGAATTCTGCTACTTAGGCAGCAAAATAATCCATGACGGTCGGAGCAAAGAGACGTAAAAAGCAGACTAGTACTAACAAAAAGGGCATTCCTGGGCAAGAGAATTCTACTAGTGTCAAACAAGGCCTTAATTTAAGGATGAAGTTTATGAGAATGTAAGTTCGTTGCACAGCACTGTATGGTAGAGAAATATGGAATGTGGGGAAACCGGAACAGAAGAGAGTCGAAGCATTCGAGATGTGGTGCTACAGACGAATGTTGAACATTAAGTGGACTGATAAGGTAAGGAATGAGGAGGTTCTGCGCAGAATCAGAGAGGAAAGAAATATTTGGAAAACACTGATAAGAAGAAGGGACAGCTTAATAGAGCATTTTTAAGACATCGAGAAATAACTTCCATGGTTCTAGAGGGAGCTCCAGAGGGTAAAATGTGCAGAGAAAGACAGAGATTGGAAAACAGCCATCAAATAATTGAGGATGTACGTTGCAAGTGCTGCTCTGAGATGAAGAGATTGGCACAGGAGAGGAACTGATGTGTTGTAAGGATTTGCTGATGGTTCAAAGGAAGGCTTAAATTCTAGTGTATTTTGAATGTTTCTGAACTGCTTGCGAAGTTCATAAATTTTTAAGCGGCCAGTCTGCACTTACTTGCTCCCCTCCTATATACGTAACAAATGACTGTGGAGGAATGTCATCCCGTTCTCCCTCGAGCAGAAACCAGGTCGATAGGGTGTGGATCCAGATGGGCATTCTAACTCATCCCAAAAGGGTTCCATGCTGGGCGGACAAGTCCATTTCAGAAATGTTGTTGTCCACAAACCATTGCTTGACACTGTCACGTTGATCAATCATCGTCCCTGAACTATTCCTCTACTGTTTGCACTACACAATGTTGCAAAATGTATTCGTATCTTCCCGCACTTAACTTTTTCTTAAACATTAAGGGGACTGCATCCTAACGACAAAAACACCCTCACACTGTAACACTATCTCATCCGTACTTCAAAGTTAGCGCGATACGTGATGGCAGATAACGTTCTCTTGGCGTTCGCCGAACACAAACCTCTCCATCGGACTGTTACAGGGAATAAGTGATTCATCAAACCGTATCATTTGTTTTCAATCATACACAGTCCAGTGCCAAAACGTCAAACTCCAGAGCATTGGTTACAGAATTTGTGTGGCTGAGGAGGAACTGCTCAACCACTGTACCCGTCTAACTCTCTACGTACAGTAATTGTGCTAGTTAAACTGTTGATAGCACTTTGTAATTCACAAGCGATTACTTCCGCTTAATGTAAATATCGTGTGAGTAGGGCCTCCCGTCGGGTAGTCCGTTCGCCGGGTGCAAGTCTTTCGATTTGACGCCACTTCAGCGACTTGCGCGTCGATGCGGATGACATGATGATTAGGACAACACAACACCCAGTCCCTGAGCGGAGAAAATCTCCGACCCAGCCGGGAATCGAACCCGGGCCCTTACAGTTGACATTCTGTCGCGCTGACCACTCAGCTACCGGGGGGCGGACATTACTTCTGCTTATTTCATGCGATTTTTTTACAACACACGACGGTCCCAGTCCGTCATTACTTGAGGTCTACGTCACCAACAGACGATACGGGAAACTTGAGAAAGATCCCTGATGTATTTCTTATTCGGGTGACATCCAATGACCAGTCCATGTGACCAATTCTGCTGTTAGTGCTTCTCTACTGACAGCACAATACTACACGTTCTGTTTTTTATGAGTGGGTCCGCTTCTCGTGACATCTAGTTGTTAATTCTGCATTACATTAGAGTGACCGGATACTTTGAATCATATAGTGTACTATTTCTGAGACCTAATATCCGATCTCCCATGGGGACACTGCAATAGCATCCCTGGGTGTAACGGAGTCATTGAAGGTTCTTGCCATATACAGGTTAAATCCGAATTCCACCGACAAAATTCCCGTGGTCGATCAGAGATTACCTACTGTTTAGTATGAGGGAACGCGTGGTGTCTGAAGAGGTTCTAGGCGCTTCAGTCCGGACCGCGCCGCTGCTACGGCCGCAGGTTCGAATCCTGGTTCGGGCATCGATGTGTGTGATGTCCTTAGGTTAGTTAGGTTTAAGTAGTTCTAAGTCTAGGGGACTGATGACCTCAGATGTCAAGTCCCATAGAGCTCAGAGCCATTTGAACTATTTTTCTCTGAAGGCTTGTTACACGGTAAGTGCATTCTATTTTTCTTACCTTCAGCTATTTTTTGCGTTTGAACTGTACTGAAAATCTCTGGGAAACTACACATTTGTTGGCGGTATGTGCATTGTGTCTTGTTTGGAAACAGAAGTGCTCCATTCATTCGCGTTACTTGCTGTTGTTAACAGTTATGCCGACTTCTTGCCATCGAACTTGTATTAAGTGTTACTCAGATGTGTCTCATGACTTCAGTCAAAAAGCAAGATAATCTAGGTCCCGTGGTCCCGGTTAAAAGTAAAGAGCGTTTAAAACGTCTGCTCGGTGCTTCAAAGTTAGTGGCTGGTTAAGTAACAAATGTTCAAATGTGTGTGAATGCTTATGGGACATAACTGCTAAGGTCATCAGTCCCTAAGCTTACACACTACTTAACCTAAATTATCCTAAGGACAACCACACATATCCATGACCGATGGAGGACTCGAACCTCCGCCGGGACCAGCCGCACAGTCCCTGACTGCAGCGCCTTGGACCGCTCGGCTAATCGCGCGCGGTGGTTAACTAACCATCGTCAGCAAAGCAAGCATTTGACTGCGGCTAACTGTGTATTGCAATGGAACGCGCCCTGGATGTACAAAGACGTTAATAAAGACGTGAATTTGCACACATATATACATACGTTTTGTAGACAAATCGCTGGTAACGACGTCATTGTCAGACGCTCTCAGTTTCGTCAACAGGCGAGATATGTTTATACCTCGCCACTACTCCGTTCGTTTATGTTTTACGAAATGAAAAACAAATAAAGCACACCAAATTTTTCGAAGTTGAGATGGATATAATTCTAGAATTGGTCGGTGCTGATGCATCACTTCTTAAATATAAAATAACTGACGGCTCCAGTGCAAAAGGTGAAACGTACAGGCGCCTCGTTTCCGTCATTATTTTCTTCATTTTTTCCGTTAAGTTCGAATACCCACGTCATTTAAATATAAAATTTATCAGATATACGCTAATTAACACATCTAATAAACATTTATGTGAAAAATACACGTCTTCTTATTCCTAACGATCTACTGCACACGAATATCCACTTCTAACTGCATAACAAAAAATTTTAACTACTGATCTTTTACAACAGTTAGTTAACTAAGATTGTATTATTAAAAAACTACAAATTAATTTTTTCTACCCTTTTGTGTTCATGCTCACAGAAGATCCACATTTGTTTAAAAATCTGAATCCACCTGGAATCAAACCCAAGCTCCCCACGCAGTGAGAAGGTACGCTACCACAGAGCCATACTGCTTGTAGACTGCTTGACTTCTTGAGTAATAGAACCCAGTACGTTGTCCTCGATGGTGAGTGTTCATCGGACGTGAGGGTATCATCTAGAGTGCCCCAGGGAAGTGTGGTAGGTCCGTTATTGTTTTCTATCTACATAAATTATCTTTTGCATAGGGTGGGTAGCAATGTGCGGCTGTTTGGTGATGATACTGTGGTGTACGGGAAGCTGTCGTCGTTGAGTGACTGTAGGAGGATACAAGATGACTTGGACAGGATTTGTGATTGGTGTAAGGAATGGCAGCTAACTCTAAATATTGATAAATGTAAATTAATGCAGATGAATAGGAAAAAGAATCCCGTAATGTTCGAATACTCCATTAGTAGTGTAGCGCTTGACACAGGCACGTCGATTAAATATTTGGGCGTAACATTGCAAAGCGATATGAAGTGGGACAAGCATGTAATGGCAGTTGTGGAGAAGGCGGATAGTCGTCTTCGGTTCAGTGGTAGAATTTTGGGAAGATGTTGTTCGTCTGTAAAGGGGACCGCTTATAAAACACTAATACGACCTATTCTTGAGTACTGCTCGAGCGTTTGGGATCCCTATCAGGTCGGATTGAGGGAGGACATAAAAGCAATTCAGAGGCGGGCTGCTAGATTTGTCACTGGTAGGTTTGATCATCACGCGAGTGTTACGGAAATGCTCCAGGAACTCGGGTGGGAGTCATTGGAGGAAAGGAGGCGTTCTTTTCGTGAATCGCTACTGACGAAATTTAGAGAACCAGCATTTGAGGCTGACTGCATTACAATTTTACTGCCGCCAACTTACATTTCGCTGAAAAACCACGAAGATAAGATAAGGGAGATATGGGCTCCTACAGAGGTATATAGGCAGTCATTTTTCCCTCGTTCTGTTTGGGAGTGGAACGTATAATAAATATAAAAACTCACAAGAATCCAATTGTCGAGTGGTCCCCTTGTTAGAGAAAACCTGACAATGTGGTCATATACGGAGGCACAATTTAATTTTACTACCGGTAAGTTTCACTCATAAATTAATAAACTTTCTGGGTTCGTCTTACGTACAGGGTACGGCAGACGATGCCTGTAGTCTTTCCCAGTACCTCGCCAAATGTCTGGTGGGAGATCCTCTGTTACTAGTGTTCGGTATCGTCACTGACAATGAAAGTCTGACTCAGGTCTGGAAGCGTACGTGGATAGCGTAATGGTCCGGGGATACTGAATTCAGGCTATAAGCAGGAAATAAGGGTTTTGACTCCCACTCTCGCCCAAATTTTTAATTATTGCTGTATATTCAGAAATCTGTGAGCAAGAACTTTTTTAATGATGAAATCGCCGTCACTGCTTTGTACTCCGAGGCAAAGAGATCGTTCCGAGTACCGTAATTTTGTGCGTGAGAATACTTCTGTGTGTGTGTGTGTGTGTGTGTGTGTGCGCGCGCGCATGTCAGCACAGTTGACAGCTGCTGGACTGCTGCGGGTCGGAAGCGTTCAGCGGTTGCCCACCTGCGCTGCAACGTCACACAGAGAAGACGGCTTACCAGCCAGCTGCCGACGCGCTCCGTTAATCCCACGCAACACGTCGGCACAGAAACAGGGACGTGGCAGGTGCACTGGGCTGAGAAGCGGGTCGTGCCAATGACCATCTCTCTCTGTTTGGCACCTTCACACTCCACCAACATAGCTCATGGACCGTGCTAAGCGTCGACAAATAGTGAAATGAGAACTAAGCGGAAAACAAAATTATCTACGCCCCGCGCTCCCATCCACCTCCCTACACACGAACAATAATTCAATGTCTTATTAGCGAAAATAGAAACACATCAGTGTTTCATAATCAGGTAACAACAATTCGCACTTTAGATCGTCACACAGCAGCCGCGCGGGATTAGCCGAGCGATCCAAGGCTCTGCAGTCAGGGACTGTGCGACTGGTCCCGGCGGAGGTTCGAGTCCTCCCTCGGGCATGGGTGTGTGTGTGTTTGTCCTTAGGATAATTTAGGTTACGTAGTGTGTAAGCTTAGGGACTGATGACCTTAGCAGTTAAGTCCCATAAGATTTCACACACATTTGAACATTTTTGTCAAACAGCAGACCCAGAAATGATAAAGTGAGTCCCAGACTGAAGCAAGCAACGTTGAGGTGAGATGCGGGAATCCCTGGTCAAGGTTACTTGCTTTAGCATTCCTGGGACAAGTAAGTGTATCGGATGGAGCTGACAGTCACAAATTACAATTATTCAATAGTTTGTCAGCACAGACATCTGCTGTGATGAAACTTCCTGGCAGATTAAAACTGTGTGGCAGACCCAGACTCGAACTCGGGAACTTTGCCTTTCGAGGGCAAGTGGTCTACCATCTCAGCTACCGAAGCACGTCTCACGCCACGTCCTCACAGCTTCACTTCCGCCAGTACCTCGTCTCCTACCTTACAAACTTTACATAAGCTCTCCTGAGAACCTTGCAGAACTACTCCTCAGAGAAAGGATACTACGGAGACGTGGCTTAGCCACAGCCTGGGGGATGTTCCCAGAACGAGATTTTCGCTCGGCATCTGAGTGTGCGCTGATATGAAGATGAGTACTAGTTCTGCAAGGTTCGCAGAAGAGCTTCTGTGAAGTTTGGAAGGTAGGAGACGAGGTACTGGCGGAATTAAAGCTGTGAGGAAGGGTCGTCAGTCATGTTTAGGTAGGTCTGTCGGTAGAGAACTTGCCCGCTAAAGGCAAAGGTCCCGAGTTCGAGTCTCGGTCCGGCACACAGTTTTAATCTGCCAGGAAGTTTCATATCAGCGCACACTACGCTGCAGAGCGAAAATCTCATTATGTTCATGATCCCATGTTCGTATTCACTTTGGTGACTAGTGAAAAGTATGCCAGATGTCTCACAGTCCCCTGATATCTTGGTAGGCTCAGAATCAGTTAGTCCGGTTGCACTGCTACTGTCAACAGCGGGCGCCGATGGACTGGTCACCTACATCTACATCTACATTTGTACTTTGCGAGCCACTGGAAAGGACATGGCAGAGGGTGCGTGCCCCTGTACCATTTATTAGGATTTTTTCCCGTTCCATTCACGTATGGAGCGTGGGAAGAATGTTCACGAGTACCTATCTCTGTGCGTGCTGTAACTAATCTAATCTTATGATTACTTGACAATTTCAGCATGCGACCGATCTCTGAACATAAATAACGTATTCTTGCTAGAGAAGTTAACTTGCTCTCGGCAAGTTAAATTGCCATGTACAGATCATCTACATACACAAACCATGAGCCACTCTGTGCATGACTGAATGAGAGAAACTACTAATATAACCTTGCCCTCACGATCCTTAAGGGAGCGATACAGAGAGAGTTGTAGTATATTCCTGGAGTCATCATTTAAAGATGGTTCTTGAACCTTTGCGCCTACATGATCGCTCCATTCCATGTCCATAGTAAGCCTTATGCCCACCCATTTGTATGAGTTTGCCGACTACGAAAGTGACTGACTAATATAGTCATAAGACACTATGTATTTTTCTTTCTGTGAAGTGCACAGTTACACATTCATGAACATTTAAAGCAAGTTGCCAATATCTCCATCACTTTGAAATCTTATCAAGTTCCATCTAGGACACTGACAGCATTCATTTCGCGATGCTTGTTTACGCCTTGTCAGGGAATGGAGAAAAGATTCGAAGATACAGGGCCTGTATAAACCCGTCAATGCAGCAGGAAAAACCGAAGGACCACACATTGACTGTACGTTATTCGCAGATGAACTCGCAATATTGACACATAACAAAAAAACCTGCCATCAAGCAAATCGAGATCCTGGAAGAAAAGCCTGCAAAGGTCGCACAACAGATCTCTTACTAGAAAATAGAATACATGTTAAACTTAAAAAATGCGCCAACAAAGATAACTACTGAAGCATTACGACCGAATGTGGTGAGATCGAGAGAGTTCACAAATTCAATTTATTTTGGGGAGGTGATACACGCAAATGGGTTACAGAAGGAAGCTCACGGACAGTTATACCAAAAAACGACTAGAGTATTCTGGAAGACTGGAAACTTGTGCAATAAATAATGCTGTCACTTAATGTAAAAGTGAGACATTGCGGCACCGTCATCAAGCCACAAACCTTACACGCATCAGAAACATTGATCATAGGTCGGGAAGTGCACTAGAAAATATTAAGAGCCAAGGCAGGAAAATAATCAGAAAAATCCTATGGCCCAATAAGACAGAAGAAGGCTACAAATTTCGGAGTAGACAACAGACTGAACAGCTTTCTAACACAGTACAGACATGAAGAAACGTCGACTGATATTTTACGGGCATATCAACAGAATGCCAGACATCTAACAAACTAAACAGATCTTGGAGTGTACAGAAAACATTAAGAACATGACGTCGATCACCGAAGTCACAAAAGATATGAAGAATGCTAGCGTAACCGGCTCAGTTACAGAATACCGACAAATATTCATCCACGAATTATTCGAATGTAAAGTGAGCCAAGAGGGCAAGAAATTTCAAGACACAACTCATTCGGACGAAAGGAAAGATAATGCATAGCGCGAAGATGACAGAAGTGTGAAACCCGAGAAAATCACATCAAGTAGACGCTTCATGCTATCCTCTAGTGTCTTAAACGTGTACAATGTATAATACATAAATAAATAATCATGATGTTGGTGACTAATGAAGGCTTTTATGGTGTGGCGTTGTGTTGTGTTACTGATGAATGAGAGGAAGAGGAAGAAACCCGGTGCCAAAACCAACAGCACCACCGCTCTTTCACGCGCACGGAGAGAACAATTATCATCAATTTCTTCCCGCACCAGGTTCGAACCAACTACCTCTGACTCACGTGCCAGGTAGCTTATCGGTTTCAGAAGGGTGTAGGAATACTGTTTGGGTAATCAGTTTTCTGACAAGTTCGATATAACCCAACACGAAATCCTCTCATGCGCAAAAATCTTCATATCATAGAAATACTTGCACCACGACGTCTTCAATTATTTGTTGGATGTACGAGTATTCCTAAATCTGTCTTCCCCTACAATTTTTAACATCTATAGCTCCCTCTTGAACCACGGAAGTTATTCCCTGATGACTTACGTTCTATCGTCTGATAACTTCTTGTTGTCAATGTTTTTCCACATACTCCTGCCCTCATCTATTCTGCAAAGAACATCTTCATTCTTTTTCTCTCTTGACTCCACCTTATCAGTTATTTCTTCCTCATATTAAGGGTTATGAATGAAGCTAATAGACTTAGCTTCCAAGGTAGCAGGAAACCTTCACTTCGACTGCTACATCTCCCCTACATTCACGTTAATTTTAATGCTTATCTGCTACCTGCTACTCCACTATGTTTACCTGTTTCTTCCGTTTGCCCACAGTCCATATTCTGTGCTCATTACACTCTTCATTCCATTTAACAGGTCATGCAGTTCTTTCTTACTTTGGCTGAGGATAACAATATCATCAGTGAATATTATGACTGATATCTTTGCAGTCTGAATTTTACTCTCAATTCTGAACCTTACTTTTATTTCCGTCATTGCTTCTTCGACGTATAGATTGAAAAGTAGGGGTGAAAGCATACACCCCTGTCTTACACCCTTTCTAATCCGAGCACATTGTTCTTGACCTTTTCCCTCCTCGATCTCGCACTTATTGTACTTCAGCCGTACCTCTATCTTCCTGAGAATTTCGAACATCTTGGACCATTGTACATTGTCGAATGCTTTTTCTATGTCGACAATTTCTATGATGTTGCCTTTATGGTCTTGCTTCAACTATGAAGCTCAAAATCAGAACTGCTCCGTTTCCTTATCCTAAAGATAGACTGATCATCTTCTACTAGGTATTCAGTGTTCTTTCCCATTCTTCTGCACGCTTTTCTTGTCAGCAGCATGGATGCATGAGATGTTAAGCTGATTGACAGTTCTCGCACTTACCAGCCTTGCTACCTTCGTGATTGTATAGGTGATATATTTTCGAAAGTCAGATAGTATGTCTGCAAACTCTTGGTTCTACAGTTTTTATGTAATCCCTCTGAGATGATCCGTTGAGCTTAAATTTAGTGATGCGCGTTCGCCAAAAGTTATGTTATTACTTCGACTGACAGTATTTTCTGGCGTTGGATCTACTCTCCGAGTGCCAGGGAACATTATTTTGCTTGCGGTAAGTTATGCCGACTGACAAGTCACGCGATGTGGAGGGCTCGAAGCGCAAAAGAACGAATGACAGTTCCTCGCGGCCAAGCCGAGCGAGCAAATAAAGCAGGCTTCATTGGGCCACCTGTCGGCCAATCCCTGCCAACAGCGCCCTACCTTATGTTTAAAATAAATTCCGGGCGCCATTATACACACACCGTTAGCCGTAATTGTGGTCGCCGAACCCACAATTTGGGGGCCCGCGACGCAGACATGCCGGACACGTTCCGCGCCTCGCGAGTTACGAGCCGAATGCAAATGACTTTTATCTCGAAAACAAACTGCGTAGGACGGGGCGTGGCCCTCCATACCTCCCCGCGCACCGTTAATGGATCTCTGGAGGAGCTAACGGCCCCTGGAATCCGCAGTCTCCCAAAATAAACACCGGAAGCTTCCTCTCCTTTACCCAAGTTGGTTGCTACCAATTAAGAGTGTCTCAGGTAATGAGCAACTTCGCTTTAGCGGACGTAAAGGTCATAGCAGAACAGTTACACATATAATGTGACGATTCCCTTCTTGATATATATTTAGGCTAGGGATGTCTTAATTAGATATGCTGTTCCAACAGAATCAAACTTCTAATAAGCATTATGGTAATAATTCGACCTGTCATGAACCACCTTTTTTAGCGTCTAAGTGTCGTAAAAAACTGATTAAAATGAGAGGCGCTCTTCTACTTTAGCCCCACCAACGAGTATACTCTTGAAACTTCCTGGCAGATTAAAACTGTGTGCCCGACCGAGACTCGAACTCGGGACCTTTGCCTTTCGCGTGCAAGTGCTCTACCATTTGAGCTACTGAAGCACTTGCCCGCGAAAGGCAAAAGTCCCGAGTTCGAGTCTCGGTCGGGCACACAGTTTTAATCTGCCAGGAGGTTTCATATCAGCGCACACTCCGCTGCAGAGTGAAAATCTCATTCTGGGAGTATACTGTTAATTTTATTATTTATTTATTTATTTTTCTCTCTTAGTTGTTATCACATTTTAATTAATTGTAGACTGTATCCAACGTATCAAACAATTGCCCTCGATAAACATACTTTATTAGGAGTTACAATGTAAAATACACTGAAAAACACTCCGTCTTCAGGCCACGAGTGGCCTACCGGGATCATCCGACCGCCGTGTCATCCTCCGAGGTGGATCAGGATAGGATGGGTGTGGGGTCAGCACACCGCTCTCCCGGTCGTTATGATGGTATTCATGACCGAAGCTGCTACTATTCGGTCTAGCAGCTCCTCAATTGTCATCACGAGGCTGAGTGCACCCCGAAAAATGGCAACAGTGCATGGCGGCTGGATGGTCACCCATCCAAGTGCTCGCCACGCCCAACAATGAACCGGTGTATCCACTGCGGCAAGGCCGTTGCCCAATATACACTGAAGAGCCAAAGAAATTAGTATACCTGCCTAATATAATGTAGGGTCCCGGTGAACACGCAGAAGTGTCGCAATACGACGTGGTATGGTCTCGACTAATGTCTGAAGCGCCCGCCCGGTTAGCTGTGCGATCTAACGCACGGCTTTCCGGATTAGGAAGGAGCGCCTGATCCCCGGCACGAATCCGCCCGGCGGACTTGCGTCGAGGTCCGGTGAGCCGGCCAGCCTGTGGATGGTTTATAGGCGGTTTTCCATCTGCATTGGCGAATGCGGGCTGGTTCCCCTTATTCCGCCTCAGCTACACTACGTCAGCGATATCTCCACGTACGTGTACACCACCATTACTCTACCACGCAAACATAGGGGTGTGAGACGTTCCCTGGGGGGGGGGGGGGGGTCTACTGGGGGTCGAACCGCACAATAACACCCTGAAAGAGCGGTTCGGTGAGGGGCGGCGAGGGGGGGGGGGGGGTGCAGTGGATTGCGGTAGTCGTCGTGGGTTTGTGGACCACTGCGGCTGCGTCGGGGACGGAGCCTCTCCGTCGTTTCTAGGCCTCCAGTCAACGTACAATACAATGTCTGAAGTAGTGGTAGAGGGAAATGACACCATGAATACTACAGGACTGGCCACGAATCCGTAAAAGTATGAGGGGGTGGAGATCTCTTATGAATAGCACGTTGCAAGGCATCCAAGATATGCTCAAAAATGTTCATGTCTGAGAAGTTTAGTGGCCAGCGGAAGCGTTTAAACTCAGAAGAGTGTTCCTGGAGCCGCTCTGTAGCAACTCTGGACGAGTGGGGTGTCGCTGGGATGTGAATGTATACAGATGGTCAGACAGGGTTTCACACGTCAGAGTCGTATCTACACGTATAAGAGGTCCCATATCACTCCAACTGAGTAGCCCCACACAATTACAGAGCCTCCACCAGTTTGAACAGACCCCTGCTGACATGCAGGGTCCATGGATTCATGAGGTTGTCTCCATATCCGTACAGGTCTATCCACTTGATAAAATTTGAAACGAGACTCGTCTCTCCAGACAACATGTGTAAAGCTGTGAGGACGGGGCGTGAGTCGTGCTTGGGCGGCTCAGATGGCAGAGCACTTTCCCGCGAAAGGCAAAGGTCCCGAGTTCGAGTCTCGGTCCGGCACACAGTTTTAATCTGCCAGGAAGTTTCATATCAGCGCACACTCCGCTGCAGAGTGAAAATCTCATTCTGGAAACATGTTTCCAGTCATCAAAAGACCAATGTTGGTGTTGACGGGCCCAGGCGAGGTGTGGAGTTTTGTGTCGAGCAGTCATCAAGAGTACGCGAGAGGACCTTCGGGTCTGAAAGCCCATATGGATGATGTTTCGTTGAATGGTTCACACGCTGACACTTGCTGATAGAGCAGCACTGAAATCTGCAGTAATTTGCAGAAGGGTTGCATTTCTGTCACGTTGAACGTTTCTCTTCATTCGTCGTTGGTCCTGTTCTTGCAGGACCTTTTTGCGGCCGCAGCGATGTCGGAGATCTGATGATTTACCGGATTCCTGATATTCACGCTACACTCATGAAATGGTCTTAGACGAAAATGCTCATTTCATAGCTACCTCGGAGAGGCTGTGTCCCATCGCTCGTGCGCCCAACTATAACACTACGTTCCAACTCACTGAATAACCTGCCGCTCTAGCAGCAGTGACTGATGTAAGAACTGCGCCAGAGACTTGTCTTATATAGGCGTTGTCACCGTAGCGCCGTATTCTGCCAGTTTACATATCTCTGTATTTCAGTACGCATGGCTATAACAGTTTCTTTGACGCTTCAGTGTACATTTGCGTCCAGAACTTATGAACGAAAGTAACTTGCGCATGATAATATAGTTCGATGAATATTGGCCCATACGTAAGAACTGCTACAGCACAGTATGGAATGTAACCGAATGAAGTACGCAGCGCGACGAACTGAAATGACACTTCTATTTAAAGACAATAATTACTCTGTAGTCATCGCGGTTACAAATGTGGGACATGGTTCTTAATAGTGTTTGTCGTCGCCACAGATGACAATGCCTGCTTTGCTACGTGATCTCACGCTGGCCACAAAGTTGATAAGGGCTTTTTGTGGAAGGATCAAAAAGGGCTCGGAGCACTAAGCGACTGAACTTCTGAGGTCATCAGTCGCCTAGAACTTAGAACTACTTAAACCTAAGTAACCCAGGACATCACAAAAAGCCATGCTCGAGGCGGGATTCGAACCTGCGACCGGAGCGGTCGCTCGGTTCCAGACTGTTGCGCCTACAACCGCACGGCCACTCCGGCCGGCCTTTGTGGAAGGGCGTTCCATTCTTATGCCGGCCTTTGTGGAAGGGCGTTCCATTCTTATATAAGTGCGGTTGACAATTGATACATGGTCGCTGGTAAATATGGACGTGTGGCAATACATCTCCAATCCGTCTCCAATACCGGGTGATCAAGAAGTCAGTATAAATTTGAAAACTGAATAAATCACGGAATAATGTAGATAGAGAGGTACAAATTGACACACATACCTGGAATGACATGGAGTTTTATTAGAACCAAAAAAATACGAAAGTTCAAAATATTTCCGACAGATGGTACTTCATATGATCAGAATAGCAATAATTAGCATAACAAAGTAAGACAAAGCAAACGTGATGTTCTTCACAGGAAATGCTCAATATGTTCACCATCATTCCTCAACAATAGCTGTAGTCGAGGAATAATGTTGTGAACAGCACTGTAAAGCATGTCCGCAGTTATGGTGAGGCATTGGCGGCGGATATCTTTCAGAATCCCTAGAGATGTCGGTCGATCACGACACACTTGCGACTTCAGGTAACCCCAAAGCCAATAATCGCACGGACTGAGGTCTGGGGACCTGGGAGGCCAAGCATGACGAAAGTGGCGGCTGAGCACACGATCGTCACCAAACGACGCGCGCTAGAGATCTTTCACGCGTCTAGCAATATGGGGTGGTTTTAATAAAACGCCATGTCATTCCAAGCATGTGTCTCAATATTTACCTCTCTATCTACATTATTCCGTGGTTTATTAAGTTTTCAAATTTATACTGACTTTTTGATCACCCGGTATGTCGGGAGAATGGGCAGCCCACACCATTCACCGAATATTCTCTCGTTCCAAGATCTCATACACTTCTACATCTACATCTGCGTGATTACTCTGCTATTCACAATAAAGTGCCTGCCAGAGGGTTCAATGAACCAGCTTCAAGCTGTCTCTCTACCGTTCCACTCTCGAAAGGCGCGCAGGAAAAACGAGCACTTAAATTTGTCTGTGCGAGCCCTGATTTCTCTTATTTTATCGTTACGATAATTTCTCCCTGTGTAAGTGAGTGCCTACAGAATGTTTACGCAATCGGAAGAGAAAACTGATGATTGAAATTTCATGAGCAGATCCCGTCGCAACGAAAAACGCTTTGTTTTAATGATTGCCATTCCAATTCACGTATCATGTCTGTGGCACTATCTCCCCTAATTCGCGATAGTACGAAACGATCCGCCCTTCTTTGAATTTTTTCGATTTCATCCGTCAGTCCTACCTAATGCGGATCCCACACCGCACAGCAATACTGCAGAAGAGGGCGGAGAAGCGTGGTATAAAAACAATCTCTTTACGTAGTAGAACTGTTGCATCTTCTAAGTGTTATGCCAATGAATCGCAGTCTTTGATTTGCTCTAACCATAACACTATGTGATCGTTCCAATTTAGGTTATTTGTTATTGTAATCCTTACGTATTTAGCTGAATTTACAGCCTTCAGGTTTGAGTGACTTATCGCGTAATCGAGATTTAGCGGATTTCTTTTAGTGCCCATGTGAATAACTTCACACTTTTGTTTATTCAGAGTCAATTGCCACTTTTCGCACCATACAGATAGCTTATCTAAATCAGTTTTCAATTCGGTTTGGTCGTCCGATGACTTCACAGGACGGTAAATGACAGCATCATCTGCAAACCATCTAATAGGGCTACTCAGATTGTTTGCTATGTCGTTAACATATATCAGGAACAATAGTGGGCCTACAACACTTCCTTGGGGAACGCCGAATATTACTTCTGTTTTACTCGATGACTTTCTGTCTATTACTATGGACTGCGACCTTTCTGAGAGGAAATCACGAATCCAGTCGCACAACTGAGGCGACATTCCATAGGCACGCAGTTTGGTTGGAAGACGCTTGCGAGGAACAGTGTCGAAAGCCTTCTGGAAGCCCTAAAAATATGGAATCTATTTGACATCCCCTGTCGATAGCACTCATTACTTCATGAGTATAAAAAGCTTGTTGTGTTTCACAATCCGTGCTGACTACGTGTCAATAAATCGTTTTCTTCTAGGTAATTGATTCAAATGGCGACCGTAGCGGTCACGCGGTTCCAGACTGAAGTGCCTAGAACCGCCCGGCCACACCGCCACACGGCCACACCGGTTCTAGGTAATTGCTGGCCGTTGTGGCCGAGCGGTTCTAGGCGCTTCAGTCCGGAGCCGCGCACTGCTACGGTCGCAGGTTCGAATCCTGCCTCGAGCATGGATGTGTGTGATGTTCTTAGGTTAGTTAGGTTTAAGTAGTTCTAAGTTCTACGGGACTGATGACCTCAGATGTCAACTCCCACAGTGCTTAGAGCCATTTGAACCATCTTCGAGATAATTCATGATGTTCGAACACAGTGTATGTTCTAAACCTCTACTGCAAATCGACGTTAGTGATATGGGCCTGTAATTCAGCGGGTTAGTGCTATTTCTCTTTCTAGGATTGGTGTGAGTTGAGTAACTTTCCAGTCTGTAGGTGCGGAACTTCCTGTGAGCGAACGGTTGTATATAATTGCTAAATATGGAGCTATTTTATCGGCATACTCTGAAAGGAACCTGACTAGTATGCAAACAGGACCGGAGGCCTCGCGTTTATTAAGTTATTTAAGTTGTTTTGCTACACCAAGGGTACCTACTTCTATGGTTCTCATCTTGACAGTTGTTCTTGATTGGAATTCAGGAATATTTACTTCGTTTTATTTAGTGAAGGAGTTCCGGAAAACCGTGTGTAATAACTCTGCTTTATTGGCACTGTCATCAGTGACTTCACCGTTGTTATCGAGCAGTGAAGGTATTGATTGCGTGGTGCCACTGGTGTACTTTATGTATGAGCAGAATCTCTTTGGGTTTTCTGCCAGATTCCGAGACAGAGTTTCGTTCTGGAAATTATTAAAAGCATCTCGCATTGAAGTACGCGATATTTTTCGACCTTCTGCAATACTTTGCCAATCTTGGGGATTTTGCGTTCTTTTAAATTTGGCATGCTTTTCTTCGTTGCTTCTGCAACAGCGATGTGACCCGTTTTCTGTACCACGAGAGATCAGTACCATTACTTACTAATTTATGTGGTATATATCTCTCAATTGCCGTCGATATTATCTCTTTGAAATCTTTCCACATCTTTTCTACGCTTGCGTGATCAGATCGGAAGGAGTTGAGACTGTCTCTTACAAAGGCGTTAAGAGCACTTTTATCAGCTTTTTTAAATAGATGCACTTTGCGTTTCTTTTTGATGCTCATCGATGCTCATACAACATTGTTCTTCCCCATAGCATGAGAACTGGACCACCAAGGCGATCATGTTAGACAATGCTGGACGTAACTTCACTCGAAAAGAGATGTGAACACACACTGTACGCATAAACATTGTTGAACATGACTGTTTTGGTGATCCAAGTGCTGTGCTGCGGGCAGGCATAATGTTGCATGGCCCTGCTGACCTCGAAATCTTTGAACACGGTTCACTAATCGGTTGACGTTATTGCGACAATGTTCTCCTTCCCTCATCTGCTTGTTTTCAGTTGTGCACTCGGTGCTTACTTCGTTTTTATGGATGACAATGCACGACCCGACTAACATCACTGCTAAATAACTTAGAGACGACGTAACTCATCGGTTTTTTTTTCCTTACAGGCTTTTCAGACTGTTCCTGGCCACCACGTAAAAGCATAACTCAGGGCGTTTGGAGCAATTTCAACTAATTTTGGTACATACACGACTCATTTTACTACGTCTTTATTAACTCACTCTCTTGTCTCATAACTTGCAATTCATTTTAAACTAACTTTTTGGTGAGCTAGAGACATGACTCTTTCAGCATATCCCGGAACTGGGTGACAATGCAATATTAAAGCGATTTTTTGCTAAGTATGTGGCAGTGGGTGCTTTGTGCACCACTACCATTTTCAGATCCAGTCACGAATTTTTGCGGGAAGAACAGTTGCCAATAAGCCTCTGTTTTAGTTCTTATCTCTCTAATTTTTACCTTCATGTTATTTTCACGAGAGAAGGAAGCAATATATCCATTGACTCATGTGAAGATAAACTGATTGTAATATCATCAAAATGTCTGAAATCGACTGATAAATTTCACACACAGGACTAAAAAGCAGAAAAATAATTATTTAAATAAAATAAATATTTAATACAAACCGTTATTATATCGAGCTACAAAAGCATAAAAAAAGTTTCCTATAGCTCCATATAGATTCCGAACACTAGAAATACTTCTGAAAATTTGTGACTCAATTTTTTAATGCCATGAAAATTCTTGTAAGATTTATAACGAAGTACATAGGGCGCATGCAATACATGGCAGATGGCGCAGTGGTTAGACACAGGACTCGAATTCGGGAGGACGACAGTTCAATCCCGCGTCCGGCCATCCTGATTTAGGTTTTCCGTGATTTCCCTAAATCGCTCCAGGCAAATGCCGGGATGGTTCCTTTCAAAGGGCACGGCCGACTTCCTTCCCTAATCCGATGACACCGATGAGCTCGCTGTCTGGTCTCCTTCCCCAAACAACCCAACCCCCAACATGCAATACGTAATTGTTGCATGAATAATTCACCTCTTAACTACTATTTGTTGCATGCACCACACGTTTTTTGTTATAAATCTTAAAAGTATTTTCATAGCAATTACTAATTAACAGTCACAGATTGTCAGTACAATCCACATTAAGTTTAGAATCTATATGGGGGTAAGAGAAATTATTTACTCTTTTCAGTCTGATATAAAAACGCGTCATATTAAAATTTATTTTTATTTAAATAATTATGTAATTGAAAGTTACTGATGGACCACGTGAAAGGAGGAAGAAGCTAGACTTATCTCAGGTTTCATATGTTTTTGAGCGTGCTGGGCCGAGCAATTCGTGTGTGGAGTTCCTTGTACAGAGTAGCTGCTCGTGGCGAGCCGTTGTATTTGTAGCGGTAGCGCCGGGTGGCAGCTGAGAAGGACGGCGAGAACGTGCAAATGCGGCGTAATTCTGCAACCGGCGCGGCGGTCCCCGGGGAGCCGTCTGCGCGCTATCTTATCTGGCCGCCTAGTCGCAGGTCTGCGAGGCGCTCCCCACTCCACGCCAACCTACCCGCGTGTCTACACAGGCGGCTGGAACGCGCCACTGCACGGTCCGAGCGGCCACACGCTCAGATGGAAAGGAGGCGCCGCACATCAGTGGCAACGGGATTATTTGCATTCTGTCCGCATCCAGGGCACTGACCAAGTAGTTTACTTTGTGGCTCACTCTTTTTTCCGCTAATGTGCTGATCCATTGGGGACTGACCTTTAGGTGTGTGAAGTAAGGGACAGAAACCTTTGGAAGGTTCAAAGGGATCTAAGAACTGTGGGACTTAACATCTGAGGCATCAGTCCCCTAGACCTAGAACTACTAACCTAAGGATATCACACACATCCATGCCCCAGGCAGGATTCGAACCTGCGACCGTACCAGCAGCGCGGTTCCGGACTGAAGCGCCTAGAATCACTCGGCCACAGCGGCGGGCTGCTTTGGAAGGGCACTGGGCTCTTTTACAGGTCTCTCAGACCACATGCTCATCGGATCAATCGTCGATGATGGATAATGGCACTCTAATTTGTCAATGTTCCGGGTACTTAAAGCCTGCATTTTTTAAGTGCTTAGCTTGTGGTCTCAATAAGTTTACTTTGTTCAAACAGCTTTTGTGTGTGGTCCTTGATCTGTTGTTCTACAGTCAGCATGTGATGTTCTTGATGTACGTCCAGCGTTCGAGCCCACATATCAGTGATGAAATAATGTACATCTGATAATGTTATTCTAATTACGCAAATGCATTGCTGACATGGTTTTCGGACCCGATGATGATTAGGTCTTAGACCGAATCAATCGTCTCTAATAAAATGTACTGTTACAGCTTATTATTGCGCAAAGTGTCGCAAGTTAAATGCAATTCAGGATTACGCTCTAGCTTTGTGACTATATGTTTTTTCTTGAAGCTATTTAGTTCGTTAAATTTCGCCACAGGGTGCATACTAGCACGCCTTCCTTCTTGTTGTGATGTCTAAACTCACTTATCCTATAAGAGATAGCTTCTCGGAAATATTTTGTAACGTGTAAAATTTGATCGATCGATCTGAAATTCAGTGGTCAGATTTACTTAAGATAGCAACTAGGGCTAAAACTTTACTTAATACACTGCGCAACTCAACTCAGTTTAAGGATCGCTTTTTCGAAACCCCGTAATTGTCTCCCATTGCGACACGTAAGTTTGAAATACAGCCCGAAGGTCCCTACAGCCTTCTTCTATAATGGTGTACCACTCCGTGATCACGTCAGTCTGTGCAACAGGAGGGCCGAAATACGGTAAGCATCCTTTGCTGCCTAGGATCACATTTCGTGAAATGAAATGGTTCCAACCTGTACATGAGAGCAAAAATTGCGGTCGCGCTGTACTCCAAAGGGACGCGAACACGTTCAGTGGGGATGAAACCCCCAATGTCATTAAGGTCTGAGACTTGCGATGGTGTCAGCAGCGTCAAAGGTTGTCAAGAACGTCGTGCTGTTGCTCATCGTACTGAGCACTTCCGTTTTCGCTTGCGAAATGTGTGAGAAGGACGGGAGTGGTTTCATTGACGCTCTTTATGCCATCCTCTGAGTCTTTTTCGAGTCGATTCTGAGCGTCGGTATGTGTGGAATCTTTCTCTCGGTCACCCATAACAAAACCGCGTCGCCCTTCTAATCTCCATCGCAGAGGCGTCAAAAGTAGTAGTTAAATGTGTGTGAGAAGACGGGTGACGGCCTTCGCATAGTGTGACACACATGGTGGTGTTGGGCAGATTGTGGTGAAATTTGATGCCAATGTGACATCATTAACGTACCTTACACATTAAAACTTTTTTTTGCATATGTCGCCACCTTGATGTTTGAAGCGTCTTTGAACCCGATGGTGACGCTGCAGAGCGCCACTGTTTCGTACTATTACAGACGAAGGTCACAAGCACCTTTCAGCCAAAATTCAAACTTATATGTCGCAACGGGAGTCAGTTATGGCGTTTCGAGGAAGTGGACCTTTAATTGGTTCAAATGGCTCTAAGCACTATGGTACTTAACATCTGAGGTCATCAGTCCTCTAGACATTACTTAAACCTAACTAACCTAAGGACATCACACACATCCATGCCCGAGGCAGGATTCGAACCTGCGACCATAGCAGCAGCGCGGTTCCGGACGGAAGCGCCTAGAACCACTCGGCCACAGCGGCCGGCGGACATTTAATTGTGTTTTGCAGTGTATTTATGGAACTTCAAACGACTAGGTACTCAGGGGCTGGTAGATAATGTTAACCACTGTATTTGTTTAATAAGAAGATCGCGGCTACGAAAATTTCCTATTATAGGAAGAAAGTTCGATCCACCACTGAATTAAGAACCGATTTTCAGATAGGCAAAAAACAATGGGGCCAGTGATTACGAAGAGACAAAAAACGAATTGATGGTTCGAATTACGTATAGTGCTATAGCTATGCGAGACCGTTAAGGCGATCTAAATTATCACGAAGATTTAAAAGTACGTAGCATTAGAAGGGTGAACATATGAAAATCGACTTTCCTAAGCACATTCTTTATAAGTGTTTATTAGGGTCACATTCTAGTAACCGTATTCCTGTATCCAATAAAAACTGGACGCATGTTATATGGAATTATTTATTCGTATTTATATTATCACCTCATAAAACGTTTAGTATTCCTTCTGAAACACTCTCTGTGCTTGGTGTGAAAAATGGCCACGCCAACAAACTTGGGCTGGTGTTGTTTGGCAGCAACGTACACTTTCGTATCGCTGGAAGCAGCTCGGGTGCTACATATTTTCATGATAACAAATGAAGTGAGCATCCACGAGACGCCGACGAGTAACCTATCCATCACAGCGCGCTTGTCAAAGGCGGCGCTTGATGGCGTAATCCTTCGCAACTGCATAGCTCCTCATTCTTCTCTGCCGAAGATTCGTTATACCGGACCACTCATTCGCACTTTTTTTTCGTGAAACGTAATTTTACATAATATATGATTTAAAAACTTTTTTTTTTTGCCGGCCGGGGTCGCCGAGCGGTTCAAGGTGCTACAGTCTGGAACCGCGAGACCACTACGGTCGCAGGTTCGAATCCTGCCTCGGGCGTGGATGTGTGTGATGTCCTTAGGTTAGTTAGGTTTAAGTAGTTCTAAGTTCTAGGGGACTGTTGACCTCAGAAGTTAAATCCCATATTGCTCAGAGCAATTAAATGTTTTTTTTTTTCATTGGATGTCGTATTCAGTTCCTGACGTTGTAGATGGGCATATGTCACCCTTGAGTAAACTATTACTGCTGCCCATAGTTGCTGGACATAGCGCTCGTTTTCATTAACGTTTTAAAGTTCTTCGATGGTTTGATGTTACATGTATGATACAACAAGTTTTTTTTTATTATTCAAGTTTGACAGATAGTTGTTTACTCAAAGATATTTATGTTGTTCCGGGTCATGTATCTATCGAACTGTTTTCGATGGGTTTCCAGTCTCTGGTATTCTGGTAATCCGTCATCCCTACACAAAATTCTCATAAAATTTTTAAAAAGTGTGCATGCTTGAAATCCATTTGTTCATTTAGTGCACTGTGGGGATGAGCCTTAGTGCATATGTTTATTTCAAATCCCTCCAAAATATTCAGGACATAATATATGTTTCAGGTCCCATAGTAAAATTATACGAGTTGAAGCAGGTTGATGTTCTTACCAAGTTCCTACGGTATTTCTCCTGAGTGGGCTGCAGAAAAAAGTAAAATGCTCTCTAAAGGTCTACGCGTAGGGTATGAGGTCTGAGTGGTATGTCACACACATTGACAATGTGTGTGCAGACTCGCAGCCAGCGTAATTTCACAGGAACTATGATCGGAAGAACTGGTCTCTCCCCCCGCCCCCCCCCCCCCCCCGGCCCAATTGCAGAGGAGCGTATTTACCCGACACTATTTACCCTCAAGGAGTTTCGTCTGGAACTCAGTAACGTCAACGGCGACCTGCCGAGTGAGCGGCTGTACAGGAGCCGTGATGTCTACTGCTGGCAGATGCGAGACTATCCCCGAAAGTCGTCTAACCTCGGTTACCTGGCCACTGGTCTGACGTTCACAGCAGGGCGCTCTTCTCGATTGGGATGCCGGAGCGGTCTGGTATTTCGTGATCAACAACAAATATATGAATCGCCAGAAACACCATTCCACATGTATGGTAGACTGTCCGTTATTGTTTCCAGTGCCATCTACCTTATACAGATAAACACCATCTAGAATGTCGGTCTGCTGTGGAAGTGTGGAGGTTGACGAGACTGATGCTGACTCGCATGAGCGCACGACCCCGCCTGTAGTGAATCAGACATATATTCTCATTCCAGATATGACGTTTTATCCACTCACTTAAAGATCCAAGCAGTGACACGGATCAAGGGTTTCACCATATTGTATCTTTACCAGAATAGTGACAAACACTTTATCGATTTTTGGACCTTCCTATTGGAATGATTCACTAGTCTCCGATGTAACCTGCGCTACCGCCCATACTTCGTTTATTACCTGAGTAGTGTCTCCTAGGACCCGCCCCGCAGTTGGGATGTGCCATCTATGAAAAGTTTAAGTTAACAGTTTTACGAGTGTGACAGAACGATATTGGCCCCTTCTCTGTGAAGACGTGTCCAACCTCACTGGCGGATTAGAAGGATCGAGGGACATTTTGATCGTTGGTTTTCAGGAACGGGAAGGGGGAGGTATCGTGGCCAGGCCATGTGTTTTGACCTGACTGCTCTATTTACTTTAATAAAAATAAAGATACCGTCCAGATTGGCAATGTATAGGTCCGGTTCGATTCCTGCTGTGCCGGACAGCTTTATTTTTTTTTTAAATTTTATTTTATTTTATCGCAGTGGTTCATGGTGTGGGTTCCTGTTGTCATGTCCAAAGTTCATGAACCACGGGCAACGTATGAGTGGCCAAGTAAGTGGTCCTGACAGTCGGGATACCAGTTACATTGGAATAAAGTTGGGCATCTCGGACATATTCTGAGTCGTGGTCACCTTTGTGCTCGGACGGCAAGGACTACCAAATCCACCGGTTAATCCCTCAACCGTTAGGGGTAAGACTCAATGGGACCCGGGGCAAGTGAGGCTAGCAACCTGCTTCGCCGGTACTTTAAATATGATGCTGGCAACAATCAGAGCAAAATGCCTCGGACTTTTGGAGGTGACGGAGTCCCACCTCTGACTGAGAAACCAGGGACTCCTAAGATACGACTCGGCAAACAAATGGTAACGAGATGGGGAGCTATTAATATCAACGGGGGAAGTAATAGGCTTAACATCAGAAGAGGCACCAATGTTAGCACTGAATAGGGGATCATGGAGGAATTTTATAAGGGGGACTATGCTCCAGACTGAACGCTGAAAGGCATTTGTTGTTGTGGTCTTCAGTCCTGAGACTGGTTTGATGCAGCTCTCCATGCTACTCTATCCTGTGCAAGCCTCTTCATCTCCCAGTAACTGCTGCAGCCTATCCTTCTGAATCTGCTTAGTGTATTCATCTCTTGGTCTCCCTCTACGATTTTACCCTCCATGCTGCCCTCCAGTACTAAATTGGTGATCCCTTGATGCCTCAGAACATGTCCTACCAACCGATCCCTTCTTCTAGTCAAGTTGTGCCACAAACGCCTCTTCTCCCCAATTCTGTTCAATACCTCCTCATTAGTTATGTGATCTACCCATCTACTCTTCAGCATTCTTCTGTAGCGCCAAGTTTCTAAAGCTTCTATTCTCTTCTTGTCCAAACTATTTATCGTCCATGTTTCACTTCCATACATGGCTACACTCTATACAAATACATTCAGAAACGACTTCCTGACACTTAAATCAAGACTCGATGTTAACAAATTTCTCTTCTTCAGAAACGCTTTCCTTGCCATTGCCAGTCTAGATTTTATATCCTCTCTACTTCGACCATCGTCAGTTAAATAGCAAAACTCATTTACTACTTTAAGTCTCTCATTTCCTAATCTAATTCCCTCAGCATCACCCGACTTAATTCGACTACATTCCATTATCCTCGTTTTGCTTTTGTTGATGTTCGTCTTATACCCTCCTTTCAAGACACTGTCCATTCCGTTCAACTGCTCTTCCAAGTCCTTTGCTGTCTCTGACGGAATTACAATGTCATCGGCGAACCTCAAAGTTTTTATTTCTTCTCCATGGATTTTAATACCTACTCCGAACTTTTCTTTCGTTTCCTTTACTGCTAGCTCAATATACAGATTGAATAGCATCGAGGAGAGGCTACAACCCTGTCTCACTCCCTTCCCAACCACTGTTTTTGCCGGCCAGTGTGGCCGTGCGGTTCTAGGCGCTTCAGTGTGGAACCGCGTGACCGCTACGGTCGCAGGTTCGAATCCTGCCTCGGGCATGGATGTGTGTGATGTCCTTAGGTTAGTTAGGTTTAAGTAGTTCTAAGTTCTAGGGGACTGATGACCACGGATGTTAAGTCCCATAGTGCTCAGAGCCATTTGAACCATTTGAACCACTGTTTTTCTTTCAAGGCACAATCAGTCTTAAATGATGATGATGATGATTTTATTTCTCGCAGTATTGAACTATTAATCATAAAATTTAAATATACTTAAACAGTTCATTTTATGTAAGTGTAATTAATACCTTTTGTCACGATTGTTACCCCCACAAGTCAGAAGAATGTAGCCACGACATTGTAGCACACAGGTAAAATATCGCACGAGCTGCCACTGGGCAGAGGGTATTTTTCGTACCTCTACCATTCCCCAATTCCCCCTTTCCATTAAATTAGGTGCATTCCAGCGCTTTGGTAATGAAAGACTGTACTCCAATGTTAACGAAAAGGGAAGGGTAATAGCGGCTCACAAAGACTGATTAGCGGACAAGGGGAAGCGGCCCTGCGCGGTTTATCTGGAGGACACGCACCGAGAGCCCGGCGGCGGGCGCTGTGTGCCGCCTCCGGACGCCGCCCGCTGTTTTCTCTTAACTGTGGGGGCGGCGGGGGCGGGGGCGTGATGGACAGAGCAGCCGGCAGGGGACTGCGCCGGGCCGGCCTGATCGACTGCCGCAGACAATAGGCGCGCAGCCGGTCTCATCGCCGGGGCGCTTTTGTCCTCGCCGACTGCCAATATGAACAGCCGGCCAGGCCAAACACTGCGCCAAAACGATGGGCCCTCTCGCGGCACCGCCGTTGGACATTCCGATGGCGTTTGGCGAGCGCTCTGCCCGCGTTTACAGCTGCCCGCTGGAAGGGCACACCGCTGTACACAAAACCCGTTTTGGCTATCAGCGAGTCCTGCCTGCAAATGCTGTCGGTCTCCTTTCCTCTCTATGTTACAACGCGTTGTGCATGTATCCGGTCGCTTAATACCGCCCTTTAATGGAATGAATCAGATGAAAAGGAACAAAAACACAAGTCAGAACACTCCATTACATTGAAAACAATATAGCCAACTTAACGCTATTCTTTGCATTGTGTGAGCACTCAGATACCGATAGTAACAATTCGAGTGCGAAACGTGGGAGCGCGATTCTAAGCCTTGTTGTGAGACGAGGTCTGTCTGCGAGAGTGGCAGTAATAGTGTCGTTCGAAAGCTCCGAGACAGAAGACGTGTCTCGCTGCCCTCAGGTCGGTGATGGCAGATCTTACCACACTCGGAGCTTGATTTCATTTATATTGCCAGGAGAGATTTAAATGGCGTAACTACGCTTGAAGATGGAATTCAAGATAAAATTCGCAAGCATAGCGAAACGCAAATCTGCGTTTATAGCATTTGTTGACTTTGAGATAGCTTTTGACGGTGTTTACTGTAATACACCCTCCGAAATTCTGTACGAAGCAGGAGTAAAAACGGGGAGCGAAAGGCTGTCCACAACTTTTATAAAAACCAGATTGCAGAGTCCATGGGCATGATAGGAAAGCAATAGTTGAGAAGAGAGTGAGAAGGGGTTGCTGCCCATCCCCGATGTTATTCAATCCGCACACTGATCAAGTACTAAAGGAAATCAAAAAATGATTCAAATGGCTCTGAGCACTATGGGACTTAACCTCTGAGGTCATCAGTCCCCTAGAACTTGGAACTACTTATACCTAACTAACCTAAGAACATCACACAAATCCACGCCCGAGGCAGGATTTGAATGTGCGACCGTAGCAGTGCGCGGTTCCGGACTGAAGCGCTTAGAACCGCTCGGCCACTCCGGCCGGCGAAATAAAAAAATTTGGAGTAGGAATTAAAGTTCAGGGAGAAGAAACACATACTTTGAACTTCGCCGATGACACTGTATTTCTGCCAGAGACAGCAAAGGACTTGGAAGAGCAGTTGAACGGAATGGACAGTGTCTTGAAAGGAAGATATAAGATGAACATAAACAAAAGCAAGACAAGAATAAGGCAGTGTGGTCGAATTAAATCAGGTGATGCTGAGTCAATTAAATTAGAGAATGAGACACTAAAAGCAGCAGATGAGTTTTAATATACGGGAAACAAAATAACTGATGATGGCGGACTAGGAAGGATATAAAATAAAAAGGGCTGGCAATCGCTTATCTCAAGAAAAGAAATTTGTTAACATCTAATATAGATTTAAGTGTAAAGAAGTCTTTTCTGGAAGTATTTGTGTGGAGTGTCGGATGTATGGAAGTGAAATATGGACGATAAGGACTTAGGACGACAACTGAATATTTTGAAATGTGGTGCTACAGAAGACTGCTGAAGATCAGATGGGTAGATCACATAACTAATGTGGAGATACCGAACAGAACTGGAAAGAAAAGGAATCTGAGACACAACGTCACGAGAAGAAGGGATCGGCAGGTAGGTCATCCTCTGAGACAGCAAGGGATCAACAATTTAGTATTGGAGGGAAGTGTTGGGGGCAAAAGATGTAGAGGGAGACCAAGAGATGAATACAGTAAGCAGATTCAGAAGGATGTAATTTGCAGCACTCGTTCAGAGATGAACAGGTTTGCAGGTGATAGAGTAGTATCGGAAGGTTCATCTAACCCGTCTTTGGACTGAAGACCACAACATCGACAACAACACGCAAGAAACATTATTACTGATGTTTAACGGCGTCCTGATGGCGCTTTTTATGGAGACAGGAGATTTTATTGATAAAAATTTCTGACAAAGGAACGCCTCTGGTGTGGCCAACAGATCCATGATGCGCAATCGCGTCAAAGTTAACAGTATCAATAGACAGTTGAAAACTAAGCATTTTTCATCATCATATGTTTTATTTATTGATTTGAAATGTTCTGGTTAAGGCCATTAGGCACACTCTTACATCGAACCAGGCTTTCACCCATACAGTACCGTTTTTTACACTCAGATGACAACGGTCATGGCATACCTCCTAATATTGTGACGGACCTCCTTTTGCTCGGCGCAGTGCAGCAGCTCGACATGGCACGGATTCAACAAGTCCTCTGAAATATCTACAGAAATACTTAGTCATACTGATTCTATAGCCGTCCATAATTACCAAAGTGTTGCCGGTACGGGATTTTTTGTACGAACTGACTTTTCGTTTATGTTTCATAAACGTTTGATGGGATTCATGTTAGGTGATCTGAGTGCCCAGATCATTCACTCGAATTGTCCAGAATGTTCTTCAAACCAATCACGAGCAACTGTGGCATGGTTACATGGAACTTTGTTATCCGTAAAAATTCTATCGTTCTTCATGCATGGCTGCAAACGCTCTCCAAATAGCCGAAGATAACCATTTGCAGTCAATGATCGGTTCAGTTGGACCTGAGGACCCTGTCCATTCCATGTAAACACAGACCACATCACTACGGAACCACTAGTAGCTTCCACATCGTGTTGTTGACAATTTGGGTCCCTGGCTTCATGGGATCTTTGCCATACAGGGTCCCTACCATCAGCTTTTACCAACAAAAATCGGGACTCATCTGACCAGGCCACGGTTTTCCAGTCGACTAAAGTCCAACCAATATGGTCACGAGCCAATGAAATGTACTGCAAGCGAGGTCGTGTTGTTAGCAAAGGCATTCGCGGCTGTCGTCTGCTGCCATAGTCCATTAATGCCAAATTTCAGAGCACTGTCCTAACGGATACGTTCGCCGTACTTCCCACACTGATTTTGCGGTTATTTCACGCAGTGTTGCTTGTCTTTTAGCACTGACAACACGCAAATGCTGTTGCTCTCCGTCGTTAAGTGAAGGCTGCAGGCCGGCCTGTGTGACCGAGCGGTTCTAGGCGCTTCAGTCTGGAACCGCGCGATCGCTAACGTCGCAGGTTCGAATCCTGCCTCAGGCATGGATGTGTGTGATGTCCTTAGGTTACTTAGGTTTAAGTAGTTCTAAGTTCTAGGGGACTGATGACCTCAGATGTTGAGTCCCGTAGTGCTCAGAGCCTTTTGAAGGCTGCAGGCCACTACTTTGACGGTGTGAGAGATAATGCCTGAAATTTGGTATTCTTGGCACACTATTTACACATGAGTCTCGGAATACTGAATTACATACCGATTTCCGATATGGAATGTACCTTTTGAAATGAATCATGTGAGTACCAATGACATCTCCGCCAATGCACTCCCCCTTTATACCTTGTGTACGTTGCACTAACGCCATCTGCATAGGTGCACTTCGCTACCCCACGACGTTTATACGTAATATACACCTAATAACAATTTTAATAAGACTAATAGTATTCACATGCTTTGAGTGTGTATACTGACATTCGAGTAAATAATAAAATTAATATAGACAGTACCTGTACTACTATAGCTGCTGCTGCCACGAATAGTGATAAGTAGTCTACTACTACTACTAATAATAATAACAATAATATAATAATAATAATAGTAGTGCCAATAAAATCAGTAGTGATGGAGGCAGATACAAAAAGTGTTTGTTGGAATACAAAATAGATATTTTCTGATGTAGCGAGTTCTGGGGAAAGGAAATTTAATGACACTGCACCAGCTAACAATAGTGGACAATGAAGAAGAAGATATGGCTGGAGGAGGAGGAGGAGATTAGTGTTTAACGTCCCATCGACAACGAGGTCATTAGAGACGGAGCGCAAGCTCGGGTGAGGGAAGGATGGGGAAGGAAATCGGCCGTGTATCCGGCATTTGCCTGAAGCGAGTTAGGGAAATCACGGAAAACCTAAATCAGGATGGCCGGAGACGAAGATATGGCTGGAAAGAAGGGTGCACAAATGTAAGGAGTGGTTACATGGACAGTGGTATTCATTATTGATGCTTTAGTAGATATGTCGTTACCTGTTTTCTGAAGCTGGTGACGTTTATCAGTTCTCTAATACATTGCAGGATATAAAAGTCGGTTTCTTGCTACTGAGGAGGACTTCAAGAAAATATCTGAACAAAGCAGTGAACCATATAGGATTTTATTATGATGATGAAATATGATCAAAGAGTCGAACATCACAGATATAAAGAACACAGGCACTCATACCCAGTAACAAGCGCCGTGAGCTATCCTGAAAAAGAACTGGCAGGATAACGCACTATAATCAATAATAAGTGTTTGTGCAGGTTTCTCTTTAAGGTCAAGATGGAACAACTTCTTATACTTTTATAGAGATGGCGATGTATTCCTGCGCATTGCGATTACGTGCGCAGTCCAATTTAGATTTTCATCTGTTATTACTCTTACTCTTTGCTGAAGGAGAGACGTTGATATTTGTCCTATTTTGAGTTAAGGATGGTATGTTTCTCGATATTTCGGACTAATGGGCTTAGAATGGCCAACCAGTACCGCTTGGGTTTTGGATGCGTTGAGCTCTAACCCAATACTTTGTGCCTATTTTGATATGCAGGCAGGTTGGTATTGAGATCCTCGATAGCTGTCTTCAGGTTTTGTACTTAGATATACCTGGAGGTCTCTGCGTGTATCCGGTATTTGCAGTGGGATAAAACTGATGACTCATTGTTGACATATAATGAAAACAGTACAGGACCTAATACTGAACCCTGGGGGACCGCTGATATTACGTGACTCCACTGTGACTATATGGTGCCGGACTTGATGCACTGGTGGCGAGACGTCAGGTGTGAGCGATAACAATGCACTGCACTTTACGACACACTTACGCTGCTATGTTTGGCAAACAAAATGTGGAAGTCGATAGTGTCAAGGTCTTTGCTGAAGTCTAAGAAACATGTGATAGTCGCCTAATGTACATCCCTGCCGAGCTTCAGGTCATCTGTCACCTTCATTAAGGCAGAAGTTGTGCTTCGCATTTTCCTAGGAATCAAGGTAACGAACCTTGTTGACTGCTGCTAGATAAACGGCATGCAACAAAAGTGAAGCCGCCATAGCGACCAAGAAATTTGGCTGGGGAGCAGAGAATCGGTGCACGATTCCCAAATAAATTTTTATTATAGCTTTTCGTTTCGAAATTAATAGGAATAGGGATGTTAATAAGATAAGTAAATCAATAAGGAATAACAGTAAGGTAAGCAAATAAACTTCCCAAACGAGTTATACTAACAAAGAATTAAAATATTAAGCTTCGTTGAATGGAAACAATTCGGAATAATAGTGTTGCGAAGAGTAGCATTCGACGCACGTTATCGCACCAGGGAGGTAAACGAACCCTTGTCGCAGTTGTTATTGTAGATGAAACAACGCATTCGTACACGGCGCAATATTCCATCACAGCATGTGGAGTGATATAGAAGTTTATACAGGAAATAGATGCAATGATTGGTGATCAGGAACTTTACGCCACCAGGTCTTCTGCCCCTGCCGGCCAATACTGGCAAAGAAACTTTAATCCATCACCAGCATTCGAACCGACTTACTGCCAAGCCGAGTGCCACCGCCGAGGTGTGCGTTAATGATGTCAGCTACTGCAGCGGGTTGTATATTCCGTGATGTGTTGGCTACCACATTATTTTCGTGTATATGTTCCGCGAAATGACTGCGCCGTGAAAATCAGCAGAACAGGATTTGAGCGACGCACTATTTCCGAATGTAAAAGGGTGAAGCAGGAAGAGGTGGTCATAGTAGTCTGAGAAGTACTCTCCGCCACGCTCCGTAACGTGGCCTGCGGAGTATACATGTAGGTGTAGGGCTACTCCCTTTACTCATACCGGCTGTCACGTAGAAAGCGTTCATTCAGCCTAAGTGGTCCCCGTTTAAGAAGCCGTAAAAATCGCACCGCTGGGAGCGCCCTTTCGACAGCCGTTTCGTCGGTGAAGTCCACTTTGTGAGAACCAGAGGGCTGGCTGCGGCCCACCTGCCTTTGTTTACTGCCGGTAGCCGCGAGCCACTTTCGCAGCGAGATCGGCGAGTCGTAAAGCAGGGCGTGGCTGCCCGCTTCCGTTGCCCACCCAGAGGCTGCCCCGGCCGTACTTCGCGGTTACGGCGCCGAATACCCGTCCCCTCCCCGCCCCCCTCCACGATCTTCACCGGTAGTTGAGGCGCGTGTTGCACCATCACAGGGGTGCGCAGCCCATACGTTTACTGGAACATTCCAAAAACGGCCGTAACCCTCGTCTTCAAGTTCTCGCTGCGCGGCCAGCAAAGCGGTAATGGCTGACATCGGAACGATGAAATAATCTTTCCCAAATCGTAAAACCATCTACACATCGTCGATAGAAGCACAATTTGAAGAGTCTTTTCGAAGTCACGAAGTGAAATACAAGATAAACCCGGTCTCCATAGACAAAAATTAGGAGTACATCTACATTTATTACGCGCAAGCCGCCTTGCAGTGTGTGGCGGAGTGGAATTTGTGTACAACCGTAATATTCTCGCTTTCTTTATATGAAATAGAGGAAGGGAAAGTAAAGCGAAAGGATAGGCCGAAAACTCGTGATCTTCCATTACCATAGGGAATTTAGAGCCAGACCGATACTCAAACCCGGATGCTTCACTTCTCTGTCACGCTTTCCGTCTGACCCAAATTCTTAACTTATCGTCCACCTGCTTAGCTGAGTGGTATCGTGTTTTCCTACTCCAAGCCGGGTTCGATTAACTGCCGGATCGGAGATTTTCTCCGCTGGTGGACTTGGTGTTGTGTTGCCCTCATCCCATCACCGACGCTCTAGTAGCACAATGTGGCGTCAACTGAAATAAAACGGAAGGGGCCTCCAGGCCATCAATGCCACATGATCGTTCCATTTCTTAACTTATCGCACGCTACAATGCAGTATCCCTCGTCCATTAACCCCTACTCACAAATTATTCATTCCAGTACAAGTTCGGACGATCTGCACTGAGCCGGCCGAAGTGGCCGTGCGGTTCTAGGCGCTGCAGTCTGGAACCGCGAGACCGCTACGGTCGCAGGTTCGAATACTGCCTCGGGCATGGATGTGTGTGATGTCCTTAAGTTAGTTAGGTTTAACTAGTTCTAAGTTCTAGGGGACTAATGACCTCAGAAGTTGAGTCCCATAGTGCTCAGAGCCATTTGAACCATTTTTTTTTAATCTGCATTGAAACGGACGTCATGGAAGAGTCACGCTCGTATTTACAGGGTGTTCAGAGAAACTCTGGAGACCTTGTGAGGTTTCGAAGGTACGGTGTATTGAGAAATAATGGTTAGGAAAAAAAAACATCGATACGTTGCGCCGTTTCCCGGTGGTGGCGGTAGTTAGTGTTTAACGTCCCGTCGACAACGAGGTCATTAGAGACGGAGCGCAAGCTCGGGTGGGGGAAAGATTGGGAAGGAAATCGGCCGTGCCCTTTCAAAGGGACCATCTCGGCATTCGCCTGAAACGATTTAGGGAAATCACGGAAAACCTAAATCAGGATGGCCGGAGACGGGATTGAACCGTCGTCCTCCCGACTGCGAGTCCAGTGTGCTAACCACTGCGCCACCTCGTTCGGTCGTTTCCCGGTTAATTAGCACTGAAGCTAGCCAATCAGGCCGTTGTGTGCTAACATTCAAGCGCCCACTGACACAAATACTATCAGTTGCTGGCATACAGTAGCTTATAGCGCCCGAGATTGCTCGCTCTTTAGCTTGGATACGACACTTCCACATGTCCAATTTTTGTATCTCTCTCTTATTGGATTATAGGAAGCCAGACGAAGAAAACGTTTGGCGACACCGTCTCTGGCGGGCCGCCTGAATCTGCGCTCGCAACGGCCCGACTGGCTAAATTCGATGCTAATCAACTCGGAAATGACGCAATGTATTGACTCTTTTTCTTAACAATTACCTACCAGCACAAACTACCCTGCAACAATCTTAAAAGCTTTTCACACTCTTTCTGACCACCCTATATATCGGCCTCCGTGTGTTCTCGAATCTCCCTAATTTTTATCTTCATGGTCTTTTGCGCGAGATATACGTAGCAGGAACCAATATTTTATTGGATCTTCTAGGAACGTAAGCTCTAGAAACTGTAACCTGTCACTGTCGTTATTTATTATCTCTGTGACGCTTTCGTGCTTATAAACCTGTAACGAAATACGCCGCTCTTCTTTGGATGTTCTCTATTTCTTCTATCAGTTCTATGTGGTACGATACGGACCCCATACTGAAGAGCAGTATTGGAGTTCTGGTCGAATGAGTGTTTTGTAAGCTACTTCTTTTGTTGATGGATTACATTTCCTAGCATTCTTCCATAGAATCTCCGTCTGGTATCTGTCTTCTTGCAGTTAATTTTATTTGGTCGTTCCATATGAAAGTGCTCGGTATGCTAATTGGGTAATAGTAGCAACTGTAATGCAATTGTGTAATCATATTGTAAATGGTGTTTCTATTGTCAGTGGCTGATCTCCACTTGTATACTCGCACTACAAACTGCGCTTCTGCGCAGTGCGTTACATCCGCTTAGGTAACGAAAATACGTGTTAACGATGACTGCACTGCAATTGTCTAATCACGCAATAAATTGTCATTCTCTTACCTGTGACTGCCTTGCCATTGTGTAAGCATACAATGGACAGTGTTTCTGTCGGTCAAATGCCAGTCTTTGCAAATGTTGGAAATTTGTGGTAAGTTCTTATGGGACCAAACTGCTGAGGTAATCGGTCCCTCAGCCTTTCACACTACCTAATCTAACTTAAACTAACTTAAGCTATGGACAACACATACGGCCATGCCCGAGAGAGGACTCGAACCTCCGACGGGCGGAGCCGCACGGACCGGGACAAGGCGCCCCATACCGCACGGTTCACTCTTTGCACCAGGAGTTGTTCTTCTGCATGTCTTCCCGCATTTCGACACCACCTTCTAGCCTCGCGACTTCTCGGTATTCAACAGCATCATCCGCGAAAAGCCTCATGGGACATCCGATGTTATGTACTACGTCGTTTATATATACTGCGAAAAGTAATGGTCCTGTAACACTCCAGGAGGACACGTCCGATTTACTTAAATAGCAGAAGACTTATCTCCATTCTGAATGACATGCGTACTTTGTTTGCTAGAAGCTCTTCAATACAGTCACACAGTCGATCCGAGACTTCGTATGCTCACATTTTTTTCATTAGGCGGTAGTGTGGAACTGGAAGTAGAAACATAGACCCATTGTTAGATGTTGTATGTCTACCACCATCTTTGAGTAGCAGAATTTAACCAGTTCTGGCATACTTTCCCTAAGAAATCTCACTCACTCGAATACCTTGCGGATGTCAAGGAACGTATCATCTACCTGGGCGCCTGTATTGATTGCTTTCTGGGTCTCGTAGAAAAAGTGAGCTGGTTTTCACACGAATAAAACATGGTCCAGAATTCTAAAACTGACAGACGTTAGAGATGTAGGCCTACTGTTTTGTGCGTCTTTCGGTGCCCCTTCTTGAAAACGGTAATGACTTAAGCTTTCCTCCAGTCATCGGGAGCACTTCGCTCCAACAAAGGCCTACGGTAAACTGCTGCCAGAAGAGGGGCAAATTCTGTCGCAAACTCTACGTAGAATTGTGGTGGTATCCCGTCAGGTTCACTAACCGTCCCTGCCTTGAAGGCTACTGGACTACTATTAATGATACATTCGTTCTCAGGATCCTATGTTTTCCAAAGTATTACATGTACAAATATGAACGATGCACGATAGAACTGTGAACTCACCGAGTTAGCACAGTGCTCATCTGTTAGCGTGGCTACTGCAGTGGCTTGACAAAATGGCGACATAGCAGGAAAAGATTTCTTGTGTGTTGCACGGGTACCTCTTACCTTGATATACTGCAGTTGTGGTTTTTTGCACAAGTGATTGCTGATTCCGAGCGTTTCATCTTCCAAAAAGACGGGACACTCCGTAATTGGATCACTGATGTTCGACTCTATCTAAATGACGAACTTCAGCGTTACTGGATTGGGTGTAGTGCTGAAGATGATGTGGCTCGCTTCCCTTGGTCTCCCAAGTCACCTTACCTGAAGCCTTGTGACTTTTCACTTTGGGATAAATTAGAAACGGTGTTTACGTACCCCGAAGCCAAGAATACTGGAGCAGCTCAAAGAATGTACCAAAGCCGCAGTGATGATCATGTTGCCTCATAACGTATGGAACGAACTTGACTACCGCTTGGGTGTGCGTAGTGTGACCAGAAGGGCCTTCACAGAACATCTGTAGAGCGCAAAATTCAAACTCGATGATGTTGCGGTTCTCGTCATGCATCAATCACATTTGTATATGTAACACTTTCGAAAATATAGAGATTTTTAAACAAATGAATAATTCATATTTCATTATCTCATGCTGACATGAGATTCCATCGCACAATGAACATGTTTTGTAACAAAAATTTTTGAAGTTCAGAAGGTGACAGCAAAGTCTGTCGAAAATAAAGCCGATTCTTTAAACAATCGAGCCCCGATGTATAAAACTCCTTCATACGTCTGATTTCTTTAATGTGGCTTTCTTTGATAAATATTTCACGTTAAACATGTAAAAACCTTTATGGCTGAACAAGCAATATCTTAACTATGGTGGATTTTATTAATTCAGATTATTTAGCCACAGACCAATATAAAAGTCAAAACCGAAAGTGGGTAGGGTTCACCTTTTTCTGAAAACCTAGTTTTTCTCCTAAACTGTTGTCCTACAATGATATGATTTTTTAGATATCTTCCGTTGTATAGCCGGCCGCGGTGGTCTCCCGGTTCTAGGCGCGCAGTCCGAAACCGTGCGACTGCTACGGTCGCAGGTTCGAATCCTGCCTCGGGCATGGATGTGTGTGATGTCCTTAGGTTAGTTAGGTTTAAGTAGTTCTAAGTTCTAGGGGACTGATAACCACAGCAGTTGAGTCCCATAGTGCTCAGAGCCATTTGAATCATTTCCGTTGTATATGTAAAAACCGGCTGTAAAATTGGTAGCTAATGAAGAGTAAAGAAATAATTAAAACGTCGTGCTTGATGCTGAAGTTCTACAGCACGAACAGCCAATGTTTCGTAAGCGATGAATTGCTCTCCGTTCAATACTTTGTACAGATGTTAACAAGATAAAGTTTAAAATGATTTGAAATTTTGTATGAAGTTTGTTAGAAGTCGCAATGTTCTATCGTTGTCAAACATTTGATGAGTATACTATGGATAATTTGCGCTCGGTTTAAGAAAAGCTAGTTTTGCACGTATCTGAACGTTTACTCCCAGAAGTGTTTGTCGCACAGTGATATAATTTTACAGGTACATTAAGTGGTATGTGTTGATACTCTTTGCAAAATGTCGAACAGAATTAGTAGTAAAGAAATAATAAATTAAAATGTCGTGTCGGATGCTTAAGATCTAGTGCATGAACAGCGAAAACGTAACAGGTACAACCTTCTTCGTTTTCGTTATTTTGTGGGAGTGTAAGCGAGAAAAGTTTCGAGAAGATTTGAAATTATGCGTTACGTTTATTGGAAGTCACTAAGTGCACGTTCTCAAATTCTGGACGAATTCAGTGTTGGTAATTTGCGCTTTATGAGTAAAACTGATGATGATGAGGTCCCATAGTCCGAGGAGAGTAGGGGGACGATGCAGGAGACCCGCACCACCGATTAGGCAAGATCCTAGAGGAGGTGGTTTGCCATTGCCTTCCTCCGACCGTAATGGGGAGGTATGATGATGATGAAGACGACACAAAAACACCAAGTTATCTCGAGGCTGGGAAAATTCCTGGCCCCGCCGGGAATCGAACCCGGGACCCCGTGCGCAGGAAGCGAGGACGCTACCGCAAGACAACGAGCTGAATAAAACTTCTTAAACATATATTCGCAGTTTTTAGGCTTAATACTTGTCCCGCTGGGTTCAGCCACGAACGCAAGATTATGCCTAAAATACGTGAATTCTGATAGCAAGTTAAATTCTTAAATTCGGTCAATAATTATATGAAATACTGAACATCGATTTTTGTTGCCCAGGATGTCATTAGATAGGCGACCTGCAAATTGACTTGGTTGATGGTTTTAGCCAGTTAGCAATATACAGGGCTGTCAAAATCAGTCTGAAAATCTTGTAATAGTGTTTCAGGGTAGGTTGTATTGAGAAATAACTCATTAGAAAAAAATTCGATACTTTGCGCCGTTTCCGAGTTAATTACCATTGAAGTTAGCCAGTCAGGCTGTTGCGTACGCACGCTCGAGGGGCCCGCCAGATACCTTTGTATGAGTTGTTCTCGTAGCGTATATGACAGCGCATGAGGAGCTCAGACTTTGGATCGTGTCAGATCCTTACTACCGCCCCACGTTCAATTTTTGTGTAGCCTTTTCATTCGATTTTAGGAAACCACACGAAGTACATGTGTGGCTACACCGTCTCTGCCTGACTAGCTACATTCATCATTGACCGCTATTGACAAGGTATTTCAAATTGATTCCGTATTTCTGGGCTTCAGAAAGGCTTTTGACCCTGCACCACACAAGCGGCTTGTAATGAAATTGCGTGGTTATGAAATATCATCTCAGTTATATGACTGGAGTCGTGATTTCCTGTCAGAGAGATCACAGTTCGTAGTAATTGACGGAAAGTCCTCGAGTAAAACAGAAGTGATTTCTGGCGTTCCCAAAGGTAGTGGTATAGGTCCTTTGCTGTTCCTTATCTATATAAACAATTTGTGAGACAATCTGAGCAGCCGTCTTAGGTTGTTTGCAGATGACGCTGCCGGTTATAGACTGGTAATTCGTCAGAAGATCAAAACGAATTGCAAAACCATTTAGGAAAGATATCTGTATGGTGCGAAAATTGGCGATTGACCCTAAATAACGCATAGTGTAGAGTGCTAAAAGGAATCCGTTAAACTTCGGTTACACGATACATCAGTCGAATCTCAAGACCGTAAATTCAAGTAAATGCCTAGGAAATACAATTAAGAACAACTTTATTGGAACGAACGCATAGAAAATGTTTGGGGGAACGCTAACTAAGACTTAGTTTTATTGGCAGGACACTTAGAAAATGCAACAGATCTACTAAAGAGAGTGCCTACACTACGCTTTTCCATCCTCTTTTAGAATACTGCTGTGCTCGACGTGGGATACTTACCAGATAGGATTGACGGAGTACAACAAAAAAGCTCAAAGAAGGGTAGCACGTTTTGTACAGTCGCGAAATAGGGGACAGAGTGTTGCCGAAATGATACAGGGTTCGGGTTGGACATCATTTAAACAGAGGCGTTTCCCGTTGAGACGGAGTCTTCTCACTAAATTTCTATAATCGACTTTATTCTCCGAATCCGAAAACATTTTGTTGACGTCGACCTACATAGGAAGAAACGATCACCATAATAAAACGAGGGAAATTAGAACTCGCACGGGAAGATATAGGTGTTCGTTTCTTCCGCGCGCTGTACGAAACTGGAATAACAGAAAACTGTGAAAGTGATTCGATGAGCCCTCTGCCAGACACTTAAATGTGATTTGCAGAGTATCGATGTAGATGTAGAACTCGCAATGTCTCGATTGTTTTCTTAACAATTATTTTTCAGCACAATGTGACTCTGTAAGCTTTTTAGTCTGTTTATGACCACCCTTTGGATTCATTTAATTTGATTTCATACCTCCATTTACCATCTGTACTGCACTGAAAAAATTTTACAACCTTTCAAATGTCGACGGTATGCACTTTGTGTCCTGTTTGGAGACTAGTTAGTTTCATTATTGACAGTACTTGCTATTGAAAACGGTGATACATTACTCTTACAGTAAGTAATGCTCGCTTCTGTAACGAGTTTCTTATCCCGGCAGCGTTTGTTGCACACTAACAGTGATACACAGCAGTAGAGGCACGTTTACTGAGGAACATTTGGTCGTATGCAATCGGTTGTGGCCTCACTGAACGCTGTGGTAGAGCAGAAAAAAAAGCTTCAAATGGCTCTGAGCAATATGGGACTTAACATCTGAGGTCATCAGTCCCCTAGAACTTAGAACTATTTAAACCTAACTAACATAAGGACATCACACACATCCATGCCCGCGGCAGGATTCGAACCTGCGGCCGTAGTGGTCGCGCTATTCCATACTGAATCGCCTAGAGCAGTACAACGTCGCTGCTTCGCTGTTCCCGCCGCGACGGCAACCACGTCACAGTACTTTATCATGCGTTACTACTGCTGCAAATTTTAATAGGTAAACATATTCACAATGGAGTGTATCAGTATTTATGGTACAACAAACAACGCTGAAAAACCAACCTGAGACAGATCCGATTGAAAGCTTGAGGGCGAAGAGTTGAGTGGGTCTTACTTTTATCAACAGCAAGTACCGTGAATAAATGGATCTTGTTTGTTTCCAATAAGGCCCACAGCGCACATCGTAGACATTTGCACTGTTGTGCATATAAACTGGTTGCAAGACAAATACATTGATAAATGAGGATAAAGAATTAAATGAAGTGTAATTAATCTGTAACCAGGCACCGGAGACTACGATTATTGTACCAAAATACACGCTGAGAAACATCCGAAACTATATCAGTGGATTTCAGGTGCACCTAGTAATCACGCTGCGGAGCATCTGAATGGCGGCAGTGTGCGGCTGGTCCCGGTGGAGGTTCGAGTCCTCCTTCGGGCATGGGTGTGTGTATTTGTCCTTAGGATAATTTAGGTTAAGTAGTGTGTAAGCTTAGGGACTGATGACCTTAGCAGTTAAGTCCCTTAAGATTTCACACACATTTGTTAAAAACAACAACAATGGCGGCAACTGGGTTTTCCTAATCGTGCAGTGAAAAGTGGAACAGTGTGACGTACGATCACATTGCATGTCGTAAGGCTAAACAGAGCAGACACCGTATTGAATTATACTGTTCTGAAATTCCAATTCGATATCTAGGAGTTTTCGTATCAGAATTATCAGGGGATATCTGTATGTAAGGAGGACCTGCTGTACGGAACAGACAGCAAAATGCTGAACGACAAACAAGACCAAGGTGATGGGGAGCAGTAGGAGGCATAACTAATCGCTTACCATCAAAATTAAATACGACACAATAGTGGAAGAAGTAAAGAAATTGTCATATCCTACAAATCTATTGGTATCAATACTGAAAATTTCTCTCGTGCCGGCCGGGGTAGCCAATGGTTCTAGGGCTTCCGTCTGGAACCGCGTGGCCGCTACGGTTGCAGGTTCGAATCCTGCCTCGGGCATGGATGTGTGCGATGTCCTTTTAGGTTAGTTAGGTTTAAGTAGTTCTAAGTTCTAGGGGACTGATGACCTCTGAAGTTAAATCCCATGGTGGTCAGAACCATTTGAACCATTTTTTTTTTTTGTTCTCTTCCGTGCTTCGAGCGTCCGTGGGGTCGCGCGAAATACACTCGCGGTCGTGCATGAATCCATTGTACTCTTGGCGATGTGTGGTGCGCGAGGCAAACTACGTGGTGTTCTGCTCTGCGGATTTAATCGCAAACGTTTTCTGGCGGACCAGCATTAATACACTGCTCTACTACATCATCACATCAGTTTAAATAAGGGCCGCCACCCTCACTTTGACTCGCGAAGCAGGGTTGAACTTCTCACAACTCCGAAGTTAATAATTAAAACCTCTGTAGCTGACTAACTACGAGGGTCATTTCAGAAGTCTTGCACACTGCGCATGCGCGACCGCTACGGTGGCGTGATCAAGTTGAAATTCATGACAGTCATGAGCGAGACGCGCTATGCGCAAACTGAGACGAGTATAGCGCGTGTGGCGCAGCGCAGCCTAGCGCGCTTGTTTGTAACTTCACAGGTTCAAATTGGACCGCACAAATAGCGACGCGACGCGACTGGGACGCGACACTTCTGGAGTGGTGAGACGGGGAATGGGACGGCACTCCTGCCATATGCTACTTCGGCATGTCGCATATGGGCAGCGGAAGTATTGCCCATCCGAAAAATACTGCCTACGGTGTACTGAATTTTATTGTCACTGACTAGTGTTTCGTTTTTTGCCGTTTAAGCAACGCCATCTCTTTTCGTTAGTACATAATAGTTTCCAGTTACCTATATCTGTATATTTTTTTTTGTTTCATTTATTCTTTTGTCAAGAACAATGCACAGTTCAGTAACTGGTGAGCCATTAGCCACTGGAATTATATTTTCTGCCTCCACAATGTTTTCAGATCGTAAGAAGCGACAGACGATTCATCGTGGCGGTAGCGAATAAGGAAGTGAGGAAAATTATAAAATCATATGATCTAGAAGCAAGGCACGAGAGTATAACAAGGTTATATACTTGCAGCATGTTATGCTGACGTATCACAACGTTCTGTCACAAAAAGTCGAAAAGGCGTAATTTCCACAGGTATAGCCCCTTTGTGCTCCTGGTAAAAACCGTACAAGATATGAAGTACGTAAGTTTCACTATTATTATTTGGATACGGATGTAAGAAGTGTGAACGTACTACGTACATGTGGACATCAAATTTCCACTGCAAAATAGAAACAGTCGAGAAGCCCTCACCAATAACGATATTTCAATCGTCACGTCGTGACGAGAAAAAGCATTTCAGTGGTTGCATAAACACTATCAGCATTAATAAACTAATTACACAACAAGCTACACAAATGAAGTACTGGTCTGTGATATTCAGGAAGTACTTGGCTAGATTCCGCATTCCTGTCGCGCGCATTATTCTCAGTTGCTGAGGATGCAGTGACAATTGTGTACTGCCAGGTATCAGTTGTTTACTTGTCTCAATAACAACTATTTTACTCACGAATCAAACAAGCTGTAGATGAGTAACCAGCACCTGGCATGTGCGTGTCATTCCGCCTGAAGGGTAAGCTCGTCATTATTTTAATACTGGCTCTGAGCACTATGGGACTTAACCTCTAAGGTCATCAGTCCCCTAGAACTTAGAACTACTTAAACCTAACTAACCTAAGGACATCACACACATCTATGCCCGAGGCAGGATTCGAACCTGCTACCGTAGCGGTCACGCGGTTCCAGGCTGTAGCGCCTTTATCCGCTTGGCCACCCCTTTTAATACTGCTCAGATGAAGAAAAGGAATAAAATTCTTTGGTAAGTTTCAATTCCAATCACTCAGTGTTAAAAATATAATGGGTTACGGGATCAACCAAAATTCCAGCAGAATTGGAGATTTATTTTTGTGTGAAACCTTCTATCATTCGAAGAGGCATCACCATTTATGAGTAACGGCCACATTTCTCTTGTTGACCGGTTTAATTATACTTCTTTTCCCAAAACACAGTATAACTTGCACACACTCATTTCTGCAGCAGCTATTGTGACCGTATTCTGAAACAGGATGTCTCATTAAACAAATATTTTTGGCGATCAGAGACCTCAAAAGCTTACGAAATACCTCACTGTGTCGGTTTGCGGTAACATAAGTGAAGAAATTTCATGTTTATTTTCATACTAGGGAACTCTTGTTGCACTAGCCGTCGATAACTCTTAAAGAATTACAAAGGAATGAAAAGATAAGGAAGTCCAGTTTGTTTACGAACTGGCAAAGAACTCTCCTCCTTGTGTGCCATCATTCGCCAAAATCTCGTTTCGATGTCTGGAGCGATTTAGGAGATATGAGTGATGTGAATATTTCACTTCCGAAGGCGTGCGATCGGGATTGAACACGCTACTTTCTCGAGAAAGACACATAGAGACCTCCTTCCAACTCTAAATAAAAATTCAGTATGTTAGTTAAATTTCATAGGCAGTAACATATGGTGTAATACGTCCTAAACGCAAAGTTATAGCGACCCCTATTTCTCAGTGCAAACTTTTCGAATTTTGCGTAGTGTCTTACCAAAATGTGTTCACCACAATAAGAATGACCATTAGCGAGATGAAGGGCACGTCGCCACGAACTTTACAAGTAAGGCAAAAATCAAATAGTTTCGCTGAATACTTTCTGTAAAATCGTTTAAGAAATATTTCAGGGTGCGAGCGCTTTGGTTCTGTCAGCGCAGAGTATCGCCAATCGGCGCGTGCGGTGTACGCGTCGCGATGTGCGCTGGACCAGCGCGACATTGGCGGAACGTGTGCGTCGCACTGCAGTGTCGTGTGACGTCACACGTGCTTTACGCGTCTCAATTTGAGTTTAGCCAAAGGCGTGATTGTCGTATGTGCGTTTGCTGGTTCACGTGGCTATGTCGAGAGTAATTCAGTTTCACAATGGAAGCTGAAACTAAGTCACGTCGGATTACACGCAGTGACTGTTATGACTTCGTTGCACACTGCGTGGACACAAGAGCGAGGAACAAATGCTGTTCATAAACAGAGAATTCAGATACTAATTTATCCTACATCTAATGTGGAAATGAAGTTCAAAAATGGCACTGAGCACTATGGGACTTTAACTTCTGAGGTCATCAGTCCCCTAGAACTTAGAACTACTTAAACCTAACTAACCTAAGGACATCACACACATCCATGTCCGAGTCAGGATTCGAACCTGCGACCGTAGTAGTAGCGCGGTTCCGGACTGAAGCGCCTAGAACCGCTCGGTCACCCCGGCCGGCTGGAAATGAAGTCCCATGCTTATTGATAGAACGTAGGGGAACGATGCGGGAGACTGCACCGCCGTACTAGGCAAGGTCCTTATACAGGTGGTTGGCCTTTGCCTTCCTCTGACCGTAATGGGGATGAATGATGATGATGAAGACGACACAACAACAACCCGTGTTCGGGAAGCGAGAACGCTGCAGCGAGACCACGAGCTCAGGACACAACTAATATAAAATAGTAAAAATAATACACAACTTTGTTGCAGTAGTTACTGCGACAGTTGCTAAAAGTAACTTGGAATGTTGAAACATAAACAGATACCGCACATTTACAAATCAGTCAGTCTTCAGTACAATAACCATTCAGTTGACCACCAGTCCTTGCCACTATGAAAGGCTGTAAATGTTATTCATCAGGTAAACAAAAAACGGGCTGAATGGATGAATGTTCGTACTTAAATACACCCTTTGCTGGAGCTTAGGAGAGGGGACGCTTGCATCTCATTGCCAGCGGAGTAACCGTTCATGACAACGCCCTCGTGCAGCGGTGGCGGCTGTAGGTAAAGCGACGGCTGAAGTGGCGACGCGGGTATTTGAGCGTCCGACCGGATAGCGGCCGAGATCGCAGTGATCAGCGTTCTCTACAAAATCGAATCCCTACATGGAAACAACTTAACGGGAATTTACAGCGCTTAGAGAGAGGTGCGTGGAAATAGTGTAGCGGATCTAAACACAATATTACGGTGGTCTACTGGTTTCCGTGAGGGTCGGGTAAGCACTGAAGACAACCCAACAAGTGGAAGGCCGTCATCTGAAACAGATGTAGATCTCAATTTATTTTTAATGTCAGTTTGAGAGAGGATCGACAAAAAAACATGTAAGGTAATCGTATTAAGCCGGAATGTCTCTCACTTCAGTTTACAAATCATAACTGAAAAGTTAGAGACGATAAAAGTTGCTACCACATGGGTTCCGCATGATCTGAGTGAAGAGCAGAAACCACGTCGCAAAAGGATCGCAGAAGAATTGATGAAGTCTGGATACGAGATTCTGAACCAGAACTGAAGACTCAGTCGTCATAGTGAAGAAAATTGCGCTTCCAACAATTAAAGATGAAACTGATTATGATCTTTACATATGACATGAATGGAGTCATAGCTAAAAATAGAAAGCCGCAGATGATATCTCTAACAAGCGCGTGCTACAAGCTATTTCTGCAAGATGTTTTACGCCCGAAAATTCTTCAAGGAAGACCTGTCACGCTCACAGCTGGTGTCCTCATTTTCCACGTTACTGCTGCACATCATATCACCAAACAAATGAGGGAAACACTCGACAAATATGAATGGGAAATGATTCCCAATGCACCATACGGCCCTTATATGCGCCCACCATCCTTTAACTTGTGTCCCAAGTTGACGGAACAACTTCGTGGGATACGTTTTGATGCAGTTGATGAAGCTTCCCGTGAGATAACCCGAGTAATCACACGGCTCAACAATGAAGGTTCCCTATCCGGAATACAGAAGTTGCCAAAACGTTGGGAAGCTGTCATAAGCAAGAATGGAGATTACACTGAAGGCCTGTAAATGTATTTTGAAAACTCAGTTATTTTCTTCAGTTCTTCCTTACAGTGCGCAGAACATTTGAAATGATCCTCTTAGTTTTAAGGAAAGATTCCGAGATCCGATAAGTAGACTAGAAATGTTCACCGCTTAAAGTTCAGTAGGCACATCTGCTACGACATCCAGGAATGGTTAACCTGGCTCTGGAAGCATCAACAGAAAGGAATAATTAGTAGGTGCAGATAAAGAGTTGAAATGTGAAACAGAATGTAGAGGATGTTTGTTATCGTAGTACCTTATGGATGAAGATGTGAGATGAGTGAGATAAGAAAAGATGGAAGGCAGTATCAAAATAAGATGAAGAAATGAAAATTTTGTTTCAAGGATTCGCAAGTGAAAAATCTGTGATTAAGGGCCGTCATTAAAAGCGCAAAATCAGAAAATTAATTTCTTCATGTTTCTACTGTGGGGTTCAAAAGCAGAATTAAAAACCATTCCATGCCAAAGCAAGCGCTGCCAATATCATCATCATCATCATCATCATTTAAGACTGATTATGCCTTTCAGCGTTCAGTGTGGAGCATAGCCCCCTTATAAAATTCCTCCATGATCCCCTATTCAGTGCTAACATTGGTGCCTCTTCTGATGTTAAACCTATTACTTCAAAATCATTCTTAACCGAATCCAGGTACCTTCTCCTTGGTCTGCCCCGACTCCTCCTACCCTCTACTGCTGAACCCATGAGTCTCTTGGGTAACCTTGCTTCTCCCATGCGTGTAACATGACCCCACCATCTAAGCCTGTTCGCCCTGACTGCTACATCTCTAGAGTTCATTCCCAGTTTTTCTTTGATTTCCTCATTGTGGACACACTCCTGCCATTGTTCCCATCTACTAGTACCCGCAATCATCCTAGCTACTTTCATATCCGTAACCTCAACCTTGTTGATAAGGTAACCTGAATCCACCCAGCTTTCGCTCCCATACAACAAAGTTGGTCGAAAGATTGAACGGTGCACAGATAACTTAGTCTTGGTACTGACTTCCTTCTGGCAGAAGAGAGTAGATCGTAGCTGAGCGCTCACTGCATTAGCTTTGCTACACCACGCTTCCAGTTCTTTCACTATGTTGCCATCCCGTGAGAATATGCATCCAAAGTACTTGTAACCGTCCACCTGTTCTAACTTTGTTCCTCCTATTTGGCACTCAATCCGTTTATATTTCTTTCCCACTGACATTACTTTCGTTTTGGAGATGCTAATCTTCATACCATAGTCCTTACATTTCTGATCTAGCTCTGAAATATTACTTTGCAAACTTTCAATCGAATCTGCCATCACAACTAAGTCATCCGCATATGCAAGACTGCTTATTTTGTGTTCACATACCTTAATCTCACCCAGTCAGTCTATTATAGTTTTCGACATATGATCCATAAATAATATGAACAAAAGTGGAGACCGGTTGCAGCCTTGTCTTACCCCTGAAACTACTCTGAACCATGAACTCAATTTACCGTCAACTCTAACTGCTGCCTGACTGTCCATGTAAAGACATTTAATTGCCTGCAGAAGTTTGCCTCCTATTCCATAATCTCGTAGAACAGACAATAACTTCCTCCTAGGAACCCGGTAATATGCCTTTTCTAGATCTATAAAGCATAGATACAATTCCCTGTTCCACTCATAACACTTCTCCATTATTTGCCGTAAGCTAAAGATCTGGTCCTGACAACCTCTAAGAAGCCTAAACCCACACTGATTTTCATCCAATTGATCCTCAACTAATACTCGCACTTTCCTTTCAACAATACCTGAGAAGATTTTACCCACAATGCTGATTAAAAGAGATGCCTCTGTAGTTGTTACAATCTTTTCTGTTTCCATGTTTAAAGATTGGTGTGATTACTGCTTTTGTCCAGTCTGATGGAACCTGTCCCGACTCCCAGGCCATTTCGATTATCCTGTGTAGCCATTTAATACCTGACATTCCACTGTATTTGTTGAGTTCCGACTTAATTTCATCCGCCCCAGCTGCTTTATTGCACTGCAATCTATTGACCATTTTCTCCACTTCCTCAAATGTGATCCTATTTCCATCCTCATTCCTATCCCATTCTACCTCGAAATCTGAAACATTACTGATCGTATTTTAACCTACATTGAGCAACTCTTCAAAATATTCCCTCCATCTGTCCAAGGCATCCACAGGATTCACGAGCAGTTTTCCTGACCTGTCCAAAATACTTGTCATTTCCTTCTTACCTCCCTTTCGAAGACTGCTAATTACACTCCAGAATGGTTTTCCAGCAGCTTGACCCACAGTCTCCAACCTGTTTCCAAAGTCTTCCCAAGATTTCTTCTTGGATGCTGCAATTATCTGTTTGGCTTTGTTTCTTTCTTCAACATAACTTTCTCTGTCTACCTGAGTTCTAGTATGTAGCCATTTTTGATACGCCTTCTTTTTCCTTTTACAGGCTGCCTTGACTGTGTCATTCCACCAAGCTGTTTGCTTCATCCTACTTTTACACACTACTGTTCCAAGACATTCTTTAGCCACTTCTAGTACTGTGTCCCTCTACCTTGTCCATTCCTTTTCCAATGACTGTAATTGACTACATTCAACTAACTGGTACCTTTCTGAGATCGCTGTTATGTACTTCAGCCTGATTTCCTTATCCTGAAGTTTCTCCACTCTTATCCTCCTACATATGGACCTGACCTCCTGCACTTTCGGCCTCACATTCCCAATTTCACTGCCGATTAAATAATGATCAGTGTCATCAAAGAATCCTCTGAATACATGCGTGTCCCTCACAGCCTTCCTGAATTCCTGATCTGTCATTATATAGTCAATGACAGATCTGGTTCCCCTGCCTTCCCAAGTATACTGGTGAATGTTCTTATGTTTAAAAAAGGAGTTTGTGATTACTAAGCCCATACTGGCACAGAAATCCAAGAGTTGTTTCCCGTTCCTGCTGGCCTCCATATCCTCTCCAAATTTACCCTTAACCTTTTCTTACCCTTCGGTTCGATTTCTAATCCTGGCGTTAAAATCACCCATGAGCAGAACACTGTCCTTGTCCTTTACTATAACAACTACATCACTGAGTGCCTCATAAAAACTATCCATCTTATCTTGATCTGTCCCTTCACAATGCGAATGTACTGACACAATCCTAATTTTCTTGCTAGACACTGTCAAATCTATCCACATCAGTCGTTCGTTGACATACCTTATTGCAACTACACTGGGTTCCATTTCTTTCCTGATGTAAAGCCCTACACCCCATTGTGCTATTCCTGCTTTGACTCCTGACAGGTAGACCTTGTATTCTCCCACTTCCTCTTCTTTCTCACCCCTTACCCGAATGTCACTAACAGCTAAAACGTCCAGCCCCATCTTACTTGCAGCCTCTGCCAACTCTACCTTCTTTCCAGAGTAGCCCCCATTGATATTAATAGCTCCCCCATCTCATTACCATTTGTTTGTCAAGTCGTATCTTAGGAGTTCCTGGTTTGTCAGTTAGAGGTGGGACTCCGTCACCTCCAAAGGTCCGAGGCTGACAATAGTTAAACAATTTAGACAACAATAAAATTATGCAAGCTCCGTTTTTTTCATGCTACAGTGAGAACGTTATGGAGAATTGACCACCAGATGTAGCGAGGGGCGGAAGGTGGAACGGACAGTATAAAACAGAGCAGGGAGTAGTACTGTGTTATCAGCAAAGAAGCACTAAAATCAGAATGGATACGTTAAGAGATCTCAGTGATTCGATTGTCGACTAGTCATTGGGTGTCACCTGAGTAACAAATACATCAGGAACATGTCAGCTCTGCTAAAGCTTCCCAGCTTGACTGTTGGTGATGTGATCCGAAGACGACTGTTTCTGATTGTGAAGTGAAAAAGCAACGGAACACAGGCAGCTAAACCAAGACCACGCAGACCTCTTGTACTGACACTCCACGACAATAGAGTTTGGTGGTGGTAAGAAACCGCATGAAATCACTCAGTTCGGAAGTGCTACCAGCAGACCAACCAGCACAATGATTCGATGAAGGGCGTGAAACAGAGTGAGGTACAATGAGGGACGAGTTCCTCATAATGCACACATTTTCGTAATCAGTGCTAAGCGACTCTTGGAGAATTGGAAACAAATCATTTGGCGTGATGAATCACGCAACAGTTTTTCGTAAGTGGTTGTGTTTGGGTTTGGCGAATAGCTGGAATGGATACGTCAAGAGAGCTCACTGATTCGATTGTCGACTAGTCATTGGATGTCACCTGAGTAACAAATACATCAGGAACATTTCAGCTCTACTGCCATCACGTGTAGAGCCAACAGTGACGTACGGAGGAGATGATGTTACAGTATGGAGGCGTTTTCGGTGCTAAGGGGTGGTCTTCTTATGGTGCTTAAGAAAACGCTAAATGAGGAACGATATGAACACATTCGAGACAGCATTGTGTACCGTGTACATTAGAGGAAGAGTTCGTGCAACATGATTGTTGATTTCAGGATGACAGAGCACGCTCTCTTGGAGGATCTGTGAAGCAATGGTTTATGAATAATAACATTCTTGAAATAGACTGGACTGCCTTGAGTTCTGATGCGAACCCTTAGAACACCCTTAATGTTGAGTAAGAACGTCGGCTTCGTTGCAGACGCAAGCTTCCGAAATTACCTTTTTCGGCTGCGGCGGCGGTGGTGGTGGTATGTTCCTGCGGGACCAAACTGCTGAGGTCATCGGTCCCTACTCCCTAGGCTTACACACTACTTAATCTAACTTACGCTAAAGACAACACACACACTCATGCCCGAGGGAGGACTCGAACTTCCGACAGGAGGGAGCCGTGCGAACCGTGGCAAGGCGCCTAGACCACGTGGCTCTTTTTTCGGCTCTTGAGAAAGAATAGGCTGCCATTTCTCCGTAGTGAAATGCCTTACTGAAAGTGTACCCAACTGAGTTCAAGCCGTCATTTAGATGAAAAGTGGACACACCTAATATTAATGTCCATTAATAGGTCTCCAAATACTTCTGACCAGATAGTGTATATTTAATCTGGTCTTCAGCAACAGTGAAATTTCATGGTACCCGTTGATAGCCGCTTGATGTAAACTGGCAGTTAATAGAGATTTGTAAGACTACTGGCTTATTTTTGGTATTCAATGAAAGCGACGTGAGCTCTCTGTTTAATCGATGCGTTATACTTCACATATTACACCGGATATTTTTTAAACAGAAGTCTTCAATAGTCAATGTTTACGCCATGGAGGTTCTGAGTTCAAGAATGTGATCTTTGGTTGTCAGTTGCATTGTCGTTGTCAATGGAGCATTCTATATGAAGTGAGATATGTTGGTCACGATGCTTAGCTGTCTAGAAATAAGTAGCAGGACACAGAGATGCAAATGCAGAAGGACGTTACTTTTTGAAAATATGATTATTTCAGTACTAACTACATGGAAGAATTGTATTTTTTATAAGTAATTAATGTTGTAAATATTGTTGTAATTGTTAAGGAATCGCAGTTTCAAAATACAGTTTTTGAATGCTAATCTCTTCTGCATCATTCATTCATTAAGTTCAACTACTTCAACCGTCTCCTCCCGAAAATTTGTATTGTAATCGTGTGCCGCCGCATTACAGTTCGCGGAACAGTCATTCAAATTAAAGCATGATGTGCTTAGTATAGTTAGATTTCCTTGTATTGCTCTTGGCAAGGTTTATTTTTCTTAGCTGGTTTGCTGCTATCGTGAATGTTAAGTTAACAACCTTCGAGCAGTAGGGACCGTCAGGAGGCAGTAAAATCATTCACAGTTAGTCTGCAGTGCGTGGTATAGTGGTTAGCGTTGCTGCCTCTGGATTACGATGTTCCGGGTTCGATTGCCGGCTGGGTCGGGGATTTTCTCCGCCCGCGGACTGAGTGTTTGTGTTGTCCTCATCATTTCGTCATCATTCGGGAACACGGTGGGAGTGGACAGTGAAAAGACTGGGACTTCGTAGGGGCGCTGATAACCACGCATTTGAGCGCCCCGCAAACTAGAAGCATCATCACCGACAGTTAAACACGGCATTTCAAAATTTTTGGCAGATAGAATTGAGGTAGATTTCATGTCTTCGTCAGACATTCTTTATGATGTTTAATGTTACGAGCTGGCGTATGTGAGATTTAGAATTCGGAATTTTATTTAGTTCTGGTACGTAAATCTCCAGGGCAAGTTTTACAGAAGCATTTTGGACAGTCATTCTTTCAAATTTCTATTGTAATTTTAAAGAATTTTTACTCTGCTAGTTTTTCTGTGTTGGAATTGCAGTACACGTACCCGTCACGCATTGTAGTACTGTTCAATGCACTGCGCAACACAGAATTTCACAGGACAGCTTGTTTAGAATACAGTGTTACGTTTTCTAATTATTTTTGGTGAAAGGTAACTGTAACGCAGTTTCAGATGGATAGCACGTCATGTGCATCGTTCAGGTTCGCATTACAACACAGACACACATGAAGGTTAAGGAATACGAAATCAGTTTACATGCGCAACAACAACAAACAAGAACATCAACAAAGAGAAAACAGTTGCACAGTTCATATTCGCGGGCCGTTCGGAAAGTAAGATCCGGTCGATCGCGAAATGGAAACTTCTATGAAAATCAAAAATACCTCCCAGCTACTTCAGTATATACTCACCGCTTGGCCGGCCTCGGTGGTCTAGCGGTTCTAGGCGCTCAGTCCGGAACCGCGGGACTGCTACGGTCGCAGGTTCGAATCCTGCCTTGGGCATGGATGTGTGTGATGTCCTTAGGTTAGTTAGGTTTAAGTAGTTCTAAGTTCTAGGGGACTGATGACCACAGATGTTAAGTCCCATAGTGCTCAGAGCCATTTGAACCATTTGAACTCACCGCTTGGATTTTGACATCTGTCATAGAGTTTTAACTACTGACCAGTATCCTCGTCATAGAAGGGCAGTTGCCTGTGCTTTCCGCCAGTCCTCCACGCTGGTCTGTAAGCCGTTGACTGTGCCGAAGTGTTGTCTTCATAGCCAGCGGTTCGTGTGAACAGAGATCACAATCTGAGGAGTGGGAGGGCTGCTAATTATGGACTGTGTTGAGGCTAGTCAAACACTTCCTATCGAAAACGCTGCAAGAGCATCTTCATTGCGTCTGCAGAGTGCGGCCGAGAATCGTCAGCAAGAAGCAAACGCATGATAGTTATGTTATGTGAATTGCATTACATAAGGCGAAATCTCTCAGCAGGCCTTCTTACTTGGCGGGAGACGCTGTTTTCAGCGAGGTGATGCGATTGACGGACATACTAGAGACACTGCCTAACACATTTGTGCAAAGCTTCATCAGTTTTCACGGTGGTATCCATTTCGCGCCCGACTTTCCTTTCCGAACAGCCCTCGTACGACCCATTGACCCATTTGTACAGACCTCTTGCCCAGTCATTGGCGGTGTGCGTCTTGTAAAATTTTTATCTATTTACTTACATATGTTCTGACCGGCATCTTTCCACTTCACCACACATCCCCAGACAGAAACCGCAGACAGTTTATGCCCGCGCTTGGCCTGGTGACAGAGAGTGTGGTGACTTAAGATGGGCCGCCCGGTTCTCGGTGGCAGGACTGCCACATAAGGGAACGCTCTATGCTCGCGTGCCTACGTTCCCAAGAGCGTATCGCAGCCAGGCTCTTCTCCGTCCGCACTCAACACCATAAACGAAAGTCGCGCGTACGTAGCGGCGGCACTGACGTATACTGCGGCGGTCGCGACTGTTGGCGGCGGCCTCACTCTGTGAAGTTAGCCGCGCGCGCTTAACAAGGCAGCTGGCCGCACACTGCGGTCAGCGCAGAGGGAGGCCGCGCATTTCGCGGTGACGCTGCCAAGCATGCTCTCCATTTCACACCTCAAGCTCAGCTTTGCCTCTCCTGAAAACTGTGTTAAGAGGATGCCGCACAGTGAAACAATCGTGATGGGACTTGCCCGGCATGTTTAAGTATTTTCCTTTGATTAATATTATCTACGAGGGGCATTTAATGCACTACTGGCCATTAAAATTGCTACGCCAAGAAGAAATGCAGATGATAAACGGGTATTCACTGGACAAATATATTATACTAGAACTGACATGTGATTACGTTTTCGGGCGATGTGGGTGCATAGATCCTGAGAAATCAGTATCAAGAACAACCACCTGTGGCCGTAATAACGGCCTTGATACGCCTGGGCATTGAGTCAAACAGAGCTTGGATGGCGTGTACGGGTACAGATGCCCATGCACCTCCAACACGATACCACAGTTCTTCACGAATTCTGACTGGCGTATTGTGACGAGCCAGTTGCTCGGCCACCATTGACCAGACGTTTTCAATGGTGAGAGATCTGGAGAATGTGCTGGCCAGGGCAGCAGTCGAACATTTTCTGTATCCAGAAAGGCCCGTACAGGACCTGCAACATGCGGTCGTGCATTATCCTGCAGAAATGTAGAGTTTCACAGTGAGCCAATGAAGGGCAGAGACACGGGTCATAACACATCTGAAATGTAACGTCCACTGTTCAAAGTGCCGTCAATGCGAACAAGAGGTGACCGAGACGTGTAACCAGTGACACCCCATCCATCACGCCGGGTGATACGCCAGTATGGCGATGACGAATACACGCTTCCAATGTGCGTTCACCGCAATGTCGCCAAACACGGATGCGACCATCAGGACGCTGTAAACAGAACCTGGATTCATCCGAAAAAATGACGTTTTGCCATTCGTGTACCCAGGTTCGTCGTTGAGTACACCATGGCAGGCGCTCCTGTCTGTGATGCAGCGTCAAGGGTAACCGCAGCCATGGTCTCCGAGCTGATAGTCCATGCTGCTGCAAACTTCGTCGAACTGTTCGTTCAGATGGTTGTTGTCTTGCAAACGTCTCCATCTGTTGACTCAGGGATCGAGACGTGGGTGCACGATCGGTTACAGCCATGCGGATAAGATGCCTGTCATCTCGACTGCTAGTGATACGAGGCCGTTGGTATCCAGCACAGCGTTCCGTATTACCCTCCTGAATCCACCGATTCCATATTCTGCTAACAGTCATTGGATCTCGTCCAACGCGAGCAGCAATGTCCGATACGATAAACCGCAATCGCGATAGGCTACAATCCGACCTTTATCAAAGTCCGAAAAATGAAGGTACGCATTTCTCCTCCTTACACAAGGCATCGCAACAACGTTTCACCAGGCAACACCGGTCAACTGCTGTTTGTCTATCATAAATCGGTTGGAAACTTTGCTCACGTCAGCACATTGTAGGTGTCGCCAGCGGCGCGAACCTTGTGTGAATGCTCTGTAAAGCTAATCATTTCCATATCAGAGCATCTTCTTCTTGTGTATTAAATTTCTCGTTTGTAGCACGTCATCTTCGTGGTGTAGCAATTTTAACCCGTAACTGGTACACCTATAAATTGTAACACATAAGGTACATCTGGGTCCTCGGGACCCACCCAAGTTTTGAGTATATTTTGGTAAAAAAAACACATTTAAATGAAATTTAAATATGAAACTTTTATTAATGTTTTGTTACTAATGTTTTAAAACCACATTCCTCATTTATGGTCATACCTTAAAGATGTTACAAAAAAGGACAATAAACTGCATAAAATACGAAATGTGAAAAATATACTTTTGGAAAGTCCTGCACATCAGTTACAAATAGTAAGATAGACAACTGAAACTTCACGTTTAAACACAAAATGTACTATGCTTCACAACAGTAAGCCAGAAGAAAAGTTCAAAATCAATATAAAAATTTCTGCAGGCACAACTTTTGGATAAATTTTAGTACATTTCTCAGCTAAATGACTATGTGATCTTTGAAAATAGCAGAAATTATGACAAAATATTAGGTTTCAATTATACAGCATCTTCACCAGTCCATTTCAGTTATTTCATTCATCCAGACTACCGAAACAGTTTGGACATAAAGCAGTGGAACATTCCAAACATAATGGTGTTCGACATCTGGCACACGCCCGGGATGCTTTCCTGTCTTTTTTAGATGGGCACACTGAGCATCTTTTCCTCTTCGATTTAGTAGCACCAGCTTCACTGTGAACCTGGGATGTTCCTGATGCCTTGGAGGGGGTCATGCCTAGAATATCACAAATGGAATTTCGGATATCTTTTCTCAAAAATGGAGAATCCAATCTTCTTTTCATACAATCACTTATGAGTTGTGTACCTAGTTCAATGAGGAATTCTCTGCGTGTCACATCATCAGTATCTTCTTTCCCATGGTACAAAACAAAAGCATTTACACCTGCTATATCTAGCATAGTGTAGAAGACTGCCATAGGCCACCGCCTTGTTCTTCTAGAAGTCGTGTAATTATGCGTCTTTTCGTCAAGTGCGTCAACTCCACCTTTTGTTTTATTGTAGTCATGGATTATTTCAGGCTTATTTTCCACCATACATTCTCCATGGTGCATTGTCGATATCAGGTTGACAACCTTGTTCTTTTTGGGGACGTGTGAAAGTATTGTTACAGAACCAGAGTATCCGTAGATTGAAGAAGACACATTTCTGCCCTTTGCTGTTGAAAAGCTTGGTGGTAGCTCAGCCTTGTTCTTTCTCATGGTGCCAATATAAGTCAAATTACAGTTCGACAACTCATTGACCAACTCCACACTTGAGAACCAGTTGTCCCCTGTCACATTTCTGTTACTTCCCTTGATTGGTTCAACCAACCGCATGACAACAGCTGTTGGTAAGAGGACACGGCGCGGGATGGCTACAGCTGATTTTCCCGAATATATCTCTGCATTCAAACAGTAGTGCATTTTGGCATCAGCTAGAATAAATATTTTTATACCGTATTTCCGTGGCTTGGATGGAATGTACATCCTAAATGGACATCTACCACGGAATCCTACAAGCATTTCGTCAACAGTGACGTACTCTCCGACTGAATAGTTTTCTTGACAAGCTTCTATCAATGAATTGAAGAGCCAAGAGATGTGGTACAGTTTATCTGTGAGTTTCCTTGCGTCACGGGTTGCTGCATCATCAAAACGAAGGCAACGTAATAAAAACAGCAAACGTTTCAAGGGCATAGTTGCCCTAAAAATTGGTCTACCAGTGCCGTTTGTAGCATATAAACCATTCAGATCTTCGTTGTTTGACTTGAAGGCTCCCCACAAATAACAAAGACCTATGACAGCTTTTATTTCAGTACTGTCTGTTAGATTTGAAAAAGAATTCTTTTTTGACTCAGGTGGCAATGACATAATCTTTTCATTGGTTCTGAGTACTACCTCTGCAATCATTTCTTTGCTGAAAAGTAGTTCCCAAAATGCTAGAGGGGTCTTTTCTGTTACCTGTCTAGCTGCATTACGTATGCCAGGAAAGTGAATTGGAGCAATGATGTTGGTTTGAGAGGTTCTTCCACGTATGCTGGGTGTTGTTGACCACTTGAATCTGTTTCTTCCATAGATATAATTAGTTCCAGATTGTTCGTTGTTACTGTCTCCATCATCACTTTCATCACTTCCAGTTTCATGTTCACTAATTTCATAGTCACTGTCGCTTCCACTTATGTCTTCAATATCACTGTCCAATGGTTCGTTCAGATTATCTGTAGTATCTTCCTCGCTCATTTTTCTGAAGCACTACACCGTAAATCCAAGATACCGGAAATAATGCCACGAAAAGAAAACTTTCACTAACGGTACACCTGGGTCCACGGGACCCGATCACCTTTATAGAAACAAAACTAACAAAGAAACGCCTGCAACAATGTTGTGGGCTGGTAGCCAGTTGATTGTTAGGAGAGTACAGGGAGAGGGAAGTCAGTGCTACCACACACATCACGGAGCTGGAAAAAAGAAATTTCGCTCGGGTCCCTGGGACCCAGGTGTACCAGTTACGGGTGTAAAGCTAATCATTTCCATATCAGAGCATCTTCTTCTTGTGTATTAAATTTCTCGTTTGTAGCACGTCATCTTCGTGGTGTAGCAATTTTAATGGCCAGTAGTGTAGCAAGTACAACGCATTTTGTTCTGAAAGCAGGTAGGTTTAATTCAGGATTCCAATACGACATATTATTCCCCACTATTTTGTCTACAAAACCCTATTTTTCCACATATTCTCCGTTCAATGCTACGGCCTTATGCCACCTTCTTGGGAGAGCCTGTTTGCCAACATCGTACCACTCTACTGGTCGACGTGGGAGCCGACGTCTCGTCGTACTGTTCACGTACTGCTTCTCGCGGAGTGCATCCTTCATTGGGCCAAACAGATGCAATTCGGAAGGGGTGAGATCGGAGCTGTAAGTGCTTTTACATCCTTATGGCGACGAACACACTGAACTTGTTTCTTCACTTTGCTGAGGGTAGATCAGTACAGTTTGGAGTTGATCGTCGCACTGTGAGGGAGGACATGAAACAAAATAACCCCTTCAGAGTCCCAGATGACAGTCGTCATGACTTCCAGCATAGGGTGCGCTGCGCGGGATTAGCCGAGCGATCTCAGGATTTTTGGATGCCGAGTATTGCATGAGGTCTAAGGCGCTGCATTCATGGACTGAGCGGCTGGTCCCGGCGGAAGTTCGAGTCCTCCCTGGGGCATGGGTGTGTGTGTTTGTCCTTAGGATAATTTAGGTTAAGTAGTGTGTAAGCTTAGGGACTGATGACCTTAGCAGTTAACTCCCATAAGATTTCACACACATTTGAACATTTTTGAACATAGGGTGCGGCTTTGCACCTTTTCTCCGGAGGAGAGGGGGTGTGGCGCCATTCCATAGATTTCCGGTCTGTTTCCGGTTCGAGGTAATGATTCCGTATTTATCACTTGCGTCGATCCTCACACATGGCCCTTCGTTGCTGTTTATAGCGATTGTAGTGGTCGCGCGGTTCCAGACTGTAGCGCCTAGAACCGCTCGGCGACCTCGGCCGGCTATTGGAAATTCGTGAAACTAAAAGGGCTGAAGTGGGAATATTCCACTATGTCCCACAACAAATTTCACATTTCTGTTCAATCGAAACTGGCCGAAAAAAGTATGCTACACTGCTACTGAACGCCCCTGATGTCGGAATGTAATTATACGACGGTCTAGACACTGAAGGCATGTTTAATACAAGATGACCGATCTCGAACCTCAGTCTTTAATAACCATGTGGACGGACAATGGCTGCACAGGAACCTCTGACTATCATTCAGCGGTTCCTGCTCCACGTATAGGCGTTGTCCATCAATATGGTTCTGACGGTCTGAGGATGATCATGTGATGATCAGAACCATTCTCGTCTTCAAGAAGAATCCTAGAAGAAACGAACAAAACTATAGGCCTATAACTTTGAGGTCGGCTGTTGTAAAATTTTTTAAAATGTTTTATGTTCTCGTATCATGGCATTTCTGGAGACCGAACATATCCTCTGCAGGAATCAGGACGGGATCCAAAATCAACATTCATCTGAAGGGCGGCTCACTCCTTCCAAGATGCCCAGAAAAAAGCTTCTAATGGCACCCAGGTTAACACCGTGTTCGTTAACTTCCGGAAGGCATTCGGTACAGTTCCGCATTGCAGCCTAATGGACGAAATACGAGCGTATAGAATATCAGATCAGCTGTGCGATTGGCACGAAGAGCTTCTAGCAAGGAGAATAAAGCGTATTAGTCTTATCGAAAAGAAGTCTTCGGAATTAAAAAGTAATTTCGGATGTTTCAAGGGAGTGTTAGAGGACGTTTCACAATACACACTGGTGCGCGAAACATAACGACGAGACCGACATTCTCATGATGTGTCAGTGTCAAGTAACACAGCTCGATGAAACTTAGAACATGGGTAGAAAGAACTGCTACACTATCATACAGAATTCATTTGAAAGAAATATACAGTGAGGCGAAAGTCACGCGATTTGTGATGGTCTTTGTGCCGTCCCCAGTGAAAATATTGAAAAAAAAAATATTAAAAATGTTGAATGTGGATGAAAGCTTTTATCTCGATGCTAAATATTATACTGAGCGCGATACTGGCAGCACAGGCAGCATAAATTTTTCTCGTGTGTATTATTGTTATTATTATGTAAAATGTTAATTACAATATTTAAGTGCAAAGATTACTAATTATGCACAATATAATCTATGCAAAGAACAGCGTTCAGTTGTTCTTCTACTATTTCTTCTTCTCTTGTCTGATGTAGTAGAGGTCGGACGTGTTAATTCAATAATATAGTAGTTGTAAGTTATTGTTCACCATTATTTGTAGAAGGTGAGCCCTATGTTATGTCCGTTTCCTTTTAAAATCATTATTCTGAGTAATTGTCAGCTTATCAGTTGCAGCCGGCGCTGCAGCAACAGACGCTACTACGTGGCATGTTTAATTCACGAAATTAACGGAAGCGAAGAGGTCGCCCGCTCAAAACATAAATATTTTTTTCCACAGCCGCCTGGCGCCACGGAAGAAAACAGTTGTTACGATTTTTATTTTCAGTTACTCACTGGGATCCAGAGCCACGACTCGGACTTCAGTTATTTGTTAACGGCGGTAAGAACAATTCTCTCGCGTGAGTGAGCAGTTGCAAATTATAATAAACAACTCGTGCTTGTTAAAAATATTAGCCGAGGAAAATACAAAAATATTTAAGTTTTCAATTTAAATGCAATGCGTTTCTAGACTGGCTCATATTAAAGGACTTTATCGTGAACAAAATGTTTGCTCATCTTAACCTTTATTAATCAGCCAGTTATTAAAAGCATAAACTTAAAAGTGTTAATATAATCTCAAAAATAATTTCAATTCAATTCAAAATCAAATCCAAGTCATAATCATTAAAAAGTCTCGCGCCCATCCATTTTATTTTACCGCGAGATCACCTTGGTATCACAAAAAGTGGGACATGGTTCTTAAAAGGGTGAGGGACCATCACGCACGGCAGAATATGCACTGCAACGTGCTCTCGCGCTGGTCGAAACGATAGTAAGGAGTTACTTATGATAGGACGTTCCATTTTCCACCAGCGAATTTGACACCTGCTGGATGATCGTTGGTGTATGTGGACGTTCTGCAATACGTCTCCACAACGCATCCCAAACGTAATCCATGGGATTAAAGTAGGGGGAACGGACAGGCAAATCCATGCGCCGAATATCCTTTCGTTCCAAGAACTCCTCCATCTGCGCTGTTCGAAGCAGTTGCGCATTGTCATCCATAAAAATGAAGCCAGGGAAGAGTGCACCCATGCAAAGACGAGCTTGGAGTAAAATGTCACAGTAACGCTGATCATTCCGTGTATGGTATTCAAAGATTTGGAAGTGAGTACGCCCAACCAATATTATGTCTCCCAACACCTTAACAATGAATGACCAAAACGATCATGTTCGGCTATGTTCCTGGATGCACGTACTTTCCCATGGCGACAGCTAAGAACACTTAATGCACCCAGGAAAATTGTCGAACGACGGAGTCAGTACAAAGTGACATACACCTATTCTAGTCTGTGGTGTTTGATTCACCAACTCTCAAAGTTTGGCTCCCCTGTAGTTGGCTGGTCTGCTTGACCCTGAGACGGCAACAGTGCTATTTTTTTCCTCTGTCTCCTCAGTTCAGTCCAGGCGTGGGTGCAGTGCAGGGCAACTCGGCAACAATGTGTACTCCGCAAGAGAAAGCGCAGTGTGTTATTTGGCTTGTGAAAACTTAGTCAGTTATAACACTGAAACGTAATTTTAGACGTCAGTATAGAGGTGTGCGGCTCTTGACATTTGCTTTCCAGGAAAGTGGATAGGCAGGGCTGGCCCAATACCTTGGCCACCACGAATCCCAGACTTAACCGCACTGGACTTCTTCTTTTGGGGCCACATAAAAAAAAGTTGTGTACAAAGGAAAGATCAGAGACATCAATCGTTTACGGGAAAGAATCGTCGCGGCGGTTGGGACAGTTACAACTGAAATGTTAGTGAATACATGGTGAGAAGTGGAATATCGTCTCGACGTGTGCAGGGCAAGAAATGGATCCCACGTTGAAGTCTACTAGCATTATACAAAACTTGAAGGAATTCTCTTCCATGATATGTACTCACTGATGTAATTTTTCATTAATTTCCCCGTTAAATTTATACTTAAAGCTAAGTTCGTTTTCAAACACCCTCTATATAGAAAGAGAAGGAAAGACTCGATTGCCGCGCGGGTTTAGCCGAGCGGTCTCAGGCGCTGCAGTCATGGTTTGTGCGGCTGGTGCCATAGGAGGTTCGAGTCCTCCCTCGGGCATGGGTGTGTGTGTTTGTCCTTAGGATAATTTCGGTTAAGTAGTGTGTAAGCTTAGGAACTAATGACCTTAGCAGTTCAGTCCCATAAGATTAATACAAAAGAAAGACTCAATTAGTTACCTCATGGTGGCTTTATATCCGTAAAGATAGGTAGACCCCTACGGAAACATGGAATCCTGTATATTTCGCTCCCCTCAACATGATGAAAAGTCTTCCTACTGTTAATAACTCTGAACCGCTTGTGTGTACCGAAGCGCAGAGGAACATGGCACGTCTTACGTGTTACAGCTAGTAGAGCAATCGATAAGAGAGATGCAGGGAAATTCAGCGACATACCCAGTTAAAAGAACCAAGCAAGTCAGCTGTCGCACAGCAGTACCCCGAACATCATCATGAAATGGAATACGATGAAACCAGCACCGTGGTGCAAACACCGTTTCTGGGACAGCGTAATTAAAGAGTCTACAAAGGATGGTCAGAACCAGTCTGAAAAACTTTTAAGGTTGTTGCAGCGTACACTGTGCTAAGAAATAATATTTAAGAATGATACTTGCGCCGTTAATGAGCACTGAAGTTAGCCGCTGTGCCGGTTGCGCACGCAGTTTCAAGTGGCCCGCCAGGGACGTGTCGTCAAATGTGTACTTCGTTTGGTTTCCTAAAACCGAACAAGAGAGCGACACAAAAATTGGCCATGGCACGCGAGTAAGGATCGAACCGAGCCAGAGGCTGAGCAACCTCGTGCGCAATCATATACGATACGAGAGCAGCTGACACCAATTGTATGTGGCGGGCCGCTCTATTCCACGCGTGCGGCGCCTGATTGGCCAACTTCAATGCTAATTAACTCGAAAAAGGTGCAACGTATCGAGTTCGCTTCTTAACAATTACTTCTCAGCACAACATGTCCTGCAAAAACGTTAGAACCTTTTCAGGCCATTCCGGAAAACACAAAAAATAGAGGAAGAAGTTTAAATTTTGGAAGGAAGAAAAAAAGGAAAAAAAGATATGCTTCATGTCCGGCATTCAGTTTGCTAATATTTGGCCAGTCATCACACCCAACAGTGCTGGGAGAGGTCGAAAGAATGTGAATTTCAAGGAATATCAGTGCGCGTGCTGAAAACTGAAAGGACTCTGGAAATCGAACTCAATCATAAATGGCAGCGCGAGGTCAGAAACAATTCAGTCTCAATATCTGTTGGTTCATCATGGACAGGGGACATCAGGTGGTTAAGTAACTGTCAATATAAATGAAATTCTCGAACAGGCGTATAACTAAGATATTATTTTATTTTATTTTGACGACAATCCGTTTCGGCATTCCACTATGCCATCTTCAGGCCCCATATGTATCTCTCAAAATAAACATAATGCCATACAATGCCATATATCCCCAGATTTCGTAAATTTAAACCGTTTCACAAGTGCTTCGTTCGAAGACTGAGTTGCTACCAAGTCTTCGAAATCCAGGGATATGTGGCACTGTATGGCATTATCATTTATTCTGAGAGATGCATATGGGACCTGAAGATGGCATAGTTAAATGTCCAAACTTGTTGTTGTCAAAATAAAGTAAAATAACATCTTTGTCACACGGCTGTTGGGGAATTGCATTGATATTGACAAAGTTCAGTCTAGTCGGAGTCCAGGCAGCGAGTACACGTAATACAATTCGTAGCATCTGAAGCAGATTGAGTCGATCGCCGAAATTGTGTGTGTGTAATATCGGGACAACTACTTCCTTGAACACCTGGAAGCTGACCATAAACCGTCACGCCAAGAAAACGTGAGATACTACATCTTTAATGGCACGTTTACACTGTCTGCAGACGAATTTATCCGTGTCGTAGATTAATTTCACAGATAAAGTGGCAATCAAAAGCGCCGAACAGAGGAGTGCAAAGACAGAGAAACGGCTTCGTTGCGCACATTCCACAAAAACAGGATAGCATCTCAAACAGCCGTAATTTGTTGGAACGTCTCGTCCACGTGGCTCTTGAGGCAAGGGGGAGAGCCCAATAGGAATTTTCTTTCAAGAATAATGCAGCTCTTAAGGCAGTACCCGCCGGCCGAGGTCGTAGCATTGTCGCCTTTAATTACTGCCACGTGCAGCCGCGCACTCAGAAATTACAGGCATTAATTAGAGGATTGCCGGTGCACGCGGTGCGTTCGCTGAAAAGATCAGATAGGCGGCCTGGCCCGGCCCGTCTCTGCCGAGTCCCTGCAGCGCGGAATAAAGCCGTCGCCTTCTCTTAACTAGGAGCCCGGAAAAAAAGTTTGCTTGCCGCGCGCTCGCAACGAAATACCGATACAGCGGGCGGGGTCCGCGTTTCAATTACGTAACGAAAAGCAACAGAGTTACTGCTGCCGCCGAATTAACTGTTCCAGTATGCACAAGAAAATTAAGTTAGCCTCGTTACAGGGTTCGCTGTTTTCCTTTATTAATCTCGTTCTAATTTTGTTCAGGTCTCTCTTTTTTTGACTCTCTCACGGAACAGGGGTGTATTATCTTCCATCTTAATATACCGCAAGCCCGTGGAGCACTGTCGTAAACAATTCTTGAGCGCCGATAAACAACGGGTGAACTCTGTACTCTTTCTTGTCCACTCTAACGCAGGGAATAACCGATGTCCTTGAGTATGGTGCACTTTTTTTCTCCTTCGTCACACGCCAGGTATAATGCTTCACGGGAAAACATGCAGTGGTCACACAAGCTTCTTGTTGTTACAAAGTAAACTGGATTTTCTGTCTAATGGCGAAACTTGCAAGGCTAATGTTTGTAACTGTATATTAATTCGCCTGTTTATCACGGCCAGAATATGTTCATTGGTTGTCTCTCATATCAGAATAAACACCTTTCAGTTTTCAACATTTCGCGGCCCTGTGAGCAACTGTGTAAGTATTAACTTTAATTTTAATAATCAACAGCCTCAGTTGCACCGTTTACCCAGAATTTACCTAGGTTTCAGTCGGGATAACCAAACCTTCTTCATAATAACCGTAACTACCGTTTGTCCATAGTGGACATCGTCAAGCTAAAACTACAAATCCATAAATTATCAGTTTACAATATGAATGAACAGAGGTTGGATGAAACCACCGAAACACCAAGAGAAACGCATTCTCGAATATAAATGGAGATGCTAGCCAAGCCTGTAGGTAGCTCTGTTGTAACTGACCACGAGCAGCACTTGGGTAGTGTGCTAAGTACATTGCAAGTGGTCACTCGTGGTTAGAACAGGGTTCTGTGTGATTTTGAGTGCATTATTTTGGAGTTCAGTGAAGTAGAACATAGGCAAATTGTTGGTGCTCCTATAATGGGCGCATCTGTAACCAAAATAGGCGAAGTGCTTGGTGTTTTAAGAGGCATCGAACCGAAGATTCATACCGAGCACAGGGAAAGCGGGGAAACATAATCTGCTAACTCACAACGTGGAAAAAAAGAATGTGTTGAGTCATCGTGACAGCCGGTCACTGAAAAGGATTATGACGAAAAATAAGGGGACGACAGTCGTAGAAGACACTGCAGAACTAAATGTAGCATTCCCGAAACCTATCAGCACCAAAACATACCTAGGAAGCTCCATAAGCAGCGAACTGCAAGACGAGCTGAAATCCCAAAACCATGCATCAGTGTTGCAAACGGCCGTATCAGGAAAACGTGGTTCCAAAGCCACAAAACCTGGACAATATGAGAAAGTCATTTGGTCGGATGAGTCTTGTTTCCAACTTTTGGCCGAGTTGACGTACCAAGAGCAAAACGTGGCGGAGGTTTGGTGATGGTTTGGGCAGCCACATTATAGTATTCCGTGAGCATTATCCTTACTCTGCACAGTCGCATTACTGCCAAAGAACACACATCATAAAAGTTTTGCATCATTCCAGTTTCCATAACTCCTGAAGATAGACGTTGGCTGTGGATATTGTATCACAGACACAGTCCCTTTGCTGTTCAGAGATGTTACTAAACCCGGTCAAACATCTAAACAACCATGCATGACCAGCACCTATTAGACGGAGGGGGTCCGACAGCCGATCAGTTCCAGCCATTCCACCAGGAAGGAGGTATACGGCTCGTGTTGTCTGTAGTTGATCCATGCGTTCAGGAGTGGTACAATCTGGACCAACAGTGCCTTGATGAACTTGTGGATAGTATGCCACGATGAATCTTAGCATGCATCAATGCAAGAGGACGTGCTACTGGAGATTATAGGTACCAGTGTGTACAGCAATCTGGACCACCACCTCTGAAGATCTCGCTGCATGGTGGTACAACATGCAATGTGTGGTTTGCATGCTCAGTTAAAAGGGCGGAAGTGATGTTTATGTTGATCTCTATTCCAATTTTCTGTACAGGTTCTGGAACTCTTGGAACCGATGCGATGCAAAACTTTTTTTGATGTGTGTAATAAGAAATAAGAATGCATACCCCTATCCACCTCCATTGTCGTTAACTGAACTTCCAGGTAAATGGCATTCCCTTGAAACCCATGAAGGGCCTGTATTTCTCTATACAGAGACGATCTGAAGATGCTTTGTATGACAACGGTTTACCTACACCGTATTTGGCAATATATTGTGTTTCTGGTATTTCCACGCTTTTGGCCACCCCCTGCAAACATAAGCATAAGTACTGAGTATCTTTCCTATCACAATACACCATTTATGACAGGAGAAAGCGAGAATATCGGAAATCTGGTCAGCAGATGTTGTGCACTGAAAATTTAAAGAAGAAGATCGAAAAGATTATTAAATTATAAGGGTGTTTTAACAGCTGGAAATAAATATATGCAGAAATTTTAACCTTATGGTTAAGACCGGTAGCTGAAACAATTTCTACTGAAGAGCATAATGGATTTAGAATTGGACGAACAGCAATGGATAATAAATTTACTTTGAAGATGACTGAGACACACGGAACGTTTGTCGACTATGTCAAGGCATTTAACAGATTAAGAAGGAGAAAACACTGTTCAGTATTACAAGAAAGCGGAATTCCACAACACTTGATATAGGCCACAAGGAGATTATACACTACTGGCCATTAAAACTGCCACACCACGAAGATGACGTGCTACAGACGAGAAATTTAACCGACAGGAAGAAGACGCTCTGATATGCAAATGATTAGCTTTTCAGAGCATTCACACAAGGTTGGCGCCGGTGGCTACACCTACATCGTGCTGACATGAGGAAAGTTTCCAACCGATTTCTCATACACAAACACCAATTGACCGGCGTTGCCTGGTGAAATGTTGTTGTGATGCCTCGTGTAAGGAGGAGAAATGCGTACCATCACGTATCCGACTTTGATAAAGGTCGGATTGTAGCCTATCGCGATTTCGGTTTATCGTACCGCGACATTGCTGCTCGCGTTGGTCGAGATCCAATGACAGTTAGCAGAATATGGAATCGGTGTGTTCAGGAGGGTAATACGGAACGCCGTGCTGGATACCAAAGGCCTCGTATCACTAGCAGTCGAGAGGATAGGCATCTTATCCGCATGGCTGTAACGTATGGTGCAGCCACGTCTCGATTCCTCAGTCAACAGATGGGGAAGTTTGCAAGACAACAATCATCTGCACGAATAGTTCGACGACGTTTGCAGCAGCATGGACTATCAACTCGGATACCATGGCTGCGGTTACCCTTGACGCTGCATCACAGACAGGAGCGCCTGCGATGGTCCACTCAAGGACGAACCTGGGTGCACGAATGGCAAAACGTCATTTTTTCGGATGTATCCAGGTTCTGTTTACAGCATCATGATGGTCGCATCCGTGTCTGGCGACATCGCGGTGGACGCACATTGGAAGCGTGTATTCGTCATCGCGATACTGGCGTATCACCCGGCGTGATGGTATGGGGTGCCATTGGTTACAAGTCTCCGTCACCTCTTGTTCGCATTGACGTTACAGTGGACGTTACATTTCAGATGTGTTACGACCCGTGGCTCTACCCTTCATTCGATCCCTGCGAAACCCTACATTTGAGCAGGATAATGCACGACTTCATGTTGCAGGTCCTGTACGGGCTTTTCTGGATACAGAAAATGTTCAACTGCTGCTGGCTCGTCACAATACGCCAGTCACTACTCTTGATGTACTGTGATAACGTGTTGAAGGTGCATGGGCATCTGTACCCGTACACGCCATCCAAGCTCTGTTTGACTCAATGCCCAGGCGTAGCATGGCCGTTACTACGTCCAGAGGTGGTTGTTCTCGGTACTGATTTCTCAGGATCTATGCACCCAAATTGCGTAAAAATGTAATCACATGTCAATTCTAGTATAATATAACTGTCCCATGAATACCGTTTATCATCTGCATTTCTTCTTGGTGCAGCAATTTTAATGGCCAGTAGTGTATAATGAAATTAAATTTGTAATAAAAACGGTGAACAAAATAAGTAAGAATGACATTATAACTAACCAAGGAGGTAAACAAGGTTGCAGTCTTTCTCCAATTTTATTCGGATTATTTATAAATGACGTGATTTAAAAATGGACTGATGAAACAAAAAACAACAAAGCAATAAAACTAGACGAAGACCATTATGTAAAATTATTAATGTACGCTGACGACGACACTATAACCGCCATTTCAGAAGAAGAATCATGAAGAAGTATTTTTCAGTTCAGCCAAACTGTCCAAAATTATAATTTCAAAATACATATAGAAACGACAAAACTGATAGCATCTTGAAAAAAATAAAATCTGCCCTCAAAAACAGTGAGAGGTACGACATTTCTTTTGATTATAATAAAGATAGAAATAATAAAGCAACAAAATTTCAAAGTTTCTGTGGAACAATAAAAAGAATATTGAACAAAAACACAACCAAAGAAACGCTACTAGTTACTCCAGTGCTACTTTACGGATCTGTGGCATCATAGCTAGAACGAAGGCATAAATCGAGACCTCAGTTACGAAATTTCTCAGATTAGTTGAGGCAACTAAACTAGAAGATAGAATAAGGAACGAAGATATTAGAAACGAGCTTAATATATTTGAAAAAGCAGAATAAATCGACTCTGATAAGCAAAACCGGAAGCATCGTGTAAGCAGAACGCAACGAGGCAGATATCCTAAAATAAGTTTGCAATATATATCCAATATATACGCGCTTGCAAGATAATGGCGGTTTCATTTTCCTCTTTATCTGGGTGAAATTTTCCTAGATAAGAAAAAATAATAAGAAAATAGAAGTAACAACTGCAACAGCCATAATCGCTAACTATAAATTTATTTTTTTGTAACTGTTTTCGGCAACTCTAAGTTGCAGTCATCAGATCTTATGCAAATACAGCTCCCTCATGTTAACAATATAATGTCTCAATATTTGTACTTATGATGGAGAGATATATCGAGTCACTATATTGTACATATGACGGAGATGTACTGTGATGTATTCGCCTAAGATCCAATGATGGTAACTTAGATCTGCCAAATTTAGTCATAAAAAAAGGCACTGTAGCTAGTGATCCCGCCCGTTGAAGTTTTTCCTTCTGTATTTTCCATTACACTAGATCGCTCCCATACTTGAATGATGTCAATCGTATAAAACAAACAGTTCGTATAAAAACCGAACAAGTGCAAATAGGACTGACACTCTGAAGTTTCCGTACACTCTGCTCGAGGGCGTGGTAGAAGTCTTTTTGTTGGACGCTACACCGGCGACTCACGTGTCCCTAATCTACCAGTCATCCAACCAGAGAAAGTGCACCTACAGTTAAACGTGAAATCTGAACCACAAGTTGCTTCTGGCAACTACTCACATAGTTGAGAGGCGATAGCTAGGTTAAAGCGAAGATGAAAAACCTGTGATCCGATCGAGATCGATCTCGCGACATCCTCCGGGCACATGCGTTACTGCTTTTCTGTTTGACTAAATACTTATTAATTAAAAAAATTAAATATTTCTGTTTCCTCCAGCCCGGGACGTATATAAATATTGTATTCTGTTGTGTAAAGTAACATAACACTATCGGCGTGCTCTACCAATTAAAATGCTTCACAAAAAAAAGCACGAGTGACGGTGACGAAAATCAAAAGGCTTCGCTTGCTTAAGATGTAGCTGTATAAATTACGGCATCTTCCACCACTGACCTAAACCGTAACTGGTAGTGATAGTCCTACTTATCACACATTTCATGGCTTAACCTCCAGACCTGACGTGTAAATACACGCAACAGCCAAAGAAACTGGTATAGGCTTACGTATTCAAAAACAAAGGTATGTAAACAGACAGAGTACGGTGCTACGGGCGGCAACGCATATATAAGACAAGAAGCGTCTTGCGCAGTTGTTAGGTCGGTTACTGCTGCTAAAATGTCAGGTTATCAATATTTAAGTGAATTTGAATGTGGTATTATATTCGGCGCACAAGGGATGGGACACAGCATCTCCGAGATACCGATAAAGCGGGTATCTTCCCAAACGACCATTTCACGAGGGTACTATGAATATCGGGAATCCGGTGAAATATCGAATCACCAACATCGCTGATATTGCAAGAATGGGACCGACGTCGACTGAAGGGAATCGTTCAACGTGACAAAAGTGCAATCCTTCCGCAAACTGCTGCAGTTTTCAACGCTGGGCCATCAACAAGTGTCAGCGTGCGAACCACTCAACCAAACATCATCGATATGGGCTTTCGGAGATGAAGGCCCACTCGTGTACCCTTGATGACTGCACGACATAAAGCTTTACGCCTCACCAGGGCCCGCCAACACAGACATTGGACTGTGATGACTGGAAACATGTTCCCTGGTCGGACGAGTCTCTTCTGAAGTTTAACTAGTGGATGGACGAGTACGGGTACGGAGACAACCTCATGAAGTAGGGGACTGTTCAGACTGTAGGAGGCTCTGAAATGGTGTGTGTGTGTGTGGGGGGGGGGGGGGGGAGGGTGCATTTGGAGTGCTATGGAACCCCGTGATACGTCTAGATACGACTCTGAAAGGTGAAACGTACGTAAGCATCATGTCTGATCCCCTGCATCCATTCATGTCAATTGTGCGTTCCGACGGACTTGTCAATTCCAGCAGGACAATGCGACAACCACACTCATCCACAATTGGAGTGCCTCCTGGACACACTTCTCAGTTTAAACACTTCCGATGGCCACCAAACTCTCCAGAGATAAACATAATAGAGCATATCTGGGATGCCTTGCAACGTGTTGTTCAGCAGGTATCTCCACCCCCTCGTACTCTTACGGATTTATGGACAGTGCTGCAGGATTCATGGTGTCAATTCTCTCCAGCACTCCTTCAGACATTCCCGAATCCATGCCACCTCGTGTTGCGACGCCTCCGCGTGCTCGCGGGGGTCCAACGCGATATTAGGCAGGTGTACGTTTCTTGCTTTTTCAGTGTAGGTAGTTCACCTGTAGGTTTTCATGTGTGAGCCTGCGGCTATCAAAATATTTAACATATGTGGCCTAACCTTTGGCTTGTATTGATTCTAAGCTTAAATTTCTTACACCGCCATGGGGCAATAGACATTAGTAGTTGACATAAATTTCAACTTGATGTCTTAACTCGTTCTACAAATTAGCTGTTTTTGGAGTTTTTCCGTTACTTGTACTGTGAAACTTTCGTTCTTATCAAATCTCATGATCCTATGTCAACGGGAAGTCCTCTATAGGTTCTGACGAGTTTCTTTGTGAGGATCGAAATAGGTGATACAAATGGCTGTATCTTTCGATTACATTTACTTAGATTTGGAGCTTACATTTCTCACATCACCAAGGCACCATAGACCTTAGTACGTGACCTGATATCTCTACCCGTTATTGGGAAAAAGGGGTCTTCAGAGTCTGACAGACAGACGGACAACAAATTGATCTTACCGATTGAGAAACGGAACCCTAAAAATACCTTTCTTTTGACTTATAACCCCGTTTGAGTCCATCAGCTGCAGAACAGTGGGGCAGGCATATGCGGTCGAATTCAAACGCCCTCCCTTACTCAGAGCGCTGTTTCAAGTTCCACAAATAGGAACAGGTGCCTAATCCGTAGCCGACGGGGGTATTTAAACATTCATAATAAGGATTTAGCTGGCTGCAAAATCGTCAGTCGGCATGAAGAATTAAAATTTCACGACTGCCAAAACATGAGTAGGCGAGTGTTGCAAGCAGCCGTCCTCTCGTATGAATATTTCAGGCGCAGAGATTTTACGTCGGTTGCGCACCACCAGCGCTTCTGCTCCATGGGGGTACCAGCACCTCGGGTGTGCGCATTAAGCTGAAATACAACTTTCGTAACAACCACAGGCTCTCCGGTTTACCGGCATTTACTTCGATAATTTTGTGAAAACTCCATCTTCCTTACTAGCGTTAGGCACGCAACATCTTCCTACACTTGGTTTAGCATACATATTTACTGCGGGGAGATGCTGCAACGCCACCTTACAGTATGATCACAGATTTTTGCCTATGTTTTTTCGAGTTTTATTCTGTGTGTTACGTCGATGACGCCGAATTATGTGAAACTATCTAAAACCTCGCTCTGATTGATCTTCGCTGGTCAGTCAGTCGCTCAGCTCCTGCTTGGATCTGGCCAATACCTTCCTCTCTCGCTGTATAAAGCATAAGCAGAGTCTGTATGAATCATTAACAATGAATTTTAAACTCAATCCTGAACAGTTGGACACTTGATACATTAGAGACGAAGGAAGATTTGGGTTATTGTTCCCCAGGTTAATTGGCACTGCTTGGCTCCGGTGTCGGGTGGCTGTATCGCAAACTCGTGACCGGAAACTCCGCGATTGTCATCGACTCCACAGATTAACGTTTACTATGGAAAATGCACTGAAGTGGCAAAAAAACTGATACAGGCATGTATGTTCAAATACAGAGATATGTAAACAGATATAACAGGGTGCTGCGGGCGGAAACGCCAATATAAGACAAGTGTCTGGGGCAGCTGTTAGATCGGTTACTGCAACTACAATGGCAGGTTATCAAGATTTAAGTGAGTTTGACTGAGGTGTCATGGTAGGCGCAGGAGTGATGGGACACAGCATCTCCGAGGTGGCGATGAAGAGGGGATTTTCCCGTACCACCATTTCACGAGTATACCGTGAATATCAAGAATCCGGTAAACCATCGTATCTCCGCCATCGCCGCGGCCAGAGAAAGATCCTACGAGAAGGGGACCAATGAGGACTCAAGAGAATCGTTCAATGTGACAAAAGTATAACCCTTCCGCAAATTCCTCGTCTACCCTTGATATACTCGATACAACGCTTTGCGCCTCGCCTGGGCCCGTCAACAATGATAGTGGACTGGAAACATGTTGCCTGGTCGGCCGAGTGGCCGAGTTCAAATTGTATCGAGCGGATGGACGTGTACGTGTATGGAGACAACCTCATGAATCATGGACCCTGCATGCCAGCAAGGGACTGTTCAAGCTGGTGGAGGATCTGTAATTCTATGGAGCGTGTGCAGTTGGAGTGATATGGGACTCCTGATACATCTACATACGAATATGACAAATGACACGTATGTAAGCATCCTGTATGATCACAAGCATCCATTCATGTCCGCTGAGTATTGCGACGGATTTGGGCGAAACCAGCAGGACAACGCGACACCCCCACGAGTAGAGAATTGCTCCAGGAACACTCTTGTGAGTTTAAACATGTCCGCTGGCCTCCAAACTCCCCAGACATGAACGTATTTGAGCAAATGATTCAAATGGCTCTGAGCACTATGGGACTTAACATCTGTGGTCATCAGTCCCCTAAGACTTAGAACTACTTAAACCTAACTAACCTAAGGACATCACACACATCCATGCCCGAGGCAGGTTCAAAAAATGGTTCAAATGGCTCTGAGCACTATGGGACTTAACTTCTGTGGTCATCAGTCCCCTAGAACTTCGAACTACTTAAACCTAACTAACCTAAGGACATCACACACATCCATGCCCGAGGCAGGATTCGAACCTGCGACCGTAGTGGTAATTGAGCAAATCTGGGACGCCTTGCAACGTGCTGTTCAGAAGGGATCTCCACCCCCTCGTACTCTTACAGATTTGTAGACAGCCCTGCAGGATTCATGGTGTCAATTCCCTCTAGCACTACCACAGACATTAGTCGAGTTCATGCCACGTCGTGTTGTGGTACTTCTGCGTGCTCGCGGGGGCCCTACGCGATATTAGGCAGGTATATCAGTTTCTTTGGCTCCCCAGTGTATCCGTCGTTTCTGGCGGAATGTAAAATTTACGTAGAAACAAGTATTCTGCAGAGCGATTTATGGTCCAGTAACGTATGTAGGCCGGCCGCATGGCGTTGGACATCTGCGAGTGTAATCTCAGTGTGCTTGCGTCTATGGCGGTTTGCTACTGGACGTTCTTATAGACTTGGAATGCTGTCCCGTATGTTATGATGCTGATGTTTCTGCTACCCCCCCCCCCCCTCCTACACCAGCTCTTAGCCTCTACGAAAATATATGAGCGGAGACGAAGCGGCCCATGCGAGAAAACTGGCCTGACCCAGCACCAAAAACCAGCGACGACCCTCAAAATGACACCCTATCAGGAAAGTCAGATTTTTCGACTACGTTCCTTGCAGTGCCCAGACGTTCAGTTAAATGGAAGGCCTTTGGACGAGGTATTAAGTGGTAAAGAAACTACATGGTTGCTCTCTAAAAATCGACCCCGAATACAGACTGAACGCCAGTTACGCACGAATTGTTGCCCGCCACGAGCATATACAACAACAAATACATAAACATTTAACAATTAGTGAGCCGTGCTCCAGCTCGTGTTTAAGCCGCTGACAGGTTGGCGTCGTGTATTTGGATTGTCAATGTTTTTTATTCCAGTCTTTTATCACAATATGAATTCTTTAGACGATGACTGGTTTCAGTCCGTAATGACCATCCTCAGATCTGTAATATACAAATATATACACCTAGTGAGCAGTGTGTCTTTCAACATAATACAGCAATACGTATCACAATATACTATCATACAACCAGGGAGATGTACAGAAAATACGGTAAAACGTACCTTTTTTACACCATGTCCTAAAGTGATATGACCATAATGGCATCGTCAAAACATATAAATATAATCAGCATAGCATCATCATATAGATCAAAAATAAAGTGTAGAATAGGCCGCATCCTCCACACAGTCATTATTGCAACTGGCTACTGAAGTACAGTAGCTACCAGAAATCTGTTTGCCTACATCATCCCTAGATGTCGCCACTGTCGGCTTAGATGTAGTCAACATTTACGCAAAAAACATAATCTGATAAAAACACATTATGTAAAAAACATGTAGCAAACTTTTAAAATTGATAACTATCATAGAAACTAAATTGTGATACATTAAAAGACGAATACAGTTACCCATATAAAATTATAAAAAGGAAACATATAAATAGAATAGGACCGATCCTTTTTATGGTGAATTTACAGTCAACAATTAATATACGTATTACATTACCTGTAGCAACCTATTCGGATTGTGACCGCTCGTTTTCTTAGTCCGTTCACTGGCGCCACTACGTTTGCTCGCTCTGTCTGTCCGTCGGTGGCAGCAGCGGCTTTTATCGATAGCGAGTACTGTGGTACTGTCTTTGGAGTGACCTCTAGTATTTTCGAGTCATCGAGTGCGAGAGTTCAGTTGGAAGGGAGCAGCAGTGAGGTCCTACAGCGCCAGTACTCGCCGAAGTAGCTGGCGATATATGCACTGCCCGATGGAAGGATGTGGTCGCGAGAGTGCACGACCACGTCGAGGTCCGGATTCAGCGAGTTTAAGTTGAATGGATCGTTATATTCGAGTAGTGCAATTTTCACTTGTGTGTGTGTTCGTCCGTCGAAGTGACCTCATGCCATGGAACTGTCAGTTGGCGGTTTTATACTCCGAAGTTTCCCTTGTTTGACTTGAATGGCAACGACCGATGGTGGGTCGTTCGGTCGGTCGTCTCGGTGGACGACGTGTATCTGATCTTTCGACCGTTTCTGTGTTCTTAGTGTTCATGTCTAAGTGCAATTCGTCTTGTTGCGGTATAGTGACTTTTTACCATTGTTTGTATTGTTTGTGGAAGTGTCTTTCGCGGTTCCATCTGCATCTAGTCAGATTTTGAATAGGCAGTTTGTTCTTAACCCTGTCTGCGTACTAGGATTTGGTGGAGCAAACTTGTGTAATAAATTGCTTGTCATTTGACGATGTTAACTGTTACTCTATCGTGGTATTGGTTATCGCATCTTAGGTGAATTTTGCGAGTGTGGTGGTCGGCGTTTCAGCTTTCCCTAGTTTGAATTGCCATCTTGATAAGTGAGCATAACTCTTCGCTGCCTGCCTCACCGCTTACGCAACTGTAGGGACTTTTCTCAGGTCGATCCTTGGAGCACTGTCTGTGGATCACTCCCTTCTTATTTGGTCTGATTGTGTCAATTGTTTAAAAATAATATTTTGTTTAAATTATTCCTAGTGCTTGTGGCCTTCAGCCGACAAATAATTTGAGTTCTTCATAATAAGTCCTTCAGCCGGCAGTGTAGCTTGTGTTACAGTCAATTTTTAAAAAATTATTGGTTTAAAAAATTATTTCCTTAAATAAATTGTACGTGCTTACTGTGCAACCAACGGTAACTGATTAGACCCCGTCCACACCTTTTCTCAGCCGGCCGAAGTGGCCGTGCGGTTAAAGGCGCTGCAGTCTGGAACCGCAAGACCGCTACGGTCGCAGGTTCGAATCCTGCCTCGGGCATGGATGTTTGTGATGTCCTTAGGTTAGTTAGGTTTAACTAGTTCTAAGTTCTAGGGGACTAATGACCTCAGCAGTTGAGTCCCATAGTGCTCAGAGCCATTTGAACCATTTGAACACCTTTTCTTGCTTTCCCAACGCTACGACGTTTCAATTAGATAATAGAGAAATAACAACTAAGATAATGCAAAGGTCTATATGTACTGAATTGATCAACTTCTTTTACATTACATTAGGTGCTGGAAATTATTTCCCTTGTGTTTCAATCCAGTTTTGCACGCCTTAAAATGTGAATATACACTTTGCGCCAACTCTATGGCATCAATTCTCATTACGAATATTGTTACTCAGGTCTTCCAACGTTGTTGGGTTATTTGCATACACTTTTCCCTTTTCACTGACTCACAAATAAAAGTCACAAGTGGTTAGGTCCGGCGAAAGCGACGGCCACAATCCTCTGCTGACAATAGTTTCTTAACATTTCATGAATCAGTAATATGAAATCGCGTGAAGCGTAACAGGTCGACCCATCCTTTTGTAGGACAGCATACTTACTTTGATATGGGGGGGGGGGGGGGGAGGGTAGGGGGTCAACTGTGCGTAAAAGTCCTCAAAGATACGCATATACAGACAAATGTTAACTGTTTTTTCAAACAAGATGGGACCCACAATCCAACTTGCTGACACGGCACAGCATACTCCGACTTTTTCACCGTGACGAGGTTCCTCATTAATTGCAGAGGCATTCTTCGTTGACCAGTTTCTGACTTCTTCACTCATCAAATACAGCAGCGGACCCAACATTCCACTCTCAGCTGTGTGACACAGCCATGTACAATTATTCACAGTTTCGCCTTATCTTCCTCCTTCAGTTCTTGGACACACGTCGTTTTGTAGGGCTTTCGTCTGTATATGGTGTAAAACACGTTGACGAGCCGAACGTGAAACGTTCACCTGTTGCAATAATTTATATGTCGACTTCTTTGGACTCTAGATCATTAGTTCTCGAACATCCACAGCCACATGAAGTGTACGAAGGTACGGAGCTCATTTACAACTGACCCTTCAGTATGCTACTTTGTCGCCAAACCCTGTGTACTGCTCTTTGCTAGTGTGGAAATGCCACGAAATTTCATTGAAAAAATGTCCCGCGTTTCCTTAAATGAACCTGCAGACACGTACGCCTCTGTTCTTGAAGAGAATACATCTCGCTGAGAGATTTACTTCATACGACTTAACCGAGTCCCAATGGTTTTCGTACTGGCAATACTAAACGTAGAAGCAACAGCTCCGAAACTATAGAAGACAACTGGAGGGCGATAATTGGCAGTATAGTACTTTTCGTGCTTCATCCTGTACATCCAGTACTTGACAGTCAAAAAACCCTTCCTGAGATTGATTAAATAATCTAAAGTAGCAAATAGTAGTAATAATCTCTTAAAAAGGGATTCGATTTGAATCTTGTCTTCGTGCTATTCTTATCAGTCGATCGACTATGCCAAACGATGCTGAAATGATAAACACAAATATTATGCCATACAAGTCACAAGAACATATTAACCATTTGAAAAAAATATCAAGGAAGTAAAGGGTGTTTTATACATATGACCATTTTCTTATTCATTCACAAAAACCCAAATTTCTCGAGCACATTGGCTGAAGAACTGGAACCTGAAGTTTGCTCCATTATGTTCTTGAACTTATTCATAATTTCCATTTTAAGGTTATGCTCTTCTTCCATGATTTCTCTTTGTCTTTCTATTAATAACATTTTTGCATTGTATTCCTCTCGTATTAAACGCATTTTTGAGGAATGAAGCTCGTCTACTTTTTTCAACAACTCTCAGTTCTGCACTACAACCGCATGTTCTCTCCCTCTTTTGCTGAGCGCATCTTCTGATAAGCTCCCGCCAGAGAATGCAGCCCGAGGTTCATGACTATGGGATAAAGTTCCACCTTCAGCTGTTTCACTGCTGCCTTCAAAGCAGTTATCATCATTGAAGTAGCTTGAAAGTGTCACATTACCTTCACATGTGCCATTGTCGCTAACTCCAGCTATCTCCTCGAAAACTTGTGGGATCGTATCAACAACCATTTGGCTTATATCGTCGATCTTTGTCTCACCTACTCCACCGGTCAGTTTGACATTGTTCTCGATTACATTTAGCTTTCATTTTCTTTGCTTTCTCTTTCATGTCCTTCAGATTTACTTTAAGCTGGTCTTGTGATCTGTGTGTAAGAGCTTCTGTGTTGTATTCAACGTGTTTTTTTTCCCAAGCATCCTGTTTCCTTTTTAGCATTTGACATCGTGCATTTTAGATTCAATAGTAGCGATGTGCTTTTTCATTATTTCAGCAAAACGCTCTTTTTCATTTTCTGGTATGCTTTGTGAACGTTTCTTTGCTACCTCCATGTTGCTGCTAGCTCGTATACCAAACTGGCAATCTGGCGCTTAAATTAACACGTGTCACCGACAAACAATGGACTTTGGTAGCTGTAGATGGCAGGGTTAACAATATATTTATCCATTAATAGCGCGTTTCTCTTTCATAATGCACAGATCTTATCATTAATTAGTACAATAGCATTTAGATTTTAATAATTCAATTTGATAATCCATTCTATTTTCTAAAACTATAGAGATGAACGTAAATTACGCAAAAGGTGCTGCAATAATGTCTGCCGACAATCAATATTTTCAGAGAGGGAACGTAATGCACGCGGCAGCAGTGTGCAGAAATGGCTGACTTCATCAAAAAGGCGTTACTACTTTAGTTACAATAAAGAAGTAAATAGAAATTGAGCTCTCCAACCGTTACTGAAAGAGTATATTACTACAGAAGTAATTTACTGTAGTAGTCCAGACTAGAGAAGTAGGAGTTACTACAAGAGTAATTTATCTACTTTGGTGCTTGCCACCGTTAGTGTTGTAGTTATGACCGTGCAGAAAACATCATGTAGTAAATTATACGACGTGTTCGCGCTAAGACTGTTAGACGCACAGAAATAAAAACTAATACACTGAAGTGGGTACATATTTAGGTACCAATGTTCACAACATGTGCATTTGTAATCCTGACACTCTTTGTAAGTTCGGCTTCAATTATGACCGCCAGCTCAACAGCGTGTTGTCGGTATTCGAAACGCAATACAACTGTAATTCTGAGTGGCATGGATTCGACAAGGCTTGCCAGGTTTCCGGAGGTATGTGGCACCAGAAGTCACTCACAAGTCACGCAGTCCCCTTAAATTGCGGCCCAGTGATTTGTGGGTTTGGAGCTGGCACCGGATCGCGTCTCAAATATGTTCCATTGTGTTCGAATCAGGTAATGACAGCAACATGAGTTCACTATCATGCTCCTCAGATCACTGCAGTACGTTTCTGGCTCTGTAACACGAATATTTATCCTGCTGGGAGATACCGTCAGCGTCGCGGAAGACATTAAGTATGAAGGGGTGCAGGTAGTCAGCAAAAACGTTCAAGTAGTCCACAGCGGTCAATTCGCCCCGATTACAACCACAGGTCCTAGGGAAGCCTAGTTGAATGTCCACTGTAACGTAATACTACAGGGGCTTGCGTGTTTCGGGCAGCCGTTCGCTTGGATAACTGCTCAACAGGATACGACCATCGACCTGATTTAACAAGAAACATGATTCATCCGACAAGGCGACACGTTTCCAGTAATCCAAGGGAAGTCGCTATTTTCCCATTTGGGTTATGTCTGAAGAAAGCACACAGCTGTTTACCTATGGAGGAAGGTTTCAGTTTGCCTTCGTGGAAAGCGAGCGGGCTGAGTGACCGCGTAGCGGGTCAGCCATGACCACAGGAGGGTGTCACAGAAGCTTTGGTGGAAGGAGACTGGACTCGTGGGTGCAGCTTCTGAAAGAAATGTCTGGAGTATGCCCCTGGTCGCTCGGTCTTTTTTTTTTTTTTTTTTTTTTTTTGGGAAAGGGTTGCCGGTTATCCCCCAGAGAACTGTCATGTGTGATGAAGTCATCTTCGGATACATAGAATGCCGCTAGCCTAACGCGGGAAAACTCGTTGCCTTTCGTCCAGAATCAGGTTATCCAGACAGGTGAACCTTGTACGATACCGTGCTTGGATGCGAGCGACTCGACCAGTTAGTGAACATGGCTAGAAGTCAGTACCGAATTTCTGCATAATGATGCATTCAGTGAGCCGAGATTGGTAAATTTGTGCAGGGCTGCCCTATGTTGGGAAAGGAAAGCGAAGTTGTCGCTGGTGACTTTGGCAATACCTGGATATCGTCCCATGCAGGCTGAATTTTTGTAGAGGTAGAGAGTTAACAGACGAGGATTCCGTTTCGGAACCTGGCGTGGCGAGGACATCTGGACGTATCCTTACGTCTTATATGGATACCATATCCATATAAGTATATAGTTCTGGCAATACCGGCCATGACCTCCTCCTCCTGTGCGAATGCACACATATTCCCCGAACTCTTATGGGACCTGGTAAGAATGTCTTCCACGAGTAATGAGTGTGTTGGGGTGGACCACTACGAATGTAGTGTGCGGACATACAAGGTGAGAATGTGGGTCTCACGGGAGGCGTGCGCGAGATAGTCCCTGCAGTCGCAATACCCTCTGTGTCCTCGGTGGCTCAGATGAATAGAGCGTCTGCCATGAAAGCAGGAGATTCCGGGTTCGAGTCCCGGTCGGGACACACATTTTAACCTGTCCCCGTTGATATACGTCAATGCCTGTCGGCAGCTGAAGGTATTAATATAATTCTAATTTATCGTTACGTCAGTGGCAGCTATTCTCGGATGCCATCTTAGCCATTTTTGCAGTAGTGCTAATGTGTGCGTTGTGGTCGATGTGCACTTCGCATTCTGCAATTTGCGCTGTCCGTTATGTGAGCAACTCACAATTTTCAGGATCTGTAGTACAACTTAGGTTGCTTGATTACTTGTCTTAGTTCGCGAGTATTGCACTCGATTACTTCACAGCTGCGAGTTGTGCAAATATCGAGAGTTTGCTGCGCTTCCCAAGTAGTCTTCCAGTCAGATTTGACATTTCCTCCAATGTCTTACAGGAACATTAAAAATACAAATAAGCAACTAGTGAGCCCCTGTTTGTCGCTAATGTTAAGAGAACTGATTATTTTCATGGTAGTAACTGCTTAGTGATCATTTCCTTTGGTTCACGTAGAACATTATCACAATTAGCCGGACGGTTCAGAGCATCTTTGCTATGCAGTTACTAACCCGATTATCCTTTAGCTAATCCTAACTAGGCGATCTGTAAATAACAAGCATAGTTAGTTACTTGCACTTGTTGCCTCATTGTGGCAGTATTTCCGTTGCAATATAGGTATTTACGCTTCGGAGATTTTCATTTATTTTATAAATTAATGAGTAATGAGCGCTGCTCTCGCTTTTCTAGCATTTCGATGTTAAAGTCGTAAGTGAGGGAGGCAGACAGCACGATTTCGACATAACGTCTCACTGGGGCGCTAACATTTTAACACTGTAAAACGGTTAAATTTCAGCGTGAATACGGAAGGCTCGTCTGCTGTGAACCCCCTGTTCAACAATGTGCCAGTAACACATGTGCCAGCATCAGCATTGTATTCAGGCGGCGACCTGTGGCAAATCTGACGACAATCCTCTTTTCATTGTGAGGAACCCAACCTTCACGTTCTGTAATGAAGCGTCGACGTCCACATTCGTGGTTTCACCGTCTTCGAACCACTTTCCATAGTTGCTCACCACAATAACACACGGGCAGCCGACCAGTTTCTTCATCTCGAGGTGCTCCTTCCCATGCGCGGGGCCACAACAATCCGTCCTTTGTTACAGTCGGTTATGCCGGTGGATTTCCCCATTTGCGATCTATATCATCGCTTCAATTTCCCCATTCGTCTCTGTATCACTTCCGCACGTCAAGAGCGATGAACGTCACAAGCTGGCATTCAATATTGGAGTGGGCAATGGCCTAACGCTTTGGTTCATCGGTGCAGCTGAACATCCGTTTCTCAGTGAGTGGTCGTATGTAATCCGAGAATCTTGATTTTCTCTCTGGAAAAGCCAATCTCGCAGCACCCGTTACATCAGCAATGTTTGCCTCATGGTAAAGCGTATTAATATTAATGGGAAACTTAAGGACCGGACCGTCACCACGAAGACGAAGGATTACACAACAGCTAGGGGGTTCCTTGGGGGAGGCCGGTCATCCTTATGAAGCGGCGGCTGCCCTCAGGGGTGCAGTTACTAGTTGCAGGGGTGCGCTAGCGGCGGCGGGGGGGGGGGGGGGGGTTGAGTCACGCATCAGCCACGAATCACGCCTCGGCGCCCATCCATCCGCGGAGTCCAATCTCCGCCAAATGAAACTGCTTCGGCAGGCACAGCTTCCTGGATGAAATAGGCGTTCGCACCGCGCCGCTGTGCGCTCTGAATTTAAAGCGCTACTGCTGCTGCTGCTGCTGCTGAAACAGCACCGACACTTTTCTGTTGCGTCCGGACTCGGACCAGATGGGTGTTTCTGTGTCGCTGACGGAGATATCGGTGCAAGAGAATAATTCCTGGTCAGGGAGTGATGTTCTCCAACACGCGAGAAAGCACTGCTTGTACCTACATAATTCACACGCCATTAATCTGCAATCTCACAGAGAGGTATCGCAAAGTCAAGACCCCTCTGCGTACAGTAAGGAATGTGACTGTCAGTTACGCTGCGACGGAACGAAATTGTGTTGCTATTTTGATTTGGTTAAAAGAAAACGTACTACGTGTTGGCTGCATACGTCATAGGGAAACGGGCAACCTGTTGGCAGGTGTTGTTGTGAACACTGATAATGTTTTTATTCGCATGACAACCTCACAGTTCCCCTTAGATTGGGGAGAAATGAAGTTACTAAGCGCGTGAATTCTCTAGCAGAATGAGAAGCCGTGGATGGAGCACGATACTTCTTACCAGTAGGTCAGTGCATGTCTTAAGTATCTGAGACACGTCGTATTTAAAACCCGGCAAGAGGTACTGACAATTTTACGTTGAAAGTGTTAAGGTTAGAACCACTGTGTTCAGGAGCGCAACTGACGGCAAGTAAACACCCGGAATTTATTCGCCAAATATTTGAGACTTACAACACTTGAAGCATAATTTCAAACCATTTTCGAACTTTCTCTCGTTTACATGCTTTATGTCATGTATTTAACACATTAACTCTTTGTGAAGTAATCAGATTGAACGTGTGTTATACAAGGAAGATCGATTCTTTAAAGAACTCGTTTCACTTGAAGCGCCCCACAGTGTGGACTGAACTGAGTGCAGAACTAACATTACTGTTTCATCTGCAGACGTGTCTGATAATAAACAGACCGTCACCCGACAGCCATATCGGACACTATTCCGTGACGTCACAGGAAATTTTCCGGTTATTGGTTAACAAATTTACAGCTGTTCCTCTCAGGTGACTAGAGGATGCATATCTGTTACAGGGGGAAATAAAGCAATTGAAATCGTGGTGTAGAAAGCAGTCGTACAGATTATAGGCCAATTCACTAAATTTTCTGCTCTAGAAGCTCGGGAAATCGAGGAGTCCGTCGTGATGTTAATATTGGCCAGAAAGTGAGGACACAAAGTGATATCGGTACTTCCCATTTTTGTACTGAACGTTGTTTACTGAGAGATGAGGCGCAATATTCGCTATTATAGTATGTTGATCGACAGCTGTGCTTTTGAAAGTCGAGGGTACGAAGACCTTGTCCCAGTGGGAGTTATTACTTTCTGCCAGATTTGTTTTGAGTGGGCAAATGCTCATAATCAAAATTGTATAAAGCTGTTATCATTCCGTTATAGAATTATGTAACACGTTTAGCGATCGATAACCTCGCCTATTTTTGCAAACGAAAAGCCCCTCTATTGGAATCAAAGTGGATTTCATAAACTCATCTCTGGTTGTTTATGACATATTGTATACTGATGTCTGGTTCCTAAACTTTGGGAAGGCATTTGTTACATACACCCATGAACAAAATACTGGCTCACAGAATATCAGACCAGCTGTGTGATCGGGGCAGGATTTCGGAGCAGATGGAATACACGCCGTTCCTAAGGGAGCAAAACTCACAGCACTAATAACAATTTTGACACTCTCCCAAAGGTAGTGTATAACAGTTACTGTTCACGTTATATGTAAAGGAACTAGTGGATAACGTGAGGAACTCCATCAAGGCTACTAGCGGATGATCCTGATATAGAAAAGCTACAACACCAGTTAACTAGAGAACTGCAGGAAGACTAGAGGTCGCATGGCTTCTACAGGTCCAAAAATAGCCAGCGTCCAGCTTTTTCGTAGCGCATTTCATTTTTGATGGTGGAACATATTATTTGTTAGCAACGGGTATTTGACAGGCAGAATGTTAACCACATGGCGGTTTCATTTGTTTTCATCCATCACTCTTGTGTGTTACAGAACCTTTTATGAAAAGCGTAATGAACTTTATTTGAGTATTCGGAATACTCGCTACATTCTATCTCGTCGAAAATATTTAATTAATTCGCGTTTAATCAGAAAAATTCTGGGAAATTAAATATGGGAGCATTGTTTCGTAAAAGTCTCAAGAGATTATGAGCACCTGGTGAATTCTTTAACGCGTTTCCTCTGCGGCGTATACGTTTTACGTCCTGAAAACGAATCTTGAGGGAAGGTTGTCTTTGGTAATTTCTTCGGGGTATCCAGAAGAACAGAAAATGCGTTCGTCACATTTCCAACATTCGAACGTCGTCGTCGTTCATTTTATTGACTGATATACACTACCACATGACACGCGTATTCATTTCAGAATACCAGCTGGCGGCAATGACACCAACGGACAAAGTCGTGAGAATTCATATTCCAGTAAACAGAGATTGGCTTTTCAAGCTATCCTAACTTTTGGTGTCTAAGGAAATATAAATTAATTTGGCAGATTTTCAGACTGGTTCATATTGCAATATCGAAGTCTATTAGTTCCCAAGAGTTGTCATATTTAGTTTTTGCATTTCTCACAGCTGCCATCTATTCAGACATCTTGGCCTCCAAGGCAGTATAAACTGACAGAAAGTGGAGAAAATCGAGAAGAAGTTCGCCACATATTAAGCAGAAACTGAGAAACACTTGGCACTTGTTTAGTAACAGATGGGGAACTCCCACTATAAGGGAAGAAGAGGGCACGAGTTCATGTCAGACGTACAGGAGAGAGAAACATTACTACACATGAACCCAAGAAAATACATGAGACATCATCATCCTCTATATGTGGCATAATAAGAAATGAAGTGCTGTCGGGAGGATAAAATGGTGACTGGGGACCGTCGAGGTTACGGGACAGTCGAGAGGCAGTGCTCAGGTAAGCGAAAGGTGCTGCTGACAGAAAACACCAAAGAGCCCTCGACTCTTCCACGTGCCGGGCAACTTGTGGAGATCGGGTGGGGAGATAAGTATACGTTTCCTGAATCTTTATTGGGTGCAAATTTCACTGGGTGCAGTGCCATGGGCGTAGCGACAAACTGAATGAGATAACAAGTCCCGAGTCATCCGAAAGCTGTTTGCTTCTCAGTAGCTGGAAAAGCACGCCAGTGAAGATTATTCTTGATGGTTCATCACGACGATGAGAGTCGAGGTCAAAGGCATCAGTATTAATCCTCCGATGCTTGTAGTGAAGGAATTTCGAGTGGACAACAGAATGATAGTACAACATTACAGTGATCACATGTAGAAGAAAGACCCCAAGGGACTATTCCTGACGTATATTGCTGAGAGCCGTGTGCGCCTAGAATCAATGTGGAACAGAATAAAAACTCAGAGACCGACTCATTAAAAGACAACAGTAATAGAGAAAAGAGATTCAGCGAGTAATCCGAGCAGCCGGAGTTCTGTGAAGTTCCTCAGCAGTACCTGATGGAGTAGTAGACACTTCAACTACGAGAAGACGGGACAGATTCTGATTGACACACGACAGCTATGAGTTAAGTAGCATTTTCAGTATTCACTGGAGCAATATTGAACAGCGACTGCTTCTTAGAGGAGTTTCAATGAATGGCAGGAAAAAATTACTGACTGGTATTTGTCTGTTGTTCTATGAGGCAAGTGGCCCTTGACTGATAGTGAATCATTTCCAGGTGTTGATGAATTATGAGTTAGGCCAACTGGCCTATAGTTAGCAGATCGAGTGGCAGTGGAAACATGTCTCTGATGAAGGTCCTGCCTAGTGATTACTGAAAGCATGTGACAGTGTTAAGGGGTTTCGGTCTGACACCTCAATAAACAAATGTGTTGGTAGAACAATAAACGACTTGACTAAAAGTAGAAACATGCTACTTCAGCAAATCAGTCATGCCAACTCCTCAAGAATTACCAGCCTAACGTAGCCGCACGCTCATTACAACCAAGGAAAGCTCCTCCCTCTCAACTACGTTACAAATGTTGACAAACAACATAACTTATCCCGTACTGTCGTTAACGTCCTGCCTGCGCCACGCAGGTAACATTAATTAAAAAAAATAACTGATGTGAGGAAACCGTGTCGGGACACGACACACGACAGCAGTTGTTAAGTTTTCAGATGTTTTCTGAATTGTAAATAATTCACCTTTACTGTACTAGGACAAAGATAAATGAGCGCGCTGCGCGAGTGTTAAGTAAGATCCTTGACTCTCGTGTTGAATGTCATCTGTGGCGCTCCTGGTCGCCAGTCGGTTGTGAAGCGCTGGGGGCATTGTTAGTTGAGGAACAGTACCGAGCCATTGAGGTTTTAGAGAAAGAGATTTGATATTTATGAATTTGAGGGAAATTATCTGGAATGCTTTATTATGAATATAAAACTTGTTTACAAGCATATGTTATTGATTCTATTGATAGAGAAGATTTTTTGCAGGAATTTTTCGAGGTGGCCAACGCATGTACAAGAATGGAATGTTTGTTTGTAACGACTATTAACTGAAGGAAATATTTGTCCCTCAGATAACTTGATTTTTTTTTCATCATGTAACAGATAAAGCAACTGGTTGAAATATCTGTAATTTTTGAATGGAGAAAATTTTGTAATCGTTAAGGTCTTCTTGTTTTGTACAGTCGTTGACAGTAATCATAAATTTTTCAGGAACAGTTTGTTTCTAACAAGAAAAAAGATTTTTTTTTTTGGCTAAGGCATATGCTGATTTCTATTTGCTTTCGATAATGTCAGTACAGCAGACTCAAAACAACATGCTGAATGCTGAGCATGAGGTACGTTAGTTTCATTTATGGTCAGATCTCACTTTGCATTCTTATGAGGAAACAGCTGGTAGTAGGAATTATCAGGTGATGAGGTCTAAGCAGGCAGATTAATTTACAGTTAGTAGTGTAGGTAATCTCAGTTACTTTCTTATATTATATCATATTTTTTGTGCACATTGCACTTCACGCCACGTTCTTCAGTACTGAGTTTCAGTTAAATAGTTTTCACTGAGTACACAGTTAGTTGCATCTAATTAGATTAGTTTTCAGACTCCGTATTTCACTTTCAGTTTTGTCTCGAGGCACTGTTCATATACGCAACACAGATCCAACCAACAGTCAGTATTGCTCAGCAGTTGAATACCATATCACAAGCACACGTTATACGAGGAGAAAGTATTGGAAAATGCAATTCAATATACTCATTCATAGATAATTTTTATAGAAAATTTACACAGTTTAAAGGTAACCCGTCGCTGGCTCACTTGCGATATGGCAGGCGGCTGGTTTACACGCTGACGTATGACTAATACCCACTGCGAATAGTTGATTTTGACTAGAAAGTCGCTCGGGCAAAATAGGTTTTGTTCAGCGCCTCCGGGAGGTTGAGGTTGGAGGGCTGCCCTCTGAAGGGACCCAGGGGCGTCTCGCCTGTTTCTTACAGCCCGCGCCATGGGCGACGGCCGGAACAGCGCGTGTAATGAGTGCCAACTTTTCGGCAGAGTTACTGTGTTAATTTTCGCCCGGCGGCGGCAGTTTTCGCGGTTACAGGCGGGCGAAAACAGCAGCAGGACAGGGGAGTTGGCTGCGAGGGGTGAGGTGGTGCTTCTCGCTCGCGGCAATATTTAGTGTGGCGGCGGCCCCCTGACCACATATTGTTCACGGCGCGAGACTTTGTCCGCGTCGGTGACGGCGCCGGCCTGCCGTTTTATTACTCCCTTAAAACATTTAGCCCGGAGATTTACCGCCCCGCCGTAGGCTGCGCGCGTGCCCTTCCGCGTCGGCCGACGCGGCTTCAACCCGGCCCTCCCCTGTCTACTTATTTATTGCGAGTCCAGGCTGGCTGGCGCGCTCTTTACCTCCGCGGGAGCTTCTCGGCGGGGGCGAGCGCAGTTTTTAAGCAGAAAACTGCCTCAATTTAGAAGACTGGCGCTGGTAGGAGCCATTGAGGGCGAGAGAGGGGAGGGGCAGGGGGTTGAATTGTGGCGCAGTGGAGCATGCGCGTTGGGGGATGGACTGGGAGGTAGGGTGGGAGGAGGAGAATGTGGGCAAGAGGCGCAGAGGAACGGCTCAGCGGTAAACTGTTTGCAACAAACACGCTGGCGGCAGAACAAAAGGGAGCGGAGAGCGTTACTTTTATCTTCGGCCCACGGCAGACAGAGGGCAGCCAGCCTGTGGCCCCGGGTCGAAAACGGCCGCCTTCTGTAGCGGACGCCTCTGCCTGGCAGAAGTTTCTCCGCCTGGGTCGGCTGTCGGGTTCTGGTCCCGTTGATTGGCCGTCAGCTTCTCCAACTGAAGCCGGCAGCGCTCTCTCTCCCGTTATTTTGCATAGATCAGCGTACCTGCAACAAGACATCGATGCCTGTTTCAGAAGCAACGAAATTACAACCAGCCACACAACATTTAAAACAATTTATTTTTATGGTTCCGTACCTCCCTCGGTAAAAAAGGAACCCTTATCGCAGTCAAACTGCGAGTCGCATGCGGCCCGAATCACGCATACGTGCGACTCGTAGGTCTCAGCCGTATTTTATAATTGTGTGCCTCCAGCAACTAAAAGCCGAATCCAAAAACCTCAACTAATGTTAACCCCAGGACGCCCAAGCCTTTTTTTCTAACTTGGATGCCTAAGGGGGGGTGCGGGGTGTTCGGAGAGCCCACAGGTATTAAATAAGTTTACTGACGAAGAATTACAACTTTCAAAATGGTTCATGTATTTTAACTAAGGCATCGGTTTATAAATGTTGTTAATTGTTATAAATATGGACTGAGTGAATAAAAAAATTGGCATATTACAATACAAAATACAGATGTGTTCATATACAATAGGCTACTCTGAGTCCTCAACTTCAAGGCAAGAGACACACTTCACAATTTTTTCTGAATACATGTTACACACATGTTTATGACACTGTCCACAATACTGTTTTGGGTTACTGATATTGTTGTACTTCTGTTTCTTTGTTTTAGCTTCTCTTACACAAATATGGCACCGACCTTTCCCTGCAGGAGGCTGACGTGCTTCTGTTGTCACTTCTTTGATTTTCTTCTTAGGCGTCCTAGGGTTAAGAGATTAGTTTTGTTTCTCAGTAACAACAAATGCGCTTAGAGAGGCGGTAATATTTTCAGGTGTGCTTAATTTTAATTGCTACTTGTAAAATTAGATCGTGAGAAACTGCGAGGTTAGTGGATGTGACAGGAGGAATGTTTTAATTGTTTCTTCCAGTACTGATAGATCACGGGTGAGAGCGACTTGGACCGACCAGCTGCGGAAATAGCTTGGATTTGTAAAACTGCATTACAGAGCCCGTTATCTTCAAATGGAGCAAGGAACATGAAATTATTTTTTAAAAAACGAAGGAAGGAAGTTTGGGTTTGACGTCCCATCGACATCGAGGTCGTTGCAGGCAGAGCACAAGCTCGGATGGTGTCAAAGGAACCATCCTGCAATTTTCATGGAGAGGTTCAGGCAAATCAAGGAACACACAAAATCTCGATGGGCGAACGCTCGTCTGAACCGCGGTCCTCCCAAATGCGAGTCTAGTGTGCTAACCACTGCCACCTCTCTCGGCAATAATTATTTTCAGCTAGTTCAATAAAAACACTGAACATAACAACAAGTAAACATTTAAGATCGTATCTCATATCGTATAATGCATTTAATTATAAGTCCAAGTGACGTTATTAATCAGTTAATCATCCGCTCCTACAGACAACACGACTTCACTTCATTGAACAGTTACAATATCACAATTTTGGGGTCGTTAACGGTGGCAGCATTATGTAACTGAGACCAGTCGACACGAAGAACTCCAAAATCGTGGCGAATTTTAACGATTAGTACTTAGGAGCAGGCGGCTAACTTACCGTCTTCTTACTGTAGCTAGTTTAACCGGGGCGCACATCATACTAATTTATGTAAGTTATCATTTAGCCGGTCGGTGTGGCCGAGCGGTTCTAGGTGCTACAGTTTGGAACCGCTCGACCGCTACGGTCACAGGTTCACATCCTGCCTCTGTCATGGATGTGTATGCTGTCCTTGGGTTAGTTAGGTTTAAGTAGTTCGAAGTTCTAGGGGACTGATGACCTCAGAAGTTAAGTCCCATAGTGCTCAGAGCCATTTGAACCATTTTTTACCGTTTACTAATAAAGGGTGTCCCACTCGAAAAAGGTCCCACAAACAAACATTTGCTTAAATTACACTTAAAGGCTTTGCACAAAAATCAGTAAATGAAATGAACATGTCATACCTTGCTCATGGGAAAATGGAGGTGAATAATAAAAGTTACCGGAAGTGACGGCCCTTGACTTGTAAATACAGCTGAACGCGACGCTGCAGCTTCTCGATTGTTGCTGCCTCTGGTGTCACTACCTGGATTTCACGAATGATGTTCTCTCGTAAATCGTCTAAGTTGTATGGTTTGTTCCAGTAGACCTTGCCTTTTCGGCCACTCCAGAGGAAAAAGTCAGGTGTTGTTAATCAGGTGATCTTTGGGACCACAGTCCTTTCGAAATCACCCTGCTGGGGAAAAATGATTCGACCTCAGCAATGGTCACTCGAGACGTGTGGCATGTCGCGCCATCAGAGAGTACGTTCTTCATCGTCCAGCTGGTTCACAAATTCCCGACACATTTCGATGTAAACTGCACTTGTCACAGTAGAATAAAAAAAAAATGATCCAATGAGGCGACGCTGTGATACTGCACATAATACGCCAATCTTTTGCGAATGCAGGGGTTGCTCGACCGGTACATGTGGATTTTCATTACACTAGAAACGTGTTCTGACAGTTTACATTAGCCAGAGAGGCGGAACCACGCCTCATCACTGAAAGATGTGTGCTGCAATATTATTGGCCTCGGAGCAATAAACTGCTAAAACGAACGGCAAAATGTAATGTGTTCGTCTTTGTCATTGACGTTCAGTTCCTAAACAAGTATAAACCTGTATGGATACATGTCAACTTTCTTCGCAGCTCTGGGATATGTGCTCAGTGACATTCCACATTCCTGAACAGATTTTGCAGAAGAGGCCAACAATCGTTGCTTCACGTGAGTCACTTTTTCTTCCTATAATGTCGACCGTTCCCCGCCGTGAAAATCCAACACCGTTCCACTGGTCTCCATTTTGTTCACTAACTTTGGTATGCAGCATTTAGACAGTATATGCTGGTCACCAAGCCGTTCAACAAACAGTCGCTGACATGTCTTAATGGAACCAGTAACTAAGTACTGTTTCACAAGAACACGCGCTCTTCGACAGAACAGCGATATGTTGCCACGGAACAATGAACACTGAGCTACAGCTGCAGCGACGCACGGAAACACACTACTACGTCAAACGTTGTAGCCGAGCGCAGTGCTGCCACGTCAAACGTCACAAATTACACGGGTCAATTTCAGCGGAATTATTAAACGTTTTTGTGGGGCTTCTTTCGAGTGGAACACCCTGTAGGATCGGCAGATATTCGGCCGGAGATGTTGTCTCACAGCATCATCACTGTCCCTTGGGCAAGATAGTCTGACGAACACTTTCTTTAGGATCACTTTGTTGTCCGTCTGTCTGTCTGTCTGCCTTTCTGTCCGACTTTTAAGACCTCTTCTTCAAAGGAACGGGCGGACTAACACTTTGAAATTTATATCACATACTAGGGTCTGCGCTCACTTGGTGGTGTGGAAAATTGAAGCTTCTAAGTCAAAGCAATCAAAAGATAAGGCTATTTATGTCACATATTTTGATGCTTGCTAATTCACTCGTCAAAAGCTATAGGGTACTACCCGCAGACATAGTTTCATGAAATTTGAAAAGAAGCAAGGTTTCACAGTACAAATAAGGGAAAAATATGACAACTATTTATCTTTGACTATTTGAAAAGAAATATTTTGTTGTTGTTTGTTATTCCGCTGTCTGTCTATCCGGCTGTCAAGACGTTTTTCCTCAGGAAAGGCCAGACGTATCAAGTTCAAATTTATATCACCTAAGGCCTACGGTCCGTTTGCCAGACATCACATATCCTATCATTCTGTCTTCCCATGCCCACTGTTTTTTGAAACCTTGTGATGTCGTAGGGACATTTTTAAAAGTGATGGGTATGATGAGGTGTGCAGAGTAGACGGTTCGACAGTCGCTAATGCAAACAGATGATGGGAATCTGTTGCGTCTGTACGTCACAAGAGATGCTGTGACAGATGAATCATGTAAATGGCATTATTTAAATAAATAGGACGCTGCAAATGGCCATGTTAAGCGTGTACATTTTGAAATGTTGGAGGTCCGACTGATTGCTGTTTAGAGGTCGCAACAACTGTACGACAACAACGGCAATGATTGTATTTCTTGTCTAATTTTTGCGGGGGTTTCAACACAAATTTTGAAACCAAGTTCCAACAATCCAATTTTACTAAGTTTCTCTTCTAAAGGCATGTTTCCATTAGTAAATCAAGGCACTACAAGAGCTAACACAGTTATCGAAAACATTCTTTTTCCGACTATGATACACAATGTGGTACTATTCATTCTTTTTTTAGTCTTCTCTTACAAATTTAGTTCAAATTTGATTTTTAGGTAATCATTTTAATGTAATTTTCGATTTTCATACGTACTACTCGTATCAGACAGCAATCGCACCTGATTATGAGTGAAGATAACGCCGAAAACGTCCCAGTCCTGTAAGTACCCAACCACTCTGGTCTTAAAGATGCCAACATTGCACTTTTTCAAAGACTGGTCTTTTTGAAAAATGTTTATTAGTAAAATACCTACTTGTAGATTCGATGAGAATTTAACTCCCTGGACAAAATTTCGGAATTGCAAGTGGTTTGAAATATCAGACTTTAGTTTCTTACAGTCAAATTCTCTCATATTTAGTCATTATTATTTAAAAACGTAAACGACGCCCGAGCTCGTAGGATCGCAAAAAAATTACGCACACTGATCTATAAATTGTGAATCACCTAACTGAGACATCATTTAATAAAAAATTTTATAAAAGTTTAAATAGCTGGCGTTGATAATTAGCATAGCTTGTTAATATAACTGGAGAATTAGTAAAGTAAATAAAAATTACAATAGCAAATGCTAAATGAGACAAAAATTTAAACTTAAAAGTTAAACTCGAAACTTTCTCGTAAGTCTTGGAATTCCCAGAACCGATATATTACCAGTATCAGTATCGATAAGAGGCACAAATTATATAGTTTCTCGATTCCTGGGATGGGCGAACTATCTATATACGTAATTAAGTATGAACGGAACCTTCGCTTTGACTGAAACGAAACTGAAGAAAGGCGAAAGTAATGACGAGTTATAGAAATTATGTTATCGATAAGCTTCAACATCAAGATTAAGGACCAAGAAATGTAGGAGTTCTGCTACCTAGGAAGCAAAATTACGCATGACCAACAAAGGAACGAGGACATGAACATCAGTGTAGCACGGGCGAAGAGGGCATTCCTGGCTGAAAGAAGTCTATTGCTACCAAACCTTGACGTTTACTTGTGGAACAAATTTCTGAGAAAATGCGTTTGGAGCACAGAACTGTATGGCAGTAAATCCTGGACTGTGCATTTATATGGGAAATATATGTTTTACTTTTGACTTCAAGTACAGCTTACATGTCATATTTCTGTTTGCAGTTACTGACTATAAAGAAAATAGTTGTCCTGAAATGTGAATGTATAGCTTTCTTACGACTCTGTATAGGCTCTTTATTCAACTGCTGTCACCTATAGCGTGGATGTAACAAATTTTACCTGAATATTTACGACAAGAATGTTATGGACTACGCTTCGATGTTGTACACTGCTTATTGAATTTACAAGGGTCACTCCAAAAGAAATGCACACTATTTTTTTAAATCCATCTTTTATTCTACATATTTGAAACTTTTACAGAGTGTAGATACATTCTTTAGGATCAATATTTTCATTTCTCCGCATCATTTCCATCCCTCTCAACTGCATTACGCCATCTTGGAACCAGCGCCTGTATACCCGCACGGTAAAATTCTGGACCAACCTGTTCGAGCCACTGTTTGGCAGCGTGCACAAGGGAGTCTTCATTTTCAAACCTTGTTCCACGAAGAGAGTCTTTCAGTTTCCCAAACAGATGATAGTCACATCGAGCCAGGTCAGGACTGTGAGCCTGGTGCTTCAGTGTTGTCCATCCGAGTTTTGTGATCGCTTCCATGGTTTTTTGACTGACATGTGGCCGTGCATTGTTGTGCAACAGCAAAACATCCTGCTTTTGCCGATGTGGTCGAACACGACTCAGTCGAACTTGAAGTTTCTTTAGTGTCGTCACATATGCGTCTGTCAGCAGTCACCAATTCGTTAACACTCTGCACATTGTCTGGAGTGTGTGCAGTACGAGGCCTGCTGCTACGAGGACAATCCTCAATATTGCCGTGCCCGCTTTCATCGCGTAACCTGCTTGCCCACCGACTAACTGTACTGCGACCGACAGCAGCATCTCTATACACCTTTTTCAACCTCTTGTGGATGTTTTCCACTGTCTCGTTTTCACAGCACAGGAATTCTATGACAGCACGTTGCTTCTGACGAACCTCAAGTGTAGCAGCCATCTTGAAGACATACTGTGACGGCGCCACTCACGGGAACAGGTTCAACTAAGTTTGAAAACAAGCGGGAAGGATGTATCTACACACTGTATTACAAAAATAGCGTGCATTTCTTTTGAAATGACCCTCGTATAATACTACATGCGATCTGAAGATGGTAGTTAAGCTAACATAACTGATCATCACTTTGTAAAAGTTTTGAATGTTAAAAGCGACTGAAAATTTAAAAATATTTTATAGAAAGTTTACGAAAGTTTCATAATTCTCTGTTTGATTATCTTCTCCCATTCTCACAATCGTCAGATATATTCGGGAGAAAAATAGTTTGATGAACCCTCTGCCAGACACTTACGTGTGAACTGCAGGGCAAGCCTGTACATGTTTATGTAGATTCATCTGAATCAATCTTGCAAGGAAAACCTGCAGTACTATGGATGACCTAGTTTCAGCAAAGGTCCGCGGAACGAAGACTGCCGAGTTGTGAGTCTCAAAATCCATACGTGTAGTATTCGTCTGCATATCCTACAAACACGCTGTAAATACGCAGTAAATTTGCAAGTAACTGTACTGTACTGGATGCGAAAACAAGTAAACAGAATGTAGCGCATCTAGTCTTCTGAAACTGGCTGAATCATGTGGAAAGAGCCTGTGTGTTTATATTTAAAAACAGGAAGCTGCTGCTGCTACACCACGTCCCGCGTACCGAGCAGACAGACAGAGAGAGCGCGCTGGATGGCCCGGTTCTCCGGCAGGCCTGCTCTCGCTCCAGTGGGCTGCTTATACCGCCCTCGCAGTAGCACCACTCGCGACAGAGGGCGCGCCCCGCTTCCCGACCCAGACCCGGACGCCAGGATTACGGCCGCACGCCCGATTTGGCAAAAGCACCCGCGTGGTGTGCGCGGTGCTCCTGCCGACGATCCTCCTCCATGTCAACCACACCCCTCTCGACAGAATTTTGCGCGTGACACTTTCCGTTAGACAACTCACACACGAAACTGAGCATTATTCTGATGTACAGGGTGGCCAGAAACAGTCTGAAAACATTGTAAGGGTATTGCAGAGTAGGTTCTGCTGAGATATAGCCGTTACAGAAAAAAAAATCGATACACTGCCCCGTTTCCGAGTTAATTGGTACTGTAACGAGATAATCAGGCTCTAACATTCTGCGTGGTGTCTGTTTGTTCTATATCGTGTCTCCCTACCACTTTCGCGCAACGACGCTCTGAGCGTGTTTTTAAGGGAATTGACTAGTTTGAACCCGGGACCTGTTGCTGGTAAGGAGACGCCAGACCACACATGACATGTAGAATTCAGAAGAGTTCAGTGAGACTAGCGATGATATAACCAAATACTTAATGATTTCAGCGTCAGCTCCACTGCACTCCCTGTAAAAAAATCTTAATACTAACTAAATTTAGTGGAAGGGGTTCAAGGCTTTCCTATTTTTAGTTAGCTGGTAAAATAACGTCGAAAAAGCAGTTAAGTTTACCATTGGAAATTTGATTCTACTCACAAAACATTGTTTATAAATTGCACTATTGATAAAAGGAAATGTTTTAATACAGGATGGTAAAAACCAACTGCGTTCAACAAAAATGTGAACGAATATTCCCTGAATGGTTTTCCAAGTTGTACAATGGATCGAAGGATGACCTATGCCATATCACATCTATAATTTAGGTTTAAATTAAGTTTCACAAAAGAGAAAACTATCAGAATGGTTTACAGAGACCCTCAATTATCTTTAATTATTTATCTAACTTGTAAATTACAGTGGCTGATGTGGCTTCTCTGTAACTATATAACAGAAAAATCATCGCGCTTCAGATTTTTACTTCAAGTGGCAAATGTGAACATCATGAGCTTTAATTGACGATCGACACTACTATTACGCAAAAAGGGGGTGTAACAGATGAGACTTCTGCAGTTCTGAGTGAAGCTTTATGCGCTGTTATGCGGCATCGCGTGCGTTCATTACCTTGTCGGTGTTCGTCAGGGGCGGCGGGCAGTACAGCTCCGCTCACCTCGCCGTCTCGGAAGCAACTCTTTCTAACTTCTCTTCACTACAATTTACCGAAGTTGGTTAAAAAAAAACAACTATCTGGCTGTGTTTTCATCTGACCAATCAGGGTCTCAATGTTAACCTTAACCTCTGCCTACAAAAATTCCGTCTATCCAATGAGAAACGTTATACTTTTCGTGGTGAAATGAAATGAAATGGCGTGTGACGAGGGCCTCCCGTCGGATAGACCGCTCGCCTGGTGCAAGTCTTTCGAGTTGACGCCACTTCGGCTACGGGGCAATGTTTTTAAAGTTTGCAACGTAACAGAGACGCGAAAATGTCTCGCGCTAAAACTTGCAGCTAGTGTGGTCCTTTTAGCGTTATCGTAAGATCTATACTGTTCTTCTGGAGCGCTCTATCTTTTAACATGGGCTGGGGGGTGGTCCTGACGTAACAGAGACGCGAAAAAGTCTCACGCTAAAACTTGCGGCTGGGGTGTGGTCCTAGCGGTTAGCTGGCGACGTGGGTGTCCGTCCCTTATCGTAGGGCCTTCCAGCTTAACACGGTTCTGCTCTCGGCTTCTGTTCTCGTTTCTCCCCTCGGAACTGCGTCTGTCTCACGGTGGGAAGGTATGACATGCATTTAGGCATTCTTGTGTTAGTCTGTGGTATTCCATTTGCTCACTCGTTACTCGTATTACTTTGGTTAATTTAATGTCACGATTTATTCGGAGCTATGTGACATACTACTGGATTTGCTTATCATGTCAGGGTTTTCATGGAAGTTGTTCGATTTGCCTGACACCTTACAAGGCCTTTGCGGGTGCAAATTCAAGCCGCTCCCTTATTACAATCATAGACAGATTGAACTTAACTGTATATTGAAAAAAAAGAAAGGGAAAAAAGCGTGCACTACGAAGGAATTATCCGAATCGGATGGAAGTTGGCAGAAGTGACGTAGGTGTATAGACAATCAAATGATTCCAATTCCAGAACAATTGGGGAATTTATTCAAGAAATAAAATGGAAATGCCGTGTGGCAAATCCTCCCGTCGGGTGTTCCGTTCGCCTGGTACAAGACTTTCGTGTTGACGCCACTGCGGTGACTTGCGCGTCGATGGGGATTAAATGATGATGATGATGATAAGGACAACACTACACCCAGTCCCTGAGCGGAGAAAATCTGCGACCTAGCCAGGAAACGAACCCAGGCTGTTAGGCATGACATTCCGTCGCGCTGACCACTCAGCTACCAGTGGCGGACATTTATTCAAGCGAAAGAGCTTCACAAATGGAGTAAGTCACTAACGGGTTGGTCCACCTCTGACTATTGTGCAAGATATTATCCGGTTTGGCCTTACTGATAGACCTATTGGATGTCTTCCTGAGGCTATCGTTCCAATTTCTGTCCAACTGGCGCTTTGGATCGACAAAATCCAGAGCTGGCTGGAGGGTGTTGCCAATAATGGTCCAAATGTTTTCAGTCATGGGGAGACCCGGCAATCTTGCCGGTGAAGGTAGAGTTTTGCAAGCACAAAGACAAGTACTAGTATCTGTCACCGTGCGGGTGGGCATTTCTTGCTGAAATATACGTCTGGTATGGCTTGACTTGAAGGGCAACAAAATTGGGTGTATAGTCGAAACCACAGTGTTTTAAGGCTACAGTGGATTACTACCAAATGGGTCCTGCTATGAAGAGATATTGCACTCCGAACAATCATTCCTGGCTGTCGGGCCGTATGGTGGACCATTGTTTGGTGCACCTCCAGGCACGACTTCGGCCTGGACTCTAATTGACTGGAGTAGTCTTCAGGGATGAGTCCCGCATGGAAGAAAGCCCCGATGACCAGCGATAACATTGGACAGCGCTGGTATACCAACCTGACGCCCGCCATATAGCCCGATAACCAGAAGGGTTGGCGCTTCTTTTCGTACCATGACCCCTTTTGTTGTCATCCATGGCACAATGGTACGTCGAAGATAATCAACTCCCCGTTCTGTTGCCCTTATTAGCCAGTCGTCATGAGCAAGCAAGACAGTGGTTCAAATGGTTCAAATGGCTCTGAGCACTATGGGACTTAACAGCTGTGGTCATCAGTCCCCTAGAACTTAGAACTACTTAAACCTAACTAAGGACATCACACACATCCATGCCCAAGGCAGGATTCGAACCTGCGACCGTAGCGGTCGAGCGGTTCCAGACTGTAGCGCCTAGAACCGCTTGTCCACCAGCGGCCGGCAGCAAGACAGTGCCCGTTCGCACAAAGGAAGAGTTTTTACTGCTTGTCTTAGTGCTTGCCAAACCCTACCTTAGCCAGCAAGGTCTCTGGATCTTACCTCATTTGAGAACGTTTGGAGCATTATGCGCAAGGCACTCCAGTCAGCTCGTGATTTTAACGCGCCAATTTGACAGAATTTGGCCTTGGCAGGACATCCAACTATTGTATCAATCGCTGCCAAGTTGAATAACTGCTGGCATAAGGACCATATGTGAACCAACGCCTTACTGACTTGCTCAATTTGAGAAACTATTTCTCTTGAATAAATCATTCATTTTTTCTCAAATGGCAATAATTTGTTTGTCTGCGCAAGTACACTACTGGCCATTAAATTTGCGAAACCTGGAAGAAATGCAGATGATAAACGAGTATTCATTGGACAAATATATTATACTAGAACTGATATGTGATTACATTTTCACGCAATTGGGTGCTTAGATCCTGAGAAATCAGTACCCAGAACAAACACCTCTGGCCGTAATAACGGCCTTGATACGCCTGGGCATTGACTCAAGCAGAGCTTGGATGGCGTGTACAGGTACAGCTGCCCATGCAGCTTTAACACGATACCACAGTTCATCAAGAGTAGTGACTGGCGTATTGTGACGAGCCAGTTGCTCGGCCACCATTGACCACACGTTTTCAGTTGGTGAGAGATCTGGAGAATGTGCTGGCCAGGGCAGCAGTCGAACATTTTCTGTATCCAGAAAGGCCCGTACAGGACCTGCAACATGCGGTCGTGTATTATCCTGTTGAGATGTAGGGTTTCGCAGGGATCGAATGAAGGGTAGAGCCACGGGTCGTAACACATCTGAAATGTAACGTCCACTGTTGAAAGTGCCGTCAATACGAACAAGAGGTGACCGAAACGTGTGAACGGTGGCACCCCATACCATCACACCGGGTGATACGCCAGTATGGCGATGACGAATAAACGCTTCCGATGTGCGTTCACCGCGATGTCGCCAAACACGGATGCGACCATCATGATGCTGTAAACAGAACCTGGATTCATCAGAAAAAAAGGCGTTTTGCCATTCGTGCACCCAGGTTCGACGTTGACTACACCGTCGCAGGCACTCCTGTCTGTGATGCAGCGTCAAGGGTAACCGCAGCCGTGGCCTCCGAGCTGATATTCCATGCTGCTGAAACGTCGTCGAACTGTTCGTGCAGATGGTTGTCGTTTTGCAAACGTCCCCATCTGTTGACTCAGGGATCGAGACGTGGCTGCACGATCCGTTACAGCGATGCGGATAAGACGCTTTTCATCTCGACTGCAAATGATACGAGGCCATTGGGATCCAGCACGGCGTTTCGTATTACCCTCCTCAACCCACCGATTCCATATTCTAGTAACAGTCATTGCATCTCGACCAACGCGAGCAGCAATGTCGCGATACGATAAACCGCAATCGCGATAGGCTAAAATCCGACCTTTATCAAAGTCTGAAACATGATGGTACGCATTTCTCCTCATTACACGAGGCATCACAACAACGTTTCACCAGGCAACGCCGGTCAACTGCTGTTTGTGTATGAGAAATCGGTTGGAAACTTTCCTCATGTCAGCACGTTGTAGATGTCGCCACCGGCGCCAACTTTGTGTGAATGCTCTGAAAAGCTAATCACTTGCATATCACAGCATCTTCTTCCTGTCGGTTAAATTTCGCGTCTGTAGCATGTCATCTTCGTGGTGTAGCAACATTAATGGCCAGTGGTGTACGTCGCATCTACCGTTTCGCATTGCATTGGGATAATTCGTTTTTGGTGCATCGTTGTTTCGTCTTAGAGTGTACTTGGACAGTTGACGTCTGTCACCTACCGTCGCAGTACTGCTACAGCGCCTGCCGCTCGTTTGAAGGCTACACGTTGAAACTTCCCCTTTGAAAATTAATAATGACTGTGCTGGTAAACTTCTACGTTGTTTCAGGGCAACGCAATCTGACTTTCAATAATCCCTACAAAAGAATAGCCCTGACTAACAATAACTTATACCTTTCATGAATCACTTACCTCACAAAAATCTCTGTTACTCGAACTACTGCAATACAGCGAGCGCCAATACTGCCAGCTAAATTAAAGATTCTAACTAGTGAAGGCATTAACTTCTGATAGGCATAGTTAGCAAATGAAAGATTTTGATAGAGAACAAACAACGTATTTATCTTAATGGTGTTATATATCAGTTCTTGATATCCAGTTTTACAAATTTCCTTTTTCTGACAGACACACGTCCAGACCGTCCGCTCATAGTAACCTCTCAAAACTCTGGCATCTCTCCTCTCACATCCACCACTGCTGGCGGCTCACCTCCAACTGCCCAACGCTACACGCTGTTCACATCCAACTGCCCAACACTACACTAGCGAATATTCCAACAATGAGTCCAAAAAACCCCAGACTGCACACAGGGCAGTCAGCGATTTTCATACAGATCACTACGTGGCATTACCAACATAAAAACCTAAACAGCCTACTTACAACATGAACATAGCGGCTCACTTCACAAGTGCTGCTGTTCATGTAATGCGGATTAATGTTGGTAGCGGCTGCCATCAGGAATGACGGTAACGCGAGAAGGTCTGCCCACAGCTGAATTTAAGTGACCAATGACTGAACTGCGACAGTCTAGACGTTTTGCAGCCCTGAATTTACACTCGTGTCCTAACCTAACCATAACGTAGTGATATGCACTGTATCCGAGAAGGCAGCTGTCAACTACGTAAGACACAACTATTTATCAAATGTGTCATCCAAATAACGGAGAAAACAGGACGCTTTAAAGAAGAATTACTTAATGCCTGCTGCTTAAAATATTCGATAAAAATGCCAGCTGCTACTGGCGATAAAAGTGAGTCCATAACAACATTATTCATAAAATTCTATATTTAAATTAGAACGACTGACGACATAAGTCAATTAAGTTACAAACATCTGGATTATCTTTCTCCTTATGACTTCCTCTGTATATAGGAAGGTTGGATTTAATGTCCCGTCAACATCGAGGTCATTAGAGACGTAGCACCAGCTCGGATTTTTGTGAAGGGTGGGGAAGGATATCGGCCGTGCCGTTTGAAAGGAAACTCCCACTATTTGGCTAGAGAGATTTACGTAAATCACAGAAAATATAAATTTGGGTGGCCGGACGCGGATTTCAGCCGTCGTCCTCCCGAATTTCCACTTTACATGATGTAGGTAGGCTGTTTAGTTTTTTATGTTCGTAATGCCACGTAACGCTCTGTAAGAAAATTACTGACTGTGCTGTATGCAGCCTGTGGCTGGCTGGCATTGTTGGAATATTCGCTATTGTAGTGTTGGGCAGTTGGATGTGAACAGCGCGTAGCGTTGGGCAGTTGGAGGTCAGCCGCCAGCAGTGGTGGATGTGGAGAGAGAGAGAGAGAGAGAGAGAGAGAGAGAGAGAGATGCAAGAGTTTTGAGAGGTTACGGTTAGCGGAAGACCTAGACAAGTGTCCGACTGAGAAAGGAAATTTGTAAAGATGGATGTCATGAATTCATATATATATGATGACTTTTGAACATTATTGAGGTAAATACATTGTTTGTTATCTATCAAAATCTTTCATTTGCTAACTATGCCTATCAGTAGTTAGTGCCCTCTGTAGTTAGAATCTTTTATTTAGCTGTTGAAGTAGTTCGAGTAACGAAGATTTTTGTAAGTGATTCATGAAAGGTATAGGTTATTGTTAGTCAGGGCCAGTCTTTTGTAGGGATTATTGAAAGTCACACTACATTGCGCTAAAAATTTTGTGTGTCAGTTTATTGATGATCAGAGTACGTTCAGATTTACTCAGCTGTCTCTGTGTTAAATAACGTAGAAGTTTACCAGCACAGTAATTTATAATTTTTCTAAGCGGACGTTTCAATGATAATGTGATGTTTGTAGGCCGGCCGCTGTAGTCGAGCAGTTCTAGGCGCTTCAGTCCGTGACCACGCGGCCCCTACGGTCGCAGGTTCGAGTCCTGCCTCGGACATGGATGTGTGTGATGTCCTTAGGTTAGTTAGGTTTAAGTAGTTCTACGTCTAGGCGACTGATGACCCTAGATGTTCAGTCCCATAGTGCTTAGAGCCATTTGAACCATTTGATCCTTGTATAGAAAGATGTCACATCGATACATACATGAATATAAGCAACACATCGACTTAGGTAAGTTTCTCAATGACGCGAACGTTCTCAATGACTCATCATGCTGATATGGGCAGGTAAGGGGAATGTTACACTTGTAATGGACGCCATGGGATATCTGTGTACCGTTTGTAAGCTTAAAAGCGATCCGACGAACAGAACTGTCCGTAAAGCGAAAAATCTGTCCATCCATTGTGCCTTCCAGAATGAAGAGATCACTCAGGGAGTGCCATGACGCTCCCTTCTCCGGCTTGCACCCTTGGGTGACTGTTATAGGGACGTACACGCCAGCGTCCATGTGTCCGATGGAGCATAAAACGCGATTCATCTGTCACCACTCAGTCAGTTGCAGTATTGACGTGCGGATTCCAGCCTTTGTTGCCGATGAACAGCGGTCAGCATGGATGCAAGAACCAGGCGCCTGATGTTGAGGCCCATACTCAACAACGGCCGTTGAGGAATAACTGGGAGCAATAGTTGCTCAACGGTTGCACGTCTATTCGCCCGTATGCATCTCCACAGCCGTCGTTCACCGCTGTTATCCATGGTCCGTGGTACACCACTGTTTCCTTGACGCCGATTTAGACAGCGCCACTTTGCAATGCATAGTATTCTTTATCCAGGGCGGCACACGAACAGCTTACAAACTTAGCGGTTTCGGAAATACTTTCACTCTTGGCCCGAAAGCCGATGATCATGCCCTTTTGGACGTCGGATAAAGTGCTCCGTTTCCGCTTTACGGCAACTACTCTATTATTTTGGTCGTCCCTTGAAACGCTTTATGCACTACTGGCCATTAAAATTACTACACCACGAACATGACGTGCTACAGATGCGAAATTTAACCGACAGGAAGAAGATGCTGTGATATGCAAATGATTAGCTTTTCAGAGCATTCACACAAGGTTGGCGCCGGTGGCGACACCTACAACGTGCTGACATGAGGAAAGTTTCCAACCGATTTCTCATGCACAAACAGCAGCTGACCGGCGTTGCCTGGTGAAACGTTGTTGTGATTCCTCGTTAGGGAGGAGAAATGCGTACCCGCGATTGCGGTTTATCGTATCGCGACACTGCTGCTCGCGTTGGTCGAGATCCAGTGACTGTTATCAGAATATGGAATCGGTGGGATCAGGAGGGTAATACGGAACGCCGTGCTGGATCCCAACGGCCTCGTATCACTAGCAGTCGAGATGACAGGCATCTTATCCGCATGGCTGTAACGGCCCGTGCAGCCACGTCTCGATCCCTGAGTCAATAGATGGGGACGTTTGCAAGACAACAACCATTTGCACGAACAGTTCGATGACGTTTGCAGCGGCATGGACTATTAGCTCGGAAACCGTGGCTGCGGTTACCCTTGACGCTGCATCACAGACAGGAGCGCCTGCGATGGTGTACTCAACGATGAACCTGGGTGCACGAATGGCAAAACGTCATTTTTTCGGGTGAATCCAGGTTCTGTTTACAGCTTCACGATGGTCGCATCCGTGTTTGGCGACATAGCGGTGAACGCACATCGGAAGCGTGTATTCGTCATCGCCATACTGGCGTATCACCCGGTGTGATGGTATGGGGTGCCACTGGTTACACGTCTCGGTCACCTCTTGTTCGTATTGACGGCACTTTGAACAGTGGACGTTACATTTCAGATGTGTTACGACCCGTGGCTCTACCCTTCATTCGATCCCTGCGAAACCCTACATTGCAGCAGGATAATGGACGACCGCATGTTGCAGGTCCTGTACGGGCCTTTCTGGATACAGAAAATGTTCGACTGCTGTACTGGCCAGCCCATTCTCCAGATCTCTCACCAATTGAAAACGTCTGGTCAATGGTGGCCGAGCAACTGGCTCGTCACAATACGCCAGTCACTACTCTTGATGAACTGTGGTATCGTGTTAAAGCTGCATGTGCAGCTGTCCTTGTACACGCCATCCAAGCTCTGTTTGACTCAATGCCCAGGCGTATCAAGGCCGTTATTACGGCCAGAGGTGTTTCTTCTGGGTACTGATTTCTCAGGCTCTATGCACCCAAATCGCGTGAAAACGTAATCACATATCAGATCTAGTATAATATATTTGTCCAATAAATACCCGTTTATCATCTGCATTTCTTCTTGGTGCAGCAATTTTAATGGCCAGTAGTGTATACCCTCCACAGCTAGTGCTGCCACTAGTCAGTGAGTGGTTAATGCACGTTGACGACGAATATAGGTGGTGGTCATTTAATGTGACTGGACCATTTAGTATACACTGAACTGCACATTTAATGTAACGATTTCAGAACAAAAACAGTTGTTTTGCAACCGAGACTGTTTTTGTTCTGAAACTTTTAAACAAACTGCCGTAACTGCCTGCCACGAAGGAATGGGAATTTTTTTTCGGTGTAACGAATTATAAATACAACGTAATATTCCGCATGGAAGGTCTGTGTGTGCAATGTGGCGTGTTTACGTTATACTGTGGGCGCTCAGTGTGTCCAGTGGTTTTCTGTAAGTGAAGGCGAGTTTGTAAGTGCCGTGCCGAAAATTATTTTGTTATTATTACTCTGTGAATGTGATTGATCTTGTATATGCCATTTTACAGAAAATTGTGAAGTTCGAGTAGGTAGCGTTGTTGCGTATTGCGTAAAAGAGTTTAATATAAAAAGAATTTCGTGTCCAGACAACATTTTACATTTTACAATTTAAACTTGATGACTTCCTGACAATGTCAGGTATCATCAGTATTTGCACAGAGTTGCCAGTAGCGTTCCTTTGGGGAGTATTTGAAAATGGGAATGCTTGTAGATCTAGATTCATCTCAGCGCTAATGCAAATAAGCCCTAACTAAGCCAGAGCGCTGTCTTTTGATTGTTTGATTATATTAAGTGGTTATTTGTGGGAGCTACTTTCATTTTCCTGTCTGTAGCCAAGAGCCATATATTGAGAACTATTGTTGTTGACGCAATTTTCTTTCCTGGGGCGAGGTTCACTTTAAATTTTGTTGTATTGTTATTTGCTGTTGCAACATTTTTCAAGCCATGCCTTAAAGTGGCGAAGTTCTTCAGTTACCTTCTTTATTTTCAGTTGTCAGTTTAAAAAAAAAAGAAGATTCTAATGGCTCTGAGCGCTATGGGACTTAACACCTGTGGTCATCAGTCCTCTAGAACTTAAACCTAACTAACCTAAGGACATCACACACATCAATGCCCGAAGCAGGGTTCGAACCTGCGACCGTAGCGGTCGCGCGGCTCCAGACTGAAGCGTCTAGAACCGCTCGGCCACACCAGCCGGCTGTCAGTTCTCAAGGAGGATACTTTGTATTTAGTGGGTTCCTTATGAAGCTGGGCTCACACCTGTAAAACTTGCAGCCAAAACCCAGTTCGACCCATACCCTGTATCAGAGCTCCTTCTCGTGAATCTTCGCCTACTTCAGAAGGCAACTTATGACTATTTTCCAAGATAATAATGTCTGTCGTTATTTTAAAGAGATGTACTAAGATCAGGTGAACTACAGGTTCAAACTTTTAAACGCCATTTGGTAACGGACGGAAGTAGATTAATATCTCTGTAACTCTTTGTAACTTTCAGTGGGGGATACCTCATAGCAATCTCTCTAAAGATGACGTGTTACAGACAAACATTTCCCTGCTCGGGCTGCCAGCAGATCTGGACAACTGAGCTAAAACTGTCCATATGGGCTTAACCCCGACCTCTGTTACTAGAAAGCAGATGTTTTAAAAAGTATGGATGATCTTTGTGTGTTTTTCGCCTTTACAACCTGGTAAAACTCTCGAAAAGAATAACTAGCCTTCACTGAAGACAACTTCGTGCACGGATATATTTATCGCGTATGCAGCTCGTCCTAAATGCAACTCGGGATTTTGCTTCAGTGTAAATAAAAGAAACACGGTGGTATAGCGTATTTTAAAAGTTGCCCGCATAATACCTCAAAGGGGAATTTTTATCTCGCAGGCTGGATACGTCTGCAAAAGGTTCTCCCGTCGCTTTTATTCGTCACATCATCTCTTCTCGCAGCCTTTGTAATTCCCCACAGGTTGACAGTTGACTACAGGATGAGAGGAGAATTAAAATGCGATACTGAACCAGCAGACACAGTATTTGGAAGTCTTGTGTGCAGTTCATAGCGATTAACATGCTATAGCGAAATACAGTGTTGAATAAAAGTAACAGAAATTGAAACATCAATCGTTCGACATGCTGTTTGGAACACAGTAAGATTTCTAACGTTGTTAGTAATAGGAAAAAGAAATCTGGATAAGTGCGGGTAGAGCTCGCACACCGAGGGTTTCTCATAAATTTATTTATGTATATAGACACTTTGACCAACCCAGTTATCGATAATTTCGACGGTTATTCGCCCCCTCATGAACCATGGACCTTGCCGTTGGTGGGGAGGCTTGCGTGCCTCAGCGATACAGATGGCCGTACCGTAGGTACAACCACAACGGAGGGGTATCTGTTGAGAGGCCAGACAAACATGTGGTTCCTGAAGAGGGGCAGCAGCCTTTTCAGTAGTTGCAGGGGCAACAGTCTGGATGATTGACTGATCTGGCCTTGTAACATTAACCAAAACGGCCTTGCTGTTCTGGTACTGCGAACGGCTGAAAGCAAGGGGAAACTACAGCCGTAATTTTTCCCGAGGACATGCAGCTTTACTGTATGATTAAATGATGATGACGTCCTCTTGGGTAAAATATTCCGGAGGTAAAATAGTCCCCCATTCGGATCTCCGGGCGGGGACTACTCAAGAGGACATCGTTATCAGGAGAAAGAAAACTGGCATTCTACGGAACGGAGCGTGGAATGTCAGATCCCTTAATCGGGCAGGTAGGTTAGAAAATTTAAAAAGAGAAATGGATAGGTTAAAGTTAGATATAGTGGGAATTAGTGAAGTTCGGTGGCAGGAGGAACAAGACTTTTGGTCAGGTGATTACAGGGTTATAAATACAAAATCAAATAGGGGTAATGCAGGAGTAGGTTTAATAATGAATAAAAAAATAGGAGTGCGGGTTAGCTACTACAAACAGCATAGTGAACGCATTATTGTGGCCAAGATAGACACAAAGCCCATGCCTACTACAGTAGTACAAGTCTGTATGCCAACTAGCTCTGCAGATGATGAAGAAATTGATGAAATGTATGACGAGATAAAAGAAATTATTCAGGTAGCAAAGGGAGACGAAAATTTAATAGTCATGGGTGACTGGAATTCGTCAGTAGGAAAAGGGAGAGAAGGAAACATAGTAGGTGAATATGGATTGGGGGGAAGAAATGAAAGAGGAAGCCGCTTTGTAGAATTTTGCACAGAGCATAACTTAATCATAGCTAACACTTGGTTCAAGAATAATGAAAGAAGGTTGTATACCTGGAAGAATCCTGGAGATACTAAAAGGTATCAGATAGATTACATAATGGTAAGACAGAGATTTAGGAACCAGGTTTTAAATTGAAAGACATTTCCAGGAGCAGATGTGGATTCTGACCACAATCTATTGGTTATGAACTACAGATTGAAACTGAAGAAACTGCAAAAAGGCGGGAATATAAGGAGATGGGACCTGGATAAATTGAAAGAACCAGAGGTTGTAGAGAGTTTCAGGGAGGGCATAAGGGAACAATTGACAGGAATGGGGGAAAGAAATACAGTAGGAGAAGAATGGGTAGCTCTGAGGGATGAAGTAGTGAAGGCAGCAGAGGATCAAGTAGGTAAAAAGACGAGGGCTAATAGAAATCCTTGGGTAACAGAAGAAATATTGAATTTAATTGATGAAAGGAGAAAATATAAAAATGCAGTAAATGAAGCAGGCAAAAAGGAATACAAACGTCTCAAAAATGAGATCGACAGGAAGTGCAAAATGGCTAAGCAGGGATGGCTAGAGGACAAATGTAAGGATGTAGAGGCTTGTCTCACTAGGGGTAAGATAGATACTGCCTACAGGAAAATTAAAGAGACCTTTGGAGAGAAGAGAACCACTTGTATGAATATCAAGAGCTCAGATGGCAACCCAGTTCTAAGCAAAGAAGGGAAGGCAGAAAGGTGGAAGGAGTATATGGAGGGTTTATACAAGGGCGATGTACTTGAGGACAATATTATGGAAATGGAAGAGGATATAGATGAAGATGAAATGGGAGATTACTGCGTGAAGAGTTTGACAGAGCACTGAAAGACCTGAGTCAAAACAAGGCCCCGGGAGTAGACAACATCCCATTAGAACTACTGATGGCCTTGGGAGAGCCAGTCATGACAAAACTCTACCATCTGGTGAGCAAGATGTATGAGACAGGCGAAATACCCACAGACTTCAAGAAGAATACAGTAATTCCAATCCCAAAGAAAGCAGGTGTTGACGGATGTGAAAATTACCGAACTATCAGTTTAATAAGTCACAGCTGCAAAATACTAACGCGAATTCTTTACAGACGAATGGAAAAACTGGTAGAAGCGGACCTCGGGGAAGATCAGTTTGGATTCCGTAGAAATGTTGGAACACGTGAGGCAATACTAACCTTACGACTTATCTTAGAAGAAAGATTAAGAAAAGGCAAACCTACGTTCCTAGCATTTGTAGACTTAGAGAAAGCTTTTGACAACGTTAACTGGAATACTCTCTTTCAAATTCTGAAGGTGGCAGGGGTAAAATACAGGGAGCGAAAGGCTATTTACAATTTGTACAGAAACCAGATGGCAGTTATAAGAGTCGAGGGGCATGAAAGGGAAGCACTGGTTGGGAAAGGAGTGAGACAGGGCTGTAGCCTCTCCCCGATGTTATTCAATCTGTATATTGAGCAAGCAGTAAAGGAAACAAAAGAAAAATTCGGAGTAGGTATTAAAATTCATGGAGAAGAAGTAAAAACTTTGAGGTTCGCCGATGACATTGTAATTCTGTCAGAGACAGCAAAGGACTTGGAAGAGCAGTTGAACGGAATGGACAGTGTCTTGAAAGGAGGATATAAGATGAACATCAACAAAAGCAAAACGAGGATAATGGAATGTAGTCAAATTAAATCGGGTGATGCTGAGGGGATTAGATTAGGAAATGAGACACTTAAAGTAGTAAAGGAGTTTTGCTATTTAGGGAGTAAAATAACTGATGATGGTCGAAGTAGAGAGGATATAAAATGTAGACTGGCAATGTCAAGGAAAGCATTTCTGAAGAAGAGAAATTTGTTAACATCGAGTATAGATTTAAGTGTCAGGAAGTCGTTTCTGAAAGTATTTGTATGGAGTGTAGCCATGTATGGAAGTGAAACATGGACGATAACCAGTTTGGACAAGAAGAGAATAGAAGCTTTCGAAATGTGGTGCTACAGAAGAATGCTGAAGATAAGGTGGGTAGATCACGTAACTAATGAGGAGGTATTGAATAGGATTGGGGAGAAGAGAAGTTTGTGGCACAACTTGACGAGAAGAAGTGATCGGTTTGTAGGACATGTTTTGAGGCATCAAGGGATCACAAATTTAGCATTGGAGGGCAGCGTGGAGGGTAAAAATCGTAGAGGGAGACCAAGAGATCAATACACTAAGCAGATTCAGAAGGATGTAGGTTGCAGTACGTACTGGGAGATGAAGAAGCATGCACAGGATAGAGTAGCATGGAGAGCTGCATCAAACCAGTCTCAGGACTGAAGACCACAACAACAACATTTGCCTTCGATCCTTATGGGTACTTGCAAGTTATCAAAGTACGAGGGGCGTTTGAAAAGTCCGTGCCAAGTCCGAGAGAAGGCACCCCGGCACGTATCGAGGTCATGTTTAGTTAGTAACATCTTTGGAAAGAATGCACACCAAGTTTCAGCTATATTGGTCTATTTATTTGTGTTTGGAATTCGTGTGAATCAAGGAAGACGAGTGATTGTCAGAAAATGGACGAAAAAGAATTTCATGTGGTGGTTAAACATTACTTTATGAAAGGCAAAACGCTTCAGGAGACTAAAGAGAAGCTTGATAAACACTACGGGGACTCTGCACCTTCGATTAGAGTAGTTTAGAAGTGGTTTCTAAATTTTAAGAGTGGCCATATGGGCCCAATTGATGCTGAATGTTCTGGACGCCATGTGGAGGTTACGACTCCAGAAAGCATTAATAAAATCCATGATATGGTGAAGGATGACAGAAGAGTTAAGGTGCGTGAGATTGCTAGTTCTGTGGGCATGTCGAATGAGCGGGTACATAATATTTTACATAAACATTCGGACATGAGAAAGCTATCCGCAAGATGGGTTCCACGATTCAGGTTCAAATGAAAGCATTCTCCTACCTTAGAAGAGACAGGAACATAAGAAGCAGATTACGACAGGCTGAGAGAGCATTCATTGCTAAAATAGAGTTTACTAGTGTTAAACGTAGCTCTTTCTTTGAGGAAGAAATTTCTGAGAATGTACGTCTTCGAGAAAAGCAAAAGAATGGAAACGAAAAGTTTGAGATGTGATGTCATAAAAAAAATGAGAAAACTGAGTCTACTAAAAGTATATGGAATGAGTACATTCTCAGCAGAATCGCCGAGGAAAAGGAATAGGTAGACAACACTGACTACAAGATGGAACAGGATTATAGGACATGTGTTATGACGTCAACGATAAACGTTTGTTGTGCTAGAGGGAGTCATAGAGAGCAAAAAAAAAAAAAAAAAATTCAAGTTCATCGTTGATCCGTCCACTCAGCTTTTTTATTACAGAGGGCAGCTAACCCTGTCCGAACACGCTGAGTTACCTTGCCGGCAGAATTGAACTCGGGGCTTTTGCCTTTCGCGGGCAAGTGCTCTACCGTCTGAGCCACCCAAGCACGACTCACAACCCGTCATCACAGCTTTGATTCCGTCAGTAGCCGCCCGGTCCTGAGTTCGAGTCTTGGTCCGGCACACAGTTTTAATCTGTTAGGAAGTTTCATATCAGCGCACACTCCGCTGCAGAGTGAAAATATCATTCTGAAAACATCCCCCTTGCTGTGGCATAGCCATGTCTCCGCATATCATTTCTTTCGGGAGTGCTAGTTCTGCAAGCTAGTAGGAGAGCTTCTGTGAAGTTTGGAAGGTAGCAGACTGAAAAAATCATTTAGGGAAGAAACAGATTGCGATTGGTTTAAGTGCTACACTGAGTTGAAAAATGGCCAAAAAATAAAGGATATAGTCTCAGACTCTATGTAATTTGAGTAGACTACACACAGGGTTTAAGTCGTGTACTAATTAACAACTTTCTTTGAATGTTAGCAGTTACAAAATTCTGTACTTAAACAAACAAAAACATGAAACCCTTTGACTATAACGTTAGTGATTCACGATTGGAAGTACTGGACTCATACAATTATCTGAATGTAAAACGCTGCAGGAGTGTGAAACGGAATATTCATATAGGCTCAATAAAGCATACGGAAGATTTCGGTCTATTGATGGGCTACTGGAAAACTAGTTTCATAGCACATGTGAGACCCATCCTAGGATATTTCCAAGTGTGTGAGGCCCATACCAAATAGGTCTAGTAGGGGATATTTAACGTAAGGGAAGAAGAGTAGCTCGAATGGACACGGGTTTGCTTGCTCCCCAGGGAAGCGCCAGGGAGGTGCTGAAAACTCTGTACTGGCGGATGCTTGAAGATAGGCGTCAAGAATTCCGTGATAACCTTATCACACTGTCTCAATGACCAGTACTGAGTGAGTCCTCCAGGAATATAATAAACCTATTACGTATCTCTCTCGCAGAACTATCACCAGCTGAAATTTATTGCAGATATAATTTAGTCTCTTCTCTCATTCCTAATACCAAGGACGTGGTCTCCCGTAACCCTTTCTTCTACTCCTTCCCACACCTACGCATTCCCATCCCCCCATGATTATTAGGTTTCCATTTCTCTTTACTTTCTGTATTACCCGTTCAATGTCCTCAAATACGTTCTCTGTTCTTCATCTTCAGCTTGTTACGTCAGTTTGTAGACCAGAACTATCGTTGTCGGTGTTGCGTTGCTGTCGATTCTGGTGAGATCAACCCTATCACCAACTGTTCACAGTAACACACTCTCTGCCCTACCTTGTTATTCATAACGAATCCTACTGCTTCTATACCATTTTCTGCTACTGTTGATATTACCTTAAACTAATCTGACCAGAAATCCTTGTCTTCTTTCCATTTCACTTCAGTGAAATAGAAAGAAAGAAGACTGAGCCTTGGGATTTCCCTTTTCAGGTCTTCCATCTTCCCTACCACGTTCACATTTCTGACATTCCACTCCCCGACTCGTAGAACTTTGTCCTTCCAGTGGTTATTTAATTTTCTTCTCATGATCACCTTCCCCTTGGCGGTCCCCTCCCGGAGATCCGAATGAGTGACAAGTCTTTTGCCGATGGAGACAACATCATGACCCCTTATTAATTACAAATCACGTGTCCTGTGGATACACACTATTTGCCTTTGATTCAGTGATTTCCATTGCATTCTGAATACAAATGCCGTAGATCGTATGTGATTCTTTCACCTTTAGCGGCAGTTTCTCACACGGAGGGCAAGGGAGTGCCCTGAACATGTCTGCTCCGCCGCTCCCTTTGACAGGGCCGTTGACTGGAATGCCGGACATTTGCCACGCCGGACATTTGCCACACTTGCCCCTTCGCCCGGTAGCTTGAGTAGCGATCCCTCAGGTAAGGGACGCCCTTCCTCGTACTACTTCTGTCCGCTTTCAAACCGCCGTCTCCACATCTTACTCGATACAACCAGCACGTAAGGGACCTTCTTCTTCGACATCTTGGCGAAATACACAGCTTCTTTTCCGAAATCGAAATATTTATAACTTTTGGGAAACGAAAGCAATACCGACGATTGTGTCAGTATGTAATTAGTTCTGCCAAGTATAAACATAGATCTCTCTGCCTGTAAGGTAGCTTCCTTTCACTCTTACTGATTGCGATAGAAACAGTCCACTGGCATGGGAGCAACAAGAAAGGAACGATGTAAAGAGAATGTGAATGTACGCTAATCATTTCTTTTTAATCACTGCATTTGTGCCTACTTTAATTACTACAACTGCATGCCCAAAAGACAATAAGGAAAGAAGAAATGGGAATGTGAATTTTTGAAAAGAATAACGACATACTCCATATTAATTTACTCTCCAAAATCCGATATCCCTTGCGGCGAAACATTAGTTAATAAAGTGTAGCGGGACAATGTTCAAAACATGACTGAAAATACGTTCACTAAATAGAGATAAGAACATCTATGATGGACATGTCATCTAAAGTCGACGTACAATTTTAAAATGCTAGAAATAAGGAAATGAAATAATACGGAAGGCTATGCTTGTAACGTACGTTGTTGTTCTACATTGTTTAGCTCTGGTAATTACAGGGTCACAGAGAAAGCTTCCTAGGTTTTGGAGGGAAAAGCCGTAATTGTAATGATCCGCACTACAACAGAAACAAGAAGCACAACTTAAGTAAAGTAATGTAATGTGTGATTCAGCTCACAAGCGACATTGAAGCAGATAGTTCCTGTGACATAGTATGGGCAGAGGTCATATTCGACAACCGGAATAAATTAATAACTGGATCCTTTTACCGACCCCCGGTCTCAGATGAAACAGTTGCTGAACAGTTCAAAGAAAACTAGAGTCTCATCACAAATAGGTACGCTACTCATACAATTAAAGTTGGCAGTGACTTCAATCTATCTGCCGTATGTTGTCAAAAATACATTTTCAGACCCTATTGTTGATAGAAAACAACTTCCGTAATTGTTCTAAATGCTTTTTTCAAAATTATTTTTAACAATTAGTTGACGGGGCCATTCAAATTGTAAATGGTTACAAAAATATACTCGACCTCTTAGCTACAAATAATCCTGAGCATCACGACGGATACAGGGATTAGTGAACACACAGTCCAGCGAAGCTCAATTCCGAACAAAGAAATTCACCAAAACTAAACGCGAAATATATCTGTTTATAAATGCAGCTAAAAATTCGGTTGACGTCTTTCTAAGAGAGAGTCTCCAATCCTTCCAAACTATGTAAGTGAAGACCATATGTGGCTTTAGTTCAAAGAAATAGTATTAACAGCACTCGAGAGACTCATAGCAAATAAATTAATAAGAGACGGAACCGATCCCCCATGGTACACAAAACACGACAGAAAGCTGCTGCAGGAGCACCGAAAAAGGCACGTATAATTTAGACGATCGCAAAATCTTCAACATTGGCGAAGTTTTACTGAAGCTCGAAATTTGGTGCGGATTTCAATGCGAGATGGATTTAATAGTTTTCACAACGAAAGTCTCTCTAGAAACGTGGGCGGAAAATCCAAAGAGATTGTATTCCTCCTATATTAAGTAAACCAGCGGAAAGGCTCAGTAAGTATCTTTACTGCGCGACAGCGATGAGGGAGGAGGAGGGGGGAGGGGGGGAGACAAGAGACCCAACCCTTCGGAGCAGGTAAAATCGTGGCAAATGTCCGGCGTGGCAATCGTCCGCACACTGTTGGCTGAGGGGTGATGACTTCTTATGCCGGAAGTCTTCGGCAGTCGCTGTTAATGATTTTTATTCAAAATTTATGCGGTGGCAGGGTTCTAACACGTGATCGAGGTTTTGATTACTAATCGAAGTCGTCGTCCTCTTATTTTTCGTCACAGACCTCTTGAATAGCCATCCGTCACGATCACTCAACGCACACGTTCGTCCGCTTTGTGACATAGCAGATGGATGTGGTATAAACCATTGGTACGGTGTCTCTTGAAACACCAAATACTTCACCTACCTTGGTAATGAGAAACACCCACTAACCGAGCACCAACATTTTGTGCACTTTCGAATTGCCTTAGCACTGGCATAATGCGTTCACACCTATACAAAACACTGTTCTGACCGCGACTGACACTCGCAGCGTATTGAGAACATTGTAGGTGCCATCCGCGGTCAAATAGAACAGCGGAACATGCAGGCTGACTAGCATTTGCATTTATGTTCAGACAGGCATTTTTCGTGGTGTTTCCTTATTTTTGTCAAGCCTCTGTACATATTATATCCCTACGATGTCTCAGGAGGAATGATCGGTATTTGGGGAAATGACAGGAACGGTCGGTCTTTCGAAAGAAAAACGGGTCATATACATGGGCTCTAATATGCATACATTAAGAGCTACGAGCACGTGTTAGGTAAAAGTGTTTTCCACAATAACAAAGCTGAACAAGTGCTAGTAGCCCTTAAAGAGTTACTTTAGAGCCAATGTTTACTAGGCTTTTTTGCTTCGAATCATCGATAGCGTCATATCCCACAATGCTGTTGTGGATGGGTGCCAGGAGGTGCCGTATTAAAACTCGGCGCGAACTTTCCAAATGATTTATTTGCTCCCACTACAATGCTCCATTCATTTCGGCCTGCGTCACAGGTCCCCGCAATGCTGAGGAAGCACCCCTGTGGCCTGTGCAATGCAACGCCGTGTCATGCCGGCCTTGGTCGGCCCGCCGAGTTTCGATGATGTCAGGATGGCTGCGCCAGTAGCCGACTCAGCAGCCACCATCCCCGTTGATTCCGCGGTGCTCCACCAGGAACCGTAGGCCGGCCCCGCTGCTGCTTCTTCCTCGCTGGCGTAGCTGAGAACGCGGCAGCAACGACCGCGCGGGATCTGGCGTCCGAATCTGCGGCCCTTGCCTTAGAAATCTCCGGCGTGTATCGGGAGCCGAGACGACTGCCTGTGGTAGCAAGCCGAAGAGTGGCCCGCTCTGGCTGTAACTCGTGCTCCGAATAATGCACAAAACTAACTTTCCCTATCCTAAACTGTGGTGCCGCTACAATGCTGAGAATTCCTTCTGGGTTACCCCGTGTACTTCCCGTGGTGCAAATACAAATGGGGTGCGAAGAAACCCTAATATTTGCCACAATGAGAAGTGTCATCCATTTCACAGGAGAATGTATGATATATGAAGGTTCTGCATTTGTTAATTGGCAACCAGATTTGATTCCACTATACATATGCATTGATCAGCTAGAACATTATGGCCATCGGCCTACTAATGATCACCCATCCATGCCATAGCAGCCTCACCTGGGAAGGAATGGTGCGCGTCCGACACAAGCACGGTGCATGTAGTAGCAGTGAGTGTGCTGTCCGTGTGCGGAATGGAGAAGGTGCGCGATGTATCTGAGTTTGATCGAGGGCAGATTGTAATGATTCAAATGGCTCTGAGGTCTCTCGGTTCCAGACTGAAGCGCCTAGAACCGCTCGGCCACACCGGTTGGCGCAGATTGTAATGAGCAGGAGGATAGGCACGAGCTTTTCGGAAACTGAACGACCTGTCAGGTGTTCGAGGAGTGCTGTGGCAAGTGTCTTCAACGCGTGACGAAACCGAGATGACATCACATCCAACCCTCATTACAGATGTAGTCTGGGCAGAGTGATAAAACAGGACAGGCGGCGAACTGTGGCGAAACTACCATCAGTCTCTAATGCTGGACAGAGAACAAGTGTGTGTGAACGCACAGTGCACTGAACACTCCTAATGATAGGCCTCCACAGCCGACGACCCATGCATGTGCCAATGTTACCACCACGACAGCGGCACCTACGACTGAAATGGGCACGTAACTATCGGCACTGGACGTTGGCGCAGTTGAACAGCGTTGCATGGTCTGATGAATTCCGATACCATCTTCATACCGAGGGGAGGGCGCGAATTTTCCACCATGCCGATGAGAACAACTCCTTGACACCTGTACCGCGGGACGGAGATAAGCTGACGGTGGCTCCATTATGCAATGGAGCTCGTGCAAGGCACCATGACTGCCAAGGAGTATCGTACACCCCTTCAAGACGATCATGTTTCCCGATGGCAGTGACATTTTTCAGTAAGATAATGCGCCTTGTCAGAAGGCCAGAAGTGTTCGAGGAACAAAGTGAGAGTTCCAATTGATGTGCTGGACCCCAATTCACCACATCTGAATCCTATTGAACTACCTGGGATGTGATTGGACGTGGTGTCAGAGCTCATCGCCACCCTCCCCGGAATTTACTGCAATTAGGTGATTTGTGTGTGCAGATGTGACGCCTGCTCCCTCCAGCGACCTACCAAGGCCTCACTGCATCCATGCCACGACGCGTCGCCGTTGTTATCCATGCCAAAGGTGGACATCTAGGCTACTAGGTAGGCGGTCATAATGTTCTCACTGATCAGTGAACTTTGATGTGAGCATATTGGCTGTGGGAATGCCACGGTGTGAGGCCATCCCCGCCGGTCGCAGGCGGCCAGCTGCGAGGTGAATCCACTCGGGCAGAGCCCGGCCGACGAGCCGGCGGTCGCGGTCTGCTGGATGGACTGCTCCCCTTCCGGGAAGGCCGGCCGGCCGCCGGCAGGTGAAAGATGTGCCGTCCGAGATCGTGCGCGCACTTTTGTTCCTGCCTTGTACTTGCTATGCCCGCTTCTCCCCGTAATTGCTCGCGCATGCTCGGATCCTGTTAGCGACCCGGAATACGGGCCGAGCGGCGAGCCAGCAGAGAATCCGTGCCGTGCCGCGCCGCGCCGCCTGAAAAGCGACTACCGCCGCGCGGCGCTGCCTGTGGATCGTGGCCGTGCGTTTTAAATGCCGTGTTCAGAGTCCCTGTAAATGTGCACTAGATTACCGCGCATCGACTCTGGCAAAGCTACATTCACACGCTGTCGGTGCACAACTACCCAACTTACAGACGATATCTGTTTACGTGTTACACAGAGGTACTTGAAACCTAAATTTTCTTATTATTTAACTATCTCTTCTGACAGGACGTTAAACTCCAGTTCATTAACTGTCCTTTGTTTTAAGCCTATAGTCTTTGCATGGTAGTCGTCCTATTTATATTAGTACAGATGTGAGTCGGTACTCAAGCGATAGCAAGCGCTATCTGTTATGAGACGGGAATTTTTCCGGGATTCACACTTGGTGATCAAGTGTTTTGGTTGGATGTTCAGCTTGCGAGCATCTGTATACCCAACAGAAGGATCGTCTCACTGCAACCATCCTATAGTAAAGAGTGGAGTATTACACATTTCCTCAAACTTGGACAACTACAGCAAATCGGTTGGCTCATTATGCATTAGATATGATCTGTGGCGCGCCTTAAGGGGTTTATGGAGGCGCCATTTAGTTCGTGGGCAGTTCCTGAGAAAGCCCAAAAAAACATGGTTTTCGGGTTTCAAAATCGAGAGGTGGATTTCAAGACAGCAAACGGCTGAAAATTTTTCCAATATTTTTGAAAGATCGCCGTCTTAAACGAACCCGGAAATATTCTTGATATCTTTATCCGTTTCTGAGATAAAGAGATTCACAGCTACCCTACAAGCACACTTAAAATCACGCGTAATATCCAATTTTATGAGGTGGCGTAGCACGGAGAAATATGCTGTTCTGTCTCCTTAAGCATCAGATGTGTTCTGGGAACGGCACGTTGTAGTACTGAAGCACTTGCAAAATTTGTGTGCCCATAAAATCCGGTCTGAAGCATAAATTTAGTTTGGCGTCATTTCAATTTCAGACAGGTCAACTACCAAAAACCACAATCATTTTATGCGAGTGACATGCCCTGCTGTAGCAGGGAAAAGAAGGGAAGCAGCGGAAAAATGGTGCTATCAAAGCACAAAAAAAGCTGATAAGCTTCTGATTTAAAAGACTCTGACTGAAAACTGTGGTACCTACTACCTCACTTTTTCTCAAAGATTTCAGCATGGGAACATCTTCGTAATATTTTATGTTGAGAGAGAAGGGGTTAATGGCAGTGGCAAAGAGGCGGATAAGTAATAAATATTGGAAGTTAGGAGACAGTGTTCGTGATATGTAAGGAGAGAAAGAGACAATGGCAGTGTGAGAGAAGGATAGGGACACAGTGGCAGTGGAACATAGTGGTGTGTGTGTGTGTGTGTGTGTGTGTGTGTGTGGGTGTGTGTGTGTGTGTGTGTGTATGTGTGCTTGGAGCTCACGGGCGCTGAACGATGAGGCTATCATCGTCTTCGAATATACACAACTAGATCAAAAGTATCTGGACACACCCCAAAACATACGTTTCTCATAATAGGTGCCTTCTGCCGCCGCCTACCGCCAGGTACTCCATATCAGCGACCTCAGTAGTTTTTAGAAATTGTGAGAGAGCAGAATGGGTGCGCTCCGCGGATCCCACGGACTTCGAACGTGGTGAGGTTAGTGTGTGTTATTTGAGTCATACGTCTGTACTCGAGATTTCCGCACTCTTAAACACCCCTAGGTCCACTGTTTCCGATGTGATAGCGAAGTGGAAACGCGAAGGGACACGTACAGCACAAAAGCGTAGAGGCCCATCTCGTCCGTTGACTGACGGAGACCGCCGACAGTTGAAGGGTGTCGTAATGTGTAACACGCAGACTTCTATCCAGACCAACGCACAGGAACTCCATACTGTATCAGGATCCACTGCAAGTACTATGACATTAGGCGGGAGGTGAGAAAACTTGGATTTCATGGCCGATCGGCTGCTCAGAGGGTTAGGTTGTTTCGGGAAGGAGACCAGATAGCGAGGTCATCGGTCTCATCGGATTAGGGAAGGACGGAGAAGGAAGTCGGCCGTACCAAGGAACCATTCCGGCATTTGCCTGGAGCGATTTAGGGAAATCACGGATAACCTAAGTCAGGATGGCTGGACGCAGGGTTGAACCGTCGTCCTCCCGAATGCGAGTACAGAGCGGTAGCCACTGTGCCACCTCGCTCGGTGCGCGGCTGCTGATAAGCCATACATCACGCTGGTAAATGCCACTTGGTGTAAGTAGCGTAAAAATTGGACGACTGAACAGCGGAAAAGCGTTGTGTGGAGTGACTAATCATGGTACACAGTGTGGCGATCCGTTGGCAGGGTGTGAGTATGGCGAATGCCCAGTGAACGTCATCTGCCAGCGTGTGTAGTTATGGTGTGGTGTTACGGTGTGGTCGTGTTTTTCATGGAGGGGGCTTGTACCCCTTGTTTTTTTGCGTGGCAATATCACAGCACAAGCCTACATTGATGTTTTAAGCACCTTCTTGCTTCCCACTGTTGAAGAGCAATTCGGGGATGGCGATTGCATGTTTCAACACGATCGAGCACCAGTTCATAATGAGCGGCCTGTGGCGGAGTGGTTGCACGAGAATAACATACCTGTAATGGGCTGGCCTGAACAGAGTCCTGACCTGAATCCTATAGAACACTTTAAGGATGTTTTGGAACGCCGACTTCGTGGCAGGTCACACCGACCGCCATCCATACCTCTCCTCAGTGCAGCACTCCGCGAAGAATATGCTGCCATTCCCCAAGAAACCTTCCTGCACCTGTTTGAACGTATGCCTACGATAGTGGAACCTGTCATCAAGGCTAAGGGTGGGCCAACACCATATTGAAGTCCAGCATTACCGATGGTGGGCGCCACGAACTTGGAGACAGTGGTTAAAAAATGGCTCTGAGCACTATGGGACTAACTTCTGAGGTCATCAGTCCCCTAGAACATAGAACTACTTAAACCTAACTAACCTAAGGACATCACACACATCCATGTCCGAGGCAGGATTCGAACCTGCGACCGTAGCGGTCTCGCGGTTCCAGACTGTAGCGCCTAGAACCGCTCAGCCACTTCGGCCGGCGAGACATCGGTAGTGGAGAAGAATAAAGAGAAGGAGAAAGTGGATGTTGGTGAGAACCAGTGATAATGAGAGTGTCTACGCAGTGAGAACGAGGAAGACAGAGATGGTGACAATGAGAAGAGCCAGCAGCAGTGGGGAGGATGAGTGATAGCAGCGGTAAAAGAGAGAAAGGAAGTGACGGACCATGAGAGAAGATGGTAGTACTAGGGTAGAACGAAGCAGACTATGGCTGTGAGGCAAGAGACGTCAGAGAGACACAAAAAAATAATCGTAGTTAGTTGGGCTGAATGAATGAATGAGAATGCGCAAGTGGGAGTGGATGGGTATGAGTGATGTGCAGAGAGGGACTAACGGGCGTGAGCGAGTTAAAGTTAGGGAAGCTTGATGAAGTGAAATCGGAGTTGTATGTTGAAAAGCTCGCAAGCTAAAATGTTTGGGAAATTTTTTTATAGATGCCGAGGCAGGCAGAGTGGGGCAGCTGGTGCCCCACTTTTCAGTCATAGTCTGTAAAAAGGGAGTATATTAGCCTTTTTTGAGTTCCATTAAGAGGATTTTTCCGCTGGATATTGATGAATGTATTTTGTCATGTAGAACTGTTGTTTGTGAAAATCTATACAATACAACAGTTAGTTTATTGTAAACCGATACATGTGCTAATCCCAGTTAGGAGGAAAATATTATCTGTGTTTTTTAAGCGAGGGAGAAGACGAGCACAGTTGAGAGTTGATAGTGAGCAATACAAGTATGTTAGTGTCTGTGTCATTATGAGAGTCTGTAAAGAAGAAATGTCGGAGTAGAATTTCAAAGTGCGACTTGCAAAAAGGAGTGTTCAGGAAGTGCTTGTCGATGTAGTAAAAACTGAAATACTATTTGAGAGATGCTGCAGTCTTGAAATTTGTCGTGCTGGCAGCGTGTAATGGTGGTGCTGTAGAGTTCCTTGACGAACTTTACACTGAGCCGTCAGCTATTTTAAGTGCACGAGGAAGGTGGCTGAGCTAAAGGAGGCCAAACCAGATGACTGGGAACTGAATACCGGGAAAAGAAGAGTAGAACGTATTCTGTTAAACTGTAGTGGCGGATAGCATCTGCACAAACCTCCAGAATTTTAGTAACTATCAGATACCGAATCAAGGAGTACAAGTGAGAGCAGTGTGCAAAAACGGTAAATCTTGTTAGTAAGGAAAGAATTAATCCGTCGACCGTGGAAAGTAAATAAACTGTGTTGTGTTGAAGTGTGAAGAATAAAGCGGAGATCTAAAATTTGATACCCATAAGAGATGATCAAAAAGTTGCGTTCGTAGGCCGGACACTACAGAATAGGTATGTCCATCACGCAAAATCGCCGTGAGCATTTAGGCAAACGTCCCTTCCTACACACCTGGTTGAAGATACCTGTTTGGTAAAACCCTGCGTACTGCTGCTTGAAGAGGTCCGTAACTACTTGCTACACATCCTCGTCCGACTGGAATCGTTGATCCTTCAAGACCTTTATTAGAGGACCGAAGGCGTGATAATCGCATGGGGAGAGATCTGGACTATAGGGCGGGTGCTCGAGTGTTTTCACATGAGTTGGCATAACTTATGCGTAATCCAGATCGACCGGTGTCCTGTGTCGAATCGCAACCAACACGTAACTGGGCGCACCATTCGACAATGGTGGTTTTCGACAGACATGCTGCCCCATACACATTCTTCAGTCTCAGATGGATGTCTTCCGGCGTTTCTCCTTCGGCAACAAAGAACAGATTAACAGTATATCGGTCTTGTAATAACGCACTTGGCTATAGCGTCACCGTAGTTTATCTTTCCGGATTTACAGCACGCTCAGCGGAAAGACACGAATGCAACACTGCTGCCTCGCCTACGTGTAGGTGCTTATCTTCCCGCATCGGGGTCGCGCTACGGTGGATGTCACTGCAGCAACACCGCCAAACAGAAACTTTTTGATCGCCCTTTATATTTACAGTTGAAAGGGCATAGTACAAGGCTTCATCAGCAGATACGTTTCTAATAAATTTGTACGTCCTCTAACAAATAAATCCATTAAGGTATGTGCTATTTGCTACCGTAATATTGTCTCTTGCTTGAAACCACGCAGCAAATCCCGTGCAGACTTTCCACAGAGTCGTTTAAAATTTTTATTTTGCACCAAATATGTGAATGGACTACGTTCGGAAGCAAGATCTTAGTAACTTTGAATTTCGATGTAATTTGTTCGATATGGTTCCATAGGGCTGCCATTAATAGCAGACTACAATATTCCGCTAACAAGGAAGAAGAACAGCGATAACGCAACTTAAAGGAGTGCAGCGCAGCCGAATGACGTCAGCAAGGTAGAAGCTAAAATACATCGCTGTCCGAGAAAGAAGTATCAACAACAGAACGCTTTTTACGAAACACTTATATAATTAAGATAGTTACCGGCATCACAGTTAAGCACCACAGTGAATGTTAATATTGAATTAGTACAAGAGGAGAAAATATTTAACACAAACTATTTGAAAGAAATCAACTAACTGCTTAACGAGAGTTTCTGCATAGGAAGCAATTACGGTACAAAAATTGTTTTTCATTGTCTCTTCCTCTACATGCTCCTTGCAGACGAAATGTTTTCGCTAGATGCGTCACTGAGGTAGCGACAATTCGCCTCTATATGAAAATTTAATACAAATTTGGTGGACTGCATGATTATATGAATTAAGAGATGAAAATTAGATCACGTATCGTAAGAACATGTGGTCTACTGATAGCCCAATGAGCACATTGACATAAAATCATTGCATCGTAATGTGCACAGAAATGGTTACACTGGAACAGCTACAACAGTTAGCTAAGATTTGTACTGTAGATACAGATGTTATGTATAAACTTTAACAATCTGACAGGCATTCCAATGTATCATTTATACTACTCTTCTGTGTATACCAATTATAACGATGTCTCGTTTATTACAGGAATTGACCACTGATTGTGGTGAAATTTTGAAAAAGTAATTACGTTGTTACTTGTAGTTCTATGAGTAACACATTTTTACCATGTACAGGGCCATTTATGTATACTTCCAAATCTTGGTCATGGCAAAATGCCATCAAATGTCCAAATGTGTGTGAAATCTTATGGGACTTAACTGCTAAGGTCATCAGTCCCTAAACTTAGACACTACTTAACCTACATTATCCTAAGGACAAACACATTCACCCATACCCGAGGGAGGACTCGAACCTCCGCCGGGACCAGCCGCACAGTCCATGACTGCAGCGCAAAATGCCATCGAAACGCGTGAACGAACTAGTTTGTGAAATAAGTATACAGGGTCAACCAGAACTCCATCGAAAAACTTTCAGCGTCAGTATCGATCAAAACAAGAAAAGATATATGAGCAATATATGAGATGTGATTCACAGTACCCTAGATGAACAAGTTGTCTTAGCTCCTAAGGTAAGCATTTTGGATGTAATGTTTACTCGATGATTACCTCTTGTCTTGACCTATAATACCACTCCGGAAATAGGTCCTGCTTCATTCTGTATAAAAAAATGTGACTGACAAATAAGTGTGAGAAGTTTTTAAAAAAATCGTAATCTGCAGAATTACTACAATTCTACTGGAAAACAAATAAATTTAAGAGCACTGTATATAGAAAAGTGATAGAGATAAAAAGACTGAATCAAGATAGATACGATGAAAGGCATCAAACTTGTACGAAAAAGGATTTCTAAAACTAGGAGAAGAGTTTGGAGTAACATCGAATTGCCGTGTGTGAACGTAAAGAAAGCAGCATACATGTTCCTCTGCATTCGTGCCTCACGGGAACTTCCGTGACCTCGAGGTTCCATTCGCCGTCAGAAAGCACATAAAACGTAAATGAAGTCGAAGAAAAACCCTTGTGAAATAAAGCACGTTAGGCCATTCTACAGTCGTTTGCCCTTGTTGTACACTGATCTCTTTTGCTCCACCGTCATACTTCGTTTCTCCCTTCGAGCAGAGGAGGAGGAAAGGTGGGGGAGAGCGTAAAAAATGGAGAAGTTAGGCGAGCAGCAGGACAAAGACGTCGCATAAACATAAATTCTTGCGAGCGAGAACATACGTAATATGGGCTCCTTCCGGAATATCGGAGCAGAGGCCGTATATCATTTCGGCGATTCCGCGGCCAATCCGCCTGAAGTCGTTCTGTGTACCGAAGCACAAATAGCGAACACAAAGCGTGGGAGGCGAACCGCTCGTTCCCCTGGACACGCAGAGTCGAGTCGACCAGAGCAGCGGCACGAGAGATCGCTGTGGCGACACTGTCCATATCGATTGCTGCTTGCCAGAAATCGACCACGGACGGCGTGAAAAGTACTGCATATTGCGTGATGTGTGAGGGCAGATTTACTGAGCCGATTCAGGAGTATCGCACCGTTTAAGGAAAAAGAACTCAAGTAGACATTAACTATGGGAGATTCTGGTATTATGGAATACCATGCTCCCATTTACATTTTGAGCACTTTTTACTACATAATTGAATAAATGCCCAAAAACGAAATGCGGCTGCTCCTTATTACAATAAATTATTTCTTGTGAAAAAGTAATTCGCAAAAACACTCCTTATTAAAAAGAAATGAAATAAAAAAGTGTCAAATGGAGACTGATTTGATACAGTAGTTCAATACGGAATAGAGGACTGAAAATAAATTACATTTCGCAAAAAATGTAATAAGACTTAGCCAACGCAACAAACGTAATACAAATACACAATGCAGTTCTGCAGTTTAGTAAGGCAACATAGCTTATTCTACTTGTAGAAATCACAAATATGATCTTCCTTCTCCGCACCAGCGCAATCGAGGCGGGCCCACAGAGAGCAATCCATACGTGGTACCCAGATCTACCTGTAGCTCCACCCCTATTTTTTAACGCTATTAAGTAACGAGTCTATGAAACAGATTCGCATCTGTGACTACACATAGACGTCAGCTGTTTACGACCCATGAAAATTTGTGCTGGGCCGGGACTCGAATCCCGATTTCTCTATTATCACGAGCGATAGCCTTAACCACTTCGGCTATCAGAGCAGGCCTCCAGGACCGCTCCAAACTTCCACACGTCACGTATTCACAGACCTTATGCTCGCTCAAAAGGTGAATTCCGCACAGGGAGACAAATATTACACCTTCATTTTAGTCCGTCGAGGCATAAATATATCATTGATAGTTACAATGCCTCTGTTTATATAGTTTCTGTATCTTCACAATACAATGTCCTTCAGACATACAGTCCTGGAGGCGTGCTCAGACAACCGAAGTAGTTAAGGCGACCGCTATCGATAGGCGGCAAATTTGGTTCCAATACTGGTCCAGTACAAATTTTCGTGTGTCGCAAACAGCCGACGTCAATGCATAGGCGCAGAATTCGCATCTATTTCGTAAAGTTTATCACAGCCGTAATCGTTAGTCACAGTGTCTTTTCCCCCTGATATGCATGCACGCATGGTGTATAATCGCAGACCATCAATAAAATAACGTCGCTTCCATCACTAATGCAAGAGGCAGTGGGAGCAGGTCAGACCAGAGTTGACCAAGCACAATGACGCCAGGGACTACCCACTGGTGTAACAGAGACTGCCACCATGTCGTCGGGCTCTTACCACATGTAATCAGAATTCATCTGAACCAGGCCACAGGTGTGGCCGCGCGGTTCTAAGCGCTTCAGTTTGGAACCGCGTGACTGCTACGGTCGCAGGTTCGAATCCTGCCTCGGGCATGGATGTGTGTGATGTCCTTGGGTTAGTTAGGTTTAAGTAGTTCTAAGTTCTAGGGGACTGATGACCTCAGAAATTAGGTCCCGTAGTGCTCAGAGCCATTTGAACCAGGCCACAGTTTTCCAATAGTCTAGGACGTAATCGATATGTTCACGAACCCAAGAAAGGCGTTGTACGCGATGTAGTGCTGTTAGCAAAGGCACTCGCGTCGGTCGTCTGCTACCATAGCCCATTAACGCCAAATTTCGCCGCTCTTTCCTGATACATAGGTTCGTTGTAGATCCCACACTGATTTCTGCTGTTATTTCACGCAACGCTGCTTGTGTATTAGCACTGACAAGTCTACGCAAACGTCGTAGGCCCCGGTCGTTAAGTGAAGGCTGAAGGTCACTGCGCTGTCAGTAGTGAGAGGTAATACTGGAAATTTGGTGTTCTGATTACAATACTGACAACGTGGATCTCGGAATATTGAAATCCTTGACGATTTCCGAAATGGAACTCCCAATGCGTCTAGCTCCAACTACCATTCCCCGTTCAAAGTCTGTTGATTCCCGTAGTGCAGCCATAATAATGTGGGAAACATTTTCACCTGAATCATGTGAATATAAATGCATTGTCGATTTACACTTCGTGTACGCGATACTACCACCATCTGTATATATGTATATCGCTATCCCATGACTTCTGTCACCTCAGTGATTTAATACATGTTTTACACAACCACAGCAAAAAGGATCAAGCCCTTGGCAAAAGAATAAAGACATACTTGAACTTACCTCATTATTATTCAAGCGAGAGTACAGACGTAATACAATGAAGAGCCAAAAACACTGGTCCACCTGCCTAACATCGTGTAGGGCCGCCACGAGCACGCAGAAGTGCCGCAACACAGCGTTATATGGACTCGATTAATGTATAAAGAGGTGCTGGAGGGAATTGACGCCATGAATCCTGCAGGGCTGTCCATAAATCCGTAAGAGTACCAGGGAGTGGAGTTCTCTTCTGAATAACACATTGCAAGGCATCCCAGACATGCTGAATAATGTCCATGTCTGGAGAGTTCGGTGGCCAGCGGAAGTGTTTAAACTCAGAAGAGTGTTCCTGGAGAGACTCTGTAGCAATTATGGCCATGTGGAGAGTCGCATATTCCTGCTGGAATTGCCAAGTTCGTCGGAATGCACATGAATGGATGCAAGTGATCAGACAGGATGCTTACGTACGTGTCACCTGTCAGGATGGTATCTAGATGTATGAGGGATCCCAAGTCACTCCAAATGCACACGCCCCACACCATTACAAAACTTCCACAAGCTTGAACTGTCCACTGCTGACATACAGGGTCCATGGATTCATGAGGTTGTCTCCTTACCCGTACACGTCCATCCGCCTGATACAATTTGAAACGAGACTCGTTCGACCAGGAAACATGTTTCCAGTCATCAAAAGTCCAGCGTCGGAGTTGACGGGCCAAGGGGAGGCGTAAGGCTTTGTGTCATGCAGTCATCAAGGGTACACGAGTGGGCTTTCGGCTGCGAAAGCCCATATCGATGAGGTTTCGTTGAATGGTTCGCACGCTGACACTTGTTGATGGTCCAGCTTTGAAATCTGCAGCAATTTGCGGAACGGTTGCACTTCTGTCACGTTGAACGATTCTCTTCAGTCGTCGTTGGTCCCGTTCTTACACGATCTTTTTCCGGCCGCAGAGATGTCGGAGATTTTATGTTTTACCGGATTATTGATATTCAAGATACACTCGTTAAATGGTCGTACGGTAAAATCGTCACTCCCATCGCTACCTCGGAGGTGCTGTGTCCCATCGTTCGTGCACCTACTGTAACATCACGTTCAAACTCACTTAAATTTTGATAATCAGCGATTGTAGCAGCAGTACTCGATCTAACAACCGCGCGAGCGTTGCCGATCGCAGTTCCGTACTCTTTCTGTTTACATAGGCCTATACCTGTATTTGAATACGCATGCCTATACCAGTTTATTTGGCGCTTCAGTGTACATAAATGACCTTATAGGTTGGTGGACGGAAAGAGAGACCTTAGCAAGAATAAGAACTTTTGCCGGCCGGGGTGGCCGAGCGGCTCTAGGCGCTACAGTCTGGAACCTCGTGACCGCCACGGTCGCAGATTCAAATCCTGCCTCGTGTATGGATGTGTGTGACGTCCTTAGGTTAGTTAGGTTTAAGTAGTTCTAAGTTCTAGGGGACCGATGACCTCAGAAGTTAAGTCCCATAGTGCTCAGAGCCATTTGAACCAATAAGAACTTTTCGTAGTTCGCTTCTCTTAACAGAGAAAGGGACACGATCCTAAAGCGGAAAAAAGATATAGTGATAAATTCTGTTTCAAGTATATGATACTCTGTCTAATATAGTTAAATATTTTGATCCTCTACAATGGTCACGTCCGGCATCTGCGGTGTCTCTGATCCGCAAGTGACACTGCTAGGCCCCTCACGTGGCACGCATCAAGTCCTGCTCAGAAAAAGCGACAGAGTCGAGGTGTCCAGCTTCTTCAACTTGTTTTAGTATCTAGCAGAGAAGCCTGTGTTATTGTATAATGTTGCAGAACGAACGTTGTTTCCACGCAGTGACGTTATGCCTGGAGCAGATTACAGCTTGACGGAGCTGACACGAGACGGGTGAGCGGGAACAGCTAGTGGCTTGGGAATAAAGCGACGGGGGCCCGGCACTGCGGAAAGGGAGAAGTGGTCCCCGGGGGCGGTGCCTCTGCCTGCGGGGGCGACACAAAGCGTCGACAGCGGCGGGGGCGGCGAGACGCAATCAGCGTCGGAGCGGGCCGCGACCCGGAAGTAAGGTCACAGCGCCGCTCAGCAGTTCCACACAAACACCGCCGCCGCCCTCGGCACGCTGATTTGCGGGATAGATGCTTACAACGTGTCGCATCGAGGCACCAGAGGGCGCTCAAGAGGCTGTAATGAAATTTTAATTGTGAAATTTGGTCGCAGTCTGTTATGCATGTATTTTTTTATTACTCAAATACACTACCGGACATTCAAACTGCTACACCAAGAAGGAATGCAGATCATAAACGGGTATTCATTGGACAAACATATTACACTAAAACTGACAAGTGATTACATTTTCACGCAATTTGGGTGCATAGATCCTGAGAAATCAGTACCCAGAACAACCACCTCTGGCCGTAATAACGACCTTGATACGCCTGGGCATTGAGTCAGAGCTTGGATGGCGTGTACAGGTACAGATGCCCATGCAGCTTCAACACCATACCACAGATCTTCAAGAATAGTGACTGGCGTATTGTGACGAACCAGTTGCTCGGCCACCATTGACCAGATGTTTTCAATTGGTGAGAGATCTGGAGAATGTGCTGGCCAGAGCAGCAGTCGAACATTTTATGTCTCCAGAAAGGCCCGTACAGGACCTGCAACATGCGGTCGTGCATTATTCTGCTGAAATGTAAGGTTTCGCAGGGATCGAATGAAGGGTAGAGCCACGGGTCGTAACAAATCTGAAATGTAACGTCCACTGCTCAAAGTGCCGTCAATGCGAAAAGAGGTGACCGAGACGTGTAACCAATGGCACCCCATACCATCACGCCGGGTGATACGACAGTATGGCGATGACCAATACACGCTTCCAATGTGCGTTCACCGCGATGTCGCCAAACACGGATGCGACCATCATGATGCTGTAAACAGAACCTGGATTCATCCGAAAAAATGACGTTTTGCCATTCGTGCACCCAGTTTCGCCGTTGAGTACACCATCGCAGGCGCTCCTGTCTGTGACGCAGCATCAAGGGCAATCGCAGCCAGGGTCTCCTAGCTGATAGTCCATGCTGCTGCAAACGTCATCGAACTGTTCGTGCAAATGGTTGATGTCTTGAAACGTCCCCATCTGTTGACTCAGGGATCGAGACGTGGCTGCACGATCCGTTACAGCCATGCGGATAAGATGCCTGTCATCTCGACTGCTAGTGATACGAGGCCGTTGGGATCGAGCACGGCGTTCCGCATTACCCACCTGAACCCACCGGTTCCATATTCTGTTAACAGTCATTGGATCTCGACCAACGCGAGCAGCAATGTCGCGATACGATAAACCACAATCACGATAGGCTACAATCCGACCTTTATCAAAGTCGGAAAGGTGATGGTACGCATTTCTCCTCCTTACACGAGGCATCACAACAACGTTTCACCAGGCAACGCCGGTCAACTGTTGTTTGTGTATGAGAAATCGGTTGGAAACGTTCCTCATGTCAGCACGTTGTAGGTGTCGCCACAGGCGCCAACCTTGTGTGAATGCTCTGAAAAGCTGATCATTTGCATATCACAGCATCTTCTTCCTGTCGGTTAAATTTCGTGTCTGTAGCACGACATCTTCGTGGTGTAGCAATTTTAATTGCCAGTAGTGCATAACGAAATATATGCTATTGGAATTTCGAGCTCAGTTCCCGAGCTTCCAGAAAACAATAATGAACTGAAGATGGCTTCACCTTTTTGGAAGCAGTCTGCCTTTTTGGAAGTTCACAAAACATTGTTTTGTTTTAACACCCAAACACATTTCACCACAGTTGTGGGATCTTCAGGGGGTTTTTGCTCTTTTTTATTTTTCTGAAATACGAATTTGCGGATTATGTTAAGGTTAGGAAATACTTTATATCGTATTTTGTTGTTATTTAAACTGCAAATGCACTTTCCTTTTTTTTGCATTGTGTGTGTCCTGTGGTTGCCATCCGAAATCAGCCATAGGTCTACCTTAGCTCACAATATCACCTGCAAACATGAAGGATGTTACAAAATGTTCTACATTGAATTTCTGTTTGTAATCCAATCTTTAAAATGTCTGTTCTGGTAAAACTTGAGGTACTATTTGGCTAGTCCAAGCTGTAACAAGTTTATTGTTGTGTACCGAACGTGTATTTGTGTAGTCGAGTAGAACCTGTGAACTTGGGTATGGCGAACCATTTCATGTTGTCTGTTATTCATGGATTATGTTACGTATTTTGACAGTGATTACTTACGTTTTTCTCATGCGCATTTGTGAATACTGTGTCTCGTTATGCTGTTGTCGTCTGGAAGCAACTACACTTTCTCTGACGCCCACATGTTCAGCTCAACTATTCAGAAACATGTTTGGTTCAAAAAAATAAACTTGTTACAGTTCAAGACTAGCCAAATACTACATGGGAAGGCAAAAAACGGACATACGTCACGAGTTTTACCTAAACATACATTTTAAAGATTGGATTATAAACAAACATTCAATGCAGACGATTTCTTAATATCCCTCATGCTTGCAGATGATATGGTGTACTAATTTACATCTGTGGATGATTTCGGTTGGGAGTCACAAGACAGAAACAATGTAAAATATAAGGTAAAGTTCGTATATAATTTAAATAACAACAAAATTCGATGTAGCGTATTTCCTAATCTAAACATAATCCGTATCTACATAAAACAGACAAAGAAAAGAGAGGAAAACGCCACAGAGGATGCAACAGCTGTGATGAAACATGTTTGGGTCTTAAAATAGAACAATATTTTCTGTGCTTGTAAGAAGGTGGACCCTGTCTAAATTCATTATAATGTAACATATAAGTTCAGCGGACAAAGAAACCGTCATCTCAGCGTGCACGCACAGATGAACCGTTAAGCCTTTACAGATAACGCAGATAACATGCTCAACCGCGCGCGTACTTGCTCTCCATCAGCATAAGGCAGTAGCGACAGAGTGGCAAATAGAGGTATTGTGTCTGGCCTTGCACAAGATTACTCGGTATGCGTGGTTGCTGGGATTGTATTTCACGGCGGACTGTTCAACGTGGCTACGAGCAAAGGCCACGACGGAGCAACTAGATATAGGGGCCATGTGGCGCATGTCACAATACATGACTCTACAGGTCTTACGAGTTGCAGCGACCGTCTCCAGTGGGGACCGAGTTGCTATTTGAGACCGCTTTCATACTTCGTAGCTGCGCGTTTAAGTAGACTCTCGCGTTCTCTACAATATATGAGGAAATTAATCACTTTATTGGCATCGTTTCATTGACAGATTGATTTTGCCCCTTTCCTCGGACGTAGGCGAGCGCTCATAATGTATGTGCTGCAAGACAACCAGTTTGCTGCAGGCCCCGTATTTCCAGTAGCCCCGTGGTCAGAAAGCAAGCGTTAAAATTTTAATCAGAGAAAGAGGGACAAGAGACTAGTTTCACGGCTTGTGAAGCAAAACGGCTTCCACATCTGATGGGATTTGCTGCAGGTCCATCCCAAAGCGTTAGCGAGAGGACACTGCCACAGGAGCTGCATGCAATGAACATTTGGAATGGTCACCGCACAAGACGCCATTGCTCACCCCAGTTTTTCCAACACAAGAACAGCGAAGTTAATCGGGCTGGAAGAATATGTGACTGGTTTTCTGGGCACGACCCCACCCTATTACATATCGACTGGCCTGCAGAATAACCTCCACAACTACGTAAATACTCCGCAAGACACAGTACAGTGCGTGGCGGGAGACACCGTACACTACAACTATTCGTTTCCTTTCCTGTTCCACTAGCTGATAGAGCGACGGGAAAAAGACTATCTGTATACCTCCGTATCAGCATTAATTTCTCGTACCTTATCTTCTTGATCCCTAAGTGAAATGTATGTTGGTGGCAGTAGGATCATTGTGCAATCTGCTTCAAAGGCAAGTTCTCTAAACTTTCTCACTAGCGTTCTTCGAAATGTATGTCTTCTTTGCCCCAGGGATTCCCACTTCAGATCCCGAAGCATATCTGTAACATGCTGATCGAACCTATGGCTAACAATAGCAGCTCGCCTCTGAATTGCTTCGATGTCTTCTTTCAATCCGACCTCATGTGGATCCCAAACACTGCGAGCAGAGCTCAAGAATGGATCGCACTAGCGTCCTATATGCAGTCTCCTTTACAGATGAACCAAACTTTCTTAAAATCCCCCCAGTAAACCGAAGTCGACCATTCGTCTTCCCTATCCCAATCCTCACAAGCTCGCTCCATTTCATATCGCTTCGCAAAGTTACGCCCAAATGTTTAAACGATGTGACTGTTTAAAGCAGGGAACTATTAATGCCGTATCCGAAAATTACGGGTTTGTTTTTCCAGCTCTTTCGCATTAACTTACATTTTTCTACATTGAGAGCCTGCTGCCATTCATCACACGAACTAGAAATTTTGTCTAGGTCATCTTGTATCAATCTATGTACGAGGTGCGACAATAAAGTAATGAGACTGATTTTCTTTGCAAGATGTGGCAACCCTGCAGGCTTGCGTAGGCACAATATCTTTGACCTTGGTCTATAAGCTACTTCTAGTCCAGGTGGCACATTGATGCAACTGCTCTGTCGTGAGTTGTGCTGTAATAAGTTAACACGTGTTTGTGTCTCTTATCACGGAAATGGAACCGCATAATATTGCGCAATGGTATGCCATTTCTTTTTGCATTAAATTAGGTGAAAACGGGACGACAACTTACGGTAAGCTTCAGAAGACTTTTGGAGAGGAGGTTATGTCAAGAGCTCAAATTTTTCATTGGCATAAAATGTCTATGAAGGCAGAACAAATGTCAAAGTCAAAAGTGAAATGCATGCTTGTGTACTTCTTTGACTCCAAGGGAATTGTTCATAAAGAGTGGGTGCCTCCTTGACCAACAGTTAACCAATATTACTACAAAGAAATTTTAGAGAGACTTCATAAAAGAGTTCTTCGTGTCCATGCCAACATTGCTGATAATTGGATTCTGTATCACGATAATGCGCCATCCCATACTCCTCTGTCAGTAGAGCAATTTTTAACCTCAAAACAAATTTCAGTACTACCACAACCACCTTATTCACCAGCTGCGTGTGACTTTTTTCGATCTGCAAGAGTCAAAACAGCGGTCAAAGGACACCATTTTCAAACAACACAAGATGTCCAAAAAGCTGTGACGAGGGTCTCGGACGATATTACAGAAGATGAGTTCCAGAAATGTTTCCAGCAATGGCAGAAGCGCTGGAAAAATTGTGTGCAGTCAGAAGGGAACTAGTTTGAAGGAGACAACACTAAACTTGACTAAAACGGTAAACAACGTTTTTCTCCACATCTGTCTCATTACTTTATTGTCGCACCTCGTATACTTATTTTCGACACCTTCTTGTACGCCACAGCATCATCAGCGAGCAACTGCCGATTGCTTCCTACCCTGTCTGCCAGGTCACACTTGTTATTAGGAAACAAGTACTGTAGGGGTAAGAACCACCTAGCTCCCGGTTGGTGTGCAGACGACATCGGAGGTGGAGTGAGAGAGGGAGGGGGGGGGGGGAGGAGATGGACAGAGACACAATAGGAGAGAGAGAGAGAAGTGGGAGATGGACAGAGAGAGAGAAGAGGGAGGAAGGGATGGACAGAGAGCAGAGAAAGAGGTAAGGACATAGAAGGGGGGAAAAGACATGACAGACCGGGAGGATGGAGCAGATGAAGGCGGGAATAGGAATTGGACAGAGAGATGGATTCGTAAACGGAAATAAAATCCCCGGCAAAGCTGAGTACTTATGCTTTTATGTCAGCCTCATTTTTACCCCCTTCCCACCCCACCCATATGGAAAATAGATGGTTCTTACCCACATAGTCCTTCTGTGCAACATAAAAGACATGTGTACCAAGTGTGGTTGAAATTGCACTAATTGAGTGCAACAAAAAAGTGTATATATGTATGCATGTTCCACATCTCTGTCTAAACTACTGGATCGATTTCAGTAGCACTTGGTACTCATGTCATTTACTACTGGAAAGAAGGACTGTGTGGGCAAGAACCATCTACTTTCCATATGGGTGGGGTGGGAATGCAGGTAAAATTGGGGCTGACGTAAAAGCATAACTCAGGAACGACTGGAGCAATTTCAACCAAATTTGGTATATGCTTGACTCGTTATTTGTATAAGAGGTATGCCTACTACTCGTTATTTGTATAAGAGGTATGCCTACTACCACAGGGAAAGGGGATGGTGCTGAGAAGGGGGTGTTTCGTAAAAATATTCTAAAACGACCTGTTGGGATTTTTTTCTGTATTTTACTGACTTGGAATACTTTTAAATTTAAGAAGTACAATTTATTTCTGATTTGGTGTCAACAAGTTTGCGAGAATGACCACTGCAGTCAGCCAGTACCTTCAGGCCTAATATCCTGTCACGCCCTACTCCCCGGAGCTGTATGGTGTGGAACATCAGGGAATCGGACATGTATGTGTGCAATATATGTGGCACACGCGTACGTGGGTGAAGCCGGGGATATAAAGCCGTTGGTATTGTGTAACTGTTCTAATCACTGGGATACGACAGCGCAAAGAGAGCAGTGTAGATTAGTATTGGCACGGCTTCGTAACAGTAGCTTTGAAATTTGGCATGCGCCATGGCACACTACTCGCAGGGAGAGAATTCTTCTGCTGGTTTGAGCCGCGAGGCGGGCTCTCAAGCGGCGGGCGGTCTGCTCTCGCGTGCATTTGTGATGCGCGACGGAACAGCAGGTGAGCTTATCGCAAGCGTGGCACGCATGACTTGCAGTCTGCAGTGGAGAAAACTCTGGGCACACTTCATGCCATGACACGATATCACTGAGTTGTTTCAGATTGTCGCCGCCAACCAAACTCTCTGCGAGGTGACGATGTCTGACGACAAAAAAAACGACGTCTGGAGTGGTCATCATCATCGTCATCATCATTATTTAAGACTGATTATGCCTTTCAGCGTTCAGTCTGGAGCATAGCCCCCTTATAAAATTCCTCCATGATCCCCTATTCAGTGCTAACATTGGTGCCTCTTCTGATGTTAAACCTATTACTTCAAAATCATTCTTAACCGAATCCAGGTACCTTCTCCTTGGTCTGCCCCGACTCCTCCTACCCTCTACTGCTGAACCCATGAGTCTCTTGGGTAACCTTGCTTCTCCCATGCGTGTAACATGACCCCACCATCTAAGCCTCATTGTGGACACCCTCCTGCCATTGTTCCCATCTACTAGTACCTGCAATCATCCTTGCTACTTTCATATCCGTAACCTCAACCTTATTGATAAGGTAACCTGAATCCACCCAGCTTTCGCTCCCATACAACAAAGTTGGTCGAAAGATTGAACGGTGCACAGATAACTTAGTCTTGGTACTGACTTCCTTCTTGCAGAAGAGAGTAGATCGTAGCTGAGCGCTCACTGCATTAGCCTTGCTACACCTCGCTTCCAGTTCTTTCACTATGTTGTCATCCTGTGAGAATATGCATCCTAAGTACTTGAAACCGTCCACCTGTTCTAACTTTGTTCCTCCTATTTGGCACTCAATCCGTTTATATTTCTTTCCCACTGACATTACTTTCGTTTTGGAGATGCTAATCTTCATACCATAGTCCTTACATTTCTGGAGTGGTTAGTAATTTAAATTGTAAATCACAGTGACTCTTTTGAAGACAGTAGTTTTTCCACAGGACAGTGTTTTGTGTCACTGCAGACCGTGTGTGGTAAACTATATTTTGATGCACATCATTACTACCTGGAATAGGTTCGTGATTTCAAGATTCCTATTTGCCTGACTGAGTCTCATAAATATGTATAAGAATTTAAGAGAATGATATTCAATATTGTTCTTTTGAAAAATTCATGAGTGAATTTAAATTAACAAACAGCCAATTTGCATAGTAACATGCCTTCAGCATAGTATTCTTTTATTCGAAAGTGATTATTTAATTTAATTTGAATACTGGCCCTAAAAAAGGTAAATATTGAAAGAAATTTGATTTTGTTTTTATATTACTGCGTGTTGGTCGCGTGGTGTGCAGTATTTCAGTGTTCTTTCAACAGTTGGTATTCTGTAGTGAGTTTCAGCGGTTTGAAAGTTGGATTTTTCTATTCTACTTCATTCATCTAAGAGTAAATTTGTGAAGGTTAGTGCTAATATGTTGCAACGTCTATGTATTGTCGTGTTCACAGTTATTTCAGAGTTACAGCACGTTTTATCGTATTGACAATTTTCTGTTAAAATTGTTGAGCAGAGTGATTCAGGCGTTCTAAATTCAATTACCGCAGGGTATATCTGCATCATCAAGTACAATACAAAATTCGGTTATTGAGTTGTACATGCAACTGTTGATTATGTACATCAGTAATGTAATCAATACGTTTTGTAGAGAATATTTTCCGATTTAATTGACTACCATATCATTACATAACTATACAAGTTCATTTAAGGCAACTAAATTATTCTGCCACTGTGCTTATTTTCACGACAAGTCAGTAACAACTATAATCCGTCTGGAAACGGTAGGGAGTTTGCATATGGGAGTGGTAAGATGCTGAGCCAAAATTTAAGAAAATAAAAAATAAAAGTAAAAAACTTTTGATAATTTTTATTTGTTTCAACGGCATTTTAACATGGAGAAAATAAACAAGTTCAAAAGTCGCTACAGTATCGTTAATAATTACGAAAATGAAAATGATTACATTTACAAAACGCTTTAAGATTTATACAAATGGCTTTGAGGTAACAAATATTAAAAGAATCACAGCAATCTTGAAATAAAGAAATTACTGTAGCAATTTCAGGGAAAACAAACAACCAAAACGGTTGGCAATTTCAACATTTTGGCCGTTAAACGAAAGCACACATTTCAACAATTTAATTTCCTGTAAATGCATACAGAAATGAGACTTCCACAAAACAACCAACGTTAAAATATAAAATTGTATTATCTATTTCTAAACTGGCTCAAAAATACTCGGGCTTCGCCGCGCGGGGTAGCCGCGTGGTCTGTGATGCTCCCCCCCCCCCCCCCCCTCCCCGTCGGAGGTTCGAGTCCTCCCTCGGGGGCATGGGTGTGTGTGTGTTCTCCTTAGCATTAAGTTAGATTAACTAGTGTCTAGGCTTCGGGACCAATGACCTCAGCAGTTTGGTCCCATAAGACCTTAGCACAAATTTCCAACTCGGGCTTGAACATGTTAACACGGAATGCTGATCCACATAAAAATGTAAGACAAATGTAACCGTCACTGAAGAAAAGTAAGCGGCCAAGTTCTACAAACAAACATTTTAGCTGTGTGTACTTTTACTTGCGACTAACCTGTTTGTAATTTCATCTTTGATGAACCTTTGTCGAATGTGCAATATACTCTTCGCTAAAATGTTAACATACCATGAATAATGAAAGCACAATGGAACATTACGTATAACCTTAAAAGTATTTGAAGGTATGTAGATGTATAACTGCCATTTTCAAATTTCCAATGTCTAACAAAAATAATGATGGCGGATGTAATGTCTGTAAAAGCATAATGTCACAAATCTGAGAATGAGAGTCTTACCTGTCGAAACCAGTCAATACAAAATAATTTGGAACGTGATCTTACCTATAAGAACTTCCATAAGTGTGTATAGATCGCCCTTTCTCATCTTAAACTATAATAAACTTTAACCTTGATTATTTGTTGTATGTATTACAATCTTCGTCTTACCCACAGTTTTGCACATTTACGCATTCCTCTGGCACCAAGGTAGATATTACTGCAGGTCTTAACACGTGTCGTATCATCATGTCCTTATTCTTGTCAGTTTTTCCATACTTTCCTTTGTTCGCCGAATCTGCAGAGAACCATCTCATTCCTTAAGTTATAAGACCATCAAATTTTCTACACTCTTGTGTAGTAACACATCTCAAATGCTACGAATGTCTTCTGGTTTGAAAGACAGTTTACGACTCAATACCACACAATGCTGTGCTCCAAACACATTTTCCGAAATTTCCTCCTCAAATTCAGGCCTATATTCAGTACCAGTAGATTTCTTTTGCCGAGGAATGCCCTCTTTGATTGTGCTAGCCTTCTTTTTGTGTCCTCCTTGATTCGTCAATGATGGTTGATTTTGGTTCCAAGGTTGCAAAATTCCGTAACTTCGTCTGCTTTGTGATCACCATTTACGATGTTACGTTTCTCGCTATTCTCATTTCTGCTGCTTTTCATTATTTTCGTCTTTATTCGGCTCACTCTCCATGCATATTCTGTACTTATTACACTGTTCATTCCATTCAACACGTATTTTAATTCTTCTTCCTCTTCACTGATGATTGCAGTATCATCGTTCAAACTTATCACCGATATCTTTTTATCCTGAATTTTACTTCCACTCTTGAACTTTCCTTTTATTTACGTCATTGCTTTTTCGTTGCGTAGATTGAATAGTAGCGCTGCTAGACTGCAACCCTGTCTTAACTGCTTTTTAATTGAATCACTTACTTCTTGGTCATCAAACCTTATTATTCGCTCTTGGTTCTTGCACGTACAGAATAATCGGTTATTTCCTGACGAGAAACAACATCAGCTTATAACATTATTGACTCTTGGACAGTTCCATAGCACAACAACGTCCCTTACGAAATATTAATAATCACACCCTAAGAAGAGCACATCGCTCACGCTGGAACACTGTAGATCTGGTTCCAGGCGATCACGTGACCCTCCAACGTCAATAGTTACAATGAAGTGATGTGTATGGTACAATCGACTGCCAGGAATCAGCGCATTTACAAGATCCGACGTGGAGACGTGACATCGGCAGAATGGAGCTGAACGTGTCCATGATCACACGATGAGTAAATTTTCCCAATTTACGGGCGAATCAGAGCGGCTGACCAGCGTGTCTACAAGGAATGGTGCACCACGTGCAATTATGTGACGTGGCGTAAGAACAGCGCTCTTTAAAAGATTCTAACCAGCGTGTAACAGTCAGGGTCTTTTTGTTACATACTATTCACTTGTAGCCGCAGTTCTCAGCTATGTAACTCGTTTCTGGGGAACAAACGGACAACATGCAAACATAGTGTTCAAAAGAAAAAGAAGGGGCACAATAGTAATAAAAATAGTAGCGGAGCCCAATGAACGATCTGCCCGAAGAACGGGGATTTAAACCACGCCATGTGCATACGTTTACCACACAGTTGTCAATATTGAAACAACGTCGATAATTATTGCGCAAGTAGCTCTGTCCATGGCTATGGAACAAGAGTTGGATTAAATTTTTATTTACCAAGAAAGAATAAATATGAAATTGAAAACAGCGTTTTCCGCTGAGGAATAAAGCTGTACAATAAATTGCCCAAAGAGATCAAAAATATTGCTAAAACAGACTTAATTATAAACGCAGTTAAAAAGTATCTGTTACGCAATACATTTTATACACTGAAGGACTAGTTTCGTAACACAGAGGAAGGGTTTGGTAAAAATTATAACACAAATAAATAAAAACAATAATAGTCACAACAGGACACTTAGAAGATGCAACAAGTCCACTAAAGAGACAGCTTACACTACACTCGTTCGTCCTCTGTTAGAATATTGCTGCGCGGTGTGGGATCCTTACCAGGTGGGATTGACGGAGGACATCGAAAGGGTGCAAAAAAGGGCATCTCGTTTTGTAATATCACGTAATAGGGGAGAGAGTGTGGCAGATATGATACGCGAATTGGGATGGAAGTCATTACAGCAAAGACGTTTTTCGTCGCGGCGAGATCTATTTACGAAATTTCAGTCACCAACTTTCTCTTCCGAATTCGAAAATATTTTGTTGAGTCCAGCCTACACAGGTAGGAATGATCATCAAAATAAAATAAGAGAAATCAGAGCTCGAACAGAAAGGTTTAGGTGTTCGTTTTTCCCGCGCGCTGTTCGGGAGTGGAATGGTAGAGAGATAGTATGATTGTGGTTCGACGAACCCTCTGCCAAGCACTTAAATGTGAATTGCAGAGTAGCCATGTAGATGTAGATCTAGAATAAAACATCTGTCATTTCACATAACACTTTCACATTGTTTTTTTCCTTTTTTCCTTTCTGGAGAAACTTACTCCCAAAGCTAAGCCGTTTGTAACACTAGCGCTTTATCTTGTGTCTGAGCTCAGCATCTAATGACTTGGACGCATTCATTCAGTTTACTGCGAACATGAATTTCATTCAGAAATTCTCGGCAAGCAAGAGCCGCTCATTCTTCTACATTTCCAAGATGAATATTCTACAGACAGCTTCCAGGCTGAGAAAAGTCGTGTTAAACTAATGTGTTCCTGGTTTGACTGAAAGGGTACAGTACCGCCCGACATTGAAAATAGGTACAACATTCTTCGTTATTCTTGTCAGAACAACATATTTTTTGTAATAATAACTCAATTTCACTTAAAACACCGAAGCTGGATACCGGTGTAGGAAAGAATGACAATTTATTTATTTAATTGATCACATGTGAACTCCCACAAAATAAATCCCTACATCCAGTTTGGTGAGATCTGCGAAATGAATGAATGTATGGTCGTCTGCTAACCGCAGATAGTGAATGTTCAATATACGATCATCTGTGAGACGGTCCTTTGGTCACCTTTGGTGGAACCAAAGAGATGAAATTTTCCTGAGCTTTGAGCGCCTGAGATGTGGCTGACCAATGGGTAGCATGGTCTTCCCCCACCTCGACAGAGGTGCGAGATGACCTGAAGAACGGCCATGTTTCAGCACTCTGCCGCTGGATCTTGTGTTGGTAAGACCTGTCTTAGGTGTGCTCCGTAAAGACAAAAGAGTGGAGAGAATGGTATGCATGTGGAATACTTAAGGGTAGTTTGCAATAATAATAACTCTATTTCAGGAACTTTTGTGGGGAGAATTAAATGTCGGGCAGGTAATATTAAGGGGATCGTAGTAATCTACGGAAGTGACCAACGGTCACAATGAAACCACGTGCAGCAATAAGTTGAAATACTTCCGAGTACGTGAGTTAAGCTGAATTACTGGCGTGTGTACTATAAGTTGGAAATATTTAAGAAATGGCGTGTGCAGGACTTGAAATTAGAGACGAGTACTTCCACGTGGTGAGTACTGTGTGAGTCTCAATCTGTGTATGAGACAAAGGATAAAGAGAAGTACACGTCCGTGCTATCAGTTGAGGACTCGCGTGTGTGACGAATATGTTCTTAATATTACTTTGCGTGTTGTTTCCGTGTGAAACTTGATTCAAACTATAATACTCTGAGAGTGAAGCAAGGTGAGTCAGCCGTCTATCGAGCAACGCCACTTGGCTTGCATTGCACAGGAAGACGTGCATATATCCTCCAGAGTTCGTAGTAGGAAAGAAAAGTTACGAAGTGGGGCAGTGTCACGTGAAACTGGGATGAATACTAATTGAAGTGATACTAAGTGAAGTGATTCTAACGTTGTGACTATTCTTTGTATTGTATGTTGCCAGTGTGATGTATTTCATGTAATAAGTGTGTGTGGTTTGCATGGGAGAGTAGCAAGGTAGTTTCAGAGGCAGTGGGTTATGCATGTTCCTTCTTGTACTGCTCGGTCTGGAGGAAATTTTCGTGATGATGGGTGTGAGAGTCGAAGTGTGAGATATAGCAGAAGATCCACCATCCTATACAGAAAGTGCACTGTAGTGTTAAGTAATTACGAGACCATAAGATACAGAATCACCAATGTAAAGCCATGCCCACTGGATGGAGTTTCTCATGTGTAATTGTTGTAGAAAATGTAATGGTGTGTTTAGGTTATAGAATTTATCGGAATAAAAAAGATAGTGAAAAGAAAAAGACTGGTGGCCTTTTCCTTCGAATAGTATGTTGTCATGATATCCAGAATTTATAATGTGTGCGCCATTCATATTCAGTGCGATGGCCATGTGTTGATCAAAGCCGTTGGGTAAGGAAAAAAAAAGTGGTATTGCCAGTGCGTAGTGAACAGTCAGAGTTGTGTAAATTACTAATAGTCAGTTTGCGTTATCCGTTTCCGTTGCGTAATATTCAAACAGGAGAAAAATTTGTAACTTAATTGAGAGTATTAGAGCTCATGTTACTTGATAAATAAGAATGAATCCACTCGTTTGGCAGACCACTCATCTTGCAGGCCTGACTGCTTGATGCCACAGTATGAGGATGGCATGCGGGTGCCTCTCATGACAAATACTCACGCACTTACATAGCTCGTCGACTGGCTCCCTAATTTAGCCGATTTTAATGCCACACAACGTATCTGGTGCTGTTTGGAAGAACAGGTGAAACATGACTATGAACATCCCCTCAATTTGATAACTCTATGGGATCTTATCAGTAATGAGTGATTTCAAATGGTTCAAATGGACTTAAAATCTGAGGTCATCAGTCCCCTAGACTTACAACTACTTAAACCTAACTTAACCTAAGGACATCACACACATATCCATGCCCGAGTCAGGATACGAACCTGCGACCGTAGCAGCAGTGCGATTCCGGGCTGAAGCGCCTAGAACCGCTCGGCCACAGAGAGATATTTCAGCTGGATACAGCGTTCCTGAAGAAACTTTCGGGTCTTTCGTCCACGTGCTTATTTTGTTAATGTTTCACAAGAATGCAAGCACTAATTTCTTATTATGGTATGATGCTCTTGATAATGTTGACAGTTTAGACAGTTACAGCAGAAAACGAATTGAGAGTTCACGTAAATCAGAGTTTGGGTAACCTAACAGAAATATGACTGGAGATTTAGTCTGATAGTGTTCTGTGACCTCTTTGCAATATAACGACAGTATGTTCTAAATAATTTTGGAGTTGACATCTAAGAAGGGTGGAAGGCATAGCATGCGGTCACTGCTGTAGCAGAAAAACTGATCGGAAAACGTAACTACAGTTTAAGTATAAACCGTAGCGCAGGGCTTCACAACATACGTGCTCGCGGAGCAAGCTGTGAGCAGCAAGGTACGAGCACGGAGCAGCGCGAGCACGCTACCCCCACTACCGGACCAGAGCGGAGAGTGGGGAAAGTCACGTGGGGCACACAACAGCTGCCGCCAGTCAGTGTAAATCCGTGGCCACCTGCAGGGGTATCACTCACGAATTATTACTGCGACAAATGAAACAAATAAAGGAGAATGTACACATGCTACATAATTTTATTAGCTTAGTGTATGCCTCTACATTCGCATTAATTTGTGAACTGTTACATAATAAAAGGTGTCACTGAAGTGTGGGATTCTAGGTTATCTTGTATTTTTTGCCCTTTACAATTGCGTCTATGTTCGGAGTAATTGTTCTTGTGCATTTTAGGCGCAGCATGCAGTTTAAATTTCGATCAGACAATGCGTTTATCAGGCGCGTCTTGTTACATTTCATTGCAGAGAACAGTTGTTCACAAACATACATGGAACCGAACGTTGATATTATTGTAGCCGCCAGTTTGTGCAAACGAGGAAATCTATCCTGAGGGAAGTGTCTGTAGAATTCCAAAATGTTTCTCTTGTTCTGAAATTTGTCTCTGTATTCTCTGTCACACTGCAGGTTAATAATTTCTTGCTGCAGCTCAGGACGAATCTCTTAAATATTCGCTGAATATGGAGAGAACAGATCAAAATCACTGTCTAGTGCTGTCAGATCTTGAAAGCGCTGATCAACTGAACTATGTGAATAACGTTCACAATCTTTGTGAACATCTTGCATGGATCATAATTTAGGGAAATGAGCTAGGTTTCCTGTTTCCAGCCGACTTACCCAAAGTTTTTTTAAAAGCTTTTTTAAAAGCTCGTATTCGATCTATGAAATGAGTAATTATCAGATCTTTACCTTGTAGTAAAATGTTCAAAGCATTCAGATGGGTAGTTAAATCTGCTAAGAACGCGAGATCACATTCAAACGTGCGCGCGCATTTCCCCTCCCTCCCCTCGCTCCCTACTCCGCGACCTTGCGCCTGCTCGCGAGCACCTGCCTGAGCAGACGCGAGTACTCGCGCTCAAAACCGGCCACTTGTTAAGCCCTGCCCTAGCGCTCTGTTTTTTTCAATGCAACCAAACAGGCAACTGCTGCAGTTTTGATGTGCGAGCGCAGCACCATGCGCTACACTTAATTCAAATCATCTTTTGTTAGAGAAGTTCCACAGGGTTTTGGTTTGAAGCAAATGAAAATACAATGTGTTCTTAAGATTTAGCTCGCATAATGTGTTTCCCTAAATTCAATTACAAAGAAATTTCCCAAATGTCGAAAAGCATTTTTGTAAACTTCGCATATATCGTCTTACAAATTTGCTGCCACAAGTGATACAAATAAAATTGGAAATTGGAAATTTGTGGTAAGGACTAAGGGACCAAACTGCTAACGTCATTGGTCTCTAGGCTTACACACTAATTAATCTAACTTATCCTAACCTACACTAAGGACAACACACAGATCCATGCCCGAGGGAGGATTCGAAGCTCCGACGGGAGAGCTGTGCGAACCGTGACAAACAAGACAGTTCAGACCGCGCGGCTACCGCGTGCGCCACTAATTAAACGCGCTTCATTGCAACTCTGTTCGTCGCCTCCAGGAGTTACTGCCGAAGTGTAACTTCTGGAGTAATTTTGAATAATCTAACGTCTCTCTTTTGATTGTGTTATGCTGGACAATTTCTAATATGTGTTCAATGTGCTTGGGGTTCCAAAACTCCTAGTGTCATTACTAAAAAATCCTTATAACAGTAAGACAGCAACCGTAAATGTGGGTTGTGGCCTGCCAATGGTTCACTAAGCAAAATCTAGTTCCCAAGCAGACAAATGAAAATCAATACTGTATTAACAATAACACAAAAGAGACACTTTTCATTCATCCACAAAGGCTGCATTTACTTTTGTCACAGAAACACAACGATAATACTTGGATCGGTAGGGAAACTGGTTGACAGGTGTACAATCACTGACAAGTCTGAAATTATAGATTAGTAGTGGAACATTCCCCCCATAAACCATGGACCTTGCCGTTGGCGAGGAGGCTTGCGTGCCTCAGCGATACACAACGGAGGGGTATCTGTTGAGAGGCCAGACAAACGTGTGGTTCCTGAAGAGGGGCAGTAGCCTTTTCAGTAGTTGCAGGGGCAACAGTCTGGATGATTGAATGATCTGGCCTTGTAACACTAACCAAAACGGCCTTGCTGTGCTGGTACTGCGAACGGATGAAAGCAAGGGAAAAATACAGCCGTAATTTTTCGTGTGGGCATGCAGCTTTACTGTATGATTAAATGATGATGGCGTCCTCTTGGGTAAAATATCCCGGAAGTAAAATAGTCCCCCATTCGGATCTACGGGCGGGGACTACTCAGGAGGACGTTTTTATCAGGAGAAAGAAAACTGGCGTCCTACACATCGGGGCGTGGATTGTCAGATTCCTTAATCGGGCAGCAGGTAGGTTAGAAAATTTAAAAAGGGAAATGGATAGGTTAAAGTTAGATATAGTGGGAATTAGTGAAATTCGGTGGCAGGAGGAACAAGACCTCCGGCCAGATGAATATAGGGTTATAAATACAAAATAAAATAGGGGTAATGCTGGAGTAGGTTTAATAATGAATAAAAAATAGGGTTTGAGTACCCGTGGTCTAGGGGTAGCGTCTTTGATTCATAATCAAAACGTCTTCGGTCCCGGGTTCGATCCCCGCCACTGCCTAAATTTTGATAAATAATCAGCATTGGCGGCCGAAGACTACCGGAATAAGAAGTCAGCCTCATTCTGCCAACGGCCTTGTCAAAGAGGGCGGAGGAGTGGGTAGAGGTTCAGGGCACTCTCTTGTCCTAGGAGTGGGAAATTGCCCCTAAAGGCGGAAGAATCAGCAATGATCAACGACATGAGGATGCGGAAGGCAATGGAAACCACTGCATTAAAGACACGTAACGTGTATCCACAGGACATGTGGCCTGTAATTGAAGAAGTATCATGATGATCTCTCCATTGGCAAAAGATTCGGGAATAGTCCCCCATTCCGATCTCCGGGAGGGGACTGCCAAGGGGGAGGTTACCATGAGAAAAAGATTGAATAATCAACGAAAGGATAACGTTCTACAGGTCGGGGCGTGGAATGTCAGAAGCTTGAACGTGGTAGGGAAACTAGAAAATCTCAAAAGGGAAATGCAAAGGCTCAATCTAGATATAGTAGGGGTCAGTGAAGTGAAGTGGAAGGAAGACAAGGATTTCTGGTCAGGTGAGTATCGGGTAATATCAGCAGCAGCAGAAAATGGTATAACAGGTGTAGGATTCGTTATGAATAGGAAGGTAGGGCAGAGGGTGTGTTACTGTGAAGAGTTCAGTGACCGGGTTGTTCTAATCAGAATCGACAGTATGTAAAAGGGGACGAAAATCTAATAGTCATGGGCGACTGGAATGCAGTTGTAGGGGAAGGAGTAGAAGAAAAGGTTGCAGGAGAATATGGGCTTGGGACAAGGAACGAAAGAGGAGAAAGACTAATTGAGTTCTGTAACAAGTTTCGGCTAGTAATAGCGAATACCCTGTTCAAGAATCACAAGAGGAGGAGGTATACTTGGAAAAGGCCGGGAGATACGGGAAGATTTCAATTAGATTACATCATAGTCAGAGATTCCGAAATCAGATACTGGATTGTAAGGCGTACCCAGAAGCAGATATAGACTCAGATCACAATATAGTAGTGATGAAGAGTAGGCTGAAGTTCAAGACATTAGTCAGGAAGAATCAATCCGCAAAGACGTGGGATACGGAAGTACTAAGGAATGACGAGATACGTTTGAAGTTCTCTAACGCTATAGATACAGCACTAAGGAATAGCGCAGTACAGTTGAAGAGGAATGGACATCTCTAAAAAGGGCCATCACAGAGTTTGGGAAGGAAAACGTAGGTACAAAGAAGGTAGCTGCGAAAAAACCATGGGTAACAGAAGAAATACTTCAGTTGATTGATGAAAGGAGGAAGTACAAACATGTTCCGGGAAAGTCAGGAATACAGAAGTACAAGTCGCTGAGGAATGAAATAAATAGGAAGTGCACGGAAGCTAAGACGAAATGGCTGAAGGAAAAATGTGAAGACATAGAAAAAGATATGATTGTCGGAAGGACAGACTCAGCATACAGGAAAGTCAAAACAACCTTTGGTGACATTAAAAGCAACGGTGGTAACATTAAGAGTGCAACGGGAATTCCACTGTTAAATGCAGAGGAGAGAGCAGATAGGTGGAAAGAATACATTGAAAGCCTCTATGAGGGCGAAGAGTTGTCTGATGTGACGGAAGAAGAAACAGGAGTCCATTTAGAAGAGATAGGGGATCCAGTATTAGAATCGGAATTTAAAAGAACTTTGGAGGACTTACGGTCAAATACGGCAGAAGGGATAGATAACATTCCATCAGAATTTCTAAAATCATTGGGGGAAGTGGCAACAAAACGACTATTCATGTTGGTGTGTAGAATATATGAGTCTGGCGACATACCATCTGACTTTCGGAAAAGCATCATCCACACAATTCCGAAGACGCCAAGAGCTGACAAGTGCGAGAATTATCGCACAACAGCTTAACAGCTCATGCATCGAAGCTGCTTACAAGAATAATATACAGAAGAATGAAAAAAAAAATTGAGAATGCGCTAGGTGACGATCAGTTTGGCTTTAGGAAAAGTAAAGGGACGAGAGAGGCAATTCTGACGTTACGGCTAATAATGGAAGCAAGGCTAAAGAAAAATCAAGACACTTTCATAGGATTTGTCGACCTGGAAAAAGCGTTCGACAATATAAAATGGTGCAAGCTGTTCGAGATTCTGAAAAAAGTAGGGGGTAAGCTGTAGGGAGAGACGGGTCATATTCAATATGTACAACAACCAAGAGGGAATAATAAGAGTGGACGATCAAGAACAAAGTGCTCGTATTAAGAAGGGTGTAAGACAAGGCTGTAGCCTTTCGCCCCTACTCTTCAGTCTGTACATCGAGAAAGCAATGATGGAAATAAAAGAAAGGTTCAGGAGTGGAATTAAAATACAAGGTGAAAGGATATCAATGACAAGATTCGCTGATGACATTTGCTATCCTGAGTGAAACTGAAGAAGAATTAAATCATCTGCTGAACGGAATGAACAGTCTAATGAGTACACAGTATGGTTTGAGAGTAAATCGGAGAAAGACGAAGGTAATGAGAAGTAGTAGAAATGAGAACAGCGAGAAACTTAACATCAGGATTGATGGTCACGAATGAAGTTAAGGAATTCAGCTACCTAGGCAGTAAAATAACCAACGACGGACGGAGCAAGGAGGACATCAAAAGCAGACTCGCTATGGCAAAAAAGGCATTTCTGGCCAAGAGAAGTTTACTAATATCAAATACCGGCCTTAATTTGAGTAAGAAATTTCTGAGGATGTACGTCCGGAGGACAGCATTGTATGGTAGTGAAACATGGACTGTGCGAAAACCGGAAGAGAAGAGAATCGAAGCATTTGAGATGTGGTGCTATAGACGAATGTTGAAAATTAGGTGGACTGATAAGGTAAGGAATGAGGATGTTTGTGAAAGGTATAGGTTAATGTTAGTCAGGGCCACCCTTTTGTAGGGATTATTGAAAGTCAGATTGCGTTACGCTAAAAAAATATTGTGTTGACACACATTACACAAAAAATGGCCATGACTAATACCTATGTCACATCTTAACAGTCATGTATAAATTTTTCTAAGGTGACGTTTCAGGTTCTACGCAGAATCGGAGAGGAAAGGAATATGTGGAAAACACTGATAAGGAGAAGGGACAGGATGATGGGACATCTGCTAAGACATGAGGGATTGACATCCATGGTACTAGAGGGAGCTGTAGAGGGCAAAAACTGTGGAGGAAGACAGAGAGTGGAATACGTCAAGCAAATAATTGAGGACGTAGGTTGCAAGTGCTACTCTGAGATGAAGAGGTTAGCACAGGAAAGGAATTCGTGGCGGGCCGCATCAAACCAGTCAGCAGACTGATAAAAAAAAAAAAGGAGTGCGGGTAAGCTACTACAAACAGATAGACACGAAGCTCACGCCTACCACAGTAGCACAAGTTTATATGCCAACTAGCTCTGCAGATGGCGAAGAGATTGATGAAATTTATTATGAGATAAAGGAACTTATTCAGATAGTGAAGGGAGACGAAAATTTAATAGTCATGGGTGACCTGATTTCAATTGTAGGATAAGGAAGACAAGGAAACATAGTAGGTGATTTTGGAATGGGGGTAAGGAATGAAAGTGGAAGCCTCCAGGTAGAATTTTGCACAGAGCATAACTTAATCGTAGCTAACACTTGGTTCAAGAACCATGCAATAAGGTTGTGTACATGGAAGAGGCCTGGAGATATTGGAAGGTTTCAGATAGAATATATAATGGTAAGACAGAGATTTAGGAACCAGGTTTTAAATTGTAAGACATTTCCAGGGGCAGATTTGGACTCTGACCACAATCTATTGGTTATGAACTGTAGATTAAAACTGAAGAAACTGCAAAAAGGTGGGAATTTAAGGAGATGGGACCTGGATAAGCTGACTAAACCAGAGGTTGTAGAATGTTTCAGAGAGAGCATAAGCCTACGATTGACAGAAATGGGGGAAAGAAATACAGTAGAAGAAGAATGGGTAGCTTTGAGGTATGAAGTAGTGAAGGCAGCAGAGGATAAAGTAGGTAACAAGACGAGTGCTAGTAGAAATCCTTGGGTAACGGAAGAAATATTTAATTGATGAAAGGAGAAAATACAAAAATACAGTAAGTGAAGCAGGTAAAAAGGAATAAAAACGTCTCAAAAATCAGATTGACAGGAAGTGCAAAATGGCTAAGCAGGGATGGCTAGAGGACGAATGTAAGGATGTAGAGGCTTATCTCACTAGGGGTAAGATAGATCCTGCTTACAGGAAAATTAAAGAGGCCTTTGGAGAAAGGAGAACCACTTGTATGAATATCAAGAGCTCAGATGGAAACCCAGTTCAAAGCAAAGAAGGGAAAGCAGAAAGGTGGAAGGAGTATATAGGGGGTCTATACAAGGGCGATGTACTTGAGGACAATATTCTGGAATTGGAAGAAGATGTAGATGAAGATGAAATGGGAGATACGATACTGCGTGAAGAGTTTGACAGAGCGCTGAAAGGCCTGAGTGGAAACAAGCTCCCAGGACTAGACAACATTCCATTGGAACTACTGACAGCCTTGTGAGAGCCAGCCCTGACAAAACTCTACCATCAGGTGAGCAAGATGTATGAGACAGGCGAAATACCCTCAGACCTCAAGAAGAATATAATAATTCCAATCCCAAAGAAAGCAGGTGTTGCCAGATGTGAAAGTTACCGAACTATCAGTTTAATAAGTCACGGCTGCAAAATATTAACGCGAAATTTTTAAAGACGAATGGAAAAACTGGTAGAAGCCGATCTCGGGGACGATCAGACTGGATTCCGTAGAAATATTGGAAAACGTGAGGCAATACTGACTCTGCGACTTATCTTAGAAGATAGATTTAGGAAGGCAAACCTACGTTTCTAGAATTTGTAAACTTAGAGAAAGCTTTTGACAATGTTGACTAGAATACTCTCTCTCAAATTCTGAAGAACGCAGGGGTAAAATACAGGGAGGGAAAGGCTTTTTACAATTTGTACAGTAACCAGATGGCAGTTATAAGAGTCGAGGGGCATGAAAGGGAAGCAGCGGGTGGGAAGGGAGTGAGGCGTGCTTGTAGCCTCTCCCTGATGTTATTCAATCTGTATATTGAGCAAGCAGTAAGGGAAACAACAGAAAAATTCAGAGTAGGTATTAAAATCCATGGAGAAGAATGAAAAATTTTGAGGTTCGCCGATGACATTGTAATTCTGTCAGAGACAGCAAAGGACTTGGAAGAGCAGTTGAACGGAATGGACAGCGTCTCGAAAGGAGGGTATAAGATGAACATCAACAAAAGCAAAACGATGATAATAGAATGTAGTCGAAATAAGTCGGGTGACGCTGCGGGAATTAGATTAGGAAATGAGACACTTAAAGTAGTAAAGGAGTTTTGCTATTTGGGGAGAAAAATAATTGATGATGGTCGAAGTAGAGAGGATATAAAATGTAGGCTGGCAATGGCAAGGAATGCGTTTCTGAAGAAGAGAAATTTGTTAACATCGGGTATAGATTAAGTGTCAGGAAGACGTTTCTGAAAGTATTAGTATGGAGTATAGCCATGTATGGAAGTGAAACATGGACGATAAATAGTTTGTACAGATTTTAAACATTGCTGCAGCAGCAACTGTTAAAATTCTTCACAACAAAGGATGGCAGCCAAAAACAGTTGCATAATTGTTTTATTATTCTCCAGTGCATGATGTAATTTTGAAGTTTTACTTCTGATGAAGGTATATTTATATGTACCGAAACCTTGGTCAAGAATTTTAATAAAAAAATTCTATCCTGCAACTGTTTTTGGCTGCCATCCTTTATTGTGAAGTTTGTACAGAAAGAGGTTAGGAGCTTTCGAAATCTGCTGCTACAGAAGAATGCTGAAGATTAGATGGGTAGATTACATAACTAATGAGGAGGTATTGAATAAAATTGGAGAGAAGAGAAATTTGTGGCACAACTTGACTAGAAGAAGGGATCGGTTCGTAAGGGCATATTCTGAGGCATCAACGGATCACCAGTTTAGTACTGGAGGGTAGCGTGGAGGTTAAAAATCGCAGAGGGAGACCAATAGATGAATACACGAAGCAGATTCAGAAGGATGCAGGTTGCAGTAGGTACTGGGAGATGAAGCTTGCACAGGAGGGAGTAGCATGGAGAGCTGCATCAAACCAGTCTCTGAACTGAAGACAACAACAACAGTGGAACATTATCAGTGTAAATCTATCTGAAGACAACAACAACAACAGTGGAACATTATCAGTGTAAATCTATCAGTATACATTTTGTGTTTAGACGGACCACTATTTAGATGGGTGTGCAGAATTCACAGCCACAGAAAAAGTCTAAGACTGTTGGATACCACGAGATGGTGGCGCTGGAACCCGTAAGAGGCCAAGGTCGCTGAGCGCTACTTGTGGTACACAGCTGTTAGTCCGTGAGTTTTACGAAGATGTTGGTGGTCAGGGTGGTGCATCGGCTTCAACTGGACTGACTTCACGAGCGTATGGTATCCTAACTGCGGCCACATAAATCGCGTGGGCAACTGGGACGGCAGTAGCTGCGTTTGCTAATGGCGTTGTGGTTGAAATGGCTCTGAGAACTATGGGATTTAACATCTGAGCTCATCAGTGCCCTAGACTTAGAACTACTTAAACCTAACCTAACCTATGGACATCACGCACATCCATGCCGGAGGCAGGATTCGAACCTGCGACCGTAGCGGCAAAAAGGCAATCATGTTGTTCTTGGGAACTGTCTGGTTTCAAATCACGATGCTGTGGCGCCTATATTGCCGCGCTTCAGCCACCCGTCTCAGTTGCTTGGTACACTGGCGGACTACAAGTCACGACACAGCCGATGATAAGTACCCTTGAGTTTTTCATTGTGACAAATGGAGTCAGGCAGGTTTCTGTTTTGTTACCTCTGGCTTGTAACACCAATGCAATATCATCAGTGATGCACTGGATGACTGGGCTGGAATTTCAATTGGCTGTAGGAAAATCAACACTCTACGCTGTGCTGATGATACGATCCTCATTACAGGAAGTGAAGAACTACTCTGTGTTCTGTTTTCCAGAACAAGGGTTATTGGCTTAAATTCCGGTCTCGAGACAAAAACGTAAAAGGCCCAAGTTAATAGTGACTTTTGGACAGGGTTCAGATCAAATCCACTTTATATGTTGCTTAAACGTTTTGGAGATAGTGAATGCTAGTGCATATCTAGGATCTCTGATCAATGGCATAGGAAGTCGTCATAAAGAAATAAAACAAGGAATCGTCCTTGGTCGTTACGCAGTAGTTAAATTCAGTGAAATCTAAGAGAACTGTCCAATATCCAAAACAATTAAGATGAAATCAACGGTGTTCCTGTATAGGTGCGAGATCTGTATCATGAAAGCTAGTCACAAAAGCCTGACTGGTGGCCATAGACAGAAACAAGAACCTTATACCTCGATTCTACAACAACTACTACGAGACGTTTGTCGTTCCGTCGCAGCCAAAGACATTTGCGCACATTTTGAGAAGAGAAAGGCAGAATCAAAGGTGAAGACCGCGAGGAAGAATGGCAAGTAGATGGTGGGGTAATGCGAAGAAAATTACTGGCATAACTTTTCAAATTATATTAACAAAAGTTGAAGATCGTTGTTGATGGAGGTGTCTATAGCCGTAGTCATGAAAGATAGCAGTCGAGTTTAGGCTCCTTCTGCACACCCGACGTCATTAATTCTGTTATAGCCTATGAGCGTTCAGCAGTATTCTGAGCGTCCTGCTGTGGACTTCGTTGAAAGTGCGAGCAACACTGAACGTGATCGTAGTGAGTTATTTACTCAACTTTTACTCCATTTGTCGCGAGTTGTCATGACTGATGATGTACGGCAAATTCTACATAAGGACTGCAATCGATAATGAACCGAACTGTATTCAAATATTCAACTGCTTAAGACATGACTGAATGAATCAGAAGAGAACGGTCAGCAATGAGTAAACCAACTAATGAAGACCGTACTCTGTAAGTTTATCTTTATGCAAGATGGTTGTCCCACCTCGGCCGTTCAGTGTAAATGTCACATCGAAACACCTTCAACCGTCGAAATTTCCAGTCCTATTTTATTTGTGCAACTAGTTTCAGCGTTACGTTACGCCTTCTTGAGGCCCCCAGACAGACGTGTAGGAAGAATCCCGCCTCAAGTTGGCTAGTGATGATCGGAGGGATCGCTGTCTTAAAAAGAAATCTACAGATACTAGTAACTGAATAGACGCCAGCGCCTCTGTTTCGTCTGTATCAGAGGTCGGAGGGCTGAAGGTGGCGTATTCTAATGCTGAAACTGGCTGCACAAATAACATAAAACTGGAAATTTAGACGGCTGAAGGTGTTTTGATTCGACATTTACAAATAAAACGATAGTCTCGCTGATAGGGACCGACTGCAGTTCCACAGGCGTGACAACGAATCTCCGTGTTCGACACCATCCCCCATCCAACACGACTGCGGCGCTTTGGTGTTGTGCCACCTTGTCCGACCAGACCATAGAACTGCGACGCGCCTGCGAGGAAAGTAGCCTCGCACCTCGCGCGCACGCGACAAGAGGGTATCGGCTCCATCGCCGATGTACGCTGGCGCGGAATCTGGAAAACATGCGCGAGGCACCACTTGTTCTGATTTCCACGGGGAACGGCAGCTCGGTCGCTGCATTCCGAGCGGTCGGGAGGCGCGTAGATGACGGGGAGACGGAGGGAGATGCGGTTCTGGGACGGAGGCGTCCGCTGCCGGCGCGGGCTCAGGTGAGCGCGGCCGAGTGTGCCCTTTGTGCTGGCGTAATGCTGCTTCCTTTGTCCGCCCGCCAGCGTTGTCTTCGCTGCGAGCAGAGTCGCTCGCGCCGGCGCACAATGCAGGCCGGAAGCGGCCGCGCGAGCGGGTCTGCTCGCACGCTTTTGTCCGGCGCGCTTATGCGCTCAAACACGAATTATAAACCAATCGTGACTGGACAAACGAGCGGCGCGCCGCGGCACGCAGTGGCGGACAGCGCTCGCCTTCCTCCCATTCACGCCGCGGGCACGGCTTAAGCTAAGAAAAAGAAGAGGAACGGTCAGAGCAGCTCCGTCACAGCGGGGTCTGCGAACAAAACTGGACACTAAACTGCACTTAAATCCTTCGTCGCCATAGGGTCTTATAATTCATCATCATTACCCGTTTGACGTCCACTGTAGGATTAACGCCGTTTGTGGACTTTTCCACGCTTCACGTTTTTCAGCCATAACTAGTCTTCTTACAGCTGCATGTTTCCTAATGTCATCTACTTGCATTCCACTGGGTTGCCCCCTCTGGCTCGCCTCACCACTTGGTCCATCTGCCGCCCATTCGCCTGATTACGTGTCCTGCACGTACCACTTTCATTTTCCTTGCCGTCTTAATTACATTGAAGGAAATGCGAGGGACTACAAGTTGACAGGACGCTACGAAGCTTGCAGCTACACTCACGAGGTGATTTCAAAATAGAGGGACCGATGACTTCAGCAGTTTGGTCCCATAGAACTTACCACAAATTTTCCAAATTTTCAAAATGGAAGAGTCATCAGTCTCTGACTGATTTGATGTGACCCGCCACGAACTCCTCTCCTGTGCCAACCCTCGAGGTGTCACTTCCAACGTACAATCTCAATTATTTGCTGGATATATTCAAATCTCTGTCTTCCTCTACACATTTTACCCTCTACAGCTCCCTCCACTACCGCGAAAAGATATGCCTCGATGTCTTATCTGGTACCTATTTGCCCCTTCTTCTCGTCAATGTTTCATATATTCCCCTCCTCGCCGATTATGCAGAGAACCTCCTTGTTTCTTACCTTACCCGTCCGCCTAATTTTCGACGTCTGTCAGTAGCATCACATATCAAATGCTCCAATTCTCTTTGATTTCGGAATCTCTGTCCGATCATGCTGTAATCTAGCGAACAAGGTGAGGCCACAACGCTGGGTCACGGATTTCCTTCAAACTTTGTACACCTTTACTAAACCATTAAAACAACAAAGTGTGCAAGTAGTAAGGTGCACTATTCTGGCAATTACCAGAAAATCGCAAGAAAAGTTCTTCGCATCTATTATGTATCTGACGCCGGCGCGGTAGCTCAGCGTGTTCGGACAGAGGGTTAGCTGCCCTCTGAAATAAAAAAAAACTGAATTAATCGATCAACAACGAACTTAAACGGATGTCTTACGACGTCCGCCCCGAACAGATACAACGAACAAAATGATATTAAAAAAAGATCATTAGCTGCCCTCTGTAATAAAAAAAACTGAGTGAATGAATCGACGACGAATTTGAACAGGTGTCATGAGACGACTGCCCCGAAGAAATGTAATTAACAAAAACGAACAAAGTAATATAAAAAAACTGGTTAGCGTCCGGCATTTACAAAAGAGTCGTAGATGAGGCGATGGTCCGAATCCTGCCAATACTCATTTTTTAATCTATATTTTTTCATCCCTGATCACATTATTTAATTTGTGTGACATTTGAGAAGTACTATAATGGAAAAAAAAACCACATGCATTTTCATGAAGTTGTGGCTAATTTCATATGTTATTTGACTACTTACTATTTTTAATTAAATTTTCAACGGTGAAGGACAGGCTTGGAAAGCCCAAATCAAACCTCGACAAATAATGATGCGAACGACGTTATTCACAGTCAGTGATATAGTAAGTCACAATAAGCCAGACCGTAATAGTAATGTACAGTTACTCACTGGATGTACTCTCGACACGTTGCAGGATGGTGTTTGTTAAACAGACCTGGAGTACCTAAATTGAAACGACGTCTACTGTATCGAATTAATGCGGTTTTCCCGCATTTACAGGGAATTTTCAGAGTTCCTAAGGGAAAACGCTAGTCGTTGACCTTTGCAAAATTAAATAACATGACCAGCGATGAAAATATGGGTTAATAATTAAGTTTGTGTGAAAGTCGAAACGTCGCCTCATACATGTTCCTCTTATGTAGCGCAAACGATGATCGTTTGACCACCATGAACACCTATGCACAGATACATCAATTACATAACAGACGCTTAAAACTTCTCTTGCGATTTTCTCGGAAATGCCAGAGCAGTGCACCTTACTTGTTGGACATTTTGTTGTTTTAATGGCCTACTAAAGATGTACAAAGTTTGAAATAAATATGTGATCCCAACTTCCTGGTCTCCTCTTGCGAAATTTTACCTTATCTCCCGGCCTTCTTGAACAGAGTATTCGATACTACGAAGTGAAATTTATTGCAGAACTCAATTAGTCTTTCTCCTCTCTCACTCCTAGTATCAAGCCCATATTGTCCAGTAACACTTTGTTCTATTCATTCCCCTACAACCGCATTCCAGTCCTCCAAGACTATTAGATTTTCATCTCCCTTTACGTACAGTATTACCCTTTCAATATCCTCATATACTTTCTCTATCTCTTCATCTTCCACTTGCGACTTCGGCAAGTATACCTGAACTATCGTTGTCGGTGTTGGTTAGCTTTCGATTCTGATGAGTAAAATCCTATCACTAAATTGTTCACAGTAAGTCACTCATTGCCCTGTCTTGCTGTTCATAACAAATCCTCATCCCAATATACCAGTTTCTGCTGCTGTTGATAATAACCTATACTCACACAAGTTACACAAGGCTACTGTTACTGAAAGTTGCACCACACTTCAAAGTGACGCCGGCATTGTACTGTTCTTCAACACAGTCACCACGTCTTTGTAAACAACGAGGGAAACTTACTACTAGAAGTCCCCTCCTTGGTCACTGAGCCATTCGCGGCTCGTTTGAGCGTACCCCACCTCTCTCTCTCTCTCTCTCTCTCTCTCTCTCTCTCTCTCTCTCTCTCTCTCTTTCCCTACCTCCCTCCCCCCCCCCCCCCCACTCAACCCCCTAGATGTTTTTCCCCGATCGCCTATACATTGCTGTCTGTGGTCTCCCTGTATTTCGATAAAATTTTCAGGTGGCTGGAAAGGGGGGGAAGGCGGTTTCATATGAAAGATCTCCATTGGATTCCTTTCATGTTAATTTCTTAAATCTGTTGTCATTTACGGCATAAATTCCTCTTATAAATTTACTGTGGTGTTTCTGACTATCTGGGAGGAGACTGAGCAGTGAAACGTGTTACTTTTACACATAAACAAGAACGATCTGTCACACTAATACACTTTAAAACACAATTTATATGATATTCATGTCACACAGTCTCATCGGAACCTGCATCCGCTTTCTTTTATATACTGTACATAATAAGATACTGTCATCCCCCTTCCCTTCTGTGTGAGAGGATGAATGAGCAAATGTATTTCTAGTTGCATGCTTGATGGTAGCAGACAAGCCTGTCTGCTAGAGAACAGTAGGACCAACGTCGGAACAGGTAGCTACGCTTTCTAAAAGCAGAGAGGTTTCTATTCTCAGTACGGTCCTGTCCATCCCTTGTCATGTTGGTATAGGAAGCTGCCTCTCTCGTCACTTCAGTTTGTATCTGTTAAGCACACTCGGTAGGAGCCCAGGTCAGTCTGTCTGCGGCGAGCGTCTGAAGTGGTAAGATCTCCGGCTAAGCGCGTGTCTGCTAAGTCTGTAGGACAATGGATTTCTTAAGTTCAGCCTAACTGAAAATTTAATCACCTTTATTTCAGGTTTAGCTCTAAAATATCTAATGTTATCTTAAATTGCAACGCAGTGTAATTCAAGTGTGAAGTTCAGAATATCTTCCGGTAGTTGCTTTGTCACTACTTGGTGAGTAAAGTGGAACCACGTATTGATCAGTAACTCTAACTAAGATCATCAGTCTTAAATACGAATGTGCGTGAGATTATAACGTCTCGTCTTGACAATATTTTTCAACATAGCAACTTTTCTTTATGTTCAACCCACGTGGGGTGTACTTTGTGAGACCAGTACCACGTGCTTATACAGTTGTTTGACCCATCAGGTTAATAGTAAGACGATAGTAACCAGTTCGAGGTTTTTCTTTTGTAAATTGCTTTTCGATGTAATTTATTTTAATTATCATAATTACTGTGGAGTTGCACTCTTTGTGTAAACCAAGTTGACCACGTAAAGCATGTGGTGTAATCATCAAAGTAGCCCTCAGCTATTATTTTCGGGAAGATTTCACAGAGAGTTAGTATGAATTTAGTATACCAATGTGTGGTAATTTCATGACGGACAGGGTTGCGCTACGAACGTAACTTCTTTGGGTGAAAATTGAATCGGTTGGTTGTTGTTAATTTGCTCTTGGATATGTTTCAACGTTCTTCGTGTGTTATATTATGAATGCAGTGTTGTATGTAGTCTCCCAATCTTGGCTCCCTATTTGATGGGTTCTGTAAGATTACAAACTCACATTTTCACAATCCTAAATAAGGCACCAGTTTAGTTATGAGTCAAGTTTGATATGCTGAAATTTTAACGGAACAATGATCAATGTTAAAATAAATGTCCAAATATAAACTGATTTATTTCGTTTTATTTAAATTGTCTTTATATATATATATATATATATATATATATATATATATATATATATATATATATATCACCCGTTATCGTAAGATGATTACTAAAAGATTATAATTAATGTTAGTCTGGTTGGGAATTTGGTAAGCTAGACTGGATACCTGGTGAACCAGTTGCGCAGTAATGCAAGGTTAACTTCCTCACATAGCTCACAGCTTTTAACCCACTTTTATGGTCTTGAATATCAGCACCGCTTACACCTCAAATTAATGCAACAACCTTACACATATTCTTACAGAAACAGCATTATACGCAAAAACTTCATAGAGATTCTGAAGTTAGAGCCTTTCGGACAAAAGTAGCTTAGGCATGATGTAGCACTGCCCTGTAACACAGTTCGATGAAACTTGGACTATTCACAGAAAGAACCGCTGCTGTGTAGTACAGAACGTAACTGAATGAAATAGTGGTTGAGGTGAATACAAAAGACCCTTTATTAAAGTAAAATAATTACGCTGAAGTCATCGCGACACGATGGTCGACTCCACATTACAAAAGGCGTGACAAGGTTCTTAATAGAGGCCTGAACAAAACAGAGGGCAGTGTGATCTGTGCAAAGTACTCTAAAGCTAACCGCAAGTTAGGTAATCAGTACTTTTGGTAGGGCGTTCCATTCTTCCATCAGCGTGGCTGATAACTGGTGGATAGTCGCTGGTACATGTGAACGTGCTCCAACGCATCCAGCAGGTGCTCAAGGGAATTTAAATCGGGGCAATGGGCCGGCCTATCCATTCTCCAAGACCTCCACCGCCTTCGCCATTCGATATGGTCGCACATTGTCATCCGTGAAAATGAAGTCAGGGCCGAATGCAACCCTGAAAAGACGCACATCGGGAATGAATCCAGTGCCACATTAACGTTGGCCGGTTAGTGTACCACGTTCAAAGGCTTGCGATTGTGCAAAGAGCATCGGACGTGAATTGAAGAAGGTGAGAGCAGATTCAGTCTGCGTGGTGATTCTGGACGTAATCTCTTGAGGCAGCCAGGAACAGTGTCGAACTTGATTGTTTTGGTGATTCAGGTATTAGGTTGTGTGGGAGCGTTATCTTGCATAGGTGTGCTGACCACGAAACCTTTGAACACGGTACATTCATCGGTCAACGTTATTGTGACACTGCACCACTCCTTCCCCACGTGCGTCTTTTCAAGGCAGCATTCGCCCCTGACTTCATTTTTAAGGATGACAATGTGGGACCGCATTGAACGGCATCAGTGGAGAACCTCTTGGAACGAGAGGATATTCGGCGAATAGACTGGGCTGGCCGTTGTCCCCGACTTACATCTCATCGAGCAAATGTGGAATCAACGACCATCCAACAACTGTGAACCACTCTGGTGGATGGATGCAACGCCCTACCATGAGAACTCCTTAGAATCCTTGAGGTCAGCATGCGAGGACGTTGAACAGCATGCACTGCCATCCGTGGGGATCACACACACTATCAAGTACCATATCCCGCCGTGTGTAATGTCCATGGGACCGTATTAAATCTCGGCGACTTAATGTACTTATTGTCGCTGAATGACAGAGTCATTTACGTTCGTCTCTTTGAGCATTTCCTTCTGTTACTATTGTGTTGTACATTAGCACTTCCTTTTTTGTATGGTCCAAGTTTCATCGAGCTATGTATCTTGGTAGCGACAAATCGTACGAAAGTTACTTTCTTCGTTAAGTTTTGTACATTTTTGTGGTTTTGATGATATGGGTACCCCTTACATTACTGCCCCTAACGAAGACTAAAGATGTTCTGACATTATACTTAACAAAGGCTTTGAAAGTTAAGAGGAAGTATAGAAGCCGAGTCACAAGAATGCACTACCCATTTAGCTAATCTCTCCCCGGAGTGTCCTTTCCGGCCCATGGAAAGGACAGCCAGGCTGCTAGAAGGTCAAAGTCCCCATAATCCATGATGCAGGCTCGTTCCAACCCGAAACAGTCTCGCTCCATTATGCACGGCCACTTCGTCTTCCGACCGAGGAAGGGCTAATCGATCTTGCCCGAAACGAATTGGTACCGTGCTGGTACAACAGTCTGGACATTGTGTTCGGAACGTCGTTATGATCTGACCGAACAACAGTAAAGCCAGAGGGAGTTTCTTAAGTTCAACCAATAATGATGTATTACAAAAATAAGTTGCTAATTTACTAGTAACTGTTTTCTCTTCTGTTCGTAATTTAGCTTGAATGAGAGGCCAAAAGGACGAATATTACGTCACAACATTATCGTACCCAACTGTGGTAATTTCTACAGTCCTGTTGAATTTTTTAACACTTTTAATTAGGTCGCTTTCTTCTCTGCCTCTGTGATTGGTATAAATTTTGCAGTTGATTTTAAACGAGCCTCCTCCATGAGCTAGTGTGTTGGAACTTAAAACAGCTCAGAGTAGGATCATAAAGCAGTATTAACTCGCTTTCTTGTCAGGTGTGTGCGGAGGGTACTTTGTTTAGTACTGATTTCCCTATGAGCTAGAGACTTGAAACTTTCAATACTGCACAAAACTGGATGGCAATACAATATAACTTGAGCAGTGATTTACCACCAGAAGGAGGCTCCTGCTCATACAGCATTTTGGTCTGAAGATGACCACAGGAGTGGTCGAAACCAGTTACCAGAATAAATAAATTTGTGATCAAGACTGATTTTAATATTTACTATTAGTAACAACATTGATCACTGTCTGCCCCCACGATGTATTCAAAAGCGACTCCTGTTTCTTCTTCTATCACATCAGATACATCCTCCCCCTCATAGAGGGTTTCAATGAATTCTTTCTACCTATCCGCTCTCTCTCCTCTGCATTAACAGTGGAGTAATACGCATCGTGACTAATAGGCATCGTAATTTGTTCCTATTAAAATCACTGAATGAATAGCTGAACAAGCTCCCTCGTCCAAAGTTAATTTAGGCATATACAGAAACATAAATTTTCCTTTTTGTATTATTGAGTATTTTTATATTATTAACTATCTAGATTATTTTTCTACGCTCTTCTGTTGTTAGAACCGTGTTGTGATCCTTGGGAAGTTATGTATAGTATTTTTAAAACAGCTGTGGCGTGTTCATGCTGTAGAAGGAAAGTCACGCCATGATAAATTTTATGTTGAGCAGTGAAAAAAATTGCTATATAGATCAACATACTATACTGCTACGGTGGTGTAATGGCTAACAAATCTGCATAGTAAGCAGGAGCTCTGGGTTCAAGTCCCGGCCGTGGCACGAATGTTAATTCGTCTCTTCAGCTTTATCATTGTCGTAAAAATTGATATGTTGGCACATTGTACCTACATTATGCGTAGAGGGTACACAAGTGTAATTATCGTTCTTGCGTTGCAGCCGCGCGGTTAGAGGCGCCATGTCACGGATTGCTTGTTGTTAGCATAAGTTCAAATGGCTCTGAGCACTATGGGACTTAACTTCTAAGGTCATCAGACCCCTAGAACTCAGAACTACTTAAACCTAACTAACCTAAGGACATCACATACATGCATGCCCGAGGCAGGATTCGAACCTGCGAACGCAGCGGTCACGTGGTTCCAGACTGTAGCGCCTAGAATCGCTTGGCCACCCCGGCCGGCTCTTGGCATAAGTTGGTTAAAGTAGTGTGTAAGTCTAGGGACCAATGACCTCAGCAGTTCGGTCTCTTAGGAATTCACGCACATTTGAACATTTCTTGCGAAGCAGTCGTTTATTGGGATTATTATTTTACGTTAGCTGTAGCAGATCTGAAGATGAGTAACAGCTGAATCGGTTACCGTAATAAGGAACATTTTCCGATCAAAGACTGAAAATAATTACAGTAAAAGTCCTACTAAGATCACAGGCTTTCAGTGAAACATTATGTCTGTCTTGGAACAAAATTCTCTCATTCCCCTCTTGTTCGTCCAGACTGCTAATTACAAACACATACTGTAACGTTACGCGTATGTAGGCGAATTATTCGGCCATCTAAAATTGGTAGGAGGTAAGGTAAATTTGTTTGTGCGCATGGACACCAACCGACGGCCGAGGGCGCACCGCGGCTGGTCAGCAAAGCGACCGGCACGGTGCTGTTCACGTACAGAGGCGATCAGCACGGCTGGAAATCGGTAAAAGACAGAACAGGGAATTTGTACGGCCGTTACTCGTTTATCCGAAGAACAGACATTGCTCCAGAAATAGGGGGGAGGGGTATAAGAAAGTCTGAAATTTGGTTTATTACAGAACTTCTAAGAGCTGTAAGAAATTATAGTTAAATAACAGGCCATATCCGAATACATCTGCGATCTCAGAAAAATGGGGTGCATCCAATGAAACAATAACATTTTCAATAACTTAAAAACTACAGAAGTTAATGTCTTACAGTGGCTAAATATTTACACAATGAACCTTAGAATAATCAACGTCTAGGCGCGCAGTCCGGAACCGTGCGACTGCTACGGTCGCAGGTTCGAATCCTGCCTCGGGCATGGATGTGTGTGATGTCCTTAGGTTAGTTAGGTTTAAGTAGTTTTAAGTTCTAGGGGACTGATGACCACAGCAGTTGAGTCCCATAGTGCTCAGAGCCATAGCCAATAATCAACGTTTTCAACAAACGATACCTCAGATGAAAGCCCAGCACTACACCTCTGATCCCTGAAATCCAGACATCTGTATCTAATTCATATATTGATTCATTACGTATTTATATCTTTTTAATTTTCCAAATTTTTGACAGAACATCGTATCCTCCACAATAAGACAACAACTGAATGCAGCATGCTTACCTCATATCCTGCCATACTGGTATAGTTATTTAAGAATAGGTTACTATTTTTGCCAGTAACTTTATTTAAACGTAATTACAGCTGATATGAAAAGACCGATGTAATTTGAAAGTGGTCAGTCTCATGTGTTAACTTCCCACTACAGAAAAGAATGCCAAGAGGCGCTTTCATCAGGCAGACACAAGTAATATTTCAAACAATAATTAACCACAGTTTGTTGTCTCTTAACGTGTGTGCACTGCCGAAAGAAAGTTAGCTTTTTCTATTTATGAACGAACCTCCATTCACATTTATTGTAAATGGGCTGTGTGTGCCAGAATGTTTATGGCTCAAATGGTTCAAATGGCTCTGAGCACTATGGGACTCAACTGCTGTGGTCATAAGTCCCCTAGAACTTAGAACTACCTAAACCTAACGAACCTAAGGACATCACACACATCCATGCCCGAGGCAGGATTCGAACCTGCGACCGTAGCAGTCGCACGGTTCCGGACTGCGCGCCTAGAACCGCGAGACCACCGCGGCCGGCCCAGAATCTTTATAACATTTCTTTTATGTAAGTACTGTTTAGCACAGAAAGTAGTCAAGTTGAGTCAAAATCATGTCTGTAGAATAGAAGAACGATGTATGTTTGGTGGGGATGGACTTCAGCCAATGAGAGAGAATTGTGGAACGCTGTTGGGGTCACGTGCTGGCAGACATTTTTTGAGCGGTGCTCTCAAGGACTCTGTTCCATACACTTTTACTTCAGTTCTTGAAAAAGACAGACCTCTATATTGTGTAGTGAGATATTCGGTCATGTGGGCGATTTATTCTGGGCCGTGAACGGCCACTACGTAATTTAACTTTTGAAAGGAGTAACTTCCGAGGGATCAAGACGAGCTCAAGTGCAGAACTTTAATTTTTCCGCTTTCATTAGGTAACTGAGAACAGAGTATGAATTTCTCCTCGTTATCTCTTGTGTGTTAACGTATAAATCATCATGCTGAACTCTGAATTATTGTGAGCTGGCGAATATTTCGTGAATTGCGATGGCGAAATTGACTGAGTTTCTTGGGTGTCTTTAATGACCATTTGGCTTGTGGATTTTCGCAACGCACTTTATGCAACTTAATTGCATTTTATAAAGTTATCCTCCTGTCGGCATTATAATTGGTTATCATAGCACCCATTGCTGTTTGTTTAAGAATACTTTATCAGGTAAACATTATTCAACAGAATTCTCTAGTGTCGTGTGCATGAATTTCAGATATTACAATAGACCCGTTTCATTAATTATTCATTGATCTTTTATTTAAAACGACTGTTTATAAAAAAAAACTCTCGATTCTAGCCAATGCGTGTACTATTTGACTGAAGGATCACAGCTATAGGTTAATATTTGCAGCGAGTTAACTGCTGGGCGTCAAAACAGGTGTGGGGTTCGACCCTATGATATTGTCGATCTATTCTTTTCAAACAGAGCCGTGGATAGCCCAGTTATTTAAAGTGCGGGTTGTTTAGGGTAAAGTCGCAATTAGTTTGCTCGTATCAAATCAAATGCTGGTTAGAGGTGCAACTACTCAGCGGAATATCCACAACACTTACATACACACAAAAATGCGAGCGCGCGCACACGCACACGCACGCAAACACACACACACACACACACACACACACACACACACACACACACACACACACACACACACACACACAGAGAGAGAGAGAGAGAGAGAGAGAGAGAGAGAGAGAGAGAGAGATACGGCTGCTATTCCTAAATTCCTTTACCAAATAAGATGGAGTAAAGTTCCGTGTTCTGGCTCTAGCTCTGCCAATCGAGCGGGACGATCGTCGTATCATGCTCTATCTGGCGCATTGAGTCTGAATTGTTGTTGAGTTTCTTCAACTCTGAATCGCTACTAATCGGTCGAAAAGGTCTCAGTTGGCTCAAAATGGCTCTGAGCACTATGGGACTTAACATCTGTCATCAGTCCCCTAGACTTTGAACTACTTAAACCTAACTAACCTAAGGACATCACACACATCCATGCCCGAGGCAGGATTAGAACCTGCAACCGTAGAAGCACCGCGGTTCCATACTGAAGCGCCTAGAACCTCTCGGCCACAGCGGCCGGCTTCTCAGTTGGCCTCATCAGGCTGAGTGCACACCATACCAGACGTCCCGCCAAGAAAAAATCTCTAGCAGTACTTGGAATCGAATCCGAGTTCCCTGCATAGCTGTTAGTCGCGCTGACCACTCAGCTATGAGGATGGACTCACCAAAAAAGACAAAGTGAATATTCCAGTCTTCGAATTAAGTACAACTGCCAAGCTGAGTAACTTAGAAGTAGATATCCTCTATGTAGCGAAGCAGCTTAAGTCACTTAATAAAGGCAATCCGCTCCATACTGTATACCGACCAATTTATTTCTAAGTATGGCGCCATATTTAGCAGTCACATGCAATCACTCATTCGACGAGTACAATGGAAAGTGGCACAAGTCGCATCAACAGCCAGGAAATGAAATAGGAATAAGCCACTGAATTATAGACCCATGTCACTGACATGGATTGTACGAGAATTTTTAAACATATACTGCATTACAACATTCTGAATTACCTCAACAAAAAAAAAAAACGATCTATTGATACACAGACAGCAAATATCTTGATGTGAAACACCGAGTAGCTATTTATTCACACGAAGTAACGAATGCTGTGGAAAGGGGAGGTCATGTGTGTTTCCACATTAATAATTTCAAGATGGCTTTTTGACACTGTTCCTCATAAGCCACTTCTGAACAAATTGTATGCCTATGGAGTATCGTCTCAGTTGTGCTGCTAGATTCGTTATTTTCAGTCAGAAAGACCAGCGTTAGTACTAACTGACGTGAAATCATCGAGTAGAACAGGACTGATATGTGGCGTTCCCCAAGGAAATGTTGTAGGCTCTCTGGTATTCCTAATTATACAGGGTGTCCCTCCTACAGGTCGTCAGGTGCATTTTATCTTGTGTTTCCGCAGATATTTGCAATTTAGTTTTTGCAACGTGTAGTTTGACTCAACCCAAACAAACCCTGCTTATGACGTCTCATATAACCTCGTTGGAAAGCGTCGGTTTGTTTCCTATTACAGGCAAAACAATTTTTGAACCGTAATTTCACGTGCTCATTCGATAGAGCGGTCCCAAGAAAATTTTTGTGTGTGTGAATTCATAAGGGACAAAAGTGCTGAGGTCATCGGTCCCTAGACTTACACACTACTTAAACAAACTTATGATAAGAACAACAGATACTCCCATGCCCGAAGGACGACTCGAACGTCTGACGGGAGGCGAGAGCGATCCCAAATTAGTCTTTATCGATATGTGTTAATAAGTACAGTAAAACTCGAAGATTAAACAGTACTCCAGCGACTGAGCAGCGATTCTCCATGGCAGTATCATCAGCGCGGAAGGGGACAGTGCTATCGCTTCTGGAGTACTGGTTATTCTTCGTTTTTTACTGTCCCTATTAACACATATGGATAAAACGAATATCGCACTAGATTAATCTGGGACCACTCTGTTGAATGGGCGCGGAAAGCTCCCCTTTGTAAGGGGAAATAAACTGACGTTTTTTATGGACGCTTGGTGTCGCATCAAAGACGTAATGAGAGGGATTTCTTTGAGCTGACTCCAGCTATATACTGAAAAAAAAAACCAAATTGCAAATATATGACGAAACACCACATAAATTGAGCCTGAAGACTCTTAGAAGCGACACCCTGTATAAATGATTTAGAAGACAATTTGAGTAGTTCTCTTACATGTTTTGCAATGAGACTGTCGTTTACCGTCTAATGAAGTCATGAAAAGGTCAAAACCAAATGGGAAATGAGATATGGAGGACACTGTATGGCGCGAAAAATGACAATCGGCTCTAAATAATGGAACGTGAGTACTACAAGGAATCCGTTAATTAGGGATCACATGATACGTCACGCAAACCGAAAAGCTGCCAATACAGCTAAATATCTAGGGATTAACTCACAAAAAAATCTTACATTGGAACGATCACACATATTCTGTAAGAAAGGTGAACCAAAGACTACATTTTATTGACAAAATACTGAGGAGATGAAAAAGGTCTAGTAAAGGGAGAGCCTATACTAAGCTTGTCCTTCCTCTTCAGGAGTATTGCTGCTCACCATGGGACCCTTCCCAAATAGGACCGACCGAAGACACCGAAAAAAATTTAAAGAAGCGCAGCTCTGTTTGCATTATCGTGAAATAGGGAGAGAATATCACGGTCTTTATTCGCGAGTTGGGATGGCAGTCACAGAAACAAAGGGACCTTTCTTTGCTGCGAGAAATTTTAATCACCAACTATCTCCACCGAAATCGAAAATATTTTGTTGAAGCTCACCTAGAGCGAAATGACCATCGTAATAAAATAAAAGAAATCAGATCTCCCACGGAAAGATTCAAGTTCTCGTTCTTTCTGAACCCTGATTGAGAGTGGAACGGTAGAGAATATCCGAAAAAAGTGGTTCGATGGGCCCTCTGCCAGGCACGTAAATGTGAATTGCAGGGTAGTATGTAGATGCAAGTGGATGCTACCAAAACATTCCAGAAACTGAAAACAAACACAGTATTCAAAATATATGTTGCATATTGTCGAAACTTGAATACTGAACCTTGATTTAGAGATGATGTTTGAAGTATAATTATAGCTGAAGCAGTCCATGTTTCTACCTTGAGAGCAAAAGTGTCATCTGTAAACATTGCAGTACTTGTGCTGTGTATCATTACGAGAGTTATGTTGCTTCAGGATGGTTGAGACAACAATAACGTAGTTATATATAATAACTCTAATAGAGCACGGATGAGGCAGATGGACGTCTGAACGAGTGACGTTGTGACCCAAAGTGATGTCTATAGAATCTGGAACAAGTTTATAGCGACAGACTCAGTTGAGAATCGTCGTAAAAGCGGTCATTGCAGTAGAACAACAAATGTGCAGGACCGTTATCTGCGTGTAACTGGAAACAGAAACGCTGAACAGAATGCCATGCTTCTACAGCTGGAGTTCAAATGGTTCAAATGGCTCTGAGCACTTTGCGACTTAACTTCTGAGGTCATCAGTCGCCTATAACTTAGAACTAATTAAACCTAACTAACCTAAGGACATCACACAGATCCATGCCCGAGGCAGGATTCGAACCTGCGACCGTAGCGATCGCTCGGTTCCAGACTGTAGCGCCTAGAACCGCACGGCCACTCCGGCCGGCTGCTGGAGTTCCAAACAACTACAGAAGTGCAGGTGTCAACACAAGCAGTACGGAATAGGCTCCATGAGCAGGTAGTACGTGCCACAAGATCTCTCAAGGCTCCTCCTCTAATTCAGGTTTGGAGAGGGCCTCCTGTCAGATGGGCACGAAACCACTCTGTGTGCATTACGCAGCAAGAGAACAAAACGTTTTCTTTACCAGTCTTAGCTCTGACAATGCTGATATACGTATGAGAAGGAAAAGAGGACAATATCTGCAACCTAACTGTATCTCAGACCGTTACTTTTATCAAGGCAGATCATTCAAATTCAGGAGTGGAATCAAGTGTGGCGGCAGAACACCTCTTGGGCTGACACGTGGGAGTATTGCTGGTGTGAAGTAACGGGACGACATCGTTGCAAGCATTGTGGCTCAATTTGTTGAACATATTGGACAATGATTAAAGCTGATACACGACAAAGTGAAATGCTAAGGCTTATTTGGCAAGGGCATCGGTCCCATCGGGTTAGGGTAGGATTAGGAAGGAAGTCAGCCGTGCCTCTCTCAAAGGAACCATCCAGGCATTTGCCTGAAGTGGTTTATGGAAATCACGGAAAACCTAAATCAGGTTCGAACCGTCGTCCTCGCGAATGCGAGTCCAGTGTGCTAATCACTGCGCCACCTCGCTCTCGCTCGGTAAATGCTAATGCTCGATCTAAAAATACAGAGGGGGGGGGGGGGGCGTCACTGAGGTGAAATGGAAAGAAGACAAGGATTTATAGTCAGAGTAGTAAAGGATAACATCAACAGCAGCAGAAAATGATACAACAGAAGTAGGTTTCGTTATCAGTAGGAACGTGCGGCAGAGAGTAAGTTACTGTGAACAGTTCAGTGACAGGGTTCTCATCAGAATCGTCGGCAAACCAACACCGACAGCGAAAATTCAGGTATACATGCCGACTTCACAAGTCGAGGATGAAGAGATAGAGAAACTGTGTGAGGATATTGAGCGGGTAATTCAGTACATAAAGGGAGATGAAAATCTAATAGTCATGGGGAATGAAATGCGGTGGTAGGGGAAGGACGAGCAGTTACAAGAGAATATGGACTCGGTAGTAGGAATGAGGGAGGAGAAAGACTAATTCAATTCTGCAATAAATTTCAGTTATTAGTTGACAATACTCAGTTCAACAAGCACAAGACATGGAGGTATACTTGGAAAAGGCCGGGAAATTAATATTTCAGTACATCATGGTCAGGCAGATAGTCCTAAATCTGATGTTGGATTGTAAGGAGCACAAAGGAGCAGATATAGACTCAGAACACAATTCAGTAGTGATGAGGAATAGGGTGATGTTTAAGAGACTAATCAGGAAGAATCAATGCTCAAAAAGCTGGCTACGGAAAAACTAAGGAATGAAGAGAGAGTCGTGAAATTTTATGAGGCTATAGATTCTGCGACAAGGAATACCTCTCTAAGCAGTTCAGTTAAAGAGGAATGAATATCTCTAAAAAGGCAGTCACAGGAATTAGAGAGACATAGGCACAAAGAAGGTAACTGCGAAGAAACCATGTGTAACACAAGAAATACTTCAGTTGATCGGCGAAAACAGAAAGTACAAAAATTTTCAGTGAAATTCAGGAGTATACAAACAAAAGTCAATTAGGAATGAAATAAATAGGAAGTGCACGGGAGTTAAGGCGAAATGGCTGCATGAAAAATGTAAGGAAATGGAAAAAAACGAGTGATTGTCGGAAGGACTGACTCAGCACGTACAAAAATCAAAACAATCTTCGGTGAAGTTAAAAGCAAGGCTGGTCACATAAGGAGTGCAATAGACATTCGACCGTTAAGCTTAGAGGAGAGAGCGGATGGGTGGAAAGAGTACTTAAAGGTCTCCACGACTTGTCTGATGACGTGATAGAAGAAGAAACGTGAGTTGATGTATAAGAGATAGGGGATTCAGTATCAGAATCAGTATTTAAAAGAGCTTTGGAGGACTCAACATCAAGTAAGGCAGAAGGGATAGGTAACATTCCATCAGGATTTCTAAAATCATTGCTGGAGATGGCAACAAAACCACTATTCTCTTTATCGTGTAGAGTAAACGAGTCTGGCGATTTACCAACTGACTTTCTGAAAATATAATCCAGAAATTCCGAAGACTTCAAGAGCCGACAAGTGCGAGAATTGTCTCACAATCACCTTAACAGCTCATTCATCCAAGTTGCTGACAAGAACAATATACAGAAAAGTGGAAAAGAAAATTGAGGCTGTGTTACGTGATGATTGGCTTGGCTTTAGGAAAGATAAAGGCACCAAAGAAGCAGTTCTGACATTGCCGTTGATAGTGGAAGCAAGACTAAAGAAAAATCAAGACACGTTCATACGACCTGTCGACCCGGAAAAGGCGCTCGACTATGTCAAATGGTGCAAAATGTTCGAATTTATGAGCATTGTTGATGTGATCTATAGGGAAAGATGCATAAAATGGAAGTATGTACAAGTGCTAAAAGCGAACGATAAGAGTGGAAGAACAAGGACGAAGTGCTTGGCTGAAGGAGGTCTTAAGACAGGGATGTAGTCTTTCGCCCCAATTGTTAAATTTATACATTGAAGAAGGAATGACGAAAATAGAAAGAAGCTTCAAGAGTCAGACTGAAGTGCAAGGTGAAAGGTTATCAACGTTAACGTTTGCTGATGACATTGCTATTCACAGTGAAAGTGATCTTTTGAATGGAATGAACAATCTAATAAGTACAAAATATGGATTGAGAATAAATCGAAGAAAGACGAATAATGAGAAGTAGCTGAAATGAGAACAGTGAAAAACTTAGCATCAGGATTGGTGGTCACGAAGCAGATTAAGTTAAGGAATTCTTCTACCGAGGCGGCAAAATAACCCATGTCGGGCGTACGAAGGAGGACATACAAAGTAGAAGATCACTGGCAAAAAGGGTATTACTGGTCAAGAGAAGTCTATTAGTATGAAACATAGGCCTTAATTAGAGCAAGAAATGTCTGACAATGTACGTTTAGAGCGCGGCATTGTATGGCAGTGAAATATGAACTGTGAGAAAACCAGAAAAGAAGAGAATCGAAGCATTTGAGATGTGGTGCTGCAGAAGAATGTTGAAAATTGGGTGGGTTGATAAGGAAAGAAATGAGGGGGTTCTCTGGAAAATCAGCGAGGAATGTGTAGAGAGTAAAAATTGTACAGGAAAACAGAGACTGGCGTATATCCAGCAAATAATTGAGAACAGATTTACAATCTCTATTCTGATGTGAGGAGGAGTTCTTGAGGGCCGCTTCAAACCAGTCAGAAAAAAAAGATGCAACACAGGCCCCCTTCGTTACAGTCTTCCTGAAGGAGCATAGAATCATTCGGATGGAATGGCTTCCATACTCTCCAAACCTCAGCCGCATTGAGAATGCACGGGCCATTCTAAAGCGAGCCGTTTGCAATCATCCTGATCGATCATCGACCTCACAGGGCCTCATAGAGCCCGCTGTGGAGGAATAAGACAATACCCCACAATCTTACCTACACAATTTGCTAAGTAGTTTGCCCAGGCGCATTAAAAAGTATCTCCAGTTACGAGAAGGTCAATTGGTTCGTAATCAACGTGTTGTACGAGATGACAGTGAGAAGAAACTATTGTGGTTGCATTAGAAACTTTTGTAAGGTTTTGTTTTCGTTTGTTTGCTTTCTTTTTATCAAATGGAAATGGGTTTATCATCTTATGACTGTACCTGACAGAACAAAATCAGTTCTGTTTTCTTTGTTTCCTATTACGTCCAGTATCGGCAACAAAGCATTTTGCAGCATTTATTTTGACGGCTGTATAATGAAGATTCTAAAACTGGACAGAGACAAGCTAATCAAAAGAAACTGTTGAGTATTAAAAGCTAAAAATTGCTTTAGTCAAAGTTTCAGGAACTCAGTGTATGAACCTGCAAAAAGTCCATGACCTGCAAGTTCCTGCCAGACATTTAATAGTGTGTCGTTGAGAGTATAAAAGTTCGGAGCGCTGCGGAAAATCCCGGTCTGCGTCTTTAAGGAGACCTGGAAGCAAGAAACTTCATTTTCCCCGAGTCCACACTTTGGACGCTGTCGTTGCTACAGGCAGGCAAACTCTGCGGTCGAGAATAACAGAAGGGCGCCGCTGGAGGTCTTTGACGCTGTTTCCATTAGCCGCAGCCCCGAGCGCCCCGCCATACGCCACTGCTTTCCCCACTAACGACATAAATATGGAAATGCCGCGTATCAAAATATACTTAATGCTGGCCATGAATACGTTAGCTCGCCTGCGGGCGTCTGATGAAAGGGAGTCTCGCAAACGCGACTTATTCTTTCGGAACGCCATTTGTAATCTTAAGGCCGGAAATTCCTCGCGGTTCGAGATAAATATGGAGATCCCTTTACTTAACGACTTCCACCTGCCGGGACGGTGAGAGCAGAACGCGCAGGCGACAAAGCCAGAATGTGTGCGACACAAAGGGGTGGAGGGGGGGGGGGGGGGGGAGGACGTTGTCTGGCGGCGCTGTCTCGGAGCGAAAGCTACAACAGCATCACAGTGCCTACTAACTATGTGCGGCTGAATTGTGGGTGAGGAATTTAAATGTCACCGCAGCGTTGATCTATGCTATAGAAGGCTCTTTATGTGACTTTCAGTTGCGTCGCGCGTTCCTGAGATCCTCTTGTGTCCTTCAGCTATGCACCTGTCCGAGACCACTACATCTTATACAAAATTTATAGGAACTAACAACTCATAGGCTCCACCAAATACTCTCAACCAGTCCTGCCACCATTCTAATCGCCCACAATGCTTTTTATTGTCGTTTCAACGAAGCTATAAGACAACTGAATAACAACCTCTTCTTGGATAGGAAGAAAAGTAAAACGGGATTGCGATACATAGTAATTCTTTAGTACTGGGTGGTTATAATTAAAGTACAACTACTCTCGAAGGTCCACTGTGGGCTGTAAGTATCGTATTGCGGCGAAACTTGGTAGATATGCTAATGCCTTAATGCGGAACCGATTTACGCTGGGAGAAAATATTTCGGAATTTTTGCCACCAGGTGCAAATCTGCTGGCGTACACTGTTTATAGGACGATATGACATGCACGCTGTGATTTGACAAGCCATAACTTGAGTGAACAGTATGGTTGTCGACAAGAGAGATCGTGTGCTATTAGTGAGACTGTTTTACGTGTTTATTGAGAGGGTATCGCCGACTGAAATGCCTGAGCAGAAGCCCGATGTCATTAAATGATTTGAAGTAGCTGACAATGATTTCGTGAAAACGAGTGAGCTTGGTGAGACACTTGGAAGCTGCAGGCGTCCTTTCCCGTGGAAATTGACTACGAGGTTGCTGTTACTTTAACTGGCCATTCCGCACGAGTCCTGGGTAGTGCTAATGCTCGTGCAGTCTCACGAGAATTTTCCATCCCATGGGCAACGGGAAAGAAAGTTTCGCGGTTGCTTCACACTGCTATAAACCATCCAGGCTACAAAGTTATGAGAAAGTTACATTAAATTAAAAAAAATACAAATTTCAAAACTTTTCCTCAGTGAAAAATATTTACCAATGAGGTGACGGCATCAGAAATCTTCAGATTCCACCCAAGCAAAGTTCATTCCCCTTGACATATTAAACTAATACAGAAGCAAACCCATTAAAGAATCCGTGGACATAATCGAACAAACTGTATTAAAATGACAAACCATGTTCACAGCCGTCCCCTCCCACAATTACTTCACCTTATATGGCAAAATGTACAAACAGGATGTGAGCCTAGAAATGGGAAGTCCCCTCGGCGGTATCATTGCAGAAATTTTCATCGATCGCCTTGAAAATAAACTTCTAACCAACAAGGACACAATCACCCAGAAAATTGTGCACTACTGCAGATGTGTACATGACACATCCATTGTATATAACGGAACTAATGAAGAAATAGAAACTCTGTTTAACAGGCTCAATGACTTACGGAGTAACATCCATTTCACTATAAGACACCAAAAAGATAGCAAAATAAATATTTAGACGTGACCATAACCAACACGAACCAGACCCTAAACATCAATTTATACGGAAAAACAAGAAACGCAGACAATGTCAGTAATGAATCTTCCACACACCTAACTCTCACATAAACAAGCTGCATTCGGATACTTCTTAAATAGAGCACAGGAATTCCCACATAATGCTGCTGACTATGAGACAGAAATAAACACTATCTGATACACTGCACACAGCAATGCCTATTATGAACATGAAATATACGCACTCTCAAAAAACACAAGTAAACAAACATGGTTACACCCACATATACGAAAACCTAACTACATAACGATACCACATTTAGGAGTCATCTGAGACAAAATAGCCAATCTCTTTAAAACACAGATATCAAGATCACTTTTGCCATCAACTACAACTTAAGAAAGAAACTGCTGTATGACATCATACAGCCTACAGAGAAACCGAGAAAATAAGGAATTTATAAAATTGTATGTAGACACTGCAACAAATACTACATTAGCTAAACGACAAGAGATTTTAAAACCTGTTTTAAAGAACACATTGATTCTTTCAGACCGGATAAGGCTAGCAAGTCAGCTATGGCAAAATATATAAATGAAACAGGACACAATCTTGCAACTGACAACACTCTCAAACTATTGCATTCTGGAGAAAGGAACTGGAGTATGCACATCTATGACCATAAGTCGAAAAACGAGATCCTAAAGGAAATGACAGAGCTAAAAAATTCACACTGCATTACGAATTTCAATTCAGTACCCTTAAATTACAAGACATTAAGGTATTACAGGTACCAGAGATATATTTACAATTCTTAAAATAAAAAGTATTTATATTATCTTCTGTATTTAAAACTGTCACAGTCGCTCATTTTGTAATGTATATTAGGCCAACCAACATCAGTGATACGGCAGCAAGCCATGCAGAAGTCACTGCTACTAACATCAGGATCGACACATCGACTGTCAAATAGATTAGCCTTATTTTGACCGCCATCTTGTTTTCTGCACTGCTGATCTGTTTTGTGTATCGTGCTATACAACCTGGATGTAGTAGTCTGGTCTCTGACTATAGAATCACATCTTGTCTGCAGAGTCATGTGCTTTGCACCGTCCGCCATGTTGTAGTTTGGCAAACAAATTTCCACCGATCTCTACGTGACAAAGAGTTGCAGACTGATTTATGTTTTGGGCTTCATTTCAATATGTGATGTAATACGCTGATGTGGGAGTGAAATCGAAAAGCATTTTCTTTTCGTGTTCAGCTGACATTTCCTAGCAGCCATGTCGTAGTTTGGCAAGAAAGGAAATATGATCATCTATGGTTAGCACGTGTAAACAACATTCAGGTACTATAGAGATTATTGGTATCGTGTTATGATGACACACTTGCGAAGTCTGAACAATGCTGAAGAAGTACAAAAGAGTCATGAAAATAGTGATAGCTCAGCACATCTCAAGAAAACGGCCACGCCACAAGAACAAAGTGAGTGAGTGTTTTATAAAACTTCCATGTAAACACGATAGAAGTGAACAAAGTGACTTCTCCTCTTTCTAGGTTATCCATCACTCTCGCCACAGGATGATTACAGCAGTCATGTAAAGAGACGTAATACCTGTATACACTTACGTTAAATGTTTCTTTAATGCCAATATAGCCTGATGATGAGGTTTCAACTAGAAACATGTCGCTAAATAAGTAATTTAGTTGACAAAAAAATTTGTGACAGGTAGCTGTACTTGGAAACATTGATCTTGGCTGCGAGAATATTGCTTTAATGACGCGTTTCGCTTTGCAGGTCATCATCGGATTGAGAGAGACATTCTGCAGAATAAGCATAAGTCCAGTTCGATCTGATGCTATTAACACTTTAAGAACATCTCGCTAAAATTTGAAGGAAGAAGCTGGATGTATGACAAAATCTTAAGAATCCTACTACATTCGTCTGAATGTCACTTAAAAAAGAGGACAGCTCTGCCGGTGCTCTCTGACCTGAAAATAAAACACGGTCTAGTCAGATGGGGCGCAGGGTGACCTGTACAATGGAGGGTCCTCTCGCCTGAGCAAGAAACCAAGTTCAAAATGGTTCACATGGCTCTGAGCACTATGGGACTTAACTGCTGTGGTCATCAGTCCCCTAGAACTTAGAACTACTTAAACCTAACTAACCTAAGGACAGCACAAACATCCATGCCTGAGGCAGGATTCGAACCTGCGACCGCAGCGGTCGCGCGGTTCCAGACTGTAGCGCCTAGAACCGCTCGGCCATTCCGGCCGGCAGAAACCAAGTGCCATAGGGCTGTGGCCTATACGAAGATGAGCTTTGCAAAGATTAGCTATGCGAAGATGAATAAGGATGACAACATCCCTTCTGCATGGCTGGAAGAAAGTACGCCATGGCCGCGTTGTGAACTTTTTCAGACGCAACTTTTAACGTCTGTAGCTCTCAGCCATTCTTCGCATCGACGCTTGATTCTGTACCTCAACAATGATATCATAGCGCGCAGGAAGATGGCACACCGAACTGAGGATCACGACATGTTTCATCCGATAGAAAGAAACGTCCCTTTGTAAGCGGAGAACTGGACTACTTTATCGATCGGATACAAGCGTTGCAAAGATTGAAGGGCACTAGGGAGAGTCGAAACAGAGGACTCGGAACAGACGAGGAATTTGAACAGGCACAACACATATCATCTGCCAACATAAACCTAACACTGATCGACTCCGCCCTCTTTCAGCTCCATACCTCGATCCACATTCTTGGATTCTTTACTCTTTTGATTTGTTGCCTCATAGAAATCCGTAGAGACCTGCTCATATTGGTCACTCGGCTCCCTTCTACCCACCGCCTTGCTAGCTCCTCTGAAGTTTATTTCCCAGTGTATTATCTTTATTCGGAAAGTAACAAAGTGCACATTCGTTCACTGTTGCCGAGAACGGTTTAGCTTTGTTGTGTCTGGCGTTTCTCTACCCTTTAACCTGGGCGCATAGGTAAGATCACTTTCCATCTCTTGAGGGACGCGGCACAACATGCACATTGCACCGTTCCCACTCTTTCGCCAGACACCATTATCCAGCGGCGAAGACAGAAGGTTTCCGACACTCACGCTTCAGACAAGGAATAACTGGTATCGAGCTTACTGTTGTCTTCAGATTAAAACGTCGCTAAATGAGCCGTTCCATTCGGTCATCGTTTCTCTTATTTTTATATTCCTTATCGTTTTTAATCTGAAATTGTTTTATTAGAGCAGTCAGTGGAAATTAACACTGTTATTGGGAAAATGAATATCAACTGAAATAACCCCTTGTCGACATTCTGTTCATTATGGACTCAAAGTGAAAATAATTTTTTTGCAATATCGTTTACTGAAAATGCTTACATTTCTGGTTATTTTATTTTTTATCCACAACTGTTCAACACCTGACACTGTGCTTCATAAATACTTAACAGCTCTAAAGTTGCCCTTCAAATGAAAATTTAGTTTTTAGTTGATATTTGCAGAAAAGTGTAATGAACTGAGAACTTCAATACCTTTACTCTACCCTTGCCCTCTCCTTCCAGTCTTCTGATATAAAAATTAAAAGGTTTATTTTTAAAAATGTGCTGGGTTCTGGTTCTGACCTTAAAGGACGTTTAGTCTGAGGTGCCAACCATCTTTCTCCTATTAGTGGCCTTCTATAATGGTCCATATCCTCCTCATTCTACGTGAACAGATTGTAATGACTTCGTGTAATGAATCGCAGAGGAGACCCTGTTAGGGAAAGACTTATCACAAAATCGTTTGAGTGAATTTTCTGACTCTTGGTTTACATGCGCTCGACAAGTGTGTTTGTTGCGACTGGTAAAATGTTTTTGAAATACTTCTTTCATTTTGGGTCTTTTATGTACCACAATATCAATCTACTGAACACTCTAAACTTTAAACAAACTTTCAGCAACTGACGTGATATCAAGGCGAAAAGAAGGCGAGCTTAATCCCCGAATAAGGTAAGACCAGAAGATATGAACAGTACCGAACGCTGATAAAAAGTAATGCTGGTAATGTAGGTTACCTGCGCTTTCTTATCTGCAGATCGTTCTAGTAACTTTACACTAGGAGTGACCTAGCTAACTCGAAATATTTGTTGTGAATCAGCGAAATTATGTTCCTGATAAGGTGGTACGTGCTGCAGAAAAAAGTACACAGATAAAATGTTGTTCAAATGAATGTCGGTTTGTCGTAAAGCTCCTTGTTTGGACTTTTAGCCAACGGCAATTCAGTCAATGTCCCGAAAATTAAAACATGTTATCCCCTTCAAGATGAACACTTATGAAGTGGAAGGATGGATTCAAACGGGCCCGTACATCTCTTTTAGGCGATCCATTTGTAGAATGTCCCAAAATCGCAAATGCAAATGAAAATGCGATAAACAGCACAGAATGGTATTAAGTGTTAAGATTGGGGTTTCAAGTAGCTGACGACATAGTTGTAAACGAGAAAAGATACGTACGAGTTAAATACTGCGCTGGTTGAATGGTGACCAACAGCAAATACATATTTTAACCTAGAAACCCTTTCACGGCTACACCAAGAACTTTTGTTTTGCCTCCACTAACTCTTAGAGCCAAATGATTATTAATCATCTTAGCTATAAACACCATGACAAGCATTGAGAAAGTCTCTGGAGCCATGCAGTTTCATTTGGTTAAAGCACCTATGACTGGATTTCGGCCGGCTGCGGTGGCCGAGCGGTTCTAGGCGCTGCAGTCCGGAACCGCGCGACTGCTACGGTCGCAGGTTCGAATCCTGCCTCGGGCATGGATGTGTGTGATGTCCTTAGGTTTAAGTAGTTCTAAGTTCTAGGGGACTGATGACCTCAGAGGTTAAGTCCCATAATGCTCAGAGCCACTTGAGCCACTGGATTTCGGGCAGGATCCACCATTTCGTTCGATGCTAAGGTGCTATTCCAAAACATCTGGTGCGCCTCTGCAATGCTGTTCGATTTGAGGGGGAATACCAGTGGACCGAGACATGAATGGAAGTTTAGACTGAAGAAGGAGGCGTGCCGTAGTTGTCTGTGCAATAGAGCAAAGTCTCTGTGCCAAGGTGGTGTAGTCATTACAGCATCTGCCTCATAAACAGAAGACTTGGGAGCTAAAAGTTTAATTCTTTATTAAAGTCCACATATTTAAATTAAATCTGCATTGAAAACGTTATTCTGCTAAAACGCACCCATAAAAAAAGTTTAATTCTACTCTGAAAACTCATACCTAATTACTCTTAACATGAGGTGACTGCTTGAAACTACCGCTCAAAATGTGTTTTCCGATATTCCCTTTATTTAGGTCCCATGTATCATAGTCTCTCTGCCAAATTCTCAAATTCTTGAACTACAAGCCATATTACAACCACAAAGTGTTTTTATTTGCATTGCCCCTATGATAAACGTCTGTGTCGACTTTTTCGCATAAAACAATGACCTCCGAACTATGAATTGAAGTCCTCCAAAAACCGAAATATGATGAAGATTTCACTGTAAACCAGCAACGGTTCAAACTGTTAACCTAATCTTATACATTTGAATCCTATATAAATTTATATGCTAGTGACATAAAATTATTTATACACAATGCAGAAAGAAGTCAACAAAGATAATTCAAACAGTTCCCAAACAGACTGAAAGCATTCCAAAAACAACGCAATGAAAAAGTCATAAAAACAAAAACACCGAAAAGATATTCAATGAAAACGTAAGAAAAGAGGAAATTTTCAAAAGGAGAAACTGAAACGAAAAGTAGTGTAACATTTCCTAATAATTTTTTTATATTTGTATTTTCTATGTACACACTAAACTGAATGAAGTTTTATGAATGTTTCAAAAAAAAAATGGTTCGATTCTGTCTTTGATAAAAATTTTCATTTATAGCTTCAGTCTACATATATACATCATAGATGTTTGAGACTTGAAAAAGTCTCTAAAACCATTTAGTTTTGTTTGACCGTGACAAGGATTAATGTTTTGGGTTAGTATCAAGAATCTTCACATCTGTATTCCTATACCTCACACACGTAACTTGTTGCTATTGTTTAGACACCGGATCTGCTCTGTTACACTCTTATCAAGTACTTTTTACGAGTTTGACGGCATAGCTCGCTCCGAAGATGGTGAACTGTTTCCAGTCGCAACAGTAGCAAATAACTACATTTGGTTACTCTTCAATTCCCGCATTTTTTGTATGGCAGCTATTTGGAAGGCGAATAGTGAAACACGTATGTAACGTAGCAGCGATGGCGAGGCATTGCAGCGTCTCTGACCAGAGAGTATGCGCTTGACCGCGCGAGTGTTGCGAGCGGTTCTCAGTCTGTAGCTCGGTTTAGTTGGGTAGAGTACTCTGTCAGTAGTCGTTGCGAGCAGTAGCTCTGTTCTGTTGCGTGCAGTATGTCGGTAATAGCAGTCGAGTGGAGTTGTGTGTGTGAGGAGTCGGCGAGCGTCGACATGGCATTCTGGTCAAGAGGCTAAATGAGATATATTGTAAATTAAGGTAATCAACAGATAATGTAAAGTTTATTTATTGTAATTAATTTCCAACAAGTGCCTCAATAATAATTTTGATTTCAAAAGCAGTTTTTACAAAACAAAATTTATTTAATTGCACTTCCCTTTTCATTCCACTTCCGTTAAAGAAAAATTTCAGTAAAATCACAAAAAAAGGAATATTATTATTTGCAATGCAGTTCCTCCAAGCCGTGCGCAAGAATAAGAGCAGAAATTTGACTACCAGTTACAATGAGGTAAGACTCTAATTCTGATTTTTTCCACAGGGTCAAAGACCGATATTTCGGTTTAATTGAATTATCATTATCACTGAGATTTTTTTTTATCACTGAATTGACTTTCATTATTTTCTGAAGAACTTATATTTGAGTCAGATTGCTAATTTTTGTTTAATTGTCATTGTCAGTAGATTCCATTGTGGGAAAGTTACACTTAGCGCCATGTCCATTAGCATTTCTATACAATATAATTCTGTCTTTAAAATCTCTGTGGGGAGGTTACACTTGGCGACACCCAGTCCAGGATCGTATTTCGTTGAGAGTCTTTTGAGCAACAGTCAGATATCTGCTCTTATTTGCTTAGATATAATTAGGATTTGGCGCAACGCTTTTACTAATCTTGTGACTTTCTTTCTACAGGTCAACGGCAATTCGTTGCTCTGTTGTATTTGTGTGTTGTTTTTGCATTTGTGCTTATTGTTTTGTGAATATTTGTGACTGTTGTAAAAATGCCGCGAAAGACTATGAATAGTGTATCGCGAGGTATTGTGAATGAATTTACCGACTTAAACAACGTGACTGATAATAATTGTGACACGCAGAGTAATGATGACAATCCTGCGTTCACTGACAATCAATGCATTCCAGCCACTAGTGATGACTTTTACCTTAATGATGAACAAACGAACCCAATTGTCTCGTCTGTTAATTTAACGACAATTGATGACGCGGAACGCTCTATTGTAATGAGCGCTGCCCAGCTTAACACACCCGATTTGGAAAACTCAAGTAACGTACAGACAAATTTGTGTAATGAAAATGAACAGGGTACACAAAGTACGACGGATTTATTTAATTCCGAAATAGTGAGTGACAGTGTAGGTCCGACTGATAATCCTTTTTGTAAATTGCAGAATGACCAAATGGTCTCACAAAGCGCGACAATTCCAGGTACACAATCAAACAGCACAGATAATGGAGTAGGTAATGCTACATTTGATTTGAATCAATTTATGGCAATAATGCTACAATTTAAGAACGACATTGGTGTAGATATCAAACAACAGAGTGAGAAAACTGACAACAATCTCAAACAACTTAGTGAACAGGTCAAACAACAGAGTGTAGATAACAAACAAGATAACGAAAAACTCAAACAATAGTTAAATGAAAAATTAGACGACAATTCCAGACAGCTTGGCGAACAAATTAGAGCCGTTGCCGTGCAGTGCCATGACACTAAGGAACAGTTGCGCGCGGAAATTGAGGCTTGTTCACGAAAAAATAGCGAAGAAATAAAGTCTGTTGCGCAAGAATTAAGGGAAATGCAAACAGCCGCAATAGAAACACTCAGAGACGAAATTAGCGGAGTCGCTAAACAGTGCTCTGAAAAAGCTACACAACTACGGGACGAGTTTAAAGCAATGACAGCAGAACTTTGGCGCACAATGGATGAAAAGATAGACGCGAAATTCGAACAGCAGAACACTCAGATTAACGAGCGCTTTAATCAGCACATACAGAACAGTGATACGCGATTCCGCAAATTTATTCAGGATCAAAATAAAGTCAAACGTCAAGTCATGGAAACAATCACTGCTCAAAGACAAGAAGACAAACGTAAAATGTTTGCGAAGGCAAAAACGTATGTAGACAATAATATTACTACAGTGTCCGACAAAATTAATACCATAGAACAGTTGAACGCGGAATTACGTGGTGAAATTTCTGATCTTAAATCAAAAACAGATACACACACAGTAAATATTCAAACAGTGACAGAGTCGAACAATTAGAACTAACACAGGATTGCGATGTCGTCAAATCTGACGTTAAAAAACTGAATGAAACTACGCGTAAATTGCAAAAACAGATTAATGCCACTGACACTAAAACCGATGATCAGGTTAAAATACTGACTGAAAAATGTGATGAATTGGCCAGTCGTATTGATGCTATTGAAAGTAATAATGATAATAAATCAGACGATACTGCACCGATTTCATTTAATCAAACACCTGAATTTCAAAATTTACAGCAGACAATTAATGAGATCGATTCGTCTAATAACACGTTGCGTAGAAAATTGTCGAGTTTACAACAAGAAGTAACAGAGATGAAAAACATTTCAGTTAATAATAACATACAACAGACGCCACTTTATGAACATTTGTCAGACTCACGCAGCGCGTATAATGTGAGCAATATACAGATACTATGCGACTTAAAATCCGAAAAGCCACGCGACTTAAAATCTGAAAAGCTATGCAACTTGAAATCCGAAATGACACAGACGAACAGATTCACACACAAACCTGAACGTGGTCTCAAACTGAGTGACGAGAACGTAGATTTCGAGCAATTTGCATTTGTAAGAAAATCTAAGGAATTTAATAATGACAGCGTACAGGTACACGCTTTGCACTGTATACGACAATTTATCTTTGTACATTCACCGCTATTGCCTGTAATGGAAAAACTAGCTTTGAACCAGATGCGACAATTTATTTTTGTATTTACAACAGCATTGCCTATAATGAAGAAACTAGAATTAGCATGGATACAACAATTTGCCTTTGAAATTTTACCGCAATTGCTTATAACACAAAAGCTAAAAATTATTTGCAGTACGTAATAGACCTCAGGGGATTCATTACGCTTTAATGAATATGTGCCGTAGCGAGCATAGGGCCCCGAGCTGTAGTAGTGCTGTTTCATTTTTAGTTTTCTGCACTGCTGCCTTCTCTTCTACTATCCTATATATCTATCAAAACAGCTCTTTAACTATTGCTCTACCTAGGATTAAGAATATGTAATGAAAACCGGATATGACAAATTTTACTGAAAGTGACAATTTTATTAAGCACTCCCGTAATGACAACTACCGCCGTAATTTTAATAACAGATAAAATCGTAATCATCAGTATGTGTAAAATTATTAGTAACAGGAACTACATTTTGGTAACAATAGATGTTTTTCACCACAATAGCATGAAAGTCAACCGCCTAGCATACGTAACCAACAATGTAGTCTACAAGGTCAACCAAACTTTAATGTTTCGCCGCGTGCACGTATAGTCCCAGCTCCAACAAATAGTAACGCATGGCAGCAAAGAAATAACTACGTACAGACAACACACTATTTCAACTCGTATCGCAATGCACCGTACAGGAATGACTTTCACGACAGACGTAAAAACGATGAGCACGATTTTCAGCGTACATTTAATAACAGTCGATCTTATGAGCAGCAACAACAAATAATCATGAATGAAACAGACAGTAGGTATCATCCAGAGCGTAACACGTCTGGAAGAAGTAATAGAACAGTTCAAATAGTAGAAATGCCACAGAATCCTCCTAATAATAATAACACGTCAGATAGAATCTGACTAAATACTGCACAGGACGCATCTTCTAATAACACAAGCACTACCTGTGACACGCAAAATGTTGTTCACGAAAATGTAATTACTTTTGACGATATCAGAGACACTCTCTAGCAGGAAAGACCAGTTATTCAGAAAACCATTTCACATCCTGTTATTGAAATTAAAATTGGTTCTTCGAAATTCTCAGCAGTAATCGATTCCGGCTCACCTATATCAGTAATAAATGAGGAGACTTTTAACGAGTGTAACAAAGAGAATACTTATCCGACATTACCTTTAGGCAAAACCAAAGTGAAGGGAGCAGTATCGAGTAAAGGTGTAGACGTTAAATTACAGACGCATTTATCATTTTGTATTGGAGGTCATACTTTCCACTCAAATTTTTGGATTGTTCCTTCATTGACAACAGACGTTATTTTAGGTACGAATTTTCTGGTACAACACGACGCAGTCATTGATTTTCAAAATTCTTATTTAATGTTAAAGGATGAAAATGTACAACTTGCTTTAGAATTTCAGCACTCATTATCTGCGGAAGAACAAACAATTAACCGCACAGAGGTCATTTCCACGTCACGTAACATAGACTGTAATCCCACATTGTTCACGGATACGTACGTACACAACTATAATACTGCAGACGAAGCTGACTACGACGTAATGCAATTGATTTGTGATAAGGTTAAAGAGAGCAGTGTAACTACAGACGACGAACGAACGCAATTACACAAAATTCTTTTACAGCAAGCTCCAGTTTTTGACAACATTCCTGGTACTATGTCCGGATTTATGTATGAATTTCAAGTCAAACCACACGACACATTTAAAGCAAAGCATTATCCCATCCCATATATTCACAGAGGACAGGTTAAAAAGGAATTGCAGGATATGCTTGACCAAGGAATTATAGAACCGGCAGTTAGTCCATACATAAACCCGCTACATATTGTTAAGAAAAAGGATGGCTCACTTCGCCTCGTACTTGATTCACGTCACATTAATGACATTATTATTAATGAAACAGATCGACCACACACACTAGAGGAACTTTTACAGAAATTTCATGGTACAGCTATTTATTCCACATTAGATTTGAAATCGGGATTTTGGCAAATTCAGCTGCATCCGAATTGCAGAAAATATACAGCTTTTCTCTGTTTTGGCGACTGTTATCAATTTTGCAAATTACCGTTCGGCTTAACTATTTCTTCTGCAGCTTTTATTCGCGGTTTGAACACAATACTTCCGACAGAACTTAAGGACAGAATTACGACGTATGTAGACGATATTCTTATCGCAGAAGCTAACTGGTCTGAACACAATCTGATTCTTGAACAACTGTTACAAACTTTTCATGCACAAGGACTCACAGTTAACCTCAGTAAATCGCATTTTGGCAAAACTTCCATAAAATTTCTTGGACACGTAATTTCAGCAGAAGGCATTGCACCTGATCCGGAAAAACTTCAAGCTCTACGTGACATTACTGTTCCTACGACGAAGAAGCAATTACGCAGTTTTTTGGGCTTAATTAACTTTTTTCGTAAATTTATTCATCACTCTGCTTTAGACACACCCAGATTATGTCAATTAACAGGTAAAAACAGTATTTGGTCTTGGGATAAGAAAGCACATTCTGAATTCATGAACCTGAAACATGCTCTGTTGAATGCACCACTTTTATCGCACCCAGATCTTACTAAAAATTTTTCCATTGCCACCGACAGTTCTAACACCGCTTTAGGCGTACATATTTTCCAGGAAATTGAAGAAGATGGTTCAATAGTAATTAAAAACACCGCATTTGCAAGCCGCATTTTGTCACCTGCTGAACGAAATTACTCCGTTACAGAATTGGAAACATTATGTGTTGTATGGGCTTTTACGAGATTTCGGCACTTTCTTTATGGCAGACATACTACCGTTTACACAGACCATAGAGCTATACAATTTTTACTTTCGGCTAAATTCACACACGACAGGTTAAGTAGATGGAAACTTTATTTACAGGAATTTAATTTTACAATAGTTCACATTCCCGGCACACAAAATGTTATAGCAGACGCACTATCCCGTTCTCTCGGCAACAATCAGCAAGACGTAGCAACCAACTTCTGCAAAACAAATTTCAGTGTCATGTACATTCAGCAAGTTGCATTTGAAAACTTTATTTCATCGTCATTACAGGACATAGCACAAGAGCAAAATAAAGACAACGTGTGGAAAGAAATTAGACACCTTTGGCAAGATAGGAATAATGTTACGATCAGAAACCATTATACTGTACGCAATGACATTCTGTTTCGCCGCTCTCATCCTGACAGCAACAACTGGTTATTATGCATTCCTGACGAACTGGTTAACAAATTAATTTGGTACACTCATTTAAGTTACGCACATTACGGAGCACGAAAATGTTTTCTTATACTGAGACAGAACTGTTATTTTACCAACATGGAGAAACGTATACGACGAGTTTTAGCGTCTTGTAAAATTTGCGAGAAAGCTAAATCAGACACCACTTCACATATTCCTCCATTATATTCCATTATACCTGTTAAATTAAGACATATGGCCGCAGTAGATATTTTTGGTCCGATTCCCAGAACTAACAGAGGTTTTTGCTACATCTTTGTCGCTGTTGAGCTCACTTCAAAGTTCGTTACTTTCACTCCGTTACGCAAAGCTACTGCTAAAACTGTTTCGAGAGCATTTGTAAAACATTTTCTATCTCATGTAGGGCATGTGATGAAAGTAATTTCTGACAATGGATCTCAATTTCGTAGAAGCGTATGGACACGCATGTTACGAGCCAGAAACATTTCTCCGATCTATATATCCAAGTACCACGCTTCTTCGAACCCCTGTGAAAGATTAATGAAAGAAATTGGTAAACTGTGTAGAATATACTGCCACAAAAGACATATTGATTGGGATACACACATACTCTCATTCCAAGATGTAATTAATTCCATTCCAAATGAATCCACTATGCTATCTCCGTCTGTTATACTGAAAAACGTTGAACCACCAAACAAAATTAAAGAATTAGTAAAATTCCCCAAATGTCGGCGACTAAGACACCACGAAATAATTGACATTGCACTGAACAGCATCAAACGTGCCGCAGAGCGCCGGAGAAGACAGCAAAAACAGGTTTGTAGACGCCGAGACTTTCACGTTGGACAGAAAATATTAGTATGTACACACTATTTATCCAGCAAATTAAAAGGTAAGTGCAGTAAATTTGAACTTCTATACGAAGGTCCATATCGGATTCGCAGCATCCCTCACCCCAATGTTGTACACGTCGAAACTTTGAGAACCAGAAAATCGAAAGGCAACCACCATATCTCAAACATTAAACCGTTTATTGAATGAAGACACTTTATGATTCAACACACTATGATCTCATTTACTAATGCAATTATTTCACGTGACTAATTACTGATGATTATCGTATTTTTCTTGGCAAGTGCCGGGCAAGGTAAGGTTAAAGGGTCGCTTTTCTTGTCGTTACACATCAGACCGTGCTCATTTTCCATTTTTTGTGTGTATGATTGTACTCCAGTTTTGTTTGTATGTATTGTGAAATAGTTAAGATATAACACACACCAGTCGACTTTGACATTTTTTGCCTTATGACATCTCAAGATCGTGACTGTTTTACATTTTTTGCTGCTGCATTGTATTATTCTGTGTACATTTTTGCATTTGAACACTGTCAATGTCTTTGACATATTACGTTTTCTGTCATGTTATGCTGTATGCTTAAGTATGTTACCATAAACCAGTCATTATTTAGTGGGTATATGATTTAAATGCAAGACATTAATCTCTGTTCATCAATTTCAGAAAGAAATGATGATTGTAAGAAATAAATTCAACAGAAATGGGAATTTCAGCTACGGAATAAACGAAAGAAGATGCAATAACTTTATGAGGAAGAGTAAATGGATCAGGATTAACGAGCATTAACAAGAATATACTATACTCATCATAGAATAGCAGTCTTAACTAATTTTTTTCTTTCAGAATACAAGGTGATTGATGCAGGCTGTCAGACAGAACTACACATCTTAGTTTTAGTGATGAAATATGCTAGAGATAAGGAATAGTTGTATAATGAGTAATGAAGTGATTTTTGTTGCAGATGATAATGAATACTGATGAATAATGATGAAGAATATGCTACTATGAATAATGAAGTTTTTCTTTACAGGTGATGATGATAATGAAGTTATGATGATATGGATAATGAAGTTTTTTCTTTACAGATGAGGATAATGTTGAAGTTATGTATTTATGCTACGTAGTTATTTAAGTATTTGTTGCAGTTTGTTTTGACAGCAGGTGTTATATTGCATAGTAGGATGACGGAAAGTTTTGGAAAGGACAGCTATGGAACACATTTTTATACACATTTCACTACCTGTTAATTCGAAGTTCACTACTTTTCAGCATAGTGTGCGTTTCTTCTTTCAGGTCAATAATCCATTTTGTATTTTTTTAGGAGAAGTTTTCATGATACTTACTAAACCTGTTACTTATTATACCTGTTCTAGTACTTGCATTTTTATTTTTTTACCCATTTGTGTTTATCATTTATAAATGTGATCACATATACTGCTTTGTTACACAATCTTGCTACAGCTGACTCATGACGAATGACGTTACTTATCCTCATTTGCAGCAATAGGTCAAAAGCAAATAGTGTTATGCCTCAGCAATTAATTATCGATCCCAACGCAATGCATTGCTAACAAAAAAAAAAAAAAATGTATTACCAGTGCCACATAATGTCACCAGTTTATGATAATTCTGAATAATACTGATCAACTCTGAATAGTATGTCAGTTGAGTAATGACTTCTTAATGAGACAAAAAAATATATATATAAAATAATGCTTTGTTACTGGCCAAGGACTGCCACTGTTTATTGTAATGAGACTATTTAAAATGCCCGTGATTATTAATGCTTTGTTTGTAATTAGCTGATTTTTAATAATGACTTCGTAATGATCTGAATAATACTGAATGATGAACTATGTTTTTATTCTATTCAATACTTGCTGGCCACTGAGTGCCAATAATTAATGTCACTCGATGAATTGTTATTAATTATGCCATTAATTAGCTCTTGTTTTCAATGTTCATACTTTGTAATTGGAAACGAATGTGACTGTTTAATAATGCTTTGTAATTAGGAGAAGGCTAATAATTCTTACTATATTCAAATGACAAATGATTAATTAACTGACAAATGATTAATTAACTATGCCATACTTTGTAATTGGAAATGAATGTGACTGTTTAATAATGCTTTGTAATTAGGAGAAAGCTAATGATTAATACTATATTGGAATGACAAATAATTAATTAACTATGTCATACTTTGTAACTGGAAAAGAATGCGATTGTTTCATAATGCTTTGTAATTAGGAGAAAGCTAATGATTCTTACTATATTGAAATGACAAATGGTTAATTAACGATACCATACTTTGTAACTGGAAAGGAATGTGACTGTTTAATAATGCTTTGTAATTAGGAAAAATTTAATGATTATTACTAATTAACTGACAAATAATTAATTAACTATGCTATACTTTGTAACTGGAAAAGAATGCGATTATTTAATAATGCTTTGTAACTAGGAAAAGAAGGCTACTGATTCTATGTAAAACAATTAATGAACATTTTTCTGTAATACTACATACTTGGTACAGAAATGTTCAATAACTGGGCTATGAATGCCACAAACTGCTAATGAAGACTGTAATTGTCAATATTATGTGACATAATGTCCTTCTCCTCATAAGCTAACTACCCTGAATTACTACAATGTCCATTTGTCCTGTTTATCCCACTGATCATGGAGCACTATATTTGGTTTTGCACTAATTCTACGTTGGTGTGCCTTGTAAGAGCGTGGTGTTGACACGACATGCTGTCCACCACCGTGAGCGATGAAGACGTTATTATGGTCCCACTGTTTGGTGTACCTAATGTACTGCCAAAATGAAAACATGGAACATTACTACGACAGTTCAGTGTCTTGGGTACACTGATAAATTCTGATGGGAAAAGAACTTCAAGTTGTGTTACTTGGTGTTGTACTTCTGTGGAAAGATATGGACTTTCAGAACAGCTGTGTGCAATCTAAAGTGCTACAACCATGATGCAATCCTTCCCTTTCCTATCCTAATTCTTGTCACATAGTGAAAATAATTTTTTGGTAACATCATTTATGTTCATGGCTATACACTTTTTTCGATTCGCTGAACTCCAGTGCGAGTACACTTATGGCACTGGTCGACATGATGTTTTGCCATTATGTTTATTTGTTGTAAAAATGCTAAAGACATTTTTTTCGATTTGTTCTGAAGTACAGTATATGTACACTCTTGTCTTTTATATTGTATATACATTTTTATTTTAATGATATGTTCTGAACTACAGTGCATGTGCACTTCTGTTAGGTGTTAATATGTTTTCTACTGAACTTCAGTGCCTGTGCACTTTTCTCATTTTTCAATATGATTTGTACTATTCTGTATATTCAATACTTCAATGCGTATGCACTTATGTCATTTGTTACTAATTGTATATACGTTTCATCATTTACTGATATGTTCTCAACTGCAGTGCATGTGCACTCATGTCACTTGTCAACATAATATTTTTTGCCAGTCTGTTTATTTGTTCTGAATATGCTAAAGAATTTTTTCAGTGCCTGTGCACTTTGTTATCTGTCAAATAATTTGTATATATATTTTTCTGATTTGTTACTATGTTTTGTACTCACATTTTGTCTTTGTCTGATATATTTTGTACTTAGTGCGTCTGCACAACATTTAATTCATGTACTACATCTAAATATTCTGTAAATTGTAGAAGTTTATTAATTAAAGAAAAATTTTGATGCGATTGGCAAGTCCAAATGACTCACCATCGCTGCCAAATTTTTGCCCCCCCCAGTGGAGGGTTATGAAACACGTATGTAACGTAGCAGCGATGGCGAGGCATTGTAGCATCTGTGACCAGAGAGTATGCGCTTGACCGCGCGAGTGTTGCGAGCGGTTCTCAGTCTGTAGCTCGGTTTAGTTGGGTAGAGTACTCTGTCAGTAGTCGTTGCGAGCAGTAGCTCTGTTCTGTTGCGTGCAGTATGTCGGTAATAGCAGTCGAGTGGAGTTGTGTGTGTGAGGAGTCAGCGAGCGTCGACATGGCATTCTGGTCAAGAGGCTAAATGAGGTATATTGTAAATTAAGGTAATCAACAGATAATGTAAAGTTTATTTATTGTAATTAATTTCCAACAAGTGCCCCAATAATAATTTTGATTTCAAAAGCAGTTTTTACAAAACAAAATTTATTTAATTGCACTTCCCTTTTCATTCCACTTCCGTTAAAGAAAAATTTCAGTAAAATCACAAAAAAAAAGGAATATTATTATTTGCAATGCAGTTCCTCCAAGCCGTGCGCAAGAATAAGAGCAGAAATTTGACTACCAGTTACAATGAGGTAAGACTCTAATTCTGATTTTTTCCACAGGGTCAAAGACCGATATTTCGGTTTAATTGAATTATCATTATCACTGAGATTTTTTTTTTATCACTGAATTGACTTTCATTATTTTCTGAAGAACTTATATTTGAGTCAGATTGCTAATTTTTGTTTAATTGTCATTGTCAGTAGATTCCATTGTGGGAAAGTTACACTTAGCGCCATGTCCATTAGCATTTCTATATAATATAATTCTGTCTTTAAAATCTTTGTGGGGAGGTTACAATAGTGATGAGATAGTCGTGTGTTTCGTGCTCAATGCGTCGAAAGGGTGGTCGCAGGTGGCGTGGATGTGTGTGCTGTCCTGAGGTTGGTTAGGTTTAAGGAGTTCTAAGTCTAGGGAACTGATGACCACAGATGTTAAGTCCCATAGTGCTTGGAGCCATTTGAACCTTTTAAAGTCGAAAGGGAGCAACGTAGAAAAATCACTTGACAATCAGGGCCAAAATGAGACAGATATCGAGAACAGCATACTCTCTGGTTGTATTCTGTGTGTGTTCTCTTAGGTGAAGCGTAGAATATTACAGCCTGTTTTCTTGTTTCTGGTGCTGAGCCATGCATGTTATTCGACCTGTTGCTGCTATCACTGTTTAAAATACACTGCCGGAAATTGATAGTTGTACATCATGACACACCCGTCAGATATTCATCAAACTTTAAGGAGCTGATAATAACTTAACAGAAATTATATGACTGAAACGGTGTCAATCATCAGTGTAAGGTTTGACCCCCAATGGAAACGAATACACTCAAAAAATGGTTCAAATGGCTCTGAGCACTATGGGACTTAACTACTGTGGTCATCAGTCCCCTAGAACTTAGAACTACTTAAACCTAACTAACCTAAGAACATCACACACATCCATGCCCGAGGCAGGATTCGAACCTGCGACCTTAGCAGCCGCGCGGTTCCGGACTGCGCGCCTAGAACCGCTAGACCACCGCGGCCGGCACGAATACACTCTCGTGTTCGTTATAGCAAGGAAGATAATAGCCTCCGAAAGCCATATTGAGGAATTTAGTGTCATGCCTTAAAGACTTATCGTGTCAATTTAGCAATATTTTTGCCTGGAGGCTGGTATCGAAGTATACACGTTCACATCACATCCCAGACATGATCTATGGGTGACGTTATCAAGAAACCAGATAGGCCATTCAAGCATCCGTACGTAACTCAAAGCGTTTTTTGTGTTAACTAATGTATGGCATCTTCCAAATTCCTGATGGTATATACTTTTTGGTACTTTTAAATGGTTTCTGTTGTGTAACCAGAATGTACCAGAAAATATTCAGCTCGTTCCACATTTAATTAATTACTTAGATCTCCCAAGTAAGTTGGTAGTATTTAATTATAAAAAAGGGAATTAATCACTGATCTTACCTGCATTAGTTATACAGTGTGTCTCTCCTAAGCGTCGTCAGGCACATTTTCTCCGGTGTTTCAGCAGATACCTGCAATTTCGTTGTTTCAATGTTTAGCTGGAGTGAGCCCAAGCAAATATAGCTTATCAGGTCTTTCACACGACGCTCAGTGTGGACGAGGAACATCGGTTTGTTTCCCATTACAAATAACATGAATTTTAAAGTGCAGTTTTACGAGCCCATTCGACAGAATGGCCACAAATTGGTCTAGTGCGACATTTGTGCTATCGACATGTATTAGCAGTGCCAGTAAAACACGAAGAGTAATCAGTAATTTAGCACCGACAGCACCGCCCTGGCCTGTACTGGTTGCTATCTCCATGCAGTAGCAGCGCTGTTTAGTCGCTGCTGGCGTACTGGTTATTCTCCGAGTTTTACTGTCCCTGTTAATACACACTGACAGCACAAGTATCGTACTAGATTAATTTTCTGTCACTCTGTCGAATGGACACATAAAATTGCGCTTTAAAATTAATTTTGCTTGCAATGGGAAACAAACTGACGCTCCCCCTCCATACTGAGCGTCGTATGAAAGACGTGATGTGCTATATTTGTTTTGGCTCACTCCAGCTACGGTCTGAAACAACGAAATTGCAAATATCTGCTGAAACTCCGGAGAACATGTGCCTGAGGCTCTTAGGACAGAGAACCTGTATATCCTTAACTACTATCATCATCTGATCAGTTAATGTCAAACTGACCTCCGTTCCGAATGAAAGGTAATGGGAGATTAAGCCTGGACAAAATATACTAAATTATCAGTGAGAAACGTGGAAAGATTTAGCCTACAAGAATTGTTGCGCTTAGGGAAACACCAGGTTGGGTGTGCTAGGCTTACTGTAACAAGGGAAGAGTTGTTTGAGAAAGAGACAATTTTAAACGAATTATTTTCACAGAAGAAAACCATTTTCAAACACCGCGTAAGAAACAAAATCAAAGTTGCCGAAGCCTGCATTTACGTACTGATATTCCAGAAAACAGTTTGTTGGATACTGAGGCACTTCGTAAATATAATTCATACAAAAGGGGGAAGAGGAGGATAAATTCTCTCGCACTAAGTTCACACTAAAGGAATGCAGGTTGAAGGACGTAAGCCCTTCACCATACAATTACACATTACAGGCCATGAGGTCTGTGGCTTCCAAAACATTCATGTTGCAGTAAAAATGGACTGTCACAGAGCATTCACACTCAAATCAAGTCTATGCGCAAAAGTACCACGTGGGCGCAAGACCTAATATAATTGAACGCTCGTAAATTTTTTGAATATTTATGAGATATATCAAATTGACAGATATGTGCTACGATAAGAAAAATGGAAATGAATTGCAAAGGAAATCAGCAAACGATAAATATGAGGAGCTCAGGGCCCAACGGTCTCATCTGTGTATGTGGCCTGTACGAACGAAGCAAGCACTCGAAAATCAGAGTTTAACACGACAAAATCACCAGAAAACATTTAACTACACTGAATATTTACTATCACACGAGTTAACCACAGAAAATACAACTGGATAGTTTGTAGAATGAAATTTTCACTCTACAGCGGAGTGTGCGCTGATATGAAACTTCCCGTCAGATTAAAACTGTGTGCCGGATCGAGACTCGAACTCGGAACCTTTGCCTTTCGCGGGATAGTGCTCTACCACGTTCGATTCTCTGTCCGGCACACAGTTTTAACCTGCCAGGAAGTTCCACAACTGGATAGTGCTGAGGGCACACAGAAAGAATTTATGACTACGTGTGGTGCCGTACAAAAGAAAACTGCGAAGTTACAACGCTGTAACGGAACTGAATTTGCGACAAGAATTGAAGCCACATCATAAGAAAATAAGTCCACGCACACATTTTCACTTAATAGTAATCATTCTCTCAAAACCTCCGCATATCATGGTAGAATGCATTTCCATACAAGTTAAGACAAAGTAAGTCTCAGGAAAAACTTAACAAAACCTGAAAAATCATTTCATACTCTGAATGAACTATTAAATATCATTCCAAGGCTATCGAATTAGAATACCTCAGATGGGCCTGAAGAGTTACACGATGTATATTCTAAGACGAAGCCCCTAGTCTCACTCTTGAAATTACGATATGCACTCACCAGCTTCCCACAGCCAAGCACTTTTTTAACAAGCTCCCCGAAAACGAATCCCGAGGTAAGCAGAACTAACCACACAGGTTTCTTCCTCCAACCACTAAGTTTGCCACCCTGTGTCTATAGCAGACAGCAAACTGCTGCGCTACTAACTGCTACTGAAATACTTAATAGACACACACATACAGTCACTCCTACACACAGAGGGTAAGGAAGGAAGAAAAATGCTGAAGCAAAAGATATAAATAGCACTGAGGGAACAGAAATATGCATAAATATGTATGAAAACGTTAGAGAGATGCTGAACACCGTTTGGCTGTCATCGTTCAGTTAATTTATCATGAAGTATGCATGTCCCAAAGTTCAGTTTTCTCGCGGGTTGGGCCAAGAACCTCACCGAAGTGCCAGTATTGAATGGGAATAACATTGAAAGACTATATGAACCGTTTCCGACTGAAATGTTTCACTGTGTCACTAGTGTTTGTAAAAAGGCTTACTGTAATTGCCGCACAGCAATGACCCTTCAATCTACCTCCTGCAATTATCAAATCAGCCACGATGCTAAATCCAGAAACTCGAGAGATTGGGACTTCGAGAATAGCTTCTTACAGCGCCCTTTCATCAGGTTGTCTACGGACACGTTGCTCTGAATCAACTTATTGCTGAACACTATAGAATTTCCCTTGATATCCGTCTGGCTCTACACCACGCAAGTCTCTGTTGTCTCTGGTGTTGTGTCAACGGCAGGTGATACATGGTAACTCGAGACGTCAACCCAGGTTACAATAATCTGGTTTCGATGCTTCGTGGTGACACTACCGTCAGAGTTCAGCAGTTGTTATTCGTCAGAGTCCGTCGGACAATCCTATGATCCGATTGGTACGCTGATACCCCTATTCCATTTCGTCGCCATTCGTTCAACAGCCATGTCCTACAACCAACTGGATGTCCTGTTGTACGATGTTCCCATGTCCCCCTTACCAGTAATTTTGTTTTTCTCAAAGTCCAAAATAGGGCAATGAGCTACACGCACTCGCTCTCTGTTGTTGCTGTGTCCCGATACTCACCTGAAAAATTTCAGTAACTCTAGACACACCCAGTAGACAAAACACAGTCACACCAATCTTCGTCTGTGAAACTGGTTTCATTTCTGTTGTGGAAAAACTGTAAGCACGACCAAGGATACTTAATTGGTTTGGTACCGCCTGGTCAAGGTATTCATGACTTTCCACTTCGGTCAGTGCATGAGGCCGTAGACATGGACACGGTTTTAACACCTAAAAAATACTCTTATCGGCGCATAAAAACGGCGAATCTGCTTCTCTTTAAAGGATTCTGGCGGAAAAGTGGGGTACCGGCTGTCTCAATCGTCACTGCACCTTACTTAGCAAAAACGTCTGCCATGCGAACATATTCGCAAGCTTTTAACACTGAATATTCCAAACCATTTTACCCAGTCTTTCTTTGTAGTGAAACCTTCACACCATCTCCTTCTCAGTACCATTGTTTACTTTTTCTCCCATTGCCGCTTTCTCCTGTCTCTCCCATTGTCACTGTCTTCACCCCTTCTCCCGCTCTCACTTACCACTTCTCTGCCATTTTTAGTGTCTCTCCATCCCACTCTCATTGTCTTTGTCCCCTTCTTGTTCTCTCCCATGCCAATCTTTCTCGCTTACTGTCTTTCTCTTCAGTCACCATGCCATGCCACCCATGTCCTCAGGCATGGTTTTCTCTACGTTTTGACCCTTATGTCGCGAAACTTTCACACGTGAGTATACAGGACTGGGGAAAGTGAGCAGATTCTTTTATGTTTAAGTTCGCCGTTAGTTTCTGTGTATATGGGGGTGGGAGGGTGGAGAATCTAGACCAGACCACCAAGTTGATATATGGTCTCCACTCATCTCTCTTTTCTGCTCCCTCGGCTACCATCTCCATTCTTCTCTCGATCTCTTTTACCGCCACTGTCTCTCAGTCATCATCATGATCTCCTCTCTCTTTGGCTCCCACTACTACTGTCTTCATACATCTCTGTCTCTGTTTCACTGCCAATTTCTCCCTCCCACAACAACTAAATACGCATAATATAATTCTCACTGCCTCCTCTCTCTCCTTCTCTCCCGTTGGCACTGTCTCCTCTCTCTTCCATCGTCATTGTCTACCTGATACTCTCTTTCTGCATAGAAAAACGCGAATGTGTTTGAATGCCACAAGTTTCTGGTAAGGAAGATGCAATGAGGTAGTCGGTTGAGAGTTTTTTAAAGTGGAACATATTCGTTTTTTTGTGCTCCTACAGGAGCACATCCCAGCTGATTCCCTACTTTTCCCTGTTACAGCAGCGTGCATTACTTATGCCAAACGAATTCCGTAGGTCAGTAAAGTTTTGACAGTTTATTTACATATTCCGACTCATTTAACCACTATGGCACATACAAACGTTAAATGAATTCGCACACTTAAGGTTAACACAAAACGTCTCCCATCCAGCGCAAGCTCACTACGACACTTTCATAACGATGCAAAACATTTTTAGACTACATCTACACTATACCAATAATTGCCGCATTTTATTTGCTAGTACAAAGAATTTCGTCTGACAAAGTAAAATGTTGTAAGGTGTTTATGCCACCAGGTGGCATCGTCGAATAATTTCCAAGTAAAGACAGCTTCTATAGGGGACAAGTGCCCATTATACAGAGGCAGCGCGTCACAAAATTTTATTGGTGAACAAATGGAGACTACAAACATAGTTTGATGACTTCAAAACCCTTGCACCCAGAATCCCTTGCCATGTGTTCAACTATGTCAGGTAAAACTACGTTTAAGCCTCAGATCAGATATTAAGTGCGTATTTTATATGCGTAAGAGCTGTAAGTTTGAACTTTACTATCTTTGTAACGGATAATGAGGTCGAAAATAATTTCGCTTTTCCCCGAGAACACCATCTTAAGAACATATGGTAAGCATTTCGACGATCTGCCGTGAACAGAAATTACAGAAGTGGCCATTCCCACAATTGGTACTTCTGTTACCCCAAAATCACGGATTTTCGGGGTTTTCTCAGGGACCGTCCATGAACAAGTAGAGTTTTCATACGCCGCCTAAGGCCTACCATAGACCACACTTAACGCGAAAGAGCGAACTGATTTCTCAATTTTCTTGGACTGGAGGAAGTGTGTGACGCCCAAATTTTGCCCCTGTACTTAGGCTAGCTACATCATGCGTCCTTCTCCGATAGGTGTGAAAATGGTCGCTAGGTTGAGGGCTGTCCAAAAGACTTGACCCCTTATCTCTGTGATGAATTGGACCCGAGATAAGACCTCCCTGAAAAATCGCATTTCCGTGCGCGCCTTTTGGAACATATTGGCAACGTGTACTGTCGTGCACGGACCAATTCTTTTCAGCGCAGCATTTCGCCAAGCATACACAGACTAACACGAACCGTGTTACAGTATCTCCGTTGTGTGAAACGGTCTGTGTGACTACCACGTTGAGATAAGCCGATAATCGTTATTAAGCGGTGATGGAGTAGCAGTCCAACGATCCCCTGAACTACTGTGGGACACAACCTAAAACCTCATACACACCACTCAGTATAGCGGATCTATTCCATTTAAGGGGACCTACTGTAAGTAGGCTGTTTATGTTTTCTTATTGGCAAAGTTACGTAGCGCTCTGTATGAAAATCACTGGCTGTGCTGTGTGCAGTCTGTGGCTAGTTTGCATTGTTGTCTGCCATTGTAGGGTTGGGCAGCGGCAGCTGGATGTGAACAGCGCGTAGCGTTGCGCAGTTGGAGGTGAGCCGCCAGCAGCGGAGTTTTGTAATTTGTCATGAACTGCTATATATATTATGACTATTAAGGTAAATAGCCCGCATCTCTTGGTCGTGCGGTAGCGTTCTCGCTTCTCACGCCCGGGTTCCCGGGTTCGATTCCCGGCGGGGGTCAGGGATTTTCTCTGCCTCGTGATGGCTGGGTGTTGTGTGATGTCCTTAGGTTAGTTAGGTTTAAGTAGTTCTAAGTTCTAGGGGACTGATGACCTAAGATGTTAAGTCCCATAGTGCTCAGAGCCATTAAGGTAAATACATTGTTTGTTCTCTATCAAAATCTTTCATTTGCTAACTATGCCTATCAGTAGTTAGTGCCTTCCGTAGTTTGAATCATTTATTTAGCTGGCAGTAGTGGCACTCGCTGTATTGCAGTAGTTCGAGTAACCAAGATTTTTGTGAGGTAAGCGGTTTGTGAAATGCATAGGTTAATGTTAGTCAGGGCCATTCTTTTGTAGGGATTTCTGAAAGTCAGATTGCGTTGCACTAAAAATATTGTGTGTCAGGTTAAGCACAGTCATGTATAAATTTTTCTAAAGGGACGTTTCACTACTCATGAAAAATGACCAAAAATTTAAAAAAAAATCTAGTTTATAGGAAAGATATTTCATTCCGGTAGCAAAAATTTATAGTTTATGGCCATTTTCATTTTCCGTTTGTTTGTAAATTTAGTTCGAACGTTATGTTGCACAGGTGTCACAGCCCTTTGTCATTTTAAGGTGCGTCAGAATACGTGATGTGTTCTTC